>NC_143147.1:48938620-50188620 GCF_059928025.1 Delphinapterus leucas | reverse complement strand
GGGCAGGGATGACTCGTGGCTGGCCCTTCTCAGGTCTCAGCTCTGCTAGGAAGCGGGGAGAAGGCAGGGAGAAAGTTTAAGGGCCAGGGGTGGGGACGACGCTGGCTGCCGCCAGCCAATGAGCTCCTTCTTTGTTCTTTGCCACGGGGACAAAAATCTCTCAACCTGTTCTGCTTTCAATTCATTTAGAGAGCACATTTTACTCATACACAAATAAAAGTTTTCCCTTGAGGAAACAACAGCTTGAAAAGAAAGGGAAAAAAAATTCTTGGTAAATGGCAAATGAGTGTGTTCTTGTTTTGCAAACCCCACGCCCCACCTGACCACCCCCATCCCTTTCCTCCCCCAGGCTTCATTGTTCAGAGATGCTCAGAGCCACGAAGTCTGCTGAGCTATGCTCCGAGCCCTTCCAATGACACAGGCCCACGAGGCTGAACAAGGCAGGAGGGGCAGAAGGGCAGGGTGTCCAGCTTGCAAACACCCTTCTGGAGCTCACAGGACGGGACCCAAGCCTGTGAGGTCAGCAGTGACCCAGGGACACGGTCTGAGCTGAGCTTTAGAAAGAACCAAGCTATCTCTTTGACCTCTATGGCTGGGAACTCTCCCTGACCCTTAGCAGCATTTACACACTGTCCTGTTCATCTGTCCCAGCTCAGTCTGGAACTGGAGCCCCTGAGCCTTGGTCAGTCCCCCTGAGCTCCCAAAACTGGTGTTTAGAGGGAGGGCCTCTCCCTGACACCCATCTACCACGGCATCCTGGATCCAGGGGGCTTGGGATGGGACCTGTGTGATAGGCTGCACCCTTTGCCGGATGCTTAAGCGCCAGGTCGGCCCTTGACCCTCCCTGGCCACTACTGCAGCAACGGCCTTCTGTGGTGTGGACATCCATCCCGGAGGGGCGTGGATGGAGGAACAGCCACTGTCCCCACCACAGGCCCAGGATCCATGTCACTGGGTGCCCTGATGCCTGCCCAGTCCCCGACTTGTCCAAGCCAGAGAGGTTAGTCCAACCTGTGATGTAAGAGGAGGTTTCTGAAGGGCCCAGCACTGCAATAACTCAGGGTCTGCAGGTGGGAGGGAGCTGAGACACTCATGAAAAGGTGATTGCATCCATTTTCTGAAGTGAAAAGAGCCTCACTGGAAATGGAGCCCGCCTGAAAATGAAGCCCGTTCTCTCATCTCATAAGCACGTTACCCTCCTCCACAGGATGCACTGGGCTCAAGCAGGGAACCAGCGCCCTGAGAAGGATGAGGCTGGCACGTGGGGCAACGGCACCTGCAGCCACTTTAATATTAATAGGATCCGCTGCTCATGGGCCGTGCACGAGCCGTGGGGCGCGAGGGGTGACCCCAGCATGCCTGGGGCCCTGAGGGGAACGTGCCCCGTGTGTGTGGGTATGGGGGCCGCTGGTATGCACAACCTAATGAGCTTACGGGTGGGAAGGCGATCCTTCTCCGTTCCTGAAGGGAGGAATGTAACAGAGCAGCCATGAACAGGACGCCAGGCCAACCGCACAAACATGCCACCTCAACTTCAAATACATTTTTTTATAATAACTGGACACCTCCAAGTATTTACAAAACCCCCAGCAATGTTCATTCCCCAAAGTGCTGTATCTCAGAAGCTCTGACCTTGGCTCACTGCTGGCCTGGTCCCTGCTCCCTTGCCCAATGCTGTCATGTGCCTACCCTGAGCTTGGGGGCGCCCTGGGAAGAAGGAAGAGACTCACTGGGGAGCCCCCAGGGCCTCTCTCTCTCTCTCTCTCTCATCTGCCTCATACAACTGGCCCACCTTTCCGGGTTCATGGCCCCACGGCCCCTCCGAATTTCCCCTTCTTTCCATCACCAGCCCCTCGTCCCCTCTTCCTCCCCAGGCTATAACCTCAGGCTACAAATCTGCCCTTGTAGCCAAAAGGCCCACATCTCTCGAATCATGGACTAGTGGAGCTGCAAGGAACCTCAAAGATCAGCTGGTCCAACCCCCCACTCATTCTCTAGTTGGGGAAACTGAGGTCCAGGGGCAGGAGCTGACTTGTCTAAAGAGACATTGCAACATGGGGATAATGGATAAACTTGCTTTGGGGGCCTAAGGATCTGGCAAGAATGCAGGAGGCGGGCGGGGGAGAGCAGAGGCTCTGGAGCCCGGCCGACTTGGAATCTCATCTCTGCTGCTTCCCAGCTGTGTGACCTTCAGCTGTTGCTCAACTGCTCTGAGTCTCAGATTTCTCAAGTGCAAAACGGAGATGATCTGGCAAACATTTAGCACAATGCCTGGAATGTCGAGTGCAGTGCGAGAAGCACAGATTCTGCAGGCAGATTGCCTGGTTTGAATCTCAGCTGCACTACCTGGGCTGGTTACTTAGTCTCTCTGTGCCTCGGTTTCCTAATCTGTATAATGGCAATGATCATAATACCTACCTCCTAGGATTGCTGTGAGGGGTAAATGAATTCCTATATGCAAAATGCTTAGAAATCCTTACCAAAGTGTTGTTGGTAATCATTAAGATGTTTAATAAAAGGTAGCCTTAAAAAAGTTGCTAACCACAAGGAAACCAAATTCATTTCCATCCCCATACAATTTTTTTTTATTGGAGTATAATTGCTTTAGAATGCTGTGTTAGTTTCTGCTGTACAATGAAGTGAATCAGCTACTATATGTATACATATCCCCTCCGTTTGGACCTCCCTCCCACCTCCCCCCGCACCAATCGCACTCATCTAGGTCATCACAGAGCACTGAGCTGAGCTTCCTGTGTTTTAAGCTGGAGGGCAACTTTTAAATTAGTCTCTGCTTCCCTCCCATTGTACAGGTGAGTCAACTGAGGCTCAGAGAGGGAAATGACTTGCCTGAGATCTCCCACGAGCTCTAGGCAATGCTAAAACGTGAACCCTGTTCCCGAGCTTCCATCCAGAGCTCTTGTCCCAGCCCTCCCACACTCACTTGCACACATCCACCCTGGCACACACTAGCCTCATCCCAGACCATCCAGCTCATCTCTGGCAGGCACTGTCCCTCTTGTCCTTGTTCTCCTTAAAGAGAACCTTCCCTCCCCACTTCAGTAGTTCCCGTCCTTGACATTGGGCCAGGGAGAATGACATGCAAAAGAAATATGGTAGCAGGTCCAAAGGAAATCAGGCAACTGATCTTTTTTAAGAAAGGATCCTCTCTGGGAGTTAGGTCCTCAGTTGCATGTCTGTGTTGAGGGTGAACAGCTGGAGGGAGAAAAACTGGCCTCTGGGGGTGGGGGTTAAGACCTATGAGATGGGGAGGGAGCAACTCTGAGTGGTGAGCAAAAGGCAGGGGAAGGACGAAAGGGGTGGGTCCTAAGGATGACACAGCTGGGGGCCAGACTTGCAGAGTATTCTCAGTGTGTAGAAAGATGTCCCCACCTACACACACACACACACACACACACACACACACACACACACACAAGCATGCACAGACACACAAGCCACACACACACCCCAACCCCACACCATCACCACCACCCTGTCGTTTGTCATTTGTCTTGTCTCAGGCCTAGAAAGAGACAGACAAGGGGTCCGCTGCAGAGAAGAGTCAGAGACCTCTCTCACCAGCCAGAGCAGCTTTAGACTAAGAATGAATCAAACTGGTCTCACCCAAACTCAGGCATGAGGGGATGTGAATGCTCCCTCGGGCTCTTCTGCGTGCATGCCAGCGTCTGTGCGTGTGTCTCAGTTCAGACTTCTCGGCGGCTGTCAGTTCTCTCCCTCCCACATTCACTTTGAAGGTGGATAAAACCTTATTTTTGTCTATTGTTCATCAACCCCAGGGAATTCACTTGCTGGGCTGTTCTATGCGCCTCTACACTGTGTGGCCTCTGGGTTCTCATCTCTGGGTAAATAAACATCTCCCTTCAGGGCAGGGTGGGGGGTAGGTCTTGCCCGGTGCTGAGGGCCCCATTCCCTCTCGGGCCAGTAGGTCCCAAGGTCAGACAGCAAGAGGGCAAGAGGACAGGTGAGGAAACACATCTGGTCCCAGAGTCCTCCCGAGCCTGGCTCAGAACTTGCTTAGGACAGAAAAGCTGATCATTGTTCTAAGTAAATATCTGACATTGTGAAGTTCAACAGATGCCGGAGATGAAATGCCCCCAAACTCTTTCCCAATGTTTACAAAGAGGCCTGGGAACGCGTGCACATTTATCTTGTATGGTTTATGCAAACCTCACTCAGTGCCGAGCAGGAACACGATCACATGCAAAGGCTGAAGGGTGCGTTCTTCTTCCCCGGCTGGGGCTGTTCGGGGGGTGTGGCCAAAGGCCTGTGGTCAAGCCGGGCACCAAGAGTCACCCACAGTGGCATCACCACTGCCTCCTGCCCATCCTCGCTGACAGCTGACTCCCCAGGCACCACCCCTCTTTCCACCTGCTCTGCTCACCTCCGTTTCAGAGACGCTCACCTGCCCATGCAGTGCTGCTGGCAACCTCTGGACTCGGGAGTCCAGGGAAAGGGGAGCAGGGAGAAGGACGGGGCCTGGGCGGTTCACAGACACATCCCTCTGCCTACACCTCCCAGAGCAAGACCCACCTGGAATCCTCCAATCCCGTCAAGGGCAGAACTCGGATAGTTGTCCAAGAGCTACACCTGCTCCGCCCCCAGCCTCCTTCTTAGTTACCCTACTTGCACCCAGGTCCCCTTACCCCCGAACCTGGGGAGGCCATGGACTACTTTGGAACTTGTGACTCTGGGAGACTCAGACAGAGCCTGGGTGACAGTGGGTGTAGGAGGGGAGGGTCATGCAAGGGATTGCAGGAAACAAGGATCCTCAGGGTGGAAGAGACCTCGAGGAAGGGGAGGGGGGCCTAACATAGGAGGGGAGACGGGCTCACATGTACTGTGTGCCTATGATGTGCCACGACTGTGCTAGGTATACTGCCTCCTGCTGAATCCTTATGACAACAGGTGAGGAAACAGAGGCTTAGAGAGGTTAAGTAACTCTGTCAATGTCACACAGCTACCATGCGATAAAGCTACTAAGTGAATTCAACCAGTTCTAGCTGGCCTTCCAAGCCCGCACTCTTGCCACTCCACTCCACTGACCAACTAAATAGCTCTTTATTCGTCACCAAATACATACAGAGCCCCTACTTTGTGCCAGTCATTGTGCTGAGTGCCTTCAACACAGTGGATGCAGAGCACTGACCCAGAAAGAGGGAGAATCAAATGACAAAGACACAGCCCACTCTGCCCAAAGGGATGTAACCCCACGGCTGGGCGGCAGCCAGGTCTTTGCTGCCCCCTGTGAGTTTTGTCTCCCCTTGTCTCCTCCGGGCCCTGCTTTCCCCACAGACTTCCTCCACAGGCTAATCCTGCAGGGCTGTATGCTTGGGAGGCTCACTGGGCGACACTGGCAGGTCATCTCCCCTCTCTGGGCGTCCATCTCCTTAGCTGTGAGATGAGGGAGCCGGACTAAATGGGTGGGGTCAGCCAGCAGGGCTCTGGGCACGCTGATGCCTGGAAGAGGTGCAGAGTGGATGGGTGAGGGGGCTGAGGAAGCTGCCCCACCCCCAGCTGTGGTTTCTGGTGGGGCCACCTTGGCAGCAGGTGGAGGGAAGTGCTTGTCACCCATCCAACAAAGACAGTAAAACAAAAGCCTCCCGGGGCACTGTGGGAGCAGGCAGCCAAAGTGCCAAAAATAAAACACACACCTTTGATAGACCCAAGCTGAGGAGGGGCCTGGCCTGGGGGTTGCAAGGAAAGAGCTCAGATTTCATGCCCAGCCCACACCCCACAACCCCTAACACCCGCCACCCCCCCGGCCCCCGCCCGGCGCACGTGCACACACACACACAAACAGCACACTCACGCATATACACGACCAGCTTCATGGGTCTGAGACCCGTGCAACCACACCGGGCATGCACTCAGGAGGACCCACACCTGGTTTAATGCTCAGCTGTCTCTGTCTTGAAATTCTTAATAATTTTCGAACAAGGGGCCCAGCGTTTTCGTTTCAGGCTGGGCCCCGCAAGCTCTGTAGCTGGTCCTTCCGGTAGGCATTCTTCACCAAATGTTTAGGAAGGACACCAACATTTATATCGGAGAGTACACACACTGCACGCGTACACACAGAAGTACGAATACGTGCACACACACCCCCACGCCCAGCGACAGCCCCCTCATCCCTCACGCACACTCACCGTAGCGCACACACGTGACCCAGAGGGCCACGGACACTCACAAGTGACGCTCAGACACCTGCAGCCCCGTTGGCACAGTTTGATGGACTTTAACATTGGGGACAACAGAGCAAAGCACTAGGAAAGGGGCCCGGGGGGAAAAGAGATTTATTTCCTCTGCGCCCCAACCTTCCCAAAGGCTGCAGCTGGCTGCTCCCATCAGCCTGGGACCAAAAGAAAGGAAGAGCTTGGAAAGTGGAGGGATCGATGGGGAGGGGGCAGGGCCTGGGGGGAGAGCGAGAGAGAACAGCAGGGCAGGAGCCGAGTCTCCCGGCAAGTGAGCCCGAGCGGTGGTCCCATAAGAGTTTAGAAGGTCTTGGACCCAAAGAAGTAAGAACAATGACCCTGACCTTCCCGAAAGTACAGCACCCCTCACCCCACCCCAGAAGAGAGGCAGCCCTAAGATCCCCACCTCTGCTTCTTACCAGCCACGGGGCCTTGGGCAAGGCACTTAACTTCCCAGCCTCAGCCCCCTCCTCATGTCCTCACTGCAGGGTTGTCAGGTAGGCACGGATACTACGGCCTCGCCTCCTGGATTCTCCCCAGCGCTGGACATCTGGTCTCCTCGTCAGGACTTGCAATCTCATCCTGGGTTCAGAAACTCCAGACCCGTCTGTCCCTTCCCAGCCAGATACAAACGTTAGAGGTGGACCTAGCCCAGCATCCTCTCGGGTACCATCAGCATCCCTAGGTTCCTTTTGAGCCCACTGCCCCTCTCCCACCCCGAGCCAAGAGGACCCCAAGACCTGGAACTGTTTTCTTCCTCTTCTACTTTCCACCCCCAAACCTAACCTTCCCTACTTAAAACTGTTCCAGGCTCTACCCCTTTCCTGAGAGCCCAATAATCTATTAGGTGGCACCAGACACCAAGGAGTTAATCGGGAAACGAATCAGTTCTAAGGGGAGTCTACCATGCCATTGTGCCCCGTCCCCATTGCAGTCACCCACGTGGAGAGAAGAATAGCCACCCAAGTGGCCGCCATAAGAACCTTGAGGGCTTCCCTGGTGGCGCAGTGGTTGAGAGTCCGCCTGCCGATGCAGGGGACACGGGTTCGTGCCCTGGTCCAGGAAGATCCCACATGCCGCGGAGCAGCTGGGCCCGTGAGCCATGGCCGCTGAGCCTGCGCGTCCGGAGCCTGCAACGGGAGAGGCCACAACAGTGAGAGGCCCGCATACCGCCAAAAAAAAAAAAAGAAAGAACCTTGATTTCACTGGAATTCTTACAAGGCCGTAGGTCGCTCAGACCGCATCCCCCCCACACCCCCACACCCCGCCAACATACTCCCTCGATTTAGTGAGAAGGAAACGGAGGCATTGAAGAGCAAAAGGACGTGGGCAAGCAGCACAGTTGGGGTCTGTGGTCTTTCTGATCTGCAGCCCCTAGGAGACCAGACACAGAGCGGTCCCTTCCCCGCCACCCAGCCTCTCCAGCGCACAGCAAGCTCCTATGCCCCAGGCCAGCCAGGGCAGGGGTCTGGTCATCAGAGGCCCCTTGACAGGGAGGAGGGAACAAAGCCAAGCCTCTGGCATCCGATTCCCATACCAGCTTCACCATTTACCTTCCGTGTAACCTCAATAGTACCCTCTCCTCCCCAGCCTCAGTTTCCCCATCTGAAAACGGGCGCAATGTGGTCCTAACAACTTTCCTAAAGCTGTTGGGAGAATTCCATTCAATGAGATCGTGGATGGAGGAGCTCTCTGTGACCGCAAAGTGACAGGAAAAAAAAACCCTCTTTTTTGTATTGGCTCGCTTAATGATTCTAACTGGGAAATTAACACACAACAAGGGCCTCATCTTGGTGGTGACCAGACATGAAAGCCTCCAGCCTAGACATCGGTCTTTGGGGATGGTAAAGATAGACACTCTTCCCACAACAATCAATCACTGGAATAATCCCCTCTCAAGGTGTGGGTGCCAGTTTTGACCTCTTAAGTGTAATTTTTTCCCCCGAGATGTAGGAGTTAGCTCCCCTGACACGTGAGAACAGAAGTCACTTCCTTTGGCTGCAGGGGGAGGGGAGCCGCACTGCTGCACCTATGTGCCCCAATAGCATGTGGTCTCCGACAAGTCCCCGCTGTGCCCCTTTTCGACCACAGTTCCTTCCAGGAAAGGAGGTTTCAACTACCAAACTTCGCAGGTACATACCAACTCCTGATTGGCTGGCCTAGCCCAGTGCCTGACACAGAATAAGTCAAAACCGTTTGTGGAGTCAATGTAAGAATAGCGAATTTGGGGTCTTCCCACACCTTTGACTCATACGTTTTCTATCTACCCAAAAGCCCCTGCATTGCAGAGATATGCCTGGGGTCCGCTATGGGAAAAGTGCTGGTCAAGGGCAAAGGTAAGGGCGCGCTTTCAGACTTGCTGTCCTGGGAGAGTCCCGGGCAGTAAATAGATGACCTTGACCTCCAACGTCCACCCCCGTCCCACACAAGCACCCGGTCAGAGCAGTCGAGCTCTGACGCCGGCTTCTTTGCAAATAGATGCTGTTTCCATGGGAACTGAAACCCCTGGGGTTTTTTTTTCCCTCTAAGACACTCTGTAATTTCCAGCTTGGTCTGTGTAACGTCAGGATCGGAACCTCGTGGCGAGCTGCTCCTCCGAATGTGTATCCTGAGCAGAGCAGCTGAGTTGACCCGGAGAGGTCACAAAAAGGCTCCCGCCTCCACCACACAAGAAGGGCCTTCAGTGGCCGTGGTCCCCAGCCCCCTGCTCACCTCCCCAAGAGGCTCACAGAGCAGGCAAAGCCGGAGATGAGTCCTTGAAGCTTCCCGAGGGAGGCCTGGCCATGGCGGGGGGAAGCGCTGACGGGGGCTCATTTCCAGTAAAAAGTGGGAGGGAAGCAAAAGGGCTCAGTCTGGCAGCCTGGGCCCCAGCAATGGGTAACAGATGATTTCTGGCTGCAGGGGGAGGGGAGGTTGTGCTCTCAGCGGTTGGATCATCAGCTTCTATTGTCTGAGCCTCTGAGGAAACAGCACAGAAGCAAAAGCAGAGCGGAGAGGGGGACTTGGGGCGCTGGGAGGGTGGCGGTGATCGGTGGACGAAGGAGCGGTGAACTTAAAGGGCAGGATGAGAAGAGGGTGAAGGGGCTGCCCTTCCTGGAAGATCCTCTGCTCTCTGTCCCTTATCCCATTCAGGCTCAGGGCCTGGGGAGGCAGGTCCTTCCCCAGTCGAGCCCTGAGAGCACAGCCTTGGCCGCAGCATGCGGGAGACCCAGAGCCGAAGGACCCAGCTGAGCCCGCTCGTTCTCCCCTGGCGGCCGTGGCCCTGTCTCCTTACATCTGCAAGGGCAACAGGGAAAGTTCTCTCTTCGGGCCCCCCCCGGGGTAGAAGGGCCCAGGCCCTCGCGGGCCCCAGGAGGGGAGTGTGAGCCGGGGCTGGAGTCTAGATGCCTTTGAACTAGGCTCTTGACCTCACTTCACTCAGAGCACCCTCGTCAGCAAATGGGGCATGACAATAGCTCTCACTCCCCTTCCAAGGCTGTGTTGTGGGCGAGGTGAGGAAACCGGTGTGAAAGTGCTCGGGGCCTGGAGCCCTTGTTGTTGTTGTTATTATTACCTGTGAGGAGAGTTCCACCCCACCCAGTTTAACCCCAGGCTCCACACTGCCCATCCCTTCCTGCGGAGCCCCCAGCCACAAGCCAGGGCGCTCAGGCCCTGTTCTCCAATTACGCAACAGGGTCCAACAGGAAGGCTTCAGACCCGGCCAGCAGGCGCGGGAGAGGAATGCTGGAAGGGAAACACGATGCAGCTGGCGATGTCCTGTCCTCAGATTGGCAGCTGCTTTCGGGGGACCCCGTGGCTGGGGAGCCTGACCCCAGCCTTCACCCTCCTGCCCTCAGCCATCAGCGCTTGCTGAGGCCATGCCAGCTCAGGTCACCTCCCTACTGCACCGAGCGGTTAGCAACAGCAAACCACTGACCTGATTTTCTGCAAAAGGGAAAAGATAATAGGGCACTTCCACGTGGGCGGCACACACACACACACAACACACACAAACACACACAATGGAAACTTTCTCTGTCTCCTTGACAGGAACCCAGCCCTGAGAGAGAGAGGGAGAGGCTGAGGCATCTGTGCCGGGAGCTTCCTGGGGTACAAAGCTAGGTGTTTACCTGCGGTAGGAGGCCTGAGTTTCCGGAGCCCTCCTGCCAGGGGACAGTGCCTCTAAAGCGATCTGAGTCTCTGTGAGGCATCTGCTTTCCCACAAGGGTGATAAGCTCCCACAGGGTAGGGCCGTGGACCAGGCCCCTGCACACCCCCCAGCTCTGGCACTGAGCTGGGCACCCACAGAGGGATTCATAAGAACTTCAACCCCCCTCCCCAAAGGACCAGAGAGGTCCTGCGTGGCCATGTTTGCTAAATCAACAAATGTCTCTCATTCCTGCACTTTCTCTAAACCCCGGGGTCCCACGGGCCTCAAAAATACCTTGGGGCCAGATTCTGCCATCTGTAAGGGCTGAGATCTCCTCACAGTAAGTTCTCGCGGATGGGTAACTGTCTTATTATCAATCACCCACAAAGGCAGCCACCTTCCTCTGGGCCTGGGACAGCACCCAGAGGAGCAGCTGAGGGGATGAGCTCAGCACTGGCCACCCACCAACACGTGGTGGTAGAGATGCACAGCATCAGAGCAGAAGGGACACCGGAGGTCACAGGCCAGCTCCCTGGGGACATGCCTAAGGCCTGGAGAGTCCTTCACCCCCACTCCCAGTTACCCACCCTCGCCACTCAAGCTGCTGGTCCTGATCCAGCAGCGCCAGCAGCGCCAGCAGCGGCCGAGAGCTTATAAGACATGCAGATACTCAGGCCCCAGGCCTTCAGACTCAGGACCTGCCTTTTGCCAAGATCCCCAGCTGATTCCTCAGCTCAGGCCTAGGCCTCCTAGGAGCTGCGTTCTGCTGCAGGGCCGTGGCCAAGAGAGGCTGCAGCCAGCCCACCTGAGGCACCACTGCTTTCCTCTCCCAGCCAAGACAGTCAGATGAGGTTGGCGCGGTTATAACCTCAGAGGGTCCTAGCTGCCCATGTGGAAGGTGGGCAGGATACAACAGCCCCCTCCTGGGCGTGGAGAAGCTGCAGGCCCTCTCCTGCCTCTCACCCCACCTCCTCCCACCTTCTAGACTTTGCCCTTCTTAAATCAAAGGGCAGTGGTGGGCAGGGGGCCACATACAAGGTCTCATCTGGTCTGACCTAAACTCTTAAGGCCTTCTGGCTCACACACTCCCTAGCAGCTGATGGTCACAAAGCTTCCAGTTCTGCCTGCCCCTGACCCTTGGCTTGTGTCCCTTGGTTAGCCCTATTCCAGACCCCAGATTAGAGCCCAGACTTGGGCCTCCGCTCCCCGCAGGCAATCAGCACTCCAGCTGAGCCCTAGCCGGCTTCAGGGAGGAGAGCTGTGCTGGTAAGAAGGCAGTTTGGCTGAACCAGAAAGCCATTAACAGCTATCAACACCCCTAGGGTGTGAATATCATTGATTCATTTACTGCTATAACATCCTGGTGCAAATTAACTGCTGGCCCTTTTTCAATTGGCTGGCAGAGAGTGGGATGGGACATCTGGACTGTCAAGTTTTGATAGAGGAAGCTGGCCTCAGGAAGGAGAAAGTACAGGTCCAGCTCGTTTCCACCCCTCCCACCCTAATCCAGCTGGCCCCTTGGCTTGTCTCAGCCCCACTCCGTCCTAGGGCAATGATGCAGGAAGAGTCTCCACCCCAGAGGTCTGCACCTGTGGGTGAAATTACCAGTTTCCTGTTTTCTCCAGTCTCCTGGCCTGGGATTCTGAGGGTTCTGTGGAAAGGGGGGTTGCCTCCAGCTACCTATGGGTCACCCGTCTCAGAGCTCTGCTTTTAAGGCGGCCATCATACTCCCCACGAAGGAGGGAGGAAGGGAGAAGGGAAGGAAGGGAGGAAAGGAGGGAGGGAGGAGGAAAATTATATTTAAGGGGCTCAATATGTGTCAGCCATATGCTAACTGTGTAACCATTAGGTCATTCAGTTCATTAGGTCAACTCACAACACTGAGAGTTGGCACTGTTATTATTCCCATTTTACAGTCAATGAAACTGAGACCAGAAGAGGTTAATAATGTGCCCAAGGTCACCCAGCTAATAAGCGGCTGAGCCAGAATTAGAACCAAGATCTGTCCATCCCTCCCACCAGCTGCCAGGTCCAGAGACGTGAGGCCGTGAGTCTGTCTGCTCTTCCTCTGAGACCAGCGGAAGGAGGTGGGGGCTCTAACGCCTCCGTCCTCGTGGACTCTGAACGAACACTGGCAAAATGAGCCTTCATCCTGAAGGCTCCCTCCTACCGTCTCTCCTCCTGGAGAAAGTTAACAAAGGGAAAGGGAGATGGCAAGCCAGACTGTGTAGCACGGTCTGGTGACCTGGATTCCTGGCCCTTTTCTAGACCCAGTGGCTATGCCAGCATCGGCCTGGGGCCCAAGGATGCCTGAGCCCCTTGCATTCTCATTCTCGGCCTGTCACTCCCTCTAGGATGGTCACTCCCTGGGGCCCACGTGCCTCTGGCGCTCCCTCGGGCCTGATGTGACACTGGGCAGCATGGCACAGACCCCGGGTCAGGTGGAGGAGCCAGCTGGGCCTGGGAAGGGGCCAGGGCTCCCCGCAACCAGGGAGGGCACAGGACGAGAAGGAACAGGGGCGACCTCTCCAGACTGAGCTGTCAGCACCACCGAATAGCTGATCCTCTCCCCCTCCCCTGACCTGTGCCAATCCCAATATTTAAGAAACTAATATTTACTGAATGCGTGGTTATCACAGTTTACCATGAGTGGTATGTGCTATTATTCCACATCACCTCGAGGAAACTGAGGCCCAGAGAGGTTTACCCACGCACTCAAAGTCCCGCAGCGGGGTTGTGGGGCGTTTACTGAAGCTAAGGGGCAAGCCCAGGCCTCTCTGCTCCCCCCTCCCTCTGGCCTGATACCAGGACCACAGTCCTTGAAAAGTGAGCCTGACTTGATTCCAGAGATCAGAAGCAGAGTCTTCGTGCTCCCAAGTCCTCCGGACCCTTGACTGTGGTCAGCGTCACCCTGAAGGCTGGAGGATCTCAGCGCAGGGTGAGGGCAGCTGGGAAGTTGTGTCCCACATAAAAAGCAGGCTGCCAGCTACCTTATTATCCTTCCTCTGCTCAAAAACCTCTCAAGGCTGCCCATCGCCTGCTCTCTGATGCACACTTCCCATACAAGCCCTCCTCCATCCATTGACCCCCCCAATCACCTACCCAGTCTCAGCGCCCCCGCGGCTTCCTACCACTCCTCTTGTTTCAACTAAACTGGACAGTTCTGTGTTCCCCCGATGAGACCTGTGTTTCCCTCTCCCTCCACCTTTGCACGTGCCCTTTCTTCCCCCTGAAGCCCCCTCCCAGCCATTGTCACCTGTTAGAATCCCATGTCTCCTTTGTGACCCATTACAGATGCCGCTTCCTCCAAGTACCCTTTTCATTTGAACTTGACCCCTTCACAGGGTTTATAGTTCTCTAAAGAACATCTCATTCCCCCAGTCGACTATGAGCTCCTGAGGTCAGAGTCCTGTCTTGTTCCTCCGTGTATCTCTCATGGCGCCGGCTCGGGGCAGGTGCCTAGCAGACCTGGTGGAACGGAATCACTAGAGCATCTCTCTGAGGCAGGTCTTGCACCTAGAGCGCTGGGGTGGCTCAAAAGAGACTCAGCTTTCCTGGGGTGTGGGGTTTTCTTAAGCAATGTTCTATGATGTCTTACCAGCTCTGTCACCAGGAATCAGGAGAAATCTGGGAACAGTGAGCAAAGCCAAGGAATGTCCCACCCATGGCATCTGGAGCCACTTCCTTCCTGGAAGGAGAAGAAAGGAGAAAGGGGAGACCCAACCTCCCCCTGCAGGGAGGGTGTGGAAAGCTGGGCTCTAGGTGGGCAGACCTGTGGGAAAGGAGGCTGCCTGGTGACAATCAGGGGCCCTGGGGGACCCCTTCTCCCCTTCTCTGCTCCTTCCAGCCTCTCCTCTGTGAGCCCCAGACTTTTGTCATCCACCCCTTTTCTCTCTCCTTCCTCTCCTCCTCCCCCATCTCTCACTCCTTTACCACCATGAGCACCACTCCTCTGGACTCCACTGCAGAAAGACCACGCGTGGCTCTGAATTTCTGCCCCTTATCTTGCCATTCCAGGCCTTCCTAGTGGGTGCCAATGCCTCTCCACCCCTTCCTGCCGCCGACGCTCCCCCTCCCTGAGCTTCCCCGCTTCTTGACTCTGTTCCCGTGATTCCTTCTGCCCACAATGACCTTCCTGCCCTGCTCTCTCCATCTCACCCTGTACAAGTCCTGCCTCTCTTCCAAGGCACTGCCCGACCCCCCGGTCAGAATACATCCCTCCCTTTCCTAGGCTCCCACCATGCTTTCACGTCCCAGCCAGCACTTACTATGCTCTGCCCTGGATAGAAATAGTATTATTACAATGAAAGTAATAAAAGTCTTTGTTTACCAAGTCTCTTCCCCTTCCATAGTATAGAGTTGACCCTGGGAAGTGGCTCCCCACTGGGGGAATTTCTTTCCCAGCCCCCATGGCACTAAGATGGGGCCATGCGATGAGTTCTCACTAATAGAATGTGAGCAGAAGAGGCACTTAAGAAGCTGGTGTGCCTTCTCCCCTCTCTCTTCCCCATCCACTGCTTGGATGCCAATGGCCAAAACGATCCTGGAAGCCACATGTTAAAAAGGGCAAAGCTGTCAGCAACCTGGTCTCTGGATGAGCACCACTGCCAATCTGGCATTTCCTAAGACCATTACAAGAACAAGAAACAAATCTCTATCATCTCTAACCCGTTATACATCCTGGGCTATTTGCTACACCAGTTAGCGTATCCTGACCAATACAAGTAGCTGCCAATTTACTGAGCACTTACAACATGCCGGGAAAAATATTAAGTGCTTTTACATCCATTATCTCAGTTAATACTCACAGCACTTCTAGGAGGGAGCTACTGTTAAGTCCCCATTTTATAGATGAGAAAACTGAGGCTTAGAAAGGTTAAGGAACTTGGCCAAAGTTCTCCAGTCAATAAGCTGTATTGTCACTGGAACCAGAGTGCAGAGCCACCGATGGTGAGTTTGGTACACGTCTGATATCCTGCCCTCGATTACTGTCACTGGGAAGGTCCAAGTGGTGTTATGGTCACACCTTTCCCCCCTGCAGAGACAAGGGTCTGACCCACACCAGATATTTTTTTTAATGTGATTGCTTTTTAGCTCCCATCTTCTGAAACTGTTAGGTCCTACAGAGAGTGGAGGGCATGTCACAGATGTCACTCGGGTCATCCCAGAAGCCCTGCCAGGTGGGTATTTTGCTGATCTGGAAACAGACTCTGGGAAGCTAAGGGACCTACCCAAGTAGCCCAGTGAAGAAGGAGCGAGGTCTGTTGAGCCCTCACCTCCGTCCTCCATCCAAGCCTCCGCCTTGTCGGGTCCTTTCTGACCAGAGAGGCAGCGGTGGCGTGGGGTTGGGGGCTTCCAGCAGGACGGCCGTGAGGGTGGAGAAGCGCATGCGTGCAGTGCGTGCACGCACATGTCCTGCGTGTATCAATGTTCCTCCTCTTTCCATCGCTCAGTCTGGTTTTCACTTCTTCAGGGAAGGGGGTGGAGTATGACAGAAGAGTGGCAGGAAAGAGAATTCCTCAGGCTGAGAGAATAAAAGATCAGAAAACATAGTCCATAGGAACTATAGGTGTCATAGCCAACCTACTGGCTTCACCCAGGAGGAAAGGGACCCAAAGAAACAAACTTGCTCAGTGAGTTGGGGTTAAAACCTGCGCTTCTAAAGCCCCCACCAGTGCTCTTTGCACCAACCCCTCTGTCCCAAAGCAGGGAAGAGCCAGAGCACCCACTGTTACATGGCTCAGCTCGGGGTCACCTCCTCCAGGCAGCATTCCTTGGCATCTCTACAACTCCCCTGCACCTCAGTGGTTTACTCACCCACTAGACTGGGAGAGGGCAGAAACGATTCTGCCTTTGTCACTGGTGCCTTCCCCGACCTCAGGAGACCTGGCACATGGTAGGCACTCGATAAATATCTGTGGAACTCAATGTCCAAATGAGTGCATGGATAAACCACATGATTATACACAATAATGGCCTCACACCCTCACAGTGCTTTCATTTATCAAGCCATATAGTCTCAGTGGAACCCCATAAGACCCCTATGACAAGAAGAGTAGCATCAAGTATACGCACACATGTGCACGTACACACACACACAAACCAGCACGTGTAGCTCCAACCTGTGTATGTGTGTGAGTGTATAGAGACTCACAGACACATCCCCTTCCTAGCCAGCAAGGAGGATGCCGTGACATGCCATTTCCTGTTTTATCTACAGAGACAGAGGCCTCCCCGACCCCAACCCGCCCCCCCCCCGCCACACACACACACAGACCTACCTGGTCCTTCGCAAGTGTAGGGCCAGTTTTCCTTTTTAGCTGGGGGTTAGCAAAAGAAAGCCAGCTGTCCACAAGAGGGCATCCAGAGACCATCGACTCCGTGTACTACTTACTTGGCCTCAGAGAGAAGAGAAGATCCACAGGAAAAACTGAGGAGCCTGGCTGGGGTCTCGTGCAGGAGCACAGAAGAGATGGTCAGCCACTGGAGTAACAGGACAGAGAGATGGAAACAGAGGCTCAGTCACTAAATAATAGAAACGCTGATAATGGTTGCTCTTAATACTTATTCAGGGCTTGCCTGATGGGTGTTTGCGCTGTCCCACGTGCTGTAATCACTTAGCGTGTAATATCTCATTTCATCTGCACCTCACCTCACCAGGTGCAGTATTACTATAGTTCCTGTTTTAGAGATGATAAAAGCAAATGAGTCAGAAAGATTAAGTAACAAGGTCAGAATTCGAACTCAGGACCTGTTGGCCATCACGGACTCTGATAACGGCTCACTCTGCTCCCTTGGCCCTGGCGGGACTTCAGACTTCCTACTTCTAACCCAGTACTCCTCACTGGACTCCTCTCTCTGAGCTCTTTCTGGTGGTTTTCTAAGGGCCTGAAAGCTGATTTCATAGGCATGAATAACTTGTTGCCCTGAAGCTACCCCCTCATACGCTCTAAACTGTCGATGTTGAGTTGGCACAGCTCCTTTGAAAGCAATTCCTAGCAACACTCATAAAGCCGTTCCTCCCCCTTGGACCCAATCATCTCATTCCTGGGAATTTATTCCAAGGAAATAATTCAAACGGAAGCCAAGTGTTATCTGCATAAATACATGCACTGGAGTCTTTCTTTAAAGGTCAAAAACTGGGAACCAGACTGGGGAAGTGGTTTAGTAAACTGGGACGTCCACACAATGGGCAATCAGGCCTGGAAAACCGCAGCTGTATGACTGTGACGGGAACAGGGAAAAGGCTTTTACTATACAATGCGTCACCATCGTGCTACCCCCGAACTAGCTAATTCAACAAATCATGTTTATCGGAGAGGGAGAGAGAGGGAGAAATCTCTGTTCCTGTTCAGAATAGATTCTTAGCCTCCACTGCCCCCAAAGAAATGGAAGAGAAGCTGAAATACAACACCAACATCAAAATTAAACAATCCTTGGCTTTGGAGTTTCCAAGGCCCCAGCTCCTGACAATCTACAGGATTTGCTGAGGGCGATTTTCATGATTGGTTATTGGTGACTTTCACCTTTCACATTGTACCGTGATGCAATTCTTCACATTAAATGCTGTAAAGAGAACTGATGTGGTTTTCGTTTTCTGACTGGACCCTGATGGACACATACACAGTCCATGGACCCTGAAGGATGATATCTCTCCCACATTGACAAGGAAAAAAGAGAACTTCAAAATTAGAGTGCCCACCATGATTTCAAACTACGTGAATATATGTACTAGGATGTTGACAGGTATGGCTGGCCTTTTCCAAATTAAACCAAGTATTTGTTACCTACTGCTGCAACCTATCCTAAAGCTTAAGCGCTGAAGGTCAGGAATCCCGGTGCAGCTTAGCTGAGTCCTCTATTTCAGGGTCCCTCGCAGGTGACAATCAAGGTGTTGTCCGGGGCTGTAGTCATCTCAAGGCTCCACTGGGGAGGGGTCCACTTCCAAACTCATCCACGTGGTTGTTGGCAGGATCCAGTTCCTGGTGGGTTGCTGGACTGAAGGCCTCGATTTCCTTGCAGCCTGTTGGCTGGAAGCCGCCCTCAGTTCCTTGGCACATGGGCCTCTCCATTAAGCAGCACCATCGTGGCAGCCAGCTTCGTCAGAGCAAAGGAGAGAGTCGTGGAGAGTGAGTGAGCAACGTGGAAGGCAAAGGCTGTCGGACCAACCAGCCAGGCTTACCCTAAGTGCAAATTAGTAGGAACGTTGTACACAATCCAATCTCTCACTTATTAAAATTTTATTGAACTTGTAATTATACATTTACATATGTGTTTATTTGATGTCTGTCTCTCCTGCTAGATTCTGAACTTTGAGATAGTGGGGCCATGTTGGTTTTGTCCAACAGTGTACAACCAGCCTCCAGCACAGCATTCAACACCTATTAGCTACTCAGTAAAAGTGTGTTGAATGAATGAAAGAATGTCAAGCCTTGGGTTGCCTCCTACCATTGTCTAGTCTAATCCACTTATTTTATAACTGATAAAATTGAAACCCAGAAAAGTCAAGCCGCAGAGCGAGTTAGCGGTAGCCAACCTCAGAAGACCCTTATCGTTCCCAATCCAGACTCTCACCTTAAAAAAACAATAATAACGTGATACACATTTTATAGTGAGATGAAAAGACATATAGCCAACTAAGCACAGAGAAATACTGTCTAATAATAATCAAAATTGTAAACCATTCTTTTCATCCAACTGTACCTTTTCGCACTGGGGCTAAGTATTCAACAGATGTTGGGGTTTGTGGGTGCTATTTAATCACACCCCTCACTTTTCCAAGTTCTGATCCAATTAAGAAATAGTCACAGGAGACAAGTAGGGATTAAAAATGTCAGCTTTATTGCTGGTCCAGGTGGGTTGGAGGAGGTGGCTCAGACCCAAGGCCCAAATGGGCTTCCTTTCGTTCTCTCCTGATTTGACCTTACCCACCCACTCACAGCAGAGCAGCTGGACCATTGAAGCCCTCCTGAGAAGGGGCTGGGCCTGCCCCGGTGTTCATTGCCTGGAGGAGGTAGGAGCAGAGGACACACGCTGCTCGTAGTTCGATCAGTTCTAGACAGAGAGCCAGGAATGGGCTGAGCAAGGCACACTTGATACCTTTTCCCAACGCTGCCAACCCAGGAGGTCACTCCTCCCCTCCCAGTGAGGAACAGGAAGTGGGTGCCAAGAAAGTCAAACAAGTTTCATCCCAGAACTTCCAAGAGAATGTCAGTTCCTGTGTTATGGGCTGATAGGAGAACGCAGAGAGGAGAAAATTGTCCCCCTTAATGACAGCCTTCAATTCACTCAATACCTTTTCATAGAATCTAAAATCCTCTGTGTTCCAGGAAGCATCCTTAAGGTTAAAGGTTATGTCAATTGAAGGTGAATTGCCTTCAAAAAAAACCACAAATAATCAAACAAAACAGGAAATTAAACAATGGGTAACTTAAACTAATAAGGGATCTGTTTTTCTTAATAACAGGAAATGCAGAGGCAGGCAGTCTTGGATCCGTGTGAAGCTCCAGGACCAGGGCTCCTTCTGTCTTTCTGTCGCACCATCTTTACCAAGTGGCATTTGCCCTCACGCTCACAGGATTTCTTCTCCATCTCCAATCATTCTATCTACATCCCAGGTGAGAGGAAACGTTAAGGGCAAAGGGACAGCTAAGTCTGCCCCTTTTATCAGGAATATAATAACTTTTCTGGAAACTCCATTCAGAACATGTGTGTTTTCATCTCATTGGCTAGAACTGTGTCACTTGCCCCACTTCTCTGCAAGGGCCTTTGATTTAATTTCTAACTTGGCAAAATTACATTCTTTCAAATAAAGGAAGAATAAGAATGAATATTAGATAGCAGAATGACCTGCCAGAAAGGTCACAAAACAATGCTGAAAGAAAACATAGAAAATATTGTCAAAGAATTGCTTTTTTAAAAAGACCTAAATGGGTTGGGTTTGTGTATATGTGTGTGTGTGTGTGTGTGTGTGTGTGTGTGTGTGTGCGTGTGTGTGTATATTTCATTTTTATTTTTTGGCAAACGTTCAAGAAAGAGATTATTCCCTGTGCAGATACTTTCAGAGCATAAAAGGATAGAAAATTTAGTTCATTTTACAGAGCTGGCATAACCCTGATACCTAACAAAGAGAAAACACACACTAAATAAATTAATTAACTAATTAATTAAAACTACATACCAAGCTAACTTGCAAGCTGACAAAAATCCCATGTTTCCCCCCTCTCTTGGTTTCTCCTTTGCTTTATTGAAGCACATCCTCAAATGACTTCCTAAGAAAGAGTATGTGGGAAGTAAACTCTCTTAGTCCTTCTGTGTCTACAAATGTCTTTGATCTGCCCTGGTACCTAATGGACAGTTTAGCTGGGTATTGAATTCTAAACTGAAAGTCATTTTCCCTCAGAATTTTGAAGATATTGTTCCATTGTCTTTTGGCATCCAGCTCTGCTGTTGAGAAATCTGGTGCCTTTCTGGTTTTCATTCCTTTGTAGGTGAATTTTTTCTCTCTCTGGGAACTTTTAGTGAACATCTTCTCATGTTCCTAGGTATTCTGAAATTTCAAAATCTTGTTTGTTCTTTATGCTGGGGACTAGAGGAGATCTATTAATCTGAAGACTTGAGTTTTTTTGGTCTGGGAAATTCTGTTCAATTATTTATTTGAATATTCTCTCCTGCTTTCTCTCTTCTACCTAAAATACCTATTAATCAATCCTAGACCTCCAGCACTTTTTTGTGTCTTATCTTTTCTCTAATGAAATTCTGTTTCTTTCCCTTTCTGCTTTATTTTCAGACAGATTACCTTGACCTTAACTTTCCATCTTTCCACTGAATTTTAGTTATATTTTTTATGTCCAGGGACTTTTTTTGTTCTCTTAATTGTTCCTTTTTCATAGCACTACTCATGTTTCATAGATATAGTGTCTTCTTGAATTCTCTTTTTAAGTTCTCTTCTACCTATAAATTGTTTCTGTTTCCTTGGAGGTCTCTTTTTCAGTTTGTTTATCTTAGTTCTTTCTACTTCGTATTTCAGGTTTCCTCAAATAGCTTCTGGCTTATGGTTGCCCATTCATAGTTAAGAATGAAGCAGTAGAAAAGTTTCCTGAAAGCTTTGTGTACACAGATAAGAGGAACTGAATGGCAGGCTTTATTTCAGAGTGAGCTGGTCTTTGTGTTTGGGGACTTCTAAATGTCAGCCTGCAATGTGCTTTACTCAGGATACCACCTTAAAACCAGCTCTCCTAGTCTTCCTCAGACAGTTTCATTTCTTTAAAGAAGACCCTCCCTTTTAGTGGGGAGGAGGAATATGGGGAAGGGAGTGGCAGAGCTGAGCACTCTGCATACCTGGCTGAGTATTCTGTGTACGAGGGGCAGAGAAATTTTTTGTCCCATTTATAGACTTTCAATTAGATCCCCATTTTCAGCCACATACCCACTTCCCACCCTTCATTGCACCGAGTATATCCACATCTCAAACTTCTTCAGGCTTCCATGGATGGCTCAGCTCCCATCTTGGCTGCAGATCCTGCCATGTGCATCCAGCCTGCAGCATCTCCATCCTTCTTCCTCAGTCATAACTCTTCCATCAAACCACTCATCCAGAAATTTGTTGAGACTTCTCTTGTCCACAAAAGCCCTCCCCCCAACTCTTTTCTTTGGAAAGACTTATATGTTTATTATTTATTTCTGAGACATTTCTGAGGAGGAGGAGATAAACCCATGTGCATTTGGTTGGCCATCACAAACTGGAAGTCCCACCTGCCTTGTAATGGGGGGTGGTGGGTGGTGGACATGGGACTGGGTTCTCTTTTACAATTTTACATTTTTACAATTTTACTGAGCAGAGTGTGAAGCCTTTCTAAGAGATGACACATTTACAAGAAATTCAAAAATATGCACAGAGATGCAAGGAAAACTTTTTTTTAATTACATAACACATTTGAGTGTGTTGATTAAAATATATTTTAAATATGAAACTAAAATCAGACATGTCCCTAAAGCATCTCCTCAGAATCTTAAACATTTCATAGAATATACTC
Organism: Delphinapterus leucas; assembly: GCF_059928025.1. NCBI lineage: Eukaryota > Metazoa > Chordata > Mammalia > Artiodactyla > Monodontidae > Delphinapterus > Delphinapterus leucas. The sequence continues at coordinate 50,166,247 of NC_143147.1, read as the reverse complement.
AAGAAACCACTGGCCTAGTAAAAAGAGCATGGAATTGGGAGTCAAATAAACCTGATTCAGATCCTGGCTCAACCATCTGTTCTCTCCAAATGTTACTTCACTCATCGGTACCTACCTCCTTACATTTCTGGGAGAATTGAATGAGACAGTATACATGCAAAGTACCTGGCACAGAACCTGGTGACTAGTAGGTGCTCAGTAAATGCTGATGACTATTCTTCCTCCCCACTTCATACTGAGCTTCTCACCACGCTCCACTTTATTCTACACTATTTGCACCTCCCTCCTTCTCTAACTCGTTGAGAGCCTGCTCAGTCTTTAATGTTCAGATCACACATTCCCACATTTACAAAGTCTTCTCCCACCCTCCAGAAGGTTCACAGTTCTTTCTTCTGTGCCCCCACCCAACCCTAGCACTTGTTCACACCTCCGCTGTAGTTCTAATCTCTCTGCGACAGAGAGAGCTGTGTGCACATCTGTCCCTCTGCTGGAGAAGAATTCCCCAAAGGCAGCATCCTGATCTTGTTCCTAAGTTTCCCCCCAGCACCCACTGTGGTAGCTGACACATAGTAGGCATGCAATAAATGTTGGAATCTAATTGAATTGCAACAAACTAACCTGAATTAGGGACAGCCTGAAACAACGGCCAGGCTGAGACACAAAAACCAAGCCATGACCCAGAAAGACAGATTCTAACTTGTCCATGACGCAGACACCTTGTTCCTTTCCTGTAGGAGTTTCTGAGCTGTTGTCATCATGACCTCCACCCCCAGTCCTGCCCATGTGCCAAACACAACACGTTCAACTCCGGGAGACAGAACTTTGGCTTGGCTCGTCCCTTTCCCCACCCCATGAGACAAGAGTCAGGAGGACCAGACAGAGCTCACCTGGATTTATGGGAACCCACTGGGTGGGGATAGGATTTTTCATCCTCCAGAATGACATGTTTTAGTTCTGGGGCTGCGCTGGGGCAGGATGCCTTCTCCGTTATTCTCCTTTGCCTTCTTGGGAAGCACATGACAGAGGAAAACATTTGGGGCTCTGGCCTCTCCCCTCTTCCTCCCTCTGCCTTCACCTCTGACACAGGCAGTGTCAGGCCATGCATCAAGCAAAACCTCTGTTTTGTGTCATATCTCTTATGGCACTATCTCTAAGCGGGACCCTGTTCTGGGGCCACACACACACTACCCATATTGGGGGTCACTGGTGTCATGAAGAATGCAAAGTCCCTGTCCTCCAGGAACCCCTGGTCTAATGAGGGATGGGGGAGGGAGATACAGTATAGTCCCAGCCCTCGAGTAGTTCCCCAGCTGATGCGGTCACACCCACACTAGGGAACACCCAGTCCAGAGTGGGGGGCTGCGCAGGTGCACACAAGCATCACCCGAAGTTGAGTAGATACAGCCCCAGTCATGGCACCTACTCTGTACCAAGCATCTGACATATGTATCATGTACATGGTCACACCCCAGGGGTGCAGTCTCAAAGCTGTGCTATCATCAAAGGTGGCAACCAAAAAATAACAATTTCAAAGTAACTCGGTTTGTTGACTTGAAATGCCTGAACCCGAACAAAAGGGCTTCATAGATCCCAGCGATGCTTCTTCAGTCTTCTTGCCCATCCGCTCTTCTCCCTCATACACGGCAGCTGCTCCCAAAGCCCCCTGCTCTCTTCGTCTTGCCCCTGCTCTTTCTTCTTCTCTCTATCCTGCCAACTCTATGCCACATTTGCCCAATGATCTTTCTGACAAATCAGCCCCTTCCTTAGAGGCCAACGGAGGCAAAGAAACCGAGTCAGCCAAGCCAGAATTTTCTCCAACGGGCAGGGAGAAGGGAATGCCTGGGAAAGAGCACCCATATACTAATAATTTCCATCCTGTCATATATATATATTGGTTGACACATTGTCCTTATTCTGTAGATGAAAAAAACTGAGTTTAGCAAGTAACACGTGACCAGTGGCATGCCACTGATCCATGAGGCAAGAGGGACTTGAACCCACGCCTTCTGGCTTCTGTGCAAGGGGAGATGTGGTCCCTGAAAGGACAAATATCAATTAGCAGGGTGCCCAGAGTGAAGGAGTCGGGTGACTCATGGCTCTGTGGAAAACATCTCCAGGGTGAGGCAAATTTTTCTTCAGTACCTCAGGATACGTATGTGTTTGTGTCTTTGCATCTGGGGAGTCGGTGAGGTGACCACGGGGAGTTCCCCTCCGCCGTGGTCCACTGCCCACACTTCCCAGTGTGGGAGGACATTCCACAAGGAGCTGCTCATCCCGGGGAGGTTCAGGGAGGACTGTGAGGATGCCTCCAACGCTAAGGAAGATACACAGGGTCAGAGTGGGCCCGGGGGCTCCTGGGGGCCAGCCTGAAAGCATAATTCACTCACGGGAGTCGTGTTACAGAACGTGAAGGTTCTGTCTTCAGCAACACCAGGCTGGTGTAGCAGAGAATTTTGCCAATTTTACAATTGAGAAAACTGAGACCCAAAGAAGTTTCACCGCCAGGCTGACACCCAGACCTTCTGACTCCTTCCACAACCTGCAGCCACCCCGGCTGCTGGGGAGGGGTAGACACACCTGTACCCCACGCCCCCAACCCACCTGAAAATGGTGCCTCAGACGGCCTTTGACACCTCCCTCTTTTCTTTCTGGAGCCCCCAAGTGACTCTGGACATGGGCTCCTCGGGGTAGACCCAGGGAGCTTGTCCAGCTGACTCTTTCCTGGGCTCCGTGAATGGAGGGATGCAGGCAATGACCACACTGTGGGGTGGGGATTTGAACGCTGGACAGGGGACCACTGGGGACCTCTTCCTGCTCTGCCACAAGCCCACATCCAGGGCGGCCTTCCTCCACTGCCCAGGAGGAGGTGGGAACATATCACAGGGTATAGAACCCCAGTGGGGGGAAGGGGACAGGACAGGAGGACAGAGGGCCCTGAACAGTTGGGGCACTCACCCCTCTCCTCCATGCGCAGCCCCCTTTAACTGGATTACCTTTGTCTTATTGGTCTACACCGACTGGCAAGCTTCCATCTGAAGAAAGGGTCCGGCATCCCCCCTTCTTTCTTAGGAATATCTTTGTACAGGGTTTGTTTGCAAGCATTTTCTGTTGTGTGTGTTTAAATCGGGATTTCCCTTTCCATTCAGGAGGTTCCCAGGTGCCGGATGAAGATGGGCCAGGGGAGTTGTCTCACCTTCACTTCTCCTGGGTTCCGCAGCCCTTGACCCCAGAAGTATTGAAAATCTGGCTTCTCCTTGAGGCCTCCACCACTGGACACCTCTCCCTGCTCAGTATCTGAACTTTCTGAATCTCCTCTGTCTTTTACCTGCCGTGGTTCGACCCTGCCCGACTCAGATGCTACTACCAAGAGTTATTTCCCCAGTTCTTCCAGAAGGGAGTTTGTGTGAGATATCTCGGAGGTCCTCAAAGACATCGGCTGCCCCCGTGCCCTCGGACCTTCTCACAAGAGCTTGAGCATCCCTGGGTTCCAGGAGGGATTTTGCTTCACCTGCACGTCTGCTCCATGTTGAACATAGAAGATGCCACTGAATGATGCTTGTTGGCAATTAACTGCCTTTTCTCTTCTCTTGTCACCTCTGCACAGCTGTTAAACTCCACCGCCTCTTTTAAAGCCCTCTAGCTCCACTGATTCTGGCGGTGGAATGCCTGGAAGAATGCTTGGTCCTGGTCTTCTTTGAAGAAAGAATTCAGCAAAGAGATCAAGATTGTGAAATTGAGACAGTGTTTATTAGTGGAAAAGTACATGAGGAAGAGCATGTACGGGTGAACCTGGAGTGAGCTGCTCACAATAGGGGTGGCTCAAGTTGCCCATATGGGCTTTCTGGGTCGTCTCTGGCTAATCATCTTGCTTGTGCCCATATTTGTTCTGACTCAGAGTCCTTCCTGGTGTGCACGTGCATCTCTCAGCCACGTGCATATTCCAGCACAAAGGTTTCTGGGAGGTTGACAGGACATATTATGGGCTGGTGACTCCTTCCTCCTTTTGTCCCTCCCCTAGACTGAGGACCCCTTCTGTGCAGGTGTCGGGCTGGGCTTTCACCTAATCAGGACCCGATGCTCCTGCTGGTATCTTGTGTCAGCAGGAGACCAGTTGCAACTGCTCAGTCTGGGGCCTATCTATCTCCTACCCCACCAGGACACTTCATCCAAAGACCGAGAGTACTAAGGGAAGCAGGTGTTCTAGTCCCTCATGCACCCTGCCCTGTGACCTGAGCACGTTGGGCGGACGCCCAGAGGTCGTGAGACCAGAGCAAGGATTTGAGGCTGTTCAGTTCACAGCTCACACTGGAGAATCCTACCCTGGAAGGAAGGCAGGGGGCTGGATTGGATGACCTTGGGCCCTCAGTGCTGAAGATCAGTGGTGGGGCTGCTCCCAGAGCCCCAGGTGCTGGTCAGCAGAGTCTCTTTTCCCTCCGACCTTCCAGGAAGACGTTCTTCCCCTCCTTGTGCAGGTCTGTTGACAGGTCTGTGAAGCAAACCCATGAGGCAAAGGAGGGAGCCAGAGGCAAGGAAGGCAGTGGGAAAACCAGCCCGAGATCAGAGGCCTGAACTCCATGTGTCCCCAGCATCACCATAAATCCAGACCCCAGCGCCAGCCACAGAAGGGAGTGGGCCCTGGGGCTTTATGAATGAAATGAGTGGAGAAGCACCTCGAAGCCAGCGAACGCGCCCCACAGCCTGAGGCCTGAGCCCTGCCAGAACCACAGACAGTCCTCGGCACCAGGAGGACGGACGGACGGGGAGACAGAGCTGCGGCCCCACAAACCCACCCCCGCCACTCACAACACCGTACATCAGGAGGGTTCCTCAGAGCCTCTTGGGGGGCCTGCGGGTGGCAGGGAGTTACCTGGCAACCAGGACTCTGGGAGGTAACGTTCCTCAAGGCCCCAGTTTCAAGACAAAGAAACAGCCCTGCCCTTAGGGAGCTCCGCTCCAAGGGGGAGACCCAGGCCTTCCTTGGGGTGTAGCAGGGGTTGGGTCAGGCTTGTTCACTGAGATACCTCAGGACTCCACCACAACTCCCTCCCCCAGGGCGGGGCGCGGCTGAGGGTGGAGGGTGGAGGCTCCGTGAATAAGCAGTGTTCCCAAGGGCTGCGCTTCCAAGGACAGTGACTCAGAGGCAGGGAGAGAGGAGAAGCCCTCACCTGGCCTAGTGGGCTCAGCTGCCCCGGCACACCCCCAGGTACCACTACTCCCAGAAAAGGGCCTTTGGAGACAGGCCCTTGTGTGGCTCAGGGAAGATGCCCGGGGCCAAGAGTCCAGTCAATGCTGGTAGGGTCAGGAGGAGACCTTAATGAACTCCTCTCCCAGAGCCCTGACTTCTTTCTGCCCGGAGCTCAAACGAGCTCAAACAGCGTTTGCAGGAAAGCACCCACTGCAGGTGCCTGGTCTCCCCCCGGGCATGCGCCTTGGACACGTGCCAGCTGACTCTCCTGAGCACTTGGCACTTCACCCTGGCTGATCTGCCTCCAGCCTGTCCTCCAAGACGGGCAATGAGCTGCCTGAAGGCAGAGCCCAGCCTGGCTCCGGCTCCCCAGAGCACTTTGCTCAGAGCAGACTCACGATGGGTGTTTACAAGTGTTGAGAAACCTACTAGGTACAATATTTCTTAAAGCCAGTTACGTGCCCGCATCAACACCACCACCACCCTAAAGCTTGCACCCTCTCGGACCTGCCACCACCTTGGAACTAGTCTTCCAGCTTCCTCTCTTGACCACCAGTCCCATCCTTCAGGCATACCACAGCCAAAGGATCTTTCAAAACAGTGTCATCATGCTTCTTCAAATACTGCTGTTCCCACTGCTCTTGGGGTAGATCTAAAATATCTAACCCGGTCTGCAAGGGCTGGGCCCTGGCTACTTCTCCAGCCTTGTCATTGTAAGCCCCATTCTTTGTGTACCAGCTGCACTGATTGTCTCTGGCTCTTCAAGTGGACTACTATCACTTCTACCTCAGGACCTTTGCACTTACAGTTTCCCCCACCTGCCAGCTCCTTCTCTCTGCCTTCACACTCTTTGCCTGCCTAATTCCTATTGTCTTTGGACGTCAGATTAATTGTCTCCTTCTTGGAGAAGCCCTCCCTGAGTTCCCAGAAGCAGGTTCCCCATTACATATTCTCAAAGCAACCACAGCTTTTCCTTCATAGCATCTTTCACCATTTGTAATTATACATATGCCTGGTTCTTTCATCAATGTCTATTCCCCTCCTGCCACAAAGTCTGTCAGCAGGATATAGACCACTGCCCAGCCCCAGCTGAGGGACACACCTGACCTAGAAATGTTCTGCACCCCAGTGGGCTGAAACTTGGGAAGTACCTGACCCAAGAGGTGAGCCCCACCCTGTGCCAAAGGTGTAGGGAGGAGGAACAGGGGTGGGGAGAGGCATGCATTCTCACCAAAAGGGAAAGGGAAAGCTGAGGAATATTTAGAGAGGGAGATAAGGTGACCAAAAAGCAGGAAATGAGCTGCTGGGAGCTGTTGGCTTGAGGCAGGGCAGTTTAGAATGAAGGTTGCAGATCAAAGCCACAGGAAGTGGGCTGGTTTTTTCAGTAACGGAAGAATCAGATCAAAGCCACACTTTCCTGTCTGGGTGGGGTAGGCAATTCATTCACTTATTCATCCGGATTCATACATTATCATAGGTCATTCAGCAAATATTGATGGAGCACCTCTCTCTGTGCCAGGCTCCGTGCTATGCCCTGAGGCTACAGTGATGAGTAAAAGTGAACTGGACCCCTATTCTCCTGAATTTACAAGCGCCTTGCTTAGTGTCCAGACCAGTTTTTAAGTGGCAAGGTTGCAGTCCATTTAGTGAGTCATTGCCAGTAGTTTTAGAAATGAAATACAGAATGGAATGGAACGGGGTGGGATGGAATGGAAAATATCACTGTATCCCACATAGTAGAAGGAAAAGGAAAAGCACTGTTTCAGTTGTATATGTATTATGTGAACTGGATACCAGCATAAAATGTATTTCTTACCGTTGGTCATGATCAAAAAGGTTTGAGAGGGCTTCCCTGGTGGCGCAGTGGTTGAGAGTCCGCCTGCCGATGCAGGGGACACGGGTTCGTGCCCTGGTCCGGGAAGATCCCACATGCCGCGGAGCGGCTGTGCCCGTGAGCCATGGCCGCTGAGCCTGCGCGTCCGGAGCCTGTGCTCCGCAACGGCAGAGGCCACAACAGTGAGAGGCCCGCGTAGCACAGAAAAAAAAAAAAAAGGTTTGAGAAATACCAGTCTAAAATAAATATTATTTAACTAATTCCATAAGCCCATAACGAAAGTCTGTGATAGGGAGCATGCAGGGGCAGAGTGCTATGGAGAATGGAATGGTACAAGCCCCATCTGGTCTGGGCTGGGGAAGGGTGGTCAGGGAAGTCTTCCCTGGGGAGAAGATGCTTGAGGGAGGAGGAGAGAGAAGGGGTGAAGGAGGGGGAGGGGGAGAAGCTGTTAAATAGGCCTATCTTGAGAGGCCCAGCGTGGGGCAGAGACAGGCAGAGAGAACTATGTGGGCCATCTGGGAGGAAGGAGCATGGAAACTTTAAGGGAAGGAGAGAAGAGGCCTGCAGTTTGGAGAGCAGACAGGAGGATGGAATGACTTGAGGATGGAGGGGCAGGAAGGAGTCTTGTGGGGCTTTTTGGAGAGTTTGGCCTCTGAAAGGCAACAAGAAGCCACCGATGGGTTTAGTCATTCCTGTATTCAACAGCAGCTTGCCAGGTCATCCCTTGACCTGGCTGTCTTGGTTCTGGAGACACAAAGGTAAAAGCACCTGCAAGCCGCTTCCAGGCCAGCTGGGGGTCAAGACAGGTAGGAAATGGTCAAAGCAGACTCTCATCCCAGTTGAGCAAACTGGTATCTTGGGCTGGGTTTCCCCGTGGCAGACTCTACAGCAAGAATGTGCATGCCAGGGACTTCCCCAGCGGTCCAATGGTTAAGACTTAGCGCTTCCACTGCAGGGGGCGCAGGTTCGATCCCTGGTTGGGGAACTAAGATCCCACACGCCGCTCAGTGCGGCCAAAAAAAAAAAAAAAGAATGTGTATGCCATGCACCCCAATGTTCACTGCAGCACTATTTCCAATAGCCAAGACATGGAAGCAACTTAAATGTCCAATGACAGAGGAATGGTTAAAGAAGATGTGGTGATGTGGTACATATATACAGTGAAATATTACTCAGCCATAAGAAAGAACAAAATAATGCCATTTGCAGCAACATGGATGGATTTAGAGATTATCATACTAAGTGAAGTAAGTCAGACAGAGAAAGACAAATATGATATCACTCATGTGGAATCTAATTTTTTTTAAATGATACAAATGGACTTATTTGTAAAACAGAAACAGACTCACAGATTTTGAAAACAGACTTATGGTGACCAAAGGGGAAACATGGGGTGGGGAGGGGATAAATTAGGAGCTTGGGATTAACATACACACACTACTGATATAAAATAGATAACCAAAAAGGACCTACTGTATAGCACAGGGAACTCTACTCAATATTCTGTAATAACCTATATGGGAAAAGAATCTGAAAAAGAATGAATACGTATATATGTATAACTGAATCACTTTGCTGCACACCTGAAACTAACACAAAATTGTAAATCATCTGTACTCCAATTAAAAAAAAAAGGGGGGGGCTTCCCTGGTGGCGCAGTGGTTGAGAGTCCGCCTGACGATGCAGGGGACACGGGTTCGTGCCCTGGTCCGGGAAGATCCCACATGCCGCGGAGCGGCTGGGCCCGTGAGCCATGGCCGCTGAGCCTGCGCGTCGGAGAGGCCACAACAGTGAGAGGCCTGCGTACCGCTAAAAAAAAAAAAAAAAAAGAATGAGCGTGCCAGTCACTTACTTGGGGGGTGATCCCAGGAAACACTGGTAGGAAAATGGAAAAGTGACACAGAGAAGGGTAGGAGCCAGTAGAGGGGGGTTGATGAGCGCCTCCCACCGGGGACCTCCAGGAGACCGCAAGGAACAGAGCTTCCTAAGGGAGAAGAGCTCTGGTTTCCATCATCTAGGTCTCATCTTTCACTGGCTGAGCCTGCTCCTGGGGACACTCCTGGCCTGTCTCTTGCACAGGGCAGGCCTGCTTCCACTGCAGAGAAAGCCATCTGGAAGAGCTGCAGGGTTGCAATGCCAAGGGGATATGGACAGGGCACTGACCGTTTCTGCCAAAATCAACCTGTACCGTGTCCAGAGCATTCTGTGGTCCCTTAAGTCATCTGCATATGATTTAGGGTGATGACCTCGAAATCTCTAACTCCAGTTTTCACTTTTCCCCTGGCCTCCAAATCCTTAAGTCAACCAACCATCAGCCAGACCCCTCCCTTTGGATGTCCCATGAGCACCTCAAGTCATCAGATCCTAAACTTAATTCATGTGAATCTCCACCCCCACCAGCAAACCTCCACCTCCAGTTTCCCTATTGGTATGAATGGAATCCCAATTACCCAGTCACCCGAGCCAGAAACCAACTCCCTCTTCCCACTGCCTACAACCAGTTGATCACAGCCCCTCAATCCCATCACCCCTTGGTCTTCTCCATCACTCCCATCCTGAGGGTACCCCACTGCTTTAACCCAGATCCACACCTTGGCGCCCTGGCTGCCTTTCCCACCCCCCATCAGGCCATCCCTGATGCAGCCCAGTCGAACATTCCAAAACAGAGATCTGGCTGGATTTGTCCCCTGATCGAAATCCTTGATGCCTCCCCAGCTGCCCTGAGGATGGAGTCAAACACTTCTGTGTGGCAGAAAGGCTTTCCCGTCCCCTCCTAGCCAACCTAACATCCCACGCCATCATGACTACCATCCCACCACAGACGCTCCAACTATTCTAAATTATTCCTAATTCCCCCGACACAAATCCATTCCTTTGCTAAATCCACTCTCTGAACTCAACATCCCCTAACTTGTCCATCTGGCAAACAATCCTTTCAGTCTCAGCTCAACTCTGCCTCCTCTGGAAAGCCCACCCTGATTCCCCCCACGCTCCCACCGTATCTTAAACATCCTCCTTCGGAGCAAGGGCGTCATGAAATTGTGAAATTGTTGTTTAACCGCAGATCTGCCTCCCCTGTGAGAGCTCTTTGAGGGCAAGGCATTATTTCATCTTTGTTTTCCTCAGAAACTAGCACACAAACTGCTCCCAGAAAACCCTCCATAAATATTGGCCAACCAATGAAGTGACCAGGCTCAGGTGACACTGCTGGACAGTGGCCAAGCTGAGATGGGAAGCTGGACTCTTTCCCACCCTCACGTCAACACAGGTGACACTGACCTGTTAAGATGAGAAAGCACATAATGGCCCTTCGTCTCCCTGCACGGCGCTGAACCTTGTCAGCAGGACTCGGAGTCGTCAGGACAGTGGGGACAGTTTGCACTGAGCCATCCACACTCTCTCAGGACCAGAGGTAGGGTCAGACCAATAGACAGGCTTTGAACCTGGGCAGAGCGAGGAGTTTCTATCTCACTGGGCACTACAGACAGTCTTGACTTCAGGGCTACTGGGCTCTACCCACATGGACCAAATGGCCAGTGAGCATCGGGGCCAGTGATCTGCTGTCTGGTGGGTGACTCTGGACAAGTCGCTTCCCCTTCGTGGGCATCAATTTCCCCACCTGTAAAATGGCAGCTTGAACCAGGTGCATTCCGGCTCAAAAATACTATGATTTGGGGAATTCCCTGGCAGTCCAGTGGTTAGGACGCTGCGCGTTTACTGCCGAGGGCGTGGGTTCAACCTCTGGTCAGGAAACTAGGATCCCACAAGCCACGTGGTGCGGCCAAAAAAAAAAAACAGTCAAAAAAAAAAATACACAATGATTTTGGCTGTAATCGCCCCAAGAAACAAGACTGAGGGCCAAACCAGCGACTAGTGACATGATGTGGAAGAACACAGTGTTCGGGGACGACTGCCCACTGCCCAGCCTCTGCCCTCGGTACCTGTTGCCCTAGGTGAGTCCCTTTACCTTCCGCAGTTTCCTCATCTGTAAAAGAGGATAACGGCGACCACTCTGTGAGGCTGCTGTAAAGAGAAGTGCCCTGAACGACGTTAACGTGCCTGCTGCACAGCTTGACCCCTGGTTGATGCCATAATCAATGCGGTTTCTGTCCCCTGGTACTAGAAGACGCCTGTGGGTGCACAGCCCGAGACCAGCTCACCTCCTCCCCTCCCTGCCTCACCCCCAATCCCATCTGTGGCTTCCCTCACCGCTAAGCTCAGCTCCTCGCCGGAGGCCGGCAGAGTCCCCAAGTGGCCAGGTGAGCGTGGTCAACCACAGACGTGACCACCCAAGATCCCAGACCAGAGTGGCAGGGCCTGGATCCACACTGAGGTCTGGGGTCTCCGAGCCCAGAACTCCTGTCACAAAGCAGCAGACCCCCGTGTGACACAGGCCCACTGGCTCACTGCCCACCCACTGTCCAGCCACCCTCCCTCTGTCCCCAGGTGACCCCACCGCATTCCTGTGGTTTGGAGTTTGCTGGTGTGAGGGCAACTGAAGTCTTGGCCCCCTCCCACCAGCAAATGGGGAGGGGTCTCCAGGGGCCAAATTCTTTTTCAAATGAGATTTCCGTGGTTTCCTCAGCTGAGGCGTCTGCGGAGCAGAGAACAAACAATGTGGCATTAAATTTCTCTGTGGAATTACACAGGCCCCGCAAGTGAAGATCTAAGCATCTCTTTGGGCGTGGAGCCGACTTCGCCCGGTGCCAGGCTGCACTCCCACTGCCTTCCAGCCCCAGTGGTTGAGCAATCCCAGCTCCCGAGGCCATGTACCCCTTCCCCCACCAGCAGCCTCTCCACCCCGTGTGACCTCAGAATTGTCACCAGAGAAGGGCTCCAGCTTTTAATGGATTCAGCTGGGGCCCCCCCGACCCGGAGGCAGCTGGAAACCCCAAAACAGGGGCATCCTCCTGGGATGGGTCCACACCAGCTGTGTCTGATGCCCCCGCCACCACTGGGCGGGATTTCGGGATCAGGTTGCAAAGACTAGGGGAGGAGGTGAGACTGGCTGTCTCCCTGCATCCCCAGGCCCCAGCAGCGTATTCTAAATGGTCAGACCCCAAAAGTCACAGAGGAGAAAAGAATAAAGGTGCAGAACCACCGGCTGACTTTCCCCAATCCCCAGCCCGATACCATCTTAGACCCTGGCCAGAAAGGCCACTGCACATGTGGTCTGTCCATCCAAAAGAATATTATCCTGCCACTACTTCAGGCATGAAGTACTGATTCATGCAACAGCACGGATGAAACTTGAAATCATGTGCTAATTGAAAGAAGCCAGTCACAAAAGACCACAGAGTGTATGATTCCATTTATATCAAATACCCAGACTAGGTAAATCCATAGAGACAGACCACAGGTTAGTGGCTGTCAGGGCCTGGGGGAGGGGGGAAGAGGGAGTGGCTGCTTAATGGGTCTGGAAGTTTCCTTTTGGGGTGATGAAAATATTCTGAAACTAGATAGAGGAGGTGGTTGCACAACACGGTGAATGTATCAAATGTCACTTAGGGTAAACTTTATACGTATTTTAACACACTAAAGAGAGACAGGCAAGACCCTTGCCCTGTGTCCCCAGCTGTAGAGCAATCCTGTTCTGGCCACCCCAGGGGAAGGAGGAGTCAGAAGGTCCTAGTGGATGCTCCCACCGGAGCCGTGGCCTCCCTTCTAGAACATACATGGCACACCAAGGACGATCATGTTCCAGCCTGAACAGTCCTCAGATTCTCCAGGTTCCTTTTCCTAAAGGCAAACCACACCCTGGGCCCCAGGGCCAGGCAAGGGACAGCTATTTGCAGGGGGCGTGAATGGTATTTAGGTCATCTGGCCTGGGCTCTCCACCCCTCCTGGTGCCGGATGGAAGCAGGAATGACAAGAGAAGAGGGGTCAGACCACAGGCCAGGGACTGGGACCCAAGGGCAAGCCCTCCCTGGGCAGCTACCTGCTGGCACAGAATTCTAAATCATCAGAACTACGAATTTGGCCCTGGCCTTCAAGGTCATTATGAAGGTATATATGTCAAGATAGAGGGGTAGACCATATTTGATTAACAGTTTGTAAGCTTGACTTTTGGCTTTGGAATATTTAGACTTGTGGTATTCGTCTGTATTTGTCTTCTGTTGCTGCATAACAAATGACCACAGACTGAGTGGCAAAAACACCCATTTATTAACTCACAGCTCTGCGGTGAGAAGTCTGGGTGAGTTCAACTGGGTTCTCTGCTCCCACAAGGCCAAAATCAAGGTGGGCTCTTATCGGGTGGTTCTGGGGAAGAATCCGCTCCCAGACTCGTTCAGATGGCTGGCAGAATCCAATTCCGTGTGGTTGCAGGACTGAGGTTCCCATTTCCCTGCTGGCTGTCAGCTGAGAGTTGCTCTTGACTGAAATCCTTCTCGTGCTTTCAATCTCTCTAACGTCCTATTCTGCTACCAGAGAGGAGAAAATGCTCTTCTTCTTATAAAGGGCTCATCTGATTAGGTCAGACCCATCTAATTAATCTCCATATTTTAAAGCCAACTGACTTGGGACTTTAACGATATCGGCAAAATTCCTTCATAGAGTACCTAGATTTGTTTTCTGTTTTTTAAATTTACTTATTTATTTATTTATTGGCTGCTTTGGGTCTTTGTTGCTGTGCGAGGGCTTCCTCTAGCTGCGACAAGCAGGGGCTACTCTTTGTTGCTGTGTGCGGGCTTCTCATTGCGGTGGCTTCTCTTTGTTGCGGAGCATGGGCTCTAGGCACACGGGCTGCAATGGTTGTGGCACGCGGGCTCAGCAGTTGGGGCTCGCGGGCTCTAGAGCACAGGCTCAGTGGCACACGGGCTTAGTTGCTCCAGGGCATGTGGGATCTTCCCGGACCAGGGCTAGAACCCGTGTCCCCTGCATTGACAGGCGGATTCTTAACCACTGCGCCACCAGGGAAGTCCCCCTAGATTTGTTTTTGATTGAGTAACCAGGGGATGGGGTCTTAGGATGGGGTCATCTTCAGAATTCTGCCTACCACTGCCCCCTTTTGAAATCTTCCCCCCAGGCCTTGAAACTGTTAGTGGGAGCCTGTTCCAGCCCAGCATGTCCACCTCTTTCTACCTCAGGATTTAACTCATGGGAACTTTGCTTAACCTAGAGCAAGCGTTGTCAACATCTGTGATACAAATGCCACCCTTTCTCCTTCAAGGACTTGATGAAATGCCACCTCCTCCATGAAGTCCTCAGCCTGAAACCCAGGCCGAATTAATCTCCCCCGGACAGCACTTTGCTGGTACCTCTCCTCTACGGCACATCCCAGCCTGCCTTAGGGTACAGCTGAGAGGTCTGAGTCCTCTCCAGACAAGGAGCCACCTGGGCAGGGGCCACTGGGCATTGGACACTGTGCCAGGCCCAGCAGGGACCCAGAGAGATGAATCAAAAGCCACCTCTGCCTTGGAGGACCCCTCACAGTCCAGCAGGGCCAACGAACCTAGTGTGCCCATCACTGAGCATGCCTTCCAAACACCCTGTGACGCGCATACATTTACAAGTGAGGAAACTGAGGCTCAGAAACATTAATCAGTTTTCCCAGAGTCACGCGGTCCATCTATGGGAGAAATTGGGTGTCCAGCTCCAGAGACTAAACCTGTAACTCCCACACTAAAAAATCTTAAAGAATTTGGGAATTCCCTGGCGGTCCAATGGTCAGGACTCAGTGCTTTCACTGCCGAGGGCCCGGGTTCAATCCCTGGTGGGGGAACTAAGATCCCACAAGCCACATGGCATGGCCAAAAAAAAAATCTTAAAGAATTCAAACCCCCTGACTTCTCATCTGGGGTCAGACACTGTTACTCGGGCTGTCACCTGCTGTACCCACTCCAGTGTTTCCATGGCTTCACTTATAAAGATGTCTTTCTCAGACAGGTGCAATGGGCATAGGCTCTGTTACTCATAGCTCTTCAGGAACTCAAGCCCCTTACAGCCCACTGTAGTAAGGGCCTTGCCATCCTCCCCTGGGTCCTCCACATCCGGCCACCGGACAGGGGAAGAGAGTGAGCCACGGTGAAGTTTTCAGAGGTCAGACCAGGACATGGCATGGTTTACATTTCTTCAGCCACATTCCACCGGCCAGAACTCAGCCCATGATTCTGTCTGACTGCAGGGGAGACTGGGAAATGTAGTCTTACTATGTGCCCAGGAGGGAAAGGAATTGAATTTGAAGGACAGACACATGGGTGTTGCCATGAAGGCCACACGCTTTGGCCACATGTGGCTCCAGGGGTGCTGTATGCAAAGGGCTGCTTGGTACCGTCAGTGACAACAGAACTAAGCTCAAGAAGTGAAGACAGGGGTGCTTGGCGAAGCTCCGGAGGCGGCGGCCACAGACCCAGTGGTGTGCAGAATTATAAGGCTGTCTGCTGAGATTTGAAAAATGCCAACAAATGAAAGTATCAACATCTTTAGTTCAGCATCCCTGGCTGTGGGACATGGAGACTCACTTTTACCTGAGAATCCTCTGCAGGAACCATTTTAAAATGCTTGGAACTATATGTTGAATAATTATACAAAGTTCCAGATGGCAACATGGGGATCCCTCACAGTTCATGAGGTCCTTTATTTCTTGTTCTGTTTACCTGGATTTTTGTTTCAATTTATACCTTACATGACAAAGTACAAAATTCAAAAGGATAAACCAGAAACGTGGGGAAAATCAATGGAAATATTTTAATCATTTTTGTATCCAGCTTCTTTGATTTGTGGAACCTATTACTTTACAGAGTAGTTCAATATTCCTTATGATTGGGAAACAATGCCAAGATGGTACATGCTTTTGGCAAGATGCTTTGGCTGTGCAGTGATTGAGGATACATGGCACTACTTCCTGCATAGGCTCTTACACCACAAAAGAGTACATAAGTATATTCATAAATTTTGTCATGAGCTTCAGGCGCCATTTGGAATGGAAGCTGAATATGCACATCCTCTGGAAACCCTAATTCTTGGAACTGGATATTTCATTGGAATCATGCTTTTTTTTGTTTTGTTTTGTTTTGTTTTGCGGTACGTGGGCCTCTCACTGTTGTGGCCTCTCCCGCTGCGGAGCACAGGCTCCGGACGCGCAGGCTCAGCGGCCATGGCTCACGGGCCCAGCCGCTCCGCGGCATGTGGGATCTTCCCGGACCGGGGCACGAACCCGTGTCCCCTGCACCGGCAGGCGGACTCTCAACCACTGCGCCACCAGGGAAACCCTGGAATCATGCTTTTATGTGATCCTGTTATTCTTCTTTGGGCCTGGATGACCGTTTATTTTACAGAAACTGTTGATGTCCATAGTGCTTATGACATTCCTCTCAACCCTTTAAATCTCATTCCTTTCTATCCCAGCATCACAATTTCCACCACGTGAACTTCATTGGAAACTATGCTTCGACATTTACATGGTGGGATAGACTTTTTGGAACAGACTCTCAATTTATTGCCTACAATGAGAAGATGAAGAAGGTTGAGAAAAAGACTGAATAAACACCTCACATAAACCTTCCTCAAGTTACACTTTTCCTGAATTGAAGCTAGTAGCTAACATTGCTTCTTCTGGGGAGTGGAAATAAACATGTGTCTTGGTTGCTAAGTGATAAAAAGAACATTAACAACTTTTAATTATCTCCCTAGTGGGAACTTTTATATGTTTAAGTACAGTTTCCCTGAGGAAGCTTTAAAGGCCATGTTGCTAACCTTACAAAAAGGATTTTAGTGATGGAAGGAATATTAATGTATGTCTTTTCCCCAAGTTGTACCATAGGCCTGAAGCTGAAATTGGTCTTCAAACCTTTTAAATATATAGTGGCCATTTCAAGAGCTCTTAGTGGCATTGAACTTTAAACACTTTTTTGGGATTCGCTTAAAGATCAGATGCCATGGGTTGAGCCACACCAATCTGTACGGTGTGAGTGAGTGCTGACTCTGAAACAGCCAGCGCCGGGAATTTCTGCTCTTATCTGGAGCTGACCAGTTTGCGGTGACTCTCTTTCTTTGAGAAGTCCGTTTTGATTGCAACGTACTACGCTTGTCTATAAATTAAGGCATTTCTGAATTGATGAAAGATTATTTTAGTCTAAAGGTTTTCAGTTTACTTGAATTTTTTCAACACTGAGCTTTATTTCTACTATTTACCCTTTCTTTTTTGTATATCAAGTTTTCATTATACTTAAAGCTGTATCTTGAAACTCTGTGTACTGACTTGCTGTATTTGCACTTGGAGCTATTGAAATAAACGTGATTTTGTTTGAAAAAGAAAAGAAAAAGAAGTGAAGACAGGGCGGGCATACCGGCAGGGGCCGGGGATTTGTGAGAGCACAGAGTGTCCTCTTAGTCACCCACTAGGCTTAGCAGGAGGCCTTGCTCATCCGATGAGCTCACCTTGGGCCTAGGGCTATGCAGGATTACCAGCAGCACCCCCGTCCTCCCCCGAGCTGGCCAGGGCCCCCTTCTCCAGGCCGCCAGGCCCTGGACAGATGATCCAGCAGCTTTGGCCATGGCTGCTCTGGCCAGGGGTAAGGCACAGGCGCTGAGGTCCCTAGGAGTAGCCACACTCCTCCCCTCCCCGCAGCTGGGCAGGCTCAAGGGTCGCAGTGCTGAGCCCCCAGCCTGTCTGTGACTGGATACAGGTGGCTGATTTTCTTTTCAGATTTAACCCTGAGGTATAAAAATCACCAAATTATGTCCCAAAGCCAAGGACAAATTATTTGGTCCAGAGGAGTCACATGACTTAGCCCTGGTCAGAGTGATGCAGACTCTGTCTGTCACGAGGGAAGAAGGGGTGGGAAAGAAAAAGGGTGTTCCAATAGGAAGCATGTGCACACCTGCACTGGGGCCCACCCAGTGTACTCCCCGGAGAGCAGAGGAGAGGAGATGCCAAGGTCCCAGCCCTGGGTCCCAGGAGAATGGGTATCCCTGAGGCCACAGGACCCGGTGCGGTGGGAATGGGGCTGCAGTAACCACCCCGCATTGCCTCCACATGTCTCCGTGCGGGTTGGGGGAGAGCCCCGGAAGGCAAGGACCTGAGTCTCAGTCTGATTCTCTCACCACTTGCAATGGGTCCTTAAGTAACATCCCACCCCTCCCGGCCCGAACCTCAGCTGACCCATCAGTCCAGGGAGGTCTGACCACATACCCTACAGGTAACCCAGAATGATCCATTTTCTTCCAGGGGGAAGAAAATTTTAGAATTCAACATATATGTGTCCACGTGTTTTTCTATCTAAAAGTAAGAAAGGAATTTAGCTCTACTAATAATTAACTTAAAATAGACCCAGGGCCTCCCTGGTGGCGCAGTGGTTGGGAGTCCGCCTGCCGAGGCAGGGGACACGGGTTCGTGCCCCGGTCCAGGAAGATCCCACTTGCCGCGGAGCAGCTGGGCCCGTGAGCCATGGCCGCTGAGCCTGCGCGTCCGGAGCCTGTGCTCCGCAACGGGAGAGGCCACAGCAGTGAGAGGGCCGCGTATCACAAAAAAAAAAAAAAAAAAAAAATTGACCCAGGCACCCCAACTCAGTCTGTTCTGGTCAGTCGTGTCCTCCACATTAGTCAATGTCTGGAAGGAGGTACAGCCGCTCCATCAGGCAGAGAACCTGAGGATGGCACCCTCACTCTATCGCTCAACTTCCAACCTATGGGAACATGTTGCCATTTACATATGCCCAGTTCAGTGGAATTCACAGATTGCAATGTCTGATTCAAACTAAATTAACCTGCCTTAGAAAAGGACAAGTGACCTAAAAAGATTTCTGCCAAGAAACGGCAAGAAAATAGACACACTTCCCCTGATCCTAGGCCACGATTTCATCTGACATTTCAGGAAGGAGAAGCAAGGGTTGCGTGTTGAGTGCTCCAGCGGAGATTTCCAAAAGTAAAATCTTTTTTCATGAGGATAAGGGTGAAGTTTAAACAGTCGTTAAGGAAGTAATTCTTTTTGGAAGGACTATAGTATGAGAGAGAATTTAGAGATAACGTTGAAAAGTGTTCCTATTGTTTATATGATTCTATTGCTGAAAACCTTGTGTGTTCCCAAGATCTTTCATATCCACCCTTCAAAGAAAACAGAAAGGAATTTTGAACTCGCTGAAAAACCTTCCAAATGGACAGTTTGAGTGAGTGCAAAATCCATTTGGTGAAAGTATTAAAATGCAACACATTCCAATCTCTTTGCAGGAAGGACTGATTGACATGAGAGAAGATGGAAATTTGAAAGTCAATTTTGAACAGAACCTTTGCGTAATGGGTGGATGGCATTGAAAACTGAAAAATGAATGTCATGGTTTAATGAGCGGAGCCCACAATGCACCTCATCCGTCTGGATCTAGATATTTTCACGAGGCCTCCTTTTCAGCTGTGACAGCCTTTAAAACTGAATATTGAAATAAACCGCACTTAGTACCAGACATTCAAGTCACTGTGTGAAACCAGGATCTTCAAAAGTAAAGAAGGATATTCAATGGTGTCGCTCTCGTTATGACAGCAAAAAGGGATTTTAGGCCATTATAAAATGAAATGCCATAAAAATTTCTTTAAAACAGTTTTTATTACCTCTTTCGTTTCTAGTTATATAGTTTTATAGTGTGTGCAAAATAATAATATACATAATGTCTAGTTTATTCATATATTATAGTGTACCTAATATTTTATAATACATATACTTTTGTAATGTACATGCTATTGTATATTTACGGATATAGTTCATGCTTATGATTTATTAGGTTCTATGTATATAATTTATAAACAAATAGGTATCGGGGATGCCTGCTCAACATTGTTTACTGATGTTGTATGAACAATAAAGTTTGAGTTCGGGGTGACAGCAATGCCCAAGGGGCCCCTCCAGCTCTGGCATTGGAGGCCACGTGGAGAACACTCTGCTCTGAGTGGAGACATTCATAACAGAGATGGCCCTAGATCGGGCCTCACCTGGCATACAGGTGGAGGTTCAGGCATGCACATTTTATAGCTAGGGAGTCACAAGTACAAAAGAGTAAGACATGAGGAAGGCTTCACCTCGCAAGGGCAGCCCCATCATAAAGACCAAAATCCCCTCCCCAGGGATAAGAAGGACCACAGTCTTCCCCTTCCCACCCCTCCCACTGCAGCAGAAGGAAAACAAGACTTTCCTTCTGCTCAGGGGCTCTGAGAGGGTAACTGTCTTTCCCGGAGCATCACAGTAAATTGGCAATGGAAACTAAGTGTAAATGCAGCCATCCAGAGTGCTAGGTATGGCCTTCTACCTGCTCTGCTCTCTCTGGGCCTTGATGCAGAGCCTGGTGTTCAGTTACCAAAGTTCTCACTCTTGTCTCTGTTGGGAAGCCCTTCCTGCTATTCATTTCAGTCTTGCATGCTGCAAATAAAGCCTAGAATGTTCAGGAGGTTCACCAGTTCAGCCTTCTGCCCCATTGTAGCAAAGAGTATCCCTCTCCAATCTTTGACATCTGTCTTAACCCCAGAGAAGAGAGTCCCAGAGAAAAGTAAGGTCTGCACCTCTGCTACCCTCTCAAGGGTTTCAGCAACTCCCTGAAGCAAGATGATCTTTTCTCTGGCACAAAGATGTTCACATCGCTCCCTCCCTGCTCCTGCTCTGCTTAAAAGCATCCCTGTATCTCCATCGCCCACAGCAGAAAAGCCAGGCTGCTTAGGCTGACCTCCATGCCCTTGACCCCCTAGGTCAGCCCACCTGCATCACTCACCAGCAAGAAACAGAAACCACACTAGCTAATTTAAGCAGGAAGGAGTTTCATGCAGGTAATTCTATGCTGACAAAATCACCAGAAAGGCTAAAGGAACAGGCTGCACTGGCAGGAATGGCTCCCAGAGAAACATGGGACGCACCTTGCGAAACACCTCCTCTGACACCGTCAGGAAGGTAAAAAATCAGGAGCCGCCCAGGGTCTATTGGCTTCAAGAAGCACCACCTAACTGATCCAGGGGTCAGGAGACCATTTCAGCAACAGCTTCTCCATACCCACAAAACTGGTTACTGGATGCTAGAAGGCAGCCGCCCCCCAAAATCAGTGTCTCCACAACCAGGCTGAGCAACAAGCCATGTTCCCAAGTCCGTTCAACTGACAGAACCTGTTGCCCAATCAGAACTCTAGCAGCAACAGAGTCTGAGGAACACAGTGGTCAGGGTCCAGCTTCTCCAGCTAAGGAAGGTTCACGAGGAGAAGAGTGGGTGGAGGTCGATGCTATATACACACTGTCTCTCCAGATTCTTCTCCCAGCATTCTTCCCACCCTCACCCTGAGTTCCAGCTACAGGGAACACTCCAATGGTCCTGGGAGCGCCCCAGGCTCCTTCTCACCTCTCTGACTTTGCCCAGGCGGGTCACCATACCCCTCCACTTTGAATGTGCTCTGAGTCTGAGACGCTTTCTCTGGTGCCAGGAGACAGGGGTTACTATAGCCCAAAGCTGTACAACAGAAATATAATCAACATGTAATTTTAAACTTTCTAGTAGCCACATGTTGAATAATGGCCACCCACAAAGTATCAAGTCTTAACTCCTGAAACTTTCTAATGTTACCTTATTTGGAAAAAGGATCTTTGCAGATGTAATTAAGTTAAGGATTTCATGGTAAGATTACCCTGGGTTATCTAGGGGAGCCCTAAATGTCATCATATGGTCTTCATAAGACGGAGGTAAAAGATAACACAGACAGGGGAGAAAGCAAAGTAAAGACAAGGCAGAGATTGGAGCAACGTGGCCACAAGCCCAGGAATTCCAGGGCAGCCACCAGAAGGTGGGAGAGGCAAGGGACAGATTCTCTCCAACAACCCAATTTCAGGTTTCTAGGCTCCAGCCTGCAAATGAATATATTTTTGATGTTTTAAACCACCAGGTTTGTGGCAATTTGTCAGAGCAGCCTCAGGAAACTAATAAAACACATGTCAAATAGTGAAAAGAAGCAGGTGAAATTAATTTTAATAGTATCTTTTATTTAACCCAATATCTATAAAATATTATCAACATGTTATCAATATAAAAAGCATCAACGAGATATTTACATTCTTTTTTTCATACTAAGTCTTTGAAATCTGAATCGTGTTTCTCGCCTATGACACGTTTCAGTTTGGACCAGCCACATCAAAAGGGCTGAATAGCCACATGTGACTAATGGCTACCAGAGAGGACCAAGCATTTCCCCTCCTTTGTAGGATTTGGGGAGCACCAGCCTGGGATTTGGGGACTTATTTGCCTATGAGTCATCCTCTCCCATAGACAGCATGCTCCTTGGGAGCAGGAACCTTGTCCCATTCATCTTGGTATCCCAGTGCCTAAACACAAGAATATTCAATGAATGGGTTTTTTTTGTTTTTTTTGTTTTTTTGCGGTACGCGGGCCTCTCACTGTTGTGGCCTCTCCCATTGCAGAGCACAGGCTCCGGAAGCGCCGGCTCAGCGGCCATGGCTCACGGGCCCAGCCGCTCTGCGGCACGTGGGATCTTCCCGGACCGGGGCATGAACCCGTGTCCCGTGCATCGGCAGGCGGACTCTCAACCACTGCGCCACCAGGGAAGCCCCCAATGAATGTATTTTGAATGAATGTGTAACAGATTCTCTACAAGAAAAAAAAGCCCTTTCAGAAACTACATTTTTTGTTTGTTTGTTTGATTTTCCCTCTTCCTTAGTGAGAGGAGTTCAGGATCCCTCAAAATATAGGCTTGGAATCCCTTCGCTTGGAAGGGTAGATGTAGACCAAGTTGCCCCCAGCAGCCAGGAAAATGCTATATGTTGAAGTTGGAAAGAAGCGCTGTGAATAGGCCTGCGTCTATTAGAGAAGTTGAATCTGTAATTAATAATCTTCCAAAACTGAAAGCATAAGGCCCCAATGAGTTTACTGGTGAATTCTACCAAACATTTAAGGAAGAAATCCCAATTCTCTACAATCTCCTTCAGAAGCTAGAAACAGAGAGAATACTCTAACTCATTCTATGAGGCCAACATCACTCGAATACCACAACCAGACAAAGACATTACAAGAAAACCACAGATCAGTATCTCTCATAAGCATCGATGCAAACATCCTCAACAAAATATTAGCAACTTGAGCCCAACAATGTATAAAAAATTATACAACACAACCAAGGGAGATGTATCCCAGGTATGCAAGCTTGGTTCAATATTCAAAAATCAGCTAATGTACTCCATCACATCGACAAGCAAAAGAGGGGAAAAAAATCATACACTCATATCCATAGATGCAGAAGAAACTCTGTCCCACCCCTTGGGAGGCTGAGCATGTCGAGAGGAGGTGAGGGGAAGGTAGGGGGAGCAGAGGGAGGTGCGGGATGAGGCAGAGGCAGCGGGGGGTGAGTGGGCGGGGTCTGTGAGGTGACTGAGGCTGGAATCAGTGTTCCTGGGACTGGCTTAAGGTGAAGGAAGCAACCAAATGTGAACCAAAAGAGTCAAACCTGCCAAGAAAGACTGTAACCCTCAGGCGCAGGGTGATAAGCCTGGGGCTCCCAGACCTGAAGAACTGCAAAAACTGGCCTCGGTGTCAGCCCCCAGGAAGGCAGCCAGGGCCAACACCGCTCCAATCCTGGCCCGACACTTTGACCCCCTGTAACCTGCCGCTTCCACCTGAGCATCTCAGTAGCTGGCTGCCCGTGAATAAGGCTGCTGTGGGCAGTGCACCCTGTTTTGCAGCTGCATCCACCCCAAGGGAGGGGCACCATTTTCTTCATTCAAAGACACAACTGCTGGGCTTCCCTGGTGGCGCAGTGGTTGAGAGTCCGCCTGCTGATGCAGGGGACACGGGTTCGGGCCCCGGTCCGGGAAGATCCCACATGCCGCGGAGCGGCTGGGCCCGTGAGCCATGGCCGCTGGGCCTGCGCGTCCGGAGCCTGTGCTCCGCAACGGGAGAGGCCACGACACTGAGAGGCCCGCGTACTGCAAAAATAAAAAATAAAAAAGACACAACTGCTCACCAGGCTATGGGCCAGCTGGGCTGCGTGAACACCCAGAGACCCCTTTCAATGCCACCGTCAAGAGGGATCACCTTTCACAACTTGGCATAGTTGTGCTCCCTCGCCTCCCATGACGCAAGCTCATCACGCCTCCATGAAGCCACAGAGCATCAAACACTTTCAGGTCGGAAGCCCTTCCCCTGAGCATTATGGGGGCACTGGGCAGCCCACCAACCCCTGAGATCAGCCACTTCCGAGGTCACCATGAGTCCCTGGGCTGGAGACTTTGCTGGCTTCCTAGCTTCAGACTGACCTGCCCAGATGGGGCTCAGCTCTTCCAGCAGCGACCCTCCCCCACGATGGCTGGATGCCCCCTCACAATACTCTGGGACCCCTGGCACAGAACACGGAGGGATTGGAGCCAGGGAGAGGGAATGCCTGGACTTTTGGACTTCCTGCCATCACTCCCACATGGAACTTCCACAACACCGTGCAGAGGGATAGTCCATGAGTGAATGAATGAAGTCCAGCAAGGCTTTGAGCCCCTTCTCAAAGCCCTCTAGACACTCAGAGCCTCCTCCCCTTGAGTTAGAAGCCTATTCCCAGGCTAAGAAGAAAAGACAGTATCTGTGCCCCGCCTGAGTTCCAACGGGCCCCTATGGGGTGCCTGCCAGTGCAGCCCAGAGAGCACAGGAGGGGCCTTTGGGAAGGGTCTCCTGTCCCCTGGCATCTTGCTCCCCCAAGGCCAAGGCTTCACTCTCTGCTAGCCCTGCCAAGCCCCGGTTCCTCCCCTGGCTGGCACTGGGTGAAGGGAATGCCTACAGTACACCTCGGTCCTAACAAGCCCTGTCCAAGCAGGGGTTCCCCTGAGCACGTGGTTCCCAGGGAGGGGATGGGCAGCAGGAAGCTTGGGACCCCCCCCCCCACTCACACACACCCTGCCCCAGTGCCCACCAGGGCCAGGCCGCCCCCAGTGCTTCCCTTCCCCCGCCCATGCCAGCCCCACCTGAGCAGTCCAGACCTGTGGGTGGGGCCTGCCGGCTGTCAGGCCACGTGTAGGGCCTGGGAGGGAGGAAAGAGGGCGGGGCTGGCCGGCTGCTCTTAAGGCGGAGCTGGAGGTGAACTGCACCTCCCCCTACTCCTCACCTGGGCTCTGACAGCCTCTCTCCGTCCCAGGAGCCAGTAGTGAACGCAGGAGTGTCTTGCCTGCCCGGGACACCAGGTAGGTGCCATTATTCTTTAAGGAGAAGAGAGAGAGGCTCAGCTTCTCCACCTCTCCTGGGGCTCGGAGTGAAGGTGGAGAGAAATGGGGGGAGAGGCTGGGCATGAGCGGAAGATGGTCTCGGGACCACAGACCCGAGTTCTGCACTTTGGGAGAACTTAATCTGCAGCCCTCAGTGTACAGATGAGAGAACTGTGGTCCAGGGAGGGGAAGAGGCTTGCCCGGGGGGCCCCCGAGGCTTGGGAAGGGAATGGACCCAGAACCCAGCCTCCTGCCTCCCAGCCCAGAGTCCCTGGGGCCTGGTCGTGAGCTGAGCCCCCGTGCTGGGCCTTTCAGAGGCCACCAGGAATCCAGGGGGTGGCGGCATGGCCTGCACTGGTCCTGCGGGTCCCTGCCTGCTGTCCCAGGGTCTGCTTCACTGGGTCTGGGTGGAGAGCATGGGACAATCAAAGTCACTCTTCGAGCAAGGGGGTGGAGTGGGGAATTGGGCTATTGGGGCAAGGTGCTTTGGGGGAGATTCAGCCCTCCCCCTCTGCCACCCTCTCCCTCCATTGACCTGGGCTTGTAGAAGGGAAAGAGTAAGTCAGGAGAAGAAGCTGATCCAGGCAAAGAAATGGATGAGGGGATTTGCCCAGGAATCAGGATCCCCCTGCCTCCAGAGCCCTTGGGAACAAAGAAAGAGATTCCGGTCCAGTGAGTGGGCGGGTCCTATAAAAAGGGGCCCTCCCTACCCACTACAGCCCGCCTACATACATACACACAGCACTGAGCCCAGGGACCTTCCCTTCACCTTTAGAGCAGGAAGGAAAGAGCTAGAGAAGTGTGCTGGTGGGGACAGGAGAGGGAAGATGTCCAGGAATAAAGGAGTGAGACCAGCCCTGGGAGGTCCAGTGGTGCTTCAGGGAGTGTTAAAAGTGAGAAGAGTTTGAAGAAGATCCCAAGGGGCTGCCTGCCCTTTGCTCAATCCCAGGCCTGTCCCGCTGGGTTCCGGAACCCCAGAACGGGCAGAGAGAGGTGAAAGGGATCTTAAATCTATGAAGCAGTGGCATAGAGTGTGGGACTTGGAGCCAAGACCACCTGGGTTCAAATCCCAGTTCCACTACCGGGTTCTGTGGCTTGTATGACCCCAGGCAAATCCCTTAACCTCTCCAGCCCCACAGGAATAGTACCTTTTTCAAAGAACCATTGAGAAAATGAAATGAGTATGTTTTAAGTGTCTGTTATGATCACATTCCCATTATACAGATGGGAAAACTGAGGCCCAGAGAGGAACGGATACTTGCCCAGCGTGGCACAAAAGCACTTTCCAAATCAGTAGGCAGACATCCTGGGTC
Source organism: Delphinapterus leucas (assembly GCF_059928025.1). Taxonomy (NCBI): domain Eukaryota; kingdom Metazoa; phylum Chordata; class Mammalia; order Artiodactyla; family Monodontidae; genus Delphinapterus; species Delphinapterus leucas. Next base: position 50,139,762 of record NC_143147.1, on the reverse strand, counting down.
CGGGTCCTGGTTCTGGGGGAGGACCCAGGTCCCCAGTGTGCTCCCCAAGGACCGTAACCCCAGGCTCCTCTTTGAGGCCCAGCCAAAAACCCTGCAGGATGTGCTGAGATCCTGCCCTGACAAACCCAGGCCGCTTGGAGCCAAAGCTCCACGTCCTCAGCTGCCCCCAGAAAGGAGCTCGGAGGCCCGTTCCCTTCCACTGCCATTTATAGACACGCTTCCCGAGCCTGGGATGCGCCCGCCCGCTCCAGGACCTGGCCAAGGAGAAGTCTGGCAGCAGGGCTGGCAGGAGCCATGGGGGAGAAGAGGGTTCTGGCTTCTCTCATTAACTTACTGTGCGAACTTGGGGCAACTCACACCCCCTCTCTGGACCTCAGGTGTTCCTCGGCATTTGAACTCTGTGTGGTATAAGGAGCTAAGAGTCTAAAGTCCACAGCCTGCGTTTGAATCCCAGCTCTACCACTTTTCTGGATGTGTGGCAGATACAGATTTCTTAACCTCTCTGAATCTCAGTATCTTCATCTGTAAAATGGGCTGGTAATAGGGATGCAGTACTTCCTAGGGTTATGAGAGGATTAAAAAGAGTTACCATAGGGAAAATCAGTGCCTGGCACATGGTGAGTGCTCAAAAAAACCGGGAGCTATTATTATTTATTATTATGATGGTATTATATTCTATTGATATATAAGCCCTTATTTCCAAGTAATATTTAGAATTGTCCAACTGGTTTCACAAGCAACACTTCGCTGGTTCCACACCACCCTCCAGGAGGGCACAAGGCAGAATTCTTATTCCCATCTCACAAATGAGGAAACTGAGGGTCAGAGTTACACCTTAAGGAACTGTTTGAGCTGGGATTCCAATCTGAATCTTCAGACTCGAGAGTTCACATTCATTTCATTTGCCCCAGGCTGGTCGCAATGCCTTTTCCAACACTAGGGTCTGACTGTAAAGCAGGGTGTGGTTGGAGGCATCTTAGAAGAAGAGAGAAGAGGCGTTGGAGGGTACCTTGGTCGGGGTGGGGGTGGGGGGCAGTGAGCCTCAGAGCAGGCAGTGGTAGCGCAACCAGCCTACCCCAGCTCCTTACAGGTTTCTTGGCAGCCTCTGTTCCAGAACCTCTTACTTCCTGTAAGAAACCACTAACATGTGGCATTAAGGCTAGACAAGGGGAAGAACTTCCCACATGAGGGAAAGGAGGAAGTTGGGACATCTTTTTCCCAGATGAGCCCCCAGGGAGTGAATATCATCTGATGTCACTCTTCAGATCAAAACTGTTCTGTGGGGGCTTCCCCGGGTGGCGCAGTGGTTGAGGGTCCGCCTGCCGATGCAGGGGACGCGGGTTCGTGCCCCGGTCCGGGAAGATCCCACATGCCGCGGAGCGCCTGGGCCCGTGAGCCATGGCCGCTGAGCCTGCGCGTCCGGAGCCTGTGCTCCGCAATGGGAGAGGCCACAACAGTGAGAGGCCCGCATACCGCAAAAAAAAAAAGCTGTTCTGTGGCTCACCATTGCCTTCGGGGTTGAGTCAGCACTACTGAGCTTAGCCTGCAAGGCTCTGCAGGGTCTGGCCAGCCTGCCTTCCCCACCCCAACTTCCCCTCCGTCCACCCTAGGTTCTTTCTGTTTCCCAGATGCTCAATATCTCCCCTGTCCATCAGGCCTCTGAATACACTTGCCTCCTCACCCCTACCTGGCTCACCCAGCCAGCTCCTGCTTTTCCTTCTTGTCTCCCTTTATGTACCCCTTCCTCCAGGAAGTCCTCCCTGACCTCCCCAACTAGTGCCTACAGAGTCCCCTCTGCCTCCCCGCCTCCCCTCCTCCCCGATGGCACTGTTTATGATTGCTCACCTGCTTACCTGTCTGTTTCACCAGCTGGCCCACATGGAGTAGCAGCTAAGTGCAGGGGCCCTGACATCACACAGTCTGGGGTCCAGTCCTGCTCTGACACCTGTTGGCCTGATGACCCTTGGGCAAGTTACTTACCTCTCTGTATCTCAGTTCTCCCATTATAAAATGGAATAATAATAGCATCTACTAACAGGGTTGTTATGAGGATTTTTAAAGGTTTTATGTGGAAATACTGGGGCATAGGTGCATAGTAATTACTCAGTAAATATTAGCTAGTATGTATTTAATAAATAAGGCTGGGACATAGTAAGTAGCCAACAAACGTCTATTGAAGTTATTTTATTTAATCATCACTTGTATAATGTTTATTATGTGGTAGGCATATTCTAAACATATTACAAATATCAGCTCATTTTATAGATAAGGAAACCGAGGCGCAGAGAAGTTAACTTTCCCAACGTTGCACAGCTAGTAAGTGGTGGAGCCAGGATGCAAACCTGGGGCAGACTGGCTCCAGCAGCCCTGCCTTTAAATGAGTGAATAAATATGCCTTTGTTTGGGGGGAAGGGAGCCCGGGGCTTCATCTACAGAATTTACTCAGTTCCCACCCTCACTCTCGCTTCTTTCAGGTCCCAAGAGCTCCTGATTGGCAAGTGACATCTGTGGGATGTGAGGCTGGTTGGAAGCCAGAGGTAAACTGCCAGGTCACTACCCCCACTATGTCACAGGTGATGTCCAGCCCCCTGCTGGCAGGAGGCCCCGCAGTCGGCTTGGCTTCCTGTGAGGAACCCAGGAGGGCGCTGCACCCAGCACCCAGCCCCGGCCTGCCGCCCCAGTGTCCTTACTACACCACAGAAGGCTGGGGAGCTCAGGCCCTGATGGCCCCCATGCCCTGCAAGGAGCCCCCCAGCAGGCTCCAGCAGGCCCCACAGGCTGGAGCCAAAGCCGGCTGCCTCCTGCAGTCCCCTGGGGAGCAGGCCTCGGGAGCCTTGGAGGACCTTGACTCCTACATTGACTTCTCGCTGGAGAGCCTCAACCAGATGATTCTGGAACTGGACCCCACCTTCCAGCTGCTCCCTCCAGGGCCTGGTGGCCCCTGGGCTGAGCCCACCCAGAGCACTACCTCGAGGAGAAAGAAAGAAGAGCCTGAAGCTTTGGGTAAGGAACTGGGGCACAGTGCCAGGAGGAGGGCTTGGGGACCAGACCTCATGAGGAAGGAGTTTTCTATCAAATCAGAGGAGCAGGGGAGGAGTGCTGTGCAGCTCTAAACAAGTTACTTAACCTCCCTGTTTTCTCTGCTAACAGAGATAAAAATAAGTAGCCCTCACTGTCCAATTCTCTTTGGTTCTTGAGTTTGGAAAGTGATGGATACCTGTTTTATGTAATTTTTCGGAGAATTTAAATAAGCTAATATAGATAAGCATATTATACAATGCCATGTATATAAATAAGAGCTTGATAAATGTGGTGTCCCTGAATCTCACTGTTCTATGGTATCTCTCTTAGGTCCTAGCCTGGGCACCCTGAAATGTTTATAGGAATGGCATTTTCACCTTGCCCATAACAGTAAATGTAAATAACTTCGAGTATAGGTAATAGTAAATATAGTAAATAATTGGGATGTGATGAATTTTGGGGTGTTTATTACTTTTGTTTTTAATATGTTATTTCATTGTAAGTTTGTGTAATCTTTAGTAATGGTTTAGCCACTACTAAAGATTAAACTACACAAACTTACAATGTTTATATAATTTAGCAACCAGCTGGAAAAAATCTTGAAAAGTTAACAATCAGCTTTCATGAGCTGGTTCAAGCCAACTCCAGGATACCACCACGTCCAAGCGTATCCAGAAATCTCTGCATCTGGCTTCAGTTTCCCAAAGAGTTTCAAGTACACTTTGAGGATGAGGGTCACGGAGCAGCAGCCCCATTAGACAGGCTGGAAGACTGAGGCCTCCAGTGGGTTAATCCGCGTGGGTTAGAGGGTGTGGTGAGGATTAGAGATGGGATCCAGGAGAATTTCTACTTATTGAGCATTTATCATTCTATCCAGGCACTGTGCTGAGCACTTAATAATTGAACCTTTGATCTTCCCAATCCACCTCCATGAGACGAATATTTTATCCCCATTTTACAAACAAAAAGACTGAGGTTGATGGACTTGAGGAAGGAGCCAGTCTAGCCTAGTCACTGGAATCAGGCAAACCTTACACAAGCTGTTTCCTTCACTTCTTTGCGTCTCAGATTCTTCATCTGTAAAATAGAGATGAGTTTGCACTTCAAAGGGTGTTGCAGGGATTGAAAAAATAACATTTGATGGGTGTTTATCACAAATCCTGGGACACCATAGGTCATGATAAATGGTGGCTGTTTGTAGTCAACATTGGGGTTGCGACTAAGACCAGCCCCAGGACAGGTTCAGGCTCTGGGGTGGAGGTCAGCCTGGCACACAGGTCCCTCTGGCAGCCAGGCTCCTGGTCTCCAGCCAGCCTTCTGCTCCTCCCATGGAGCATTGCCTGACAAGCCTAGTAAAAGAACCACCTCCAACCCTCAAGAGTCTCCCTGCTTCTTAAGGCCAGTCGTGGGCGTGTCTCTGCAGGAAAGGTGACTTGGGCCTAATTATCGCTGGCAGGAGCCAGCCTAGGACTTTAATGCTCATGCCCCAGGATAGGGCTTCCATACACTCAAGGCCAGCTGGGGCAAGACCAACCTCTGTGGGGCGTGCACTTGTACAGGGTAAGGGTGTTGATAACAGGGTCCTTCCTCCAAGGGACCGATGAGCAGTTGTCTGCGTCCTCAGATGCCCTGGGCACAACCTGCCATCTTGAGGATGTGTCCACCAGACTCTGGGCAGCAGGGGGTGCCAGAGAGCAGCAGTGGTCAGAGGGTCCTGATGAAGCCACCTAGCTCTGCCCTCGCTCCTTCTGATGGAATTTTTAAAAATCCTCTCCTCCAACCTCTGCCTGGACACCTGTGATGCCTGGGAGCTCACTACGTCCTCGGACAACCAGCAGGTCAGCTCCCCGTTAGAAAGTTCTCTTCCATCACTAAGAAGAGCGAGAGCCTGCAGGTCACTGTGGTGGCTGCACCTTGCTCCCCAAACCCTCCCCTCAGACCACTGCTACTGGTGACAAAGCTCTCCCAGCCCATGGCACCGCAGTGAGTTTTCATCCAGCCAAACGTATCCAGTGTGTAGAACTCCTCTGTTTGCACTCTCATCCATCCTACTTTTGGGGTGTTGAGTGGAAGACGTTCTATAACTGTGACGCTAGCAGACGTTCACTGCTTCCCTTTGTCCTAACTTGGCAAAAGCTAAAATTAAACATCAGTGATCTTGTGTCGATCCCTCCCCTAAAAATGTCCAGATAGATTTTTGTAACACATAATCCCACCCTGTGAAGGAAATACTGGAAACCTCATTTACAGATGAGAAGACTGAGGCTCAAGGAGAGGAAGCGATGGCCACAGTCACACAGCTAGTGAGTGGTAGGTCAGCTCAAAGCCCAGCCCTCTGAGCTCCAGAGTCCACGTTCTTGCCTTTCTCTCTTCCTTGGAGCTAGTTTCCTGCCCTCCAGGGCTTCAGTGAGGCTCCACCGCCCTAGTGCTCTCAAACCTTCATCCAGCTCCCTGCCTCTGTCTCTTGCTTACCTTCCTTCAGATTTACCCTGGGGGGGAGGGGGAGGGGGTACCAGTCCCACAGGGAACATGGTTTCTGGAAGCAAATACCATATCCCTTCCTTTATCCTCTCCGCCACCCCTCCCCATCTTTGGAACAGGCCCCCGCGTTTTATGTTCCAGAATTTCTGCCAGGCAAGGCGGTTTGCCAATCCCAAGTGAAGGGTGTTTAACAACCGTCTCTCCAACCCTCCACCCACCTGGCCTGGTGCCAGGCGCCTGCATCCACCCAGCACTGCTCAGACTTGCCCCACAGGCTTGTAAACAGCCGGCTGCTCCCAGGTGATAGGGTGGCGGCCCTCCACCTGCCCAGCCACATCCACCCTGGGGCAGCAGCGGGAGTGACTCACAGCTCTAGGACACCGCCCTCCCTTCCGGCCGCCTCCACTTGCCTGGCCCCCAAGCAAGGCCTTTCTTTGGTAGGTGTTCGGATGACCCTGTGAGTGGGACCCAGAGCTTCACCAGGCCGAGAGACGCCCTCCCCTCCAAAGCAGTCAGGCACCTTCTCACGGTCAAGTTCTTGGGAAAGGGTCCTGAGGAATCCCTCCCCGTGGAAGAGCCCACCCCGCCCCCAAACAGAGCACAGGAGCAGGGCTCAGTTTCTTCAACCTTTCTGAGCCTTGCTTTCTCGTCTGTTACATGGAATTAAGAATGTTTCCTACTTCGATCAAGTCATGAGTATTAAAAGAACTAACACGGGTAAAGTGTCTGTAGCAGCGCTGGTGCACGGCACTCAGTAAATACCAGCCTTTATTAAAAACGGTGCAATAGGGCTTCCCTGGTGGCGTGGTGGTTGAGGGTCCGCCTGCCGATGCAGGGGACGCGGATTCGTGCCCCGGTCCGGGAAGATCCCACATGCCGCGGAGCGGCTGGGCCCGTGAGCCATGGCCGCTGAGCCTGCACGTCCGGAGCCTGTGCTCCGCGGTGGGAGAGGCCACGGCAGTGGGAGGCCCGCGTACCGCCAAAAAAACCCAAAAAACAAAAAAAAAAACGGTACAATAAATGTGAGCTCCACCGCCACATTTCTCCAAGCCTCAGTTTCCTCCTCTGTAAAAGCAATGCCTGCTGGCACTGGGCATAAAGGCGCTTGTGAGGCTTGAGAGGATTATGGGTATAAACACTATAAAATCCTATTAAAAAAAAAAAAAAGTTGTGCTTGCCAACCTCGCAGAAGAATCCACCCCATTCCAAGACTCCTTCTCTTTCAGAGCCCACAATACATTGTGCCAGATATTCTACTCTTGCCCTCAGCAGTGGGACCCCCACCTTAGCCAGAGAGTATTAGCCATCTGGCCAATACTGCCCCCCAGAAGCAGGCAGGCAGGAGATGCTCCTTGAAGCCCACCATGGACCATGTTCCAGGCTCCATTCATCAGTGTATTTCATCCTCACCGCAACCTTGGAAGGGTGGTTTTAGATCCCCACTTTACAGATGAGGAAACTGAGGCTCAGAGCAGTTAGGAAAATTACCTGATGCTTCTTGGCGGGAAAGTGGCGAAGCCAAGACTCACACCCAGGTTTGTCGACAAAGCCAGGCCTGTTCCTCCACCTGCTGGGACAGCATGCCAGCGCCCCTCATCTGATGCAATCCTCCACCCCCACCTGGCCCACGCAGGCTCAGACAGAAGCAGTAGCCCTGAGCAGGGCCAGAAGGTCCTCCCCAGGAGCGGGCTGGGGCAGGCAGGGACTCCACAGTCACGCTGGGTGGGGGGATGGTGCGTGTGCCAAAGCCCAAGGGGGTGGGAGGCTGGTAGACAGGAGCCGAGGGTGCAATTTCCCACCGACTCTGCCCCAGATTCCATCTGGGGAAGCCAGAGGCAGGACTCACAGCCCTCCAGAGGGAGAAGCTGGGTAACCCCCATCTTCCATCACCTTTTCTAGAACAGCACCGAGGACAGCTCCCCTCCCCCAAGTCAGGAGGAGAGGTGCCCATCCTCACCATGGGAGAACCACAGGGTACCCCACTCTAGGAAGAAACAAGGTCTCAGAACAAGAGTCCTAGATGCCCCCACTGGGGAATGGAAAGAACATCAGAGTGAGTCAGCAGCCTGGGGTGCTAAGAGGCCCACAGCTCAGTAAGGCGGCATGCCCTGCCCCCAGAGAGTTCTCGCTCTAAAGCTAACCCTAAAGCGAGCTCCTCAACCTCCAAGGTGCACCCAGATAGCCAGGAATCTCGCTAAAATGCAGATTCTGATTGAGCAGGCCTGGGGTGAAGCCAGAGATTCTGCACAACTTCTCAGCTCCCGGGTGAAGCGGTGCTGCTGGGCTGGGGACCACAGTGGTGTGGTCCAATGCACACTGGAATCAGCTGAGGAGCTAAGCCACCCTGAGGCCTGGGACCACCCCCAGAGGTTCTGGTCTAATTGGCACCGGATGGAGCCTGGGCTTTAGGACCTTTAAAAGCTCATCGGGTGATTCTAACATGCAACCAAGCTTGAGAACCCCTGCCTGCGTTGCAGGCACAGACATAGAAATAGCTTTCACAGGCCTGAGTGATAGAGGCATCCGAAGATGTGACTGGTGCAGTCATTTCAGCCTGGGGAGTGGAACCCACATGAACGAGAGGATCTCCCAGTTTTAAAGGACTTACTATGTGCCAGATGCAGTGCCCTGCTGCCTACATTCATCTCAGTTCATCCTTGCTGTAACACTAAGAGGCTGCGTACAGCTGCCCCATTCTACGGGCGTGGAAACTGAGGCTCTAGGTGGTGAAGTCATTTGGCCAAGCTCTCTCAGAGAGTAAGTGGCAGAGCCAGATCTGAAACCCAGGTCTGTCTACCTCCAGGACCCGTGTTCATGGCACTGCCTCTCCCCACCCAAGGGAAGATGTCACAGAGAGGGTGACTTTGAAACTGGGCCCTGAAGGTGGAGCTGAATGCTGATCCTGAGTCCAACAAATGTCTCTCTGGGCTTCAACTTCCTCATCTGTATAAGAAAGGGGAGGGACTTCCCTGGCAGTCCAGTAGTTAAAACTCCATGCTTCCACTACTGGGGGCACGGGTTCTATCCCTGGTCAGGGAACTAAGATCCCGCATGCCGCGCAGCTTGGCCAAAAATTAAAAAAAATATATATATATATATACACACACACGCATACGAATATATATGTGTGTATATATATATGTGTGTGTGTGTGTATATATATATATATATATATATATATATATGTATGTATAAAGAAAGGGGAGACCAGATGGTCTTGAGGACACTTCCAGCATCCTTGTTCTGCGAGTCCAGTCTCCCTGGTTTCACCAATGCTCTGTTTCTCTCCCCAAAGATATAAAGTACATCGAGGTAACCTCGACCAGATCAAGGTGCCACGACGGCCCCCAGAGCTGCTCCAGCCCATCTGTCACCCCACCCTTCGGCTCCCCTGGCCGTGGCGGCCTTCTCCTTTCCAGAGACATCCCCCGAGAGACTCGGAGCAACAGTGAGAGCCTCATCTTCTCCGGGAGCCAGGGCAGGGGGCACCAGCGCCCCTCTCCCCCCGCGGGGGCCCCCTCTTCTCATCCCCCACCCTCTCCCAGCATCTCCATCCCTGGAATGGGAAACAAGGCCTCAGGCCGCCATGGCTTGGGCTCCCCACTGGTGGCTTCCCCAGCCTTGGAGAAGGGGCTGGGGGGCAGGGTCTCCATGCTGTCAGCCAGCCCAGCATCTGATGTCAGTTACGTGTTTGGAAGGTAGGTCACTCCCACTGCAGCTTCTGACGTTGCCTCCACAACTCACACACACACACACACACACACACACACACACACACATAGGCACGCGCGCGCATCCTAAAATCACAGAGGGACACCCTACTCTTTCTGAGCAAAATCTGGGCATGTACCAAAAATAAAAGTGAATGTTCTCTTTTATGCCATCACAGCCATTTGGTTCTCAAGCTTTCCTCAAGCATTTAGAATATGATTCAATATACAAAAATCTTGACTTCTACCTACCTCTCGGGAAAAGAACCACACTGCATTAATGAGGCTCACCTGTATCCTTTCCAGCCTTCCTACAGCCCATCTGTAGGAAGGATTTTTTTTTTTTAATTTAAAAAACGCCAAACACAGGATGTAAACAGAATCAGGGGGTCTGGAATGAACCATCCAGGAAAGAAAAACCTCCTTCGTCTTTGTTCCTGGCAAAATCTAGCAGGAAGGAGACAAAGCTGCCTGGGCATTATTTACAATCGCCCCACAGCCCAGGTCTCTGCAGGCCTCAGAGCAGAGCCACACGCATACCCATCCTGCCCAGGAAGAGCAAACCCCAGGACCTCTGTCCCCCATACCAACTCCAAAGCCACTGTGCCAAGGCAGTCCCTGGCAAGGAGACTGGGATTCCACAGCCATGCCCGCTGGCACAGGCCTCTGAGCTCAGGGATAAGCCTGGCTGGATGCAGAGCTGGCCTCCTTCTCTTCCTCCAGCTGGGGAATTCCGTCTGCATGGGCCATGGACATGGTCCAGCTCCGGTCCAGCCTGTGTGCAGGACTCTTGGGAGTGCTGGGGGGGCTGGTGTGACAACTCAGTTGGACCTGCCTAGCTGGGAAGGCAGAGGGAATAGAGCCCAGCCTAAGCCCATGTGACCTGCAGGGGGCCAGCCCACTGGCTACTTTAATTGACCACAGACCCTGCAATGCAGGTACACTCCTGTATCCTTCAGCATCCCTTGGGGATCAAGTGGGCATACCCTTTGCTCAGGGCTATGGGGTGGGGGGTTGGAGTATGCACTACTCTGACCAAAGCCATGGGTACCTAGATCACTAAATTCCAGAGTCTAGCTCTGGCCCCTAAGTGTCCACCCCTACCCGCTAAAACTCTGCCTGTCTGGTGCTCTCCCCATGCCACAGCCAGTCCCTCCTCCGCTCCAGCATCTCCAGCCATCAGTCATCTTCGAGATCCTTGGAAAGCCCAACCAGCTCTTCCTCCAGCCTCCACAGCCTTGGCCCAGTGTCCTTGTATACGAGAGCCAGTGACCTCCAGGTCCCCAGCAACCCCACGCCAAGCATTGGCCAGCCCAGAGCAACCCATTCCTCACCACTGGCCAAGGAACATGCCAGCAGCTGTCCCCCATCCATCACCAACTCCATGGTGGACATACCCATCGTGCTGATCAGCAGCTGCCCGGAGCCAGGATCTCCCCCATCCCAGGGGACCCCAGGACGCCAGGACTTTGTCTGCCCTGGGGCTACTTCTTCCAGCAACCCCTGTCCAGCCACCAGGAGCCACAGCCAGACCCTGCCAGATGCCCCTCTCACCACATCCCCAGAGGGTAAGTTGTAAACCGATCAGTACCTCACACTTTATGAGGTTTGGCTAATGGGGAATAGACAAAGCACCAATGCATTTGCTTCTGCAACAGCAGGTCAACCAACACACTGACTAAGTACCTACTGTGTGCCTAGCACTGTGCCACATAGTAGGGACACAGTCTAGAAAGAGAGAAAAAAAACAAAGGATCACCGTAGAGTAGGATAAACACAGAGGTAAAGAGATGTTCTAAGTCTTATGGGGCTACAGAGGAAGGAGTGAGACTTTTCATCTGGGAACTGAAAAGGCTGGAAAGTGGATCAGAAGTCGATGCCCAGAGCAGGAGAGGAAGGGCAGTCCCAGCAGAGGGAACATCCAGGCCATGGTCACGAAGGTATGGAAGCACGTGGCATGTTTAGGAAATGACTGGAATGTTGGGTGCGGGATGAGGTCATCGGGAGTAACTTGGGCCCAGATTGGGAAAGATCTTGAACGCCAAGCAAAAGAGTGCACTTTACCCTTTAGGCAATAGGGGACCATCAGAGACTCTCAGACAGGAGAGCGATGGGGTCAGAGACACACGTTCAATCGATCACTCTGGCAGCTGCGTGGCAGATGGATTGCAGGGCCTGGCTTGGCAGGGAGAGCAGTTTTTCTTTGGTTCTGTTTGGGTTTTCATCACAAAGTGGTCCAGGGCAGGGCAGAGGGTGGAGGAGAGAAGACAGAGCCAGGAGACCCTCAGGATATGGAAGCAGCAGGCTCGATGACTAACCCAAGAGAGGGAGAGGGAGAGTCAGTCCTAACTCTGACATTGGTGGATGACGAACACAGCCAGGGGGTGGACAGGGTAACGGAGACAATGCATTCCAGTTCAGACAGCTAAAAACCACAAAACAGCAAACACCCTCCTTCCCGTAGTCTGTGACTACAGGCGTCCAAAAAGAACAAAAGGCCCAAAGCAGTAAGCACAGAGGCTAAGCCTCAGCACCCCCAGGGTGTTTCTCTCCCAGGAGCAGAGCCCACGGCTCCCTCGTGGCTGATCCACGAGGCTCCCGGGCCTCTCAGTCCTCACTGGGCCACAGACGTCAAGGTACTCCTGGGGGGTGTGAAATGTTCACTGTACCCCGCTGATCGCTCCCACCCAGGAAGCCGTGTCAGTGCAAGCAAGAGAAAATTAGGTGACGAGTATGCCTTTGAAGCTGCTCTGATCTGTTCCTAGGGCAAATCATTTGCAGATTTCAGTACATTTTTTATAATGAGTTACTCTCAGCTGGCCGCGACACACCTTTTCAAGATGCCGAAACTGAGAACCACTGCTCTCTACCTTAGGGACCCAGGAAAATGGGCATTTTAGCATCTCAAAGAGCACATTTACTTAGCCTAAAGGGATTTTGCCCCTTTAGGCATGTGGAGATCCAATGGAGTAGGGGTAGGGGAGGGTGGGTTGAATGGCACTGCTGGGTGGAGGAGGGGGTCGGGTCTCTCAGCTCCCCTCTCTCCAGTCTACAGGGTCCCCCTCCTCTGTCTGTCTCCAGGTCCTGCCAGGGACATGCAGCCCACCATGAAGTTTGTGATGGACACATCTAAATACTGGTTTAAGCCAAGCATCACCCGAGAGCAAGGTAAGAGGGAAGCCCTGTTTTAGGGGATGAGTGACCCAGGAATCAGGTCCAGGTCCTGGCACCCCACATGGGGCAGATGGGGCCCTGGGTCCATGTAGAGGAGGGAACGGCAAATGGCAGGTCCAGGGAAGGGGGGTGTCCCGTGAACCCCATGACCTGAGGAAATAATGACTGCAGCAGGAATGGTGGAGGTTAGACAATAGAAAGGACTTCCTGGGAACCAAAGGCGATTCTGTACCATCTGCTCTATGAAGACCCAATAGGGCTGAGGCACAGAGGGTGTCCGGGTTCGGTGGTGACTGTCTCTGACCCAAGGATTGTTTCAGCCATCGAGCTGCTAAGGAAGGAAGAGCCGGGGGCTTTCATCGTGAGGGACAGTTCTTCATACCGAGGCTCCTTCGGTCTTGCCCTGAAGGTGCCGGAGGCCCCTGCACCTGCCCAGAACCGAACAGGTAGGCACCTGTCTCTGTCCTCACTCAAGACCTCTAGGAGGCAACTGGGTGTGGTGGGTTCCGGTCCCGGCTCTGCCCCTGGCTTGTGGGGTGACCTTGGGCCAGTCCCATAATGACTCCTGGGAGGAGGGCCTACCTCAGCCCCCTCCCCGCTGCCCCCCAGCACTGAGGCTCCCCGAGTCCCCAGATTCCCTGCTCTACCCTCATGGTGGGAAGAGGAGGATGGTCCCAGCCCCCCTCCAGGCTGCTCTCTTCTAGGTGCCCACCTCTGTCCAGACCGGATTTCTTGTGAGGGAACCTAATGTAGTAATAACATGTGTGCTAGCTTAACCCCGCATACAACACACATCGATGGGGCATCCACCCTGCCCCAGGCACTGTGCAAGGCACCAGGGAGACCTCACTGGGGAGAGAGATAGAAACAGATCATTACATTACAAGGTACCTGGGTCACAGCCCCTCACCTAAGGCCCAGGACTGTAGCTCTCCCACAACAAATGGGTGAGGTAACAGACACTCCCAGAGGGAGTTAATGACCCCCCAGAGCAAGCAAGTGATAGAGCGAGAGGATTAAAAACCCCGTATCCACATTCTCTACACCACGCCTCTCTGTTTAAATAAGAAAGTGACCTCTGGGCAGTGTTAGTTATCAAGGAAGCCTTGCCAATGAGCCCAAAGAAAGCAGGAAGCTGCAGGCTGGTGAGGAGGCAGGGGCGTGGTCCCCCCTCCCAGGGCCAGCCTGGCGCCAGCAGGGACCATCTGGTGGAGAATAATAGCACCTGGGAGGGGGTGGGTAGGGAGAGAGGGAAACCAGGCCAGAGAGCTGTGATTTGATCTAAACAGCGCCGGCAGCCATCCCTGATGGCTGTTGAAACCAAAAGAAAGGTCTCCTGAAAAGAGAATTACTGGACACAGAAGCCTTTGAGCAAAGGTGTGGGCACCTCCTTCGTGGGAGGCCTTGAGGATAAGATTCCTACCCGCTGTCCCACCCAGAGGCAGAGGGATGGACAAGTTAACCTCCGGATGGGCCCCGAGGAGGCGGGTCAGGAAATGAGTTGCACTCCCATCCACATGCTTTCTCTGTCCAGGCGAGGATAGCAGCGACCTCATCCGCCACTTCCTCATCGAGTCTTCTGCCAAAGGGGTGCATCTCAAAGGAGCCGATGAAGAGCCCTACTTCGGTGAGCTGAGCGTCTGCAGCCCCCAGGCCCCTGGGGTGTGGGCGGGTGGCCTGGGGAAGGCGTCCTTATGCTGGGCTCCTGTTTCCTTGCAGGGAGCCTCTCTGCCTTCGTGTGCCAGCATTCCATCATGGCCCTGGCCCTGCCCTGCAAGCTCGTCATCCCGAAGAAAGGTGGGCTGGGTCCCCAGACCTGTTTGTTCTCAGTAGAAAGGTTCCTGCGGGTCACTTCTCACCTTATTTAGGGATCATTTTAGTGTCATAGTTAAAAATGCACACTCTGGGGGAATTCCCTGGCGGTCCAGTGGTTAGGACTCGGCGCCTTCACTGCTGAGGGCTCGGGTTCAATCCCTGGTCGGGGAACGAAGACCCTGCAAGCTGGCCCACGCAACCAAAAAAAGAGAAAAGAAAAAAAGTGCGTGCTCTGGAGTCCGTCCACATCTCCACTTCCTGGCTGTGAGAATTTGAGAAGGTCAACCTCTCTGAGCCTCCATTTCCTCATCTATGAAAGGAGCACAGTCACCATCACACCTCCTTCTAGGATTGGTGTGGGGATGCAGCGAGAGAGCTCAGGCAAGGCTCTTGGCACAGTGCCTGGCGCAGAGCAGATCTTAAGAAATAGTAGCTCCTTCCTCAAGAGGATGAAAGGAGCATAAATCTGCCCGTTCGGTGAGGTTTGGTTTTTACTTCTGGGTCCAACGCTTACTGGGCACCCTCTCCTTCATTCACAGCTCACTCCAACCCTGTGAAGTAGGCATTGCTGTTATCCCCATTTCACTGCTAAGAAAAGGAAGGTTCGAATTTGAACCGAAGTCTCTCTTGCTGTCTTGTTCCAAAGTGTTCAGGGAACTAACAGAGAGCAAAGGACACGGCTGTATCATGAAAATCAAGGAAGAGAATTATGAGAACAAATAAATGATCAGTGGGTGAAATTTGGGAAAGAAAGAAAGAGAGAGAGAGATAGAGAGAGAGAGAGAGGGAGGGAGGGAGGGAGGGAAGGAGGGAAGGGAGGAAAGGAAGGTTCAAGGCATTAAGTAACTTGCCCAAAGGCACAGTCAGACCTCCACCCAGATCAGGAAGCCCCATCTGAAGCTTACAGCCCAACACACCCCCAGACGTGCCCACACCTCAGGGTGTGCAGGAGAGCCACTAGGGGGGTTCTGGGAGAGGAGTCAGGGCCAGGGGAGCCCCTGGTGTGGTGATGGCGAGAGCCCCCCTGCTTTCTTCATTTGGCCTGGGTTTCCGGTGGGGTCCCAAAGAATGAGGAAGTCGGGGGCCTCTGAGGCCAGGTCGCTGCCGCAGTCCAGGGGCTGGAGGAGGGAGGGATCAAAAGGCTTGCCAGCGAGGCGTTTGGGGAGCCCGAGGCGGCTGTTTGCCTCATTACAGGAATCACACCTGGTTTCTCAGCCAAGTCACTTCCCGAAGGTGTGGGCGGAGGTGGAAGAGGTTCAAAGGGCTGAAGGAGGCCTGTTCCTAGGAGGGGGGTCCACTGACTGCACCCTCGCCCCCTGGGGGCCTGTTCCATTGCTTTGGCTCAGAATTGGGAGGTGGAGATGGGGCCTCAGACCTCTCTGCAGACGGCCGGGCCTCCTGCCTGAAGAAATCTGCGGGTGAGTGGTATGGGGCAGGGGGAGGCTCCAGGCTTGGCTGTGCCCACCCCCCGCAGGGCACCTCCCAGCCCTGTGCACACTCGCACACGCAGGTCCACACGTGTTTCCCATTGCAGCTTTATTTCTTCGTCTTTAACAAGGTGCCACATTCCTACCCCTCCCTGTGAGCCAGGAGATGAGAGGCTGCAGGCGGTGGGCCAGGAGGAAGAGGGGCAGGAGAGGAGGGGCACAGTGAGGCTCACACCTCCTCCTGCACACGCGGGTTGAGGGGGGCACACAGATGTGCTGGGGGTCTCGCTGGGTCTGAAGGACCTGCCCTGGGGGTGGGAGCCTCTGTGGAGTGTCAGGTCCGGGTCCTGGGGTCTTCTACAGGGGAAGGGTCGTTCCTCCTCGCGCCCAAGGGCCAGGCACGGGTCAGCACTTGTCTGAGTGACAGCTTCTACTCTGTGCCCTGAGCACGATGGCCCCCTCCCCATTCCTGTCTCCTCTTCCTTCTCTCAGCAAGGAACCAGGGCCCCCGGGGGAGGATGGGGAGGGATGGAGGCAGCACCAGCCATGGGACAGAGGAAGGCTTGCCTGGACGCCCCTACATTACAGGGCAACATCCCCTCCCTTGCCCCCTGCTGGAGGGCCGGGGCCAGAGCAATGCAAACAACAGATGACCCCAAAGTCCCCTGGGGTTGGTCCCAAATTTCAGTGGCCCATACACTCCCTGCTCACCTGTCCGGTGGCTCAAAGAGGAGCCCTGCTAGATTTCCAAAAAAGGAAGGTACTCCTATCCCCTGGCTCTGGGCAGAGGGCCAACCAGGGCCTGGGTGTCCTCCACCCCCAAGTGGATTCTGGCAGGGCTCCAATGCAGTATCTGCACCCCCCCAGGTTGCCATGCCCTGTACCTGAGCTCTGTGAGCGTGGAGACCCTGAGCGGAGCCCTGGCTGTGCAAAAGGCCATCTCAACCACATTGGAGAGGGATGTCCTCCCCACACCCACCGTGGTCCACTTCAAAGTCACCAAGCAGGGCATCACCCTGACTGACATCCAGAGGAAGTAAGGGGCTTCCCTTGCCCTGGGGCTGAGGGCTGGGTAGGGTAAGCTGGAGGGAATGGCTGAGACTGCTGTGGAGCAGTAATGGAGATGGAGTTCAGGCTCCTGGACCCAGCAGGGTCAGTGACGTGCTGAGTGACTCTAGGCAAGTTCTCTGCCTTCTCTGAGCCTGAGTCCAATGACCTCCTGCCAAAGTCCCGCTTCATCATGACTGATGGATTTGGAATTAACCAATAGTCATTGGGCACTGATTAAATCTGTAGCCACTGATGGAACATCTCCTGTAGGCCAGACTCTGGCTGACCAATGAGGTCACTCCTTCCCAGGCTCAGGGATTCAGTCTAGCATGATCCTGGTCCTGGGCTGGAGGAATAAGAGATGACCAGATGCTGGGAATTCCCTGGTGGTCCAGTGGTTGGGACTCCGCACTTACACTGCCGAGGGCCCCGGTTCAATCCCTGGTGGGGGAACTAAGATCCCACAAGCCGTGCGGCACAGCCAAAAAAAAAAAGAGAGATGACCAGATGTAATTCCTATCTTCATTAAATGACATGACAGGCAGTGGGGGTGGAGCAGGTGGTAGAAAACCCCAACATATAGGACAGAAGGGAGACGCACTTCATGAAAGGAGAGAAGTGCAAACATGTGCCCCGGGCCCAGCAGTGGGAAAGGTCACGGCAGCCTGTCAGGGGTCGTCAAACTGACAGCTTCTTGGAAGACAGGGAGCTGGAGATGGTGGCGGCGGGCAGGACACTGGGACGGGCTCTCACCAGCTCCCCTTCTCTCCCGGCCTCTTCCCAGGGTGTTTTTCCGGCGTCATTACCCCTTCGCCACCCTCCGCTTCTGTGGCATGGACCCCAAGCAACGGAAGTAAGTTCAGATCTGAGCCACACTAAAAAGACCCTGGGATTCGGATCCCAGACAGAGCCTGTGAACCTCAAGGGGTCAGGAGCAACAGAATGAGGGGGACATGGTGGGAGTGGGGACAAAACTGGCCATTATCTCCCGAAGCTCAGCCAGACTCCTGTGAAATGGAGCAAAGAATTGGTACTCAGGACTGTCGTGTTCCTTTCCCACAGGTGGCAGAAATACTGCAAGCCCTCCCGGTAAGGCCTTCCTGTCCACTCAGTCGCCATGAGAGGTCTCCCTCGGGGAGGTCTGGACCCAACATGGGGAGGGAGGGAGGGAAGGAAGGAGGCCCCGCCCTGATCTTAAAAGCCCTTGGGTTTGATGGCGGAGGGCACAGGCCCCGGCCCTCAGGGAGCCACCAGTTTGATAGCTTATGTGGGAGGCGCAGGCTTTAGTCTGTAAGGATGCCTCAGGCTGATGGTCAAGACACACCTTCGCCCTCGGGAAGCTTCGACTCTGATAAGGAATACACAGGTTGTGTCCTCAGGCGCCCCCATTCCAAAGGAGGGAAACCCAGATCTTAAACTCAGGGATCTCTCGGTCTGACAGGGGAGGCTCCCGTCCTAATGAGGTGCTGGGCTGGGGAAGGGCAGGGAGGAAAGCTGCTCCCAGCCTGGTACCTCCCTGCGTCCCACCCCTCACTCAGGCTCTCCTCTCCCATCAGGATCTTTGGGTTTGTGGCCAAGAGCCAGACCGAGTCACAGGAGAACGTGTGCCACCTCTTTGCGGAGTTTGACACTGTCCAGCCAGCCTCGCAGGTCATCAGCCTGGTGGGTGCTCTGCTGCAGGACCCAGAAAGGATGTAGGGGAGGGAGCTTCCTGTGTGTCTTCCTAGGCATCCCAGTGGGCTTGCTCAGGATGCCCCCTCCACCCTGAACAAGAGGCCTCTTACCACCCTGATGGACCAACCCCCTGGACTGGAGGAGAACGGTACCAAGTTGAAACCCTTGAACTCAGTATGACCTTCAGCGGTGACCTTCATCCTGACCCCACCCCCAGCCCGGGCCTCAGTTTCTTTAACCTTAAAGGGGGCCCACAGCAGGATCAGTTGTCCTACTCAGATGCCTGCGGGCATCTTAACAAGCTCCCTGTGATTCTGGAGCACACCCACATCTGAGGACCCCCACACGAAAATAACCTCTGAAGACCCCTGACTCCATCCTCCTGGACACTCCGGACACAGTAGCCTGAGCTAGAGACCCGTGACCCCTGCTTCAGGCCAAATGCAGGTACGGGGTCGGGACTCCTGGGCCCTGGTCCAAGGCTGGCCTGAGAGCAGATGGGTTGCCAGCACTGAGGACCAAAGGAGGGATGGACTGACTCTCTTTCCCTCCATATCTGTTCCTTTCCCCATTTCCCTGACAGCTTATTGAGCTGCTATTCTCAAGGCAAAGCTAGATCCGCCTGCCCTGGATTCTTCAGCCAACATGGCCCTGGTTGCTAGGCGGGTTAATTGCCCCCATGGTCAGAGATGACCCAGCTGTCCTCACGATCTTGATGTCTAATCCCTTCCATTGTCCTCACGATCTTGATGTCTAATCCCTTCCATTGCAAATGAGCATCAGCTCCATCTTTTCTTTCAATTTCTCATAAGCGACTGTCCCACAACTGCCCTGGTGTTACTTGTGTCACTCACACCTGGGGGTGGCGGCAGCGAGACCTCTGCTCACTCAAGCAGACACAGGAGCTGGCTCTCTCTGGTTCTGCCTCAGCCCCAGTCTTGCTGAGTCCTCTGTGCTCCAACAACACACACACACACACACACACACACACACACACAGAGCCCTCTACAGTACCGTGGCGGCAACTGACCTCATAACCACATGGGGGCAGCAGAGAGTCAAGAATGCAAACAGGCAGCCACCCCAAGAGGCTTGGAGAAGCTGGGTGGTCTTTCCTGCCCCACCCACACCCCCCTCAACCCTAACCCATTAAGACCCCCAAGAATCTGGAATTGTTTGTCTAGCAGACCTGGGGTCCTAAGGAAACCAAACTATGAGAGTAGAAGATAAGACTCAGAAAAGAAGCCCATTTTTGCTCCATGAGGGACCAGTGCCTGCCCCCGCCCAGCTGGGGGCCCTGCCAGAGAATCATTATCTTTGGCCAAAGTTGGGCCTGAAGGGTTATTATTTCAACCCAGAAAACCAAACCGGACTGAAGCGGCCCTGGGCTGGCGGGACTGGCTGAGACCAGCCCCCCCGGCCTGTGGTCAGGCACTGCCCCACCCTGGAGACTACGGAATCCAGACAAGGTTCTCAAGGTCACAGTGCCCACGTTCTCAAGGTGACAGCCTGGGAGCTGGCAGAGAGCACCGCCCCCCCATATATCTATGGGGGCCTTGTAGCTCCCATCATGGAAAATAAAGTGTCTGTCTTTGCACAAGAGTTGGTCCTATGGTATTCAGGGCTATCCCGTCAGAGATGGAAACCTGAACAGAAAAGGGGACCTGGCAGGGCAGGTGGCAGCTGTGTCTGAGAGAAGACCACGTGTGCCACACCCCTCCCACACCCCTGGCATGGCAGGACAGTCTCCACTGACCTCCACTTTATAGCCGTTGCTTAAATCATTCTGGGTACCCCACGTGTCCGACACACCCATTTTCCTTCTTCGCGACCCCTTTCCTGCCACTGTGCCAGGAAGACAGGAGGCCCGGGCTCTCCCGTGCATGCCAGGCCTGAGGTGAGCACGTGTGACAGCCCTGCCAGCTTCCAGAGTCTCACTCGGGCTCCCTGAGGGAGAGGAGAGGCTGGTGAAACATAGGCAACTCAAGAAAAGTCCAGAAGAATCCTTGAACCCAGATGAACCCCGAGCTACCAGCCCAGTCCTGGAGACCTGGGCAATGGCCCCATCATTCATCCTGGTTCTGCCTCCAGTCTTGGGGTAATGCCCCCCCAGACCTCTCCAGACCCGTTGCAATTAGGGAATCAAGGTGGACAGGCCATGGAAAGCCTCGCCAAGTGGTTCAGAAGGGGCTGCACCGATGTCCCTTTCCTACAGAGCCTTGGGAAGGGGAGAGGTGCTGCTTCTGTGCAGACTGAGCTGTGTGACCCAGTGGCAAGGGCTGCTCTGGAGGAAGTGAAGAGACCTTCCCAAGAGACCTTGAACCACCACTGAGAAGCCACTGCCGCCCCTCCCACTGCCCAACTGCAGTTCCAGAGGGGGCCCCTCTCAGCCCCCCACCCAGCCCCCTCCCTGGCCCTGGACAGAGTCCACGGGAGGTAATGACCTCTACTGCATTTACATAGCTCATCTTTCCTCTAGGAAGATTTCATAGAGAACTTGACTTGACTTTTGCTGATGGGCGGAGCCGCCAGCCCAGCAAGGGCAGAAGGGAAGAAGGACCTCCACCAAGGCAGGAGCTGGGAAGGGAGGGGTCTTTGCACCCATGCAGGGGTTTCCTCTCCAGGCTTTGCAGTCCTGGGTCTTAAGCCTCTCTCCCCCGTACCCACAATGTCATGTCTCCCGACTTTCCACCCTGCCGCATCCCTTTCTCATCCTTCTCTCTACACATAAGTACACCATCCCTCCCTCCTCTCCCCCTCCCAGGGTCTCTCTCCTTCCTCACCCTTCTTCTCATCATACCTTCTCCACCCACCCACCCCCAAACCCATCCTCTCCCCCTTTACAGAAAAACCTTCTTACTCTTGTCCCATTTAATCCCCTCGCCCCTCTGCCCCCGGTGGCTGGACCCACAGCAAAGCCCAGCTGCTGCTGGAGTTGATGGGAATGGAGGACAGCAGCCCGCTGTGCCACCAACCATTTCTCAAAACCCAGATTCCCATGTCCTCTAACCCCTGCCTCCTCTCTGGCTACAGAGTGGACTCCCCAGAGAGCTGAGACACCCTCACCCCTACCCCATCTGACCAGCCAGCCCCCATACTCATCTCCCGCAGGTGGCTTACCTCTGCTTTCATCCTCAGGCCCTAACACCCTACCCCCACCCCCTACCCCTGGTCCTAACTCTCATGTTATCCAATAGGCTGAGAACTTGGAACAAGAGGGAAGGGCTGGGGGGCTAAAGGCCCCCAACCCGGAAGGCAGTACCTTGATTCATGCAGCAGTGTTTTCTGGCTGCATGCTTTATTCATGTGATCCAGGAAAATGGATGAATGTAACAGTGTTATAATGGAGGTTTGTAAGTGTCATACAGAGCTGGCAGGAAGGGTACAGAGAAGATGAGCTTTCCCCAGTTGGGGAGAAGGAGGGCAACGTTACCAAGGCAGTAACATTTGAGTCAGGTCTTCAAGGATAAATAGGAGTCTAACAGTAAAGACGGGGGGGGGGAACCCAACTTTTGCTAGGGGGCTCCTATATGCTAAGTGCAATGTGAAGCGCATTATATATGTTTAATCCCATTTTACAGATTAGAAAACTGAGGCTCAGAAGGTTAACTTTCCCACATTCACCCAGCTAGTAAATGGCAGAGAACAAGAATTCCAAACGTGTGCCCATTCCACTGGCTCAGCACTCTCAGACAAGCAGATGGATGAATTTGTGCATGAAGCACATAGGTATGAAAAGATTCCCTGTTCAGTGTGGCTGAAGCATATGGTGCCCAAGGGAGTAGGTAAGAGAGGAAGCAAAGGAAAGAGGTAGGAGCTAGATCATTAAGAGCCTTGGGTGCTAAGCTGAGAATGTCCAAGGGATGAATACTTGGTGAATGAATGAATGAATGAATGAATGAGGTTGGACTCAGGACCACTGTGTACAGCTGTGCAAGTTGCATGATGCAGAATTGTACACGGCAACATGCTTGGACTTTATCCGGTAGGTAATGGGGAGATAACAGAGGCTTTTTAGACAGGGAGTAAGTAACCAGATGTGGGGACAGGAGAAAGGATCTGAGGCCTGGGCTGGGAAGGAGTGTGATGGGAAGAGGAAGCTGTGAAGACTTGGAGTTCAGGCCAGGAAAGAGATAGCGGCTCTCATCCTGAGGCAGGCTGGGACAGAAGCCTACTTGATCTGGGCCTGGGGCCTGGGTTCTCTCCGAGCTTGAAAGGACTACATGGGAAAGAACAGGACTGGGGCTCCCCCTTCCCCCTGTATTAGTCTGCTCAGACTCTGCCGTAACAAAATATCACAGACTGGGTGGTTTAAACAACAGACACTTATTCTCTCACACTTCTGGAGCCTGGAGGTGTAAGATCAGGGTGCCAGCATGGTTGGGTTCTGGTGAGGATTCTCTTCTTGGCTTGCAGACGGCCACCTTCTAGCTGTGTGCACATATGGCCTTTCCTCCGTGCATTTTCCTCTTCTTACAAGGCTACCAATCCTATCAAATTAGGACTCCACCCTTATGGCCTCAGTTAACCTCCTAAATTATCTCCTAAGAGTCCTATCTCCAAATACAGTCACATTGGGGTCAACCTGTGAATTTATGGGGACATGCTATCCAATAGGCTGAGAACTTGGAACAAGAGGGAAGGGCTGGGGGGCTAAAGGCCCCCAACCCAGAAGGCAGTACCTTGATTCATGCAGCAGTGTTTTCTGGCTGCATGCTTCATTCATGTGATCCAGGAAAATGGATGAATGTAACAGTGTTATAATGGAGGTTTGTAAGTGTCAAATCAATCCATAGCGCCCCTCCATACAGGACCCTGCCCCAGCCATGTTCCCCACCCCCATAATCCCCCCAGTCCCGGCCAGGCTGGGGCTCTCAGCCCCAGCAAAGCAGACCCTCTTCTTCTTGAGTCTGTGCCCTTGGAGCCAGCCAGGGACTCGTTTTGTAACTCTCTGCTTCCTGGAAGGTGTCTCAGCCTTCACCCCTTCCCAGTCAAATCTTGCCGGGGGGGCTTCTCTGGTGGCGCAGTGGTTGAGAGTCCGCCTGCTGATGCAGGGGACACGGGTTCGTGCCCCGGTCCGGGAAGATCCCACATGCCGCGGAGCGGCTGGGCCCGTGAGCCATGGCCGCTGGGCCTGCGCGTCCGCAGCCTGTGCTGCGCAACGGGAGAGGCCACAGCAGTGAGAGGCCCGCGTACCGCAAAAAAAAAATCTTGCCGGGGAGCAAGTGGACTTGGCTTGGAGCAGGCCTAGGGGGGCAGGAAGACGAACCAGAAAGAGAGAATAAGGAGGGGGAGGAAAGGGACAAGGAGTCTCGCTCACTCATTCACCTGAGTCACCAAATACCACGCTGAGTGCCCACGTGAGCAATGCAGAATTAGGTGACCCCCGGTTGGCTAGGAGGTCGGGAGAGGCCTGCACATGACCCAGGAGAGAGCTTATCTCCTCCACAGCATTCGGGTTGGACACCCCGTGAATACCGAGATGGGATGTATCCTTTCCTTAGTTCACCCCACTCCCCTGCGCACGCACACACGCAACTTCTCTCTTATGCATCAAGAACTAGAAGCCTGGTGGTCAGACAGATCTGGGTGGCAGGTCCCCTCTGCCATTGATTAGTTGCATGATTTAGGGCAAGCCACTTCCCTGGGCATTAAGCCTCAGTTTCCTCGACTGTAATATCCGCCTCAAAAAATTAGAGACACACTGGGCGTGAACACACTTTGTAGCCTGTGGAGTACCAGTGTTCATTCTGAGAAGGCTAGCACTCCTATCGACCTCTCATTGGGCACCTAACATAATGCCACGTACCAGACTGCTGGAACAGGAGCTCGACGAAGAAAAAGACCCGCATGTTCACTGCTGGATCCCCAGCACCTAAAACAGCGCCTGGCGCACATCAGGCCTACAGTATTTGTTAGAAGCTTTGCTGTGTATTATCTCATTTAATCTTGATAGCAACACTATGTAGGTATCATTATTTACCCTCATTTGATGGATATGGAACTGTGGATTAGGAGATTAAGTCCATTTCCCAGGGTCCAACCATAATAATGGTAAAGTGTGATTTGAACCCAAGCGATTTGGACCCAAACCCATAGTGATTATGATAACGATGACATTTGGAACTTATTGAACCAGAGGTCATCAAGTCCAATCCCCTGCCTCCATCTACACCAGGATAGAGTTGTCTGCCCCTCCTTCTGGTGTCTCTGACAAGCCCCTCTTCTCCCACCAGCGATTAGGTCCCCATCCCACTCCAGCCGCTACACCAGGCTGCCC
The DNA here is from genome assembly GCF_059928025.1 of Delphinapterus leucas. Taxonomy (NCBI): domain Eukaryota; kingdom Metazoa; phylum Chordata; class Mammalia; order Artiodactyla; family Monodontidae; genus Delphinapterus; species Delphinapterus leucas. The sequence goes on along the minus strand of NC_143147.1, from coordinate 50,115,130 downwards.
AGACTGTTACAAAAGTCACCTGTCCCTCTGTCTGCCTGAAAGTTGGCATATTTCCCTGTAATCTTCCACCCAGAATCTTCCATCAGGACCTCCTTCCTTCCTCCCAAATATTATAGCCCTTCCTAGCTTCCCCTTTCTGGAGCCTGAAGAGTCTCCCCTGCCCCCACTGGGAGACGGTGCCAAAAGACCACTGCCCTGAGTTCTAATCTGTATGCCACCAGCTCATTTATGCCTTCAGGCAAGCAAATCACAGACCCCATCTAGGCCTTTGTTTCTCATCTGTGTAATGGGTGAACTGGAGAAGAACTTGAAAGCTGCTCCCAGCCCCGGTCTTCTTAGGAAGGACCTTTCTCAGGCATTAGGCTGGAGCCATCCCTCTCCCTGACAACCCCCACCCACCCACCCACGCGCCGCCCTACACCCCCCTCTCCAGCCCAGGAGATGCCGCCCAGCTCTCTCCCGAGGCTTCCTGTGTGGTCTTCCCCACCACCCACCTCCCACCCTAGAACTTTGGGATCTGTCTCCTGGCAACCTCTGCTCTCCCCCACTCTGGGCCTGCCCTCTACTTTAGATTGTGCTGACCCTCTCCTCCCCTGCCAGGGCCCAGAGTCCCCTACAAGGCCACCATCTGCAGAGGACCCAACTGGAGGCTGGCCCTTCCCTAGCCTGCAAGGCCAGCTCCCCTCATACCAGCCCCAAGAAATTCCCCAAGCAGGGGTTTACAAGGTCTGTTTGCATTTTAAAGGCAACTTCCTGTGGTGCACCCCACCCCCGAAAAAGAAAACTTTTCAAAGCTTTTCAGGTCCATTTACATTTTAATATAAACCCATCTGGGCCTGTTGCCTGGGATTTAGGACTCACCAGCCCCTAAATCCAAAATCTCTTTGGGGGAAGGTTTTTATTTTTACCACTGCCCCTCCCTTGGTGCATGGGGCTGGGCCCACCCAGGGCTTTTGGAAGTCGAGGTGGTCACAGACCCTGGGAGCATGGTCCCTCACAAGGCCTGCAATCAGGCCAGGGTCACTGAGCAGTCACATGTCACTTTGAATGAGAAGCCTTGACCTGAAGCTGAGAAATGAAGTTGGGAAACAGCTCAGCCGAAGGCAACTGGACTTTTGTTTCTTATGATGTTTTTTTTCTTATGTTTTCTGGGGGAAAAAAGCCCTCTATTGTCTGACTAACCTTCCATGATGCTGGAAAATTGAATTTGTTTCCTGAGCAGTCTGGTCCAATTTCCCCTGGGTGGGGACGAGCCTGGCCTCCCCTTCCTGCTGCTTCAATTTGGAAGCTTCTGGCTCTACTCAGAGACCAGGACCCAGAAGGGAGGCAGGGACCCTGATCCCTGGACCTGCCAGGCCATAGCACCCAGGATCCTCCCCGCGGTCCTTGCTCGGGAAGCTTTTTCTGGATCCTCAAGTTTCCTTGTCCTCTCTATCTTAGCAACCTGGGTTTGCTGGGCCACCATCTTAGCCTGTCCCCCACCCACCGTAGCTCTGTGGCCCCCAGCTCCCTACCTCTGTCTCTAGGCTCTCGGGGCAAGCCGATAGAGGTACAGCTGTAAAGCATTTGTGCTGGCTGCCAGGCTGGCGGGAGGGCCATCTGCAGCCGGGTAGCTGCCAGGCCTGCGATGACGGGAACCCTGGGCCTCAGCCCAGCCCCAGCCCTTCCACCCCAACCCCCAGGGCAGGAACTTGGCAGTCTACCAAGGCCAAGGAGTCCAAGGGTGAGAGAGGAATGGCCTCGGGGCACTCCTGGAGTCGGGGGACAGGCATAGTTAGCCCCTATTTGGCAACCTGCAGCTGAGCTGAGCTTCAGGAATGGGGCTCAGGCTCCCAGAGGAGGCGTCATAAATTCTAAGACTGCCCCCCTAAGCCTCAGTGAGAGACTTGCCCTCAGCTGGCCACCATCCCACCATAATCCTCTGTGGGTAATAGAAAAGTTCCCAGGCCGCTAGCCTGGAGAGGAGAGAGAAGGAAAGTAGTCTCTCTCCCAGCCCTGATGAAAAGGACCCTCCTCACCTCCACTTCCCCTTAGCCCACGCCCCCTCTCCCCTCCCAGGGAAGGGCATTGAGTAAGTGGACTGCCGAGACAGGCCTCCAGCCACAGCGGACCCATCTGGTTCCAATCAGGAGAGCTGGTTCCCAGATTGTGGAGGGCACACGGGGGAGGGAGACCACAATCTCACAACCTCACTACCTCACTGTGCACCCCCAGCACCCCTCCCCACAGTGTGGCCCCCTTTCACCTCCCAGAGGGGCCTCACACAGAGCCACCGGAAGACTAGGTGAGGCAGGGAAACTTTAGGGGGCCTGGGCCGCCTTTTCCTACCCAGTGGCCTAACCATACACCCCAGACCTCTGCCCTTAGTTAGACAACTAGGCCACAGAGGAGAGAAGGGAAACTGCAGGAAGGAAGGGGCCTGGAGGGAGGAGAAAGGGCTGCAAACACAGAGCAAGGGAGCCCTAGAAACCACCAGGTCCCAGCTGGATTTTATTACAGATGGGAACCACAGGTCCTGAGAAGGAAGTCCAGTAGAACCACTTACTGGACTTGGCCCCAAGCCCCAGGAACTCTATAGATAGGAATCACCATCCCCATCTGACAGATAGGAAAACTGAGGCTCGCAGGATTGAAAGGTCATACCTGCCCAACCTCACCCAAGTAGTTAAGTGACCAGGTCTGCCTGAGCCAAAGTCTGGGCACTAGGCTGCCCTCCACAAAGTCAAGTTTGCCTCAGCAGCCCAAGCCCCAGGAACCCATTTTGCTTTCCCTGCTGCCTCCAGATTTGGACGAGGGCCTGCTCTGGTTTCCCTCACCCACCCAGCCCCAACCTCTGTCTCCAGGCCCCGGGTGAAAGGATAAAACAGCCTCCCCAGTCATGGCTTGGCGCCAGGGTTCTCTCCTGGCTCTGGATGACACTGGCCCCTGGGCCTCAACTTACCCATGGATAAAATGGACCGAGTTGTCTGAAACTGGGTTGAACAATGATTCTGTGATTCTCCAACCCTCCATTCCTGTCATCCTGAACAAACCTAGAGGCTTCCCCTTGGCTTGGGTGGTCTTTAGAAGGTTCTGACCCCAATTTCAGAATTTAGAGCCAGCAAGGGGGCCAAGACAAAGAGGGGACCCAGCCAGCTATGGAAGCCGCTAATCTCCATCTCTCCCTGAGGGGACTTCACTGCTGCCTCCACTGAAAGCAATTTGTCATGCCCTGAATTAAGTGATTCCAACAAGGGTTTAATTTCAGTTTAATGGCTCTGTTTTTATGTGTAATTAAATACCACTGCATGGCAAAAATATGTTGTTTGCACTTTAGAGACTGTGTAAGGGTCCAGGAAGCCAATCCCACCGGGTTTCCACTCCCAGGCTCCACCAGCCCCTCCCCTTGCCTGGCTGGAATTGTCCAGGTCACGGAGAAGGGGGTTGGAGACCTGGGGAAGGGAAGGGGACAGTGAGGGGAGAGGTGGTCCTGGTGGCGCCTACTCACTCATTAGGGTATGTTTCTAATTATCTACAGCACCCCCACTTCTACTCCCTGAACCCAAGCCTCCCCAACCTCTGGGGCCTCAGACATAGAGGGGACAGGTTACTCTACAGTTAGGATCTAATTAGGCACCACGCTGGCTGGCGCGGTGTCTGCTCCCCCGCGCATGCGCATGTGTGTGCCCCGAGGTCCGTTCCATTGCCCCTCCTCCACTCATTGCTCCCGTTAACTCCCTCCTCCCCCTTGAATATACTTCCTCCTCATTGACCCTCTCCCCAGACTCACAAAGCGCCCCCTTCCTCCCCTCTTCCCTAGGACAGCCCAGCATCCCAGCTGCCAGTGCCTCCCAGCTCCATCCAACCACATCATCTTGGCTTTCTCTTTCGAGGTCAGAGGTGACATTGCCATAGGGGTCTGGAATGCAGGGGGAGTTTCTCTGACTGGGAATATTTCAGGGTCATTTACCACACAGCCAGATCCCCCCAGAAAGGGGGACCCCTGAGCAGGAGCCCCAAGTCCTGCATGCCTCCTAACATTCCTGGAGTAACTTAGTGGTGGAATCTGGCCCAGAGGGCAGAGGGGTTAGAACAAGCAGCCTTTTCCTGGAAGGGGTTGAAGGAATGGCTGTGTCTGGAACCTCAGGTCCCGGATAGGAGAAGGGGCCAGGAGGCTTGGCCAGCTCTCCAGAGACTCCCCCACCTGAATCCAGTACTGGAATCAATCCAAGTCTCCATTTTTTTCTCTCTACTCCCACCTGGCCTTCTTGACAATGGAAAACCCAGCCTCCACCCCTCAGCCAGACATCAGGTCTTGATCTCCACTGGGGAGCCGGGAGATGGAAACCGAATGAATGCCTGATGCCAGTCAGCACCAATGGGCTAGGGGGTCCCCATCCCCCTGCTCCAAACCACAGTGGGAGGAATGACATTTCTTAGGGAGGCAGGACAGACCACTCAAGGACTTTGGTTTAAAGTTATTCTAGGGGACTTCCCTGGTGGTCCAGTGATTAAGACTTCCCTTCCAATGCAGGGGGGGCGGGTTTAATCCCTGCTTGGGGAGTTAGAATCCCGCATGCCTCAGGGCCAAAAACCCAAAGCATAAAACAGAAGCAATATTGTAACAAACTCAATAAAGACTTTAAAAAATGGTCCAAATCAAAAAAAACGTTAAAAATCTAATAAATTAAAAATTAAAGTTATTCTAGGTATGGTGGCCCCACCAGGACACAAGAGTTTGGTCCTTGCCTCCTCCTCCCTTCCACCTCTGCCAAGATGCTGATGCCCCTGTGGCAACTAGAGTGACTGTTCAAGCATATTTGGAAGCCACGGGAGGGCTGAGGTACAAACTAGACCAGCAATTCCTCTCTGGAGCCCGGTTCTCCCCACTGTGACACTACCCAGGGCAGTTCACTTCCTCTGGCCTGGCAGCGGTAGAGGGTGTCCACATTGACACGGAGTTGCTTTTATTTTGGCCCTGTCACATGGCCAAAATAAAAATGTGGCATCTTAGTTCCCCGACCAGGGATCGAACCCGCAACCCCTGCCACGGAAGCGCAGAGCCTTAACCACTGGACCACCAGGGAAGTCCCCAGAGTTGCTTTTATTTCCTTCTTTTTTGACAACTAGGACCTGGCTCCCAGATGGTGCGGGCAATCACCATGGGTGGGGGGCGTCCTGTGGGATGTGGGATTCCCACTCCCAAAGCGCACATCCTCTGTTCTCTTGTGTTAGACAGCTCCCTACCAGCCCTGCACCGAGGACACCTAATGAGTGGAGGAGGGAAGGACATACACACGCTGTGAATTTCACTCCCTCTCTCTTCACATCACACCCATTCATACTCAGATTCATACAGCCCACCCAGACACACCACACAAATGTGCGTCACATCTACACACACCCAGCCGAGGTACACACGCCCTGTAAAAGCCCACACTCTCACATTTCAGGTGTCACGTCACTATATGCACACACGTGCGCGCACACACACGTTATAAATACACACCTATCACAAAGGCACATCCCAGGCCACACGTGCAGCTACTTCCCAAGCAGACCCAGGTTTTTTTTGGAGGCACATGAAAAGAAAAGGACCTCTTACCACCCATTCCAAGGATACAAGAATAAAGCATTAGGAAGGGAGGCTGGAGACAAAGGGGAATTTAAAGAGATGCCTTAGGGAAAGAGATACTCTCCCTACATTTGGCTTAGGGACCTAAAACTTCATCTTCAGCCTACACTCAACCTCCTCTCCCAGCATGCCTTGGCCTCGGCCCCAGAAGGAAGGGGCTCTATGAAGAGCAGGCCCCCTAGCTGAAGGAGCGGCACTTTGTTCTTTATCTCCTGCTGCTGGCAGCAGCCTGTGGTGCCTCAGGAAGACTAGATGGCCGTGGGATGCCGCCACAGAGGCAGAGTTAGAGAGATGAGGACTGCGGCCCCAGGCTCAAGATTCAGACGGCACAGGTGCCAGTGCATCAGGGGCCAGTGCAATCGAGAAGCCTGGGAGTGCCTCAAGAGATCAAACACACACACACACACACACACACACACACACGCACACACAGCACAAAGGTGGGAGGTAAGGAGCATTGGGAGATGACCAGGAATCCAGTGGTACCACGTGGGCACACATTCTGGGGCTGGCACTGAGAGCCCACAGCAAGATCAAAGATACCCCCACTCCCAACCCCTCAGAAGGAAATCTCAGCCCCAACCCCCAGTCAGGAATCTAGGCAGTCAGAGCTGTGGAATGTGTTGGAGAGCTTACCCCCTTTCCCTAGCTTCAGGGCAGTACCTCCCCTCACTAAATCGATAAATCAAATCCAGACGCAAACCCAGTCTGCCTGATGCCCTAGGAAATGCCCCCGCTTCACACACCAGCTGATCCCAGAAATGGCTCTGGCCCAGCAGGGCTGGCCCAGCTTGCTCCCTCCCTTCAGAAGCCATTACTGGCCCACCAGGAGTCTGAACACAGCACACACTCTGGGGACAGAGAGGCTCCCCAGGAAGAAGCTGCAAGGAAGAGGAGGGTGAATTGGCTGACCCTTTGCAGTCCTTTTACCATGTAAGACAGTTCTCCCCACCCCTGGTGCATCCCTGTCTCTTAATTGTAAATAAATCAACCAAACACCATTGTCTACAGTTTTTTTGGTTTTGTTCTGTTTTGTTAAAAAAAAAAAAAAAAAAAAAAAAAAAAAAAAAAAAGACAAGACATCATGGCCAGCTGGTAGGTCCCTAAGTCTCTTTCCATCCAGTCAAGCCAGAAAATGCCCAGTGGGTAGGGAAATATCGGGGAGGAAGGTCCAGGGAAGGAGGTGTGGGGAGGGAAGCAGAGCCACAGACAGCCACTGAAGGATGGAGTCATCCTGGTGACTTCCTGGCTGTGACCACAAATGGCGGAGGAAGCAGGACCCCAGGTAAGTCCCTCACCTCCCAGCATGTGGTTTCCTTTCTCCATCAGGCACATGCAGTCCAGCTGTGCATTCTTTCCTCCTCCCCAGTCACTGCTCAGAGATGGGCCCCACCTCCCCAGCCCTCTGTCCTGCAGGCCTTCCGCTGACCTCTTCCCTCCCCCAAAGCAGGGTCTCAGTTGCCAGGCAACAAAGCTAAGGTGGGCTTGTCCCTGCAGGTCCTTCCCCCTGGAGGGACCTGGGGAGGAAGTAAAGGGGAGCCTGGCGGCCTTTAGCTTTGGAATTGGGTCTCAGTCGGTCTCCTAACCACTGAGTCATCTGCTACCCCACACTTTCCCTATGGCCTCCACCCTCTGACTAGTTTGAGGGGAGGGACAACGGTCAAGGTACATGTCTATTTTCCTCCCCTCATTATGGGACTGGGACTTTTCTTCTCCTACAGACTTGTGCTCACCTTATAGGAGGTGGCCTCACATGTCTAAATCAGAGGGAGTCAAAATAAGAGCCCGCAGGGCTGAACACTAGAGCTGACATGTAGTATGTGGTCAAGAAGTGTTTATAGATGGCTGAAGGGCTGAATGAATCCAGGATCAATTTGGAAACATACCAGGGCTCTCTCAGGCTATCTAAGCCCAAAGGACACCCCTAGGCTTCGGCTCACCCCAAGGGCACACCCATGCTCATAAGCACACACGCACACACACAAACACACCCCAAGGGAAACTTCTGGGCCAGAAGCAGGGCCAGGACTCAGACCCAGGCTCCAGGTCAGCTCTGCAGCCTCCAGGGGAGGGGGCAGCAGGGGGCAGTGAGCCCCCCGCCTGCTGACAGGCCTCACTCGCGGAGGCTGTCAGCCAATTGATGGCAGTCCAGCTCCCCCTTCGGCTCCAGGCCCCCCGGAAGCTTCACTCCCGTCTTCCGGTCCACACACCAGCACTTGCCGCGCTGCCCATCCAGGGCCGGGTGGCACTGCCAAGACAAGGGTGTGAGAGGTCAGATCTCAGGCAGCTGGCCCCGGTCCCAGCCCAGCCCCCAAGTCAGACAGTGGCTCCAAGATGGACTCTTGAGGGCACAGGCTTTCTTGAACATGGGTCCTCTGAGCTCACTGGAGTAAAGCTGGCCAAGAAGGAAAGGTCCAGACAGTTTTGGTGCAGAAGGTCCCGAAGCCAGGGTCCTGAGGAAGTTCTGTAGCCTCTACCTGGAGGGGAGACTGGGTCCATGGAGCTGAAAGGTGCAGCTGGATTTGAAAGGCTAGGGTTCAGGTTGGAGAAGTCTTTAATTTGTGTTCTGATTGTGTTTTACTTTGGGTTCTGATTGTGTTGGGACTCTAAGAATAGGATTATGGTTAAGACTGTGATTATCCACACTGAAGTTGGTGTAGGATCAGCAAGAGAACTGCAGTTGAACTGGGATTAAGACTCAAACTTGAGTGGGGTGAGGCTTAGAGCCCAGGTCAGAAACGGAATTGGGATAGAGACAGAGGTCAAGGTCAGAACAATGAAGGCAGTTGGGCTAAAGTTTGGGTCGGGATTAGACGGGGGAAGAGGAAATAGGGGTAAAGGTGTATTTCAGAGTCAGGGTTAGAGCTGGAGTGAAGGTTGTCTCAAGGGTCAGAACTGGCCTGAAGATAAAGGGTCAAGTGTCAGAATTTTCAGTGGGATAAAAACCGGGGGGAAGGAAACACATAAACGTGTATAACACAAAGAGTGAACCCTAACGTAAACTATGGACTTTAGTTAATAACTAACGATCAATTTTAGTTCCTCAGTTGTAACAAATGTACCACACTCATGTTAATAGGAGAGGCTGGGGGTGGGAAAGTAGATGGGAACTCCGTACTTCCTGCTCGGTTTTTCTGTAAACTTAAAACTGCTCTAAAAAATAAAGTCTATTGATTTTTTTAACGGGGAGGGGGGACAGTTTTTAAAAATTGGAACAAGGGGGAATTCCCTGGAGGTCCAGTGGTTAGGACTCTGCTTTCACTGCCGGAGGGCCCAGGTTGGGGAACTGAGATCCCACAAGCCACACGGCGTGGTCAAAAAAAAGGAAAAAGAAAAATTGGGACAAGGATAAAATTGGTATTGGGATAAAGGCTGGAGGGAGGTTTGGCGTTGGTTTGGCGGGGAGACCTTTGTGGTCCTCCTCCATTGCACACCTCTTCATAACCTCCTCATGCCATCCTGGGGTGTGCAGACTCGGGGGCAGCCTTTCTTCTCCTAGCTAGGCCCCTTCTGGCTGAGTGGTGGTCCACCTTGTGGATTCGTCTGTAGAGCACGGAGTGGGAGGACGTGTGTGCCTACACCCACAAGGGCTGGAGGAGATCCAGGCCACACCCAGCACGAGGCACCCCACCCAGTGTCCTGCCCAGATATGCCACCCTTCTGAGTGAGCCCGACTGAGACAGGCCAGAGATGGGGCTGGAGCAGGCCAACCTCGTTGACCATCCCAGCGTCCTGGGGGCTTGTCAGAAGAGCCCATGTTCTAAGGGAGTAAGGAGGTACAGAGGTTTCTGCATTCCTGTCTTGTCTCCTGTCTTGTCCTTCCTCTGCGGCACCCAAAGTTCCCATCTCCAGCTGTCAGGTCTGGCTTCACCTCCAGCCTGGCTGAACCCCAGGTGGTTTGGCGGCTCAGCTTGGGGGAAGGGGCAGGCTGAGTTTCCTCCTCAACTCTTCAAGACCTAGCCCCTCCATTCCCAGATGAAACCTCAGCCATCAGGAGTTCCCTGGCAGTCCGGTGGTTAGGACTTCACGCTTTCACTGCGAGGGCCTGGGCTCGATCCCTGGCCAGGGAACTAAGATCCCACAGGCCACACGTGGAAACCTCAGACATCCAGGGACAAAGGAGAACTCACAGGAGTGGAGGAAGGAGAGTGAGAGAGGGTTGGAGGCAGAGGTTGGCAGGAGTGCCAGGTCTGCATCACAGATGGTGACTACACAGGTCATAGAAATAAGCCTGGACGGGGAGGCAGGGTAACTGGTCTACCTTTAACTCGCTCCGTGGCTCTGGGCCGGCCTCTACCCCTCCCTGGGCCTCAGTCTCCTCACCTGCAAAATGAGCTGAGGTCCTGAGGTTGGGGGAGGGTTTGGGGAGGGTCCAAGGGGTTAGGTTTGGGTTGAGGCGCTCCCCCCTTCCTGAGACCTCCATCCTGGACATCCTGGAGCTGAGGCCGGGCCAAGTCGGCGGAGATGGAGACCCACCTGCTTGGGGTGGAAGTTGCCGTTGCGGTCGCAGTTGGGAATGGGGATGATGTAGAGGTCCTCGTGGGTGCGGCTCTGCGAGGCCGCCAGCCGCTCCAGGGCCCGGTGCAGCTCACTCTGGCAGGAGCCCTGGGGCTGGAGGAGGGGGGAGGATGAAACTGCTCAGCAGAAGGGAGAGAGGCAGGAGGACCGGGGCTGGGGGTCAAATCAGGACTGAGGGCTCTGAAAGGAGGGTTAAGGCCTGGAAGCTGAGCAGGGCCCAACGAAGTAAAAGGAGGAGCTCGGGCTCAGGGGACACTGGCGAGCAGAACAGAGGGACATTGAAGAGAGGACCTTGAGCCAAAGGGCTTCTAAAAAGGAGGGCTATGATGTGAAGGGAACTTGTGGGGAAAGGAAATCTATGGTGAAGGACAGGAAGGGGATAATTTCTAAACAGGAGTGACGGATGAAATCATATAATTAACAACTTGTAAGACCCAGGCATGGATCCATCAGAAACACCCATCAGAAAGGACATTAGCCAGACCCTGGAGCAGGGTCCCAAGGCTCCCTGCTATGGCCAGCATGAACCCTTTAGCTCCTGAGAAGCTCTGGGGTGGGGAATCCCTGGGAAGGGCCAAGAAACATCAGGAGGCTTGGGGCCGCTGCTGTTCACCAACCAGTACGGAAGTGTCTCAGTGTTTAACAATAACTTCAGCTATCCCAGTGTCTAGAACTGGTGAGCAGGAAAGGAATTTCAAGAAGAGGAGTGAGGACTTTCTGGGCCCTGATGATGCATACTAGGTGCATCTTGCACACAGCAGACATCTAAAGAATGTTTGCTGAATGGACATTGTCCAGATCTGGTGATGGTGGTGGTGTGTGTGTGCCTATGCACATGCGCATTTGGTCAGAGATCCTCACCACAGGCCGGGCTTCCTCCCGAGGGACCCCGATGACCTTCATCTTGCCCCCACTGGTGCTCCGGTCTCGAATTTTGGCGAAGTGCTTCTGCAGGCACCTGCGGTCATGGGCGCTGCAGGGGCTGAAGCTGTTATTGGGGTGATCACCCTCGTCCTTGTCTGCAATCAGGCCAAGATGGGGAAAGGTCAGCGATGGGAAAGGACAAGGCAGCACAGCAACCCAGCCTCCCACCTGCTTTCTCCTTCTTAGGGATTCTCCAGCCTGGCGCTGGGGAAGAGCAGGGGCTCTGGGGGGTGCGAAGAAATGAAAGCAGCACCCCGGTTTCTTCCCCACTCCCCAGGATCTCCTCAGGAGAATATTCCTCTTGAAGTCCTTGATTTGTCCCTCACTCCACCCAGTCCAGCCCTCAGATGAGTCACCAGCTGCAGCTGCCCAGACAGCAGGACGGTCCCCTGGGCCCTGCAGGGAGGTCTCAGGCAGGCAGGGGGCCCCACACCGAATCTCATCCCGCTTGCATTCAGCTCTTCCTACCATCCCCCTCTCGGTCTGCTCTTTCTTCCTCTCTCCTTTCCTACTCTTTTCAGCATCTCGCTGAGCCAGCCAGGGGATCCCCAGGGCTGTCGGCTCTGCTGACCCTCTTCCAAATGGCCAGAATCAAAGTTTCCATGAGTGATGAGAAATCTGGCCCAAAAACTCTCTCCATTGGCTGCACAGGAGAAGTGGGAGTGGGTGTGTATGCCTGCATATGTGTGTGTGTGTGTGTGTGTGTGTGTGTGCGTGTGTCTGAGACACTGTGTGGCTCCAGGACCAAGAGAACACCCTCACACATCCCTTCAGCCCCCACCCCCACCCCAAAGTCTCCCATCCTTACATTTCAGACCCCATCCAAAGTGCATATCTGTTGCCCAGAGCCAGGGCACTGGGGACGCGGAGATGGGGGTGGTGAGGCTGAACCGCCACACTTTCCCTGGGCTCTCCTAAAGGCTCTATCCGAACTCCAGAAAGACCCCATCCAGAAGTCCCAGAATTGTAACCGCTGCTCCTCCATCCAGGCGGCCAAAACCAGAACACAGGGCTGAGCTGGACAAAGAGATCGCAAGATCCCTCTGCAGATCAGAGCCACCTCTGAAATGCTCGGGTTTGGCAACTTGCTGCCGGCCTGAGTGCAGAGCCCCTGCCAGCATTCCAGATGTTGGCAGCAGGACAGAAGGTTACATCTGGTTTGCATCAGGATTTTTTTTCCTGAGGAGTTAGCAGGTTCCTCCATGCATGGCAGCAGTCCCAGAGCTGCCTCTGGGTTAAATGGTATTTTTCTGCAGAGCCAAAGTTAGTTGGGGGGTTAGTTCTCTTTTTATTCTTCTAGTTCTGGGGGTCCAGGGGGAAGCACGTGGATAAAGGGAAACCAGGCAAGGAGGAATCTAGACCCCCAGAAAGTCTTTGTCAAGATTCCACACCAAAGGTTATGTATAAAATTCAGTCACCGAGGATGGGAAGAGGTTTTGTCACTGATGCAGGGCTGGCTTAGAAAAAAGCAACAGAGGGAAGGAATAAATGAAGCAGATAGATATAATCCCTCCTTCTGCCTATTTAACATCCCAAGAAGGACAGTCTGGAGGGGACTTCTGTCCCAAATGATCAAGTTCCCGAAGGTCAACCAAGGAGAAGCCACTACAGCAAGATTTCCCGGCTGGTGTGGGCAGCAAAAGAAGGGGCAGATCAATTTCAGAAGACCAGGATTGTGCAAAGGGGGCCATAGGAAGATAGACCCCAAGCCCCCAGGCAGGAACCAGAGAGAAGACCTGAGATCCAAGCTCTTCCCTGAAGACCTTCCCAAGGAAGCTTCTGGCTAAGAAGGCCCAGGCTGGCCAGTGACCACCCCCCGCCATCACCACGTCCGCCTTGCCCAAAGCCACAAGACTAGTGGATGGGGTCACAGCACTGCAGGTGTGTAGGCTGGAGCTGGGGATTGGAGAGAAAGGAAATAGAAGACCTAAAAGAATTGATAGATTTGTCTTGGAACCACAGAAGCGGAGCGAGCTTAGAACAAAGGGGGCCACCATTCTACCTGGAAAGGCTCTAAGGATCCCAGGGGCTCATTTGACAAAACCCACGACACTACCTTGAGGGCCCCCTTCAACCGGAAAGGTTTTGTTGTTCTTCCTTCGAGTTTGCTTTCTTTTCATGACCATAAAGGAAAGCACGGCTGTGCACAGTGACACTTGTCCCTCTTGGTAAGTGGCCAGATGTTCTTAGGTTCCCTAGGAAGAGTTTTCTAATGCACGGGGCTGCATCAGGAGATAGAGTTCTGCCCTGGAGGTGTGGCACGTCAGGGTGGCAGAGGTCTCAAGGACCCGGAGAGATATGCCGTAGAAATTCGACTACTTTCCAACATTGTGTTTCTATGAGTTAAGTTCACAAAAACACTCGGGGGAGGGATTTTTTTTTTTTAACATCTTTATTGGAGTATAATTGCTTTACAATGGTGTGTTAGTTTCTGCTCTATAACAAAGTGAATCAGCTATACATAAACATATATCCCCATATCTCCTCCCTCTTGCCTCTCCCTCTCACCCTCCCTATCCCACCCCTCTAGGTGGACACAAAGCACCGAGCTGATCTCCCTGTGCTACACGGGGGATTATTAAAGGATATTTGGAAAGATCATCCCTTAATTTAGGAAGTGCCATGAAGGAAGACAACTGGGTCCACTCACTGAACCCCGGGGACGCGTAGGGCATAGGGCGAGCTTGGAAACATAGCTCATGTTCTTGTATCAGGAAGGCTCCCGTCACATGGGACATTATCAGCAGGCAGCCTGCCCGGCCTCCCCCACCTTGGTTTCCCCACCAGCTTGTGTCTCAGCTTAGAGTAGAACACGGCAGGCAGGGAGAGTGGCTCCGTACTGCCTCTCTCAGGGGCAGGGGTACACAGACTATGTCCCTATCTGCCAGCTCAGACACAGACAGGCTGGGACTCAAGGATCACAACCATACACAAACAATCACGTGTCCAGACACACACTGGTCCACGCGTGCACACCCACATGCACCCAGGCGCCCTGACCCTGCCCTGGCCACAGCACAGTGACTGTACCCCGGCTGTTGACTTTCCACTTAATCTGTAACTTCTTTTTGCCCAGTCTTGTTTAACTGGCAGACTGAGACCCCACCCCAGGATCCACCCTAGGCACTAGGCTTGGGAGGGTGAGGGTCATAGCCCTGAGTCTCTAAAAAAACCGTTCACCTCCCCATCTCTAAAACTGGCTAAATTCTTGCTACTTCCCTGCTCATGCAGGGGGTCCATCCTTCTCGTGCTGCTCACCCAGGTGGCGCCCTCTGGAAAAATCGCAATCCTGGTGGGTTCCCCTCTGCGCGGGAGCCGAGTCAAACCTGCCCGCCCCCCAGCAAAGGTCGGACCTCCCGACATCTGAAAGGCTTGTTTGGGAGGCGGGGCTTCCAAGGTAGGCCAGGTCACCTCCTCTTGCCCCGCTGGAGCTAGGCCAACGACATCCAGCCACAGGGGAAAGCTTGGTCTTTGCTCCAGCCACAGAGGAAGGGCAGGGACCCAGAGAAAGAAGAGGTTTCACAGCTTTGCCACAAATGGCTGCAAAGTTCATGGTCAAAGCTAGAAGATTTCCTCTTCCTTGCTGCCTGATTTCATCCTCATGATTTCCCTTCAACTCCAGCCCCCACTCCCCTCAAGACGCCCAGGGTGAGGCTGTGAGGTAGGTGGGCCCAGCCAACCAGACACGATCTGGAGGGTCACCCACCTGCCCTACAACAAAGGCCTTTTCCTCCTTCCCCTGCACTCTGGCTGGAGAAGCCAAGACCACCCATGCTGGGTACCAGGCTTCTCTTTGAGGTCTGGCTCAAGGGGTGTCCCCCTCACCCTTGTGCCATGCTGCTGGCCTCAGACTAAAGAGTCAGAGAAGGACAGCTGGCCCTTCCACCCTACCCCCTCCGCTCCTCTGCATGTCCCCCCAGCTTTGCTCACTTGCCCTGCTGTCCCCCAAAGCCCCAGCATCAGAGGAGAAGTTAAGCTTCAACTTAAATCCATTCGGCTTCCTCTTCATCACCATCCTCATCACTGCTCCAGTATTGAACTCTTCCTCCACGCCAGATGCCCCAGCCCTGCAAGATAGGTCCCACTGTCCCCCCTTTTTATAGATGAGGAAAAGAAGCAGTCTGGCTAGAGGAAAGGAGAAGAACTTATCTCTGCAGCTCCTATGTCTTTAAATGGAAAGACTCCTGATACCCGAGGCACCAATAATTCTGGCTTTGCCAAAACTAAAGAAAAAATGTTAAGCAGCCATGCCCCCCCTTCCCCCCTCCCCCAAGGCACAGAATTTCTGGGAAGGCCCTGTTCCCATGACATGACTGGATTCCCAGTACTGAAGTAGGGGGGACAATATTTGCTGTGTTGACTAAAAATTAACCCAGCCTGCATGTTCCCTAACCCTGTCCCAGAGGGACCCAGAGCACAGTTTAGGATCTCCCCAGTCCAAACGCTAATCTTCCCACTGTCCACTCCCCCAGATTCCACAAGTCGAGGGTCAGTACACTGAATCAGGATTGTGGACTTCTGACACACGAGTCCCACCCCGCCCCCACCTCTGGCGGCCTGAGCTGTGTTAATCCACAACCTTTTCTGGCTTGGAAAGCTGGGACAGGGGGTCACGGCAGAGGGCACAGGGGAGGGCGTTAGCCAGGAGAGGGATGGGGGAGACCTGCCCCAGGAGCAAAGAGTGGGCCTCTGGACCATAGCAGGCCAAGGGAGGGGGCAAGGTGAGTAACTGCTCTCCCCAGTCTCCTGCTGAAGCTCAGCCCCAAGAGGAAAAGGCAGGAAGAAGAGCGTGATTGACCTCTCTGCCCAACTATTCCCCAGGCAAGAAGGCCCTTGGGCTTCCCTGGTGGCGCAGTGGTTGAGAGTCCGCCTGCCGATGCAGGGGACATGGGTTCGTGCCCTGGTCCGGGAGGATCCCACATGCCGCGGAGCGGCTGGGCCCGTGAGCCACGGCCGCTGAGCCTGCGCGTCCAGAGCCTGTGCTCCGCAACAGGAGAGGCTGCGGCGGTGAGAGGCCCGCGTACAGCAAAAAAAAAAAAAGAAGGCCCAAGCTTTGGGACGCAGGAGGGACAGTAGCCTATCGACAGTGGAAGGCTCAGGAGGACAGCCGGGAGAGGGGCCGAGCCCTGGCCGCCTGGTCTCACCAGACACCCTGCAGGGCTACTGCACAACTCTAGGAGGCGCCTTTCACGTGGTGCAGTGTGGCCCGGGCCGTGGCAGGGGTACTTCTGAGATGACTGGGAGGTAAGAGGGCATGGACACAGCTTGCTGAGTAGGTACCTAGTTTCCCCAGGGCCCCCCAGACCTCCCCTTCCCCTCTCCCGATATCTGCCTGCGCTGCAAGGGTGGAGGCCAAGGCAAGGAGGCCTTGGGCCCTGTAATCCAAAAGGAGCCTAAAGCTGCCTTTCGAGGCTGGTGTACACGATGTTCACAGGACACTCACAAACTGTTCACACCATGCCTCCCCAGCTCCTAGGGGAACAGTTCCTTCCACTTCAGGACGGGGTGTTCCTACCCAGCCAGGGAAGAAGGGGCTCCCAAGACCCACTGAGGGCTCTTCTGTCCCACGTCCAAGTTGGTGAGAGAGGAGGGGCTCACCAGCCATCCTAATCTGGTGCCAGATACCCGCTGGCCGGTGGAGGGTGGAGGCACGAAGCCAACGGCACCCGTTATACCCGGGGAGCCCAAGGGCTCAGCCCTCACTCCCAGTCTGGTCCTGTACCAGTACCCCTCCTCTCCCACTAGCACTGGCATCTCTGCTCCAGGATCAGTGACTTACACCCTCAGAAACCCCCCACCCCCGCTTCCCAGATGTGCTGGGTGTCAGGCTGGCATTTCTCCTAGAATGTTTTCTGCTGACCTATCTCTCGCTGCCCAGGGGCAGGAAGGGCCGAGAGGCCCGAGGCCCAGACCCCTGGGGTCCACCTCCTTCCTGTTTTCCCTGCATCCTGCTCTCCTCTGGCTAACAAGCTGCAGAGCATTGAGGAAGTGGAGCGGTCTGGGACCCAGGGCAGGAAGCTTGGGGCCGGAGTCCCAGCATCCGGACTGCAACAATGGAAGCTTCAAGCACCAGGAAAAGAGACAGAAACAGACAGAGGCACAGGGAGAGCAAAACAGAGTCGGAGAGGGAACAAGAAACAGAGGCAGAGGTAGAGAAAGGCAGACAGAGATTCTGAAAGCAACAGAGAAAGACAGGAACAAAGACAGAAAGAGAAACGGTGACAGAGTCAAGAGAATGAGCAACGGAAAGAGACTGAGACGAAAGTGAGCAAAGCAGGGCAACAAAAACAGGAAAAGGAATAGAATAAAGAGAAAGAAACTGATAACGGGCAGGAGATATTGAGGAAAGGAGAATCTGAGAATGTTGTTAGTGAAACTAGAGATTGAGAGATGCAGCAGGAAAGAACAAAAGAATAAAGAGAAAGAAGGAGAGAGACAGAAAGACTATAAGGGAGAAACTGAAAGTCTCCCTGAGAAATAGAGAAAGTGTAAGAATGAGTTTAGGGCCAGAGACCTTCTAAACCTCTCTCTCCCTTTCTGTCTCACCCCCCCCACCCCCCGCCCATCCCTCCGCTCTCTACTGCCTGTCCCGTTAGGTTTCTGCAGCTCTGGGCTGGGAGCCAAGACTTGCTTCTCTTCTGCCACCTCAAATGGCACCTGCCAGGAGAAAGGAGCAGGGTGCCTGTGTACCAGGGCAGGAGGAGGTGCCCAGGCCTGGCAGAGAGACCCCTGTCTTCCCAATACCTCTCAAAAAGCTAGGTGAGCCGGCCTGGGGCTTTGCGGAAGGGCCACTCTGATGCCCCTCACCACCAAAGCCACTCTAATTTACATGTCCCACTCCACCCCACCTCAATGTCAAAAGCTCGAGCCCTGGCTTCGCAGACCCCTGGGGCCTCCGCTTGTGTCCAGGGTGAGGGGAGGTCCCTGGATCAGGAACAGAAAGCCTCCACTGCCGCCAACCCCATCCTCCAGGTATATGGCCCTAGACTGCTCACTTGCAGGCTGTGGGCTGGGCCAGGTCACTTAATTTTCCACTCTTGCCCCAGCAGCCAGGACTACCATTGAGACCTCTCTTCCCAAATAGGCACCCTTGAGATGGAGGGATGGGACAGAGTCCTCTTTGATGGTGGCAACAGGCTGCTAGGGACTTGATAGCAGTTTCCTTGGCTGACCCTGTCCCGTGCCAGTCGGGCCCTGCCACATACCTGCCTTCTGCTCAGCTCACAGGGGATTTTCAAGAGCCTTTCAGGCCAACCCGAATGGGGAAGGGGCTTCTGGGAGGGGAGGACCCCAGGGAGGGCGTGCAAGGGCTGGGGCACCTTACCAGAGGGCTGCAGGCTTTCCTGGATAGCCTCGATCTCTGCCAGTTCCATACACACGCCTTGCCCGTGCACCAGCGTGTGCAGGGGCTTCTCCACGCCCCGGGGCGGGTAGCAGCGCAGGCCGGAGCCGCAGCGGGGGGTGTACACCCCGCAGGGCATCCCCTTGCCCAGGGCGCAAGTGGCGCAACAGCCGCAGCCCGGCTCTCGCACCAGCTCCTCGCAGCCCACGGGGGGGCGGCAGCGCGCCAGCTTCTCCTCGGAGCAGGGCGGGCAGTGGATGGCTTCGTCGCCCAGGCTCGGCCCGGGCCCGGCGGCCAGCAGCAGCGCGGCCACGAGGCACAGGGGCAGCATGACCGGGCGAGGACGGGGCACGGGCGGACAGCGGGGGACACGGAGGCAGCTCCCGGCGCGCCTGGAGGACCCGACCCGGAGGGCGCGGGGACACGGGGCGGCTCCGCTGGCGGACAAGGACGAAGCCGAGGAAGTTAGCAAGCGGGCCGGAGGGGAGCGAGCCTGGCGCTGCGCCGCATCCTCGGCCCGGCCCAGGCGGCTGGCTGTAGGGGGGCAGGGGGCTGAGCTGCTGCCCGGGACCGGCTCCCCCGGACTTTATACCGGCCCCTGGCCACACCCCCAGCGCCTTCCCGGGGGGGGGGGAGGGGGGAGGGAGCAGGGGGGAGGGGAGGGGGGCCCAGGGAGAGGGAGGAGGAGGGGCGGCGGTTAGGGGGAGGGGGCCCTGTCCTAAGTCGTCGCTGCTGCCGCCGCCGCCGCTACTACATCTGAAAGTCCTTTTCTGCCGCAGGAGAAGGCGGCGCAGTTTGGAAGCCACGGCAGGCGCCGAGAGCGCTTCTGAACCGGAGCCCGGGAGGGCAGCGAAGGGCGAGCGAAAGCGAAGGGGCGGCTCCGTGGCCCCCTCCCCCGACCTGGGAAGATTCTCCCCGGACTCCACTGAGATGGCCCCGCAGTCCCCCCGCACTGAGAGCGCGGCGACCTCCTAGCCCGGACTCCCAGCTCCGGGGATTCAGTCTCCCTGGCCAGAGTCCTTCCCACCCCACTCCAGTGCTTCCAGTCCCAGCCGCTGGAGACCAAGTCTGGTGAGGAGGGGAAAGGGGGCCCAGAAGGGCCTAATGGCCCTAAGAGGTTGATAGGCTCTCTCCCCACTTGCCCCTTCCAACCTGCCCCTGCCCCCAATCTCCCCAGGGTTCATTTGGGCCCCTGTCCCCTCTGCCTTACACAGGATGGCATCAGCAGAACTCGCACCGGGAGAGGGAGGTGCCAAGACGCTTGCTCCTTCCTGGATGTTTGCTTCTACTGCCCAGACCCACTCCCAGAGGGATATCAGCTGAGGAGATTGCCACTCTCAAGTGCACATTGCGCATTGCACACCTCCAGGGGGCACCATTTCTCCGGTAGTCATCGTAGACTTGTATAGCTGTTGTGACTGCTTTCCAGCAGATGGCACTCAAGCGTTTTGAGAAAGGGATGCCTTTTTCTAATGCACCCAGCAGTGCTATTGGGCTAGTGTCAGGGGTGGCTAGGCCCTCTGTGAGATCCTGTTGGTGCCTGTATCCCCTACCCTTTGCCTCAGTCTTGCTGGGATTAGGAAGGGTTCTAGAGTAGCACGTGGAGAGGGAACTCCTCTCCTAGGTGGTCTCTCAGGTCCCCCAGGGTTTACCCATCCTCCCCCACAAAACTTTCTGCTATCCTGGAGCTGATTTCAGGGTAACGGCGCCTGTCCAGGCATACCTGGTGACCTACTGTGGATTTGTTTGGCTTGGCCTAGAAAGCTGCAGGGCGGCCAAGCTGAAGTGCATATCAGAGACCCTCTTCCTGCTTCCTCTCCCAGCGCAGGGGTTTTTTCAATCTCACAGGGATTGGGCCCTCTCCTACTTTCTGCAAGTACAAACTGTCCAGGTGAGAGGAGGAAGAGGGGCTAGAAGCTGGACCTGCAGGGGCAGAACCAAAAGTTGCAAACTGACGGCACCTACTGGCAACCATAAAGACTGCAGGAGGGCTGGGGAGTCATGGCCGAAGACAAGATTCTGGGATTCTCTCCGCGCCGTCTCATGGACTACTGGGGTCTCTTCTGCCCCATCTGCCTTGGAGAAGGGTAAAGAGAACCAGGATCCTCAAGTCCCTGGGGAAAGCCTGGCCTGTCCCTGATTCAGAAAACTGCCCCCAGCCCCCTCCCCGTCCTTCACCATCAATGGACCCAGTTCTGCCACAAATTTATTGTGTGAACTTGGACACCACCCCTTGGAGCTCGAATGTCCCTAACTGCAATGGAGGTAGGTCATCTCCACCTAGCCTAGCTTTTGAAGCTCTTGTGAGAATAAAATGGGACCAGGAAGAATAGTTCTGATCCCAATGCCAGACTTGTCTTCTAGAAACCGCAGACCTGGGAGGCATAAAGGTACTGGGACATGGAGGAAGGAGGGCAGAACTGGCGAAGAAGCATGAATGCAGGTGAGTGTAGGCAATCTGGACAGATTTCCAGGTGAGACAGATGCCCACACTGCTACCCCAGCAGCCCCCCCAATCCATCCTCGGGCTCACCCCCATCACCATCTAGGATAATTCCTGGGAGGCAGGAAAATGAACACGAGGAGGCCTCCCCACCATTCATGCAACCCACCTTTACTGAGCACCTGTTGTGTGCAGGCTTTGTGCTACATCCAGGGGATCCAGACACAGCCGAGACCACTGTCCGCCCTCAGGGAGCTTACTGCCTAGTGAGGGGAGACAGACATATGAATAAAATAAGTGCAGGTGCCCTGGGGGTGTTTATAGGGGGCAGGGTGGGCCAGAGGCACAAATGGTCAGTTCGACGTCCAGAGCGTGGAAAGACTTCATGGAGGAGGTGACCCTTGAGCCAACAACGGTCTTCCATGCTAGAGGAACAAACACAGGTAGCATCAGGCTAACCTGGATTCTATCCCAGTTTTGCCACCAAGGTCACCGGGGAACCTGAAACAAGTTACTGTCTGAGCTTCACTGAGCTTCACTTTTTTTTTCTTTTTTTTTTAAACATCTTTATTGGAGTATAATTGCTTTGCAATGGTGTGTTAGTTTCTGCTTTATAACAAAGTGAATCAGCTATACGTATACATATATCCCCATATCTCCTCCCTGTGGCATCTCCCTCCCACCCTCCCTATCCCACCTCTCTAGGTGGTCACAAAGCACCGAGCTGATCTCCCCGTGCTACACGGCTGCTTCCCACTAGCTATGTATCTTACATTTGGTAGTATATATAAGTCCATGTCACTGTCTCACTTCGTCCCAGCTTACCCTTCCCCCTCCCTGTGTCCTCAAGTCCATTCTCTACGTCTGCGTCTTTATTCCTGTCCTTACCTGGAAAATGGTAAGAAAGAAAAACGGGTTGGGAGGGAAGAGAGAGAAAGAAAGAGTGGCCCGTGCAGTACCCAGCAAACAGTAGGCACCAAATGTTTGCTCCCTCCTGTCCCTCCCTGGTGGAAACTAACTTCTCCACGTGGCTGGAGATCCCTCGGTGGCAGGATCTGTGTATCCCCCACCAGACCAGAAGTTCCCAGTGGACTGGGTTTAGTATCTCCTCCTCCTCTGGCTTGCTGGTGTCTGCGAGAGGCTGTATATAAAGGGCATGGGATTTGGAGTCCCTGGACCTGGGTTCAAGTAGCAGCACAGCCACTTAAGAGCTTTGTTACACTAGAAACTAACATAACATTGTAAATTAACTATACTTCAATTTTTTAAAAAAAAGAGTTTTGTGACTTTGGACACACACTTAACGTCTTGAAGGGTCATTTTCATCCTCTGTTAAAAGAGAGAGAGAGAGAATAATTGGGCTTGCCCCACAGGATGATCGCAAGAAAAAGTGAGATAATGGAAGAGAAAGGGCTTTGGAACCCGAGGAGTGAGAAGCAGGTGCTGCGTATTGGCTTTCTCCACCTGACCGCTGTCTATTTGACGACAGGGAGCCCCCCAGAGGCAGAAACCTGGTTCTCCCTCTCTGTGGTCCTCCCCAGCCCAGGGCTCTACGGGTAAAAGAAACTCTTCCTTCCCCTCAGCATCCCTGTCTGTCCCTCACCTCCTGGACACCCAGGGGGGCCAGGAAGATGCTCCTAATGGAGGGGTGAAAAGCCTCGCTCCCTTCAGCCTCTTCCACCCCACACCCTCACTGGCTTGTTGCTTAGAAAGAGTCTCACTAGCTCCCTTGTTAGGTCAGTATCAAATGTCTACTGGGCTCCAGCTGGGCTTCTTAGATAATCAATAAGAAAAAGAGCTCTATTCCCAAGGGAAAGACACAGTCCTGTCCTCAGGGAAACCCCCGATCTGATGGGCTTGCCCCAGGGAGCATCTCATAGGATGGGGTAGGCAAAATGTACATAATAATGAAGATTAACATTTAATGAGCGTGGACCTCACACTGGACATGTTCTAAGTGCTTCACTATGTCCCCTTCACAACAACCTCATGAAGTAGTTAGTCACTATCATTATCCTCTTTTTAAGATAGGGAAAGTGAGGCACAGAGAGGTATGCAACTTACTCAAGGTCACACAGCAAGTAAGTGGAAGATCAGGGATGTGAACTCAGGCAGCCTGGCTCCAGGGTCTGTATGATTAACCCTTATGTTTTACTGCCTTCCAAAACAGCTGGTCGGAAGCATTGTAAACAAATGCCAAGAGCAAAAGACTATGGTGCAGCATGCAAGCTGATCAGAGCAGAGGGGACATTGACGTGGGATGGGGCCCCAGGCCTCCCCATAACTTTGGCTTCCCAGCCCCTGTCTGGCTGCCCTGGACTGTGCACTGTGCCCACACCAAATAGGGAGCTCAGCTTCCCTCCATGTTGGCTGATGTCCAAGCCCCCGATACAACATCCTTCGTAGTCGCCCCAGGTGTGGGCTGAGCAATGGCACCTCAGTATGGCTGCCTCCTTGCCCACCAGTGCCCCACACTTGGCGAGACCAGATCAGGAGAGCAAGGATCTCCACAAAGACTCCACAGCACAGAGGGAGGTCTGGTCCAGAGGACAGAGCCTGAGTCCTTCCCACAGGTCATGCAGCTCCAGAAGTGAACACCCAGGCAGGGGAGAGAGTGGGGAAAGGAGAGCCCATCTGCCGTTGGGCTGGCCGGGATCCAGTTTCATATCTCCAGTCCACCCTGCTCTGCTGCTTGCAAGCTTTGTGGCCACTTGCCCTTCCTCGGCTTCAGTTTTACCATCTGTAAAATGGGGGGAGGGGAACTCATTGAATTGTGAAGTCCTTTCCAGCTGGAGCAGTCTAGGAATCTAGAACCTCTGGAGTTCTTTTACATGGTCCTAGGCCCGGTGTTGGCATGGCTTCCAACCCTCCAGAGTTTGCACTGTTTCCAGGCTTACTGGCACTGGCAGAATCTCTGTCTCATTGCTCAAAGCCTGCACAGCAGATGAGCCAAGTGAATGATGCTGGGCTCTTTGAGAGCTCTGTCACCACCCAGAGAGGTGATAAGGCACACGGCGAGTAAGTAATCCGGCCAAGACTTAAGCGAGATACAGTTACTGCCTGCTGCAGACTTAGCCACCTGTGCCATGCTACCCCTGCTGCCAGAGCATCGCCAGCAAGCCATGGGTTCAAGACTCAGGGAAGGTGGAGATGGGGGCAGTGGGCAGGGGAGAAAAAGCACATGCTACCTGGGCGAATCTATTCAGAAGACACTTGCAAAAGTAGAGACACAGAGGCAACTCCGGGCCAAGAGAGACAGATGTTAGGGTGGGAAAATCATCCTCCCTGCCTCCCCTGACACCTGTTAAGAGCAAGGTGTCTGCTTGCCAGGTGCCTCTTGGCCTGATAGCTCAGAAGCTCAGAATCAGAGCAGACCCCGAGTCCTTTCCGCACACTCCCTGGAAGACTCCAAGCCCTGCCTCTTACTCCCCTGGCCCTGGAGAAAGAGTGCTACCTACCCCTTAGAAAATCCCAAAGAGACTCTACCAAGGGACTGCTGACCCCACAGAATCGCCCCCAAAAGAGCTCTAGGATTAGAGACCCCACAGAGGAGTCCTCAGATTCAGTAAAACCCAAGAGACAGGGCCTGGGTTCCAGAGAGATCCCAACACTCACACACACAGGGGCCCGATTCCCCAGCTGCATGCGTCGCCCTCTCCCTACCAGCACTAGGAGTTCACAAATAGCCCCAGTCGCACCTTCTGCTTAGTCCCAGACCTCTCTTCTGGCCCCATCACCCCACGTCCAGAGCCAAGAGCTCTGGTCCCTCACATCAGGCTTGATGTCTCACCCTTTCTTTCCTCCCCACCCCTGCCCACTTCACCCCAGCCTTCCTCTTCTCCCCAACCAGGAGAACATCCTGGCCAGAGGAGCTTCCCAAGCTTGGTAACCAACATCCCAACACCACTGGGGAAAAGTGAGGAAGACACACACACCCCCCCCAGGACAAGTGAGTAGACTGCAAGAAAGGAAGGGGGCAAGGAGTAACTATGACCTCCATTCCCTCATCTGCAAAATAGGGATGATAACCATACCAGCCTCGTAAGGTTGTTACAAGACGCTGTACAGAGTGCTTCCTTCTGGTTATACCTCATTTAATAAATACATATGGAGGGCTTCCCTGGTAGCGCAGTGGTTGGGAGTCCGCCTGCCGATGCAGGGGACGCGGGTTCGTGCCCCGGTCCGGGAAGATCCCACATGGCGTGAAGCGGCTGGGCCCGTGAGCCATGGCCGCTGAGCCTGCGCGTCCGGAGCCTGTGCTCCGCAATGGGAGAGGCTACAACAGTGAGAGGCCTGCGTACCGCAAAAAAGAATAAAATTAAAATAAATAAATACATATGGAAAAACATAATGGAATACTACTACATATCCTCCACCAGACTTGGTAACGATTTTAAATATTGACAGTACCAGAATGTGGAGTAAGGGGATTCTCGTACAATGCTGGCAAGAAAACAAACTTGTACAACCACTTGGAAGCAACCAACAATCCCACCCCGAGAATACACCCAATAGAAAAGTCTGTGTGTGTTTATTTGTGTGTATTCCAAAACACACGTATAAGAGTATTCATAGCGGCATTATTCAGCCAAACGTTGGAATCAATAGTAGAATAGATAAATCTATAATTGAATAAACTATCGCTACATCCAACAACATAGAGGAATCACACATTAAACAGATTAATGCTGTATGATTCTCTTACTCAGAAGCAGGCAAAGCTAGTCTATGGTTTTAGAAATCAGGTTACTTTTGGGGAGAAGGTGGGAATAATCGCCGGAAGGGGTCTCATGGGGTACAGGTAATGTTCATTATTTAGTTACATAGTGTATTAACTATGTGGATGTTCACGGAGCTAAACGTTTCTTGTTCCTGCACTTTTCTGTATGTTACACTTTAATGTTTTTAAGAAAAAACTTTTTTGTTTATTTTTTTAAAGAGCCCTAGCTCTCGAGTCATCCTGCCTGGACTGGATTTCTGGCAGTAGATTTAGAATAAGGTAGCACATCTCTCTGTGCCTGGGTGCCCTCATCTTTCATATTAATCACCCGTCATGTTATATAGGGCGGCTATAGTGATTAAATGAATGAATCTGCGTCAAATGCTTACAATGATGCCTGCTCCTTATTAAGTGTCCAATGAGTGTTAGTTATTAGCCATGACCAGCCAGGTTAGTGAGGTGAAGAGCCTGAAACCAAAGCGCCGGCACTGAATTCTGGATTTGCCATTTCCTAGCCCTGTGACTTCAGCCAAATGACATCCTCCCTCTTATCCTTAAACGCTCTCTGTTGTAAAAGAGGAATAACACCAGCCCAGCCTGATAGAGAGCTGTGCGGGAACCTACAGAGACTATCTATGTAAAGCAGTCAGCGCAGTGCCCGGCACAGATACATATTAGCCATGATGATGACTGATCACCATGGCAACCCTATAAACCCATTTTATAGATGGGGCTCCAGGTAGTCAAAAGACTGGATTAAGGTCTCATGGAACTAAACGTGATTTAAATCCTTTTGGGGGATGATAGAGCTCCACCTGGCACCCCCGCCACATCCCCTCTTTCACATAACCCCCATCCTCTTCTCTCCTAAAGCCTGTATTCCTCCCACTCTCACCCCTCAGCCCTCACTGTTCCCAGAGGCTTGATATTTGGAGCCAGTAATCCTCAATACCTGTGCAGTCTGTTCCTCACCCCTACCCAGTCACGATGATCTAAAGAGCAGCAGAAGCTGGTCCCAAAGCCAGGGGAAAACCAGACAGCCCGTAATGGTGACGAGCTTTGCCCTCAGGTTGGGGTGCACAAGCTATAGGTCAGAGAGCTCTCGCAGTCAGAGCTAGGGGTTCAAATCCCAGCTGCGCCCTGATTAACCGTTCACTGTGGGCTTGTCTCTTCACTATGATGGTCCTCAGTTTCCTCATCTGTAAAATGAGGATGCCAGTCCCTACTTCACTCTGTAGGGCTATCAGGAGTATCAAATGAGGCTATCCGTATAAGTGAAAGGACATATATCCCAGAACACAGGTTACAAATTAGTAGCTCAGTGTTTTGTCAAATCACGCTGACATTCAGCCTCTACTCAGGCTCCCCCCACCAGCAAACAAACAAGCAAGTATGCATTAGGAGAGGGAGGGAACGGCCTGGAGCCCAGAGAGATGAGATGGATGCGGGTAGAGGTACACAGCACCACACCCCAGCCTACTCCTCCCTTTCAGGGTCCCACCCCAATGCCCCCTGCAATTCTGACACCTAGTCCGATGTGTGGGTTTTCCAACACCATCAAGACATTCTACAACACTAGCTTGGTGTCCTACAATTTAACTCAATTCTCACTGTCTACCTGGAGATGGCATCAGATCCCACAGGTTAAGGCCTCAGTCCAACAATACCACCCCCCCTCACCTTCAGATGCCAATCACAAGCTCAGGTTGTCACCTGGGCTTCTGACTGACCAGCTTTATATAAGAAGTTCCAATGACGCCCCGCCTTGGGTTCGATTAATTTGCTGGGGCACCTCACAGAACTCAGAGAAACGTTTTACTTACTAGATTACTGGTTTATTATAAAAGGATATAACTCAGGAACAACCAGATGGAAGAGAGGCATAGGGCAAGGTATGGGGAAAGGTGGGTGGAGCTTCTCCTACCCAGCCACCCTCTTAGCTCTCTGAGTGTTCGTGATGCAGGAGCTCTCCAAATCCCATCCTTCTGGGTTTTTATGGAGGCTTCATTACATGGGCATGATTGATTAAATCATTGGTGATTGAACTCAATCTCCGGCACTTCTCTCCTCCAAGGTCAGGGTTGGGACCAAAATTTCTAAACCTCTGATAACTTTCTACTCCCATCAGGGCTCCTGGCTTAGCCCCATTGCCTTCCCCTACAAAAAGTCCCTCACCCCAAATATATACCCTCCCCTTCTGTGGTTCACCTCCACCCTTCCTGCCTCTCCTTCCACATACAGGATGGAATTAGGCCTCCTGGTCCCCCTGGCTGCCAGTAGTTTCCAGAACCCCCAGGACATCAGGGATACCCTGGCCATGAAGACTCCCAGGACCACCCTGGATACCTAGGGACTGGAACTGGTGGGCTCCCAGGAACCGCAGGGCAGCCCTGGCTGTCCAAGGCTGCCAAGCCCACATGGGCTCCCATGGAGGTCAGGGACTGGTGGGGGACCCTCTGGGCAAGAGTTTCCTCCAGGCCAGACAAGTCAGCCAGGTCCACTCACCTTGGCTCCCAGTCTCCTCCATCCTGAGCCCGCCTGCAACTCCCTCAACACCCTTTTTAACTTCTTTCTGGGGACTGCTCACTTATCGCTGAGTTTTAGCCATCATTTTTCTAGTTGTCCTATTGCCATGAGTAGAATGTGAGTTACTGGACATCGGCAACTGGGCCTTTCTCTCCTCCTCTTCCCCCTGTTTCTTTACTTTCTCCCTCCCTCCTTTTCTTTAGCACCTCACCTCCATCCTTCCCTACAACCTTTCCCATAACAAATGCTGCTCACATGTAAGACACTGTGTCCGACGCATCCCTGTGTGGTCTTAGACTGGCATGTAATAGATGCTCAGGAATATCTACTGTTGGTTCACTGACCCTCTACCCTACCTCCCCTCTCTCCCACCTATCTCTCTCCCTTTGGGGGTCTTTCCCCAGGACTGAAGAGCTCATCTCATCCTGTGTCCTACCCCCCTTCCCAGTGCAGGGCCAAAGAGCAGAGGGAGGCTCTATGGATGCCCTAGGTTTGTCCCATAGGCTTGGAGGGGCCTCCTGGAGCCCCAGGTCCATCTGGAAATGTCATCTATGCTCAGTTGGATCTCCCTGAGAGGACAGGACAGAGGACCCCTCCTTCATGGCTGCTGTCCCCTCTTTCTCTCTTATTTCCTCTTCCTCCCTGAAGCAATGTTCTCAAATCTGCCTTTCAGATCTCACCATCCGCTGTTAGAGATTAATTGGCTTTGAGGAGGCAGTGTATGTAGTAGAACATCAATAGTCTGGGAATTGTGTGATCTTAGACATCTCACTTCTCATATGTCAGTGAAGCCTGTGAAAGTATTTTTTTCCCCTCAGAATAAATGATTCCAGATGCTCCCTTCATCCTCTCTTCTCTCATTTGTTTGCTCAAAATTTGTCCTTTGCAATCCCCTGCCGTTCCCCTCATTCCTTCATCTGCTCCACCTCTTTCCGAGTGGCATCAGTGGACACCCTCCTCCCTACTGCCAGTACCCCCATCACTACCCCCCAACACACACCTTCTGTATTCAGGTAGCCCCAAGAAAAGGAGGTAGGAGGGTGTCTACAGAGACCCCGTGGGACTGCCCTGGCTCTGCTTCCAGAGGACAGACCTAACCTGAGTCCCACCTCTCTGCTGAGTGCACGTGAGGCATGTGGATAGAGGAGCACCACACCTAAGCACACCCCCACCTCACCCCATCCTTAGAGGTGCCCAGGTTCGATCCCTGGTCAGGGAACTAAGATCCTGCAAGCTGAGTGGCGAGGCCAAGAAATAAAGTAATCTGGGAAGAACAGAGTAGCTGAGAGAACCGTAGGAGGAGGAGGGCTTGTGAATGAGATTGCTGGGCCTGCTGACTCTTTATCCACTTTCCAGTTAGGAGTAGGATTCATTCGCCCTAGTGGAGAATTCCTCGCCTTTTCACCTCATGGGGATGCAGACTTACTCAGGAAAAGTCTCTCCTGGGACGCTTGCAGCTGACCCCTTCTGCCTCTTCTGGGTTTATCTTTCCTGCAACTCCCTCACTGGGGAGAGAGTCCAGGCCCAGATGCTCCAGGACAGTCCCAGTGTCCCCAACGGCAGCCCAGCCAACATCAGTAATAGATACTGAGCTTTCCACTGAATCCCCGGAGGATGGAGCAAACTGTTGGTACAGTGGGCCCTAGCTTCCAGTTGGGGGCGCAAGCAGAGGCATTTCCCTTCACTTTAGTGTTTGACTTTGCCAGGCCAGCCCTCCAGAGTCCTGCGCTCCTGAAACAGGGGTTTTGCTGCTGGTATGCTGCCCCCATGTGGACAATGAGAGTACTGATAGTACCGTTAGCGGAGAGCCTCCTGGGGAATAATGGGCATCGTACAAGGTGCTGAGGATTCCAAAGACGCAGGCAGTCCCTGCCTTCAGAAGTGCTTGTGGTCTGAACACGGAGCCCTGCAGGTAAACACACCACGGTCAGTGCTGCATAATAGAGAGAAATGCCCCGGATGCCAAGAAAACAGAGGAGCCAGAGTGGTTAGGAAGAGCTTCAAGGGAGGAGACTTTGGATCTAAGTCTTGAAAGGTAAGTAGAAATTCACAGTCTTGAGGAAGTCACCCTCCAAGCCTCAGTTTTCTCAGTTTAAAAGGTTTTTGTAAAGATCGGGGGGGGGGGAATTATGTAAGGTGCTTATTATAGTATCTAGTACATAACCCGCACTCAGAAATTTACATATATCCGATTTATTCTAAGGAACTGGCTCCGATTATGGGAGTTGACAAGTCTGCAATCTGTAGGGCAGACCGGCAGGCTGGAGACTCTTGCAGGATTTCTATGTTACAGTCTTGAGGCAGAATTCTTTCTGGGAAACCTGTTTTCTGCTCTTAAGGCCTTCAACTGATCAGATGAGGCCCACTGGAATTATAAAGGGTTAATCCTTTTACTTAAGGTCAACTGATTGTAGATGATGCTAATTACATCTACAAAATACCTTCACAGCAATATCTAGACTAGAGTTTGACCAAACACCGGATACCCTAGCCTAGCCAAGTTGACACAGAAAATTAACCATCACAGACATCATTCCAAGCAGAGGCTACTCCAGACAGGGGCTATATTACATTTCCCCACTTGATTAGGCTTTTTTTTTTTTTTTTTGAAGTACACAAGCCTCTCACTGCTGTGGCCTCTCCCGTCGTGGAGCACAGGCTCCGGACACACAGGCTCAGCGGCCATGGCTCACGGGCCCAGCCGCTCTGCAGCATGTGGGATCCTCCCAGACCGGGTCTCGAACCCGTGTCCCCTGCATCGGCAGGCGGACTCTCAACCACTGCGCCACCAGAGAAGCCCTGATTAGGCTTTTTGAAAAATCACTCTGTTAAATGAGTAAAACGTAAGTGTTTAAATAATACTAGGCTTGAATCTGATAAATAATTTATAGCACAATTCATAGAAATGTAAACTCCAGTGGGCTTGAGCTCTGGTGCAGCTCCAGGCTGGGCACTGGCGGGGGAGGGGAAGACAAAGATGCAGACATACCCTGATTTAAACCAACTCAATGCACAAAAAGTTATATTTGCAATCACACAGTGTTAAAACAAGAAGGGCTCTCCCGCTTAAAAATCATTTGCCCAGGGTTTTAGTTTGTTCATTTTTGTTCGTTTGTTTTTTTAATGTAAGTAGTGGATCATCATTTTCAAATGAAATCTTGCACAGAATCTTACACAGGACATAGAAGATGAAAATGGAGCTTCTCTGGGTTGGAGAACCTGGGCCTCACCTCCTCTAACCAACCTCCCCATTCTCACCATCACCTCTCTAAGACTGAGGAAGGCATAGGCTTCAGTTTACAGGTGGGGAAACTGAGACCTAGAGAGAGGAGATGTGCCCAAGGTCATGCAACTAGTGACGACACAGCTGAGCTAGGACTTCCCACCACTACACACTGTCCCTCAATTTGGTCCAAACATTGAGTTTTTCTGCAGAGTCTTCACCACTGGGTTCAATCAACTGCAAGTTCCCCCCGTATATTGAAAACCTCTCTATCTACGAAGCTCACATTCTCACATAAACTTGTATAGTCAGGTATGCCATGTCTTCACTGAGGTGCGGAAAAGGGACAGCAGTGAGAAGGGTGTAGGGCATGGAGGAAAACAAACACTTAGAAAGCCATGTGGCAAAAGGTAATGAAACAGAGAATTACCCAGACCCATGATTACTGAGGGAAATCTTTTAAATTTTGCTTATTTAAGCTAACTTGTCACATTATAAAAATAATATGTCTAGAATTTAAAATTTTTCACATAGGATAGAAGGGAAAACATGAACAGTTTTCCTTTGCCTCCATGTTTACAATTCCTTCCAGATGTTTTTCAATGCATACATAAACATTTACCCAAACGGGATTATGCCCTACACACTATTCTTTACCTCACTTTTTAAAACTTAACAATATATCTTAGTGATATTTCCATATCAGTACACCTAGATCAACTTCATTCTAGAGGAAAGAAACACTGCCCTTCCAAGGGGAGTTCCCAGTGGGAGGATGGAGACCCCTCCCCCACTGAGTGGAGAGACAGGAAACGCACAACACCCAGAAGAAATACTGATGAAAGGAACTCATCTGCATATGCAAATGTACTCCAAAGGTCTTGAGGGAGCCTCAGTAAAAAAAGATGGCCTGAGAAGATTCTCTGGAGACTCCTTGGAAGAGGGAAATTTTGAATTGGTTTTGGAAGAATGGATTTGTTAAAATGGACCAGGATTTGGGAGGAAGGTCTTGAAAAGGAGTAGAGGTAATAACTGCTAACATGTTTTGAGCACTTACTAATTTGCCAAGCAATGCACTAAGGGCTTTGCATGTGTTACCCACCCTGTGGGGAGGTACTCTCATTATCCCCATTTTAGATGAAGAAGTGGAGGTACAGTGAGCCTGAGTGACTCGCCCAAGGTCATACACCCAGCAAATCAGGAATCTGACTCAGTTACTCAACTTCGCCCCTACAGGTGGGTGTAAAGATGGGGGCAAGGTCCAGAGAATCTAGTTTGGGCCCCTGCGGAATTGGGGGAAGGAGGGGTCGGGGGAGGATGAGGGTGGTGGCAGCCCCCTCTCTCCTTGGAACTGACCCCCAATCCCTTCTTGCCTCCCAGGACTAGAGGCTAGCAGGCACCTAGAACTCTCTCTTTGTGGACGATGCCT
Organism: Delphinapterus leucas; assembly: GCF_059928025.1. NCBI lineage: Eukaryota > Metazoa > Chordata > Mammalia > Artiodactyla > Monodontidae > Delphinapterus > Delphinapterus leucas. The sequence goes on along the minus strand of NC_143147.1, from coordinate 50,082,391 downwards.
CCCAGGCCACCTGTCCCAGACTCCCGTCTTCCCCCTCTCCTACCTCAAGTCCTGCAGGACCCTCTGTGATAGGCTCTGGAAAGGAGGAGGGGCTGAAAGAGAAATAGCTTGTGTCCCGAAGAGAAGCCCACCCCCACTGCCCCACCCCACCACAAGACCATCCTGGGCTGGAGGACTGGAAGGTTGTCTTAGGTGCTTCCATATCTCATTTAGCCCTCTGTACCTTTGATAAAGGATAATGACATGGGGAAATTGAGGCTCAGGGAGATTTCTGACTCAGGCATGTATGACTCCAAATTCCTTTTGACTCCCCAGTTCTGCTTCAGGGCCTTTGGAACAAAGACCCACACAGTCAGGATCAGGCTAAACTGCAGGGATATTTAAAGCTGGGTACCAGAAAATAGGGCTGGAGCTGCTTATTAAATTCCCATCGCCTCATCCCCACATGGGTCTTGCAGGGAATTGCAGGCGCTGGATTGCCATCCTTGGGGAAGGATGCCCACCTACCCTTACTACCTGGGGCCTCTGTGTTCCAAGAGGTAGAAGGCATGGCTGGTCTCTGTCAGGGTCACCCTGTGTCTTGGGGAAGCTGCAGAGAATGACAGGCTGGCCCCAGAGCCTAGGACCTGCTCAGCCTTCCAGATGGGCAGAAGCTACTGGATGTGGATGGGCTTCCCTACAACTGCTCTGAGACCCTGGTGGTCCTGTGCATTGAGGCTGCCTTTCTTTTTTCTTTTTTTTTTTTTTTTTTTACGGTACGCGGGCCTCTCACTGCTGTGGCCTCTCCCGTTGCGGAGCACAGGCTCCGGACGTGCAGGCTCAGCGGCCATGGCTCACGGGCCCAGCCCCTCTGCGGCATGTGGGATCATCCTGGACCGGGGCACGAACCCGAGTCCCCTGCATCGGCAGGCGAACTCTCAACCACTGCGCCACCAGGGAAGCCTGAGGCTGCCTTTCTGTATCAGTACAGAGCAGGTGTTGAGCAGGGTGGAGCTGAAAACACTCAGAAACTACCAGAGGCCAGGAGACCAATAGGACAGGGACCTGAGCAATGCCAAAGCTCCATTCCTTTGGCTTTTCCAATTACCCTAGTCTGTGGGCCACTTCCATCCCTGACTTCCTGTCACAACACACCCCCTCCTCACTGGCCCTCCCTGGGGCTTTGCCAGCAGAGTGGGCATTGGATACTCTGCGGTGATTTAACAATTGGTTGACCTGATTTCTTTTCGAAGGAAAAAAAAGAAGGATTAAATCCACAAATTGTCATGCCAACCTAAGGAAAATCCCTGCTTCCTGATTCTGACACTGTTAGTTTACTATTCTAAACACCTTATGTTTATGTCCTGTAATACGCACACCACTCTGCGGTAACAGTTATTTTTCTTCTCTTTTTTGAGAGGAGGAAAAGAAAACACCGAGAAGCCTGCCTCCATCAAGACCACACAACTGGCAAATTGCTGAGTTGGGATTGAAACTAGGGGAATAATGATTGGAAGGAGGTGGTCCTGATGGGTTCGTAGTCACTCTAATTGTGCAGTTATTTTTTCTAGCATCTTGTAAGGGCAACGACTTTTTTTTTTTTTTTTTTTTTTGTCATTTTAACCTTGTGGATTGAGGAGGACAGAAGAAACCCATTCAAACATTTAGACGTCAGAGTAAACACTTCGGTCTTTGGCATTTCCTCGTCAAATCTGGACTGCAGGGCTCAGGGAATTTAAATCAGAGGAGAGCAAAAGTAACAAGTACGAGGGCATCCTGCTGGCCGTCTGAGGGAAAAGTTATGGTCTTAGAATGGCTCCTAAACCATCCTCAACTCCTGAGGTGGTGACTATAAATTATTCCCTTTGATTGACCAGTCGCAGCCCCACGCCTCTCTTCCCCGGGGCCTGGAATGCTGCTCTCTCTTCTGTGTGGCCTCTCTATGCCCTTCTATTATACGAAAACCCACCAACTATACAGCTTTTGTTTCTTCAAAAATAAATGGGGGGGGGGGGACTTCCCTAGTGGCGCAGTGGTTAAGAATCTGCCTGCCAATGCAGGGGACATGGGTTCGAGCCCGGGTCCGGGACGATCCCACATGCCGCGGAGCAACTAAGCCCATGTGCCACAACTACTGAGCCTGCGCTCTAGAGACCGCAAGCCACAACTACTGAGCCCAGGTGCCACAACTAAAGAAGCCCGCGCGCCTAGAGCCCGTGCTCTGCAGCAAGAGAACACCGAGCCTGCGCACTGCAACGAAGAGTAGCCCCCGCTCGCTGCAACTAGAGAAAGCCCATGCGTAGCAATGAAGACCCAACGCAGCCAAATAAATAAATTTATTAAATAAATAAATAAAGTTGGGGGGTGGGGGGACGGAGTTTGAGGCAGACGCCAGAGCCTGTTCGCTGAACTGAACCAAATCACGGGGTGTCTGTCCAGAAAGCCGGCGCTGTTTCCTCAGGAAACGGAGCTAGGACTCCCGTTCTTCTCGCTAAAAAAAAAAAAAAAAACCCTCAGGATGGAGGACGGTTTTTAGATTTCAGTGGTCTGAAAGACGTTAGCAGCTCCTGAGGTATACATACCCTCCACTTTTCTCTTTTTACCCCAGCTCGGACCTCAGAAAAACCCCTCCCACTTCCACAGCGGATCTCCTCAGAGTTACACACGGAGAACAAGCCAGCCCCCGTCATTGGCTAGATTCCCTGTCCGTCTCTCGGCTACGATTCCGAGTGGTGCCTTTTGAATGTCCTCTAGTCCCGCTTCCCTTGCCTAATTGGTTCATTCGAACGGGCCCCCGGCCAGCTCAGTCATTCATTGGTGAATATAAAAGGACAGCTCTGATTGGCTTTTCTGATCGGTGCCAGTGAGAGCGCCTCAGGGATTGGCTTACCTGGTTTGGGCGGGCTAGCGGGACGCTCAAACCGGAGTGGAAGCGCTCTCTTAACCGACGAACGTCTGTGGAGAAGAGGTTTGCTCCGTGATTGTCTCAATTTGCTCCGGCTTAGTCGCTTGCAGGGTTCTCGAGCCGTCCTTCACGACCGTCACCATGGAGATGTCGCCACTGCAGGTACGGCTCGCGGAAGGGTCGCGTCGCGGGGCCTCAACGCGGTCCGGCATCCCTTCGGCTGCCTGTGAGAGAGGGAGGCGCCTGGGCTGTGGTCCGGCAGAGGCTGACTGGGAGCCGGTGTTCCGCGTCGATCCGGGTCCCCTGGGCTCGGCGTGATCGCGAATAGGCTGAAACCCCTTTCTTGTGCTAATAGTGAAGTATTATCGGCTAACCTGGCTTCTAGGGTGTGCAGTTGTGTTTTTACTGTGCCTAGGAATTCACTTAGTCTTGGAGTAGATCGGTGGGATCATGGTCCGCGTGGGGCTTTAAGCGGCACAGACAGATGCTCTCCTCTTCTACCTGGGGCTGAAAATGGGATTGAACGCCCCTGACCTTGGAAGGTGCAGAGCAAGGCACAGGGTTCCCACCGTGCTGCCGGCAGCCCCGAGGTGCTCAAAATACATCCCTCCAGTGTTCAAAACGTTAACGTGCCCAAAGGATGGGACCCATAGCCTCGCAAACTGCTGCTGCTGCTGCTGAACTAGAATCTATTATTTGCCTGGGACCTAGTAGGCACTCAGTAAATATGTGTGGAGTAGGTGAAAGACGGGGGTGTATGCTGTTGATGGCGTCTAACACGTAAAAATATTTCCATGTCAGACACACTTGGCAAAATAATATGTCAATTTAAACGGACGCCTGGGAACCTGGCTGCAGTAACTTAAACTGCCATGTTTGTACAAAACGATGTCAGCTCCACTGATAACTACTAAAAGGCTGTGATTTGTTTTAGTGTGTGTAAGCAGATCGCTATGATAGGTGTTTTGTTTATGGTTTCTGATAAACCCGTGACTCAAAATACCTCCTCTTCAATTTTTAAAAAATTGTCAGCCTGTAAGTGACAATATGCAAGTCAACAAAACAAAGAAAAATGAAGATGCTAAGAAAAGACTGTCTATTGAAAGAATCTACCAAAAGAAAACACAACTGGAACATATTCTGCTCCGCCCAGACACCTACATTGGCTCTGTGGAATCAGTGACCCAGGTAAAACCAAGCTAATTAAATGCAGTTACTAAGTAGTTAAAATGTGTACTTTTCCAGGTTAATTTTCTGTACTTCATTTACTTGGAGTGTCACTGGAACTGACCTAATCTATCATGTATATTATCCTACTAATCCAGAAGACTTTACAGTAATCATGATGGTAAAATAGAATAAATATATGGTCAAAGTAACCATATTTCTTTGCCTTATTTCCAGCAAATGTGGGTTTACGATGAAGATATTGGCATTAACTGTAGGGAAGTCACTTTTGTTCCTGGTTTGTACAAAATCTTTGATGAGATTCTAGGTGAGTGTATTCTTTTTTTTTTTAAACATCTTTATTAGAATATAATTGCTTAACAAGGTTGTGTTAGTTTCTGCTGTATAACAAAGTGAATCAGCTATATGCAGGCGAGTATATTCTTTAATACAAAGGTCCACTGGTCAGATCCTTTCTAAGAAGTTTCATTCCCAGCAAACCCTCTGTAGCCAGAAATCCTATCTTTTCAAACAACAGTTGGCAAAGGTGAGGCAGTCTCCTGGAATCTAGGAAGTTGACTTCTTTCCTAGAAACAGGCCTATGAATAAAACTTGCTAAGTGAACCTCATTAATGTTATTCCTGTGCTGCTTGCGATTTTTTTCTTTTTATGTCTTAGAGTTAAAGGATGTTTTTTAAAATACTTTAATTTTTTACCAATGTGTATTTTATCTTCTTTCAGTCAATGCTGCAGACAACAAACAAAGGGACCCAAAAATGTCTTGTATTAGAGTCACAGTTGACCCGTAAGTCTCTTGCTTAGTCTTTTGTTTTTTATAGCTCATTGTTACTGTTAGTTGCATTTACTTTGATTTATAGTAAAGTTGGCTTTTTTTTATTTTTTTATTTATTTTTCTTTTTTTTTTAGGAGTTTATTAATTAATTAATTAATTTTTGCTGTGTTGGGTCTTCGTTCCTGTGCAAGGGCTTTCTCTAGTTGTGGCAAGCGGGGGCCACTCTTCATCGCGGTGCGCGGGCCTCTCACTGTCGCGGCCTCTCTTGTTGCGGAGCACAGGCTCCAGACACGCAGGCTCAGTAGCTGTGGCTCACGGGCCTAGTTGCTCTGCGGCATGTGGGATCTTCCCAGACCAGGGCTCGAACCCGTGTCCCCTGCATTAGCAGGCAGATTCTCAACCACTGCGCCACCAGGGAAGCCCCCTGGCTTTTTTTTAAATGGGAGTTTGCAAAAGTGCAGAAAGGTAGAAGGCTAAAATGAACAATCTATGATACCTACAATCGAGATCCAACAGTTATCAACACTTTGCCATATTTGCTCCATCTATATTTTTTCTGAATCATTTCAAAATAAATTACAGACATTATGACACTTCATCCCTAAATATTTTAGTAAGCATCTCCACTAACTGCTCTAAGTATTCTGGAGTCTATAGCTGCAACTTTTTCTCATGATGCTATTCAAATAGTAAACCAGCAGGTGGTGATAGAGAATAATTTGATCTAACATTTCTGCTTATAAATGTCCCCCTTTGTGGGTAGTCAGGGTGTTGCTTCCCCTTGTTATTAGCCTGATGAGTTATAACATAAACTATACTTTAGACTCTTTTTGGGAAACGTGTTAATGATGTACTCAAATGCTCCTAAGGACTTGATATCATAGTCTTTTAAAAGTGTTAAGCTAGATTTAGTTAGTCTTTTTTGTAGATAATACTCAGTACTATTTGTAATAAGAACCATAGTTTGTTTCCGGTTATAACTAAAATATATTATCTTCTGAGAATTAAAATAACTAAGAGATAAGTAAGTCCAAATAAATTTTTAGCATTTTATTAGCGAGCAGGGAAGTTTACAATTAATCATGTCCTTTCATATTTGTTTTGCAATGTACTTTGTTGGGTGGGAAAGCTAAGGGTGCTGGGACAGTACAGATGATCCCCTTAAAAGTGATATAATAATATTGTTTCCAAATTTTGTCCTTTTCTTTCCATTGGGCATAAATCATTTCCCTTTGTTTATCCTAACATTTTAAAATTTCCTATTTTTTCAATATTATCAGTGTCTGCTCAGGTGTTGGAAAAGGATTGATTTTTTTTTTTCCTCTGGGCTCCTATTTCAGGAGTGTTAGGAACTAAGCATGCCGACGTTCAAAAGGTATATATGAAAAAGCGTCATAAAGAAATTGAGACTTGTGAACTCATGTATTTTAGAGATAATAATATTTAAATATTAAAAAATATTAAGCACTAATTTAATATCTGTTTTATAAAAAATTTTTCACTCTTCTTTTCTTAGGGAGAATAATTTAATTAGTATATGGAATAATGGAAAAGGTATTCCTGTTGTTGAACACAAAGTTGAGAAGATGTATGTCCCAGCTCTCATCTTTGGACAGCTCCTAACTTCTAGTAACTATGATGATGAAGAAAAGAAAGTAACGGGTAGAGTATTGAGGAAAATAAAAAACATATTGGTTGCTGAAAAAAAATACATCTTTTAAATGACTGTCTGTGGCATAAAGGTTAAAAGCATGGAAATAAATCTCTGTAATTGAATAACATTGCCAGTGATTAAGAAATAAAGCTGTTAATGAGATAAGAACAATTAAATAGTGTTTTACATTTATTTGCCCAGGTGGTCGAAATGGCTATGGAGCCAAATTGTGTAACATATTCAGTACCAAATTTACTGTGGAAACAGCCAGTAGAGAATACAAGAAAATGTTCAAACAGGCAAGTAAATAGGTATCTTGTGCCTTGATTATAAATTGTACTATAGCAATTTATATTGGTATTAATGGTTTAACATAATTATAAGCTATTACATCATGGGAAATTATTCATAAACATATATTGGGGGGGTGGGGGGATTTTTGGTTTTTGTTTGTTTGGGAGGGTTTTTTAGGACTTGTAAATTTGCGTTATTTAGTTCTAGTTTGTGAGATTACTTGAATTTTTTCTCTCTCCTCTATTCTTTATTTCCATAGACATGGAGGGATAACATGGGGAGAGCTGGTGAGATGGAACTCAAGCCCTTTAGTGGAGAAGATTATACATGTATTACCTTCCACCCTGATTTGTCTAAGTTTAAAATGCAAAGCCTAGACAAAGATATTGTTGCACTGATGGTTAGAAGAGCATATGATATTGCTGGATCCACTAAAGATGTCAAGGTCTTTCTCAATGGAAATAAGCTTCCAGTAAGTACTTTCCTGGGTGTGGGCAATGAGGGACTATTGTGATCATTGTCAAAGGCAATGCTGATTTTTTTTTTCCATCCCATATATTTTTCTTAACCACTTCTCAAATATGTTCCTGTAAAGAAAACATTATGCTACATTTTTTTAAATCAGTTAGCTCATTTTAAGTTCACTAAAGTCTTTCTCAAAGAATCTCCCAAATAAATCCTTTTGCGTCTTTTAATGACCATCCTCTTATGCCCATCAGTGAACACCATTTCATTAGTTTTGAAAAATCTTTACAATCTACTTTTTAATTTACTTTAAATAAATTTTTCATACTATCATTTTTAATTCCTGTTTAGATAAAAGGATTCCGTAGCTATGTAGATATGTATCTGAAGGATAAGGTAGATGAAACTGGCAATCCACTGAAAATTATCCATGAACAAGTAAACCCCAGGTGGGAAGTGTGTTTAACAATGAGTGAAAAAGGCTTTCAGCAAATCAGCTTTGTCAACAGCATTGCTACTTCCAAGGTAATTTTATTTTTGAATTATTAATCATGATTTACCTTTACATATAAGAATTATTGTTTAAATTTATAAAATGAACTTGAATATTTGGCTACCTCGGCGTAAAGGAAGCTAAATTAGATTTTTTTTAATGTTTTATTATTATAATTTTGCGGGTAATGAATTTACAGTTTGCTATTTTTCCTCATTAGGGTGGCAGACATGTTGATTATGTAGCTGATCAGATTGTGACTAAACTTGTTGATGTGGTGAAGAAAAAGAACAAGGGTGGTGTTGCAGTAAAAGCACATCAGGTATGATACTTTAACACAGTGTTCTTTTTCTAAAGTCAAGAAATAAGAGAAAGGCTATAAATAAAGCAAGGCATGAGTAAGGTTTTAGTGATTTATTATCAACTTTTACTGCAGGTAAAAAATCACATGTGGATTTTTGTGAATGCCTTAATTGAAAACCCAACCTTCGACTCCCAGACAAAAGAGAACATGACTTTACAAGTCAAGAGTTTTGGATCAACGTGCCAGTTGAGTGAAAAATTCATCAAAGCTGTGAGTACTTAGAGGAAAATAAAAAATAGAAGCACCTTCCTTTATTTTCCATTGCCCTTCTCACCCCTTTATTTCTCAGCAGAAATAAAGCTTCCTCCCAAGTCGTCTCACTCTGAAAAGGAAATAAAAAAACAACTCTTACCTCTTACCAGGTCTTACCAAGCCCTTAATTACCATCTGTACACCATCTATATTTACCCATTACATGTCACCAGTTTAGATCACTTCTGAATTTAACCCATCTAACTGCTTACCAAGCGTTGAATGCCTAAAGTTGCTCTCAGTGGACACATCCAAAACTGAATTAGTTCTCTCCGTACTAACTGATCGCCATACAAGGAACTCCCCCACCCCCAGAAAACAAAACTATTTCCTGTTTTAGTCAAAGGCCCCAACTAACCACTAGGTTGCATAAATCTAAATCCAAATTCCTTAATTTGGCCTGCAAGACCCTGCCATTTCCAACCTCATCTCAGTACCACTTTTCCTACATTATCTAAGCTTCACTTCTACTGGCTTTAAATTACTCAAAAGCAGAGTACTCTTCCCTTCCTTAGAGCTTTTTCACATTTCAGGCAGAGGATTACTCTGCCTGAAATGCTTTACACTTGGCTATTTTAAGTCTTTTTTTTTTTTTAATATTTATTTATTTATTTATGCATGCTGTGCCGGGTCTTAGTTGTGGCACGTGGGATCTTCATTGCAGTATGCGGGATCTTCATTGCAGCATGCGGAATCTTTAGTTGCAGCATGCGGACTTCTTAGGTGCGGCATGCAGACTCTAGATGCAGCATGTATGCAGGATCTAGTTCCCTGACCAGGGATCGAACCCAAGGCCCCTGCATTGGGAGCACAGAGTCTTACCCAGTGGACCAAAGGGAAGTCCCCAACTACTTTAGGTCTTAAATGTCATTTCCTCAGGAAAACTTTTACTTTCTACTTCTTTCCCTAAGTTTGTTCCCATATAACACTGGACATGCATTACTATATGTAACATGCTTTTCACTTATCTATAACACCTGTCACACTTGTAATTTCTCATTTTATTTCTGTCTTCCTCGTAGTAAACTAAACTCCTTGAGGACAAGGACCATGTCTAATTTGTTTTAACCAATAGATCTCCACATGCAGCTCAGTGCCTGGCACAATATAAGTATGTAGTCAGTAAATATTTATTGAATGAATGAACCCAAAGGAAGCAGCTCCCTCAGTAGTGGTAACCTGAGGCAGGAAGATGTGCCACCCTCTATCCAGACATTACTTTTCTACCTCTTTTCATCTTTGAATTCTTTTTATTTTTGTGTGAGCTCATTTGTACTCCAGATTTCTGACAGAACTCTTCTTCCCTAACATGAATCCTCTCATTTTCAGGCAATTGGCTGTGGTATTGTAGAAAGCATACTAAACTGGGTGAAATTTAAGGCCCAAGTCCAGTTAAACAAGAAGTGTTCAGCTGTAAAACATAACAGAATCAAAGGAATTCCCAAACTTGATGATGCCAATGATGCAGGTACACATTTAATAATGTTTCCAAACTTTAAATATTGTAGTTCAGTTATTTGTTTTATTCATTAACAGCATACTGTGGGTATTTTTCCCTTGACACTTAATACTCAATGGAATATTTGTACTTTGTTAAGAATCAACCAGTTCCCTGTTATTGAACACTTGGGTCATTTCAATTTTTAGCTGTTAAAAGTAGTGTTGAGATGATTATTTTGGGGTATAAAACAAGAATGTTTATACAGTAATCTATTACCTAATGTAGAGGAGAAAAAAGTCTTCTCAACCTTCTTAGGTCCCTGGCTATCTCTGAAAATTAAACTGACAAAGACAGATTAACAGGAAAAAAGCATGTGAATTTATTTAATATGATTTTTTATGACACCAGAAAATTGTAAGGAAATGCAGACCCAAAGAAATGGTTAAACCTAAGTGGTTTTATGTTAGCTTTGATGAAGAATGGAAAGTTGTGGAAAGATATGATAGGATAATGATTATGAGCTAAGTATAGTAAACTTGGGGAAACTTAGCAAGGCTTTTTCATTCAGATTCTTCTTGGTGACCCTCAATCTTGGATTAGAATATTCCTTTCCACCAGGTATAAAGAGGGCATCTCCTCATGAGGGTCTTACGACATGCTTCAGGGGCGAAGTTTAACGGGGAGGTCAGGAGATCTTTCTGCTTCTACCATTTTCTCAAAATTCCCTCAGCTTGAGATATTCAGTATGCCAAGGTGCCATATCTTGGGGTAGCATGTCTTAAACCTCATCACCAACAAATATATTAAATGTAATATGATTAAATGAATGTTTAGCAACAGTATAATTGTCATGAGAAATTAGTCTAAGAAGCTTAAGACTTTATTAACTTACAAACTTAAGCTAAACTATGTATCTAATTACTTAGCTCCATTTGACTCCTCAGCCAACTTGTTATGAATTGTAAATTATTTGTGTTTTATCACATGTCTGAGTTAGTATATTTGAGGTTGAACTAAATGTGCTAATATTAATTTGTTTATTTTAGGAGGTCGAAACTCCACTGAGTGTACACTTATCCTGACAGAGGGAGACTCAGCTAAAACTTTGGCTGTTTCAGGCCTTGGTGTGGTTGGGAGAGACAAGTACGGGGTTTTCCCTCTTAGAGGAAAAATGCTTAATGTTCGAGAAGCTTCTCATAAACAGGTAGAATATATAAAAACTATCTTCAGAATCTAAATCTAATTTTGTAATGCAGGACTTCATGCTTGTATTTCATTCCTTTATTGGGCATTTTGAAATACATCTTGGATATTTTTTTGTTATTTTAGGAAATTGGGTACACTGTAGCATATCTTAACAGATCTTTCTGCTTACGGACGTATAGGCTAGTAACTCAAAATACTGGAGTTCAAGAAAACCCAAGCAACATATACTGTTGTAATTCTTTGTTCTTTTAAAGTTTATAAACAAAATAGTACTTTTTTGGCTATACATCCATTTCAGATAATGGAAAATGCTGAAATTAACAATATAATCAAGATTGTGGGTCTTCAGTACAAGAAAAACTATGAAGATGAAGATTCATTGAAGACTCTGCGTTATGGGAAGATAATGATTATGACAGATCAGGTCAGATTTGTTATCAAATATTTTAAATTTTAAATTTTATTTATTTATTTATTTATTTTTGGCTGTGTTGGGTCTTCATTGCTGTGCGCTGGCTTTCTCTAGTTGCAGCAAGCAGGGGCTACTCTTCGTTGCAGTGCACAGGCTTCTCATTGCGTTGGCTTCTTTTGTTGCGGAACACGGGCTCTAGGCATGCGGGCTTCAGTAGTTGTGGCACACGGGCTCAGTAGTTGTGGTGCACGGGCTTAGTTGCTCCGCGGTACGTGGGATCTTCCAGGACCAGGGTTCGAACCCGTGTCCCCTGCATTGGCAGGCGGATTCTTAACCACTGTACCACCAGGGAAGCCCGATAGCAAATATTTTAGATTGTTAACCTAAATTAAACACATCTTATTGTTGCATTGCTTTTCTGCCATGAAAGGAAATTACTTAACTGGAGCTTTGTTCATTATTTTTAATCCACATCTAATAAGATATATTATGTTTGTATTTTATGTATATTACATATATAAGTTAAGTGAGTCTGAATTTGAATAGCCTTTTTTTTAATCCCCATAGAAAAAATTTTGAGAAATTACCAGTAAGTCGATCATAATCTTTTTAGTTTCTAAACAATTCTTTTGTGTTTTGGCTTTCCAAATATTTCTAGGACCAAGACGGTTCCCATATCAAAGGCTTGCTGATTAATTTCATCCATCATAACTGGCCCTCTCTTCTGCACCATCGTTTTCTGGAGGAATTTATCACTCCCATTGTAAAGGTATACTAATTTCTAAGATACCATAATGGATATTTTAAGGCCCTTCTCCTCAACCCTGGATACACATATAACCCCAGTGATGTATGATGGTATGCAGGGGACCCAGAAGTGTGGAAAGCCACAGCAATGTGTTTTTTACCTCAGGTGTCTAAAAACAAGCAAGAAGTGGCATTCTATAGCCTTCCTGAGTTTGAAGAATGGAAGAGTTCTACACCAAATCATAAAAAATGGAAAGTCAAGTATTACAAAGGTTTGAAATGAAACTCACATAGAACTTCTCATTTTGTTATATACCATTGTACAATATTATATGGAGTAACTTGGTGTTCTTGGTTTTGTAGGTTTGGGCACCAGCACATCAAAAGAAGCTAAAGAGTACTTTGCAGATATGAAAAGACATCGTATCCAATTCAAATATTCAGGTCCTGAAGATGATGCTGCAATCAGCCTGGTGAGTTTGAGTGTATTTCATACATACCTTCTAGTTTTAGAAGTCAATGCTTCAACTATTCAATTGAAACATTTAAATTTTCATATAATAAAATGTTTTATAAAATAGATTGTTTTTAGTAAGCATATCCCAAAGAAAGGAGCCAGATATTTTGGAAACTGAGTTTTTGTTGTTTATTTGTTAACTTTTTATAGAAGAAATATTTTGGAACCTATTCGTGCCAGTGACATCTTTTTCATCTTCTAATTTGTAGGCCTTTAGCAAAAAACAGATAGATGATCGAAAGGAATGGTTAACTCATTTCATGGAAGATAGAAGGCAACGAAAGTTACTTGGCCTTCCTGAGGTAAAAAAAAGTTAAATATATCTCACAAAATGTACTATTTATTACCTTTAGAATTGACATTATAGCAAATTAAAGTTACTGAATAATAAGTACCTCAGTTAAAAAGTTAATGGATAACTATTTATAAATATCCTTATTCTTATTTAGACTGCTGCATAAATGTATTGGACCTGAAAGAAACTACAGAGTCAATGCACTTTTTTCCTGATTGTGCAGCAATTAAATTCATTTTGTCTTTAAAGCCTATAAAATACTTCATAATTCTTTGCTTTTGAGGGAGTTAACAATTATCATAGAAGTGATAATGCTAACATGTGTCTTTGTTTTATTTTTGTATTAAGCATTGTTAAGACCAGTGATATTTTTTATTTTAAACTAGATCATGTAATATTCTCTTTGGTTCCTCAGGATTACTTATATGGGCAAACTACCACATATCTGACATATAATGACTTCATAAATAAGGAACTTATCCTGTTCTCAAATTCTGATAATGAGAGGTCTATCCCATCTATGGTGGATGGTGAGTTCTATTTTTATCATAAGATGGGAATCAATGCCCCGAAATGGTTAATTTGAGGATATTAATATTTTCACTTCTTTCATTTTAAAGGTTTGAAGCCAGGTCAGAGAAAGGTTTTGTTTACATGTTTCAAACGGAATGACAAGCGAGAGGTGAAGGTTGCCCAGTTAGCTGGGTCAGTAGCTGAGATGTCCTCTTATCATCATGGTGAGGTAAACACATAATCTATAATGTTTCCAGAAAGCATTATAGCAGAAATACCTGCAAAGTCATTCTCCAAACAGTTGATGAAAGTATAAGCTATACATCCATAGTAGAGAACAATGTGGTGAAATATATCAAACTCTAAAATTGCTTATTTTTTGACCTAACAAATCTGTTTATAAAAATAATGTTCCTGTAAGGATACTATAATAGATCAAAAGATATGCAAGGATCTGTGCTCAAAGAGATTTAGTGATGTTTGCTATAACTTTGTTATGCCAAAATTTAGACATGGAAAGTGTCCATCAATTGGAAAATTATTATAAATTATGACACATCTATGAATGGAATCAGTGATATAACTTAAGTAAATCTATATGTACTAACATTGAAGAATGTCCATGTTCTATTGTCAGGTGAGGGAAAAGAAAAAAGAGGCAGAATAATACTTGAAGGATATACTCCAAATTGTTAACTTTGGTTATCGCTGGGAATTGGAAAGGGCAACTTTCCAATTTTTCATATATGTCTAAATTGTTTGACTTTATATCAATACAAACATACACCTGTTCATTTTTTATTTTGTAATTGAAATTGCTTTTTTTGCATTTATTATGTAAAACAGTTTTAAAGAATTAGATTGCCTATAAGTTTCTAGAACTTTAAAGGTAATGATTGTCTTGCTTGTTGCTTCAGTCAAAATATAGCAGGTACTCAGTAAGTGTTCACATAATAAACATTTGTTGAATGCTTAGTATGTACCAAGTATACAAAGATAAATCATACATGTTCTCTACCTTTAAGGTATAATCACAGTTTAACCAGAGGATTATATCACACACACACACACACACACACACACACACACACACACACACCCGTATAGAATAGTGATACATGCTAGAATAGAAATGAGCAAAGTGTTTCACACAAAGGAGGAAATATTTCATTCTGCTGAGGGTGAATAGAGGAGCTATACCTTCAAGGTTGAGTAGGACTTGATAGAAATTACTGGAAGGCAAGATCCCTGAACTTGGAGCCAGAATTCTTAGGTTTAGGGTACTACTCCTGCCATGTATTTATCTGGGAAAAGCCAATAAATATCTACACTTCATAAAACCTTACAGGATTATAGTGAAACACACTCATGATAACAAACACGTTATTATCGAGAGACTACAGATTAGATTAATGAATCTTTTCCCCCCACCCACAGATGTCACTAATGATGACCATTATCAATTTGGCTCAGAACTTTGTGGGTAGCAATAATCTGAACCTCTTGCAGCCCATTGGTCAGTTTGGTACCAGGCTGCATGGTGGCAAGGATTCTGCTAGTCCTCGATACATCTTCACAATGCTCAGGTGGGTATGCTTCCGATTTTTTTGTGAATTGCCATTTCCAGTCTTGAAGTATTGTGGGATTTAGTTGACCAAAAATAGAAAAATCCAGTTAATCGGAAAATAGATTTTTGATGCAGATGCTTGGATTATTAATTGCTTGAAACTAGCTCTTTAAAGTTTAACTACGCTACCCTTTGCAAAGAGTAGAAAGTCAAAATTCTATTTCAGTTTGATAGCTTAGCCTTTGTATCCCTTAGAAGTATCGTTTCCTTGCCAAACTATAAATGTTTTTACTCCCATTTCTTTTATTTTATTCTCTTTCTCCATATAGAGCTGTGGTTCTCAACCAGGGTAGATTTTACCCTTCAGGGGACATGTGGCAATGTCTGGAGACATTTTTGATTGTCGTGACTAGGGAGCTATGCCACTGAGGCCAGGGATATTGCTAAACACTCTGTAATGCACAGGGCGGCACCCCCACGGCAAAGAACAAAGATGGCAGTAGTGCCAAGGTTGGGAATCCCTGTAGAGTTTGAGCCGGAGTAAAGAAGAACTTGATTCTTCTTAAATACCACAAGTTGAAATTTTACTTCCTTTACAAGTCTATGGAAAGTACATTATGAGTGGTCAGTTTTCACCTGTCATCTTATTCAACTTTTCAACAGCATAGGGTACGGTAATCACTCCATCCTTGAAAGTCTTCTTTCATTATTTGTCCTCCAAGACACCAGACTGTTGGTTCTCCTCCCTATTAGTCTTCACTGGGTCATTCTCATCTTCCCAACCTCCAAATACTGGCCTGCCCTAGGGCTCCTTCATCAGACCTCTTTCCACTAACTATACTGCCTTCCCATCCATGGATGGTACCTCGTACATCCAGTCTCATAGCTCCAGCCCTACCCTCTAAATTTCATGTCCCCTCTCAACATTTACCACCTGGATGTCTAATAAGTATCTCAAACGTTAAATTCAAAACCATATCCTTAGTCCCCTTCTCAGTAAATGGAAAGCCATCCTTCTAATTCTCAGGCTCAAAATTTGGAGTTACCTTTGACTCCTTTTCTCCACACTTGCATCCCTGTGGGCTCCACATTGGAAAAATACTAAGCCACCCCATTCATTATATTCATACAGACTATTATAGTCTACCATTCTTCTTTCTTTTGACAGCCAATTGATTTTTTAAAATAGGTTACTCTGGTTCAGAACCTTCCAACTTCTTCATTCAGAGAAAAACTAAAGCCCTATTTTAGCAAACCAGACCCTATATGATATGTGCTCCCACTCCCCATGTCTTTTGATTCCATCTCCTACTACCTCTGCTTCAAACACACCTGGCCTCTTTGCCTATAGTCAAACATGCCTTCAGGGCCTCTGACTTACTGGTCCCTCTGCTTGCAGTACTCTTTCTCTCAGTTTCTTCTCTGCTCAAATGTTATCCTATCAGAAAGTGCTTACCATTCCTTAGCATCCCCTCAATCAATCTTAGCTACTTTATTTTTCTATTTAGCATTTACCGTACCGCCTGACAAAATGCCTGTACTAGAATATCTCCCTGTACTGAGCTCCTTAAAGACTGAGGCTTTGTATCTGCAGTGCCTGGCATGTAGAAAGTACTCAATAAATAATATTGGTAAATGAATATTAGTCAGCAAGTAAAGCCAAAGTAATTTTCATGTATATATCTGAGATAACATATGTTCTTTCCGTGAAAGTTGTGTCAAAGCCAATATTTTTCTAAAATAACATTCTTTGTTTTCTTTAGCCCTTTGGCTCGGTTGTTATTTCCACCAAAAGATGATCACACGTTAAAGTTTTTATATGATGACAACCAACGTGTTGAGCCTGAATGGTACATTCCTATTATACCCATGGTGCTGATAAATGGCGCTGAAGGAATTGGTACTGGGTGGTCCTGCAAAATCCCCAACTTTGATGTTCGTGAAGTTGTGAATAACATCAGACGTTTGATGGATGGAGAAGAACCTTTGCCAATGGTAACTATTCTGTGGTACTAGGAACCTTATTAGTTTTCCTCTGGTTTCAGTTCAGCAGTTGATATGGTCAAAGACACAAATAGAAAATTTATTTCATGCTTAATGTTAGATTTATTGTTTAATGCTGTTGGGATTTGTTTTAGTATCACATTTAGAAAATATTCTTTTTTAAAATACTAATTTAGCTTCCAAGTTACAAGAACTTCAAGGGTACTATTGAAGAGCTGGCTCCAAATCAATATGTGATTAGTGGTGAAATGTCTATTCTTAATTCTACAACCATTGAAATCTCAGAGCTTCCCATCAGAACATGGACCCAGGTAAGTAATTATGGGTTTCTTTTTTGATTTTTGTGATAGGGGAAACATTTTTTATACTGATGTTTGTTGAATATTCAGGAGCCTATGTTTGAGAAACTTACAAAAGGATTCTTTCTTTCTTTAGACATATAAAGAACAGGTTCTAGAACCCATGTTGAATGGCACTGAGAAGACACCCCCTCTGATAACAGATTACAGGGAATACCACACAGACACCACTGTGAAGTTTGTTGTGAAGATGACTGAAGAAAAACTGGCAGAGGCAGAGAGAGTTGGACTACACAAAGTCTTCAAACTCCAAACTAGTCTCACATGCAACTCTATGGTATGTCTTGTTTCATGAGAAATATGTATGTTTCCATTTATATTAAAGATTAATATCAATTTTAAAAGGATATCTTAGGCTACTTTTACAGTTTCAAAGGATAAAGTCATTTCTCTAAAACGATTAAAGTTTAGCCAATTTATCTGTTGTTGACTCCAATCTTGTTTTTCTTTTCTAGGTGCTTTTTGACCACGTAGGCTGTTTAAAGAAATACGACACAGTGTTGGATATTCTAAGAGACTTCTTTGAACTCAGGCTTAAATATTATGGATTAAGAAAAGAATGGCTTCTAGGAATGCTTGGCGCTGAATCTGCTAAACTGAATAATCAGGCTCGCTTTATCTTAGAGAAAATAGATGGCAAAATAATCATTGGTATGTTTTTGGAACAATAACTTCCTGTACTAAAATTACTATCGTACCTCACTTCCTTTAAACATTTTTGGTGAGAGAGATGATGGAGAGGGCGGGCAAAATCCATTTATTTCCACTGGTTACACGTACAAGTATTTCTTTCAAATACCTAAATTAGCATTTATAGTTTAAAAGAGATAGCTTTTCCTAGATTGAGCATCGTGAGAAATCAAGATTTAGTTAACATTTAGACAGGAAGAGAACAGAGAGCTAGAAGAGGTCCCAGTGTAAACTGATTGATAAAGAGCAGAGATCAGTCTGATAGAAAAACAAAAAAAGGAAGGAGGATTTTAAATGGCTTATATTATAAGTAAATGGTATACTCAAGACTGAAAGTCATGTCTAAGGGAATTTTTTTAAGACATTCTAGAAGCAACTAAATCAGAGTTTAAGTAACCAGGAAGAAAACAGTTTTGACTAAAGCTGGAGGGTTGAAAGAAATGGCTCAGCTCTGGCCAGAGTAAACTAGAAAAGCCAGGTAACTATGGGTTGTAGTAGCAAGTCCCAAAACATGACAACACAAGTTACCAGTGATCACAGGATCATTTTCTGATGGTACATGAAAATGTTTAACTTAGTAGTTACATGTTCATTTTCATGGATATTTTAAAATACAATAATGATGGCATATCAGTCCCCTAATTTCCCAGATGATATTGCTTAAGACAAAGCTAAAATAAGTAATATTGGATATGACTCAAGGAAAAATAAAAAGTAAAGAGTATTTAGTTGACTGGAATTTAGGAAATACTAGAGACTATCCAGTCTTCTTGAGGAGTAAATATAGAGGGCCTAAAAGTGTGACCTATATCAAGTTAATTGATGAAAGGTGGTACTCAAAACCTCACTCTATTATAGCTAGTAACTCTCAGTGTCCCTCAAAGTCTAACAAATTGACTGCAGTAAACTTTGGGAGAGGGGTGCTATAGAAAAAAGGGAACAAATGCATTATAGGGGACTATAATCAAGAGAAATCAATGTCTGAATGGGTGGCACTAAAAACTTGCCCACTCGGGTGTTGAAATTAAAAGACCAGGGAGGAGACTCCCCTGGTGGCGCAGTGATTAAGAATCCTCCTGCCGGGCTTCCCTGGTGGTGCAGTGGTTGAGAGTCTGCCTGCCGATGCAGGGGACACGGGTTCGTGCCCCGGTCCTGGTAGATCCCACATGCCACCGAGCGGCTGGGCCCGTGAGCCATGGCCGCTGAGCCTGCGCGTCCAGAGCCTGTGCTCCGCAACGGGAGAGGCTCCTCCTGCCAATGCAGGGGACATGGTTTCAAGCCCTGGTCCGGGAAGATCCCACATGCCACAGAGCAACTAAGCCCGTGTGCCACAACTACTGAGCCTGCGCTCTAGAGCTCGCAAGCCACAACTACTGAGCCTGCGTGCCACAACTACTGAAGCCCGCGTGCCTAGAGCCTGTGCTCCGCAACAAGAGAAGCCACCGCAATGAGAAGCCTGCGCACCGCGACGAAGAGTAGCCCTGGCTCGCCGCAACTAGAGAAAGCCCATGAGCAGCAGTGAAGACCCAACACAGCCAAAAATAAATAATAAATAAATAAATTTTAAAAATAAATAAATAGAAGACCAGGGAATATAATTGAGGTCAATATTTATCAGAAATAAAGGTTTTGATTGTCTTGTTATTCAAGTTATGATTAAGTCACTACCTCATATATGATTTGACTGCCCCCTTGTGGTAATTTACATTTGTCAGTGGTTTAGGAGCAGACCTGACTATCCACCAGGATGTACAAATTTATGGAAGAAGACAGTTTAATCTCCAGTTTTAATCTTTTCACTTAATATGGTAAAACCTTATCCCTTTCCTAAAATATTGCTCAAAACTACTATCTCTGTTCACATTTGTTTAAACAGAAAACAAGCCTAAGAAAGAATTAATTAAAGTTCTGATTCAAAGAGGTTATGATTCGGATCCTGTGAAGGCTTGGAAAGAAGCCCAGCAAAAGGTAATTTCTTGGTTAGCATTTTCTGTATTATTAAAGACTACGTATAGTCTAATGTCTATGTTTCACATTTCCTATTAAAGCTACATTTTAATTGCTCCTTTAGGTTCCAGATGAAGAAGAAAATGAAGAGAGTGACAATGAAAAGGAAACTGAAAAGAGTGACTCTGTAACAGATTCTGGACCAACCTTCAACTACCTTCTTGATATGCCTCTTTGGTATCTAACCAAGGAAAAGAAAGATGAACTGTGCAAACTAAGAAATGAAAAAGTGAGTTGTTGATGGATAGTACATGTTGCTTGGTTGTATTCCAATGGTGAAAGTAAATTGTGTGCTTTGGGAAAATGCTGTTTATGCACATAAATTAACTTAATTTTCTGACTGTCTTATGAAGGAGCAAGAGCTAGAAACATTAAAGAGAAAGAGTCCATCAGATTTGTGGAAAGAAGACTTGGCTGCTTTTATTGAAGAGCTGGAGGTATGTAGTTTATAATGCCTGTGTTAGAATTTTTATTAATGAAATAATGTATTCTAGCAATATACCTCTTTGTCAAGAAATTTCACAATTGGCAATAGAAAGAATATAGGAGGCATGGAGATACATTCCAAGATAACACATAAAATAACAGATTGTTAGAAACTAGTTAGAATAAAGTAAATGGTGCCAAGAAACATACTACCTAAAAGTTTTTGGACAAAGAGGGGAAAGGGCAGGAGTTGATTTTTCACCTATTGGGACTGAGAAGATAAAGAGAATTCAAACACGGAAGAAAACCAGCCCAGTCCCTCAAGTAAACCTGAAAGGACAAAAACAGTTTCCTTCAGGGCTAGCTAATCAGTAGTTTCAGGAGATCCTCTGTTACCAAAATTGCTAATGTGGTTTGTTCTCCAGTATTATCTTAACATAAGAAAAAGTATTTCATAAATTAAGATAAAAGGCCTAACATGTAGATTTATATTATTGTACTTCAGTTTGGATGTCCAGCTTGTGATCGGTTGATTGGATAAATGTACATTACTGGAATCACGTCCTTTCTTATTTCTTAATTGAGTTTACAAAGTGTGCCTTAATGTTGGTGGTATACTTGATAGAACAGCTTATCACAAATTTATGTTAAGATGTAACAAATTGAAATCAGTTTAACCGTTGCCTTTTATTCTGTCCCTATAAAGTGGCATCGATGCTGTAATGTCTTTGTTAGCTTATAAACTTGCTTTCTTTTTTTTTTTTTCTTACATCTTTATTGGAGTATAATTGGTTTGCAATGGTGTGTTAGTTTCTGCTTTATAACAAAGTGAATCAGTTATACATATGTTCCCATATCTCTTCCCTAAACTTGCTTTCTTATATCAACCTTTTGTAGGCTGTTGAAGCAAAGGAGAAACAAGATGAACAAATAGGACTTCCTGGGAAAGGTGGGAAAGCAAAGGGGAAAAAAACACAAAGGGCAGAAGTTCTGCCTTCTCCATGTGGAAAAAGAGTCATCCCCCAAGTGACCATAGAGATGAAAGCAGAGGCAGAAAAGAAAATTAAAAAAAAAATTAAGGTAATACTCTTGAAAGCATTATACATAAAACACTTTAAATATTTTTCCACTTAAAATTGAACTAATCATAAAACTTCTAATACCATACTCAGGAATTTATCAACTAATCATAACTTTCCTTTCTTATGAGCCTGATATTTTTAATGTTTAAGTATCTTGAAAAAGTCATACCCATACCCTTCTTTATTCAGAGCTCTTAGCCAAAATACAAAGGAAAAAAATCACTCTTTGACAGTTATATATTTGTATATTTGACCTTATATTATTCCAAATAATAAACGGGCAGAACTTAACCATTTTTGTCTTGCTATCTTTTAGAATGAAAATACTGAAGGAAGCCCTCGAGAGGATGGGATGGAAATAGAAGGCCTAAAACAGAGATTAGAAAAGAAACAGAAAAGAGAACCAGGTATTAAAACATTTTAAGGAAAATTAGTTGAGACTAAATTATGTTTGTTACCTAGTACGTTCCATATAGACGTTCAAAAGTTCTTACTGAGGTACATGAAGAAGGGCTATATCTGAAGTATACTTGAACTTCCCTAACATTGTCCTTGGGATTTGATTTATTTTAGAAGAGATCATTTTGTAATGAAATACTTTGTTGGGATCTAAAGAAAGTGTTCAGTTTATTAGATTTCACTTTCTAGCCAGTTATGAGGTTTTAATATATGTAATATATTCATATGTAAAGTTTCTTGAGGACAGTCACCATATCTTAGTCATGTTGTTTTATCCCTAGAGTTCAACACCATGCCTGGGATATACTTAACACTCACTCAGTAAATTAAATAGAGGTAAAAATTCTGTTAACCATTTGATTATGCCTTTACTGAATATCTACTTTTTTCTAACTTCTTCATTGAGATATTCACATACCAAATTCACTCATTTAAAGTGTACCATTCAGTGGTTTTAGTATACTCAGTTTTAGAACAGTTTCTTGTCCTGGAAAGAAACACTGTACCCAATTACTGGTCACCCCCCATTTTCTCCCAACTCCCCCTCCCTCTAGGCAACCACCAATTTACTTTCTGTGTCTAGATTGCCTATTCTGGACATTTCATATGAATGGAATCATATAATACGTTCTTCTGTGGCTGGCTTCTTCACTTAGCATGTTTTCAAGGATCATTCATGTAGTAACATGTATCAATACTTCATTCTATTTTGTTGCCAAATAGTTTTTCATTGTATGAATATACCACATTATATTTATTTGTTCACCAGCTGCTAGATATTTGAATTGTTTCCACTTTGGGGCTTTTATATTTCTTTGGCGAAATGTCTATTCACAGATCCTTTGCCCATTTTTTAATTGGGTTATTTATCTTTTTATTGTTGAGTTAGTTGTAAGAGTTCTTTATATTCCAGATGCCAGACCTTTATCAGATATATGATTCTCAAATATTTTCTGCCAGCCTGTGGATTATCTTTTCATTTTCTTGATGGTGTCCTTTGAAGCACAAGTTTTTAATTTTGATGAAGTCTAATTTATCTTTTTTTTTTCTTTTGTTGCTCATGTTTTTGGTGTCATATCTAATCTTTTGCCAAATCCAAGGTCATTAAGATTTACCCCTAGGGTATTCCCTGGCAGTCTAGTGGTTAGGACTCCATGCTTTCATCGCTATGGGCCCGAGTTCAGTCCCTAGTTGGGGAACTAAGATCCCACAAGCTGTGCGGCATGGCGAAAAAGAAGAAAAGAAAAGATTTACCCCTTATTTTCTTCTAAGAGTTTTTAGTTTTAGCTCTTACATTTAGGTAATTTTGAATTAAGTTGTATATGGCATAAGGAAGGGGTCAACTTCATTCTTTTGCATGTGGATATCCAGTTGACCCAGTACCATATATTGAAAAACCTTCTTCCCTGTTGAATTGTTTTCACCATTGCCAAAAATCTATTGACCATAAATATTAAGGTTTATTTATGGATTCTTAACTATTCCATTGATTGATGTATATGTCTATCCTTGAGTATCTACTTTTGATAGATAACGTTCAGTTCTGTGGGGAATACAAAGATGAATAAAACAAATGGAAACATCTTAGTATTAAAAAGAAGTAATAAAAGTATGTTGTGTGTGCTGTGTTGTGGAAAATTATATATTGGCCTTATAATACAGCACATATTTAACTTTAAACCTACCTAGCAATCGATTAGCATATAAAAGCAGTGAATCAGATAAGTATTTTGAACATTCATGTTTCCCATCACTATCTCAAATCTTGTGAGGACACAAGAAGTGGGGAAGCATGGCACTTACCCTCAAGAGGTTTATCAGGAAAGAAAGGTAAAGTAGTACATACTAGCCATTGTAGGGATTTAGAGAAAGGTGAGATCAGTATGGGTACATGTAGATTGCAGAGGCTTTGTAAAAGAGGTAAAACTTGGTTTAGAGTCTTAAAGATTGGGTAAGATTTAGGTATTCTAGACTGGGAGAAGGCAAATGGACATATAATATGCATGGGACGATGAGAAGGCCCCTTAACAGAATGGAAAATAGTAGAAAATAGTTAAACCAGATTATGGAGAGTTAGAAAACCAGGTTGTTGGAGGAGGGTGGATAAGATTAGATTCAACTAGGAGATATGAAATAGGTAGGTGTATGAAGGAAGAATATGAAGAAAGGACTAAGTCAGATCAATAAGGAGTCTGTCCTTATCTTTGGGCCTAGATGAGGGAAATAAATAGCAAAGGATTGGTATGAGAGACATTTGAGGAAAAGAATTAACAAGACTTAGTGACTTTAAAGCTCCTTAACTCAGCCATTAAATGCTCCTCGAGGTTCGGGCCCAGCCATTCTGTTCCCTTTGAGCTGTTTCCCTCGCCTTGACTTCAGCAGTAACCTTCTGTTGATCTTGCATCTGTTCTTGTGCCTTTCCCATCTCCACACTACAGTCTGAGAGAACTCTAAAATGCAAATCTGGTCATATTGGTTCCCTGTTTAAAACAAAATCCTTAACAAGACCAGCCACTCTCTTGGGACTTCCCCGGTGGTCCAGTAGTTAGACTCCGCCTTCCAATGCAGGCGGCGGCGCAGGTTCGATCCCCGGTCAGTCAGGGAACTAAGGTCCCACATGCCGCGGGGTGCAGCCAAAGATTTTTAAAAAAAGACCAGCCACTCTCCCTCTGACTTCTGTTTTCCAGCCATAATGGATTTCTTTCAGTTTCCTAAGTGCACTATGTTTTCTCACAGGGCTTTGTACATGTTATTTCCTAAACTGGAATGTTTTGTCATCCAGCTCCCTTCAGCTAGTTAACTTAAGCATCTCTTTCTTGGAAAACCCTCTTATTTATATACATATGCATACATACTACATGCCCTATGTAAACATATATACCATGTGGGATTAGATAACCAAAGTATAAGCTCCACAGAAAGGGGGACTATGTCCTTTTCTGTTCACCATTCTATTCCCAGTACTAGCACAGAGTTCAATAAATATTTGAAGGATGGATGGATGATAGATGGAGAAAAGTGAGTCAAAGAATATGTAAACATGGTTAATTCCTATCTCCCTTCCAGGTACCAAGACAAAGAAACAAACTACATTGCCATTTAAACCAGTCAAGAAAGCCAAAAAGAGAAACCCCTGGTCTGATTCGGAATCAGATATAGGCAGTAACGAAAGTAATTTTGATGTCCCTCCCCGAGAAAAAGAGCCACGGAGAGCAGCAAGTAAGAAAGAGTGAAGATTTGAATGGGCAATCTATTTCAAGGCACATAATCCCAGAAATTGTTATATCTTAGAGCAGTAATTACATTTTTGAGAAACTAAAACATCTTTTAGAAGATTAAACTGAAGCTTATATCTTCAGGAAATGTTATATTAATCTGTGGATTAAATATTTCTCCTATTATCCTCTTTGATTCTTTGTATATGTATATTTTTAACAGCAAAAACCAAATTCACAATGGATTTGGATTCAGATGAAGATTTCTCAGATTTTGATGAAAACACTCAAGATGAAGATTGTGTCCCATCAGATGCTAGTCCACCTGGGACCACAACCTCCCCAAAGTAAGCATCCTCTCTAAGAGGGATTTTATCATGATTGTTTTTAATAGCTGATGATATATTCTTTGTTGTTTGACACAGTTAGAATTGGTCATCAGGATTTTTTTATTATTATTATTCTAGACATACTAACAAAGAACTGAAGCCACAGAAAAGTGCCACATCAGGTATGTTAAGTAAAAATACTGAGATGTCTGCTTTACTGGAGCACTGAGGTCCACCCGGCTTCTAACCCGGCCTACATTATCCAAGTCCTGTCTTTGAAAACAAATGTGGGTTCTTGTTAGCATTACATTGATATTGTTCATTAGGTTTAGTTTTGCACGTAAATAGGTTCTACATTTAAACTAAATGTACTAAAGGTAATCATTTGCTTGCCAGGTACTATGCTAGGTGCTAGAGATACAAAAACTTACTGTTCGCTTATGAAGAACTCGGTAATTAGAACAGAGTTATAAAAGTGTGTTTGAAATATTCCAGGAAAGTCACAGACTTTGTGTTTAAATAGAAATTCAGAGCAGGGACAAAAGCAGTAAACAGATTTTCATGTATTGCTTATATGTATTATTTTCCGTTCCATCTGAAGTAACGGACCTTCACGCTGATGATGCCAAGGGTAATGCACCACCTCCTCCAAGCGCTCCTGCTGCTGATTTCCCAGCTGTAACTAAAACCATAAACCCTGTTCCTAAAAAGAATGTGACCGTGAAGAAGACGGCAGCAAAAAGTGAGCCTCAGTCTTTGAGATGGGTTAATATTGGGATTAAGTACTGGCTGCCACAAGTCAGCTTCAACTTTTATTCCCCACATTTACTACAGATATTGAAATCAAGCCTTTACCAAATGAAAACAAATCTTTAGATCTTCATAATCAAAACTGCTAGTCAAAAGGTTTAAAAATAGCATGTTTCTCAAAATGCCAGGTGTTAGTTAGCTCATTTCTATGACAGGGATGGGAGTTAGAAACAGTTGCAAATGTTTAACATGAAGCATATACCTACAAAAAATCATATGCTTAAGAATACTTTGATTCTCTCATGCCTTTCATCTCTGTTAGGTTGTCTTTTCCTATGTTAAATATAAGCAGTCAGCAGGTTGCTAAAGAAGGTTCACTGTGGGAACAATTCAGCTAAGAGTGTCCCTGACAAATTCCTGTGTTCACTTGCAGGTCAGTCTTCCACCTCTACTACAGGGGCCAAAAAAAGGGCTGCACCAAAAGGAACCAAAAAGGATCCAGACTTGGATTCTGATGTCTCTAAAAAGCCTAATCCCCCCAAGACCAAGAGTCACCGCAAAAGGAAGCCGTCCACTTCTGATGATTCCGACTCTAATTTTGAGAAAATGATTTCTAAAGCAGTCACAAGCAAGGTATTTATCCTAGTCAGTCCTTTTGCTGTAGGTATTTTGAAGCACATAACCAAGCTTTGCTCCTAATAATTTGGCACATTTTTAAGGAAATAAATTTAAATCCCATAGTCCGTTAGCCTTTTACTCTATGTAGTTTAGTTGTAAAAAAGTTAAATACGCCACTAATTAGTCAATGAGAGAGTTGCCTTCGGTCTATTTCTTTCCTTCTTTCTATTTTTTTTTAATTAATTTATTTATTTTTGGCCGCGTTGGGTCTTCATTGCTGCACGTGGGCTTTCTCTAGTTGCCGCGAGCAGGGTCTACTCTTCGTTGTAGTACGCGGGCTTCTCACTGTGGTTCTCTTTTGGAGCACGGGCTCTAGGCACGCAGGCTTCAGTAATTGTGGCACGCGGGCTCAGTAGTCGTGGCTTGCGGGCTCTAGAGCGTAGGCTCAGTAGTTGCGGTGCACAGGCTTTGTTGCTCTGAGGCATGTGGGATCTTCCCGGACCAGGGCTCGAACCTGTGTCCCCTGCATTGGCAGGCGGATTCCCTGTGCCACCAGGGAAGTCCCAATTTCTCACTACTCATTAGAAGGTGGAAAACTCCTTGAGTTGTAGTCTGTTGATATATTTTTTGCATCGAAGTTCTGCTGTCAGGTTGACATTGTACAAACTACTTGGGCTTTTCTCTTTTAGAAACCCAAGGAGGACAGCGATGACTTCCATCTGGACTTAGACTCAGCTGTGGCTTCTCGGGCAAAATCGGGACGGACAAAGAAACCTATAAAGTACCTCGAAGAATCAGATGAAGATGATCTGTTTTAAAATGTGAGGTGATTATTTTAAGTAATTGTCTTATTGAGCTCAAGACTGGTTTTAAATTTGTGAATCTCAGTTTCTTCCCCTCTGAATTTAGTTTGGGGAAGGTAGTTTTAATTCAGAACCATCAAAGTGAAGTAGAGCCCAAGTGTCCCTTATCTTTATATGACACTGTCTAAGTAGTGACCATCTCGTGGGATTGTTTTTTTCTCTGCTTTGTATATGTATTGAGTCTGTTTTCTTTTGCCTTTTAAGTCTGATTTTAGGTTCTTCTGGGCTCTGGAGGCAGTTGTGTGGTCACTTCAGCATAATGTAGCTTGACCACTCATTAAGCTAAAATTGGAGCACTTTCACATAAAAGTTTCTACTCTGCCTACTTCCTGTAAATATGAGATACAGCGTGATGAATTTCTCTGTTTTATCTTAGTTTCACAGATAATTTTCCATCAGATAGAACTTTATGTAGTTCCAGTACCAAATACTTCTCGCTCAGCCTTTTATGTGCTGAATTTTTAAGCAGTGAAAAATTGTTCATATTCTTCATATCTTTTTGAATAAGCTGAAGAAAAACACCATGGCTGTGTCTATATAACCTCAACACAGTCAATTGGATGAAGAAAATTAGACCCTAAGTTGAGATTATCTCAACTCTTGACTTGTCCCCTCTGGCTGCCTGTGAGTCTGAATCTCCCAAGGAACAAATTTCTAGGAGGCACTAGATTGCAGAAGAGTCGGGGACAGCATTCTCTCAAAGATCTTATATGTTATATTGATGCCATACTCAGCAGCGAGCTGTTACATCCAGTTTGAGGAAATCTCCATAATTTTCAACTTGTAAACTTTTTAAGACCTTCCTGCATTCGTTATATGTGTGTGAGTTGAGTGGTGTTATCAATGTTTTTCGTAAATATTTACTATGTTTTTTCTATTTAGCTTAATTCCAACAATTTTGTGCTTTAATAAAATGTTGTAGATATTGCAACCCATGATTGTTGCCCATTTTTCCCCCTGCACCACACTCTTTTCCTTGGTCTAAAATATATCCTACTTCACTATTCACTGTAAAATGGTTTTGAGAACTATTCTGATCATTTTCTGATGTGCCTGCTCCTGGCCATAGTGATAGTTCTGAGAGAGAGGCACCATGACCTAACTGGGGCCAACCAGATTTATTCCTGAGATTTTTAAACATGGGTGCTAAATTCACCTCTTCCACACTCAAAAGGCATTGGTCCTACATCAATAAATAACTTTAAATATAAACTTATTTTTTTTAATGATTCCCTACTTTAACAATATTTTGATAAACTAGTCAACTGCTTGATGATATCAATAAGTTATATTGGGGCAACTGGCTAATCATTTAGGGGAAAAAAATTTAGAAAAATCTAACCCCTTCCTCCCATCTTACCAGAAAGTTAAGTTCAAATAGACTTTTTTTTTTTTTTTTTGGTGACACCATGTGGCACGTGGGATCTTATTTCCCCGACCAGGGATAGAACCCATGCCCCCTGCATTGGGAGCATTGGAGTCTTGCTGACTCTGCCAGGGAAGTCCCTCAAGTAGACTGAATATCAAAAACAAAACTAAAGAAGTACTAGAAGAAAAGTAGTCTTGAGTTACAGAGGGATAGCCTAAACATATCCCCAAGGGTGGTGTTGACAAAGATAGGGAAAATGAGCCCTTTCACTAGAACCTGGACGAAAAGGTCAAACTCTTTGTCCCAGCAATTCTCACTTTAAGAAATTTAGTTCAGGAGAATTGGACATGTGCAAAAAGCTATGTAAATACACACAAATGCAAGTTCAAGTAACAAAAGATATCAGTATCCTGGTTACAACATAATTTTACAAAATGCTACCATTGGGGGAAAGTAGGCAAAGTGTACAAGGGATCTCTGTATTATTTCTCACAACTACATGTAAATCTGTAATTATTGCAAAAAAAAGCCACATACAAATATGCCTATTAAAGTTTCTGTAATAGGGCTTCCGTGGTGGCACAGTGGTTAAGAGTCCCCGTGCCGATGCAGGGGACGCGGGTTCGTGCCCCGGTCCGGGAGGATCCCACATGCCGCGGAGCGGCTGGGCCCGTGAGCCATGGCTGCTGAGCCTGCGCGTCCGGAGCCTGTGCTCTGCAACGGGAGAGGCAACAACAGTGAGAGGCTCGCGTACCGCAAAAAAAAAAAAAAAATTTCTGTAATAATAAAATTGAAAGTAAACTAAATGTCCAACAAGAGACATCTGGCAAAACAATTGGTTTAAACAAATTATGGTACAATGAGGAATACTAGGTGCTCATTAAGAATGATCATGCATATTATTTATTGACATAAAAAGGTATTTAGGACATTGCTGAGTGAAGAAAGCAGGTTACAAGTCAAAGGTGAAATCCCTGTCTGTTATGTATGCATTTGTTTACAAAATAAATGGTGGGACAAAAGCATATAAACCTTCTTTGGAAAGGAAAAAATCAGAAATGTTTCCCTCTCGAAACTAGAAGTTCTCTCCTGATCAGTAATGCACTTGCTAACTGAAACAAGTGAATTCAGTCCTTGACTCTTCATTCCTTAAGCCACTGACATTCTAGGAGTTAAAAATTTTAGTGCTAATAAACTTCGTGGTTATACACATTTACACCCTTTATAGAACGTAGTTATTCCTTACACATATGCAACATTGCTTAGATAAATACATATTACATCAACTATAAATTACAAAAGAATGGCTATTGAGAAAATAAGGGATTCAAAAATTAGTTGATAAGTGATACAATAAGTTTTCTAAGCCTTTTTGTTTAGGCTACATTGCATCCCTCTCTTCCTCCTGCAGTGGAATTTTTAAAAATGATTTCTGGCCATTTTTCCTGAAACCCAAACACATAGCAAATCTGCGTTTGTTTTTTGGCTGTGCCTCGCGGCTTACGGGATCTTAGTTCTCCGACCAGGGATTGAACCCAGGCCCTCGGCAGCGAGAGCGCAGAGTCCTAACCACTGGACCACCAGGGAATTCCCACATAGAAAATTTTTTAATTAACTTTTTTTCCTACAGTAATGGATGTTTGTTCTTGCCTGCCTCAGTAATAACACTTTTGGAAAATTATTGTCTGAAAAATGAAACGTTTGTGTCCAAAAGAGTTCATTGAAGCATTGTTTACACTGGTGAAAAACCGGGAACAGCACAGATGTCCCACAATAGAAGAACTAATTAAGCTGGCACATCCTTACTTACCATGTATTATAGAATCAGTTAAAAGTCATGTTTTCCCAAAATATTTGGTAGCACAGGAAAGTTCTCATTCTGTTAGGAAGAGGGCGGAAAAGATACCAAACTCTTATATAATTTGTCAAAACTCAATTATAAAATGGTGCATTTTACTGTGTGTAAATTAGATCACAATAAAGTAGGGAGGAAAAGCTATCTTTCAGACAGTATGAGGCTCAAATATAAACCAGTGCTTCTCAAACCTGTGTTTCAAATCCCTTAGGGATCTTGTTAAACCGCAGATTCTGATTCAGTAGGTCTGGGGTGAGGCCTGAAATTGTACTACTAACAAGTTCCCAAGTGATGTCAATACTACTGGTTGGAGACCCTGCTTGGAACAGCAGAGGTGTAAACTCTGGACCAGTGCTTCTCTTCGTGTGGCCTCTGGACTGACTGTGGCAGCAAGACCGGAGAGTTGGTTAGAAATTCTTATTATCGGGCCCACCCCAGAACTACTGACTTAAAAGCACTTGTATTAACAAGCACTCCAGCTAATCCTGATGGACACTAAAGTTCGAGAATGCAATATGCATTGAAAGGCCTTATTGCAAGTTGCAGCAAAATGCCAGTTGCTTTCCTCTGGATAATGAGATTTGGGTGATTTTTGTTTTCTTCTTCGTATCTTCCTATAGCTTACAAAAATAGTGATGTTACATGTTTTCTTTCAAAATGAAAATAACTTTTAATTTTTTTTCTGGTTATAAAAGTAATATATGGGTTCCAGTTCTAACATGATGCTGAACTGGTACCACTCCAGGAGTTGCCCTCAGGTGTTTTTCACTCATGGGCTGCCTCCTTGCAAATCTGAGCAGGCTGTATTGAAAAACCCTGTGATGGTTAATTGTATGTGTCAACTTGACTGAGTTAAGGCATGCCCAGATAGGTGCTAAAATATTACTTCTGAGTGTGTCTGTGAGGGTGTCTCTGGCAAAGATTAGCATGTAACTCAGTAGACTGAGTTAAGATGATTCCCACCAATGCGGGTGGGATCATCCAATCCACTGAGGACCTGAATAGAACAAAAAGGTGGAGGGAGGGTGAATTCGCTCTAAGCTGAGGCGTCTATCTTCTGCCCTTGGACGTCAGTGCTCCTGGGTCTCAGGCCTTCAGACTCAAACTGAATTACACCCCCAGCTTTCCCAGTTCTCCAGTTTGCGGATGGCAGATCGTGGGACTTCCCAGCCTCCATAACTGTGAGCTAATTCCTATAACAAATTATATGTATATATATATATATATATATGTATATATATATGTATATATATATGTATATATATATACCTCCTGTTGGTTCTGTTTTTCTCCAAAGTCCATTTTCGTACCTAAAGAACCCAGGATGACCTAGGATAGTGGATGCGGCAGCCTTGGTTCTGAATGCTGCAGAGAAGATCACACGGACCTGTAAAGAAATCCAGATCAAAACTACGAGGGACTTCCCTGGTGGCACAGTGGTTAAGAATCCACCTGTCAATGCAGGGGACACAGGTTCAGTTCCTGGTCCGGGAAGATCCCACATGCTGCGGAGCAACTAAGCCCGTGCACCACAATTACTGAGCCTGCGCTCTAGAGCCCGTGAGCCACAACTACTGAGCCTGCGTGCCACAACTACTGAAGCCCACTCTCCTAGAGGCCATGCTCCGTAACAAGAGAAGCCACCACAATAAGAAGCCCGCGCACCGCAACGAAGAGTAGACCTGCTCGCCGCAACTAGAGAAAGCCCACACACGGCAACGAAGACCCAACACAGCCAAAAATAAATAAATAAAATTTATTTTTAAGAAAACAAAAGGGCTTCCCTGGTGGCACAGTGGTGAGAGTCCGCCTGCCCATGCAGGGGACACGGGTTCGTGCCCCGGTCCGGGAAGATCCCACATGGCGCGGAGCGGCTGGGCCCGTGAGCCATGGCCGCTGAGCCTGCGCGTCCGGAGCCTGCGCTCCGCAACGGGAGAGGCCACAACAGTGAGAGGCCCATGTACCGCAAAAAAAAAAAAACTACAATGAGGTATCACACCGGTCATAATGGCCATCATCAAAAAGTCTACAGCCATCCAGACTGAGGGAGACCTGGAAACTTAGGGCCACATGAGATAGAGCCACAGCTGCAACAGCAAACACCGGAAGCACCCGGGAGGCCGCGGTAATGCTGGTGGCATGCATCACCACAGGATCAACTTCCACAAATATCACCCAGGATACTTTGGGAAAGTTGTTATCTGGCATTACCACTTAAAGAGGAACCAGAGCTTCTGCCCAGCTCTCAACCGTGATAAATTGCGGAGCCTTGGTCGGTGAGCAGACACAGGTAAGTGTTGTCAAGAACAAGACGAGCTGCTCCTATCACTGATGTGGTGCCATCAGGCTACTATCAATACAAAGTTCTGAGGAAGGGAAAGCTCCCAAAGCAGCCTGCATCGTAAAGGTCAAATTCTTCAGCAGAAGAGTTGAGAAGATTAAGGGTGTGGGTGGGGCATGTGTCCTAGTAGCTTGAAGCCACCTGGTAGAAGATTCATTAAATGTTAACAACTGCTTAAAAAAAAAAAGTCTACAAATAATAAATGCTGGAGAGAGCGTGGAGAAAAGGGAGCCCTCCTACACTGTTGGTGGGAATGTAAATTGGTGCAGCCACTATGGAGAACATTATGGACGTTCCTTAAAAAACTAAAACTAGAACTACCATATGATCCAGCAATCCCACTCCTGGGCATATACCCTGAGAAAACCATAATTCAAAAATATACATGCACCCCAATGTTCATAGCAGCACTATTTACAATAGCCAGGTCATGGAAGCAACCTAAATGTCCATCAACAGAAGAATGGATAAAGAAGATGTGGCACATATATACAATGGAATATTACTCAGCCATAAAAAAGAACAAAATAATGCCATTTGCAGCAACATGGATGGACCTAGAGATCGTCGTACTGAGTAGAGTCAGACACAGAAAGACAAATACCATATGATATCACTTATATGTGGAACCTAAAAAAAGGGAACAAATGAACTTTATAAAACAGAAGTAGAGTCTCAGATGTAGAAAACAAACATGGTTACCAGGGGATAAGGAGGAGGTGGGGGAGGGATAAACTGGGAGATTGGGACTGACATATACACACTACTATATAAAATAGATAACTAATAATAACCTGCTGTGCTCTGTAATGACCTCCATAGGAAAAGAACCTTAAAAAATAAAAGTCTACAAATAATAAATGCTGGAGAGGGTGTGGCGAAAAGGAAATCCTCCTACACTGTTGGTGGGAATGTAAATTGGTGCAGCCACTGTGGAAAACAGTATGGAGGTTCCTTAAAAAACTAAAAATAGAGTTACCATGTGATCCAGCAATCCCACTCCTGGGCATATATCCAGAAAAGATCCAAGCACCACAATGTTCATTGCAGGACTATTTACAATAGCCAAGACGTGGAAACAACCTAAGTGTCCTTCGACAGATGAATGGATAAAGAAGACGTGGTATATATACACAATGGAATACTACTTAGCCATAAAAAAGAATGAAATAATGCCATTTGCAGCAACATGGATGGACCTAGAGATTATCATACTAAGTGAAGTAAGTCAGAAAGAGAAAGACAAATATTATATGATATCACTTATACGTATAATCTAAAAAATAGTACAAATGAACTTATTTACAAAACAGAAACAGACTCACAGACATAGAAAACAAAGGGGAGGGTTACCAAAGGGGAGGGGGGAGGGATAAATTAGGAGTATAGGATTAACAGATACACACTACCATATATAAACTAGATAAACAACAAGGATTTACTGTAAGCACAAGGAACTATATTCAATATCTTGTAATAACCCATAATGGAAGAGAAGTTTTAGAAAGAAATATATATATATATATCTGAATCACTTTGCTGTACACCGGAAACTTACACAATATTGTAAATCAACTATACATCAATTAAAACTTTTTTTAAATAAAAGCAAAAAAAAAAAAGATCACATGAAGATCCTCCTTTCTTTACTTAGGAATCATTCACTTGATCCTCTTTCATTAGAGAGACTGACTTTTCCAGTCTGGCCCTAAAGACAGTAATAGAACACAGTCGTGTGCATCACAACGAGAAGAGATCAATCTTGAATATGCTGTGTCTGCTGGAACAGTTAAAACCAACAAAGAGCAGCTCCTCACTGGCCTATTATATGCCATGGAAGGCGCTGAACTCCCTTGCGGTAAGTCGATTCTTGCAGTGTGTATTTCTTATTCCCGGCCCTGTTTATGAATGAACTAGTGATAGTAGACACACTCACACCTAGGGAACATTGGTGTCACTACACTGCCTTATACTTAAGAGTAACGTGTGCACACATGGTCATGCGGCAATAAATGACAACACTGTAGAACAGTTTTATGCAACAACATGCTTCCTACAAGTAGAATATGTGTTACAACAATGTCAAGAGTATTTAATTTAAAAGTAATGAATGAGGAGAATTGTTGAGTTTTGCCGACCCCTTCAGTTGTAAGGAATTAAAATGCTAAAAATTGGTGGGCACAAGTTCGCTTCGGGTACCAACAGAAAGCCTCCATGCAGCCTCCACCTGACCTACTGATAGGCACTCTCATTAGTGACAATTTACCTGTGGAAAATGAGGAGACAGTTTGCCAAGCCTCTGAGCTGTGGCTAGAGTTGAACACAGAATCACCTTCACGATATTTCTCAACCACATCAAAGTGGATGCTCTTGGAATGACTAAAGAGGAGATGACGATTTCCATTAAAGCATCTTCTGAGGAGACTTGTAGTCTCCTGATAATGACATCTTGAGAGCAGGCAGTCAAGTTGCTCTGAAAGACAAAAAGGAATCAGTAAAAACAAGCCAACTCCAAGCTGCCTTCAGATCTGCAATTACTTTTACTGGCCCGATGCACAGCAAGATTTCCAAAGACCCTTGGCCATTTAAGTGATCAAAGCCCTAGAAGAGACCAGAGTGTCCAACGGACCAGAAGCGTCCTCATCTTCTTGGGGCAGAGGAGCTCTGCACCTTCCGCAATCCTCTCACCCCATTTCATTCATTCTGTTGCCCCACACATATTTACTGATCTTCTACTAAGTGCCAGGAACTGTTCTAGGTGTTGGGGGCAAGACAGTGTATAAAGCACCAAAAATCCCTGCCCTCATGGAGCTTACACGCTAACGGAGGAGACGGATGCTACACAGGATAAATAAGAAAAATATAAAGTATGTTATGAAGTGGTCAGTGCAAAGGAAATAAAGCTAAGAAAGGGGATAGAGGTCAGGGGTTAAATTCCAGTTAGGGCAGCAAGGAAAGGGCTCACTAAAAGGCAGTATTTATGTAAAGACTTTTTTAAATGTTAGAGGGACACGGGAGAGGAAATACAGCCGTGTGTTGATGATGTCACGAGTATTAATTTACCAGGTGCCAACATGCGTGTGCCTGCATGTGTGTGTTCGTGTGTGATGGACATGCATGGGAAGTGGCTCCACAGCCTGACGGGTCAGGGTGAGGTGTCTGGGACAGAGACTGAACGTGGACCAGGGCAGGACAGGCTCTGAGCCCAGCCCCAGACCTCACGTTTGGCCAAGAACAGGGCCACGTGCCGCCAGCTCTGGGCAACAACAGCGACACCTCCTCCCAGGCTGGACGGTGCTATCTGGGAAGAAGGATGGGCCCCGGAGATTGTAGAGTCTCCTGTGTCTGGCCCTGTGGTATCAGGGACTGGGGACAGCACAGGGTGACCATGGGCTCCATGTCCCCCACCCCCCAAGCCCAGCCCACCACCTCTGCCACTTTCCACTCTCCACAGGCAAATGGGTCTGGTCTGATGAGGACTTTTCCAGGCTGGGCTGGTGGCCTGACCCGGCAGTGGCCATGCGTCCAGGGCAGGGACCATTCCAGGGGAGATGAGGTATGTCCCTGAGCCCCCGTGGCCGGGGGGCAGGGGGCAGGGAGCAGCTTTAGCCAGAAGCAGGTGGAGGCTGGGAATGGGGAGGTCAGCAGTGCCCTCACATCACATCCTGTTTTTGGAATGGGCCCCAGCATGTTCTTTCCTTTGGACTTGGTCCAGGCCAGTGTCTCCCCACCCAGGCCCAGTCCCAAGGGAACCCCAGCACTACCAAGCAGTAACCTAGGGTTTTTCCAGGCTGGGCCAGGCCCCTGAGCCAGCGTGGGTGAAGGATACCTTTCCCACCCCTTCTTGAAATCGTGCCAGGGGTCCCCATCGGCCCCCATAGCTGAAGAGGAGAGAAAGTGTCACCGAAGAGGAGTCCTGGCACGGCACCCAACCAGCCCCACACAAAGCCCTGGGGACTGTTAGGCCCTGGGACACCACCTGGGAAGCCCAGCCAGGCTGGAAAGGGGACAGTTCCACGATGTGCTTAAGAACACGGTCTCCGAACCAGTGAGGCTGGGCGTGCGGCCCGGAGCCGCTCTTTCTTGCCGCGTGAGTGTACCAAGTGGCTTAGCGCTCTGAGTCTCAGACGCCCTGCTGCCGGCTCACCAGGAGGGCTAAGCGAGCTAACTTGCGCGATAAGTGGGGCGCAGGGCCTGGCCCGGAGCAGTTGCACAGGTGGACGAGTGGAACGGTGTGGGTTGGGCAGACTCCTGAAAAGGCAGAGAGAACAAACAAGTGCTCAACCTGGGAGTGTCCCCTCCCTGGCCGCTCAGGTCACCATTGGTCATCCTAACTCCCCTCCCCTATGGGACAGCTTCTCCTGCCACCTAGAGCAGTAGGTGACTCAGTTCAGAGCCTTATGGGGGAAAAGAAGCCTTGCTTTCTATTTATTTTTTGCATTATGAAATGACACACTCATTACAGTAAATCTGGAAATTACAGAAAAGCAGGAAGGAAGCAAAAGTTTTTATTTAAGCCCCAAAGCCAGACACTCTTGATACTTCAAGGTTTTTCCAAAAGGGAATTTCTTCCAGGCTCGGGCTTTTTTGTTCTCTGTAACGTGGCTGGGACCTTAGCATTAAGACGCAGAGCCGGAAGGGAGCTTGGAGGTCAGCCGGCCCAGGCTCCCCAGCTGACAAGCCAGGAGACTCTGGCCCAGAAGAGCTGAGCGACTGGTCCAAGGTTAGCAGTGGCAGAGCTAGAAGGAGAGTTACCAGGTGTCTGCTGCCTCTTAAAATACCAGTGCCTCCGGGCTTCCCTGGTGGCGCAGTGGTTGAGAATCTGCCTGCCAATGCAGGGCACACGGGTTCGGGCCCTGGTCTGGGAGGATACCACATGCCGCGGAGCAACTGGGCCCGTGAGCCACAACTACTGAACCTGCGCGTCTGGAGCCTGTGCTCCGCAACAACAGAGGCCGCAATAGTGACAGGCCCGCGCACCGCGATGAAGAGTGGCCCCCACTCGCCACAACTAGAGAAAGCCCTCGCACAGAAATGAAGACCCAACACAGCCATAAATTAATTAATTAATTAATTTAAAAAAATACCAGTGCCTCCAACACCGGAGCAAACCTCACTCCAGCCCTGAAGACGGGACAGTCACTTGATAGTGGACCTAGACCTTCCAGTTTGGGGGAATTTATTGGTGATTGGCAATAGAGGGAGCTCTGGGGCTTCCCTGGTGGCACAGTGGTTAAGAATCCGCCTGCCAATGCAGGGGACACAGGTTCGAGCCCTGGTCCAGGAAGATCCCACATGCCACAGAACAACTAAACCCATGCGCCACAACTACTGAGTCTGTGCTCTAGAGCCCGTGAGCCACAACTCCTGAAGCCCGCGAGCCACAACTACTGAAGCCCGCGTGCCTAGAGCCCATGCTTGGCAACAAGAGAAGCCACCGCAATGAGAAGCCTGCACACCGCAACCAAGAGTAGCCCCAGCTCGCTGCAACTAAAGAAAGCCCGCGCACAGCAACAAAGACCCAACGCAGCCAAAAATAAATAAATTTATTTTAAAAAGAGAGAGAGGCAGCTCTGGTTAACCCCTTCCCTCATTTCCAGTTGGGGACACAGCCGTGGGGTGGGGGCGGGTGAGGGGATGGAAAGGAAGGTTGGCAGAGCCCAGCAAGGGGTGTGGCCCTGGGTCTGTTCTCAGGGGTGGAGCCAGCCAACAGGGTCACCCTGTCCCTTTAAGAGAAGGGGAGAGCTAGCCCCTCTCAGCCATCCTGTCTTGTCATCCATCCCGGCAAAATCCGAAAGGGAAAATGAAAGAGGGACCAGGAGGAACAGGTCCCAGCCATCTCCCAAGGTCCTTTACTCGGCTTTAACATCCCAGCGTCAGCTACAGGGCGAGTGGTTACGTACGGGTGAGAGTCTGGGGGCATCAGGGGCCTGTGGGACCTGTGAGGGGTGGGGGGAGTTGGGGGGTTCTCGGGAGATATGGGAGGCTGGAAACAGAGGGACACCAGGGAGGAGATGGGAGAAGGTGGGCCGGCATTCCTGCCACACTGGGCTCAGATGGCAGGGGACACCTAGGACATTGGGTAGAGTTATGGAAGTGGGGTTACCTTTGTGTCCGCTCCCTAATTTTGAGAGCAGTTCACTGCAGTAAAAAGGGCAGGAAAATGGGCGGAGAAAGAAGGAGGTGGGTCCTTCTGGGTTTGCTGGCTCCACTTCTCCCAGGGGTACCAAATTGGGTCCGACGGAGAGCTGGGTTTGGGGCACCACTCTTGCCCACAGAAAGCATCCTTGAGCACATGAGGGCGCTGCTGGGTTCCCGCTTCTAAATGCAGTCAGAGGCCGTTGGAGGGGGCGGGGGGGCTGATCTCCAAGGCCCTTTCCCACCAACCTGGACTCTGGAGGAGCAAAGGGTCCAACCCAGCAGGCCCGTGGGTGTCTGACTAGAGCACCAAAGTGGAGCTCCTCCCCAGCGCCCATAGTGGAGAATCACCTAACCCCTCCTGCCCCCGCCCCCCTTGCTAAGCCCTTTGTTCCCACAAAGTCCCTGTTAAACCCAGGCCTGGCTGACCCCGTGGCTCACCTCGAAGTTAGAGGAGGTCCAACTGACTCAACCCCGACGGGCACGGAGGGCTGGGGATCCCGATCCTTCAGCCTCTGACTGCCCGCCCCGCGTCCATCCCCAGCGCCATGGGGGAGTGGGCGTTCCTCGGCTCGCTGCTGGACGCCGTGCAGCTGCAGTCGCCGCTCGTGGGCCGCCTGTGGCTGGTGGTCATGCTGATCTTCCGCATCCTGGTGCTGGCCACGGTGGGCGGCGCCGTGTTCGAGGACGAGCAGGAGGAGTTCGTGTGCAACACGCTGCAGCCGGGCTGTCGCCAGACCTGCTACGACCGCGCCTTCCCCGTCTCCCACTACCGCTTCTGGCTCTTCCACATCCTGCTGCTGTCGGCGCCCCCGGTGCTCTTCGTCATCTACTCTGTGCACCGGGCCAGCAAGGAGCCGGGCGGCGCGGCCGGCGGGGCGGGGTCGCTGGGGACCCCGGGGGGCCGCCGCGCACGCCGCTGCTACCTGCTGAGCGTGGCGCTGCGCCTGCTGGCCGAGCTGGCCTTCCTGGCGGGCCAGGCGCTGCTCTACGGCTTCCGCGTGGCCCCGCACTTCGTGTGCGCCGGTGCCCCGTGCCCACACACGGTGGACTGCTTCGTGAGCCGGCCCACCGAAAAGACCGTCTTCGTGATCTTCTACTTCGCCGTGGGGCTGCTCTCGGCGCTGCTCAGCGTGGCCGAGCTGGGCCACCTGCTCTGGAAGGGCCGCCCGCGCGCCGGCCACTGTCGCCAGGAGGCCGAGCGCGACAACCGCTGCAACCGAGCGCACGAGGAGGCCCAGCAGCTGCTCCCTCCGCCGCCGCCCGCCCTGCCCGCCAGGCGCCCGGGCCCCGACCCCTACGCCCCGCCCTCCTATGCTCACCGGGCGCCGGCCTGCGACAGCGAGGGCGGCAGCGGCCGCAGCAAGGCATCGCTGGCCACCGTCCGCCAGGACCTGGCCATCTAGAGCTACCTGGGGCGGGGGTGAGGTCAGAGGCCAGACCCCACCACCCCGGAGCGAGAAGCAGCTCTGCAGCAACTGTTCGCAGGGTCCCCTGCCCAGCAGATGACACACAGGGGGCATGGCCCGCCGGGCAGCATCCGCAGCTCCCAGCCAAGCTGGGGACATCTAATGAACTAAGGCCGGTCCTTGGTGCCGCCATCCAGGCAGAAAGGAAGGAGGCTGGCGGGGGGGGGGGGGGGCTGAGAGAAAGTGGACAAGAGGAGGGCAGAGCTAGTGCAAAGTGGAGGGTCCGGTGGAGCCCGGGTTGTTTTACTGGGGACAAAAACAACGGTGATACCAGCATCCCTGGGGGCCTCTCCTTGTTCAGACTGAAGCATGGCCTCTGTGTGGGCCCTCTGTGTATGTACACACACATGTACACATACATACGGTGTGAGCTGTGGGTACCCAAGCACACGTAAAACCTGTGTGAGCTCTTTGCGTGTGTGTGCATGCATGCATATATCCTGGGTGAGCTCTGGTTGTGCACGCGTGTGCATAAGCACATGTCCATCCTCTGCAGGCTCTCTGCGCGTGTGTGGGCCTACCCTGTGTGCGTTCTGCGTATGTGCATGCATCTGTGCGCCCTGTGTGAGCTGTGTGTGTGACCTCTGACACGCACTGTGCGAGTGGCCAGGATCCAGTGCCAGCAGCAGCCACGGTGGCTCCCTCCCTACCTGCAGGGGTGTCACAGGATGATCTGCCCTCCTGAAGGATCCCACACAGGAAGGGAGCGGGAGGGGAGGCCTCAGTCTGGGCACCATCTACACTCTCAACCTTGTGGCCTGGGCAAGGTGGCTGGGCCCGCCTTTCATGGAGATAGAGTGGGGGTGGGCAGTGGGGTCAGAGGGCAGGACTGTTTTCTAGCTTCCCCCTCTTCACCCTGCCGCTGTTACCCCAGTCCATAAACATCCTCAGAAGAAACCTCCCCCAGAACGTGTGCTCCTGGCCCTGCATTTTCCTGCAGCCATCACCCGCTTCCCCTCCTCCCTCCCACCGCAGCCCCACCCCCGGGGAAATACAAGGATCTGTCTACGTGTCTGCCCCCTTTTCCCCTCCTATCTCTCCTCTGCCCACATCTTCTTCCTCCTTCACCGCCCCAGTGGGGATGCTCTCCGTAAGCAGCCAGCAGCAAACTGAAAACTCCAGGGGCCACCATCTAACCACACCTCCGGGGCTCCACCAGACCCTGCTGAGCAGGCTGCCAGCGCCCCAGTCTTCCATGTCCCCGGTTGCTTCCTCTCTGTCCTCCTTTTTCCTTCACGCCTCTTCCTCAGCTTTCCTGCCTGGCTCCACACAGCAGCTGGAGGAGTCTTTCTAAATAGCTCCCCTACTTACGTCCTTGGGGCTCCCCCATCCTCAGGGTAAGTCCAGCACCTGAACGAGACTTTTGAAGCCCTGCACGTCTGGCCCTGCTTCATCAGGCCCCCTCCCCTTGGCTTCTCCAAGGTCACCATGCCCCAAACCATACCGAGTTTTCTGTTCCTACCAAGCATGGTACCCAATCTTGCTTCTAAGTGTTTCAACATGCTGTTCCTTTGCCTGGAGCAGCCTCCCTCTCTGCACCGCCCCCTTCCGCTAGCTAATTAATGCCTACCTGCCTTTTGGTCTCACCTGGGAAGAAACTAGATGGCTTCCTTTACAGACAGCCCAACCCCCAAACCAGGGCTGGAGGCCCCAAGGCAGCACTACTGCTGGATGCATAGCTCTCTCCTCCTCACAGGCCCATAGTAGGTGCTCAGTAAACTTGGTCTGGATGAGGAACTGGTGGTGTTCCCCAGGCCCAAGCACTTATCCACGCTCACGATGTGTGCCACCATCCCCCCACCTACAGTGAGTTCTGCGTCTGCCGCCTGGACCCTTCCACGCAAACTCAGATGTGAATGTCCAGCTGTTTTCCATATATATTCATTCAACAAATACTTCTTGAGCACTTAGTGTATACCAGGCAGTGTTCAAGATGAGCACTGTTTCATAGAAAGAGGAGGTGAGCCACCCATATAATTCCAAGTTTTCCATTAGCCACGTTACAACGTGAAAGGAAACAGGTGAAATTCATTTTAGTAATATATTTTCTTTAAGTACTTTTTCAACACACCATCAATATAAAAAAAGTATCGAGGAGATGTTTTATATTCTTCGTTTTGTACTAAGTCTTTGAAGTCTGGGGTGTATTCTGCGCTTGGAGCACATCTCAATTTGGACCAGCCGCGCATCTAAGACTCGGCCGCCACCCGTGGCGAGTGGCTGCTGTATTAGCAGATTCAGGTGTTGGGCTCCAGTGGTGAACAAAACTTGCCCCTGTGAAGCTCACATTCTGGTGGACAATAAATATAGACTGTACCACCAGCCAGTGTAAAGAGTAAGCGGAGAGAGCATGACACCCCTGAGGAGTGACGGGGAGCAAGAACATACCAAGTTACTAGCCGTGAAGCTTCTCCGGGAAGAGCATTCCCATTGGAGGGAATGGAGAGAACAAAGGTCCTGAGGCGGGAATAAGCTGGAGGTCTTGGAGGCCAACAAGGAGGCTGGTGTGGCAGGAGTGGAGTGAGGGGCGTGGAGGGGGTCACCAGCAACTCACATGGTGCCCCAACTTCCTTAGCTCTCCTCTCAGTTTCTGGGGTCCCCATCCACCCTGGCCACCTCCGTCTGTTGTTGCCAGAGCCCGTCCTCTGTCCGCCTTCCATATCCCATCAATCACCTGGTCCT
Source organism: Delphinapterus leucas (assembly GCF_059928025.1). Lineage (NCBI taxonomy): Eukaryota > Metazoa > Chordata > Mammalia > Artiodactyla > Monodontidae > Delphinapterus > Delphinapterus leucas. The sequence continues at coordinate 50,038,671 of NC_143147.1, read as the reverse complement.
CCTGTTTTACCACCTAAGCATTTCCTCCCCTTGGCCACTCTTCTCCACCCCTTCAGAGGCTGCCCAGGGTCAGCCGGTCACCGATGGCCTGGGGTTCTCCCTTCCTAGCCTCTGCTCCCGCCCCCTGCAATTCTAATCTGAACACCTCACTCACTGTCTTCAAATCCTTCACTGCCATTGCCCTCAGGATCAAGTCCAGCTCCTGAATTGGCCTTGACCAGCCCGTCCCAGCCTCTACAGCTTCACCTGTTCTGCCTTTTCAACCGAAACCCAAAATGGTTAAAACACAGAGCTGGGGATAGTTTCTGATCACCAGAAGCTTCTTATTACCTCTGCATTCCACCTGGCTAACTCTTCCCCTTAGAGATTTAGCTGGGAGAGAGCACCTGTTCCAGGAAGCCTTCCAAGCCCTGCTCCAGGCCTGGTTAAATGCCTCTGCCCTGTGCTCCCATAGGCAAAGCACACGTCAGCCCTCGATGACCAGACTCCAGCAGTGGTTCTCAACTGGGGGAGATTTTGCCCCCCAGGGGACATTGGGCAACGTCTGCAGATATATTTGGTTGTCACAGCTTGAGGGAAGGTGCAACTAGTGGATAGAAGCCAGGGATGCAGCTAAACATCCTACAGTGTGCAGGACGGCCCCTCTCAACAAATAATTCATAGCCCAAAGTGTCACTTGTGCCGTAGATAAGAAACTCTGCTCTACAGTGAACTATGAACCATCCAGCGCAACCTCAAGCCCCAGCAGCAAAGTTACTATCCCCAGGGGGGCGCTTTGTAAGTGTGGGCGTCACTGCTTTAGTCGTCACAGTGAGGGGCACCCTCTTGGCATTTGGCGGGTAGGGGCTAAGAATGCCAATGTCCCCCCACAATAAAGAATTGTCACACACTCCTTTAGAATGTCCCACTGACATTTACATAGTGAACAGCCTCTTTATAATTACCTGACCCTGTTTTACATATAAAACATTAAGGGTTTAGTTTGGGATTTTTTTTTTTTTGGCATGGTTTTATTATTCGTTCTTGGTTTTTATCCACCCATACTCTTTAATTTTCCTGGGCTCCTTGTACAGAATAGCTTCTGACCTTCTTACTTCTTTTAAATCCAAATGTTCATTAAAAAAAGAGAAGCAAGCATAAGACTGTGTCCTATCTGCCCAATGATTGGGCCCAAGCATTGACACATGGAAATTCACAGTACTTTCCCTGAATTTCTCCTTTACAATATAGTGTGCCAGCATGGTGACTTTTTAAAGCATGTGTTTGGTATGTTATGTTAAATATGTCAGGTTCATAAAGAAACCTGTTAGAAAGTGTTAGAAAGTATTTGCTAGAGGAAGAGAGCCTCTGTCCTCAGCACCCTCTCCAGCCTGGGCCAGACTGTGACATAAGTGAGGATCTGGCGCCACCTGATGGCTGAAGTATAAATGGCAGGTGGACCCCCGTGGAAGGAACTCTTCCCGCCCAGGAATCTCTTCTCGCCCAGGCGCCCTGCTAACCCTCCCCAAACGCAGCCTCCACTGCCACCTCCCCAGACGTCCCCGCCCCCAAGATCTCAGTGCTTGATGCTTCTTCAAGGGCTTCAGGGATCCAGGAAAGAGCCCTGGCTGAGAGGTAGGAGCCCCTAGTGCTGTTCCCCGATCTGCCACTAACTTGCTGTGTGACCATGGGCAAAGGCACTGCCCTCTCTGGGCCTTGATGTGTAGTGGCGGGGGAGGGGGGGAAACTGGCTTCTGAGGACCCTCAAGGCCTGTCACACTCCATCCTCTCAACCAGGAGCATCCAAGTGCCCTGTCACCTGTCTGTCCTCTGTGCCTCCTGCCCACAGAAGTGAGCTTAGGGGTGGACAGGGGAGGGCAGGACAATTCTTCCTGGAGGCAGAGGGACAAGAGGGCTGGCCTCCCAAGTTTCCATCCCAATCCTGAGCTCTTCTTAGTTTGCAATGAGCCCCTGACCCAGGTCCCCATGCCAACTGCCACTCCTGCTGTGAAGGTCATCTGTGGTCACTCCAAAAATAGAACTCTGCCACTAAGTGACCCCCCAGACTCAACCTCTGGCTTCCCAAGGGCTAGGGACTCTGAGGGCCGAGGTGGCTTTCTCCCTCGGACCGAGGACTCCCTGAAGGCGCAGGCAGTCTCTCCCTTTCTCCCCTCCCCCCACTCCACACTGGGGTCCCTAACGGGCTGTGAAAGCCCCTAGACCAAGGGCTTTCTAAGGGCAGGCCCATCTCCTTCCATAGGGTCTCCAAAGATCCCAGCACAGCAAGGCAGGCTCTGAAGGCGGCTTGGCCCCCCCCAGCACCCACAGCTAACCCCCAGCCCCTGCCCAGACACCGAGAGAAGGCGGCGAGGCAGCGAGGCTCTGAGGCACGTGTAGAATAAATATAACTTTATTCTTTATCCAGTAGATCTCAGTGGAAAGTCCAACAGTAACAGGTGCACCAGCGGGCTCTGGGGGGATGAGACCCCAACCCCGGAGCAAGGAGGGCAGGGCAGAGCCAGCTCCCCAAACCCAGGGGTGCTGGGGTGACGGGAGGGGGCCCCCTGTAGGCCCGTCCTGCGGGGCAAGGGGGGGCACGGGGGTGGGGTAGGCCAGGGAAATGGAGGAACTCGGGCCACAAGTGTCTGCCGGCCCGTCTGTCCAGTGTGTGTGTGTGTGTGTGTGTGTGTGCGCGTGTGTGTGTGTGTGTGTGTGTGTATCTGGGAGCCCTGTGGGCGGTGCTGGTGGCTGTGAGGCTGGGGGGCAGGGGCAGCTCGGATCCCCTGGCCAGCCCCTTCACGGGGCTCGGGGGTGGGGGGGGGGCTGGAGGGCTTCAATGATGTGGGCTCTGATGGGGAGGCAGCTCTGCCAAGGACACGAGGCTGAGAAACACACGCCTTTATGTTCTGAGGCCCCCTTGCTTTGCCCCTGCCCCATCTCTTGGGGGAGCCCCCTCCTTCCAGGGGTTGCCGGGAAACTGTCCACGCCCAGTGGTTAGGCAGAGGGAGAGGGGAGGGCAGGCCTCGGAAAGTTAGTACTTCACAGTTTTAAAGAGAAAACTGAAGAGGAAAAGGCTGGGGAGGAGGGCTTGGGGGCACAGGGACTTAGAGAGAGAGGGGGCCCCTTCTGAGCCACTCCCCTCCCCCAGGACCCACCCCCCTCCAGCTCTGAATCCAGCTCCCCCCAATACACCGCACAGATTCCTTCAGTATAAATGTGCTTAAAATGAAAATTCTTATTAAAAAAATCAAAACCAAAAAAAAAAAAAAAATTAAAATAAAAACAAAACCAGCAAGAATTAATACCTGGGGGTTGGTATGGCAGGGTATGTACAGGGGGAATCCCCCACCCCGGCCCACCCCCTCTGTCACCAACCGAGGCAGGGGGGTTCCCCAACGGGGGGGCAATGGCTTGTGAGTTCTGAGGATGGGGGAGCCAGGTCCTGGCATTTGCTGGTGATGAAGATGTGGAGAGGTGGGCAGAGGGGTGTCTTGATGAACACGAGGCCCCCGGGCCCCATCCTAAGGCCCGGGACCAGGGGTCCTCACTCAGTCCTTGCCCCCGATGTCAGCCCTGACATCTGCAGGAGCGGGCAGTCCATCGCAGGCCCGGGCCTCTGTCCGAAGAATCGCCACCGCCTCCCTCCGGTCCCCCAGGGAAGGGAGGACAGGTGGGGGGCAGGGCTGGCAGGGGTCGCATGGTTGGTAGAAAGGCAGAGAAAAGCCAGGGCACGGGGCAAGGGCTGTGTCCACGGGCAGTCACGGGGAGTGCGTGGCCGGGCTGCTTCTGTTTGAGCTGGGGCTGAGGCTGGGGCTGCAGCTGCCGGGCGGGGGAGCCAGGCCGCCCCCATCCCGCCCCCCGCCCCCCGCTTGTCCGCTCAGAGTGTCCAGGCCCTCTGAGTTCTCCAACATTTCCTGGATGAGAGGTGGCATGGAGCCCGGGATCTCCATCTTCAGCGTGATGACCCGCTCAGCCCCTGCAGGAAAGGAGGGACAGAGGTCAGCATGCCCGCCCTGCTCCTCCAGCCCCACAAGCAAGTGTGGCTCCAGGAGGGAGGGTGGAGGCGGTGGGAGGGTCAATACTACCCATATCAGCTTCCACCGTGCACTGAACTCGGGGCTCAGCTCTTTGACATAAAGCAGCCCTCCTAAGCCCCCAAGGCTGAGGGGCAGCAGGGCAAAGTGGTCCCAAACTCGGGCTCTGGGGTCAGACTGCCTGGGCTTGACACTGGGCCCTTCCTATGCGCTGTGTGCTGTGGACTCTCCTACTGACATCTCGAAACAACTCTGTAAACACCATCATTATCCCCACTCCTCAGATGGGAAACTGAGGCTCCGAGCTGTTGTCTGACCTGCTCAAGGACACACACCCACACAGTCTGGCTCCAGAGCCCTTAACCACCACGCAAAGATGACACTGCCACCTTGGGGCTCACAGGCAGGGGTCACCTAGGCAGGGTGGGGTCCGGTGAGTGGGGCATCACATGGGCACAAAGACGTGGGATGTCAGCTCAGATGCAGGAGGCCTGACCCTGGACATGGTGGGTCCTGGGCCAGGTGTTGAGGCCCAGCCCCAGCAGACACATGGGGCATCTCCAGGTGTGGGAGCCTCACCCTTAGCACTGATGCTTCGCAGGTCTGTGATCTTCATCAGCATCTTGGGGAACATGTGTGGGCGGCTGGGCCTCCGTTTCCGCACATAGACCTTCAGTGCCTCAAGCAGCGGCTCCTGCAGCATGTCCACCCTGTCTGGCTGCTCCAGGTCCTGCCGGTCTGAGGAAGCAGAAATGCCGGCTTAGTAGCTGCCCTAGCCCAGCGAGGATCACAGCTGCACTCCCAGCCTTGACCACCAGAGGGCATGGCTGCCCAGACCACGGGCTGAGCTTCTCTGCTGGGGGGCGGGGGCGGTCCCCACACAAAAAGGCCCTAAGAGGCTCTCAGATGTGAGCAAAGAGGGGCTGGGGACAGGGGTTGCCCAAAGGTCCCCCTGAGAGCCAAATTCATGGAGGTGGGATCCCTGAACACAGGCAGTGCCACCTTAAGTAGAGACAGGTCTCCCACTCCTGCCCATTATTCTAGACACCAGCCTGATAAGGTAGAACTCATAATAATAAAATAATAACAGCAGCCAACATTTACTGGGTCTTACTCTGGGCACACTGTGCCTTATTTATTACCTCCTAATCCTCCCATCAACTTCATGAAGGGAAGACCATTACTGCCCCCATTTTACAGAAATAGAGGCTCAGAGAAGTTCAGCAACCTGTTGAAGGTCACACGTTTAGCCACGACTTGAACCTGGGTGGTCTGACCTTCAAGTCCTCACTCCTAAGCCCCCTACAAGGAGCACTGCCTGGAAACGGAACCAGAATCCAGGTCTCCATCACGACTCCCTTGCCGTGTGGCCGCAGACCAGACCCTGCTCCTCTGGGACTCGGTTTCCCCCTCTAACAGGGGTCTGACAAGTGTCTGACAGGTCCCCTTCTGATCTGATGATCCCTGAGCTTCTCCCCAGGGAGGCTCTGGGGGTTGTACCACCACCCTGGGCCTGGTCCCCAGACCCAGGCCCCCTGCCCACCTCCACAGATGAGGCAGATGGCACTGAGCAGCCCAGTCTCAGCATCATCCATCTCCAGGGGCAGCAGCTGGTTGGCGAAGGCGAAGACCAGGTCCGTGAGAGGGCCGAAGCCGGCATTGTGCATCTGGGTCCGGTTCAGGGTCAGCCCATCCGAGAAGGTCATCGTGTCCTGCTCGGGCGTGTACCGCGTGCAGATCCGCAGGATCTGGGTGCAGAGGGTTCTCTAGTTCAGGAACTCACATCCCCCAGCACTTCTAGCACCAGCAACCCCCGAGGACCACCTGGCAGGCAGCCAGACCAGTGCTGTCCCATAGAACCTTCTGCAATGCTGGACACGTTCTACGTGTGCACCGTGCAGTACAGTAGCCACCGGCCACAATGTGGCCGCTGGGCACTTGAAATGTGGCAAGTGCAACTGAAAAACTGAACTGAATTTAATTTTAATTAATTTAAATTTAAATAGCCACACATGACCAGTGGCCTCTATATTAGACAGCTGATCTAGCTCATCCTGTCTCCACGCAGAGAATTAAGAGGGAAACTAGAATTTCCAAGAAGGCAAAGACCACAGTGGATTTATGCCTACAGTTCCCAGGACTGGGTACACAACAAGAGCTCCATAAATGTATACTGTCTTCAACTTTCTCAAACCCTGATCCTGCCTCTTGTATCCCACCTGCCACCCCACCCCTATCAGGAAGAGCAGCCTGGTCACGTCCCACCACAACATTCTACATCTCGAACACCTTGGAGGTGGTCCAGAAGGGACAGGTGGGCTGAGCCCATCAGGGAAGACAGGGAGGACAGTCCTCCCTCCAGCCCTGGATTTGACAATCCCATCCGCCCCCATCCTGCCTCCAGTCCAGCCCACCCTCTGGCCCCACCAGATGCCCTGCAGTCCCCTGAATCCAGCTGGTCCCACACCAGCAGCCGTTTCACATGCCCCTTCTACAAACTCCTAGATGCTACCTCCTCTGGGGCGTCCTCCCTAGGATCCAGCAGTGTGGCTCTCTGTCCTTCAGGGAGGGGACAGCCCTCCCCCATCTCCAGCCAGCGCTTATCACAGTTTTGCAAGCTCTGTTTACATATCTGTTGCCTCCACCAATAGAAGACTTTCGAGAGGGGACAGTGGTGTGTTCACCTCTGTTCCTGACACCCAGTTCAAGGCCTGGCCACACAGGGTCCCAGGTGAATCTTTATTAGACTGAACAGATGGGAAGATGGGTGGTTGGAAGGAAGGTCCGATGGAAAGATGGACTGAGGGTGGATGGATGCGTGTATAGCTATACGGGTGACCCAGGGCACATCCGGGGGCTGAGTGGCTAAGTGGACAAGTGGACACATGGCGGAGAGGAAGGGTGGCTATTTGGGTGGGTGGGTATTTGGACAGGTCGATTCCAGATGGACGTTTAGGGAGGTGGTTATTGGAGTGGCAGGACATCCTCCAAGGACACGGGGGTAGTGCCCAGGTGGGCAGGGTGCAGACCCTCACCAGGATGTCCAGGCAGGCAGCCTTGAGAAGGGTGATCTGGTCCGCAATGGTGAGGGTGGTGAAGCCGGGCAGCTGCTTGGCGAACTCCACAGTCTTAATGATGCACTTGGTGGAGAGTTCACTGAACTTGTCCCAGAGGTCAATGTCCAGAGAGACACGCTGTTCTGAGCTGTTGTTCTGGGAGGACGGGGGAGAGTGAGGGCCTTCCCCTCATGGCACCCTTCTCAGCCTGGCTCCACCAGCCCCCGCAGACCTGCCCTCTACTGCCTTCACTTCCTGAGAGCTCCTTGATGGGAGGCAGCGGGGAGGAAGGGGAGGCGGGGTGGGGGTGGCGGGGACGCGGCGGTGGCCCAGGCAGGGGTGCGGAGGGGCAGGCCTGGCAGAAGAAGGGGTGCCCCCGGGGGGCCGTACCGTAGTGTATTTGCCCAGCTGGCAGAGGGCGGGGAAGGTCTCCTGATGCGCTTTGCGCACCTTCTCGATGAGCTCCCCCACCTCCGGCGTCAGCGTGTAGCTCTCGGAGCACTCGGGCTTGGGCGCCTCCTTCTTCTTCTTGTTTCGGTCGTTCCTCACGGCTGTGGAGGGGCCAGGCCGCGCGGTTAGAGAGCAAGTGCGGCCGGCGGTTCGTCCCCAAGCCCGTCCATCCCCAGCCCGAGCTCCTCCCACCAGACCGAGAGCAGCGGCTGCGAAGGAGGCCACCCGGCGGGGGCGCGCACATGAATGCGTACACACGCGAGCGCACAGGCAGGCGGGACGGCAACACACGGTGCCCCACCCGCCCCCCGCCATGCCCACCCGGCCCACACACCGAGGCCTGCCCCAGGGCCCCGTGACCACCGCACGCACGCCTGCTCTCCCACTTATCTACTCCAGCTCACACTCCGGGTGCGCACGCGCGGGGGTCCAGGGCTGAAGGCACGTGTGCCGAGTGTCCCACGTCTGGGCTCGGCCTCCCTGCCTCCCGCTCCCCCTGCCTCCAGGGAGGACCGGCTCCTGCCTCCACCATCCCCCAGCCCTCCGGGCAGCCGTCTCCCTGGGGTCCCGGGGATGGGCTCGGAGAGCTCTTTGGGCGGCCAGGCGAAGAGTAGGGCTCCCCAGCCTGAGAGTGGGGGGCCCGGGTGGGAGAATCTCTCGGCCCATTAGCCGGGGGAGCTGACAAATCACCGGGGGCGCTGAGCCGCACACACCGCTCGGCTTTAAAGAAGCGGTGGGGTCGTTACCAGCCGATTATCCCAGACACACAATCACTCACAGGACCAGTGCCGGCGGCTGCTGACGCTGGAGGAAGAGAGGGTGGGGGTGGGGGGCCCGGGGAGGGGCAGCGGTGGGGGGGGGCCGGCATAATTTGGAGATCACTCATGTCGATTCTGCAAATTCAATAAAGTGCAAGGGAGAGAAGGGAGAGGGAGAGAGAGAGTGGGGGGATAATTTGGGAAGAGAAAATTGCAGCTGTGACAAGACGTTTATCATTCGGAAGCTTTAATTCTATTGAAATGGCAGCTGCTCAGCTCCGGGGCACAGAGCAGCCAGAGAGGAGAAGGAGGGAGGGAAAGGGGGAGTTGGTGGTGGAAGAGAGAGGGGGTCCCCACCCTGGCCCTTCTGTGATGAAAAGCTCTGGGAGCGGAAGGTGGCAGAAGCAGAGGGAGAAGGAGGTTCCGGGCCCTGCAGGGAAGGGTCCCAGGCCTGTGGGTCCCAAGCTGTCACCCGCTCTGCAGCGCACAGCAGCCACTTCCTGGGCTCCGGACAACGCAGCCCCTTCCTCCTGAGGCAGGAGGTGGCCGGGTGCTGCAGGATCCCTCTGCTCCTGTCTGGGGCTGCTCGTGTCCCCCCCTCGTCCCCTCCCAGCTTCCTTCTTCCACTGCCCTGCCCACAAAGGGCTAGAGGGTCCTGCAGCCCCCTCCCCCACCCCATCCCCCATGGCTCAGGCACCATGGCAACGGCCACGCAGACAAGGAGGCGTCTGTCAGCGTCATTTATCTCTGACATCATCAATCACCGGTCACCACGGCAACACCCATGATTTCAACACAAGAGGGTCTCCCTGTCCAGCCCTCCCTCTCTCCCTCCATCGGGCCTCAGCTGAGCCCAAACTGGAAGCCCCCGTTCCTCTGGGATCGGAGAAGTCCCAATTCTCTCTTCCAACTCCCAGTCCCAGGTTCCACCAGACAAAGGCTCTAAGATCCCTATGCCTGCAGCACCTCCCCCGCCCCCCCCACACACAAGAAATACCCAGCAGCACCCCTGTCCTGAGATGCACAATCCGGAGGGACTCGGGGAGGCCTCTGAGCCCCACCCCAAAGCCACGCAGGGACTGGAAGCACGGCAGCGGGCGCAAACACATGCATGCACGTGAACAAGCACACACAGCCCGCCTCACTCGAACAGGAAGGGCTGTCCGCACATGGACACACAACTCGCGAGACAGACAGACAGGGCCCTGCAGCTACAGGTGAACCGTCCTCAAGCACCAGCCTGTACACCACGTCACGAGCACGGCCGTTCACATCTACACACACGCACATGGCCCTGATCGCCCAGCTTTAGGGGCCAGGCACTCACACTCCCTGGACATGCCCCTGACCGCCCAGCTTTAGGGCCACGGCACTCACACTCCCTGGACATGCCCCTGATCGCCCAGCTTTAGGGCCACGGCACTCACACTCCCTGGACATGCCCCTGACCGCCCAGCTTTAGGGCCCACGGCACTCACACTCCCTGGACATGCCCACTTCGAAGCACTTCTGCAGCCGGCAGTACTGGCAGCGGTTCCGGGTCACCTTGTTGATGATGCAGTTCTTGTCCCGATGACACGTGTACACCATGTTCTTCTGGATGCTGCGGCGGAAGAAGCCCTGGGTATGGAGGGCAGGGAGTCAGGTCAGCCACACCCTCAGTAGGAAGAGCGCTGGCCTGTGGCCTCAGCCGTGGGGGCAGAGGGCCAGGTGGCTGCTGCCCCCAAGGGCTTTGGACATCAACTACCTGAGTAGGCCAGATAAGGCAGAGAGAAGGGTCCACCTACAAGGATACCCCGAGAAGAATCCCAGTACCTGCTGCCTCAACACTGCAGGTGGGCAGAGGGCTTCCCCCAACCCACACGCATAGACCCAGCTTCCTCTCTCCTGGGGAAAAGGACCTCGGGCTGCTGGTGAGTCAAGTAAAGGGGCAGATGGGGCTAGATGAGAGAGAGGCAGAGCTCTGGAACCCACAGCCCTGGGCTCAGAGCACAAGAAGAGAAGGCAAGCAGGAGGGGCCACACAGACACACACACAGGCTGGCCAGACAGGTGGAGAGCGCGCTCAGGAGCAGGGCAGCAAAACACGCATTCGCTAACCAGGCAGATGCGCACAGACTGATCACAGGTAGACCAGGCTGGTCAGGGGCTGCCCACACGGGCTAACAGAGAGACTGACAGACAGGCTAAGGCAGACCAAGAACAACCAGACAGGACAGGCAGACAAAGAGTCCAAGGCCTGGTGCTTTGCGCTTATCTCTGCCCCACACTGAGGGGCAGCCCAGGGCCCCAAGCCTCAAAGCTGCGCAGCTTCTGAGCTCCAATCTCTGGTGAAGAAACAGGTACAGAGGCTCAAGCCCTGGGGAGGGAAGGAGGAGAGGCCATGCCCACAGCTGCTGGGAAGGTGGCAGCCACATCTGCACCCTGGAGCCAAACATGGGCACGTGGAAATCCAGCCAGACTCTGGGAAGCCCACATCCTGGGCACCTGAAGGAGAGGCCCAGGCAAGGCGCCTGCTCCTAACGGCCTCCTGCCAGGCTGCCATGGCGAGGTTCAGGCAGGGCCACAGAGGGCAGGCCTCCTGGGTCCCCAGCCAAGAGCCAGTCGGCAGCTAGCTCACCATGGCAACCCGGGCATCGGTAGCAGAGCGGGTGTACACCCTGCCAGCTGGAGGATGGAGATGACGGGGAAAAGAGCTGAGACAGGAGGGGGACCTCTGGTTTGGGGGACCCCTGCTCATCTACGGGGAAGGAGGTTCTGCTGAAGGCTTCCCCTCCTCCAAGGCTGCTGCCACCTCCCGCACAGAAGTAAGACCAGCAGCTTCAGGGACACCCACTACCACCACCACCACTGGCACAGTCCCAGCCCTCGGCAGTGGGAACATCCTATTTATCTAATCAGGGATGTCCTTCCCAATGACCCCCTCAACTCACCTTGCAGCCCTCACAAGCGCTGACCCCATAGTGGTAGCCTGAGGATTTGTCTTGACAGACAAAGCAAGGCTTGTAGATGCGGGGGAGAGGGGGTGGCGAGGGGGGGCTGGGCACTATCTCTTCGGAACTGCTGCTCTGGGTCTCAATGGCTAGAGAGACAAGAGGAGAAGGGCGGTTAGAGAGAGACCCAGGTCACCATCCTTAATACAGTGCCCACCCTGCCTCCTGATCTCTCCCAGGAGCCTCTCCCAGCCACTCCACTGCTGCCAGGAGTCAAACTCTGGGGAAGGGACACAGTCTCAGGAAACCTGGGACTTCCCAGCCCGACTGGGGAAATGAGGCTGCCGATGAAGCTCCAGCACCCCCTCAGTCCTGCCTACCTCCGCAGGACCCCACCTTCAAAACCAGAAGGAGCAGATAATAAACCATCAGATTTGTACGCGGATGTGGCAGTACTTGGCGCTTGGGCGTGGGTGTCAGCCTGGTTCCACAGCCCTGGACCCTGGGCAGCCCGGCCCCATCTCCCCTACGTTAGGAAGGAGTTAAGGCCTGATGAGGAGGGAGGGAAGAGGACACAAGCTGGGGACAGAGGAAACTGGGGTCAACAGGATATTCAAAGCCGGCCACTCCCCCACCCCCTCTGCTTCCGCTCCCCCCTCCATCCCCTCTGCCTGCAGCCACAGCCCCTCCTCCACCCAAACAATCCCCTGGCCAGGGACCCAAAGCAGGGTGTGCACAGTCACAAATGCTGGGGCACAGCAGGTGGGGACTCCCTGAGATAAGCAGGGGGACCCCCTGGAGACAGGGAGAAGAGTCCCTATGGGTCCCGGAAGCCCATTGCTCTGGGTGCCCCCTGTCTGGGGGGAAAAGCATGACAAAGGGGGTCTGTTCCCATCAATGCTCTGTCTGTCTGACCTCCATACGATACTATGTCCTGTGTCCCGGTTACTATACCCCTCCCCTCCTGTTATTCAGCTCTAAGAGGGCAGCCAGGAGGGTGACCTAGCCAGCAAGGGCAGCTCCCCCTACAAATCCTTCCCAGTGCCTGGCCCCATGCCCATCACCCCAGGCAGAACAGGGCTGGGTTGCATGGGGGCTGTCTGTGCCCGAAGCCAGGGCAGCTGGGGGTGTACTGTCCTGGATGAGAACTGTGACCCAGTCAACCCCAGATTCCCAAGCGGCCACCCAGCACCCTCCTGAGGCTTTGCTAAGTCCACGTGCCCAGGGCCAAGGAGGGGCAAGGATGTCTCCCTGAGGAGATAGATCCCTGCTTCCTCCCACACCCCAGAATCCTATCTAGTCTCACCCCAAACTCCAGCACACGAGGTTCTGGAATTCAAAGGGGCCCAGAGTTCCTGCCCAAGCACCTCATGGCACCTCATGGCTCATGTGGCCCCGAAGCCCAGGCACAGAGAAAAGAAGCACGTGGATGGGGGTGGGGAGCGGTGGGGGGCTGGCTAGCTGCATGCTACTACCCTCCCCCTTTACCTGCAAACTCAACTAGGGACTGCCAGGCGGTTGATGACAGGGAGCCAGGCCAACAACCTTGGCAGGGCTTCCCCGGCTCTTAGCTGGGCCTGGGCACCACTTCCCTGGTCAGCCCGGCCGACCAGCACTGCTGTGGCCCCACGTCCCTGTCCCTGCCCAGAGGGCAGCCTGGAGCAAAGGATCAGTGGCTGCCGACACCAGCCCCGCACCCAGCCAGACTCTTCGCTGACCTCCCCCACCCTCTGCTCCTCACCCCAAATCGAACCGTCCTGGCCTGGTTTTCCCCACCTCACTCTCCCAGAGGCCAGACAAGCAAATCAGACAGGCGAGAGGTCTGAGAACAGCTGCTGGGGGGGGGGGGCGGGGTTGGGGGGCCTGGGTGAGGCCAGGAGGCAGAGGGGTGAGCGACAAAGGAGCCCTTTGTTGTGCTAACTTTTTCCAAGACGTAAAAGGAGTCACAATAGACAATCCAGACTGGTGGGGGGTGGGGGGTGTCAAGGACAAGGGGGTGTGGGGAGGGACCATGGCCTAGAATCCCAGTCAGAGTTCTGACCAGAGAGGAAGAGGCTCCGACCTCCCTCCCCCTCCCTCTCTCCCTCCCCATCCAGTCTTTGCCCTGGACCCACCTCCCCCAAGGCCCGACCTCTAAAATGGACCAGAGGAGAGGGGGAGAAAGGACAGAGGGAGCTTTGGGGTACGGAGTGGGGTTGAGGGGAGGGGGCCGTGGGGAGACACAGGGGGTACCCAGATGAGGGACAGGCAGCTTAAGACCAGGGACTGACTGGGGAGGCAAAGGTCTGTAGAAATTTGGAGCTGAGGCAAAGTCCAGAGGCTGTTTATGAAACTGGAAGAATGTGCTTTTTAAATTGCGCTTTTTGGCAGGATGGGGGAGATGACCGAAGGTGAGGGTACACAGTTTGGGCTCATTGAGGCCTCCCTGCGGCCCGCCCCACAGCAGCTGGCTGCCTCTGAGGCTATCACACTGGTCTGCACGCCCCACGCCCAGCACATCCCCACCTGTCACCCAGGTAACAGCTCTGAGGTTTCCCACTGTGCCCTTTGAACCCAGAGCCCCGGCTCAGTCCCCACCTCCCGGGCCACCAGCCAGCAGCCAAGGGGAGCAGGGGCACTCTAGGACGCTCCCAGCCTCTGCAAGAGTCAGGACGCAGCCTTAACTCTGCACACCCAGCGGGGGAAGGACTGCCACGGCCTGGCCCCTTCCCGCTCACCTCCCTCCCCAGAGGCCCCAGTCCACAAATCTCTCCTCTTCCTGCAGAAGGACGAGGCGGGAGAAGCACCACACCTTCTCAGCTCAAAAGTTCCAGCGCCCAGCGAACGGATGGCACCGGCCCAGGGAGCCAGGCGTCCCCTCCCGCCCGCGCTGCCAGGCTGCCCCTCCCCCGCCCCCGCTCGGCTCCTGGTGGGCAGAACGCTCCGGAGTCCCCGCGCCCCAGAGCCGCTCGCAGGCCCGCACAAGGGGCCGGTTTCCTGGAGGAGATCTGCAGGAAATCAGTCGGGCCCCCGGCCAGCGGCTCCCCTCCCAATCCTGCTGGCGCCCGCTCCTCCGCAGCTCCGCTGGCAGCCCGCGGGGAGGGGCGGGGAGGGGGCGCACGGCGCTGGGCCCCGCCCTTCCTCCACCCCAGAGGAGGGTGGGGGTGACTCTGGGTGTAGCGCGGCGGCGGCGGCGGCGGCGGCAGAAGGCCCCTACCCAGCGGCCGCGGATAAGCATCTCCCCCCCTCCCCCCACTACGGGCATCCACGTGCTTCACATTCTTGGACGTCTGGGAGCGGGCGGAGGCGTGAGCCGCGAGATTGGTGGGGGACAGATGGAGAGCCACATCCTGTGTACCCCTTGTCCTCTGGCGCCCCAAAACGGGGATTCTGGGGGAGGGAGGCAAGGTCCCCGGGGCCCTGCAGGATCGCGAAGGTCTTCTCCCCCAGCCCACGTGCAGCCTCTTCCCACCTCTGGTGGAGGTGGCAGCAGCCAGTGGAGAACTCGGCGTGAGGGGGCAGGAGGGCTCCTGTCACCAGAGGACCTACACACACCCAGGGGTTCGGTCATGAGCCCGTGTACTCCAGACACACTCAAGTCACCACCCCCAGCCTCCAGGCCCTCCCAGCCTGTACCCCACCACAACCCTCCCAGCCACTTTCCCGGCCCACTAAGCCTTGGGGGCTGAGCCCACTGCCACAGATCCGACACTCCCACCACGGGAACCGGGGAGCCGGGGCCTCTGGCTCCACGCTGCCCCACACACGGTGCGGGGGAACAGGCCTCCACTTCCCCCATTGCCCGCGGGCCTCCAGGCTTCCCCCTACCTCGCCTGGCCAGTTTGGGGCCAGAAAGAGCTGAGCTGCCCCCAAGGGCTGGAGCCCAAGGCCTCGGATCCCATCTCCTCCCCAGTCCTCTGGCAAAAGTGGCCAAGGCTGTGGAGAGAGTGCCCATGGCAGCCATGCCCCAAGTATCCCACTTAGCAGGGGACACCTTCCTCCAGTTCTGGAAGGATGGGAAGAAGGGTCCCAGTGTGTGTCACACCTCTCGCCTGTCCGTTTTTTTTTTTTTCCTAAAGTGCACCCACGCGCACCCCGCCCTCCCTCCCACGGTCTGCAGCCTGCAGCCTCCCAGGCAATCTGCCCCAGAGGCAAAGGTCAGGGGGCGGGACAATAAAGGCTGGGGGTGAGGTGGCTCTGAAAGGGGCAGAGATGGGCGTCTCTGCACCTCAGGTCTCTCTTCCTAGAGCAAAGGCATTGCGGGTTGCCCTTCAACCTACTGCAATCTGCCAGGCCCCCAGAGACCCACTCTACCCCTCCTCCCTGGCAGGCAAAAGAGAGGCAGCCAGGCCGGGAGGGTGGGAGAAGCCCCCCAGGGAAGAGTTGAGCCCAGAGCAGGGGAGAGGACAGAACCAGAGCCAAGTAACAATAACCCCCTAAGCACCGCTCTCCCCCACCAGGTACACTACCTCACAGCTGGGTATAAACATGCCCAGGTGTGCACCCCAGGCACGCACAGCTCCCGCCCGCGTACAGAGCCTCTCCCTTCCAGGGAAGCCTGAACCCAGCCAGAGGACGGCGAGGAGAGGAGGTGCCAGGACTCCAGGGTTCTCATCAACAGCGGCCCTCTTAAGAAGGGACAGCCCAGTGCCTGCCCCATCCCCACGTGAAAACACGGTAACAAAAGGACACGGCTGAGTTGGGAGGGGATGCAGCCCTCATTTCCAGAGTAGCCCCAGACCCACAAAAAAATCAAACTCATCCTCCAGAGAACAAACCGTATTAGGATTATGGGGAGGGGGATTCTTCCCACCAGAGTAGCTTCTCCCCTCCTTTCCTGGCATAGAAGCTTGTGCCAGCCAAGTGTCTAGGGCCAGGACAACCCTCAGATGGACAGGTGCCCTTCCCCAAGGTGTAAGGGTCGGTTAGGCTGGCCGACGGGTATCTGACGGAGTTGCCCCTTCCTGCCACACCCCACTGCCAACACCAAAGAAATGGAGCGCTCCCCTGACACCCAAGAGCTGGGGGCAGCAGCTGTCGCCCAGGACAGGCTCTCCCCAAAGCTTTGGCAGGGGTGGGATCTGGGGAGGAGGCCCCTCCTCCTAGAAGCAGACAAGCCCACAGATAGGACCTTTACCCCACCCTTCAGGGTGGGAGAAAGGACCACTCAGCTGTGAAGCTATCGGATTGCAAGCAAGAAGAAAATAAACTGGGGACAAGGGGCTTCACTTCCCCTGCAAAAAGTGGAAGGAGAGATGAACAAACGTTTCCTGAAAGGAGGAACCCCCAAAGTTCCTCAGTCCAAATACAACAGAAATAGCGCCCAGGGTTACTCGGGGGAGTCCAATTGTCCAACAAGGGCACCCTACTTTCAGCAAGAGAGACAAGGGAAAGTGGAGGGTAGGGTAGAGACAAGACCCTCACTACGCCCCCAGGCCTGCATCTCCTGGTGGAGCGGAAGCCCTACAGCCCACCCTCACCCCCCAGCTCCCACAATAGGAGGGATAGGCCGGTACCTACAGTGGTTTGAGCCATTCCAAAGCGGAGTCCGGAGCGGGGTGGAGTAGGGACCGGGGGCAGGGAGCCCCTTCTCCGGGAGCAAACAGGCCCGGTTCTGGTTATAAAAATCCACCACCAGGAAGGGATTGGGGGTGGGGGTGAGTCCCCCCACGTCCACACTCTCGTACATCTTCCCCGCGAAGACAAGAGGTCCGGGCGGATAAGTCCTGCGCGCCGCCTCCCTCACTCAGCGGGCGGCGCCATCCGAGAGCTGCTGGGGGCGAGGGGCACGTCCCCCCCGCCCCGACTGGAGACCCGGGCCGGGGGCCGCCCTCTGCCCTTAGTCCCGCGTCCAAGTCGGCCGGGCGCTCTGCGAGTCCCAGGTGAAAAGCAGGGAAGTTGTGTGTACTGGGGGCGGGGGGACTGGGGGGGGGTCCTTCGGCTGACCCCGGGAACGCCCGGCCGAGGCCCGGGAACTCGGCGTCTTCACCTCGAGGGGGCTCCCGTCGCGACTCTCATAGTGTCCGAGGCAGCGTCCCGCGGCTCCCCGAGTGCGCCGGCCGGGGGCGAGGAGTCACCGAGCACTTCCTCCTCCCAGCCGGGGCTCCCGGGCTTCTCCGGGGCGAGGATTCCGGGTGGGGTGGGGACCGCGCGGCTCCGCCTCCGCCTCCACCAGGCAAGGGGCGGCCGCCCTGCGCTCGGTCTCCGGCGGTGCGCGCCGCGGGCCCCCAGCCCCGGCCTACGCGCCCCCTCCCCTGCAGTCCCACCCCCTTTCCTCCGCCCCGTCCCGTCCAGGCACCGCCCCTGCCTTAACCCTTTCCCGGCGGGTCCGGCAGCAGCGGGCGCCAAACCGGGAACTGAGAGGGAGAGGCGGGCCATGGAAGGCAAGTGGCGGGGAGCCCGGGCAGGAGGAGGAGAGAAGAAGGGACGGAAGGGGTAAAAGGCTCGAGAGGAGGAGTGCACGGAGTACTGACGGAGGCTGGGTACCGGGAGAGGAGGGGGCTGCGCCAGGACGGAAGAGGGGCGGGCGTCTCCCCCGTCCCAGTTCCGGCTCCCAGCCTCCCCCGTGCTTTGGTCAGTCCCCGACCCCGCGATGCCAAGGCGAGGGAGGTGGTGGGCGGGAGGAGGGGGATGGTCCCGCTGTCCTCCCCCAACACACACCCCCCACCCAGCCCGGGCCTCATTTGCCTAATGCAATGCGGCTGAACTCTCTCTGAACTCGCCTGGCGGCGCCTCACCTCCGGGTGACCCACCCACCGCTGCCCGTGACATCACCCGCTCGCCAGCCTGCCCGCGGGGCTCACCCGCCAGCCCCCTGCCTGGTCGGGCCGCTCCCCCGGAGACGCGGAGAGTGGCGGCAGGAGGCGAAGGTCTGGGGTGCGTGTGGCCAAGTGTTAGCGCCGTGCCGGGTATCCCGGGTATGACATTGTGCAGCTCGGGCACCGCGTGGGAATGAGACACCCGGCTTGTGTCATTGTCTGTGACATCATGTGTGACTGCGGCCGCCCGCCCGCCGGAACCCGATGCGGCAGCTCGGGTGCTTTGGCACAAACGCGTGCAGAGGGGGCTCTCCCCGCAACGCCCGGCGTGCTTCAGTCGAGCAAAACCCCGCCCAGGGTGTCTCCCACAGGCGGAACCAGCATGGGCCCCCCACCGCACCGTCTAGCCCTGGAGAGAGAAAAGGAGGGGCTGGTGCCTTTCAGCTGACCACTTCCTCCCGGAAGCCCTCGGGATGCCGGTTTCACTGGAAGAAAGACCTGGGTTGGGTAGGTGCAGGAAGGCGCGGGGCGGGGGGGGGGGATGCCCCAGGAGAAGAGAGTATCTTATTGCTCCCTGTGACCCTGCAGCAGAGCTCCCTCATTTGATAGGAATTTACGTGCTTCCCGAGGATAGAACCTTCTAAAAGCCAGGTTTCTAACATATGTGATCATTTAATCCTCACAGCAACTCTTAAGAGATAAGTGGTATTATTCCTATTTTACAAATAAAGAAACTAAGGTCTTAGCAAGGTTAGGTGGGTTGTCCAAGATCACACTGCTATTAAAGAGTGAGGATTTGAACTTTCTGCCATCAAAGCCCATATTCCCACCACGCCAGGCCGATTCAAGGAAAACTATTTTCTGAGCACCTCCCAGGTGGATACCCTGGGGAGCCTGCCTTTGCAGACCTTATGGTGCAACAGCCATTTAGCAAATAATCACAAATATATATATTTATGTTTATTACTGCATATTATAAATAATTGCAAACTGAGATAATTGGTATTATGACACAAGTAAGCACATAAAGTATGCTTTGAAAGAGAATTAATGTAGGCACCTAATTTAGGTTGGAAGGTCAAAGCAGAGACCTAAAGAAAGAGTAGAAGTTTAGAAGTTAGGTAAAGAGTAGGAAGGAGTGGAATCCCAGTAAAAGAGCCTGTGCAAGGGTCCTGGGGTTACAGACGTTGGTGAGTTCATTCAAGGAACTAACAGAGGACATAACATAAAATTCAAAAGAAAAAGGAGCAGAGGACCAGGCTGGAGAGGTGGGCTGAGGCCAGACCAGGTGAGCTTGCTGGATTTTATCTCAAATGCAGGGAGAAACCACAAAAAGGTTCCAAGCAAAGGAGAGGCAAGATCTGATTTACAGTGTTATAAATCAGATTTAACCATGTGAAGCTGTATGAAGAATGGATGGTAGGAGGGCAAGAGAGACCAGTTAGAACAGTCCAGGCAGCACACAATAGTAGCACAGCCCAAGAAACTGGCAGTGATGATAGAGGCAAGTCATCAATGTGGCGGGGGGTGGGGGGCGGATAGGGGGTAGTGTGGGAAAGGAGGTAGCAAAGAGGACTCTGGTGTGTGGCTTGTGCTACAGCAAAGTTTCCAAGAGTGCAAAGTAGAAAAGTCTACTGGGCAGGTGGACGGGTGGGTGTTGGGCTCCAAAGTGAGGTCTCACCTAAGTGAGGTCTGGGCTGCAGATGGAACGCTGGGTGCAAGCCTTGGCTGTGGATGAGATTGCTGGGGAGGAGGGCAGACTGCTTCCACAGCCCTTGGTATCTCCTCCCAAACGACGTAGATCCTGGGCACCAGTTATGTGCTAGGCCTTGTGTTCACAGCTTCAAGGTACTAAGGGATCTGGGACTGTCCCTGCCATCAAAGACCTGGTGATCAGTAAGAGATCTCCCAAATGATACAGCTCACTGCAGGTACCAGGTGGAGAGAGTCACTTCATGGTAGAGAGATGAGTGTTGTTAAGAGAAAAAATAAGGACCTGCGGGCATTCAAAGGAGGGAGTGCGTGAGCAAGGAAGCGGGAACATGTGAAGGTTTCTGGGAAGAGGCGGTATTCGAGATATTCCTTGAAAGATGGATAGGATTTCCGGAGCTAGAGAAGTGGAGAAGTCGGGGTGAGATGCCTGTTCCGGGCAACAGCAAGGTCATGGGGCAGGTCAGAGCAGAACACAGTGTCCTGGGGCAATGGGAGAAGAGGGAAAAAGGAAGGTTCTGGCCGCCTGGGGGGGGGGCAGCGGGGATGTGGGGAGGACCGAGTGGCTGGCCTGGGGCCCCGTCCTCCTCTGCCGTGTCCCCCACAACTCCTCCAGGACTGTGTGCTTAGCAGGCCCTCAGCAGGTATGGGCAGAACTGAAGTGGCCTCCGCTTGTGCCAGGCAGGGGTCCCTCCAGTCCCCAACCCCATCTGGAGGGGATAACAAACAGGAAATCATGAGACCCGGGGCCAGACGGACATCAGGTCCCAGTACAGGGTAGCCATCCCCCAAGACAATGCCCGGCTCCACCCAACCCTCGTCATCACTGCTTTTGCAGGGTACTTGAAGCTCACCCAGGCCCTCACCAGCAAGCAGGTCACCGTGGCCTCATAGCAACTTGCCCAGCAAGCAACGAATTAGGAGTCTTGCTTTAAAGAGGAGGAAACAGACTCAGACTCGAGAGAGGTTGAGTGATCTGCCCAAGGCTGCGCAGGAAGAGCTGTCCTTTAAGACTTCTGCCAAGGGGGCCTTGGGCCGTGGGCTGAGGTTCCCAGCAACTCAGAAGTCAAAATGGGGAGGGGAGGACCTCTATTTCTGATCTAGTCGGGGCAGAGGGCCTCCAGTCTACCCTGGGAGGTCCAGCTCCATGGGCTGTGCCCCACCATTGAAAACGGAGAGAAGGAGGGCGTTGTAGGCACCGCCCCAAAGTGATTTGGAGAAGGGAAACACTTCCTCTTTCCACAGACACTACCCCTCAAAGGGTAGTCAGGGCCTGCACTGGCACATCCCCATGGGCACAGGGCCCTTGGCACGGGCGGACACAGTGTCTCAGGTCTTGGCCAGCCTAAGAGGACAGGCTTCCTTCCCTGAGTCCCCTCCCCCTGCCCATGCTGGGATCCTGCCCTGAGGGGGCCTGTGCACTATCAATGCTTGGAGATAAAAGGTGAGGGGGCCGCATTTTCATTCAAAACCCTGTTCAACAGTCTTTTGGCTGACTCTGCATTTTGGACCCTAGGCAGGGCACTGCTAGCAGTCCCCCCTCTCCCTGGGCTGTCCCTCCTATTGTCCAGGGAAAGAGTGGGCAGAAGCGGGGGGGAGGGACGATACAGACTGAAAAGGGGAGTGGCAGAGGAGAGGGAAAGGAGAAGGGCTCACCCCCTCCAGTCTCTCCAGGCTCCCCCAGACCCCAGGGCCACACAGCAAATGTGTGGATGGAAAGGAAAAGTCTGGACCCAGTCTTTCGGGGCTCCCATCCCCAGCTCCTCTACAGATAGCTTCCAACCTCCCTGCCCCCACTCCACAAATGGAAACAAAATAAGAACGGTAGCTTTTACACTCTGTTCCTACAGTGTCTGCCTGGATGGAGATGGAGGGAGGGTGCCCGTTGAGCTCTGCAAACTCTCCGGGCTGCAGTGGGCTGATCTGGGGGCGGGGATGGGTGTGAACAGATTGTATCCGCAGCTTCCAGGACAGGATGGAGATCTGGCCCAGGCCTCTTATCAGTCTTTCCCTCCAGCCTTCAGGATCAAAAACAGAAAAGGGGGCGTGGCTAGGGGGGGAGGCCTTCCCCTACGCCCCCTACTGGGTGAAAGCAGAAGGTCCTGAGGCAGAAGCGGGGCTTCAGCCATGGGAGAGGGGGTTTTACCATGGCCCTGAGCTCCCCGCACCCAGGAGGGCTCCCCACAATACCCTCCCGCAGCTGCCTATCTGGATGGTAGAAAACAGCCCAGCTGTAAGGTCACTTAGCTCAGCCACTTAACCACCGGTGCTGTTTCCTCATGTGTAAATGGAGATAATGTCCCTCTCCCAGGATTGTCGGGATTAAGATTTGTAAAACAGAGATAAAGTCCCAGGCACACAGTAGGTGCTCCACAGATGTTAGCCTCCCGTCCTCTCCAGCCCCCACCCAGAAAGGGCCACGGTCCCTTTCCACTGTCGTAACACAGGGTACCACGGCAAGGAGACAGCGATGATCACATGCAAGGTGAAGAGCAGAGTGTGCGTTACAGCAAAGATCTCGCCTAATCTCAGCCCTCTGAGGGAGGTTCTGGTCAGATCCCTGGGTTACAGACGAGGACACATACTCAGAGAGGTTATCACATCTAGTAAGTGGCAAAGCCAGAACTCGCTACACAGCGTACTCCACCTCCCCTCCCACCACCCCCGCTCCCCGACACCGTGGAATTCCCAGGGGAGCAACAAAAAAGGCAGGTTCATTTCCTCTCCAGCCTAGACTAGCGATAAGAAATAAAGACCCTTCCCTCCCCAAACACACAACACAATCACAGACACCTCCCCCTTACACCCTCTGTGCCCTAAGTCACCGCCCCCTCCAGCACACAAACTGACACCCCTTCCGGGCTCTGGGTCTGATTCTCCTCATACGCACTCTGACCCTCTCACCCAATACACGTAAGCCATCGACCCCCTCCCCAACACACACCCAACCTTGACCTCCCCACCCCTAAAACACACCCAACCCTGACCCTCCCCCCAAGGCACACTGAATCCCAACCCTCCACAGTAAATACCAGTCCTCAGAGACCACGCCCCAGGGGCTGGTTTAGAGGGGGGATCCTGTCCCATCTCTGGAGCTTGCCCCTCCGGCTCCCTGGGAGACGACAGCAGAAAAGATACCCACCTGTCCCCAGTGACCTGGAGAACAGTTCTGTCCTTCCACAGGCCCCCGGGTCTTTGAAGGGTACACCCAAGGTCCAGCCTCCTCCTGACCTGGGGAGAGGAATGGGAGGTGGAGGGAGGACTACCAAACACCTGTGTTGGTGGGAAGTGGGAGGAGGGAGCCTCATGTGCCAGGTTGCCTACAGAAAGGGTGGCAGAGGACCAGAGCATGTAATCGCTCCTTACAGGAGTGGGGTCCACAGATGTCCACCCCTCCTAGGAACTGCCTGACCCCCAGCACCAGCCCCCAGGTGGGGAGAGCGGGGAAGGCGAGGCTGCCTCCATGCCTGAGCTTTGATCTGTCATGCTTCGCTACCCAGTGCTGAGAGCCAGGGTCTCCAGGCCCCTCAGCCCTGCCCAAGAAGGAGGGAGATGCAGGGCTCCCTCAGGTTCCTGGCCACACCTCTGGTCCCAGAGAAGGGGAAGGTCAGGGAGAAGCTCAGAGTCTGGGGCCGTGGGTAGGAAGAGAAGTTGTTGTTTACTAGGAAGGGACAGGGCAACCCACAGGCTCACAAAGGGAGGGGGCAGGAAAGGGCATTGCCTAACCCGAAATGTGGGCACCCCACCCTGGGGGATGAAGGTTAGCAGGATGGGAAGTGGGGTACCCGGAAACCCTCCCCACCCACCTCTAAGAAAGAGGAAGAAGCTTGCAACATTCAAAGAAGGGTAAAACATTTGCTTGTCCGGCACAAGACAGGGCAAGGTCAGGGGTCAGGCCCAGCCCCATCCAACCCTCCATGAGCCAGGCCCCAGGTGGACAGAGCGTCTGGGGCTCTGTTCCTATCACCTGGGGAAGAGCAAGCTGTCCACCGGCACCAGGCTGAGCACCCTCGATGTCGATGTCTCCCTCCCTGAAAACCCCACCCTGGCAGGAAGCAGACACTCCAGTCACTGGAGCTGGGATATGAATCCCAGTCCCCATGGACCCAGGCACTACCCCACACAGACATACCCGCTCCTTCCCCAGCAGCCCCGAACCCAGACACTGGCCTCCCCCATCACCTAGCATAGACTGAAGACCAGGCCAGAATCGGGGGGCTTCCAACTCCGACTCCCAGGTCAAAGTGCTGCTGGCTGCGCACCCCCAAGGGGGGAAACAGAAGGTGGAGGTTTGAGTAGGTGGCAGCCGCCTGCCCCCTGCCCCAGGGCACAAAGGGTAGGGACCTAAAGGAGCACAGACTTAGAGCCCCTGCTCCCAGTGGCTGGTGGGGCCTGGGAGGGAGGGGGCCACCGTGCAGCCAGAGGAGGTGAGCCAGGAAGCGGTGGTGGCAGTGGGCAGTGAGGCGCCCAGCCAGGGCCTGCCCCAGGGACAAAGAGACTCCCTGGCTCCGGGGAGAGGGCGCTGCCCCCACACTGGGAAGGGGGCACTGACCGCCCAGCCGGGCGCACAGGGCAGCGGCGCCAGGCATGTTGCCAGTGGCCACGGGAGAGGCGGTGGGTGCCCGGGGCAGGGTATTCAGTACCTGCCTGCCAGGAGAGGTGGGACACGTTTCCCAGGTCAGCAGCTGACCAGCCAGCCCGCCGTCCACGGCCCCCTTCTGCTGTTTCCACCCCCTCCTGCCCCAGGCCAGGCCCCGGCTCCCTCCCCCCCGCCAAGCCCTGGCCTGGCGCCCAGCTGGGCCCTGGGGGCCCGAGTTACTGTAAGCGTCCTGGCAGGCCCGAGGCCTGGACTCTGCCAGCTGGCCACAGCTGCCGCCACCTCCCACTACCTGGCTCGGCCAGCCAGGGAAGGTTACCGAGACCCCCACCCAGCCAACAGGCGACCCCTGTGGCAGAAGGCGGAGGCGGAGAGAAAACGCAGGCCCTGCCAAGAGCAGGCTTGCATCCACAGCCGGAGTCCAGGCTGAGCGCCCCCTCCTGGGACACTGCCCCGACCCACCAGGCTGCCTGTGGGCCCCTCCCTCTCACCCTCCCCACAAAGGGAAGCACCACCTAGCCTGGCCAAGGCGAGGGGAGGGATTCTATGCCTTCAAGCCCCTTCCCCCAGAAGCACTGGATGGGGCGGGGCGGAGGTGGGGCGCTGCTCTCAGTAGAGCTGCCATTTCCACCAAATGTCGAGAGGTTTGTTTACCCGCCTCCTGCCTCCGTGTCCAGTCCTTGGAGCTATTTATAAGGCCCTCCACGGCAGAGCACTGGGTGGGAGGGGGGGGGCGCGGCGTGAGAGGCGCCGGAGGACAGCACTGTTCAGCTCTCCCTCTGTCCCCCGCAACACCAAACACAATCACAGCCGTCAGCCTACAAGCCCCCCAAACGACGATCCCCCTTGTCTGGAGGAGCCCTCGCCACTGCCGAAGAGATGTGCCAAGAGGCCCACCTCGGCCTGCCGCCCTCCACCGCCCCTCCCACCATGCCCACCACTCCACTTACTGGCCGGGGATGGCGTGCTATAGCCGCTAACTGGAAGCTGGTGCTGGAGAGTGGTCAGAGCGCCCGGTGGGGAGAGTCCACCCAGCATGGGGGGGAAGAAGAAGGCGTAGGGGGGCACCGGGTATCCATTGAGGTGCCCGCCCCCAGGTGTTGGGCAAGAGCTGCTGTTACTGGCCATGCCAAGCAGCCACAGTCAGAAGGGCAGGCAGACAGTCTGGCCGAAGGCTCTGGCAGGCTTCAGGCCGCCTCTCCTCGGGTCATGGGGCCTGGGCCCAGAGGGGGTTTGGGTGGTCAGCCCACCCCCCCTTCTGTCCTGGAGCTGCGGTCCAAGGCTAGCAGGCTGATCTCAGCCTCCTGGAGCCCCCACTCCAGTTGGGGGCCAGGTGGGCTGGGGGACGTCCCAAGAGCCGTTCCTTTGGTCACGCACTTCTGTGAGCTGGCACTTCCCAGGAAGGTCCAGAGCTGGCCTTCAGGACGCCGGAAGGATCCCTCTCCTAGGTGGGCCCGAGCTAGGTGGCTGGGGAGGCCATGTCCTGTGATGCTGCAGAGAGAAAAAAGACAGGTGAGTGGGCACCGAGGAGCAGGCGCACGGGCATTCCCCGTGGAGCTCCCCAACCTGGGCGGCTGGAGATTTTCCCGTGGCACCCGGCTGAGCAGACAGCTGGCACCATGCCTGGCTGGCAGAGACGGCCTGGGAGTAGGGCCCAGACACTGCTGGGGGTGGCAGGACAGCAGAGCCAGGCTGGGGAGACGGGGACAGAGCCCAGAGCCGAGGAGGACCTCTCACCCACAATCCTGAGAGGAAAGGGTCCCCGGTGCCATGCCACCCCGGAAGATTCCTGCAGCAGAGGAAGGCAGCTGGCCCTCCTTCCCCCAAAGCGGGTTACCTGAGGTCAAGATGCAGAGAACGTGTGCTTGAAGGGAGGAGGGAGGGGGAGGAAAAGCCGCTTCCCTAAAGCGGTGGCACTTCTCAGAAAAATGACTCCTAAGCCAGGGGGCCCCCGCTTACACCACTTCCCCCCCAAATCCAAGCCCGAGCACCCCAGATGGGTCTGTCCCACGGGCCGGAGGGGAGGCCCGTTTACATACATACAAATAGGGAAATGGGAACCGAGGACTCCTGGGTATCACCTCCATTGCCTAACAGCATGATGGGCAGGGACTGCCCAGGGTGGAAGCCCCCTACTCCCAGGCAATGGAGGGGCAAGGGAGACTGATCTCAGAGTTCACCCACATACTCTGTCTGCAGAAGCAACCTCCCTGGAGAGGGTGGGAGGTGGGCAGAAGATGAAAGGCCAGATGCCCCTCCACCAGTGCATCCACAAATCCATACCCTGTTTGAACAGCTGGGACCCGAGGACACGCAGAGATAACACCACGGGTAGCAAGAGACAGAGATGAACCCAGAAATTCCACAACACAGTGAGACAGACAGGCAGCAACAAGAGCAGAGAACGAGACGGAGAAAGAGAAGCATCCACAAGAGGTCCAGGAGGATATATATAAACAGTATCAATAAATATGCATGTATTTATATATGAGTGTGTGTATATACACACACATATGACATATATGAGAGACAAAAGAAAACAGACAGAAAGAAACATGGCCAAGCAAAACCACAATGAGATACCACTCTGCATCCACTAAGATGGCTATAATCAAAAACACTGATAACAAGTACGTGAGGATGTGGAGAAATGGAAACACTCAGACGTTGCTGGTGGGAATGTAAAATGGTGCAGCTGCTTTGGAAAACAGTGTGGCAGTTCCTTAAGAGGTTAAACAAGAGTTATACGACCCAGCAATTCCACTTCTAGGTATCTACCCAAGAGAAGTTAAAACATAAGTCCACACAAAAACTTGTACATGGGTGTGGCTGTTCATACCAGCACTCCTAACAGCCAAAAAGTAGAACCGACCCAAATGTCCATCAACTGATGAACGGATAAATAAAAAGTTGTACATCCATACAATGGAATGTTATTCTGCCATAAAAAGGAACGAAGTACCAATATACATGACAACATGGATAAACCCTGCAAACATTATGCTAGTTGTAAAAGACTACCTATTGTATGATTCCATTTATATGAAATGTCCAAAATAGGCAAATCTATAAAGGCAGAAAGTAGACTGTGGTTACCAGGGGCTGGGGCATGGGTTCGAGGGAAATGGGAAGTGACTGCTGAATGGTATGGGGGCTCTTTCTGGAGTGATGAAAATTTTCTAAAAGTGATTGTGGTGACAGTTGCACAACTCTTGTGAATATATTAAAACCAGTGAATTGTACACTCTAATGGGTGAATTTTATGGTATATGAATTATATCTCCATAAAGCTGTTAAGATGAAAGAAAGGTGGGGAGGAAGGAGAGAGAAAAGAAAAGAAGACAGGGCCACAGAGATCCCAAATAAGGACTACCTCCCTTTCCAAGCCCTTCCTCCCCAAGCTCAGGCCGTGCCAGGCTCCAAGCTCCAGGCTCCAGGCTCAGACCTGGAGTCCAGAGGACACACACATGGCCAGCATTTGGCTGAGGACATTTGGCTGGGATGGGGGAGTTCTGCCAAGGCCACTATGGACGAGGCCAGGACTTCGGGGCCTAGCCGCGCCGGCCAGCCAGCCTGTGACTGTGCGGGGCTGAGGGAGGGGGAGGGGGACAGGTACTTGCAAGGAAGGGGGCAGCTCCCCTATTGTTAATGAGCATGATTTTGACTGTTACTAATTATGACGACCATAGGGCCTCTCTCCTTACTCCTGAATGAGGTGCCCCCTTCCTTCCCCACGCCCCTGCCAATTCCCTCCCGGGCTGCGAGAAAGACGTCAGAGGAGCAGGGACCCCACCCGTTGGCCAGCTGCCGCCCTGGCCCCCCGCAACCCTGAGGGGCGCCACACAAGGGAAACTCGAGCCAGCAAGGGAGGGAGGGGTTGACTGAGCCTCACCAGCGTTGACAGTCAGACCCTCACATACGCACACACCCACTTGCAGAAACTCACACGCGCGGCTCCAGGGAAAGCATCTGGTGGACAAGAGCACGCGTGCTTGCACACCTAGCCTAGGTGTGTGCGGGCACGCACGTGACACGTGAGGAGAGGAAACCCGGAGATGCGATCCCTCCACACCTGGGCTCCACACACAGTGAAGCCGGCTCCAGGCCTGCATGCCCGGCCCGGGACACAGCTCCCCACAGACGCACAACCACAGCCTCAGTTTCCCAAACTGCACTTACCCTGGCCCTCACCCCGCCAGGCGAACCTCTGCACCTGCCTCCCTGCAGGCCGGCCCCCCAGTACACAGCAGGGTCCACAGACACAGAGAAGCACGCCGGTGAATTCACGTCCAAATGGGGGCGGGCCTCTCTGAGGTGAGGCCCAGGAAGCCATTCACTCCAGAACCCAGGCCTCCTGACCCAGCTTTTGCGGGGTGGGGGGCAGCAGCAGATTCGATCTGGACCCTCTGGAGCCAACCCTTGACCCCAGAGGAGAGATTAACGATAGCCGCCTTAATGCCTCAATTCTGCCTCTGAGGAGTTTGAAACTGGACCATACTTCAAACCTCAGCCACAGATACACACCCCAGGGAGAGGCTGGAAGGTGTTCCCCACCCCCATCGGAGCCTCACTAAAGGAGCTCAGCCTGCAAACTTCAATGCAGTTAGCTCCCTGGGGAAGGCCTTGAGCCAAGTGAGGGGGCAAAGGTTACAGAAATGGGCCAAGGGCCAGGCTGACCAGGGAACAGGGATGGGCAAGGGCAGGGATGATGGGGGCGGGGCCAAAGAGCACAGGCCTGGCCTCAGAAGGTCCCTCTGGAACTACGACCCTTGGGGAGATGCCTGGGCCCTGGCCCCCTGCACCCAGGGGTGGAGAAGACACTGTCAGAGAATCGAAACCAGCACCAAAGAAAGGGAAAACAAATTACCCACATCCAACCTCCACCCTATGCCCGCCACCTCCACTGCCCGTGGGCACCCTCCCTTGAGGGAGAGAAAAACCACAGGCCCACACCTCCCAAACCCGGAGCCCAGCCTCGGCACAGCAGAAAGGGGGGGTGGGGGGGAGGGCCAGAGCACCTGCCACCAGCCAGGCACCCCTGCCCGCTGGGGCCTCCCTCGCCCTCAAAAGGCTCCAGGATCCCTCCCCCAGTGTCAGGTGTCCCCAGCTACCCGTTCTTTATGTCCCCAGAGTCACACATCTGGAGAAAAAGGCAAATGTTGGCTGAGCTGTGAAGACCGTAGAAAGAGCCAGAAGTCTGAAGGGTCAAATCTCAGCTCTGCCACTTTGGGTGACCTTAGGCGAGTCACTTAACCTCTCTAAGCATCTGTTTACTCGTCTGTGAACTGCCTACCTCAACAACAGGCTGTGTGATTTCAGAGATAAAAGTCCTGGAAAGCACCTAGCACAGCGCCCACCCCGCACACAGGAGGTGCTGGGCAACGGGTCCCCTCCCTCCCCCGCGCCTGCCAGCACCACATCGGGGCCTCCCTGGGCCGTATGTCTGCTGTCCCTTCCCCAGCCAGGGCTAGCAGCTGCTGACAGGGCTGAGCGGGAGAATTACCCATTTTCCTGGGTCTGCTTCCCCCCAGACTGAGGACAGGAATGTGGGGAGAGGAATATTCGGGGTGTGGGTGGAGGCCTGACCACAATCCTTTCCCAAATTCCCTTCTTTCATTTCACAAACCAAAAAAGGGAAACCTTTGGACGTGGGGAGGGGAGGAGGGGAAGAGGAATAGACGATTTCCCCCCCTACCCTCAGGGAAGAGGAGCCAGGGGTCCCCAAACCCAGCTGGCCCTGCCCCCCTTCTTTACCCACTCCCTCCTCTCTGCTTCCCAGGCTACACCACTACCATGGCTCGCAAGGAATAGAAGCCAGGCAGTCCTGGACGGGCTGAGAGGAGGGGATAAGGATTGGGGCGCATAAAAGAAGGGGGGACAGGGGCTTTCCTAGGCATTCTAGACAGTCAGTGAATCATATGCAAATGACACCCAAAGCTCAAGCTCAACTTGGGGGTGGGGGACAGGGACTCCAGCCCTGACGGAAGCAAAGACCCAGCCCCTCTGGACCCCCTCCCCTGTCAGGAGCTGGCAGAGCAGGGCAGGGCGGGACAGGGCAGATTTCAAACCAGAACAGTGGGCTGGAACTATTTATAAACTTTCCAGAAAAATACACACACACTCACATACACGCAAAGCCAAAACCTCTCCCCTCCCCCACACTCCTCAGATCAGCAGAATGGTGAACATTACTCTCTTTTCCCCCTTTTTCCAGAGGCCCCTCTCTCCTCCCAGCCACTCTGGTCCTCTGTTTACCTTTTGCTCTCCAGGCTCTGGGCTGCAGGAAGCCAGCAAGGCCAGCCTCATTTTGAAAGAGACCGCCCCAGGAGGGCCTGAGAAGGACCAGCGGGGTGAGGTTGGGACAGTGGAGGGCACCTCTTCCCCACCAGTCCTCAGGAGCCCAGGCCTGCCTCGCTGGAGCTGGGACTTGTTGGAAAACCTGCCCCAAGCACGTGCAGGGCCTGAGCACATCTACGGAGAGAGTCAGGGGAGTGCTGAAGTCCAGCGTCTGGCCTCTGGATGCTGCCACTACCCACTGCCTCAAGACACAGCACCTAGTCCCAGAAAAGTGGATCTGATGTCTCCCCAACTTGTACCCGCCCAAGCTTCTGCCCCAGCTACACAGGGCTGCCTGACCTCCACAGGCCATCATCCCCGCAGTGACTGAATACCAGGCAGAAAGGGCAACTTTACAACCCAAGCCCAGGACAGGCCAGGTGCTGGGAGGAGGAAGTGTGTGTGGGGGGGATGTCTGCTGGTCAGGGCAGTGTCCCGACTCCGCACCCCAGGGGCTGCACCCCAGAGCCCCCTGGGAGATGTGCCCAGGGCCTCCGAAGCCCAGGGTGGCTGAGGGGCCCACCCGGAACCAGAGCTGAAGCCTCCCACCCAGTCTTCTCTTGGAGCAGAGAACAGGTGAAAGGGCAGGGGGCAGCCCAGGCCTCAAGGAGAGGGATGGGCCCACAGGGAAGGAAGAAAACAGGAAGAGGAAGAGATGAGGCTGCCGAGGCCACAGCCAGACCACAGGAGTGTGTGGACCACACAAAGGCAGCTCTGTCCGGGTCGGGGACCGAAGGGGCACAGACAAAAGGGGACACCCCCCCAGCCTGGAAACCACCGTCCTCACAGCCAGCCTGGCACGGGGCTTTCCCCACCCCCACCTTGGCAGCTGCCCCCTCACCACTGTCTCCCCTCTCCGCAGTGCAGGAAGCATAACTCTCACAAGGGGCGGGGGCTGCCGAACACACAGGGCAGCAGGTATGTGCGCGGCTGCGCGGCTGCAACCCGCCTCCCCCAACCCCTCAGCTCTGCCCCAACCCTACCCCGGGGCGGACAGACTGTCGGCACAACCCAGTGCTACCAGCCCCCTCCCGGCGTCCTTCTCTAGGGACCCGGGCTGCAGGGAAGCCGGGAACGCCCGCGCCCGCCCCCGCCCCCCTCCCGCCTCAGGATATCCTTTTGGCTCTGACCCCAGACCAGGCCTGAGTCAGACCGTGCCCCGCCCCACACCCCCCATCCAGCGACCCCCAGGAACTTCCTACGCCCCACGCTCCACACCCACCTACTCAGGTGGGGCTAGAGCTAGGGGGAATCTCTTCCCCTCTCCACCCCCAGCTGAACAGGGAAGCCCACCAGGGGGTGGGGCGGATGGTCACAAAGTCCCAGGACCAGCCCCTTAAAGCACAGGGCCTGCGGGATCAGGGTGAAGCGGGTGCAGGCTGTGTGTGGAGGGGAGAGGAGGCCCTGCAGACCACCACCTCCCCGGCCCCAAAACACACACAACTGGGGATCCTGCCCAGAGCCCTCCCTACTCCAGCCTGGACCCCAAGAAACCACAGAAACTCCCTGGGGAAGGTAGTTTCCATGAGAACACAGGACGGGAAAAGGCTCCAAAGGGAAAGGGGAGAGGGAGCGGAGGTTCCAAGAACGGGCATCTTTCTGGGACTGCGGGACCCAGGCTGGAGGGGGCAGGGTCTGCACAATCGGTCAGATTCACAGTCAGCCACAGCCAAGCACAGCCAGACGTGGTCACAGTCTCCCCGACGCTCAGTCTGAGTAGGTGGCTGACTCCTTCCCACAGACAGAAGTCTGGGGGGCCCTGGGGGATCTGGGGCATCGGAGACCACACACACTCAGCTTGAAACAGACCCCTGGGCATGCACCCCCAATCCCCCCCCAAAACTGTGGGCCTAGGGGGAGGGGCAGCTCCCTCCCCAAGAGAACCAGGGTAGTGCCCAAGGCGGCCATCTCCATGGCAACCAACAACAAACATCCCGGGAACCACAGAGGGCCAGGAAGTGACAGCCACGTGACAGGAAGCCAGTTTTTTTCAGTGGGGGGGGCGAGGAAGATTGTTAGCAGCCCCTGGGGAATCAGCTGTCCCCTAAGTTTCCCCTACTTGGAACTGGAGGGAAGGGGTCAGCTGGGAAGGTGGCCACACACACACACCCGACCCCACTGCAGTGTGCGCAGTCGGTCGCAGGGCTGACGGGCCCTCCCTTCCCGCCTGCCACTCACGGTTCTCCCCTTTGGGTCCCCCTCCCTTCCACTTCCTGCCGTGACTGGAGATCAGAGAACTCCCCACCGCAGCTTCCCCTTCTCAAGTCTCGATTCCTGGGCTGAAGGTTTACTGTGGGGCGAGGGACACAAGGAAGGAGGGCTGGGGACCTGCGGTAGGACCCAGGGGACAGAGGCTCCAGGGGAGGAGCCGGGAGGGAGCTACTCCAAGGTAGGTGTGTACACACAGGCACACATAGAGTGAGTGGGTCACGGTGACACACCACCGGGGCGCAGTGACACACAGAGACTGCCTGACCTCAGGCAGCTCTGGGGGGAATCGAGCAGGGCCATTGGATCCGCCCCGGCGCGCCCCACTCCAGCCCAGTTCCTGAGCCTCCGGGTTCAGCTCAGGCGTCTCCTGGCTTCCAGGCAGGCGAGGTCTCAACAGTGCCCAGCCCCCACCGCCTCTCCCCTGCCTTTCCTGCTAAGGAATCCCCTCCCTGCTCCAAGGTGCTCGCCCAGACGAGGGCACCTTGGCCGGAGGCGGGGGGGAATGGAACCTCCCGCCACCCCCCTCCCCTTCTCTGCAGATGTCCCAGACTATATTTAGCCCAAACCGGGCGGCTAGCCAGACCCAGGCTCCCCACTGGCCCGGAGCTGAGCTCCCAGTTTTTATGCAATTAAAACATTAACAGAGAACCACCCCCATCCACACACCCCCATACCCCCCAGCCCAGCCAGAGCAGCCGAGCTCAGAAAACAGGACAAGGGCAGCCCAGCCCTGCAGCCAGCGAGCCAGCGATGCGGCTGGCGGGCATCGGGCAAACAGCAATAAACTCATCCCCTTGCCCATGTCCCGGGCCCTATAACCCCCACAGGCAGTACAGGGACATCACCCACCAGATCAGGTTGACACTTGGTGTGGGGGGGTAGGCTTTCCTTGTTCCGGGGCCGGAAGGGAAAGGCATATCCAGTGGGTGGGGGGTTGCCTGGTTGCAGAAATTCCACCTGTCATTTTGCAGCCCCCCTCCCTGGCCTGCTCCAGTTACAGGGCTGGGGGTTGGCAACAGGTGCTGGCCAGGCTGGCAGCGGTCTAATCCCCCACCCGCTCCCCAGGCTGACAGTGGTGCCTGAGGTCCAGGCAGGGGCCCTGGCCAGCAGGATGCTGGGTAAAAGAAGGAGGCACTGCTGCCTGGTGGGGAGGGGGCAGCCCAGGCCCCTTCTGTAAGACCTGGCCCCCTGGACTCTGTGATGTGTGCTGGAGGGTCTGGGGAAGGCAGGGAAACCTTAGTTCCACCGCACCTATTTCATTTCCCCACGATGCCAGGCCGGGCGGGCTAGAGTGTGGGAGGTCTGTCTGCCTGCCTCTTCCTCCTCCTCCTCTCCAAATTCCAGGAACAGGCAAGGGAGGCTCCAGTTGCAGAGAGAGAGAGAGAGAGCAAGCAGGCGGTCCCAGCTGAGAGGGAGGGGGGGGCGGGGACTGGAGCGGGAGGCAAGATCCAGACGAAGCAAGAGCCGCCCACGCCCAAGCCAGACAGGACAGACACACCGACACTGACACATTCTCACACTCTGGGCCTGGTCCCTGAGTGCCGCCCACTCTGCAGGGACACCCAGACTCCCTCAGCCAATCCTGCCCATCCCCAGAACACTCCCTGGACACACACGGAGAGCCAGGCCTTCGCTCCCACCCCACATCCCCCCACAAACCCTGTGGGCTCCGTACAGCAGCCAGAGGGTGGAAAGGGGAACAGAGGGAGGAAAGACAGCAGGCATCAGAGAGGACATGGAGCCAAAGCCCTGGGAACTGGGGTATCAGTTGCCACACTCCTTTCCCAAAACCCAGTAAGTCAAGACAACCCTGGCCATCTTGCCAGGAGCCCTGCCAGCTTCCCACACCCCCCAAACCACCACCACTAGAAAGGGTGTGGGGTGCTGGGCGAGTGGAGATTACCCCATTTACTCATCACAGGGATAGGATTACCTTCCCCAGATGCCCATCACCCCCAAACCCAGACAGAGCTCCTAAATGGACCCCACAGAGTCCCAAACACACCCACCCATACAGCACAGTCTGGGTCCTGCCCTGCCCGTGCCACCCAGAGGACAGGGAATGGGGCACTGAGGTTTTATCTGGGGGCAGGCCCCACCCTGTCACATAGTTCTGAGGACAACCCACCTAATACCCTCAAGTCTGAGCAAGGAGTGGCGCAGGGGTGGAGGTGGAGGGGTTCCCAGAGGGCAGAGCCAGCTTCCAAGATCAAATGATTTAGGGGAAGGGGAGCTAATTAACTGGAGTCTGGGTCAGTACCCCCAAAACAGACCTTAAGGGCCACTCAGACAATGCCCTTTCCCCCCACAATAGACATGGTGGCAGGAACCACGTCATGGTACATGTGGGTGACTATGCCCAGCAGGGCGGCATGGGGGTGATCAGGATGGGGCTGCCCGCAGCTAGCTTCCTGCCAGGCTGCCACATGGCTGGGAGGTGGAGGGGGACCAGAGAGATTTCCCAGAGTGGTAGCAGGGGCATTTAGGGTCAACCTGAAGGATGGGGATTTGGGGGCTATAAGAGGAGGTGGCCGGGATTAAGCGGCTCCAAGCCCAGGGTCTGCTCAGAACTGCCACTGCACCCGCACTGCCCTCATCCCTCTGGCCGGGAAAGTCCTGAGGCGACCACCACATGCACTCATTCACACCCTCCCGATCCAGGATCCTCAGCTCCCAAGGGTCAAGTCCAGTCTGACCCTAGTGACCGCTCTGTCTCAGGACTGACATGGCCCAGACTCCCAGGCAGAACTGACGTCCTAGCCCCTCCCACTGCACCAACATCTTTCATAGCCACAAACTCCCTGATTCCACAACTACCCCTCTTCTTCCTCCAGGTCCAAATACTCTTTCTCTTATTCCCTCCCCCAGACTCATCTCCACCCCTCACAGGGGAAGCCCCAAGGCTCCAAACCACCCCCCACTGCACCCTGGGGCTTCCCCAGCCCAGCCTCCCCATCAAGCACAAGCCCTGGAAGAGAGTTTGGGGCTTGAGCCCATTTTCCTAGCAAGACCTGGCAACCTTACTGAACCACTTCCCCAGAACCCTGCCCTATGACCACTGCAGCCAGGGAAGGGGACAAGAGATATCCCTGAATCTCCTAACCAGGAAACTGGAGGAGGAATGGCAGTTAGGAGCGGAAGTGAGGGTTGGGGGTAAGCAGCATGGGGTGGGGGAGTGGGGGAGTGTTCCTCTGAAAACACACACACACACACACACACACACACACGTGCACTCATCTCGCAGGCAGAAGGCAATCTGGTTACAGAAGAGGGAGCTGGCACTAGTGGGGGCCAAGGGTACCCCTCCATGCCAGCACGTGGGCAACCTATCCAAGGTAGGATGAACGGTGGAAAAGTGTCTCCAAGACCAGGGGGCTTTTCTTATCTGATTTCCACATGAGTTAGTCCCCATCCCCAGCCTAGCACACTGGAGGCCTGGCCTCCTTCTCACGTAGCCTGACAATAGGGCAATGTCCAGAGAGGAGAAGGGGCATTGCCAAGCAGATTTTCCAGCGCCCCCCTCCCACATACACATCTGGCTAGCAGCTTCCCCGCCTTCTGGGTGGCACCAGGTCCCAGACACCCTCAGCAGAGCAAAGACGACCAATCTATTCCTTCCTCCCTACACCCGCAAAAGCTTCCATGACTCCATGGTGCCACCCGACCCAGAGACATCCCTCCCTGGCTGCACTGGCTCCCGTCCCCCATCTGACGGCTCCCAGTGCTCCACGGGGGACACCAGCTGAATGGGCCCCGCCCCCCAACCGGCTGCCTCTGGTGGGGGTGGGCCCCCGGGCTGATTCTCCCCAAACCACAGGGCGGCTCAGATAACAGGAGGGAAAGAAGGAGGGGGCTAGTCCGTTGGGCATCCGATCTCTCCCCAAACAGGTTTGAAAGTCTTTTTGTTTTGCTTGTTTGTGAGGAGAAAAGTGAGAGAGAGCAGGAGTTCCCAGCAGCGGTTCTGCCACAGCTCGGGCGCCGGAGACACGCGCGGCAGACGGCCCCAGACGCCTCACGGCTTCGCGCGAAGACACGGGCGCAGACGGACAGACGGGGCTCCCCCACCCTGAGCACGGTGGCGCGGGGTTGGGAAGCCTAGGAAACACCAGGTTCCCGTCGGAACCCGCCCGGCACCGGGTCCCCGCCCACGGGTCCTCTCAGGAGCAGGCCAAGGGGCCGCGATGCCTGCGGGAGCCGGAGGCTCTCTAAAATCCCCGGGGGAGAGGTTACCTCGCAGTGGGGGGAAGCAATCCGTCCGGGTCGCCCGCGAGCACGGCGTCTGCCCTGACCCTGAGCCTTGGAGCCGTTCGGCGTCAGGGGTTGCGGGGTCCAGGGAGAGGAGCGGTTTGGGGGGCCGCGGCTCAGGGGCGCGGGGCGAAAGCAGCGGCCATGGCGAGTCACGTGCGGAGGCTGAAACTTTACCCGGAGCCCCAGACCGGGGGGCGGAGGGTACCGAGCAGCTGGGAGGCCCTCACCCTCGGGCCCGCCCCCGTCCGCCCTCCGACCAATCACCAACCAGGGGCGGGCCCACAGTATCACGTCCCCCCTCCCCTTAACAGACCCGGGAAAGGGCGAGTCTTAAAGGAGCCGCGCCTCGCAGAAGGCTGGACCGTGGGAATCTGGGAGAATCCCTCCCTCTGCCCCAAAAGGAGACATTCAGAGCGAGAAGGGGGAGTTCTGCGCAAAAAATGGAAGGAGGGCTCGGTAGAGAAAGGACTGCAGTGTGCGGTATCACACTCCCTTCCCTCCAACGACACACCCACACTCACAGGTGCAAGGATCTTACGCACACACCCCTCACACCTAAACCGGGGTTAGAGGGACTGCGACGTAATATGGAAGCGAATACAGTGACTCCGGCCCTATCTGTCAAGCCCCTGACTCCCATAATTATAATCCTCGTCCAGCAACCCCTTGAAAATGAGAGCTGTGTGACCTTGAGCAAGTCGCTTCCTCTAAATCCTAATTTTCTCACTGGCAAAAAAGGAGTGCAAAAGCAGGTAGACCGCCCTCAAGTACACCTGCTCACCTCGTCTCCCCCAAACACGTTTCCAGCTCAAGTGGGTCGGAGGAACTCTGGCCCACCCAACCCAACCCTTCAGCAAACCCCAGAACCCTCCACCAAAAAGGACAGCGGCTCTTGTGATCTTCCAAGAGCCGAGTAGGGGGCGCCCAGGAGCACCCCTACATGCTACGGGACTCTCAGACCCAAAGCTTCTTTCTCCTGGCCCAGGCTGGAGGAGCCAGGAAAGCTCGCATTCTTGTTCCAGTGGGGCAGGATCTGAATTACTCTCCCTCTGCAGAGACCCCAATCCCCAAGCCACAAGCCCCCTCCCAGCCTGCTGCTCCGTTTGGGAGGACCATCTCCCCACCTCTAGCAGTCCACTGGGGCAGAGAAAGAGGAATCAATAGGGAACACCCCCCTCCTCGTCCCCGGTCAGAGAAGTAGCCACAAGTAACCCCACAGGACTTCCCACTGGAAGGGGAAGTGCCACACTCCCAGGCCTCCACCCCTGACCCGCCTGGCAGAGCTCTCAAACCCACCGGCCCGACGGCCCCCGCTTTATAGACAAGGAACCGCAGGCTGGGAGTGGACACGGATTTAGTCCCCGATCACCCTGGCACCGGTTGCACAGCCGGGTCTAGGACCGTGGTATCTGATTGTCTCTCTCCAGCTTTGGGGCCCCAGCCTGGGTGAGATAGGACAAGCAGGGTCGGCGGGACGCTGTGCCCTGAGGTCCGGCGGCACAGGGGAAGAGCGTCCGGGCAACGCTTCCCCAGGCCCCTTCCCGCCTGCTGGGCCTGGCCGTCTCCCGCTCCCGTCTGGATTTCCGTCCGCCGGTGCGAACCGCCCGCCCAGCCCCTCCCACCCTGTCCCGTCCAGATCCATCCGCAAACATGCGCTCAGCAGGCAGGAATGCGCCAATGGCTCCCAGATGTGGACGCCGACGCTTAACCCCTTCCCCCCCAGCTCCCCCCGCAAAGGCGTTCTAGCTTGAGTCCAGCCCGCAGCAGGGGGCGCCGCCCAGATGAGTGACCAGCCTGGGAGGGGACTTAGTGCCAGCCAACCCCCAAGCCCGCACAGGCTCCTCCTGGCCGACATTCTACCAGTCTTCCTTCCCGCGGAGGCTAGACGGGAAGGATCACAGACACAGAAATACAAGTGTGCACAAACACAGGTATACTGCCTCCCACGAAGGGTGGCCTTCATGTACACCTGCCAGCACAGAGGGTCAGGTACGCTCGCGCACACGGAGATGCAGGTGTGCAAATGCACACCCAGGACACGCATATGTGCACACGCACGTGCACATTCAGAGCACACCTGTATGCACACCTGTATGCACGTGTATGCACACAGAACAAGCACATACAAGACAGGCATCTGTGCATATGCACAAGGTCATGAAGCAGAGGGCGCGGGTGCGGCACACTCCTGGACAGAGCAGTAGACCCACAGGCACATGAGGGAAGAGATTCATGCGCCCACAAACCTGCTCCCCACAGGGGGCAGTTGCTCACGCACAGAAGATCCGCACCCAGGTATACAAGCATACAGCCTGCACACTTTGAGGGCGCTCCCTCCCTGCCCAGCTGAACTCCAGCTGTGCTGGGCCCACTCCAGTGTCCCCACCCCCCCACCCTCCAGGGACCCTCATGCAGGAGGGAGAAGGAGGCAGCAGGAGACTGGCAGAGGGAGAAAAGCCACAGTCCCAGGTGCTCCTCACTCCTTAAAAAAGACACTCCTTCTTGGAGCCTACCCTTCCCCTGCTGCAGGCAGAAGGAGATGGGCTGGGGGAGGAGCCTGAGCAGCTGGCTACCCAAGACAGGGATCCCTCTTCCCACTAGAGGAAATCTGAGAGAGCCCTGATAGGTGCAGGCCCGGTGACAGGCCCCCCACACAGACAAAGGAGATACAAAACAGCTGTGAAACACCCCAGGAGAGCCCACACTTCCCCCAAAACAAGGCCTCCCTTTCATGGCCTGTGGGGAACTCCTGCATCATTGGTAATCATCGCAACAGAGGATGGGAAACTTTGACCATCTGGATGCAAGTGGGGTGGAGGTGTCTGCTGGAACCCGAACCGACCCCAACAGACTCCTCTCCCCCTCCGCAGCCACCCAGCTCATCCCCAAAGCCCCCTCATGGCTCCGCACATCTGATTCTCACGGTCCTGGAGGGTCATCTAGGGCAGGGCTCCTGCTTCCATTGTACAGATGAGGAAATTGAGGCTCCACCAGGGAATTGCCTTGCTCAAGGTCATACAGCTTGTCAATGGCAGACCTAAGATTCAAACCCACAATCCCTTCCTCACACGCCCTCCCATTTACTCTGAACGAAATACATTTCCATGCAGTACCCTGCTCCCTCTTCCTTTACCCTCTCAGCAGAGCATATGGAAGAAACACCAGCCTTGCCTGGCTCTGCAGAGTTGTGGGTGGGGCCAGGGCATGCCAGAGAGAGATCAGAGAAGATGCTGGGGGCTCCACACATAGCCCCCAACCTCACCCGCAAGCACGATGCCCACCTGCCCAGCAGGCATGGCCAGTGACTCAGCTGCATCCGGGGGAGATGCCAGGGCAGTGACTCACCTACCGAGAAGAGCTGAGCCTGGCACCTTGCCAGCCCCAGGACAGAAGTGACTTAGTCACCGAGACTGTGATACCCAGCAGGCACAGCCCAGGGATTGGGGACAGGGGCAGGCTGTGTCCTCCATGGTTATGTGCATTACAGGCATCCTGGGGCAAGCCATGGCTTTACCCACCCCTGCCCCCCCCCCACTGCTCGCCCCCACCACGCCAGGCCCTGCTCCAGTGCAGACAAGTTTTGTGAGACCCCCTGGGCTGCCCTGCCTCTCCCCTGAAGCCTGCCCTTTGCCCATCACTCACCACCCACTCTCCCAGCCCCGCCTCCGCCTGCCACCCAAGTTGTACCCAGGCTGTGAGTCTCCTTTAACATGTCTTGGCAACACCTCCTGCCGCCACAGCCCCTCTCACCACCACCCGCCCCCCCCCAAATACACACATGCACTCATACACACTTCTGCCAGCCCTGCTTCTGCCAGCAACTGCTGAAGTTGTTCAGCGGGTGGGGTGCAGGGATCGAGTTACCAGAGGCTGATGGGGTGGGCTGCCACCCAATCCCTTCCCCAGCTCGTCCTCCTCCCTGGGCACAGCCTGCCTCACACACCTGCTCCCCTCCCACCTCTGGCTGGCAGTGGACTCCACCCAAGCTAGAAAACAATAAATGTTCAAGGGTATTTGTCATGCTAAGACCAGCCCAGTATATGAGAGAGAGGGAGAGAGAGAGAATGAGAAAGACAGCGATGGACAGAAAGAATAATTCCCGTGCTCAGTGCCCAGGCTACAACCACTAGGTGTGTGTATCTCTGCGTATGTTGAACCAGAAGTGGACTGAGTAACTCCCCAAGTCCTGGGAGAGTTGATGGGGCCCAAGAGGAGCCGACCGGCTGAACAACCTCAATCCATTTGCACTATTGATTTCTCATACACTGCAGCCTGCCTGATGGGGGGGGGAATGATAAGTAAGCCCCCCAGAGACATAGAAACTGAGCGGAGAGGGGGGAGGGGCCCCTGCACCCAATCTGTGGCCCACTGAGACCGTGGCAGGGGAATAGGGGCCATCGAGTGGCAGGAGGGAGGGTGGGGAGTTGGATTCAAGCCTGTCTGGGACACCTCCTTCCAGCAGCATCTGAAGCTGATTTAAAGAAAGAAGGTGGGGGACAGAAGCACCATCAGCGGCTACACAGGCAGGGCTCTGAACAACTGGAGAGAGAGGGTGCCATTCATACCCTGGTCTATGGAATGGCGCCCCCTGCAGCTGTGCAACATGGTGGCCCTGGGGATGAGGCTGAATTCTGAGGAACCACATTTCTGCACTGAACTTTCTTACCCTGCACCTCCAGCCAGCTGCCTCTGCCTCTAGGCCTCAGAAGGGCTCACTTCTGACTGTGATCAGAAGCCAGTAGCAATCTCCCCATGCCTACCCCCTTCCTTTGTTGAGGGGGATTGGCAAACAACCACCTTGACCTAGGCACGGCAGGATGGGCACTCACAAAAGGCTCTGGAGAGTCTGGAAAGCTGCATCCTAGCCCTTGGTCTGTCCCTAACTCATCCTGGGACTGTAGGCACAACCCCCAGCCCTCTCTGGGTCTCTAAAATGGAGTTAGACCGAGATGCCCCTTCTCAAAGGGGTCTCCAAGCTCCCAGCTCGCCAGCCTGTGAGACTTTTGGAACCTGCCCAGCACCTTGATTCACATCTGTGGCCACAGGCCACCTAAACAAACCCCAGCCCTGACCTCCTTCCAGCCTGGACACAGACTCTCTCCACATGGTGGAGACTTATAAACACACCCAGCTGGGGTTTACCGGAGACCCTGTGTAAACAAGCAGAGAAGGAAACAAACCAGGAACCCAGCCCTTGCTGCAGGAGGGGAGGGAGCACAACCAGGTCGGGGGAGAGACGATGACAAGAGAAAAACAAACAGTGCAAGGGGCCTGGGCTGGGGTTCCAGTGCAGCCAACGACTGGTTGAAGGTCCTAGGGCAAGTCACATGCCCTCAGTCTTGCCCTCTGTAAGGGGGAGGGATGGTCCAGGCACCTCTAAAGCCCCTCTGGTTCTGAGTCTATTTGGACAGAGAGAGCCCAGTCCAGCCCATCTACCAGGTCAGGACCCTCTCCCCCTCTCAAGGTTCTACCCCTGCCTGCCACGCATCCTTGCTCTGTCTGCTGCCCCTCTGGCCCTGCCTCACTCCCCCACCCGCCTGCTTACCCTCACCTTGGCCAGCCCCTCTGCCTGCCCCGTGCTTTTCTGCACGTCCCTCCTGCCAGGGGACAGACCAACTAAAAATAGTCCCTGCAGCCTTTCTCGCCCACAGCTGCCCAAAGAGCAGGAAATGAGGGGGGCAGGGAGGCCCATGTCCTGCTCTCCCCCACAAACTCCCAGCCCCAAATCAGGTCCAGCCCTCCAGCCTGGGGCTAGTGCCAACTTGGCCATCTCGAGGGCATCCCACACCCCTTCTCTAGGGGGAGGCCTGCCCAGAAGTGCCTACAATCAGAGAGCTGTCCTTACCCCACAGGAGGAGGAGAGAGGAGGCCAGCGGTCTAGAGGGAAACCTTCCCAATTTCTGAAAAATCAGTGCCAACCACATTGTGGGCACCGAAAGGGCAGGGCCTGGCTCCACTGACTGGTCTTTTGAGGGCAGAGGGAATTGGTGTGGGGAAGTTTGTGCTGGTTTTCTTCATCCTGGCCAGCTGGAAGGAAGACAAAATAGTGCCCCAGCCTCAATTACACTAATCCCCTGCCCCCCCAAACGTGTGGGTGCAGACAGAGGGGTTTCGGTACCCCCCCCCCCAGATACCATGGGAAAAAAGCTCAAGAGGCTAGATCTTGGCTCCCACACGGAAAGATGGAAGCCTGGAGGCAAGAAGAGGCCATGCCTGCCAGGCTGGGCAGATGCTGCCCTGAAGCTGAGTCAGAGGTTAGGAGGGAGGGGCCGGGGTGCTGGGGCACCAGGGGCTACAGTGCCCCCACCCCTAACCCACCTGGGATTTCTGACACCTCCCAGCCCTGGGAGAAGGCCCTCCCCACGCAGGAGGAAGGAAACCAGCTTAGCGATTCTCTGGAGGCCTGCAGAGCAGCCCTGCACCATGAGGCAGGCGGGAAACCCAGGAGTCCTGGCGCCCGGCCCAGAAAGTGAATGAGAGAAATACCTTGGAGTGGAGAAAACAGCCCAGAGTGAGGCAGATACATGGTGCCCCAGCAGCTCCCAGATGTGGCCCTTAAGGAGGAACCGGCCAGAGGGGCTGGATGGGGCAAGCAAACACATTTCTGAACAAGAAGAGAGAAGAAAGCAGAGCCCTGGGGATGGGCAGCGGGCCGGGCCAGCCGGTCTCTCACCTACTCTCCTCT
The DNA here is from genome assembly GCF_059928025.1 of Delphinapterus leucas. NCBI lineage: Eukaryota > Metazoa > Chordata > Mammalia > Artiodactyla > Monodontidae > Delphinapterus > Delphinapterus leucas. The sequence goes on along the minus strand of NC_143147.1, from coordinate 49,994,938 downwards.
CCTCCCGGTCAAAGTCCGAAATGCTGAGGTTAAGGGCACTAAATATCAAAGAGGTCCTGGGGTCCTAGGTGTGTTCTCCAGTTCCCTTATCTCCAGACCCCAGCCTGTTCGTTCCTGAGCTTCCCCTGGCACCCCTTCCCTGGGGCCAAGCCAAGCTAGGAGTCAGCAGGCCCAAGGTGGTGCCTAGGAGGCCTGGGCAGTGCCAGGGGCAGCCCTCATACCATCCTCCCACTGGCTTCCCTCCTGCCTGCTCTCAGCCGCCACACATATCTCAGCTGTCGAATCCGATTAGGGCTCCTGCCCAGTGAGCCGGACAAGGAGGCCACTGGGCAGGGGAGAGACAGGCACAAGGACGCTGAACAGGAATGACAGGAGGAAGGTGGAGATGGGGCTCAGGGGAGAAGGTGTAGAGCCCCAGAGGAAAAGAGCTGGGGGCCAGCTACAACCTACATTAGGGGAATTCTGCAGCCCCTGGGGCAAAAACCCTGTCTGCTTCCTCCATTACCCAGATGGGCAAGGATGGGGGAAGGGAGCTGAAGACGGAGAGATGACCTAGATTAGAAAGAGAATCCCATCCTAGAAACCCCCCCACCCCCCCCCACGCCATTACTACCATTTGCACTGGGCTGTAGGATACATTGCTTTATGAGGTCTTTATGGCCATATCTCTATTAGGCAAGCAGGTCTTGTTACTATAGCCATTTTTATAAATGAAGAAACCAGAGGCTTAGAGAGCTGTATGAATGCACATAGTTAAAAGAGCGAGCTGAGTCTCACATTCAGGCCTGATTCTCAGTGCACCGCTCACACCTCACACTCAGAATTTACTTTCCTTCCTGGGTCAAGAGCAGAATGAAGTCACGCTATTATCCAAGTTTTCCTCTAAAACCAACCCTTCGGGGATCTGGGGAGTCATGGAGGGACACAGAACACACCCCACACCCAGACAGAGTTACCAGGTAGGGATGTGCCACTCACCTACCACACAGAGAGCTAGAGGGGTTCCCTCAAAACGTGACCCGTCTCTTCCATTGCTCCCCACCCCAGTCTGCTACGCCCAGAGGCGACACCCACACTTACAAACACGGTTACCCCGACAAGCCATACACCCCTCCTGCAAACCCACCAAGCCAGAAGGAGATGCCCTAGATCTTCAGAGAACAAGGCCTCTCAGCCCCCAATGAGAGGGACAAACAAGTCAGTGTAAACGGTAGCTATCATCCAACCCTCTCCCCGAGAGCCTGCAGGAGGGCAGAAGCTTTGGGGTAACACCAGGAGCCTGAGCTCTGAAAGCCAAGGAGCCCAGGGAGCTGGCATGGCTGGGCGGCCTCCCTGATCTGGTCCACACCCCTTTCCCCAGCCATCTGGGCTGAGTCTGTTCTGGCCTGGGCCACACTCTGGGATGTCTCAAGGCACCCAGTCACCTCCATCCTAAGATTATAGATCTTACAACCATATGGTACACACACACACACACACACACACACACACAGTGCGGGGGTGGGGGGGCGCTTTTCATAGGTGTTGAGGTGTTGGCAGGGATGGGAAAGACAGCTCTTTAGCCTGAAAGAACTTTCCCCAGAGAAAAAGGCCACACACACACACACACACACACACACAGAATTGTTCACAACCTCCACTACCCTCCAGCAAAGCCTTTGGCCACTCAAATGTGCAATGAGCCCGGAAGGGGGCACTGGTTCTACAAGGTGAGTAGGGAGTGGGGGGCAAAGTCCTGAGCTCTTAGGGCTGGGGGGGCAGAGAGGAAGCAAGAGAGAAATCTCCCAGGGAGTCTCGGGTCCCCGTCAGGCTCCCTGTCCGGCTCTCTGTTACCCCAGCTCTGCCAATTCTCCCCTCGAGGTGAGGTGGGGGAAGGGGGATTAGGCAATACTGCAAAGGAGGGTGCAGGGGCTGGGGCCCGGGCAGACCTTCCCCCCACTTGCCATTCTTAGATAGGGAACGGGAATGCCTCGAGGGGCGTGCAGCAAGGGCGCAGGGGCTCTGAGCTTCCAGACACCCTTCAGCTCCCAGGCTCCCACCTCCCTGGACTACAGCGATCAGTGGGGGAGGAGGCATGGGGAAAGCCTGAACTGCCGAGAGGGAAAAGACCAGATCAGAAGCGGAGAGGCCAGGCGGAAGGCGGCCGAGGGAGAATTGGGAAGGGGTGTGCGTGGTCCTACCTGCTCAGGTGCGTGCCGGCGGGGGGCGATGGGGTTCCCAGGAGAACTGGGGAAGCCCTCTCAGCTCGATTCAGGATTCCCCCCTGCTTCTGGGTTAGGCTGCTGCAAGAGGCACGGGTTCCCGTTGGGTCCTAAAGCCCACTCTCCAACCAGGAGGCTCTCCCCACCCTCTCCCACCGTCCCTGACTGGGTCAGCGGATGCAGAGCTGAATTGATGGGGCAGAAAGAACTCACTGTAGAAAGACGAGGTCTGAGTCAGGGGCTGGGACAGCAAGAGTCCCCAGTGTCAAATACACAGCACATGGCTGATTTTAGCTGAGGATATTATGGGACAGGAGAAGACGACATTTCTTCTGCCTGCCCTGACCAGATGAATTTGAGCTTTGGGACTGAAGCTGGGGTTAAGATCGCTTTCCTAATCACTCCCAAGTAGCTTGGCTATCGAGAATTTGGGGAAGGGGGAGTTCACTTTGGATGGGAGCTCACTTCTACCCTCCCCCTCCTAGACAGAGCACAGTCTCCCCTTCTCTCCCCCACTATTCCTAACTGCCTAGAAGGCCACGCCAAGTGGGAAGTAAAAGTCCTGATTTCCAGCAAGTAAAAAGAGCAGTATGACTTGGATAGCAGTTGGAAACTGGCAGTTCTATATCCTTAGATCTGGGAGTGTGTACAGATATACAGAGCCAGGTGAGAGTATAAGCAGGTGGGGCTGGGGGAATTTGGGTTACATCCATTAGCAGAAATGGCAATTGTCAGTGAATGAAGGGAATGCAGAACCTAGGGGTCAACTCGGGCCCCTACCCAGCCCTTAATAGGATCCTGAGACTTTACTAGAATGAATACGTAAAAGAAAGAATATTTTCCCAGGTACGACTTAGGATAAATATAGAGGGGCAGAGGGCCTCTTATGCACAATTAGATCAACTTCAAGGTTACAGACCCCGTTTAGGATAGCCCACCTTCTCCAGAGGGAGAACTCAGGGTTGGTGGGCCAGGTGGGCCACGGAAAGGTGGATGGGAAAGCTGCAGAGGGCTGGGGGGAGAACATTTTGCAAGGAGAGTTGCACATATCTCCAGCACCAGGGCAGGGAATATGTCATGGGGTGAAGGGCCAGGGGAAGTCAGGGACAGAGTCGAGGGAAGGGAGAGGGCATGGCTTCTTCCTAGAAGAGGCAGGAACTGGGGAAAGGAGCTGGACGGGAAGTTTGGAGGGCCCTGGGGTGGAGTCCATGGGGTGAGCTCAGGTCAAGCCTTTCACCTAATCTGCCTCAGTTCTCTCCCAGCTGTTAAACAGGGCTCTCGCTTCTTCCCAGGCAGTTAATGAGTGTTTACAGAAGAGCCTGGAGATATTCAAATCTCAGCTGGGCCACCACTACAGTTATAAAGCTCAATAAGGGCTGAGTGTCATTTGGGGAGGGGAGGAGTAGAGGAAGAGGGAAACAGACTACTCTCTTACAACCTAAGGATAAAGCCACGCTCACAGAGCAGCACAAGCCTCAGCTGCCACAGGATATCCTTGTGCCCAGGGATGGAGGTCACACACCTCCATCCCTCCAACCACCACCAAAGGATGGCCTGCAGCTAACTGTGGGCAGAACCCAGGCTACAGCTGGTCTTCATTAACTCCAGCTTTTTTCACCCCCCGCCCACGCCATACTGTGAACCCACAGCTTCAACAGGCCCAGGCTGGAGGGGCTGCCCTAGCCCGACCTTGCAGCTGACTTTGGGGTGGGGGGCACTGCACCAAAGACTCCCTTTTTGCCACTGGGAGCGAGCAGGGAGGAAAGAAAGGAGTGTGGGGCTGAGAGGGTGGAGGTGGGGGAATTTAGGGCAAGCAGCAGGCAGTGAAGTCAGCGGGATCGGGGCCCGGAAACCCCTACACCCTGGGGCCAAGTCCTACTCTGGCTGCGCCTTCAGCTTGAGTCTTGGCGGGGCCCCAAACTAGGGAAGGCCCCAGCTGCCCCTTCCCGCCTCCCTCCCCCCACCCTTATTAAATACACATTTTATCTCTCAGCATCTTCATTATCTTAACTGAAGGAGACAAGCAGTGGATGGCGGCAGCAGAGAGCACGGGGGTGGGGGTGGGGGTGTGTGGGGGTGTGTGGAGCAGACGCACCCTTGTTATAAAGTGCTGATCTAGCTCTTTCAGGCAGTGTGGGAAACAGAGGAGGGATCAAAGGGAGCCAGGCTGGTTCAGAACTCAATTAGAGCTTTTTAAAAAAAGAGCTGGCTCTCTCCTTTCGCCAGTCTTCAGACAGCCTTCACCCAGGCCCCTTGCACCCAATTAGCTTCTCCTGCCAGCGCCTTGGGCTGGGGTTGAAATCAAGCGGAGGCCAGAGGGCAAGGTTTCTTCCGCTACAGAACCACCTCTTCTGGGAGACGGAGACCTGCTGCTGTTCGTAGCTTAAGACAGAAATGTCTTCGAGGGCACCTGATCTTTTCGGGAGGAACCGGAGATCACATCTTTCCCCAGAAGTTAAAAAGTGGGACATCAGAGGGTTTCCCTGGTGGCGCAGTGGTTGAGAGTCCGCCTGCCGATGCAGAGGACGCGGGTTCGTGCCCCGGTCCGGGAAGATCCCACATGCCACGGAGCGGCTGGGCCCATGAGCCATGGCCGCTGAGCCTGCGCGTCCGGAGCCTGTGCTCCGCAACGGGAGAGGCCACAACAGTGAGAGGCCCGCGTACGGCAAAAAAATAAAAGTGGGACATCAGAGGTGGCTTCCTCCCTGATACCTTGCCAACTAGAGGCACAGCTTCTGGCCCATCTCTAGGGACATTAGGGAACATCCAGACAGGCACCCCCTCCTCCCAGCCTGTAGGTGGACTCTCCCTCCAAAGCCAAGGCTTCCTGGGAGCAACATGGAAGTTGCCTCAAGCAAAATACCACATCAGAGGGAGCCACTGGAACGCATCTGTGAGGCTGATAAATGCTGTGCTGACACATGTTGTAGGATGGAGCACCCCTCTTTCACAATGGCCTGCTCCACCTCGGTGCAAAAGCACGAGCAATGTCTGCCTCCAGATTAGAACTGTCCCCAAGATGGAGGGAGAGGCAGCATCTTACTTGGTCATGTATCTGTTCACTCAACAAGTTTACTGAATACCTCCCAGGTCTCAGGCACTGTACTAAGTGCTGGGGACAGATACAAATGTAAATAAAACCTTCATCTCGGCTCTCTCTTTTGGTCTCCCTCAGTAGTCAAGGTAACCTCTCCACAGATATTTTTTAAAAGCCCCAAGTCGTATCTCTTTCCTCCTTCCCAGTTCTTATTGCTGCATCTTAAAAGGACACTGAATAAAGGCAGGGAGCAATGAAGGGGAAGAAAGAGAGCTCTGCCGACTTTCTGGATCTCTGGATAGCTTGGACCTCACACTGTCTTGCCAGTCATCCAGCCACAGGCAGGTCTTCACTGAGCCAGAAATGTCAGTTGCAGCTCTGGGGTTGAAACTCATGCCAGTTTTATTGTGTCTGTGTGCGTTCCGTGGCAATACCCACCAACACTCTATGGAAGCTTCATCTGCTACTGTGAAGAAAAATAAATAAACCAGGATACAGACACACAGCCCACCGCCTTCAAGAGGAAGAATGCAGGTCAGCATCTCTGCCACTACTCCCTGTGAAACAGCCTATGCTCCTGGCAAAAAACAAGTAACCACAGGCTCAGCCCAGCCCCTTAAAAATCCCACCACCTTCCCAGAGCTGTCAGCTTCAGTGAGAAAAGGACTTTCTTCCCCCTCTCAGTCTGCTCCAGCTGTCTGAATCACACTGAAGACCTCGCTGACAAACATGCATCAGGTGTTGCTCCCACAAGGGCAGCGGAAGCCAAGCAGGGACTCTTAAGTCAGCTTCACGCATCACTGACAGAACCAACCCTGTTCCAATTGCTGAAGTCTTAAGAGCATCAATGACCTAGAAATTGACAGTGTGGGGAGAATGGAAGGAAAGGAAACTAACAAACTAGTACACAGAAAACCTGATTTCCAAATACCAGGGGAAAGGGAGAGAAAGGAGGTAGAGGGGAAAGAAATTTGGCCCCTTTGAATCTGCAAACGCGATCTTGGCTCAGAGCCATGGAGGATGCATAGCAGCCCCACTGCGAGGCAAGCCATGTTCCTGACTCCAGCCCTGCAGTTAAGAGGAAGGCGCCAAGCCTCCAACACAACGAGGTGGGGAGGCTGCTCCTTTTTGGGCAGGATCCTACTGTGGACACAGAACAGACAGCAGCTGCCCACAGTGTGGAAACAAACTGTAAAGCAGTCACGTCTCTTAAGGCTGCAGCATCCAATAAAATGTAATTTAAATCAAGCCTCGCATCTGTTCTCAATCCCATTCAGTCTCTGCTTTCCATCAGCCTTCGGACAATCTCTGCAATTATGCTGGTTAACCCTTATAGCCCCAGACACTTTCCAAGCTTCTAGGTATAGAACTGTGTCCTCCCCTCACAAATTGCTCTCAGAGGGAATGAATGCTCTAGTGAAGGAGTGTGACGGTGAGACAGTCAGACTCCTGTCTATAGACTATGCGCTGCTACACACACCGGTGGGTAGTGTTCATTTCAGAGGGCTCTCTCTGTGTGCCCTTCTATCCCATACCACCTGCTGTAGACCAGATCACATTGCAAGGATACAGTGGGCAGCATGAACGAAACAGTGGCCAACAGATCATTTGTACACATATCAAGTTCTCAAACCCAAGCCATGTTGGGAAGGTGGGAGGAGGCAGAAGAGCTCAGGGAGCAGCAGACTTGGTCACTGGCTCTCAGACCATTCATAGCGCACATGGTTTGCATTCCAAGCATTTGCTCGAGTTATAAAAGTACAGCAACCTCCCAAATGAAGCAAACTTGTTTCTCTTTTCCCCTTCTCTCAAAACTACCCCAGCCCTATGCCTGCACTTTCAAGGCAGTCAGTGTTATAATGGTGCCCTCTGGCGTCCCCGTCACAAATTGCCATTTAATGCCACTGGAAACCAAACCCAGAAGAAAGGGGAGACTTGAGTAACCATATGGATGCATTTACCTAGAAGACTGGGAAAATGAGGTGTCATTGAAAATCCAACCCCAAACGAAGGCATCTTGAAACAAGTGGCTTCATCTGAGGGCAGCTAGGACAGTGGGACAGTTTGGGGAGGATTTTCACAATTTTCACATTGCCTTCTGAAAGTTTGAGCTCTCCTGAAATGTGACTGCTTAAGAAGACAAAGAATGCAACTTGAAAATAAATATATTCACAGCCTGTAGTCACATTCTCCTTACCACCTCCACAAGCTTGGGAGTGCCCAAGACACTCAATGAGTCTTTAACATGTCACAATGTGGGGGCTTCCGGGTGGCACAGTGGTTGAGAGTCCGCCTGCCGATGCAGGGGACACGGGTTCGTGCCCCGGTCCGGGAAGATCCCACATGCCGCGGTGCGGCTGGGCTCCTGAGCCATGGCCGCTGAGCCTGCGCGTCCGGAGCCTGTGCTCCGCAACGGGAGAGGCCACAACAGTGAGAGGCCCGCGTACCGCAAAAAAAAAAAAAAGTCACAACGTGGAAGTATCTGCAACATGAACACAGTATACTCCAAACAGAAAGACATTCTTTGATCAAAGTGTCCTCCAGATCTCCACGTGGACTTGCTTATTTTCCTGGATCAACCCCTTTTTCATTCTTCCTCTAGCCCAAAAATTCTTTAAAATACACCAATGTTTGAGGAAACAGAGATAAATATATAAACTTTCCACAGCCTAAGTCTGTATACTTGCAAGCATGTTGGTGAGAGGCACACTAGAGGTAGAGGCAGTGAATGTAATTAAAAAGGGTCTACTTGGTAGTTTTTAATGCATAAACATAATAAGACCCAAAGATAAATAATTCTGTGCTAATATTCACGAATTTATAGCTTAAATTTTATCACTTTTAAGTAAAAAAGGTCATGTTTGCTTTCAGACCTAAGTGTATATAAAGTAATAAAATGAAGATTCCATCCCTCTCCAAATGCCAGCCAGATACTTTTAGGCGGAGTATTAGTATAAAAGAAAAGAATTTAAGGCAATCCAGTAGCTAAGATATTTCCAACTAAAGCTTTGTCCTTCAGAGCATGCTCTATTTCCTTCTCTTCAATCTTCAGAGACACCTGCAAAGAGAAAAGCACTTTTCATGGTGGAGAACTCACAAAAGCAGTTTTTATTACACAAACTTCTACCGTATTAAACTTTTCTCACAAGAGGCAAGCAAGTTAAACACTGCTTTTGCAATAGCCCGAAAAAGAAAAAATCTCATTCATACTTACTACAGCCCTATCTTCACACACCTTAAACCCTACCTAACAAAAAAATTGTTTATCTATTTGTGGTCATTTTTAAATCTTTACTTTAGCAAAAGATAAGGTCGCCAAAGCAGGACAGTTAAAAGCAATGTCACAAAGAAGCAGTTCGTTGTACCTTTGCGAAACGCGTTTCCTTGTTTTTCTTTAATCCGAAAATGCCTCTGGCCTCCAAGAGCCCTGAAAGTGACAAACACTCTGACTGGTCCACAGCTGCCACCTGCTGTTTGCGACAGACGTTACTATAGGCTTCATATAACTGAGAGGAAACAAGGGAGAACAAATGTTGCTTAAAAGTCATATGTCTTTTTTTTTTTTTTTTTTTTTGCGGTACACGGGCCTCTCACTGCTGTGGCCTCTCCGGCCGTGGAGCACAGGCTCCGGACGCGCAGGCCCAGCGGCCACGGCTCACAGGCCCAGCTGCTCCGCGGCACGTGGGATCTTCCCGGACTGGGGCACGAACCCGTGTCCCCTGCATTGGCAGGCGGACTCTCAACACTGTGCCACCAGGGAAGCCCAAAAGTCAAATCTCTTGTAACCCTGTAATCTTTTAAAAGAATGTGAATCTGGGTTTGCAAAACAGTTATCTGAATACCCTAATTCTCTCCCTTTACAATGAAATCCTTGAAAAGGCATTTTGGAGATACTGCCAAAAACCTATACTGTAATGCAAGAAAGGGGCTTTATATATTTCATAGGGAGAGGCAGAAATAAAGGGGAGAAGATTAATGGTAAAGTCTCAACCACAACCCAAGGGAAATAAAGTCAGCTGCCTTTTACATGATACCAGTACTTATTCTTACTGTTAAAATCCATTTTTAATTCACATCAGCTGGAGCGTGATAGGCCTTTTGGAAAATATCTGCTCTGCAAAGCAGATTCTCATCTCCACCCCAGCTCCATCTGCTGAGATTCCCAACTAACCTTCCCCAGAGTGACCTCTTTGGTTTTCAGCTGCCTGGTCAAGAGCAGCAAAGAGCAGACCAAGATCTTCTGCTGAAGAGGGAAGGAATCTTGTGCTCCTTCTTGGCTCAAAGTCATTCTGTTTCCATCAACTTCCGAAATGACTTGTGATATGTGAATAACACCAACCCGCTTGGGAACCAGTGACTCAGAGGGTGATTTACCTATAAATTAAATAAATCAAGCTTAATTAGATTTTTTAAATATTGTGGGTATTGAGACAGATGATATTAAGTTTTAACAGAAGGAAATTCAAGAGCAAAGCAGAAGTTCCAATTCTGTAACTAGAAGCCAAAGGATGAGACAAAATGTGATCCTTAGAAAGATGCCAAAGTGTGACATGACTTGGAAAGTACAGTAATCCTTCTTCTGGGCAGAACGGTGAGCTATTTTATCCTGTAGAGTGCAATTTAATGTCAGAGAGACAAAATCCACCTCATGAAAGAATAAGGACCAGACAGAGAACCAATGTACTCAGCCTTACTTGGAAGGTTCCTGATATCTCAAAGGCAAAGGACAGAACCTTGAAACAAAGATGGCTGGGTCTGGTCTTTTTTTTTTTTTTTTTTTAATTCATTTATTTATTTTTGGCTACGTTGGGTCTTTGTTGCTGCGTGCAGGATTTTTCTCGTTGCGGCGAGCACGGGCTACTCTTTATTGTGGGGCGGGCGTCTCTCATTGCGGTGGCTTCTCTTGTTGCAGAGCACGGGCTCTAGGCACACGGGTTTCCAGAGTTGTGGCTCGTGGGCTCTAGGGTGCAGGCTCAGTAGTTGTGGTGCACGGGCTTAGTTGCTCCGTGGCATGTGGGATCCTTCCCGGGCCAGGGCTCAAACCTGTGTCCCCTGCATTGGCAGGCAGATGCTTAACCACTGTGCCACCAGGGAAGTCCCTGGTCATTTTTAAAGGCTCAAAAAATTACCTAATATTTCAAATCAAATGAGTGGCTAGGGGACTCCCCTGGCGGTCCAGTGGTTAAGACTTCACCTTCCAATGCAGGGGGTGCGTGTTCGATCCCTGGTTGGGGAACTAAGATCTCACATGCCTCACGGCCAAAAAACCAAAACATAAAACAGAAGCAATATTGTAACAAATTCCATAAAGACTTTAAAAATGGTCCACATCAAAAAAAGAGTGGCTAAACGTGGACAATCCTACCTAAGTCCTCTAGATAGCCTCCCCAAATGACCTTTGAGGTTGGGTTCATTTGCCCAAGCTGATCTCCAGGAGAGCAACACTTGAGAAAATGTCACTGGATATCTTAGCAGATAGCACCATCTCAGAGTCTGGAGGTTGGGAAACTGCCAACAAGCTTCGGAGGATTGTGGCCTCATTGTTTGGACGCAGGAATTGCAAGACAGAGGAGCGATTTGCTCTGTAACAACCTTTGCCTAAAGTTACTTCCTGAGACCAAGTCAGTTGTCTCACAAGAGTTTGCTTCTATTTCATGATCACAAAAGGGATGCTACCGAGGACTAATCATCATGGAGAAACTGGAGATCAGCGATCAAACAAGCAGAATCTTAAAGTTGAGAGGAATTTAGAGGTCTAGTCTCGCTCCCTACCAACAGCTGAGTCTCTTCAAAACAATCCCAAAAAGTGGTCACTGGGCTTCCCCGGTGGCGCAGTGGTTGAGAGTCCGCCTGCTGATGCAGGGGACGCGGGTTCGTGCCCCGGTCCGGGAAGATTCCACATGCCGCGGTGCGGCTGGGCTTGTGAGCCATGGCCGCTGAGCCTGCGCGTCCGGAGCCTGTGCTCCGCAACGGGAGAGGCCACAGCAGTGAGAGGCCTGCGTACCGCAAAAAAAAAAAAAAAAAAAAGTGGTCACCTATCCAGCTTGTGTCTGAGTATCTTCAACACTGGTGTGCCCACACCGTGTCAAAGAAGCCCAGTTAGTGCTATTTACTGGAGAGTGTCTTCTTAGATTTATTTCAAGTCAGTCTCCCTATAGCTTTCTAGAGCCATTAAAAGCTAACCACACCGGGGCTTCCCTGGTGGCGCAGTGGTTGAGAGTCCGCCTGCCGATGCAGGGGACACGGGTTCGTGCCCGGTCTGGGAGGATCCCGCATGCGCGGAGCACCTGGGCCCATGAGCCATGGCCGCTGGGCCTGCGCGTCCAGAGCCTGTAAAAAGCTAACCACACCTACCAGAGGTCAAAAGACAGGAATTAGATTAATAATTTATGACAGGAATCCACAACCCCTTTTAGTTGTATGTGTGTAGGCGGTGCTCACAGGGTCCACTGATAAGCCTAAATGTTATTGGTAAGGGAAAAAAGGGAATAATGTGAAAAGTTGAAGAGAAACCAGTATCTAGTCTATGCATTGGCAAATATTACCTGCTATCAGTCAAAGCACTAAGTTTGGCTAATTCTGAAATACTTTTATTAATTTTCTTTCAACAAGTTGATGAAAAAAAGAGTTTTCTGTGGAGCTATGGTGCTAGAAACAATTTTAGTAACACTCAACCAGTGCAGGAGTGAAGGAAGAAACAATCAAATCAGACTGTCCTGTTTCTAAAGATTAAGAGTGGATATTAAACACAAGATATGTAGTTCATGGACATTTTACCTCTGCCATAGCTAAGAGAACAAGGTTGAAGGAAAGGAAAATTAATTTTGTCATTTTTGTAAACGGCTGCAGTTTACCGTAGCAATACTATCTTTGTACCTCCGCCCTCCTAGACTTGTTTAAAGGCTTGTGATATCTCAAGTTGAACTCAATTCCTTCCCGTCTGACTCTCTTACTTCCCAGGCTTTGCTTTCACCTATGTTGAGACGTAAAGTGCACTCAACGTAAGTACCCAGAGAGAAGCTGATCCAACCTTACTGTCTAGTTTTCATTCCTAGAGCTTGGAAAGAAAACTGACTCTGTCCCAACCATTCATGTAACACCCTGGAGAACTCATTTCCAGTAACACATGGATTATAGCACTGGCAGGCAAGATGGAAATAAAGTGGATGAAACTGATGAAAAACACGACACCCGTACACAAATGGGTGAGTGTGGATTTAACTATGCTCATTTCAGCTCTCTCTCTCTTTCCTCAGAGAAGTTAAGCTTCAAATTATAAAGGAAGACAAAAAGGAGATAAACTACTCACATTCAGACAGTGGTTTGAGGATAGTCTGGCTTTTGACATCCGACTCTACAATTTCAATAGCCCTCCTGTAAAAAAAAAAATTTCTAAAATTAATTTAGGCTGAGCCAAACCAAACACCACACCAAACCACCAAAGCTCAAAAACAGGCACATTAACAAAAAGCAACATGTCTTATAACTTTAAAGCCCCCAGACAAAACTGGGTTATGTCTCAGCTCCAGGGGACTTAATTGCCTTGAAATAATTCATGGACCAGGGAATCTGAGAAACTTCAACACTACATGGTTTCCTATTACAGAGGCCAAGTAAGTCATCGTACACTGAGCCAATGATAACATTTTGAACAAGGAAAACCTGTCATGGATGGGAGAGAGGACACGTAGTGTGGGTGCTTGACTAAGAGAGCCAGTACCGCCCATACACACCAGACCTAAGAGGAGGGTCCTCAGTTATCTCCACACAGGATATGTGTAGGCTAGAACCACACTGGCCTACTTGACTCTTGCTCATAGTTGCAGTCTTTACCCAAGTAGTTCGCTGACTAGGGGAAACTTTCAAATCCAGGATGACACCATCTAGCAATAGGAAGAGCTTACTCTCCCACTGCTCTCTCCAAAGTACTTTGCCCACAGGAAGCCATAAGCCAGACCTGGATCTTCTGCATCACAGTAGGGGGAAGTTGGACCAGCGGGCCAACACAGCAAGTATCATTTTAATGGACCAAGTGTCCCTACTGGGAAGGAAGAAATTTCATCAGTCAGCACAGAGGCTTTCCCCAGCAGGAGGGGCCGGGGGATGGGAAGGGAGAGAGAGGTCTGGAGTACAACTGTGGGGGACCACCAACTGGAGGAAGGGGTGCTCACAAAAGCAAAGGAAGGGAAAAAAAAGTCTAAAGGCAAAGATGGTTCAGGTCCATAAATAAACCTGCTTGAGACCAGCTAATGGAAAAGTAAACTGGAGTCTTTTTTAATACAAATGTAATTAACCAATCTATAATCACCACAGGGAGTGCCAGCAACATCTCATTTGTTTCTCCCTCTGTAGGTAATGGACTGATAATGTTTTAGACATTAACACGGTGGAAATGCAGAGCTCCCCACTGAGAAACAAGTCCTCCTTTCTGAGCGTAAAAAGTGGCAGAATGGAGCCTCTTAAGCCACATTCACTTGAGTTACATGAGACAATTAACAGCATTTCTTTTTTTTAATAAAAGCAGCCAACAGCGCCATAACTCACCTGCAAACATCTAGCGCTTTGCGAACATCTCCCGAAACAGCAGAGACTTTGCGGGCACAGAACTGAATGGCAGCATTGTCCAGGACCTGATCTTTAGATGCCTTTGAACAAGACATAGAAGATGACAGTTTGAACTATAAGACTTCCCCTCTGCAATTTAGGTCCCAGACTTGATTGACCAACCTTTAGGGTCTAAGAAGCCTTTTCTGCTTAGAAGTAAATGGGGATTTCATACATTTAAGCATTTTGTAGGAATGTGGTAGAGGTCCACAAAGGGAAAAAAAAGCACTTGAAACTTAAATTAGCAAAACTAAACTAAACTAAAATCTATTTGGTCATTTCCAGTAGAGAAAGTGTTTTCATAGGTCCTATTTTATAAATTTATTTATTTATTTAGGGCTGTGTTGGGTCTTCGTTGCTGCTTGCAGGCTTTCTCTAGTTGCGGTGAGCGGGGGCTACTCTTCGTTGCGGTGGGCGGGCTTCTCACTGAGGTGGATTCTCTTGTTGTGGAGCACAGGCTCTAGGCACTCAGGCTTCAGTAGTTGCAGCACGTGGGCTCAGCAGCTGTGGCTCACGGGCTGTAGAGCGCAGGCTCAGTAGTTGTGGCGCTTGGGCTTAGTTGCTCCGCAGCATGTGGGATCTTCCCAGACCAGGGCTCGAACCCGTGTTCCCTGCATTGGCAGGCAGATTCTTAACCACTGCGCCACCAGGGAAGTCCCCATAGGTCCTATTTTAAAAGGCCATTAGAGAAGCATTTGGGTAACTCCTCTAACTCTTTTTATTCCAACACTAAGGCATCTAAAATGGAGCCAAGAGTAGAAATTCATATAAAAATGAATGGGCTATAGGAACTCCCTGTTTAGTAATGCAATCAAAGCAAAATATTTTTGAACCATCTTCACAGGTGATACAAGGAACACTCAGCTTGGTACAATGCTTGGCACTCACCTGATTAAGTCGATCCTGCAGGATAGTGGCTATCTGATTTTTGGTATAAGGTGGGAAGTTCAACAGCCGTGGCTTACATTTTTCTCTAGCTTGAAGCCTTGGCAGAATTCTGTCTGTGAGATCCAGGGTATTAGCAATACCTGAGGAGGAGATAAATGACACTAAGCATCATTGGTCAAATCATCGTAAAAGGAAAACCAAACCCTCTGAAAGCTGAATAAGGGACTTCCCTGGTGGTCCAGTGGTTAAGACTCCACGCTCCCAATGCAGGGGGCCCGGGTTTGATCCCTGGTCAGGGAACTAGATCCCACACGCTGCAACTAAGACCCAGCGCAGCCAAATAAATAAATATTGAAAAAACAAAAAAACACCCACCAAAAAACTGAATAAAATTTCCAGTTATAATCCAGCATTCCAACAGTTGCTTCGCACTTTCCCCCACCCCCCACCCTCAATACCCATTAGATAAGATGTGTATAATCATCAAAGAATGCTCTTTTTGAGTTAGATTTAGAATTGTTCAATTATAAGCAGGATCAGATACTCCCAAAATCAATTGTCTCTGAAATGCAGCATTATGTCATTTCTATCCAGAGTTAACAAAGTTGACTTGACTTAGATTAAGATTCCTATTATTTTATAGTAACTTTCTTATTTTGGTAAGAGAGCAGAAAGCTGGTGTAAGATCAAATAATAGTTGATAAGGGAATTCCCTGGTGGTCCACTGGTTAGGACTCGGCACTTTCACTGCTGGGGCCCAGGTTAAATCCCTGGTCGGGGAACTAAGATCCCGCAAGCTGCATGGCACAGCCAAAAAACAAAACAAAACAAAATATGTGATGAATAAACTGAAGAGATTAGAAAAAGGTCTTTAGAACCACCATGTAACATCAACAACAGAGCACTAACCAATCAGCACCAACCGAGAATTGCTTAGCCATGGCCATTCAAACAGTGTGTACAGTACATCCTGCCCTCTGCTGTCCAGCTGATCCATCTCGTCCAACACCAACACACTACAAAAAAAGAGAAACAATTAGTATCCATGTTCACCTTAACTCTCCAATCTGTTTGATCTGGGCTGACACTAGGTCACATTCCTACAGCTAAGACCAGTTTGAAGGGCTTCCCTGGTGGCGCAGTGGTTGAGAGTCTGCCTGCCGACGCAGGGGACACAGGTTCGTACCCCGGTCAGGTAAGATCCCACATGCCGTGGAGCGGCTGGGCCCGTGAGCCATGGCCGCTGAGCCTGCGCGTCCGGAGCCTGTGCTCCGCAACGGGAGAGGCCACAGCAGTGAGAGGCCTGCGTAACGCAAAAAAAAAAAAAAAAAAAAAGACCAGTTTGAAGATCATAATCTGTCCCACCTCCAGTCACTGTTATGATGATACCCCCCATCATCACCAGAAAGTAACATACAGGTTTTTCAAGTAATTAGTTTAAAAACATTTTCCCCCAATTTAAAATTAGAAGGCTTTTGTTTTTTCTTTTCTTCTTTCCCTTTAAGCTTATGTAACTACCCCTCAGAGAGAAAATATAGGAAATGTTCTTTTTATGAGCAAACTGATACATTCAAGAGACGAGAATGTGAGTTTGTGGGCAATGGATCCTGCAGATTTTCACAGAGCAACATGCAGCAGAGCAATGCTTACATCATGGGGCCCTTCTCCGCAGTCATATGGTTTTCCAGTTTCCTCATTATGTCCTTCCCAGCTGGCCTGGATACTTCTTCCTGACAAATCTCCTGAGCAATGGCTGGGAATACAGCCTGGGCACTCCTCAAGGACATGCAATTCAGCATGATAGTTTTAAAGCTTTTCAGTTCCTTCTAGAAAAATGGAAACATGCGAGTTATTTTGGCCTCAGATAAAGGTTTGATGGAACGTGAAGTGTCTTTGAAGAGTTAACAGCATACAAGAGAATAAGGTCCACTTTCATTTGGAAAGATTTAGACAGTGAAATTAAAAATGTCTTACTTTGGGGAAAACTGCAGTGCCCTAAGCACTTCTACTTTTTCTTAAGCCTTGATAACCAAGTGTCATTTTGGCAAGAGCATCATAATTCAGACTCTCAATGTACCTTGAGGTCCTGCAGAATTCGGCTTAAGCAGGCAGTTTTTCCAGTTCCAGGAGCACCAGAAAGATAAAGACTTCCAGCTTTCTTCCCACAGATGTGCTCCCTCAGGAAATTCCTGATGACATCCATCTCCTTTTCCCTGGCAGGCAGCTGATCTGGGACAGCTGTAGTCAGGACCTGCTTTGCTTGCTGGTAGCAAGTGCCTGTGCCAGACATGAAAGAACAATTAGACACAACAGAGGTGACTGAGAAGACCCACCAGGTTTCACTTGGAATCACCAGCCATGTTTATGAGGCTGCACTAACAGTTGCCATGTAAGAACCAACCTTCTTGCTTGAGAAGTCTCAGACATGCAGATTCTTTCTCCAGTGGACATCTCTGCTCAGAATTTGTTGCGATGTCTTGACCTTTTGGAACTGAGGAACATATTTTGTTTTGGTGAAGTCTGGCTTGTTCTCTTTTGCTAGGAGACTCCGTTGTCAGCTGATTGTCAAATACCAATCTGCGCCCCTTAGATGTACGTGAGCGAGGGGGACCATTTTCTTTCTTGCTTTGCTTTGGTGGAGAACAGGGAGGTAAACGGGGAGTGTTACACAGGTTGTCGTCACCTGAAACATTAAAATCAAAATGTGGTCATTCATAGCAGTGGACAGTAAAAGGACTTGGAAAGATCTCTGCATCCCCCCCAAAAAGGGGGATGAATTTCTATCATGGTCAGAACCACCAAAATAAAATGCCTCTCATCCAGAAGCAAATAGTGGCCACCAGATGGCACCACTGAGTCTTACTATCTGGTAGCGGTTTTAATGGGATGAAATTCTAGGATTGCTCTAAAACAGGGTTTCCCAACCTTGGCACCATTGATATCTTGGACCAAGTAATTTTTCATTGTGGGGGACTGTCCTGTGCACTGTAGAATATTGAGCAGCATTCCCAGCCTTTATTCACTATATCAGTATCACCCCCTCAGTTATGACAACTAAAAATGTCTCCAGATCCTACCAAATCACCCCTCATTAAAAACAGATGATCTAAAACAAGAAAGGAAAAAACAAACAAAAAATAATTTTAAAAAAAAAGGAAAGAAAAATAAAGGATTACCAACCACTGCTCTAAAATAAGAATTGTCACCTGTTTTTCTTAATTTCACAACTAACGAGGCAAGTTTCAAAATACTATATAACTAACTGCAAGGTTGTTTAAAACACTGACAGAACCAAGTTCAGTATTAAGGAACTGAAGATCAGACCTATTAAGTAGTTCAGAAAGTGATCTCAATAAGTAGCTTAACTCTGAAGTTCAGTAAGCACTTAGCAACCACTCTGAAAATAACCAAAGGGAACAGAGTGGTCTTAACTGAACTCAGAAAGCTGTTTCAAAGGCATCTTATTATTGAGAAAGAGAGGTCGAGAGCTACCAGTCAAAAAGTTGTACTCAAATAATGGACAGCTTACCCAGACGTTTTCTGGGGCTAAGAGGCAGAATTTTTGCACAAGGAGAACGGGGTATGGCCTGGACATTTGTCAGTTCTAGTTTGGTGTCACTGGAGTTTTTAGCTTTGTCCAATGTCCGAGGCTGTTTCTTTTTTGGAAAACTGATTGTAGCCTGTGACTGGGAGCGGGTTTGAGGCATGACGGCAACACAGCTGCGTACAAAAAAGAGAGCAGGACAGCCAGTCAACATGTAAAAGTGAAGAAAAAACAACTAACATGTAACTTATACCGAGGATCGAAATTCATTTCATAAGTAGATTATGTTGTAACAATATTTTAGCATTTAATTTTGCTTCATATCCGAATCTATGCAACAATAGCGAACACCACCTACTACGAGTAAAAGGCTGTCATGAACATTTTAGGTATTAACTCCTTTAAGTTTTACAACCACCTTAGAGGTAGGTACTATTATCCTTATCTTAATGATAAAAAAACAGAGGCAGAGAGGCCCAACGTCACAGCAAAGCAGGATATAAGACCAGGCATTCTGGCTCCAGAGCCCAAATTTTTAACCACTCGAGACGTACAATAACAAGTTGATCTTAATTGGCGTCCATAGTACTTCTACCCCCCTGGCTCCAGGCACGGGGTACATCGTTAACACCAGCTTAGCCCAGCAGCCTCCCACATTTACAGGCTTCCTCAAGCCCTCACTCCGCACTCAATCCCCGCTCTACCCAACTCTCGGCCTCACATAGCCCCAGATGTTCGGGGAACGTCTCCCTCCTGCCGCACTCAACACAACTGCCAGAGCACTCCGAGGGCGCACGTCTCCCTTCCCTACCCTGACCTTCTCACCCTCCCGCGATCTGAGCTCTCCTCCTCTTACGGAACCCGCGGTCCTCGCCCTAGCCCCTCACCCAACTCCGCCGCCCCCCAGGACTCGGGCCTCCTCTCCTTTCCACCTTACAGTGCTGCGTCACCTCAGTGCCGGCGCCTTCTCACGTCTCCCACAGAAAACTAAAGGGACTGTCCACGACAGGATCCTGGACAAACACCACACCGTCAGCCGGAAAGCCCAGACGCGCTCGCGCCAAATCTGCACAGCCGCAGCTTTCCCGCCTCCCGCCAAAGCCCGGCCACGTTTCTGATTGGGTGTCGCCAGAGCGCCGCACGCCTTGGCCCCAGCCCCCTCCTTCACAACCAATCAAGCGGGAAGGCGCACAACCAATAAGAGAGCCTCAGGTCTCAGCGCCACCATGAGGCCACGCCCACCGACCCGTAGGGGCAGTCTACATCCGGGGCCTCGGCGGAAAGATGCGCGCTTGCGCCGGGGCCGACTGAGTGAGGCCCGGCGGGAGCTGTAGTCTTTGCCGCTCGCGACTGTATTCCCACGCCCTTCCTTCAATACCTTCTCACTGCGGCACATACCCATTTTTTCCATACCCTAATGGGCTATATTTTCAGAGAGCTACTACATAATACCTGCCATTATTTGGGCGGTTCTGGGTGCGAGGTATGACGCTAGGCGCTTTACATATCTAATGCCCAACACTGCAAGACACAAAGCAAATGTGCCGAGGGTTAGAGGTCACAGAATTTTGGTGGCCTCGAAGGGCCTAGGTCCATTTCCTGACACCAAAAGCAATGTTTCTTTGTAAAGTTATACATACATACATAAGTACACTGCACTTCATCACAGTATCTCCCTGATTTGTGTTTCAAGGGTGAGAAAAAGGGCCAGGCCTTTGCTTTTATTTTGGTTAAAGATAAGAATACGATATTCTGTGCACCTTCCTATCATTAATCCCATTAATCCACACAATGTGGGGAGTGGAGAGAATTATGGCCCCTTAATTTTAAAATATATTTTTATGGCTAAATACAAGGTTTCAGGGCCAGAGAAGACCACTACAGATGGAGTGGCAATCTGAACTTTTAATGAAAAATATAAATTAAAGCAGTAATTTACAGGCCAGCTTCCAATGCTAACAACCCAGGTTCCACTAAAAACCCAAATCCAATTCTAGGTGATGGTAAGCATGTATCTGTCATCCTTCAATATCAAATGAAATAGAGCAAGCCGAGAAATAGGGAAACAATAATACAATCAACTTAATTGTAGTTCATTCATATAGGAGATAAAAACCAATATTGAGTGCTTGTGTGTGCCAGGGGCTGAGCTCTGGTATTTTACCTATATCACCTTATTAATTCTCACAGGCACCCCCATGAAGTTGGAATTATTTCCATTTCACAAATGAGAAGACTGAAATAGAGAGGTTGAGTAAATCTGCCCAAGGTCACACAACTAGTAAGTGGAAGAACTGGAATTCAAACTCAGGAAGTCTAACAGGAGATCAAACTCCTGACCACTTAAACATACCGAGGGGGAATAGACAGATGCAGGTTTTAGAGGGAGAGATGGCGAAGGAGCACATCTGGGGAAGGCTTTCTAGGAGCTGAAAACTACAAGAGTGAAGAGCGTAGGCTGCCACGAATGGAGAAGGCATTACCACAGAATGGAGACTTTTTTACCAGCTGGTATTTCTGATCTCTTAACAGGGGAACAGAACCTAGAAAGAAGCAACTTTCACTGTTCATATTTATTTCTATAACCTGGACACCTAAAACTTGTCCTTCATAACCAGAAATGGTAGTAACAAGTGCCCAGCCAGCTTTTAAGGGATGGTGGTGAACAACTACCTCAGTTACAGTGGGACAGAGGGGGCAGAGGAAGCCATGAGTACTTAACGCGCATATTGGAGCCTATGAAAGCATTCACCAGGAAATATAGCACCGGTCCAAGAAAAGCCTACAAGAATAAGTGACTATTGTGGAAGCAGGCAGAGAATCACAGAACGTCCAGATTGAAAGTTCTCTAAAAGGTTACCTAGTTGAAGTTTTCTCTTTTCACTACTCCAGTAACATGATGAGCATACCATCATACTGTTTCTTGCTTCTGTGCCTTGTCCTTGCCGTTTCCTATGTCTGGAATGCCAGTCACCATCCTCCTGCCCTGGCTAATTACCATAAAGCCTTTAATGCCCCGCATAGGTTTCCCTTGGTGGCTGTCCTGAAGTCTTCTGCTAGACTCTGAGCTCCTTGGAGGCAAAGACCATGTCCTATTCGTCTTCGTATTGTCGGTGCCTGGCACAGAGTGAAATACGCAATCAACGCTTGCTCAATGAGTGGAAAGGACATTCCTGCCAAGTGGATATCCATCTTTTGCTTGAACATTTTTTTGTGGTCAGACAGTATACAGTCCTTTAAATCTCACACCCCTAAACCTAGGAGTGGAGAATCAATTCAATTATGTGTAAAAACAATCCAGACTGGGCTCCAGTGATGTCAAAGATGAAGCATTTCCCCACAGTTATCCTCTGGGGTGGTTAGGATCCTGAGGTTGACATTTTAGTTCTCTTACCTCTGTCTGCAGAGTAATAGGAAGTCAGAGACAGGTAGCTTCCTTGCAGTAAGTTGCAGTTAGTGGCTGGGCTGGGCCGGGCCAGAAAATACTTAAAGAGGCACAGTCACCATAAGCGGCTATGTCTTGGTAATAATTAAAGTGGGCAAACTAGTGTCCTTATCACTTGCTAATCCATACACGGTGTCATGGGGGAAGGGACCAAACGACACAGGAAGAACCTGTCCGGCATCCTTACGTGTGTCTGTGTGCGTGCGCGTGTGCACTGGCGGGCACGTGCACACGTACACAGACTAGCAATACCATCCCAATAGGACGGAGAAAGCTTATAGGGTTAGGAAGTTGAGAGTCATCTAGGCAAACTCTATTTGAGGGCTATTCAAAGTCACAGGAGGAACAATTAAATCAATAAATAGGTAGTTTATTAATCATATTAATAACAATGATGGGTCAAAGAATCAGGAATTCAGCCAACCTGGCAAATATGGATGAAAATGAAAGGAGGCCCTTTTTTCCCCTCGCTCCCGCACCCTCATAGGTTTTTATATCAAACTGTGTGAGAGTGGCTCATACACACACCTATTATGAACCAGTACGGGAAATAATTTCAAGACCTTTGCTAGTGATGAAAGTGTAGATTAAGCTCATTAAATCTTAGTGGTGATTACGTCAGCTGACCACAGTAAGCAGAGAATGTCTGGTTCAATTCTGACACCTATAGTCAAAGTTCAAGAAAGCCAGCTAAGATTTCAACTTAAGCAGTGAAGAAAAAAAGGCAACACCCACATAAAAACAGACACAGTCTGCGTGTTCTGCCCTCACCTTTTCTTCACACTTCAGTGTGAGAATCTACGACACAGACAGGTGGAAAGAAGCATTAGGGATATAAGGAAAGGACACAAGGCCAGGGGGTCTCCTGAGTTCCCTGGAATCATGGGCAAAGGGGAGTTAGGTGGCAAATATAAATAATGACCAACTCTATCAGAATCACCCAGTCAGCCTGGCTAACTGGAACTGTGACTTTCAAAACACAGCGGGAGGGGAGGAGAGAAAACTCCGAGGAAACTGCAGGTGCTTCTGCCCAAGTTAGTATTTCTACTTCCTCAGAGGATCTGGAGTCAAACCAGTACCCTAACCGGAGGCAACAGATTTTCTCTCTTCTATGCCACCACTTGTGGTGGTATTCCAGACAAGACTACACAGTTTTCAGGTTTTTTGCTTTTGTTTTTAAGCAAGGTTTAATTAAACTGCACGGCATCCAGAAGAAAGAAATGTACCAAAGAATCCAACCTGAGACCGGATTATACACTGTAGAAGGGGGTAAAGAAATCAATGCTAATTGGGAGAGGGAGCCCTGTAATCAGAAACAACTCCAAAATAAATCATACAATAAATTATTTTTTAGAAGAAAAGAAACCAATCCACATGCAGACAAAGATGGACGCACACATACATACATACACTCTTCATGCACGTCACTCTAGTCTTTTATTCAGTGTTGACGATGGCTCCCATGCTGGTCGCCGTGGAAAAGGACAAGGGTTAGACGTGAGAAGAGAAGGCTCGGCCCCTCTGCCACCAGTGGAATGAGATTTAAGACCATTAGAGAGGGAACCCACTAAGTTGTCAGACAAGAGGAGAAAGAAGGAAACAGCAGTTATCAAGGAAGATTTTAATTGCTTCAAAGAGGGAGAGAGGAAGAAAGCACAGAAATCTAACACAAGTAAAGGCACAATGAATGTGGAGTTGAATGGAACCAAACCCTTCCTTTGGTTAAAATTATCCTTTTTTTTTCTGTATGTGTTTTGAAGGTGGTTGTAGTTTTGCTTCACTTTGCTTTTAAGAGACGAGTCTCGAAGGCAGAGCTGTAATGCCTCCCATTCCCTAAAGTAGGGTGGCTCACAGAAAGCCACCTTGACCACGTACAGCCAGGGACTGAGATTCAACAGGGAAAGAAAGACTACAACTGGAATGTGAGGAATCTGATTTGCAGTTGATTGTAGGTTGGGTTTCCAGAAGAACAGACAGCTCAGTGTAGTGCCATCAAAGGGCCTCAGATGCCCTCTACTCCACCCCCAGAGCTTTGCAGAAGGGAAGGACCCTGGAGTCACACTTCACCCCCACTCCCATAAGCACTCAGCCTACAGATTATTTCAAGTGATCAGGAGAATTAAAACACACCCCAACCCTGAGTTGCTCTGTAGCAAGTCTATTTACAATTTTATCTCACCTCTCCCTGGAGGTAAATTTAGGTTTCAAGAGGGGAAGCTGTGGGGTGAGGGGATGCCCCCAGGGCAATGGTCAGTGGCTAGTCTCCTTGCCTTTGCCAGTTCAGAGGGCTGGGATGAATTTTTGGAGACAGCAGCCTCATGTCTGCTGGGTGGGATAGCCCCTAAGCGCTCTCACTCTGCGGGCCCAGCTGGGAAAGCGCTGGGCCTCTGCAGCTGGAGGAAACCCCCACGATAGAGCAAACCACACCTGGAGCACCACAGTGCTGCGATCCAGGTCTGGGGACCAGAGGAGGCGGGGAGAGGGGCATCTAGCTCATTTAAAAACCTGCAGACCACTGGCCTGCTTCCCAGAAAGGGCGGTAAGAAACAACTATGAAGTTTTTCCCACCCGAGAAAAACATCATAAAACCAAACCCACACGAGGGCTTTTAACACAGCTTCTTGCTGCCTAGCTGGGCAATGTCTCTTCCTTCTGGGAAGGGATAAGGGGGTTAATGGGACTGGGCGACAGCCTCAACGTGAGACCACCCAGTCTTCCACTGAAGAGATGACATTCCCACAAGCAGATAAAAAGAGCAGTTTAAAAGGTGAGAAGTTTTAGTGCTCTTGTAGCCAGCCCACCTCAAACCTATATTACAAGCTTTTTACAGCATACAAAATAGATCAGTAACTATGAGGCTCACATTCCCATTCATCAATAGTAAATATACATGATAATAAATCTGTTATTAACACAGGGACCAAATCGGGTATAAGGCAAAGACATTTAAATAGGTACTGTGTCATCAACATGCTCTGAAGAAGAAAATCCATCTGACTAGATCTAGTCCCAGGCCTTTTTCCATGAGGCCAAGAAAATGAAAATACAGTCAATACCCACGTGACACAGTCCAAATGCTGGGGAATATGAGGGGCAGCAGGTCATACGGGAGGAAGATAGTAGCCCCAGTGAAAAGCTGGGGTTTGGCTTTTACATGTGATGCTCATTTCGATGCTCTATGTTTGAGGAGTGAGGGGAAAAGAGATACGCTTTGATAACATTGTACAAAAGGCATCAACTCCCATTTCAAAAATAAATGGGAAGACTTCACAGTCCAAGTTCAGTAACTGGGGTCAGCATCTACCCTGGAACTCTGCTGCAGTATCAAGTCTTGTACTTTCTCCTTTTCCCTCCACTAGCATCCTCTCTCTAAGCTCCACTGGCTTCAGGATGCTGGGGGGATACTGCTGGGAGGTAACTGCTAACAGATTTGAAAATAAGAATGATAAATAAAGAATGATTAGAAAAAGCGTGGTCACAGACCTAATCATGGTTTGCCCCAACAGTCAATATGGTCCAGGGGATGGCAAAGGATCGCAGACCCCAGATAAATAACTCAAGTTGAGAGCTCTCTCATCTAGCACTGGGAGGACTTGGGTTTCACTGGGAACCATGTACAGATCCTTCGTCTGTGATCCAACAGATAGGAAAGGTCCCTAGGGCAGTTTAAGCCTGTGATGTAACTGATGAAAGCTCCTTTGCTCTCACTTCAAGCTTTGAGCAGCCTCTGCACTTGACAAGAGCTTTAGCAAACCAAACCAGCTGGATGTGGAGCCCAGGAGCTCCATCATGCTGTTGGAGAAGGCGAAGTCCCTGTACCACGATCCAAGCTCAGTTCCTACCTAGACTGGGAACCTCCATTTTCTCTGTGCTCTTTAACTAGGACCTGGAAGACGAAACAACATATTGCTGGCTGCCAGGGAAGATCAACTGGACTGAGGCACACCGCACCAAAGTCCTTGTGCTTTTGGCAGAGGAATCTTTGACTACCCCCATAAGCTTCCTCACCCTTCTCTACTCTGCTGTGCTAACCCCTGCAGTCTTGGGGTTGAGTGGTGCAGAAGGGAACAGGAAGAGCCTGCTCACTCAGACGGGCTATGAACTTCACAACGAGTGGGCCTCAGTTAAAGCCATTCACAGCCCGCAGAGCTGGTCCCTTCCACAAGGTGCTTCACCCTTCCCTTCTTCGTCATCCTGGAGCACCCATCAAGGGCTGAAGTTTCTGAACAGGGATGAAAGGGCCAGTGGCCTTCAGGGCCAAGCAGAGAAGACTGAGGCAGCCTCAAGGTCAAGGTTAAGGCCAAGGCCAAGGTCCTATCTTCCTATCTCTCACTAGAGGTTTTGGGGGTTTCTGAATCCATAATGAATGAATGAAAGGGACTTTTCTCTTGAGGGGATAGGTGGTGAGAGGAGGAAAAACATCCCTCAGCCTCAGCACCTGAAGAAATGGAGCAGGGAGCCCCAGAGGGCTCACATGGCTCCTGGTCCCTGTGACGCAGAGGAACTGACTAGCTCTAAAAGGACCCCCAGTTTACTTCACCCTCTCTTTTTATTAGATGTTTAGTTCAATTGATTAGTATTTAGTGTTTATATCCAACCTATTTCTGGGTATAAGCGTGGGGTGGGGTGAGGGCAAAGCCAAAATACCCCTAAAAATAAAGCAGACCCACTTCCTTGCCCATGCTCTAAACTTGACCTTTAAAACAGATCACTTCTCTGCAAACTCCTTTCCCATTTCACTAAAAATGCCCACCCCCAGAAGTCCTGGCCATGCCAGCCTCCTAAAATGATGAAATATAATATACCCACCAAGCTCCCCCCACAATGGGTAGGAGAAGGTAGGAGTACCATTCTCCACCCCGCCCCGACAATGAGTTCATTCATCACAACAAGGCACCTTTCCCCAGAGGGAAGCAGGAGACATGGAATCTTTTTCCTCATCTGGCCAGCAGGGCTTGCAAGAGGAGGGATGGATGCAGGGTTTGAGACCCTACTGTCAATATAAAGAGTCCGGTCACCAAGTCCAGAGACGAGATGCATAGATGGAGGTGAGCTGGGTGGACGCTTGGAGTCTCGAGGTTGGTTGCACTGGAGAAACACGTTAGGAGCTGTCATGCAGGTTTCAGGGAGAATGGAAGGGACCATCTGAGAAGAGGAGAGGGTCCATCCTTTTCCTGAGGAACAGGACCAAGCCAGGCTTCACCTGAGAATGGGTGGCAAAGGTGGGGCTCCACGGGCAGCTGAAAAAAATAAATAAAAACCACATACGCAAGGTCACCCACCACACCCTGAATAACTCAAACATTCCTAAAATGAGAGACAGACAGGCTCTTCAAGCTAACCTTTACAATCTGGGACAAGGCTTCGTTGTCTGTTTAAGAAAATGCAGACAAGGAGAAGCAAATTTTAAGCTAAGAAAAGCACGCACCGATTCTACAGCCTATGCAATTATGGAAGACCTTCCATGATTCTCTTCTCTCACCTCGGTTTGTTTTGCTGGGATATATTCTCTGAAAGTGTTTATACTCTTCTGGAGCAGGAAAGTCTTCTACTGGGTGGAAAGAATACTTCGACTCAAAGTCATCTGCAAAAGGAACAATATTAATTCATACCCCCTCCTCGTGCTCCCACTCACCCCTCTGCCACTTCCGACTCTCCCCATACCAGTCTCCCGGGCTTCCTGATGTACCATGAGGGCCTGCCTTGCCCACTGAAGCAAGGTTCGTGAGGGCAGCAACAGCATTACTCTCTGCACCTCGTACGCACAGTGTGTTCAAAGGCTCTTTACGTTAAGGAATGAGTCTTTGAACTGGTTCTTTAAATCTTTCCACCCCAAACCAGGCACATACCAGGAAAGGAGCCCAGCTGTTTGCATGGCAGGAGAAGGAAATATAGTTCTGTCTTTCAGTAACATAGTCATGTTAGAGACTATCACCATGGGAAACCAACTGAACTAAATCCACAAATTGGCAGAAATTAATCTAAAATGGGACTATATGCCACCAGCTAGGGAACGATCTGACCAGAAAATTCCCTTTTGGCCCAGGCTCCCCTCATTGAGCTCTGCAACACAGTCGGGATGGCCATGTCATGGCTCCCACTCCCACTTTCCATGGCCCCTCTACAAGAAGGCTCAAATGTTCTATGGGTGTGGCTCGATCACATTCCAAAGGGCATATCCTCCAAGCAAAAATACTGGTCCACTTAACAGGAACAGACTAGAGCAGGGCCAGAGAAGAGTCAGCCATTAAAGAATCTACAGTGTTCAGGCTACAAGGGACTGTGCAGATCTTTCCAGACTTCCTCAACAGAGGGTCTAACAATACCTGATGGACAATCTTTACTTGGTGCTCCATCCCAGACCTAATGAATTAGAATCTCTTAGGTAGAGTCTAAGATTCATTTATAGCCTTGGAAAAGTTAATCCAATACACTCTTGAGCTAGTCAGTCTCCTTGTTTCATAGATAAGGGAAGTGAGGTCCAAAAAAATGAAGTGACTTCTTCAAAGTAACACAACTAGTCAGTGGCTTTGGATTACTAGATAAAAGTTGGGTACACAGTGTTGTTTTGTTTTCAAAGGTCCAGAAAGGAGCTCTTCTTCCTAGGAGGATACGTAATTCCTGTCTCAATAATCCTGAAGAGGATACAGTCTCTGACCTAAAAGCTAACCACAAATAATGAGCCTTGGGGAGCAAGAGACTGGCTTTAGAGTTAGCACAACACCTGCTGATCTTACTTCCATCTATTCCAAAGGAATCGTGCCTAGAATTTGCCTACGGAAAGGGATGTCCATGGATGGACCCAGAAGTCTGAGGGAAGGTCAGGAGAGGAACTGCAGTGAACAGAGGACACCAAGTGACCACTCCCACTCTGCAGCGGCCACTGGAATTAGTGAAGTCACCACAGGAACTATGAGACTAAAACAGCTAGCTACTCACCCAAGAAAGATCGGACAGTGGTAATAGAATCTCTGTGGCCATTCCTCAGGGGTGGTGGAGGCGGTGGGGGGGGCCCAGCTGGCGTCCTTGAGGGTGGAGGTGGGGGCCTTCCTCGGCTCAGGGGTTCTGACCCATGCATTCGGTACGGTGGGGGGGGAGGGGGGGCGTCCCTGGCACCATTTCGGATCATGGGTGGCGGGGGTGGAGGAGCTGCAATTAAAGTTCAAAGCAGTTAGGTTTGGATGTAGAGACGGCGATGGACGGAGGGATTTGAGAGACATGGGCCAAAAGAGTGCTCGGTGCTTTCCCAAAGAACCAGACCCTGTGAACCACTGGGCAGCATGTTAAATATCATATTCACCCTCCCCTCATCCCTATTTCTTTAACAACATCACCATTCTTCTCGATACCAAAGTTCAGAATAAATTTATGACCCTTTTTCATTTCCCAAGACAAGTCAGTCAAGAATTCCACTTATCCTCGATGATTTTTTTCTCTGCTTTCGCATGCCTTCCTCCACGATTCTAAGTCAGGGCTTTCTCATTTTTATCTTGTTCTACTGCAAAAAGCCTCTCAAATGTTTTCCTTGCTTCTCATCTCTTAGCCTTTCAATCCATTCTGCATACCACCAACTCACTAATCTCCCCAAAATACTAGCTCAAACTTTTCCAAGGGCTTTGCATTTCCCATATCATAAAGTTTCAAATCCTTAGCTTCCACACTGACTGGGTCTCACCCAATCATTTTCCTTTTTTACACAGTAACCCACCACATCAGTCAGCCTGATTGCACCTTCTTTTCTTCCTTGATCCCTACACTGGATTAGGTACCACTCTTCTGTACTGCTCTATCGACTCTGTCTCTCTCTACCACTACTATGTTTTTTACACGTGCTTCTTCCCGAGGGTACTGTATATTTCTTAAAGTCAGAGCAGTGTCCATTCATCTGAGTTCCCAAGCTCAGCACATGGTAGGTCTTCAATCAATACGTGCTAAATAAACCAAATTACATATGCTTTACTCTTGTGACTCCCCCACAATACTCAGAAATACCACCCCTCATCCCTTACTATCAAATCCTACTTTTCTTTAAGGTTCAACTCAAGTCCCATCTTCTCAAGGCTTTTCCAAAGCAATCCACACTAACCTGATTCCCTCCTTTGCTCTCCCACAGCATTTACAGGCTATGTCACTTATTCTAACACTTAGTAGTACAGACTAAAATGAGTGATTTTCAAATTATCTATAATAATTTCATCTGCAGAAGTTATATATTTCCAATGATAGGCTCATTGCTCAAAAAAAATAGGGAACACCTCTTTTGGAATTGCCTCCAAACCCAGGTTGTCAGACAGATCCATAAATATTATCATATGATGGTCACTTCTCATTTCTGAGGTTGCACCACCAACAAAAAAATTCATACCTACGTCTGGCTCTGATTTTTGGCCATTTTCGAAAATCAAATTCACCCTTAAAAGACAAAATTTGCCACCAAGCATAAGGTAAGGTCAAAAGCATGTTGGGGGGACTTCCCTGCTGGTGCAGTGGTTAAGAATCTGCCTGCCAATGCAGGGGACACAGGTTCAATCCCTGGTCCAGGATGATCCCACATGCCGCGGAGCAACTAAGCCCATGTGCCACAACTACTGAACCTGTGCTCTAGAGCCCACGAGCCACAACTACTGAGCTCACGCACCACAACTACTGAAGTCCGCACGCCTAGAGCCTGTGCTCCACAACAACAGAAGCCCATGCGATGAGAAGCCCGAGCACCGCAACGAAGAGTAGCCGCTGCTCGCCGCAACTAAGAGAAATCCTGCGTGCAGCAATGAAGACCCAATGCAGCCAATAAATAAATAGATAAATAAATAAAAAGCATGCTGGACATCACTGGAATAGGTTCGAATGTGTTTAAGTTAGATTATTTCTATGCTCTGCACTAACAATAATAGTAACTACCATTTATTTGATATCCATCATGTTCCAGGCACTGTCCTGGTCACTTTATATGTATTAAATCTTTAAAAATTCTTGTAGCCACCCCTGCACAAGTATGAGGCATTATCCCCATTTCATAAATGAGGAAACTGGGACTCAAGCTATTTGTCTAAGGTCACAGATCTAACAGACCCAGCATACGTCTGCTCTTCCATAGTAAGAAAACTGCTACACAATGCTTTTCACAACAACCTCAAGTATTAAATATCTCCCGAACAAATGTATAACCCAGTGAGATGAAAATGTGTCTTTTGGTACCTGGGCCATGTTACCAAACAGTACATGGAGACTACTTGGCTTAACAGACAACACTGTTTTAGTAATAAGAGTGTATATCATTCTTCCTGAATTACTGTCAGAATTTCTATAGAGTAACCATAGTTAAGAATGAAACAGTAATGGCATGATTTTGTTATTGTTTTTGTCTTTTTTAAGTATTTATTTGGCTGCACCGGGTCTTTAGTTGCAGCATGAGGGATCTTCGTTGTGGTGTGTGGGATCTTATAGTTGTGGCATGCAGACTCTTAGTTGTGCCATGAGGGATCTATTTCCCTGACCAGGGATAGAATCTGAGCCCCCTGCACTGGGAGCGTGGAGTCCTAACCGCTGGACTACCAGGGCAGACCCTGGGATGATGCTTATAGACAAGAAGTCTGGCACTGTAGGCCCAGTAAATGTTAGTTTTAGCTTCCCATAAAACACACTCAGAATGTCAACTCTCCCTCACTCTCCAAGGTCTGTATAAGTATGGATGGGGCCATTAGAGGCCATAATTAAAGAGAAATCTCCTTAACTCCTCCCAGCAGATCTCTGAACCCTGTTTTCATTCCAAATCTGCCCAAACCGAAGCTCTTTCAGGTCATCCTCAAAGTATTTCCCTAAGACTCAGATTTCTCAGGGCCCTGAGAGTCTGCATCTACTGCGAGGGTGGGGTCAGGGAGAGTAAGGTAGATGGTCGGTCAGGCTCAAAAGGACACCAGCTAGACTCTGAGCAGGAGGCAGTGATGAGGGCCAACCTGGATGGGCAAAACGGAGCAGGACCAAGAGCTGCCTGCTTGGCTCCCTCAGCACCCTCCCTCAGGGACCACCCTGACCAGACTCTGCCATCTCTAAGAAGTTTCTGAGCTCTTTGTCACATCCAGTTTCAAGACTTTCAAATGACAGAGCCAGAACCCAAGGACCCCAAGAAACAAGCAGCGTGCAAAAGAAACCCTAGGATAGGAAGACTGACTTTTGTAATCCAAGATAAACCCGTATTAAAGAAAGCATGATGTTATTTTTATTTTAACTGAAGTATAGTTGATTTACAGTGTTGTGCTACTTTCTGCTATATAGCAAAGTGATTCAGTTATATTCTCTTTTTATATTGTTTTCCATTATGGTTTATCATAAGATATTGAATATAGTTCCCTGTGCTATACAGTAGGACCTTGTTGTTTATTCATTCTATATATAATCACTTACATCTGCTAAATCTAACCTCCCACTCCATTCTCGATTCTTTTAAAAAGAAAAAAATTCCCTTAAAAAAATAGTGTTTTAGGGACTTCCCTGGTGGTCCAGTGGTTAAGACTCCGTGCTCCCAATGCAGGGGGACTGGGTTTGATCTCTGGTCAAGGAACTAGATCCCTCATGCCGCAACTAAGACCCGGCACAGCCAAAATAAATAAATAAATAAATAAATAAATACATATTTTTTAAAATAGTGCTTTACTCTGCAAAGGAAAAATTCAGAAAACAAATGCTATGGACAATAAGGGACTTTCTGGTCTCTGAGCACCCCGGGGAGGGTAAAAGGCTACATACTCATTCAAATGTAAATAATTCATAAAGAAACAAAAGTAAATTATCCCATGTTATCACACCATATGATTTATTAATAGAGATAAGTCCATGAAAACTGCCTAGAAGTCCTTTGCATAAAACCGCTAAATTCGTCAGCACACCACAGTTTATAAAGCACTTTTACACATCCTTTTATTTATAACCATCTCTGAAAAGATGTGAACACCATTGTGAACACCATTTTACAGATGAGGAAACAAACTCAGAGAATCAGAGTGATCTGCCCAATGTCACAAAACAAGTGGAGCCAATACTCGAAAGATCTCTGACTAAAATATCTCAATTTTTTTTCAGAGTGTCACTCTTGAGAACTGCTGCTCTGGTTACTGATACAGAAAGCAGGCTGAGGCCTATGTCAGGCCTCGAAGTTGGTGATGGCTAGTAGACAGAAGAACAAGGCTCATAACTTCACATTTTTCTAAAGAAATCACAAAAAAAGAACTGAGAAGTGGGAAGCAAGAAGTCTGCAGACATTTAAAACAACTCAGTTCAACCCACAGAAATTACATTTTTCTCTGCTTCTATTCCTGGTTGGCTTCAGAAAGATATGGGCTCTGCTCAGATAAAGGGTCATTTTAAAAATATCCCTAAGTTAAAAAAAAATTTTCTTTTTAACCTAAACTTTGTAGAGTCAAAGGTCACGTAAGGACTATATCCTTATGGCTGAAGCCAGGGAGATACAGGGTCGGCCATGTACCAGGCTCCTGTGTGACCGCCTGATGCTACTGCCAGCTCCTAGAATACATGTCTCTGTACCTAATCAAGCAGCAGTACCAGTTAATGGGCCTTTAATACATACTTCCTGATGACACACCTGCTTAATCGATGATCTCATCTATACCTGCAGGGACTGTTTAAAATCAAAGTTCAAAAGCCATTTGTGGAGGCTGCGGCTCAAAGCCCAATGAAACAAGAGAATACAGGAGCCAAAATTCCTAGGTCTGAGAAGGCCCCAGCATGGTCTCATTCCCTCTCTACTTTCAGTCAGGCTATTTTGTAAGATGACACAACCTCTCCCACCTTTTTGAAGGTTCCTTAATCCCCTCCTTACCCAGTTCAGGACCATGGTCCCTTGTTACAAGCACTCCCTTACACACACCCTTAACTCCCTTGCCCTGCTCTCCATTACAGTCGCACATGCCTAAAAACCACTAACCTGGTTAAATACAACTCTGCTCCAACTCAGTACCTGCAGAAGCACAGCTGAACACACACCGCGCTGATGAATCTCACTTGAAATGTGTGGCCCCTAAGCTCGAGCGGGCCTTCCGTGATGCTGGTCATCCTAGCACACTTCTCTCCTCCACTCATTCTCCTGCATGCCCAGATGGCCATTTTGTGCCCTCTTTCCTCTCTCCTCAAATCTCCCTCTATTTCCTTACCCTCATTCGCAGCATATGTTCTTGCTTTCAATTTCACCCAGAATATAGAAGCAAAAGAAAAAAAAAGGGCTTCCCTGGTGGCACAGTGGTTAAGAATCTGCCTGCCAATGCAGGGGACACGAGTTCAAGCCCCAGGCTGGGAAGATTCCACATGCTGCGAAGCAACTAAGCCCATGCCCCACAACTACTGAGCCTGCGCTCTAGAGCCTGCGAGCCACAACTACTGAGCCTGTGTGCCACAACTACTGAAGCCCACGTGCCTAGAGCCCGTGCTCCGCAACAAGAGAAGCCACTGCAATGAGAAGCCCGCACACCACAAGGAACAGTAGACCCCGCTCCATGCAACTAGAGAAAAGCCCGTGCGCAGCAATGAAGACCCAACGCAGCCATAAATAAATAAATAAATACATTTATTTTAAAAAAGTTTTAGAAGAAACTTTCCACATGCTCCTACCACTATACCCACCTACCTACTTGCTTCTTTGCCTATATCCTCTGCCTTCCCTCCTGTTACCACAAAGAACTGTGCTCTTCTCTAAGGCCAGCCCTTGACCTGTGGATCAGGTTCCATTCCTTCTTGCCTCCCCAAGGACACTATCCAGGCAATTTCCTCCTCTCTACTGGATCATTCCATCAGCGCACGAACAGATGCTGAAATATCTCCCGTCTTGGGTGGGGTGGGGCGGGGGGAACCAACCCTCAATCTCTCATCCTCCTCCAGCAACCATTCCACATACCTGTACCCCCCACTCCCCTTTACAGCAAACTCCCTAGAGTTTCTCTATTGCTATCTTCATCAAGTCCTCTCCTATTCCGGCATGCTTGAACCCACCCCAATTAGACTTTCACCCTCACGCTCCCTCCAGCACTCCACTGAAACTACTTAGAAGGGTAGTTTGGGGGTCCCCAATTTGACTCCCACGTTGCTGAGACCAACGTCATGCTCAGTCTTCAACTTACCTGACCCACCTGCAGCACAGGCCACAGCCGCTCACTCACTCTATCCTGGGCTTTCTCCATTACCCTCTTGGCATTCCTCCTTTCTTCCTCACTAGAGGCTCTTTCTCAGTTTTCTCTGCTTAGTACTCTTATCACTCTCACCTGTCAATGTAGGAAGGCCTCAGGTCTCGGACCTCTCCTCTTCTCTATACTCACGCCCCAGGTGATCTCACCCCAGCATGTGGTTCTCAATATCCTTCAAATTTCTCTCTCTAGCCCAGACCACTCCCCTGAACTTCAAAGTCTGAGAGTCAATCGACAATTGGCTATTTCCTCTTGTATGTCTAACAGGCACCTCAAACTTGACATCCAAAACTGAACACCCACCTTTCCCCAAACCTGCTGTGATCCTATCCATCTACTCAGATTATTGCACTAGCCCCCTAAGTGGTCTCCTTTGGTCCCTTTGTCCTCCTGCGGTGGGTTCTCAACAACAGAGCCAGTTGCCTTTTCAAAAGGTAAATCAAAGCTACTTCTGTGTTCCAAGCCCCGGTGCCGCGCCAGTGGCTCCCCATCTCACACAGAGTAAAACCCAAAGTTTTCACAAAGTCCTCCGGTGTCCTCCCGTGGTATCTGGCTTTCTGACCTCCACATCCTGCCGCTCTCCCCCTCACACATCCTGCCGCTCTCCCCCTCACACATCCTGGTCTTGCCACAATGGTCTCCTTGCTGTCCCCAGTCTCAGGGTCTTTGCATTTGCTGCCCTCAATGCCTGCGTAGCGTACTCCCTCACTTCCTTCAGGTATTTGCCACACTGTCACTTTATCAGTAAGGCCTTCCCTGACCCCACCTCTACCCTCACCCCTATAATTTAAAATACTACCTCATCCCCACTCCAGTATATCCCATTCCCTTTCTCTGCTTTGTATTTTTCTATAGCATCTATATACTATGTATTTTTATATATATATATATTTTTCTAATTAATTTGTTAACTGTCCAGGAGAACAGGATTTTTTGTCTTTTTTATTTACTGCTGTTTTCCTAACAACAGGGTCTGACACGTAAAGAGGCACTCAATAAACCTGTTGAATGAGTATTCACTTCAATCACTGAAGGAGAGCTTTGGGGAAAAGGGTGAAGAGGAAGGATAAACTCAATCTCAGTATGGTAGGAAAAATCAGGTGCTTCCAGGCACTTACCTGCTCCCCGACTGGGAGGGTCTCGGGCTGGGGGAGGTGGCCTATTACTCTGTAAAGAAGGGGAGGCTGAGGTGGGTGGAGGAGGCGCTAGGCCTCTGACAGGCCCTGGTGTCTTCCTATGCAAAGAATTGTGTCTCTGTGGCAGCTCAGGGGCTGACTCGTTAGTGGGACTGGAGGGTCCATTGGGGACCCCGGGAGGCTGGCGGTAAGGCGGAGGCGGAGGAGCTGGAGACTGGCCACCTGGTCCTGTTCTGACATTCACAGGGGAAGGAGGCGGCTTGACTGGGGGTGGAGCGGGAGGTCCCTCTCGACCAAGGTGAAGCCGCTGTCCAGGTGTGGGTGGCAGGGGCTTCTCTCTGTTGTAGGCTGCGGCTTTGCTGCTGTGCACAGGCAGAGGCGTAGGGGGGGCGTTGGCACGCCGCCCCGGGGGAGGCGGAGGAGGGGCGGAGGAGCTGTGCTTCATGCCCGTATTGCTGGTGGTATTAGGCCGAGAGAGGTCCGGTAACGAGGGTCTCTGCATCCGGGGCAGTTCTGGGAGTGAGGCTCGGTTGCTGTCTGTATCATCCTGAGGGCGCCCGCTGGCTGTAGACCCCGGAGGCCTTGGGGCAGCAGCTCGAGAACTGGGGACTTGTAGGGCTGGCTTGCCAGCTAGGTTCTCTACAAATACACCAGACAGCACTGGGTCAACAGAGCTGGACCTATGTTGCTGGGTATCTCCACGTCACCCCGCCTCCTTAGTGCAACCTGCATGGCAGCAGGGCAAATACCTATATGATTCTGGGTTTTAACCTGGTTTCAGGCTCAGGGCCCATTAACAAACACTACTGATGCAAGTTGAATGCATTCTTATTTACCCTCAGCTTTTGCTTTATTCTACTTTATAACCCCTGCCCTGCCCCCACTCCTTCTTCCCATCTCTACCACACTCCTCAACCCCAGAGGGCCCACCTGGGACCAGTCAGAAACGAACACGCTTGGGAAATATCCTAAGAAAGTACTTATCACATACCTGAACCGTCCTTGGCTCCCACAGGGCGGAGCTTGGGCACTCCTCCTTGGAAGAGACCTCCCTTGGGCTGCAGGGCAGCTGCTCCAGAGCCATAACCACCACTGCTTCCTTTGGGTTCTGGAAAGCACACCATTAGGATTTTCATTTCATATGCTCTGAGGCTGGTGACCAAGTCAATCCTGAGGAGAAACCCCTCCTCTACCTGGGCTTTAATTTGCAAACAAACCGATATTGCTTTTGCCTTTCCACTGAAATAGAAAGCTGGGCTTCTCTGCTCCACAGCTTCATGTAGGTGTGGGGATGAAACTCTGTGCTGTGATGAAAGAGAGAAAACAAAAGGAACGAGGAGCCAATCTTCCTTTATTTAGGGCAGCGTGGTAACCAGGATGAAGACCTGTTCAACAGAGTTCTCTAGGCTTTCCTCTCCAAGTCCCAGATGGTGAGGGGGCTTAATGGCTCAGGGACCCAGCTGTGAGAAAACCCCCAGAGGCCTTTCAGAATGAACACTTGTAGCAATTATAAAATCATCGTTGGCTTCAGCTTACAGGTTTTTAGGACTGTGGTGGTCTTGTCAGAGAAAAGCCAAGGATATGCCCTAACAAGCACTAGTTATAGTAGGAGATGGGAGGCTTAAGACCCCGAGAATGCTTCTCAAAGGTCAAAAAGCAATTTCTAAGGTATTCAAACGAACAGATGAGAAGACAGCCAAAGAACATGCCAAGACAAAACTCTCCCACTCACGACCCAACAATAAAAATGACAGCCAAGCCTAGTCCCCGAGTCAATCCTGGGATCCCGGTGGTTCATTAGGAGATGAAGCTTAGACTCACTCTCGAGGAGGGGAGCGCTCCGATCATTAACGTTGGTCACCTTCTTCAGCCGGGTCCCTTTGCAGATGTCCTGTAAGAGAGCACCTCGACCACGCTGCTCATCTCTACTCAGCTTGGGCAGCTCAGTGTTGGCCTGAAGGAAGAGGGAAACATAAGTTCACCCTCAATATCCCCTTCATCACAAGCTCAGGATAAATGCCTTAAGCCAAACTGGATTCCACGAGATGCCTGTCTAACCTAATAAGATACATGTGCCGAACGACAGTATCAATGTCCATTATCCTCCTCCTTAGACCTTTCTCTCATGCTGTACCTTCTGTGAAGGATATAGGTCTTCCTCCTGTTTAGAAGCTTCTGACAGGAGGCCTGCACCAATACTTACTGAGCACCTATGTGCTAGGCTTGTGTGCCGGACACTTTATTTGTATCATCACCACCAAGGCAAACGTTTATTGAGCCCCCACTATATCCCAGGCATTGTGCTAATAATAAGCACATTACTTTCATTATCTTGTTTAAATCCTGAAATATTCCTATGACCAACAACAACAGGAGCATAGGGACAGACAGCTAGATAACTGGAACAAAACAGGAAGTCCATAAAGCAGGCCCAGGTCTATACAGAAATAATAAAAGTATATTTCTTCAGTGCAGAAAGGATAGATTATTAAATACAAGGTGTTAATAACAAGTGGTTAATTTTTTTGGCCATGCCAGGCGGCATGTAGGATCTTAGTTCCCCAACCAGGGATCGCACACACACCCCCTGCAGCGGAAGCGTGGAGTCTTAACCACTGGACCACCAGGGAAGTCCGACAAGTGGTTAATTTTTAGAAAAAAATAATAAAGTTAAATACCTACCTTAGCACTTTACTCTCAAATAAATTCTAGCTGAATTATAAAATTTAAGTGTAAAAAAATAAAACCACAGAAGTGCTATATGCAAAAATATAGGTAATGGGAAGGACTTTCTAATCAAGATAATCAAAATACAGGAAAAGATCGACAGATTTGCTTATTTCAAATTATTTACTTAGGAATATAAGTAAATAAGCAGATGACACACTGGAAGAAAAATTGTCGGTGACAAATGTTAACATATGATAGAAATAAAGGTAGTGGCCCAAATCTATAGAGCGTTAACATATAAAGATGACTTAGAAATCAGTAGGATAATAAGCAAAAGATATGAACAACACTGCATAAAAGAAGTCAAAAGAGCCAACAAATATGGAAAAAAAACAACTATAATAAAAAAAAATGTAGTGTAAAACTATCATTATCTACCTATGATACTGGTAAAGGTTAAAATTACAAAGAGACTGCTAGCTTTGTGAAGGCAGGGACCACTGCCTGTACAGTGCCTGGCACACTGAAGATGTTCAAAACAATGTATAGAATAAAAAGCTGCCCCATGGTGATCTTAAGGATCCAGGAAAACAGGTACTCTTTTCTACTACCTGTGGTAGGATAGATTGGTATGATTTTTCTAGAAAGTAATTTATGTATCAAACACCTTGTAAAAGTCTAGCACAAGAATTCTACTTCCAGAAATTAACTTTAAGAAAATAATTGGAGACGTGCACAAAGACGATAATAATAGCAAAAAACAGTTTATAATAGCATAAAGCGGAAGTAATCTAAAAGTTCAACCGAAAAGAACAACAATGGTATAATCATACAGTGGGATGCCAGTTAAGCTCTTAAAGGATGTAGAAGTAAGCATCTTTTCATGGAAATAAATATCTGACACAATCAAGCAAAAAATATTATAGAACAATACATATAGCATGATTCCAGTTTTCTACAGGAGTCATAACAGGACCTATCTCATAGGGTAGTTTTGAGAATTAAATGATAACACTTTTTAAGAGCTTAGCACAGTGCCTGGTGTATAGTAAGAGTTCAATAAGTAGCAGCTAGCTTATATTGTGAAGAATAAAAAGGTACACACATACAGAAAATTTCTAGAAGGATATACACTGATACTAGCAAAAGTTAATCTGGGGTAATAATTATTTATGTTTATCTGTATTTTCTAGTTTTCCTACAATAAACATACAAAATGTTAACAAAGGTTAATTATAGATTAACATTTTCTATG
The DNA here is from genome assembly GCF_059928025.1 of Delphinapterus leucas. Lineage (NCBI taxonomy): Eukaryota > Metazoa > Chordata > Mammalia > Artiodactyla > Monodontidae > Delphinapterus > Delphinapterus leucas. The sequence goes on along the minus strand of NC_143147.1, from coordinate 49,954,968 downwards.
TTTATTGGTGTTCTCTAGTTTTTTCTGGATTTTTAGTAAAGAATTTTTTAATGATATCACTAAACATTTAATGACATGACAAGCCATTCATGATGTATTAATGAGGAAGAAGAGCCAATCAGAAATCAGTATGTATATAAAGCACAGCCTTTTTTTAAAAAAAAAGGTAGACGGGCTTCCCTGGTGGCGCAGTGGTCAGGAACCCGCCTGCCAATGCAGGGGTCACGGGTTCGAGTCCTGGTCTGGGAAGATCCCACATGCTGCGGAGCAACTAAGCCCGTGCACCACACTACTGAGACTGCATTCTAGAGCCCGCGAACCACAACTACTGAGCCCACGCGCCACAGTTACTGAAGCCCACGTGCCTAGAGCCCATGCTCCACAACAAGAGAAGCCACCAAAATGAGAAGCCTGCGCACCGCAACGAAGAGTAGCCCCCGCTCACTGCAACTAAAGAAAGCCCGTGTGCAGCAACAAAGACCCAATGCAGCCAAAAATAAATAAATAAATAAATAAATAAATAATTTTTAAAAAGGTAGACAGATACAAAAGGAAGAAGGAGGGAGGGGAAGGCTAGACACAAAACTGTTATGAATGGTTGGATTATGGGTAACTGCTCCTTTTTGCTTAACCACAGTTCATAAATTTCTTGAACATATTACTTTTGTAAAGAGAAAAATATTACTAAGCATGTCCAAAATTGAGCTCATATCCTCCTCCACAAACCTGTTTCTCTTGTAAATAGCACCAGCATTCAATCAATCCCCCAGGGCTTCCCTGGTGGCACAGTGGTTGAGAGTCCGCCTGCCGACGCAGGGGATACGGGTTCGTGCCTCGGTCCAGGAAGATCCCACATGCCGCGGAGCGGCTAGGCCCGTGAGCCATGGCCACTGAGCCTGTGCGTCCGGAGCCTGTGCTCCGCAACGGGAGAGGCCGCGACAGTGAGAGGCCCGCGTACCACAAAAAATAAATAAATAAACAAAAATTAAAAAAATCAATCCCCCAACTAGAGTCATTCAAATCTCCTTCCTCTTCTTCACTCTTCCATCTGTCATCAGACTCTTAAGATTTTACTTTGTCATTGTCTCTTGTCTCCACTCTCCATCCTCACTGCTTTAGTCCAGACTCTCATTTTCAATTGCCACAGGCTTCTGTCTCCAGTCTCAACCTCCCTGTCTGTAGTCTCAACTCCCAACCTACCGTCCACACTGTGAAGAGTAATTTTCCTAATATAAACCCAAGCAGGTTCCTTCTGCTGCTGAAGAGACTTCAGCATCTCCCCATCATGACCAAGAGAAAACTCCAAACCCCCCACCTACACCTCCAGCCTCAGCTCTCACCACACCCCAAAAATTACAGGAAAAAACCCAGAAGTTGGCAGACCTGAACTGTTGTCCTAGTTCTGAAACAAATTAGCTAGGTTAAGTCACCTTTCCTCTTTCAGGGCACAATTTCTCATCTGTTAAACACCCAACACACACACACACACACACACACACACACACACACACACACGAGATGAAGCACCCAGGTTCCTTCCTTCTTTCTCATGTGACTCCAGGTATCACAACTCAGATATAGTAAAAGTGGCTGTGTCCTTGGTTCAGAAGCCACATTGCTTTTTTTTCTTCCCATTACTGAACCTTTAGTCTTCTTCCTAATTCCATTAACTCCTTTCTTTCTTGATATGGGGCATGGGGGCATTTAGACCTGATGGACTTGACTTTAAAGTGAACTGATTTGGAGTAGAAGAGAAGGAAATGAAATGGCAGCAAGAAACAACAACTAGGAATTGCCATCCCTTTTCTCAAAGATGCAGAAAAAGGACACATTGACCTTTATCCTACAATAGTTTTAGGGAAGACACACTAGTTCCTACTCTGATGCCACCTGCCCAAATCTCCATTTAGACTGAACCAGGATAAAAAAACCAAGACAAGCCATTATGGTCCTAAGAGGACTTCTCAGGAATCAGAACGAATTGAGGAAGACAGACTTTACTTATTTATTCTCCATCTTCCTACACCCCATGTCTTTGAGTACACTATGTCTCATAGCAGGAAGCCCTAAGTATCCATTCAGGTCTTGAGATAGCCAGGTGGATGGACTACCTACCTGATTAGAAGTGGGAGGTGGAGGAGGACCAGGGGGTGGTGGAGGGGGAGGAGGAATTGGCATCCTTGCCCTGTTTGCAGTTGGCACTGCTCTCTTTCCTTTTTAATCTGCAGCTTTAGGTCACTCATATACCTGCAAGTGAAACAGAAATAAATTCGTGAGAACAACTTTGCCATGAGACACACTGAGTACCCGGAGAACCAGAGGACTGAGCATGACACCAGGGAGAAACTAGGCACTCATCTCCTAGTCGCACTGTGATCTAGTCCAGGGCTCGGTAAATCTTTTCTGTAAAAGGCCAGATAAAAAAATACCTTAGGCTTTGTAAACCACATATGGTCTCTGTCGCACATTATCCTTCTGTTTTGTTTTGACAACCTTTTAAATTAATAAACTTTATTTCTTAGAGCAGTTTTAGGTTCACAGCAAAACTGAGCAGAAAGTACAGAGTTCCCCTAAAACCCCTGTCCCCCACCACACACACAGAGTCCCCCACTATCTATACCCTGCAGTGATACATTTGTCACAATTGATGAACCTACACTGACACCTCGTTATCACCCGAAATCCATAGTTTACATTAGGGTTCACTCTTGGTGTTGTACGTTCCATGGGTTTGGACAAATGTATAATGACAACTCTCCACCAATGTCGTATCATATAGAATCGTTTCACTGTCCTAAAAATCTCTTATACTGTATCTGTTCATCTCTCCCTGCCCCCCACCCCTGAACCCCTGGCAACCACTGAGTTTTTGTTTTTTTTTTTTGGGGGGGTGTACACGGGCCCTCTCACTGTTGTGGCCTCTCCCGTTGCGGAGCACAGGCTCCAGACGTGCAGGCTCAGCGGCCATGGCTCACGGACCCAGCCGCTCGGTGGCATGTGGGATCTTCCCGGACCGGTGCACGAACCCGTGTCCCCTGCATCGGCAGGCGGACTCTCAACCACTGTGCCACCAGGGAAGCCCAACCACTGAGCTTTTTAATGTCTTCATAGTTTTGCCTTTTCCAGAATGCTGTATAGTTGGAATCATACAGTACCCCTTTCTGATTGGCTTCTTTCACTTGGTAATATGCATTTAAGTTTCCTCCATGTCTTTTCATGGCTTGATAGCTCATTTCTTTTTAGCACTGAATAACATTCCACTGTCTGGATGTACCACAGTTTGTTTATCCATTCACCTCCTGAAGGACATCTGGGATGCTTCCAAGTTTTAGCAATTATGAATAACGCTGATATAAACATCCTTGTGCAGGTTTTTGTGAGGACATAAGTTTTTGACTCATTTGGGTAAAACATCAAGGAGCATGACTGATGGATCATATGGTAAGAGTATGTTCTGTAATAAACTGCCAAAATACCTTCCGCAATGGCTGTTCCAATTCACATTCTCACCAGCAATGAATGAGAGTTCCTATTACTCCACATCCTCGCCAGCCTTCTGGATTTCGGTCATTCCAATGTGCGTAGCAGTATCCTGCTGTTTTAATTTGCAATTCCTAAATGACATATGATGTTGGAACATCTTCATATGCTGACTTGCCATCTATATATCTTCTTTTTTTGAAATTAATTTATTTATTTATTTTGGCTGCACTGAGGCACACAGGCTTAGTTGCGGCACGTGGGATCTTAATTCCCCGAACAGGGATCGAACCCGGGCCCTCTGCATTGGGAGCGCAGAGTCTTAACCACTGGACCACCAGGGATGTCCCTATGTATCTTCTTTGGTGAGGTGCGTGTTCAGGTCTTTTGCCCACTTTTTAATCGGGTTGTTTGTTTTCTCATTGTTGAGTTTTAAGAGTTCTTTGTACATTTTAGATAACAGTCCTTTATCAGATGTATCTTTTGCAAATATTTTCTCTTACTCTGTGGCTTGTGTTCTCATTCTCTTGAATTTTACATTTAAAAAATGTAAAAACCGCGGGGCTTCCCTGGTGGCGCAGTGGTTGAGAGTCCGCCTGCCGATGCAGGGGACACGGGTTCGTGCCCCGGTCCAGAAAGATCCCACATGCCGCGGAGCGGCTGGGTCCGTGAGCCATGGCCGCTGAGCCTGCGCGTCCGGAGCCTGTGCTCCGCAACGGGAGAGGCCACAACAGTGAGAGGCCCGCATACTGCAAAAAAAAAAGTAAAAACTGGGACTTCCCTGGTGGCGCAGTGGTTAAGAATTCGCCCTGCCAATGCAGGGGACACGCGTTCGATCCCTGGTCCAGGAAGATCCCACATGCCATGGAGCAACAAAGCCCGTGCACCACAACTACTGAGCCTGTGCTCTAGAGCCCGCGAGCCACAACTACTGAGCCCATGCGCCACAACTACTGAAGCCCGTGCACCACAACTACAGAAGCCAGTGTGCCTACAGCCCAAACTCCACAACAAAGCCACCGCAATGAGAAGCCCGCACACCGCAACAAAGAGCAACTCCTGCTCACCACGACTAGAGTAAGCCCATGTGCAGTAACGAAGACCCAATGCAGCCAAAAATAAATAAATAAAATAAAAATAAATAAATAAACTTATTAAGGAAAGTTGTAAAAACCATTCTTAGTCATTGAGCCATACAAAACAGACCATGGACCAGATCTGACTCATGGACCACAGTTTACTGACCCCTGGTATAGTCACATCACTGGAATCTGATAAGAGCGTAAATACCACATGAGAATTTATCCAGTTATCAGTGGCTTAATATTTAACACTCAAAAAGTATACAGTTGTCTCCTTATTACAGTCTGTAAGTGATCCTCATTTCACAAATGAGACTAAAGCCAGGGAACTTTAGTCTTCATAAGACATTGAAGTAGGGGGCAAAGATAAAACTAAAACTCAAGAACAATACCCCCCAAAAGTCACCCCAATGAAATCCTACTTCTTGAACCCTCAAAAGTCAAAGCCAAATAATTGCAGAGGTTTGGTTCTAAACTCTTTACAAGGGTGATCAAAATCTCTCTGTGAATAAAGAAGTAACCACTTAAACACTTCTCTCAATGCCCTGAGAATGATAAAAGGGCAAATATTCCAAAGGTTCTATAAAACCAAGAACCTTTGTAGGTAGTAAATTTGATCAAAAACATGACCGTTAACATCTTCAAAATCCCAACTCCTTACAGTGGAATGCCACTCTAGGTTGGCTGCCCAACAGAGCTTTTTGCTCCAATCACAAAGAACTGGACAGTACTTTGGCTAAGTGGTTCCCACAGGGAATGATGTCTGAACTCACTTCAAGGAACGAGCAGTTGACTCCCCTCTAAGGGAAATACCTTCTCATTTCTGGTTTCAAAATTAAGTCTAGTCTTTCTTTGCCAGGAATCTAACATACTAGGCTTGAAAAATTGATCAAAATAGTAAATCCTCATAAGCAGAACATCTATCTCGGGGCGTGGGGGGTGTTAAAGTGAAAGAAACACGTGGAGAAGAAGAAAAAACCTTTCTTCTATTAAATTTTCTGGGTTCACTATGACCATTCCACTCAAGTCCCCATAGCAGTCATAAAGCTAGCAGCCCAAGAATAAGGAAAATAGTAGTTTATTCAGAAACAAACATTTTTAACTAATTCCAGTCACCTCAGTTCCCACCTTTTCTGGGTTTCCAGTTCTACCTACTTTGGCCACTGCCACAGTTGAAATGGTCTCCTAGAATGACCCGGAAAAGAGATTCAGACAAGTCCCTAGTTCTTTCCAGATCCACAGTTGATCCAATCTACATGCTACGGAGTAAGAAATGACCTAAAGGGACAAACTTAAGTCTGACAGTTAGAGTCATTTATTAGGCAAAGCAGTAGTTCTCTAGCAAGGCAAATCTTTTTTTAAAGTCACCCACTGCAGAAGGCCACTAATACATTATGCAGTTAAAGATGCCTTCTTAAAATAGGCTCAGGGGCTTCCCTGGTGGCGCAGTGGTTGAGAGTCCACCTGCCGATGCAGGGGACATGGGTTCATGCCCCGGTCCGGGAAGATCCCACATGCCGCGGAGCAGCTGGACCCGTGAGCCATGGCTGCTGGGCCTGCGCGTCCGGAGCCTGTGCTCCACAACGGGAGAGGCCGCGGTGGTGAGAGGCCCGCATACCACAAAGAAAAAGAAAAAAAAAATCACTTTTGGGAGTTCCCTGGTGTCCTAGTGATTAGGATATTCTGGGCTTTCACTGCTGTGGCCCAGCTTCAATCCCTGATCAGGGAACTGAGATCCTGCAAGCCATGCAGCATGGCCAAAAAAAAAAAAAAAAAAAATCACTACCAGCACCATGGTTGACTACCAGCAGTGGCTTTCAACTTTTCTTCTGTCTCCACAAAGACTGCAGGCATGACACCCTCCTACCAGGGACACTGAGCAAACAATGATACACTACAGTAGAGTATTATCACTCCCATTTTACAGGTGAGGACTCTGAAGCTCGAGGAGTGGGGTTACATGTATGCACACTAGGGAGAGAGGCAGACTGACTGAGCTAAGCGCGACCCCCCAGATCACTCAGGAGTAAACTGCAGAGTTAGGACTCAAACTCAGGTCTCCTGATCCCTTTCTATTTCACCAATCACCATGAAAAAAATCTCCACTGCAAGTTGGTTGGGTTTAGCAATTTTCTACTATTTTTCCTAAATGAAAACTTAACCCACTCCAAATTCCTATCTTAGGGATGGAATACAAACAGATCTCTATATTTTCCAAGAGCAAACCAATTTATATAATTTTTTTTTTTTTTTTTTTGCGGTACGCGGGGCTCTCACTGTTGTGGCCTCTCCCATTGCGGAGCACAGGCTCTGGACGCACAGGCCCAGTGGCCATGGCTCGTGGGCCCAGCCGCTCCGCGGCATGTGGGATCTTCCCGGACCGGGGCACAAACCCGCGTGCCCTGCATCGGCAGGCGGACTCTCAACCACTGCGCCACCAGGGAAGCCCAATTTATATAAATTTAAATTAACACAACTTTCCTTGCCCTGAAGATTCCCTAAAGAAGCTTTATTCAAACCAATTCAGGATCGACACTACAAGCACTAACCCAATGCAGAGGGTCTGCTTTGAGAACTGCTTTCAGTTGAGAACAAATGAAGCGGGCTTCCTTGGTGGCACAGTAGTTAAGAATCCACCTGCCAATGCAGGGGACACGGGTTCAAGCCCTGGTCCAGGAAGATCCCACATGCCGCAGAGCAACTAAGCCCGTGCGCCACAACTACTGAGCCTGCGCTCTAGAGCCCGCGAGCCACAACTACTGAGCCCATGTGCCACAACTACTGAAGCCCACGCACCTAGAGCCCATACTCTGCAACAAGAGAAGCCACCACAATGAGAAACCCGCACACTGCAATGAAGAGTAGCCCCCGATCACCGCAACTAGAAGCCCATGCACAGCAACGAAGACCCAACACAGCCAAAAATAAAAATAAATAAAATAAATAAATTTACTTTTTAAAAAAAGAATCTAACATTCCTGAAGTTAAACCTGAGATTAAACTAAAAAAAGGAAAAAAGAGGGTTCATCACGGAATTAAGTCTTTCCTTTCTGATCTATTAAATTAGAACTACAAACCTCACCATCTGTGTTCTTCAGAGTCCCTGATTTTCAGAAAAATTCTCATTCCCTTCTTAAGCCTTTCCACTTAAAAACCATGATAGCTTTTCACATCCTCAGGAGTCAGTTTCTCTGAAATAAAGATCAGAGAGCATTATTTCAAGTCTTCTTAATATCAAATTTATCACAAAATTCAGAGGTAAGTCTCCATAAAACTCAAGCAATGCACTTTTAAAAAGTGCTTTCTTCTATTCCTCAGAAGACAAAACCTATTTTTCTATTCAATTTCCAAATATTCGTACACTTTAGGAGCAGGAAACCTCCTGAGGACAAAGACAGAAACTACTTCCTTTTACATTTGATAAATGAAGAATCCAATTTAGTTGCTGCTTTTTATCATATATTTAAAAAGATCTAAGAGGTATTCCAGTTACCACTACAATTTGAGGGCTTTACTCAAATGGTATTCTGCTGTTATAAAACTCAGGTTTCAATACCAAGTTATTTTACAAAGAAAAAAATTTTTATTTTAAATCTAAATCTTAACGACATCCACTTTCATGCTGAGTGACCTCAGGTAACAGCACTCTCCTTTGATCTCAGCTTTGATTACAGAGTAAATTACAGTTTTTGTACCAAAGTACCCAACAAAATCCCACAGGGGAAAAAAAAAAACAGAAAAAACACCTGACCTTGAACATTTTTAAGTAGGCTGTCTCCCTCAGCAAAGTCTCAAGGGCCTTAGTTCTACCTTACAAGACTCAGTCATATGGATAGGAATTTGGGATGTCAACAAGAAAATTATCTCTCCTTTGTTAAATACATGTCAATTCTTTAATATCCTATTAAACTACTTTGTAATATAAAGGAACAGAGAGACAGCTAAAAGAGACATTTCAAGATTCTCACTGAAAGACCATTTAGCTCTGTCTACTCTGTCTCCAGATAATCTAAAGAGAAGACAGTTGTGTCTTCAAGAGGAAAAGGTTCCAAATGTTCCCCCAATGCAATTCTTCTGATCCCATAGTTCAAAACAAACAAACAAACAAACAAAACACCTCTCTAACAGTATGAGAGATGGAACATAAATATTCAGCAGAAAGAGAAAAATCAGTTGCTCTAGGACAAAGAAAAGTCACATAACAGACAATGGGGTTTTTGTTTGGTGTATTTTCATACCAGGAGGATAGAGGTGGCAAGATTTTCCAAGCAAGGACGTTAAAAACTCACTGATGGGACTTCCCTGGTGGTCCAGTGGGTAAGACTCTAAGCTCCCAATCCAAGGGGCCTGGGTTCAATCCCTGGTCGGGGAACTAGATCCCATATGCATGCCGCAACTAGGAGTCCGCATGCCGCAACTCAGAAGTCCAAATGCCACAACTAAAGAAGTCCACATGCCGCAACGAAGGTCCCATGTGCTGCAGCTAAGACCCGGCGCAGCCAAAATAAATATAAATAAGTAAATAAATATTTTTTTAAAAAAAGGTTTTACGGATATTAAAAAAAAAAGAACCATTGATGAATCAGCTGTCAAGACCATCCAATAAAATAACCAACCCTAGAAACATTCCCATCAAACAAGTGCAAAATGAGCAAGCCCACTTTGCATATTTCTCAACCATGTTACTGACAGAATCAATAGCAAGAAACCAAGGGTAACTGCAACAATGAAAATAAGTAGAAAATGATTAGGTAGGTTTTTTTTGGCCACACCGTGCGGCATGCAGGATCTTAGTTCCCTGACCAGGGATCAAAGCCAGGCCCTTGGCAGTGAGAGTCCTAACCACTGGACCACCAAGGAATTCCCTGAATGGGTAGGTTTTTGTTAAAACTGGATTCCAAATTCAACAGCAATCACCCCATTCTGATAAGCATTTCATTTAACAACTATTCCTTAAATAACCCTATAATGGCCCTGGTACCAGTTTAGACATTACCCTGAACTAAGAAACTTTAGAGGAACATTTCATGTATCTGTGTCCATTTTACCCAATGTGCTTGCTCTTAAGCACAGACAGCACCGTATCCTTCTATAGTTCTTTCCTATTATTTTACAGCACAGAGTAGGGGCTCATCTGTCACTTGTTGAACCGAACCAAATTTAAAAGTAGCATTGTCTGAAAGAGCAAGCAAGCCTGAGTTGAGGGAAAAAAGCAGTGAAGGATGGATCAATGTGCCAGAAATGGAAAAGACAAGAAAAGAGGTAAGGAAGAAACACAAGGCTATATACACATGTGTATTTCAGTGTTCCAAAAAATCTTAACTTGCTTAACCTGCTGAGTTTATTCATTCATTAATCCATCTATCATATGATAAACATTTATTGAGCACCCACTAGGTGCCAAAGCATTGTTCTATAACAATGGTTCCCAAGCGGGGTGATTTTGTCCCCCAGGAGACAGTTGGCAATGTCTGGAGACATTCTGACTGTCATGACTAGGAGGTGCTACTGGCATCTAGGAGATAGAAAACAAGGATGCTGCTAAACACTCTATAGTGCACAGGGCAACCTCCCACAACAAAGAATTTTCCCGTCCAAAAATGTCAATAATGCTGAGGTTGATAAACCCTGTTCTAGAGGCTGAACTAGACAAATTTCTACAATCTTGGGGCCTATATTCTAGAGGAAAAGATAAACAAGGAAACAAATACAATCTCAACATTTCCATTACTGACAAAAAGAATGAAAAAAAGAGAATCATAAAGGGAGAGTGCAGGAGTAGGGTATAGTGTTCTTTTAGATGAGGAGAGGGGTGGGGGCTGGGGGCTGGCTCTCCAAAGAAGTCTCTCCATGAACAGCCAAGCCCTAGAAACATCTGGGGAAAGAGCATTCCAAAAAGAATTCACAAACATCAAAGGGAAAACCGCCTGAGATAGTAATGAGCTTGATGTGTTAGAGAACTAGTGAAAAAGCCAGAGTAACTAGAACAGGGTGAGGTGAAGAGTGAGAGGAGATGAAATCTAAGGCCTCTATATAGGCCATCCTCCAAATCCAAAAGTAGTATCCTTCTCCATCCAATATGCCTATTATACCAAAGAAGTCTAAACAAACCAACAGCTTCACACCCAAAGTAAACAAGTTCCATCAGTTATCTCGTTCACTAATCTCACAGACTGTACACCTCATCTCTCGTTGGCTTGAGTACAGCTAGGGACCTAGGTACTAACTGAAAGCCTTTCAGGGTTAAAAGTCCCCTGATGGCAGTCTGCCTACCTGTCCACCTGCCCTTCAACCTTGCTCCTGAAAAGCAGTACAGTATGGGGAAGGAGGGGCTCATTACCACAGTGGCATAATGGCATCCAGTTCCTAAGTCACAGAACCCCACATGGGAGAACAGCCAGGAGCTACTGCCTAAGAGTATTCACATGCCACTGCAGGAGACTAACGAACAGCAGGAGCCAAACAGGTTCCTATAATTACGGAGGAACTGATGTCAACAGTGAACTATGAACACGCCTCCACGTGTTCTAGGACAGAATACAGCAGAGAGTTTCCACTAAAGCACTTCTGGTTTCTCTAAAATACAAGGAAATAGACTAGAGTAACATTCTTGTTATTCATATTTTACCACCCTCCCCGCCCAAAAAAGCTTTATATAGTCTGAAAATAATCTACAGCCCTCGTCTCTCAATGGAAAAGGTGCTCCCTCCCCCTTGAAATTCAATTCAGTCAAACCTGGTGAAACAGATTTCTATCATATGTAGAAATGGAATTAATTAAAATTCCAAGGTTACTCCATGAAGGGAAAAAAATCACTTCTCCAACTGCACGCATATTCCATCATGGAAATTCAACTCTGCAGCAAATTTGATTGATCCAACAAGTAATTTTTTAAAAAATCACAAAGGGGCTTCCCTGGTGGCACAGTGGTTAAGAATCCGCCTGCCAATGCAGGGGACACAGGTTCGAGCCCTGGTCCGGGAAGATCCCACATGTTGCAGAGCAACTGGACCTGTGAGCCACAACTACTGAGCCTGCGCTCTAGAGCCCACGTGCCACAACTACTGAGCCCTCGTGCCACAACTACTGAAGCCTGCGCGCCTAGAGCCCGTGCTCCACAACAAGAGAAGCCACCGCAATGAGAAGCCTGCGCACCGCAACAGAGTGGCCCCCACTCGCCGCAAGCAGAGAAAGCCCACGTGCAGCAACGAAGACCCAACGCAACCAAAAATAAATAATAAGTAAACTAATTTTTAAAAAAATTACACGCACACCATAATTTAAACTGAAAATCCTAGACTTCTGCAACTAAACCTGGATGTTTTACTCTTTACCTCAATGATTTTTCACTGTTACAAGCAGAACACAACCCTAGAAGAGAAAAGGATAGAGGCAAAAGAAAGATATATAACTATATGATGAAATCCTTTCAAATATAATTTTCCTAATAAGAGCATAAGTATACATCCCAAAATGCAGCTTTTCCCCCTAATATGACTCTTTCCTCTTGTCTCAGATTATTTTTCAAAAGCCCGAAAAACATAAACTCAGAAGCCTACATATTCATAGACGACTTGATGTGGTAAATATTAGGTACCACAGGTTATGATTCCCAGTTACAGGGCAACCCAGCAGCCAAGTCCTCTCATCTAAAATGATCACAAATCAATGAGAAGTCTACTCTTGTGTGCAATAAAATAACCACATCTGTGAAAAATTGCTTCAATAAAAAGACGGCTAGAGATAACTAATGCAAGAGCAACTGTAAACATAATACCTGAAAATCGTCCTAAACAGAGATCAGGGAATGACCTCACCAAACATCCCCAGCCCCTACCACACACACCCCTCAAAGCAAAGAGAAAATCCTACTATCCTGAAAGCACTGAAGTATTGGGAAGGTGGGGGAACATATATAGAAAATAGTCAACTGCAGTAAATCAGTAATAGTTCAAAGTGCTGTAGTGCTTCAAAACATAGCCAGTGATTCATAGTCAATGAGACAATAACACTTTATTTTTATTTTTTGGCCGTGCGGCTTGCAAGATCTCAGTTCCCCGAGCACGGACTGAACCCAGGCCATGGCAGTGAAAGCCTGGAATCCTAACCACTAAGCCACCAGGGAACTCCCAAGACAATAACACTTTAGATTTAGCACTGTTTTTGTGACTTCATTCAGCAAAACTGTTTCAATGAAACCTGTAAAATTCTACTAGAGCTGTTTTGATAGAGCTGTTCATCTTAGAATGTAAATCTATGTCAGAGCCGACATGGCTTCCTCAGGCTGCATTTTAGCTAATAATAGTAAGACTTCCAACACCTGAGTACTAGAGTACTACACTTGGCCTCTACAACATAGCTAAGACAGGTACTATTTAGCTCCTGATCGCCAAGCGACTCACAGCAACCAAGGAGCAGCAGCAAACACCTCATTTCCAGGTGTTTTACATACCAACAATAAAAGATAACAACTGTTTTTCCTTCTAAGGCCTAGGGATCTACAACACAAAAAGAAGAGAATGTGCCCTCTCATATTGTCAAAGTTAAAAACAAACTTCAGGGCTTCCCTGGTGGCGCAGTGGTTGAGAGTCCACCTGCCGATGCAGGGGACACGGGTTCATGCCTTGGTCCGGGAGGATCCCCCGCGTGCCGTGGAGCAGCTGGGCCCATGAGCCATGGCTGCTGGGCCTGCGCGTCCAGAGCCTGTGCTTCACGACGGGAGGGGCCACAGCAGTGAGAGGCCCGCGTACCGCAAAAAAAAAAAAAAAAAAACTTCAAATCACAGTGCTTTAACATCTCCAAAAATGATGCTGCATAAATCTAAGGCAGATAATTAGTAAATTTGTTTTTAAAGCCTGAGTCAATTTTCCATTTCAAATACAAAACAGATTCCTGGATTTGGACAGTGAAATGATGCAGAGTAGCTCAATGTTCATAACTAATATTTCCTCCCCACCCACACATCCCAGGAACCAGTGGGTTTACAAATGTTGGCTAAAAAAATGGAGTCATACAAGGCCAAAGTTATTACCATTAGCCAGCATTTAACTACAGAAGAGAGGAGTTAATCAGATGAAGGACACACATTCTAATTTAGAAATCCAGACCAAAGCTAGACAGACTAAAACGTAGTCGGAATACAGAAGCAACTTAGGATAGCAATAAATGGTTTAGAAGATCCTTCTAAAACAGAGCTTCCAAACTTGTCTGAAGATAAGACACATCGTAGGGCATCTGTTTAAAAATCAAGCACAAAAAAGATTGCTGGGCCCTAATCCAGACCTACTAAAATCAGAAATTTTGCAGGAGAGAGATCTGGGAATCTGTATTTTCAGTGAGCACCTTAAGTATTCTTGGTGTTAGGGAAGTCTGGAACACAGGGTTCTAAAGGAGCATTAGCAATCAACTGCTATCTGAATGGGTTTCAGTAAGGAAAAGGTGATGAATACGTTGGTTAAACATGAATATGTCCGTACATTTATCACACATAAACACCATCAAAATTACAGCAAAGGGATTTTTTAAGGCATAAACTTCAAAAAAGAAAAAAAAAAAACGGGAAAGGAGACAACAACATAAAGAGAGACGTCAACAAAATTTTGGAAGCTGGAAAGCAGATGCACTAGTGATAAATAACTTCACAGAAAGGAAAAAGCTAAATGCTTGCAGCAGTACGAAGCAAGCAGGTTCCTACCACAGAATCTCAGAAAAGGCTCAGAAATTGTAGGCACCTAATACCTCTGGATAAAGGAGTGTAGGAGGGGCTAAAACAGAATTGGTTGAAAGTCTGTATAAGAAATAAGATTCTTCCATCCTCTCTGCCCCCTCCCCCATGATGCCTGGCAGAAGATGAGAGAAGTTGAACCAGAGGGCCTCTTGAACCAAGGGACCAGTCATAGCTAAGGGCAGCAGAGCCATAATGAAAACAGAGGGATCAAGTGAAAGTCTAACTTGTACTCAACAATGAGACCTCTTCCCCCATCCCCAGCTCTCTTCTCCCACTTGGCTCCAAAAACACCTGCTGCTGGGCTTATATTCTCCAGGCAGAAGACTGGAGCAGCCCTCTCTGAGGAAAGTGACCAGTGCCAATTCACCCTAAAATGGTGCCCACCACTTGACGAGCCAGGGCTCCACACTCAGCTTTTTAGTGCCTCATCTTTAAAAATGAACAGACATAGCCAAGAATTATCAGACATTTCAAGAAAACCTCTAACATGAAAGACAGGAATCAAAGCAAACAAAACACAATTCCTGACAACGTGCAAAAATATTTATATATAAAATTCCAAAAAAATTTCCTGGAAATTAAAAACACTGATAGCAAGGACTTCCCTGGTGGTGCAGTGGTTAAGAATCCACCTGCCAATGCAAGGGACACGGGTTTGAGCCCTGGTCCGGGAAGATCCCACATGTTGTGGACCAACTAAGCCCACGCGCCACAACTACTAAGCCTGCAAGCCACAACTACTGAGCCCGTGTGCTACAACTACTGAAGCCCGTGCACCTAGAGCCCGTGCTTCACAACAAGAGAAGCCACCACAATGAGAAGCCCGCACACCACAACCAAGAGTAGCCCCCACTCGCCACCGCAACTAGAGAAAGCCCGCATACAGCAACAAAGACCCAATGCAGCCAATAAATAAATTTATTTGTTTTAAATTGATAGCAAAAAAAAATTGATAGCAAATATTAAAAATACAATAGAAGAGTTGGAAGAAAAAACTAAGGTTATCTGAAAATTGAATGAGAAAAAAAAAATTCACAAGGGAAAAAAAATTACAGGGCCATTCTAGGAGTTTCACCATCTGGAGTCCCCAAAAGGGGTTCCCAGAAAGAGAGAAGAGAGAAATAATTATCAGAGAGAGAATACATTATAAAAGATGTTAATACAAGAAAACTTCCCAAGACAGATGGAAATAAGTTGCAGACTGAAAACGCCCACTGAAGGTCAGCCATGATGATTTTTTTTTTTGGCTGCACCACCAGGCTTGTGGGATCTTAGTTCCCTGGCCAGGGATCAAACCTGGGCCCCCAGCAGTGGAAGCGTGGAGTCCTAACCACTGGACCACCAGGGAATTCCCAAGCATGATGAATTCCAATAACCATCCCAACGCACATCACTGCATTTCAGAATACCAGGGATAAAGACAAGACCCTAAATGGGACTTCCCTGGCAATCCAGTGATTAAGACTCTGCGCTTCCACTGCAGAGTCTTCCAGGGGGTGCAGGTAAAGACAAGACCCTAAAATCTCTCAGAGGAAAAACAGATCCCCCACAAAGAATCTAGAATCGGAATAGCATCAAACTTCACAATATGATTTTTGAAAGTTAGAAAATGACAAAGGCTTAAAATTTCCAAAGAAATATGATCCCCAACATAATATTTTATATCTAATCACACTACCAACCAGCGTGAGGGTAGAAAAGAGATGATTCAGACATGCAAGACCTCAAAAAATGCACTCCCTCCTATAAACCTTTTTTCATAAAGCCTCTGGAAGAGACTCCACTAATGTGTTCGAGTGTACTGAAAAGAGAAACTTTCATCCGAGTTTAGGGATGAATTAATGATTGACACTCAGAAAATCAAGCAAAAAAAAAACAACAACAAAAGAAAAAAGGCAATTATTATACTTAGGGGAAAAAAGTATGAAGAAGGAAATATAGTACACAGTCAATATACTGGATGCTTTTTTTTTTTTCCTTCTTTTGATAACACTCACCTCTACTCCCTTCTGGACTCATGGGAGAGGAGGGAGGCTGGAGGTCTGGGAACTACTTTTCCTAGAATCCCCTGTCAACGAGGCTGTGGTTTAAATTCCACCGACACAACTCATTCACTCAAGATCTGGAAGATGGAAGGAAGGTAGATGCTACTACTGACCTTCCAGGAGCAATGAGCAGGTGTGTGGCCTCCAACAGATGACAGACATGTGGTTTGCAACAGTTTTCAATATTCTGTAAATTGCCTGCTTTGGTGTTTAAGGCAGCCAAGATTATTAATGGTAGCAGTTTCTTACAATCCGCACGAGTGGCTTTCCCTGACCTATGCTCCCCTGGCCTTCCAATGATTTGGTAATCTGTGAAATCTCAAGAATGGTTGGCTTTTCTATTTGAATCCTGATATATAATACAAAATATTGATTTAAGTAAGATTGTGATATATCTCTATTAGGCAGATAGCAGGAAGGGTTGAGCGTGAAAAGCAACATAAGAATGCAAAATTCAGTGTCCACAGTAGAAATTCAATAGATAATATCTAAGAATTGAAAAACCAAGACATAACAGTGTGAGTATACTATGTAGAAACACGAAGGTAATATACATCAGGAAAAAAATACCAGAAGTATTCAAAGTGATTGAGGACAAATAAGGAGAAATGGAGCAGCTTTTTAAATTGTAAGACTTATAGTACTATTTGACTCTTTAAACGATGTATTCTTACTCTATTTTTTTAATTTAATTACTAAAAATCAAAAAAATCTAATGCCGTATAAGCAAAACCAAGCTTCAGACTGACCAAAATTTCAAAAAAATGAGGTCAGTACTGGATCTGTTACCAATGCAGTTAAAGAGAGTAGAAAATCCCAAACAAACCAAAATAACCCGTGTCTCACTCACTGTAATGGAAGCAGGCTGCCTAATGCAACCTGAATCTCTGGCACAGCCTGGGTGTAACCAAACAATGTTCACCACCCCAGAGCTCACTGCACCACAGGTCAAATATGGGAGGAACTTCCAGGCCACTGTGAGAATTCGTGACCAAAATTTAACTGCAAAGGTAAGCACAAAAATAGAGGGATAAATCTTAAAATCAATTACCTTAGCCCCCTTTTTAAAAGGTCTTCTCCTCAATTTAATGCAACTAATTGAAAAACAAAAATAACCATCTGTTGTCAAAATATCTTTAGAAGTTCTAAGAAACTGTTAATGAGATTAAAAGACTGTTACCAGGTAGGCTGAAACCTAGTCACCGATGACAAAAAACAGCTCTTCTCACTCTAGGTTGGCCATCTCATAGTACTAGCCCTCGACTTCTGTGTGCCTTCCTTCATTTGCACACCCCAAATATAAAAGTAGAAAGCTTAGACACAGAACAGTCAGAAGTAAGGAAAATCAGTGATGACAGTCTCCATTAAGAAAAGGCCTGGGCTTCCCTGGTGGCGCAGCGGTTAAGAATCCACCTGCCAATTCAGGCGACACGGGTTCGAGCCCTGGTCCGGGAATATCCCACATGCCGTGGAGCAACTAAGCCCGTGCACCACAACTACTGAGCCTGTGCTCTAGAGCCCGCGAGCCACAACTACTGAGCCCACGTGCCACAACTACTGAGGCCCGCGTGCCTAGAGCCTGTGCTCCGCAACAAGAGAAGCCACCATAATGAGAAGCCCGCACACAACAGAGTAGCCCCCGCTCGCCACAACTAGAGAAAGCCCGCATGCAGCAACGAAGACCCAACGCAGCCAAAAATAAATATTTTTTAAAAAAGGCCTGAAAGAAAATTTAAGCAGATGCTCCATAAAATGTTGATCCAGACTCCACATGGAGAGAAGTGTCATGCCTCATTTCAAAGATAATATATTAAGTCCCAACTCACCACAGATAATCTTATAACAAAGCTATGACTTTCATTGAAGAGTCTCTTTCTCTCACTCTAACACCCTTAAGCCATCAGATACACATATGCTCCTTGCTCAAATGCTAGAAAAACTTGCACATTTCTGCTAAACCAAGAGTCTACTTTGAGCTATGAAAACAGGACAAGCTGATCCAATCACACAAGAAAGGTACTAAATCAAACAGGACCACCTGGGCTTTGGGGAAGAGTACTGTGATTCCTGAACAAACGTCAATATAAAATATACAGCAGACATAGCAGATAAAAATGTTTTCATATATTCAGTTATAATGGCCCTTGAGCTACTGATTCATTTGCATGTCCAATAAGTCGTAGGCATTATGTTAAGACATATGGCCTAGATGATGGGTATGACAAATTATATTCAGTAGCTCACAATAAGAACATCTGTGTTCTCTCTCCAGCCCCATGAGGCTTACAAAAAAAAACAGTCAATAGTCTCCAGAAGTGAAGAGGTTTTCTGTTTCCTAAATAAGCAGGTCTGGCAAACTAACAATCTCATCATCCCCCATATAAGAACTGCTCCCCAACAATCTCCAAACCAGTTCTCAAGAGCCCAAAACTTTAAGTCCTAATCCAGCCACACAAGTTTAATTTGCAGGACCTAAAAGAAATCAAGATTAAAAGAATAGACTTTACCCAGGAAAGTTTTTAGAAAACATGTTCCACCGTACAGGCATCATACTCCTTTATGATATTGATGGGTTTCAGCATCAACACTGGTCAACTACTACATGTGGAAAGAAGTGGCAGGAAAAAGTGTCTATTGTAAAGGTTGAGCTCAAAATTTACTATGCCATTTAACTTTATCTTTGGAGAGCTCACACTCTCTGAAGCCTTGCCTCCTATCTCTCTGCTTCTCACTCCCTAAGCTCCAGACACACTGGAACTTCCTTCAATTCTTCAAAATAGCCAAGTTCTTTCCCTCCTCAGGACCTTCATCTATGCCATTTCCTCCCCTCATCCTTTAGGTTTCAGCCTTAGAAGTCAATTCCTCAGGGACCTTCCCTGAGTGCCTGCCTTCCCAATGAACCAGGGTTAGGCTTCTCATTAGCTCTCTCCACAGCACTTATAGCAAGAGTAATTAATTATTTGTTTAATGGATGTTTCCCCCACTAGACCATAATCGCATGAGTGCAAGCTCTGAGTCAGTTTTGTTCACTGCTGTATCTCCAGCACCTACCACAGTGCTTGGCACACAGCAGGAGCTCAAAAATTGTCACATAAGTGAATGACAGGGCCCCAAAAAAGCAGCTTCAGCAATTCTACTTATAATTTACCCTACAGATACAGTCACACATGCAAAGGACCAAATATATATAGTTATTCACCGGAGCATAGTTTGTAACAGCAGAAGACTGGAAACATTAAATATCTACCAGTACAGGGCAGGTGCCCACTCTCTCTACTGCTCATGCGGAATGATGGTCAAAATAAGTTTCTTATAAACTGCAGACAGAATTAGCAGTGTGCTACACTCGTTTAAAAAAATGCAAGAAATGTATGTATTTGCTTTACATGTACACAGTATCTCTGCAAAGGATCTCAAGAAACTGATAATATTAGCTGACTCTGGAGAGACGAACTGGAATGAAGAGTAGACAAGGGTGGAGGGCAGACTACTGACTGTAAACCTTTTTTTTTACCTTTCAAATTCTGGGCCACGTGAGTGTATTATCTATTTAAAAGAATGATATTTGTCAGGACTTCCTTGTTGGTCCAGTGGCTAAGACTCCACGCTCCTAATGCAGGGGACCCAGGTTCAATCCCTGGTCAGGGAACTAGATCCAACATGCATGCCACAACCAACAGTTCGAATGCTGCAACTAAAGAGCCCGCACGCAGCAACAAAGATCCCGTGTGCTGCAATGAAGACCTGGCGCAGCCAAATAAATAAATAAAGTATTTTTTTAAAAATAATATTTGTTAAAGACAGTCCTGTCCTTGTAAGACAGTGATAGCAAGAGTTTAAATTAATCTCATACCTGGATCTTTGATGACAAACACCCTGCCTACATCTGAGCACAGGGAAGGTAGAAGTGGAAAGAAGGAAAACACACTATCTACAAATCTTAGACAGCTTGTCCCATAGTAGACTGTACCACTTTAGAAAATGCCTTTTTTTCTTTTTTAAACAACCAATTGTTCCAATCTGGACTTATGGAGAATGTTTCACAGTCAGAGGGATTATTGGGAGGAAAAAAAAAGGGATTATTGGATTCAGCATTTCTATAAGCACAGAAAGCCGATTGATGAATTTGTACTGAAGAATTATCATAAATACCAACTAAAAACAAATTACTTTCACTCAGGGGCCTCAGTCTAAATGGAGCTTAATATGAATCCATGAAGTTTAAGAAACTAAAAATTTTTTGAAAACCAATTATTAAAATGGGGAGGACATCTACACACGTTCCTTGGATATACAGATGTGCCAAACTTCAAGACACTCTTCAGGAAAGAAAGACCTGAGACTAGGCTGAACACAACTCCAATAATCATATTTGTTGCCACAATCAAAGCCCTGGACCAGAGTCAAAACCTTTGGATCTGAACCTGCATATCAGGAACAGAATACTCTGGACTAACGATGGCAAGAGAAAGGTGAATCCAAGGCCACCAAGAAGAGGATTTGTTTTGGGGTTATCTCCAGTGTTACAAGGGCCACTGTCACACACTGCAAGAAATGATCTTCATAATCCATTCCAAGACCTAATGGAGACACAGTTATCTTCAAATAATTATCCCCTGAAAAACAAAAGGGTAGGGACTTCCCTGGTGGCGCAGTGGCTAAGACTCCACGCTCCCAATGCAGGGGGCCCGAGTTCGATCCCTGGTCAGGGGACTAGATCC
This sequence comes from Delphinapterus leucas, assembly GCF_059928025.1. Lineage (NCBI taxonomy): Eukaryota > Metazoa > Chordata > Mammalia > Artiodactyla > Monodontidae > Delphinapterus > Delphinapterus leucas. The sequence continues at coordinate 49,933,913 of NC_143147.1, read as the reverse complement.
CACATGCCGTGGAGCAACTAATAGTTCGCGTGCCACAACTAAGGAGCCCACATGCAGCAACTAAGACCCGGAAAAACCAAATAAATAAATAAATATTTTTTTAAAAGGGGGTATTCAGTAAGTAGAACACACTGAAAAGGACATTTACTAAGTAGCATTAAGTACTTAGTGTAGGGCTTCTCTGGTGGCGCAGTGGTTGAGAATCTGCCTGCTAATGCAGGGGACACGGGTTCGAGCCCTGGTCTGGAAGGATCCCACATGCCGCGGAGCAACTGGGCCCGTGAGCCATGGCCGCTGAGCCTGCACGTCTGGAGCCTGTGCTCCGCAACAAGAGGGGCCGCGATAGTGAGAGGCCCGTGCACTGCAATGAAGAGTGGCCCCCACTTGCCACAACTGGAGAGAGCCCTCGCACAGAAACGAAGACCCAACAGAGCAAAAATAAATTAATTAATTAATAAACTCCTACCCCCAACATCTTCAAAAAACAAATAAATAAAGTATTCAGTGTAGTCATACTAAATTGCTGTAACTTTGCCAAGCCTAAATGGCAAGTTAGAAGCCAATTCCTGGCTCCCCTATTTGATAACCTATTTGCCTCCACAGGCATGGTAAGCCAAAATATTAAGAGATCTAAGACTGACACAGACATTAGCAAATGTATCACCTTCTTTCCCTACTAACATTGTTTTTCTCCATAAAGTTCTATTCAGCATTTTAAAATACCCCTCGATAATAATACCAAGAAGTGCGTGTGAGTTTAGCCTGTGGCTCCCCAGGCTCAAAGGCTTGGGAGTGAGAGGGAGGCGAAAAAAAGAGTGGGAAACACTCTTTCTCTCTTCCTCAATGCCTTGGACTTTCAAAGCTAGGCAAAGGCAATGATTCTGCATTTAATCACCAGATGAATAAGTAACAGGTTTGAATTTAGGAGAAACATAAAGGCATGTAAGAACATTCAGTAAAGAGTACCGCCTCCATTTCCTTGCAGAGCAGCTCTCAGGATCTGCCAATGAACCTCACTTTGACATGAAACACCCCATCCACTCTAATCCGGGCCACATCCCTCAAGAGACAGTCAACCGGAACTCTGCCAACTTCTGCTCGGGAGCTGTGTAAAGAACAGTAGCAACAAGAGCCTACTTTGAGAAGGAGATCAACAATCACACTCAAGAAGAAAAGAAGTTACTTGGCAAAGGGAAGCATGTTGCCAAAATGTTAGTCACAGCTTCAAGGTCCTGGTTTGTGTTTCTGCAACTATTCTTTGCTTTGACAGAGTCCATTCTCTGGCCCAGCAAACCCAGCTCAGCTTCTGTCCACCCTCCCCATTTGAAGCAGTCAAAAATCCTTTCAATTTGGTGGTATCAAACTGTGACACAGACAAGATGTCCACCAGAGACTGAAAAGGAGGAAAAAAATGTGCAATTTGCCATTTTCCACTTCGGACTGGCTCCAGTAGAGCAATGGAAACACATGACAGGATAGGAAAAATGGAAAACCATTATGTGAAAGAAGCAGGCTATACCAAAAGTCTGCCCAGAGCTCTGAGCCTCCACAACTTATTTCAATACCTTAAAAACAAACCAAAAAGACACACTGTAGGTTGAAATGACAGCAAAATATTAAGCACGTTTTTACCCCCAAATAAGTGTACAGATGGGTTACATCCTGATAAACCTATTGTAAGTTGAAAATACTGTTAATTCGAAAAGACATTTAATACGCCTAACCTACTGAACGTCATAGCTTAGCCTAGCCTACCTTAAATGCGCTCAGAACACTTACATTAGCCTAGAGTAGGGCAAAATCATCTAACACAAAGCCTATTTTATAACAAAGTGTTGAATATCTCACGTCATTTACTGAATACTGTACTGAAAGTGAAAGACAGAATGGTTGTATGGGCACAGAAAGGTTGTAAGTGTATCAGTTGGTGTGGCTGACTGGGAGCTGCGGCTGTCTGCCTCTGCTCAGCATCACAAGAGAGTATGGTGCCAAATCAGGGAAAGATCAAAATTAAAAATTAGAAGTACAGCTTCCACTGAATGCATATCACTCACACACCATTATGAAGTTGAAAAATCTTCAATGGAACCACGGTAAGTCAGGGACCACCTGTATACACTTCATACCTGCAGTTCTTCCTGGGGTTGGGTTGCTGAAACAGCCTGAATCAGCAGGCCCACGGTTTTCAAAATTACTTCAAAACAATAAGAACACAGGTTCAAGTCCACCAGGTTACTCTCCCAATCAAAGAGCCCAAGAAGTCAAGAAAGAACACCCGACAATTTTCTCTTCAAAAGAAATAGGACTTGTGCTTTCCCTTCTTAAAAGCCATCAGTAAAACCAGAAAACTGTACAGTTCTCAACACCTTCCACTTTCCTCTGCATTTCACCTTTGTGCTGACATCACCTAACTAATCAGTACCAACTAAGGTAAACACTACTCTGATATCAAGTGTGAGTTAGAATCTGCCCCTTCTTAAGCAAATCCACATCAGACTTCAGAAATGCCAAGACCTTCAGGAACACTTCTAAGCTAAACAAATTCACCTAAGGGCAAAGTGTTTATAGAGTATTATGCCCAAAGAAAACGCTAGAACAGTCAAGATGCTAAAGGATTAAGAATAAAGAAGCTAAAATTGTCCACAAACACACTGCTTCCCCAACAACTGGCAAAAAGGGCCAAAGTGACTGGACCAAAGCAAAAGGCTCAACTGTCTACAACACTATTTTCCAGTGAATTCTCAAAGACAATAAAATAGAAATAAAATACTGCATTCTTCCACATTCTCCATCAACCAACCTTATTTATTCCCAATTCTAACTTCCCCATCTCGGTCTTGATGGCAGCCAATACAATGTAACACAACAATATGAAATTTTTGGCTACTAAAAGTTGACACTGAGAAAAGTTTAATAATTGGACATGTATCAAATCAAAACCAACTCTTCCCTGGCACACACACACAAAAAAATGTGCAAGGCTGAGAGGAAGAAACTGGGAAAGACATGTCTTCTAAATATCAATATCTCAATCCAATTTTCAGGGATCACTTCTTTGCAACCACTTTAAAGATCCCATTTGGTTAACACAATCTTTTAGAAGCAGAGAGGGATCAAACCTACATTTCCAAGGGAAAAAAATGAGACAGTTTAATGATTTGCCTCAAAGTTACTTAGTAAATCCTTAGGAGTCCTTGTTCCCTGAGGTTCTGTTCTGGTGTGTAAAAGGAGAAAAAAAGTCACCCAAAACATACCATAAGTCATTCAGAAACAAACATAGGGCAAAAATAACACGATGAAAAGGGAGGTGGATCCTGGAGGTGCCCAGAACTAGACTTCACATCACTCCAACCTGAACCTTCAATTGCAGGTTGCTCCCATGCGAACCCCAACGTTTCTCAATCCAACCTTTAACTCAAATCTGATTCCTTCTCAACTAATGTTCTCCAGATTCCCTCTAGAGTAAGCAATTTCCTCAGTTATCCCTTCAACCATTGGTTTTCACTCATCAACTCCCAAAATGTCACGGCGACCTCCTCACCCGGAGCATCCTGTTAATTACCTGTTCCCAACAGGTCCTCCCTCCCCATCTCCCTTTTTGCGCACGGTTACCTCGTTCCTCACCCTGAGTCGCCGTCTTACTCACCTTACCCAACCCTTCAGGATCCCTGATTTCCCGTCTCTCAATAACCTTCCTCACCTTTTCACAGTCGGCGCTCGCCCCACACCAATTCCCGACCACTCCTCCCTACTTAGATTCCCCACGCCCCCTCTTCTCCAGGTTCTTCAGGCCCAGCCCCCACTCGCCCTCCCCTCAGGTCCCGCCCCCAGGACCCCTCTCTCCCACAGGCCCCTCCTCCAAAGTCCCCCCTCTCTCTTCAAGCCCCGCCCCAATCGCCCCTCCCCCGGCTCTCCCTCCCATTCAGGTCCTCAGGTCATTTCAGCGACGGACCCACCCTCCCCGGCCTCTTCCCGACCTGGGCACAGCGCTCCGGGAGCGAATCCTCCGCCACCTCCGCTCCGGCTCCGTCCCGTCCTGCTTGCCCCCCGGCAAGCTCCCTTTCTCGCCGCCGCCGCCCCTTTTGCCAACCCGGAAATGGATCTGCTCCCACCGTCCCCAGCGTCCGCGAACAAAATGGAGGAGGGGAAAAGGAGGAGGGAGCAGAGCGCGAAGAGAAGCTACACGCATGCGCCCCTGGAAAGCCCGCCCCCTGCCAGGGCACGTAAAGGCGGAAGTGGGCGGGTGGCCGCCATCTGGAGAAGGTCGCAGGAATTTGGTTTAGCAGCTAAAAGCTGGGATCGCAACTTTGGCTGCGATTAGAATCACCTGGTAAGACTTGACTAAATAGTGATACCTGAGTTCCATCCCCAGAGATTCTGATTTAATTGGTCTTGTGTATGGCTAGGCATCGGAACTTTTAAAATTGCGGAAGTGATTCTAACATGTTGCGGAGGTGGAGAATCACTGAGCTGAACATCTTTTTGAATATCTTTTTCATCTTTTTTGCGCGCGCGCGCGCACACACACACCCCATAAATATCCTTTCCTAATTTCGAGTTAACGAAGAACCCGCCCCAGTCAACCTTGCAAGGGCTCAGTAGTCAAGCTCTGGTTGTCACGGGAACAGAGGCAGGCCTTGTTAACAAGTTATCCTTAACGTCATCTTAGCAGCCTGACTCGAACACCTGTGAACATCCGTCTCCTCTTTACCGGGCCTAGGCTTCCTCAGTTTCCAGAGCTGGGGGTTGGTGCTGCGGACTTCCAGCTGCCTGGATCAGGGAAAGGAATCCTGTGCCCTCCCTGGTGGGGCTGCTGTTAACTCGGTCCCAGCTGAGTAAGGATCCCTCCCTAGTCCACCCACAAAAATGCTTTTCCGTTGCAGTCAACCCCATTGTCTTATATCTTCACAATGTCCTTTGGGTCTCTCCATCATCCTTATTTACGCTGAATCCGAAGTAAGGGGATAGAATTGGGACTTAGTTCTCACTACTTACTGCGTGCCTTTGGGCCACAGCTACCCTATCTGTAAAATGGGTCTACATAATAGTGCCTGTCCCAACTGTTTCATAGGGTTGTTGGAAGGCCCAAATGAGGTGATGAATAGGAAAGCACGTGATAAAGTGCTTTCATCAGGTCCCCAACTCTTAAATGCTTTAATGGAAAATTGAGGAATTTTCAGGGCAAACAAAGTAAGTGAAGGCAGGGGACATAAAGAGAGATAAGTGGAACACTGAAGCAGGCTTTTGCTCTGAGGACACTTGCCTAACTAGATGAATTTGAGCTTTTTCCAGGTCTTGTGGGAAAAGAAAACACCCCAGGACCTCCTCAACAGGGGAGTTTAACAAGACATTCTCCTTCATAAAGATGGGACCCCAAAGGACTACATCCTCATGGTTAGGGTGAACCAGAAATAAACCTGTCCCCTCCTCCCTTGGATGTAGGGTTAATAGAGATAGATTCTAGGCTCAGATGATAATAGATTTTTCACACAGAATGTTCAGTAAGACAGTGAAAGTCATGTGGATAGTTCTTGGTTGTGCAGAATGGTCCCTTCCATTGCCAAAATATAGCATCCCTAACTCCTGCCTACCAAATGCCAGTAGCACGAACTTATCATTGGGATAAACAAAAAAAAAACCACAGGGAATTCCCTGACGGTCCAATGGTTAGGACTCCGTGCTCTCACTGCTGAGGGCCCAGGTTCGATCCCTGGTCAGGGAAATAAGATCCCACAAGCCTTGCAGTGGGGCAAAAAACAAAAAAAGCTACCACGAATTTCCAACATGCATCCATGAAGAACCACTGCCCCATGCTACACTGTCAAGTTGCCAGGGGCCAATTTGTGAAGGACTTTTTTATCTCTCATGAAAAGTTAGATTTTTATCTCTAGGGCAAGAGGGAAACCACTAGAAAGTTTGAGCCGAGAACTGCCATGACCCACTTTGCCTTCTAGAAAGATCCCTCTGACTGACTGCAGCATAGAGGATGGATTAGAGGGGACCAGGTTAAAGGCAAAAGTGTTGTGGACATCTAAGTGAGAGATGATGGATGCCTGCACTGAGTGGCCGCTGGGTATGACTGGGCACAAAGACTTTGGAGGCAGTGCTGTCGGAAGAGCCCAAGGCCTCGAGTCTTAGTTCTCCCCACTACTGAATAGGGTGAGACTTTGGGCAAGGTACTCAACCTCTCCCAGCCTCAGGCTCCCCATCTGCAAAGTGGAGAAAAGACTAAATGGAATGCACCTGAACGGTGTACACACTTGGAAAGCATTCATGAGTCATAGTATATTCACTATGTCACATTCGTTGCTGTCTGCAGGCTCTCTCTAGTTTCGGTGAGTGGGGGCTACTCTTCGTTGCAGTGTGCGGGCTTCTCATTGCGGTGGCTTCTCTTGTTGCAGAGCACGGGCTCTAGGCGCACGGGCTTCAGTAGTTGTGGCTCACAGGCTCAGTAGTTGTGGCACACGGGCTTAATTGGTCCGAGGCATGTGGGATCTTCCCGGACCAGGGCTCGAACTTGTGTCGCCTGCATTGGCAGGCAGATTCTTAACCACTGCGCCACAAGGGAAGTCCCGGACTATACACTTTAAATAGTGGTTGCAAATTATATCTCAGTAAAACTGCTACTCCCCCTGAATGCAAAACACTATATTGTTTTGAGATATATACATATGTAATGAAAGTTTACAGAAACTCATGGAAATGATACCACACTCAGGAAAGTGGTGGCCTCTGGGGAGAAAGGAAGAGCCTGTGACTGGGGGCAGGTACTAGGAGCCTCAGCTGTAAGGTAAGATTTCATTTAAGCTGAGTGGTGGAGACACGGGTGTTCATTATATTAGTCTTTAAACTTTTTGTATGATTGAAATATTACACAACACATTTAAAAATAACTTTTTAACAAGAGTGAATGGTTAGGATACACAGGATATTTGCCAGATGCAAAAATCACCGCATAGTAACTGCAAAGAGAAAAAACAAAGCGTCTTTGCAAAGAGAAAAAACAAAGTGTCTTTTTAATGGAGAAATCTGGCAGTGCCTCCTTAACCACAGAGTCAAACTCAGCCACCACTAATATGGGCCAGCCTGACACTGTTCGCCTCCCGGCATAATGCTATTAACAGCAGCACCTATAAAGTATTCTTCCCTAGAATATTTAAGCTCTGGAAAACTACTAGAGCTATACGGTCCAAGCTGGGAGCCGTTAGTCACTTGTAGCTATTGATCAATTAAAATGTCATTATTCTGCACAGACATAAAGAAAGAACAGACTTGTGGTTGCCAAGGGGGTTGGAGGTGGGGGAGGGACGGACCGGGAGTTTGGGGTTAGTAGGTGCAAACTATTGTATAGAGAATAGATAAGCAACAAGGTCCTACTGTATACCACAGGGAACTATATTAACTCTCCTGGGATAAACCAGAATGGAAAAGAATGTAAAAAAAGAACGTAGGGCTTCCCTGGTGGCGTAGTGGTTAAGAGTCAGCCTGCCAATGCAGGGGACACGGGTTCGAGCCCTGGTCCAGGAAGATCCCACATGCCGCGGAGCTACTAAGCCCGTGTGTCACAACTACTGAGCCCACGTGCCACAACTACTAAAGCCCGCGCGCCTAGAGCCTGTGCTCTGCAACAAGAGAAGCCACCGCAATGAGAAGCCCGCGCACCACAACGAAGAGTAACCCCCACTCGCCGAAACTGGAGAGAGCCCGCGCACAGCAACGAAGACCCAACGCAGCCAAAAAAGAAAATAAATATATAAATTTATTTTTAAAAAAGAACATATATATGTGTATAACTGAGTTACTTTGCTGCACAGCAGAAATTAACACAACACTGTAAACCAACTTTACTTCAATAAAAAATAAATTTTAAAAAAGGGCTTCCCTGGTGGCGCAGTGATTGAGAGTCCGCCTGCCGATGCAGGGGACACGGGTTCGTGCCCTGGTCCGGGAAGATCCCACATGTCGCGGAGCAGCTGGGCCCGTGAGCCGTGGCTGCTGAGCCTGCGCGTCCGGACCCTGTGCTCCGCAACAGGAGAAGCCGCAACAGTGAGAGGCCCGCATACCGCAAAAAAAAAAAAAAAAAGTGATTAGTCTGAATTGACATATGCTGTGGGTATAACATGCATACCAGATTTCAGTGACTTAATACAAAAAAAAGAATGTAAAATGTCTCAATATTTTTATATTGATTACATGTTGAAATGATATTATTTTGGATATATTGAGTTAAAGTATTAAATTAACTTACTTGTTTCTTCTTCTTTAATGTGACTACTAGAAAAATTTTAATTACAGATATGGCTCACATTATATTTGTATTGGACACTCCTCTCTAGACAGAACTAATAGCTTATACTCTATAGAGGGGACGGGGATGCAAGTAAACAAGAGCATGGGGAAACAATCAGACAAGTCAAGAATTTACAAGACGTCTGTCCTAGACTTTGAAAAGTCAATGTCATCGAAAAGAAAAGAAGCTGTTCTAGATTAAGAGGCTAAAGAGAAATAACAGCCGAATGCAACGCGTGGACCTTGATTAGATCCGGATTTTTTTTTTTTTTTTTTTTTTTTTTTTTCTGTACGCGGGCCTCTCACTGCTATAACCTCTCCCGTTGCGGAGCACAGGCTCCGGATGCGCAGGCTCAGCGGCCATGGCTCACGGGCCCAGCCGCTCCGCGGCATGCGGGATCCTCCCGGACCGGGGCTCGAACCCGCGTCCCCTGCATTGGCAGACGGACTCTCAACCACTGCGCCACCAGGGAAGCCCAGATCCGGATTTTTAAAAGTTTTCTTACAGATTTTTTTGAGACAACCTGGGAAAATTAAATATAGACTGAATATTAGCAGATATCATGGAACAACTGTTGATTTTCTTAGGTGTGATAATGGTGTGGTAGACATGTAAGGGAACGTCCTTATTCTTAGGAGATTTCTGCTGAGGCTTTTAGGAATGAAATGATATTAACGTTTGCAACTTACTTTCAAGTAGGTTGGCAAAAGAAAAATGTGTGTGTGTGTGTGTGAGTGTGTGTGTACAGAGAGAACAAAAGCAAATTTAGCAAAATGTTAATCATAGAGTCTAAAAAGATCTAAGTATTCATTGTACTAATCTTTCAACTTTTCTGTGTTTGAAATCTTTCATGATGAAAAGTTGGGGGAACAAGGCAAAGTAAAAAAGGAATGAATGGGACATGAGGAGGTAGAGACAACCCTTTCAGGAAGTTTGGCCTAGAACTGGAAGTGAGGGGGTACAGAAGCTAGAGCGGGTATGTCAGGTGAAGGAAAGCATTTGTAGGGAGTTCCCTGGTTGCCTAGTGGTTAGGGTTCCGGGCTTTCACTGCCGTGGCCTGAGTCCAATCCCTGGTCAGGGAACTGAGATCCCACACACACAAAAAAGAGTTTGTAAAAATGGAGAGTTGAGAGGGGTTTAAACGCTTAATGGGAAAGAGCCAGTAGAAAGGCAGAGAATGAAAGATATGGGTTATTCTGGTCAAATTTCTCATGCCTGGAGATAGACCCTCTGAGAGATTCAAGATTCTACCCCGCTCTCCCCGTCCCAGGCCTCCTCCCTATTCCCAAGCGTGGTGAGACGTAATCTTGGTGGCGACACCTAGTGGATGCAAAGGGCACTGCTTAAATTCTTCACTGTGCCCCAGATCCAGAGAGCATCTTATTACATCTTATTTATTACACGCTAAATTATTTCCACCTTTTTTTCACTGCTAAGCCAGCCTAGGAGGTGAAACATTATTAAGTAAGCTCATCCTCTCCCCATACAGCCCACAGGGCTCTCTGACCACCTCATGTCATGAGGGGCAGCTCTCAGTGCTGAGCAATGCTCCCATGTCCACACTTTGCCCATCAAACCCTTTGCCTGCTTCAAGGACTGGGTCATCTCTTCCAAGAAGTTTTCTCTCTCTGTTTTGTGTGTGTGTGTGTGTGTGTGTGTGTGTGTGTGTGTACTTTTTGGCCACACCCCACAGTATGTGGGATCTTAGTGCCCAGACCAGGGATTGAACCCACACCCCCTGCATTGGAAGCATGGAGTCTTTTTTTATTTTGGTTGCATTGGGTCTTCATTGCTGTGCACGGGCTTTCTCTAGTTGTGGTGAGCGGGGGTTACTCTTCGTTGCGGTGTGCGGACTTCTCATTGTGGTGGCTTCTCTTGTTGTGGAGCACGGGCTCTAGGCACGCGGGCTTCAGTAATTGTGGCTCACGGGCTTTAGAGTGCAGGCTCAGTAGTTGTGGCGCACGGGCTTTGTTGCTCTGCGGCATGTGGGATCTTCCAGGACCAGGGCTCGAACCCATGTCCCCTGCATTGGCTGGTGGATTCTTAACCACTGCACAACCAGGGAAGTCCCTGGAAGCACGGAGTCTTAACCACTGGACCGCCAGGGAAGTCCCCCAAGGAGTTTTCTCTTATTGTTCCCCACCCCCTATCCCCAGACGAGTAGTGAATCTCCTTGGCTTAACTCCTAGAGCATTTATCATCCTGTGTCTTGTCCCCTTCTTACAGCTCCTATTTCAAACAACCTAATTTACTCATTCAGCAAATATGTATCGAGTGTCTTCTTGGTGCCAAGTACTGTTCTAGGTTCTGAAGAGTGAACAAGAGAAACACATGGAGCTAACATTCTGGGGGCTGGAGGAGCAAATACACAAAGAAGAGTAGATGATGTCAGGTAGCGATGAGAGCCTTGAAGAAAACACAGGAGGATTAGGGGAGAGAGAGTGGGGGGGTGTGCGGGGGTGGGATCAGAATAGCCAGGAAAGGCTCAGGGAAGAGCAAAGGTAAAATCCCTGAGACAAGAATGAGTGTTATGTGTTTTAGGAGCAGTAAGGCAGTCAACGTGGCTGGAGTGGGATGAGTGAGAGAAGGGAGAGGAGGTGAGGTCAGAGAGAGAGCATTTTGATTTTTCACCTAAGTGTTATCAAAAACAGAGGAGCGTTATAATAATCGGAATTGTTTTAGTTGAACTGTAACATTACAGTGAAATGTATAAATCTCAATGGACACACACACACACACGTGTAACCACATCCAGGTCAAGATACAGAACATTATGTTCATAGCAGCACTATTCTCAGTAGCCAAGACATAGAAGCAACCTAAATGTACATCAACAGATGAATGGATAAAGAAGATGTGGTCCATATATACAATGGAATATTACTCAGCCATAAAAAAGAATGAAATATTGCCATTTGCAGCAACATGGATGGACCTGAGATTATCATACTAAGTGAAGTAAGTTAGACAGAGAAAGACAAATATCATATGATATCACTTATATGTGGAATCTAAAAAAATGTTACAAAGCAACTTATTTACAAAACAAAAATAGACTCACAGACATAGAAAACAAACTTATGGCTACCAAGGGGGAAAGTGCGGGAGAAATAAAGTAGGAGTTTGGGATTAACAGATATACACTACTATATATAAAATAGATAAACGAGGACCTACGGTATAGCACAAGGAACTATATTCAATATCTTTAATAACCTATAATGGAAAAGAATATATATATATACACATCCATATATGTATATGTACATATACATATATGTATATATGTATGTGTATATACATAACTGAATCACTTTGCTGTACACCTAAAGCTAAACACAACATTGTAAATCAACTATATTTCAATGAAAAAAAAAAAGATACAGAACTTTTTTTTAAACCAGGGAATTCCCCCGGGCATATTTTTTTAATTAATTAATTTATTTATTTGGCTGCGTCGGGTCTTAGTTGCGGCACACGGGCTCTCTAGTTGTGGCACGAGGGCTTAGTTGCCCCGCAGCATATGTGGGATCTTAATTCCCTCACCAGGGATCGAACCCTCATCCCCTGCATTGGAAGGCAGATTCTTAACCACTGGACCACCAGGGAAGTCCCTGACACAGAACATTATTATCACCACACAGGGCTTCTTCACACCCCTTCAGTACTCTCTCCCACCCCATGAGTAACCACTATTTTCACTCCAATCCCCATAATTTTGCCTGTTTTTTAACTTCTCTAAACAGAATTATATAGTGTGTAGTTTATATGTCTGGCTTTGCTTACTCAATATTATGTCTATGAGATTCATTTACACAGGTAGTAGCCATTTGTTCCTTTTATTGCTATGTAATATTCCATTATAAGAATATACTACAAGTGATTTGTCCATTCACCTGTTGAAGGATACTTGGGTTTTTTCTAACTTCTTTATCATGAATATACACCTAGGAATGGAAATGCTAGGTCACAGGTACGGTGTACATTTAATTTTAGTAGATACGACCAAAGAGTTTTCCAAACTGGTTGTACCAATTTAGACTCCCGCCAGCAATGTATAGCAGTGCCAGTTGCTCCGCATTCTCACTGACACCTGGTATCGCTGCTCTTTAAGTTTAGCCATACATTATCTGATTCAGGTTTGTAAAAGAGCACCCTGGCTGCAGTGTGGAGACCCAACTGGTGGGGTTAAGAGCAGGTTGGAGAGAGGAAGCCGAGAGCCCAGGTAGGAGGCTAGTGCAGTCGTCCAGGGAAGACGTGAAAGTGTCTGGACTGGGTGGTAACAGAGAAATCGTAGAGAAGTGGGCTGATCAGGTTGTGTTCCGGAGTTGTAACCGCCGGGCCGGGCCGATGAGATGAGTGAGGGATGAGGGAAAGAGGCATCGAGGGTGAGTCTTAGAGTTTTGCCTGGAAAACTTGGGTGGATAAGAGGACCTTTTTTTTTTTTTTTTTGGAACGCGGGCCTCTCACTGTTGTGGCGTCTCCCGTTGCGGAGCACAGGCTCCGGACGCGCAGGCTCAAGCGGCCATGGCCCATGGGCCCAGCCGCTCCGCGGAATGCGGGATCCTCCCGGACCGGGGAACGAACCCGCGTCCCCCTCATCGGCAGGCGGACTCTCAATCACTGCGCCACCAGGGAAGCCCGAGAGGACCATTTTCTGAGATGCAGAAGACTGAGGGAATAACTGATGCAGGATGAGGGAAGGTCAAGGGCTCACGTGTAGCTGTTTGAGTATATGATGTCTCCCGGAGCTCAGGCTCTCATTAGAGCCTAACACGAGGCTCTAGATTCTCCACATCTTAGTATAACTGGTAGGTACTGGTTGTGTGCAGAGTGCATGCTGTCTGGGTAGCGGCTAGAGCAGCGGTCCCCAACCTATTTGGCACCCGGGATCGGTTTCGTGGAAGACAATTTTTCCACGGATGCCGGGGGGGATGGTTTAGGCGGTGATGCGAGCAATGGGGAGAGGCAGATGAAGCTTCGCTTGCTCACCCGCCGCTCACCTCCTGCTGTGCGGCCCGGTTCCTAACGGGCCGCGGACCACTACCGGTCCGCCGCCTGGGGGTTGGGGACCCCTGGGCTAGAGAACGTGCATGCTGTCTATAGCGGACACATCTGGGTTAGGGGCCCCGTTCTGCCCCCTCGCTCGCCCTGTAACTTGGACATTATGCTGGGACTGCCCAGCTTCCAGCTTCCACCTCACAGTGTTAGAATTAAACGCGATCACATATCCATGGCACCTGGAACGTGGAAGAACGAAAACATTCACTCTTGCAAGTCCCAGGCACTAGGTGGCATTTCTCCCGAGGTTAGCGCCTTTTCCTCTCACCCACATTTTCAGTCACTCCGGAACAGCCTGGTTGAGGTAGCCCAGAGCCCCAAGAGGTGGTTCCCTCTCCCCTCCCTCGGCCTTTCCTTCCCCAGGCTCAAAGAAACAGAATGGAGAACAGCAGGCGGGTTGATTCAGAATTTTATCAGCTTTTACTCCACCGGGAGGTTTCTGCAATGACAACCGAGAGGCCCCTGGGCAGCAGCAGGGCAGGCGTCAAGGCTAGGGGTGGGCAGCAGCAGAGACTGGACCAGCGGGCCCCCGGGTTTGGAAGGATGATGAGAGCTGGAGTGACAAGGCTGCTGAGAGGGGTCAGGAGGAAGGGCGGCTGCAGGGAGAGAAGGGCACATCAGCAGTAGCAGGGAGGAGTAGATAGACAGAGGTCCCTGTCTGTGAGGGATGGAGGGGGTGGGACACAGCGCCTGTGAATGTGCTGGGGGTGGGGAGTCTATAGACATTTTTTTTGGGGGGTGGCAGGAGCAAGACAGACCGCTGTATAAAAGGGACTGTACAACATAACCTATGATACACTGTTTACATATGATACAAGGCTCTTTCCCTCTTTGAGTTTTAAAAAATAAAATTACAATTCCCGAGCTTTTGGTAAAAAATATATACACTCTCAGGATAGGAACGGCAGCTGCTTTGGCTGCTGCCTCTTCGGAAGGGAAAGAGGTGGTGCCAGAAAGGAGGGTGAGGCTGCACCAGGAAACCTCACACCGTAGCTGCCGGGAGCCCTGCACCCCTCAGCCCTGGAGGCCCGTGATGGGAGACAGACAGGTAATAAAGGCATCGCCAGAGCCCAGTTTTGCCTTTCCAGTCTCTGCCGTTTCGTTCCCCACGTTGGGGGGCTGCCTGCCCCAGGTACAGGGGTCCACCCCACCCCAGCTCTGATGGGAAGGACCAAGGGGGAGTCAAGACAGGGAGGAGGATGAGACCATGTGTTGGTATCCCACAGAAGAGCCAGAAGGGAGGTGACAACTCCCTGCTTAGCAGTGAGACACCCGAACAGCAGGAGTATGGACAGCGGGCACCCCAACCCGACCGACCCTGCCACACCTCACCCCACTGCAATGCAGACGGAGGGTCCAATAGGCAGCTTAGGCCAGTGTTTCCCTGAGCATCTTTTACCCTCGCATGGGAGCCCACCCAGGGACCTGTGGGAGGCCTGAGGGGGGAAATCCTAAGGGCTGATGGGTAACCCTCCAGTCTGCTGCTTCTCCTTGCCCTCCCGAGCAGCTTCACCCACAAGCCTGGACATACAGGGCATCAGAGGAGCTGGGCAGGGAGCGGTGGGGCGGCGAAAGCACCCCACACCGTCCCAGCGGCAGAGTAGACAAGGGTAGCACCAAACAGAAGGACCCCCTCCCCGGCACACACAACACCCTCCCTCAACTACCAGATGCACTCCTGCTCCTTCAAAGGGGGCGCACATACCCACACACACACGCACACACACACCCACACGGACACAAGGTAAATATAATATTCGGGGGTCCATCTAGGGGTCCCAGCGTGACCATGGAGAAGCCTGGCAGGCGGTGGAGAGGAAGGACGCCAATCCCTCCTGTAACTCTGCTCTGCGAGATGGGAAGGGGGGCAGCTTTCCTGCCTGCTTGGGAAGAGGAGGCTGGGAACTGCATCTCCGGAACAGACCTCTATGGGAGGGGCTGGGGAAGGAGCTCTCTGCCCACTTTCCCTGGGAGGGCAGGCACCAGCAGAGTGTGGTTTGGGCTTGAAGGAGCAAGGCGGAGAGGACTTCAGCAGGACGAACAGGCTTGTGAGTCCAGGGCTAAGTACACCCAACTCTTTCCTGCTCCCGGGGACAGAGGTCAGACGTGGGTTGGGACGTCGTGCAAAGTGCTTGAGTGCCAGGCGCCCAAGGACCCTGGTGAAGGGCCAGCCAGAAGCTCCGTTCTCACTGACTATTGGCCTCCAGCTTGTAGGAGAGCTCGAAAAGGAGGTTCTGGTTGTCGATGACCTGGAACTGGCGCACGTAGGCCTTGGTCTGCAGGTGATGCGGGGAGGCCTCCATATCAAGGCCTGGGGGTGTGAAGACAGGGAGGCAGTCAGGGTGCTGGCCACCCTTCTTCCCCTACACACATACCAGCCAGAGGAGAAGGGTGTGGATTGGGACAGATGTTAGGCAGGAGGGCCCCCCGGGCAGGCCAAGGAGAGAATGGAGAAATGACACATTTAAGGAAATAAACATTTAAGTGGGGACTTCTCCCAGGAACCCCCCCTGCTCAGTCAAAGCTCTACCTGCAATGCTCTCAAAACGCCGTGGGTTACTCACAAAGGGGCCGGCTCCGGTATTTGCGGACGGTCCTCACTTTTTCAGCCACTGAATGCTGGGAGATGACAAGGAATGAGTCCTGAAAAGGGCACAGAAAGATGCCCCCCCTTCTAATGCTCTCCCTCCTCCAATCTCCAACTCTCTTGGTTTAACTCCCTCCAGTCCCCAGCTCTGGAGGGTCTCTAAAGGACCAAAGAAGGGGTACAATAGGGTGCCAGGTGAGGGGGAGGCAGAGTTGCCCCCCCACCCTGAGCTGCCTGTCAGTTTTGCCACCCGTGGGCAGGTTGTCACAGTGACACCCCCAGGGAGACAGGAGTCTGTCAGGCAAGCTGGGCGCCATGAGGAAGGCTGGCACCTTTAGGGGGGATGCCAGGAGAGGACGAGGATGCCAGCCCTCCCCCACTCAATGGGAGTGAGGTTGGCAGTGCCACTCACCAGCTTCTCAATGTTCACCAAACCATCTACAAGGGTCTTACTCCCCTCGTGCAAGAAAGTCAGGTCTAGGGATGGGGAGAGAAGCAAATGGGTAAGAGAGGAGGTCCAAAGGGCCCTTCCCCTCCCCCCGACCGCACTCAATCTGGGGGGCGCTCCTCTCTAGGTGGGTTCAGAGAGAGCTGAACACACAGAGCTGAGTTCAGAGGGGACGGAGGGTCAGAATGTGGCATGGAGAGCGTGGAGAGAAGAACGTAGCTTGGAAGTGACTCTCACCTTTGAGGATCAGAGGCACGAAAGGAATCACAGGGGGTTTCATCTTGGAGATCACTTCTCGGTAGCTTTTGTGGTTCCTGCAGGGGTCCTAGCATCCCACAGAAGAGGGATAAAGGGACAGACAGGCCCAGTGTACCCCAAAGTCATCCCCCACTCCCTCCCTCAGCCCCTGCCCTAGAAATATCTCCAATCAGATAGGGGTGTGTTTGGGTGTCTTGCTTGGGGCTCAACTGCTCTCCCCTCTCCTCCAGGGATAACAAAGCAGCAGTCCTCCCATCTTCCCTCCCAGCGTGGTGGGCAAGGGCGGGCAGGGGTGGGGGGACCCAGGCACTAAAAACTTTGAAAGGGAAGCTTGAGGTAAAAGGTTTATGGGCACAGAAATTCTCTGGGGTGCCAGTCCAGGGGCAGATCATAGAGCCAAACCCACTCACTGTCAGGTTCTCAAATTTGCGGAACAAGTTCTTGAATTTCCCTGGCAGCTTCTGCAGTTTGAAGGAAGAGGAGATGTCAGAGTCTGGAGCTCCTTGGGTTTCACGGGATCTCCTGACTAATCCCCAGGTGTTAGAGGGGGAAAGGGCCTGTCTCCCAGGGGGCTGGGAAGCTGGCCGGCGGGGAAGTAGAACCAGCCCTGGGCTAGGTGTGGGGAGCTTGAAGCGGCCCAGAGGAATGAGTTATTCTGGGGAAATGGAGGCCTCTGCAGATGCACCTGCCACGTACAAGGCCTCACTGGGTGCTGTCTGAAAGCCAAGAGCTAAGGCTGCGACCTGGCCGGGACTGCCCCCTCCCACCCCACCCCCACCCCCACCCCCAGGGGAATCCGCCTCTACGAATCTGCCCTGGGACCGGGTCCCTCAGCCCTGCGGTGTGCCCCGGGGCTGTATTTGCCAGAAGAGGGCGCCTCCTTCCAATCGGCACAAAAGCTCCCCAGAGGCGAGCAGCGGTCCCGGGAGGCCGCTTTGGGGTGAGCCCGAGATGTCAAGGCTGAGGGTGGAGGCCAAGACCCCCGAGGTGGGCCAGCACAGGTGGGAGGAGAGGAAAGGGAAGAGGTCTCATCACCTCCCAGGTGAGCCTCAGGCGGCTGACCGCGGCGTTGTCCAGCCCCATGACCAAGGCGTAGAAGGACAGCAGGTCCTGGTTCTGCTTACAGCTGCGGGGGCGGGAGGCGGGGTCAGCGGGGGGGCGGCTGGCCATGGCCTCCCCCTCCGCGGCCGCCGCACTCACATGGCCGCGATCTTTATGAACTTCTTGAGCAGCTGCGCGCGCTTGCCCGGGGCCTCGCAGAGCAGCACCTCTGTGGCCACCCAGTGCGTGACCTCGCTGCAGCGCTGCAGCAGCAGCTCCAGGTTGGCCGTTTCCCGGCGGCCGCGCTCCCCGTGGAACACGTAGTCCACGAACTCCAGCTGCACCCGCGGTGGCAGGAGGGGCCGCCAGGGCGTGGGGAGTGCGGGTGGGAAGAGGGCAGTGCGAGGCGGTGAGCAGGGTAAGGCAGGAGGACGGGGGCGGGAGGGGTGGAAAATAGAAGAAAACCGGGACAGGGCAGGATGCAACAGAGAGGGGGGAGAAAAGACAACCAACATTAATAATGCTCTACCGTCTACTGAACACTTACCCGGTGCCAGGCGCTTGAACCATCTGATCGACATTATTGTCCTTGCCTTATTTTCTTTAATAGTGAATATTTTACGAATTCTAACCGTGGGTCAGGTTCTGTGTAAGCAGCAATTGGATCCTGAACCACCCAGGGAGGGGGGCGGGTAAGGCGAGGTGTTTCCTCTCTCTTTGCTTTTTTTTTTTTTTTTTTTTAAGATAAAGGGAACAAAGGCTTAGAGAGGTTCTGGCGGCACACTGCCCCAGGGCATGCTGCAAGGGAGCGTCCTAACCAGAACTTTCAGCCCAGACGCTGCCTCCCTCCAGGCCCCCAGCTCAGCTCCAGCCTCAATCCCCACCTCATGCACACAGCGGAACAACTCCCAGTGGAAGGCAGTAAGGTGGTTGGCGACGTCCTCAGGCTCCCCTCGGTGGATCTCTGTGTCTCCAGGGGAGACCTGGATCTCCTCGGGGAGGGGCACCTGGTGGCAGGCAGGGACATGGGCTGGGCTTCTGAATTTCTGCTCCCGGCCCCTCTCAGCCTTCCCTCTCAGCCGAGGCTTGTGAAGGAGTTCTTACCAGGGCCTCATAGCTGTCTCGGGTACAGGCAAACAGGTGACTGTTGATGCCCAGCGTGGTGAAGACACAGTCTTCGGTCGGCTGGAGAAGGACCTTCTCTGCAGGAGAACGAGCTGCCCTGCCTCAGCACCGGCCCCTGTACCCTCACACACCCCAGCCACCACCGCCGTCCCCTCCAGAAACTCCTAATCCCGCCCAGACATGTTCTAGACTAACAGGACTCATATCATCACCAGTTTATGCCATATTTATCTGACATTTTTCAAAAAATGAGTTCTCTTGCATTTATAACCTCCTTTTGGCTCCCAACCTTCTTTATAGCTCTTCTCTTAGTCTATCATCCCTGTGACACTGGGAAAGCAGGAATTTTTTTTCTGAATTAGAGGAAAATAAGGCTATGACTACACTGCAGGGTTTTTGCCTTCCTACCGGGAGGGCCACCCTGTGCCTTTGGCCTCAAAAACGTAGCATCCTTAGATGCTCGTGGAAGTTAAAGGACAAGATTCCAATGTAAGAGGCAAACCACCCAGAGCAGCATGCAAGTGTCCTGGACCACTGCTGCCCAACTTTAATGTGCACAAGAATCACCCGGGGATCTTGTTAAAACGCACATTCTGATTCTGCAGGTCTGGAGTGGGGTCTGAGATACTGCATTTTTAGCAAGCTCCCAGGTGATGCTCATGTGTCTGGTCCCAGGACCGCACTTGGAGTAGCAGCCAGGGCCTGGAATTCAGTCTTTACTCCTGCCCCAAGGCACTGGGCTCGTGAGTTTCTTTTCTTGTGCGCCCCCGCCCCACCCCCCCACCCCGTCCCCAGCCCAGCTCCTTCTGACCCTCACCTCCCGAGGAGGCCACAGCTACCAGGATGAGGGAATCCTCACGCCCCGCAGGCTCCTCTGAGTACTGCAATTTCTCCGTCACAGAGCCCAGAATGTCCTGCACAGATGCTGAGAGGCGGCTGCGTATGGTCACGTAGGAATGGTCAGGCATATAGACCCGGCAGAAGACTGGATAGAGACCGGGAGGTGGATTTTCACCAGTGGGCAGAACGGCAGCATCAGCACAGTTCCCCCCTGGGCACCTCTGTTCCCCACCCCACCCCAACCTGAAATTGGTTGGCCTCTGAAAAACATGCTGTGAAAAGGACTGGTTCTATGACACAGGGAGACTCCACAGAGGGCGCCCGAGAGCCAGAGCCGCCGGAGCCGCTGAGGAATCCCCGCCCCTCCTACGGCCCGCGCTCACTCTCATCGGAACCCCGGAAGGCCACGCGGGTCTGCAGACAGGAGTCTATCCGACGGAAGTGGCGGAAGAGTGGCTTCACCTGCTTGCTGGGCAGCTGGCTCTCGTCCGGGATCCTGCTGTGGACACAGCTGGGCATCAGGAAGCCCTGCCAGGCATACTGCAGGCAAGGCAGGCAACATCAATCAGGGATATCAGAACTGGTCAAGGATGCCCCGGCATCAGGTTCAGAGAGTGGTGAAGGGGGTAAGAAGAGAGGACAATGGCCAGCATGGGACAACTGACTGAGTGACCCAAATCAAACGCCACCTCTTCCGTGAATTCTTCTCTATCCATCCCACCCACCATGAGAGGTCACCATTTTGTCTTAATAGCTGTAGGACATTGGGCTAATATTTGTTTATGTTCATGTCTTATCTCTTTTACAAGATTGAGAGCTGACTGAATTTTATTTTCATCCTACAGGTCTAGCACACTGCCTGGCACATGGTAGGTGTAGGTCATCAGCTGTCTGCTGAATTTTGCCAACAAGAACTTCACGGTCTGGGGGACTTGCCCAGTGGTGCAGTGGTTAAGAATCCGCCTGCCAGTGCAGGGGACACGGTTCAAGCCCTGGTCCGGGAAGATCTCACATGCCGCAGAGCAGCTAAGCCTGTGCTCCACAACTAATGAGGCTGCGCTCTAGAGCCTACGAGCCACAACTACTGAGCGCGTGTGCCACAACTACTGAAGCCCGCGCGCCTAGAGCTTACGCTCTGCAACAAGAGAAGCCACTGCAATGAGAGGCCCGCGCACCGCAATGAAGAGCAGCCCCCGCTCACTGCAACTAGAGAAAGCCCGCACGCAGCAACGAAAACCCAACGCAGCCAAAAATAAAATAAATTAAAAAAAAAAAAAAAAGAACTTCACAGTCTGGGAGGGAGGGAGACGTGCATACAGCTACATCTAACACGAGGCAGGAGGTGTTAGGTGATATAATAAAGGTACGAGAAGGGTTACGTTGGTATGGGGGAGGGACAGCTACTGCTAAAAGATGCCTTCACTGGGAGGATGGCATTTGACCTGGACCTTGAAGAACAACAGGAAGAGAAGGGGGTGGGAGGAGGGCACGCTGGGGTGAACCACATAAGTGACAGCAGGAAGTTGGGAACACAAAGGTGTTCGTGGAATGGTGGGGTGTATAGGGAGTGTCACGGGTGAAGGGGGATGTGGGAGATGAGATGGGAAGAATGACCAGAGGCAGAGAGAGTCTCGGATGTTGCAACTTTATCTTGTAGGCAATGGGGGGCCGTGGATATTCTCGGAACAGAAGCACAATGTTGTCAAGTTTGAAAGATCTCTCTGAGGTCAGCATAAGAAAGACACAAAACCACAAGCTGAAGCCCTGGATGGGAGGCTGTGGCGATAATCCAGGTGAGAGATAATGACGCCTAAATGAGGGTTATGATGGTGGGATGGAGCAGGGAGAAACTGAAAGGGCTGAAAAGATGGAGGGATGGATGCGGTAGTGTCCTGAAGCCAGCTCACATTGGTTCATGAAAGCAGATTGTTAAATTTTGGGGAGCTCTGCCAACTGGTTTTTAAACATAGCCATTCAAAAATTAATTATACATATATATGTAAACTTACATATATATAAAATATATAATTATATATAAACATATATATATATGTTTTATAAACTTACAGCCAAATTATTACCCAAAAAGTAGTTTCCTAATTGTTTCACTACCTTTTACTCTTATCTATGCTCTTCAGGTTAAGTTACGTCTGTTGGATTTATATGGTGAAGATAGTACCTAATGGCCTGCTACTGCACATCTCTTCCCAACTTCACATTCTGTAATGTCATACTGGTAGCTTGGAATCAACCACAGTGAGAGAATTTACACCATGGGAATCAGCAAAAGCTATAAACCAGGGCTCTTTTTCCTGAAGTGCTGATCGTTCAATATTTATCAGTACACCATTGGATTGACAAATAAATGGATGGGAGAATGGACCCCAAAAATGACTGGAGACAGTGCTTTGTGCTACTCTCCAGTAAGAGAAAGGGAATGAAAATAAAAGCATCTTGGAGCCCAAAGGCCACAGACACCCAGCCCTGTAATAGAGGAAAAAGGGGGATTTCTTTCCTGTCCCCTCCCCCAGCCTATTCCCCTCACTTTAGCTCCACTGTTTCCACAAGCTGGTGCAGCCTCAGTGTGTCCTCTCGCAGGTCCTGGTAAAGGGACTCATCCTTCATAATCAGCAGGTACAGATCCTGCAGAGATGAGAAGAGAGAAGGTGAGGGCAGGGGTCTCAAGCATCACCCTCTGCAAGGGCGGGGCAGGGTCTCCATGCCTGCGAGCACAGAAGAACCGTACATGCTAAGGCTCACTGGCATCATTTCCTTCCAGGTACCCAGCTTGAGAAGTATGGTTCCTTCAAAGGGGCCCCCTTCCAGAGCAAACAGCCTGCTCACCCACCTTCTCATCCCAGGCCCACCTTGATGATGCGGCCAGCCCCCTCTTCCTCCTGCAGCAGCCCTTGGTAGGTGTCCAAGAAATGAAGGAGCATGGCTAGACAGGCCTGCTTCCGGCCAAGCCCCTCGGGGCCCTCCATGCCTCCTGCCCAAACAAAGCTGACCCCTAAGTTAAGAAAAAGCCCTGGGCAGGCAGACCTGAGGACACCGGGAAGGGGTATGGGAGGCAATGGGAGGCAAGGCTACCCCTAAAAATTCTCTAGGTTTGGGGCTATGGAGAAAGGGGCTCCAAGGGTCCTTGGAACCAAGACCACCTCATGCCCCAGCCCAGGTTTTTGCCAGAGTAGGTAGGGATGGCACCCACTTGACCACATCCAGCTCCTGCCCCTGCCTGTTCGAATTTCACCTGAGAAAATTCACTAGAAGCTACTCTGCCTGGACCCACCCAA
Source organism: Delphinapterus leucas (assembly GCF_059928025.1). NCBI lineage: Eukaryota > Metazoa > Chordata > Mammalia > Artiodactyla > Monodontidae > Delphinapterus > Delphinapterus leucas. Next base: position 49,910,970 of record NC_143147.1, on the reverse strand, counting down.
CCCCTGATCAGCCCACAGCCTGGAGCTTACAGCAGGCTGATAAAGGCCAATGGTGCTAACCACAAGCCTGACAATACTTCAGTGTAAGGCCTGGTGTTTCTAAGAGAGCCTATGATATTCTACTCACTGGCCTGACGTTTATAATTAGGTCCTAGAATAACCTGGTGAGAAGCCCTGAGAATAGCCCAGCCAGTGGCTTGTCTCTAGTAGACCCTGCTGAAGCACAGCCACGACCTGATGTTTACATCAGACCCTGTAATAACTCACTGGGCAACCAGATGTTTAGAGCAATAATTCAGTAGGGAGAGAGGCACTCTTAATAGAGTAATAACCCCTTACATCTATACAGGGCTCTGCAGTCTCCAGAGCACTCCCACATCTGCTGTCAGAATGGTCTCCAGAGCAGCCCCACAGAGAGGCAGGGCAGGTGCTATTTACCCCCGTTTTACAGAAGAGGAAACTGAGGCCCCAGGAGGTTAGGTGAGCTGCCCAAGGTCACACAGCTGGTGAGTGAAAAACCTGGAATTGAAACCCAGGTGTGTTTTCTAGGGAAGAGCTTAGACCCTCACATCACATGTGGGGTGAGGGGGGGTGGCTCCCTCCTGACCTCCCCTTTTGCAAGCTCCCCAAAAGGATATTACTGGTGTAGCTCCTGCAGAAACTTCTCCGTGGGAAGGAAGAGAGAATGCGTGAGGACGATGTCATCCAGCAGGATATCTGTAGAGAGCGATTGCCACCACTGATGTTGGGAGGGCACTTCCAGGACCCAATTTGACACTCACCACCCCCTCTCTTGCCTCCGAGGGCAAATTCTCTTTAGCCAGGCTGGAGCCCCAGCCACCTGCCCAGTCACGCTCTGCACACACACACGCGCACACACACACATGTGAAGGTTCTGGGCAGCCGCTGTGGGGGTGGGGTTGGCAGCTGCCAAGGCGGCTGGAGAGAAGGAAGGGGCGCGCTTGCATGGCCACGCCCACTTCTCTCCAATGTGTGTGGGAAGCTGGTCAGTTAATACACCAAGCTTGAGATCTGCCTGAAAAAAAGAGGAAGAGGTAGCCCCCAGAAGTGTCTCTAGACAAAGAGAACTTTTAAGCACAGAGGTTAGGGTCAACGTGTGTGTGTGTGTGTGTGTGTGTGTGTGTCCCTCCGCCCCTCTTCACTCCCTACCTAACAAATTTGAGTTCCAACTAGGCAGGTGAGAACGAGCCCCATTCAAAGGGAGAGGGAGCGACTGCCATCTCTTTGATCCCAAAGCCTTTAAATACAAAGCCTGTGTCCTCCTGACGCCCAGGGATGGAAGAGTTAATGATGGAAGGGTGGAGGGGAGTGGTTCCTCACACCACCCTTTCCCCCTCCACACCCCCATCTGGGCCTGGCTCAGCCCGTCAGCCAGGTACAAGGTCGCCCTGACTTGCAGCCAGACCTGGGGTGGGGCAGGGCAGCCTGGCACACACAGACAGGCAGGGTTTGGGGAGGGAGCCAGGTGTCCTCACCAGGACAGGTTAGGGCCAGGTCCCCAGGTACTGCCCCAGGGCAAAACCAAGGCTTCTGATGGCCCCCGGGTCACCGTCCCCTGGCCTCCAATTCCAGCCATGAAGGTGGAGCAGGAGAATCAACACCAGATCCTCTACTTCAACTACTTCATTTCACAAATGAGAAACTGAGGCCCAGAGCTGTGGGAGGGACTTGCCTGGAGCTGGAGTAAGAACCCAGACTCCTGAGTCTTTGTTCTTTTCTCGCCATGCCTGAGGCCAGCAGAGCGTCAGGGTACAGTGGGCAGGTGGGGCTGCTTAGACGTTTGGGAGCCTTTGGTTAGTTTGGGGTACCTTCTGTAAGTCCCCTCCTCCCACACGCCCTGGGAGGGAACCGAGATGGCTTAAGAACATTGGTTATATTGGAGAATATCAGAGTGGCAGGTTAAGCTGATTCTCATTCACTCTGGGACTGGTTTGGGGTTCCCCAAAGCAGTTACTCTGGGGATCCAGCCTGCCAGTCCAGATAATACGGTGACAGTCAATTCAAGAGTCCTTCCCCAGGGAAGACTGAGCAGCGCCTGTGGCACCAGGCCCCTGCCCCTGCGGAAGGGGAAAGACAGTTTCTCCCTTTACCTCTCTGCCAAGTTTTTAAAGTGAGTCTGAGCCCTCCCAGCCCTGACCCTCAGCTCCAGGTATGGGGACGAGGAATAGGGATGCCCAAAATCTTTCCTCTACTCTTTATCTCACAGGAGAGCTAAACAGAGCAAAGGAAGAGGAACGTGGGGGCAGAGTGGGGGAGATGCTGCTATGGGGGCTACAGTTTGGCGTCTGTCTCTTCCAAGGCAGGCTCTGGTCCAATGTACAGCCTCCCCAGGGAATGTGTCATAGAGACATAGGGTGTGTGGTGTAGGCGGGAAGTTATGGTTAAGAGAGCTGTGTGTGTCTGATATTTTTCTAATTAAATGCAAAAGGTGTCAGCTCCCCAGGGCAACTACAACCTGAGCCAAGGAGAGTACCTGGGTGTTGAGAAAAATCTAGGGGAGTGGAGCCCCATTCCACACACCTGGGTTAGGACTCCCTGCAAAGGTCTGGGAGCAAAGCATGAAACCCCATCTTTAGGCCCTCAACCAGGGCTCCCAATACTCAGACCCTGCTGGGCTTAGTGAAATGCCGAGAGCTAGCCCTAAAGACCCTCCGGTCTTCTACCTCAGCCACTAACCAGCAATCTGAGGCCTCAGTTTCCTCAGAATCCCCTTAGTACAGGTGCTGGTGGGGAGTGGCAAAATAACATCATCATTCAGGGAATAAGCCTCTCAGGGTGCGGTTATTTTTTAAAGAGGCCATGTGCTGAGGCCTGCCACCGGAAGGGTGGGAGTCGGAGAGGTTCAGACCCCCCGGGATGCTGCAGGGCCCTGATGTCTGCCCAGCTGCCTCTCCCCCAACAAATATCTTCTGAGTCCGCCCCCAACTAGAATACCTCCCTCCCCCCAAGCTGCTAAGGACAATGCATCCCTTTGCCGGAGGCCAAAAGGCAGCTTGGGCCGTGTGCCTGTCTGGCACTGCCCCACTGAGTGGGCCAGCCCTCTGCTCTGGGTCTTCTAAACGGAATCGGGGACTCCTGGAAGGTCTTGTGGGGTTTGGCCACCTCTAGGGGGCTGCACTGACTGGTCTGGGCAGCTTCCATCTTAGTGTGTCAGGCCTTAATTTTGGGCCGCAGAAGGAGGTAGTCAGCATCAGGGACCCATGAGGGTCTAGATGAAACGTCCAGGTGAGAGGAAGTGTGGCTTAAGGAGAGGAAGGGGTTCAGCTTCTTCTGCAGCCATGGGTGAGGCTGCTACAGGGAGGAAGGTGGCACTGCCACTTCTCTGCTGCAGAAAGGTCTGTTCCTCCCATAGGCCCCCAGCTGACCACTCAACCCTCCCCCCCCCCCACGCCGAGGCTCGGCATAGGGCAACCCCCACCCACCGTCCAAGGGCAAAGGAAGAGGAACCACCAGGTGGCAACCCCCTACTCCGGGATGGATGAGCCAGCCACCCCTTACCTGAGGCGGCGCTGTCCCTGGTGGCCCCTCCGGCCAGCCGCTCCAGAACCCGGTTCAGAAGATGCTCCGGCCGCTCGGGGGCGCCCAGGGGGGCCCAGGGTGGGGAAGTCAGAGGCTCGCCCGGGGACAGCTCGTCTGAGGAGTATGAGGAAGGGGAGCGCAGGGGACCCCCTCCCCCGAGAGGCCCGGGCCCCGGCACCTCCTCCAGCTGCAGCCAACAGGGCCCCCCGCTGCCGAGATCCTCCGCGACCCCCGCCGGCTCTCCACCGTCCTCCTCTGGGGGCGGCTCCAGACCCGGCTCGGCGAGGGGCTCCCGGAGGAAAGCTGGGAGCAGCAGACGAGACACGCTCTGACGCCGCTGCAGCGGCCGCGGTCCCCCGGCTAGACCGCCGCCCCCGCCAGGTCCCCCACCCCCTCCAGGCCCGCCGCAGCTCCCCGGACCCCCGCCGGGACCTCCCGCCACCGTTCGCCCCGCCAGCTGCGACGTCTGCTTCTTCAGAAATTTCTCTAGCGGCTTCATGCCCCCCCCCCGCCCCTTTGCTCGGGGCCGCCGGGGGACCCAGGTGTCCCAGGCACAGGCGGGGGGGTGGGGACACGGTGCTCAGATCTGGAGGGTCACAGCGGAGGGCCGTGCCAGGCGCCGGACTGGGGGCCAGAGGTGCCCGAGGTGCGCTGGCCGGAGTCCAGTGGCCAGGGACCGGGGGAGGTGCCAGAGGGAAGGAGTGCCCGCTCTTAGTGGCCCCCCATGCCGGCTGCAGCGCACGCGGCCCGAAGGGTGGTTAGGCTGCGGGGCCGGTGCCCAAGGCTCTGCGCTCCTGGGCCGGGCTGCGGCGGCAGAGCCAGCGGGCGGAGCGCAAGGCTGAGAGGACGCGGCGGCGGCGGCGGCGGCGGCGGCGGCGGCGGCTGCGCTCCCGGCCCGGAGGAAGGTGGCAGAACTGAGACCGCGCCCCCTCCTCCAGTCCCCGCCCAGTCCCCTCCCCTCCCCTAAATGGACCCGCCCCCTGGGCCGCGCCAGGCTTCAACTTGGGGCTGACCGCGAGGGAAACAGTAGGGGCTGACCGGCATTGGGTTCAGAGCAGACGCAGACATTAAGGGCAAGGGTGAGGGAGTAATTTACCAATGGAGAGGGGGTTCCTGGCTCGAGGCTTACGAGGACTCTTGGTATCATTGCAAAGAGCCAGGCTGAACCTTGACTCACCTACCTGTATTCAGGTGAGGCCTACAAAAATTGCTGATTGGGTGTCCATCACTCTCGATCTCGATTGTGTGCTCTGTTGGCATACTCACTGGAATATGTGGTCTTTATCTTGCTTCTGTAAGAAGGGATGGGAAGGCCTCCGGTGCATTGGCATTGGAACTGGGGGCGGTACCCATCTGCCCTTTCTGGTAGGGCACCATAGGTGGTGAGGGCCTGGCCTGTGGGAGGCAGGTACTGGCAGGCAGGTAGGAGCCAGGTAGGGAGCAGCAGGTTGTGGCAGGTCTAATTAGGGTGAAAAGGAGACAGTAGGCAGGTGGAGGAGGAGACCAGGGGCACAAGGGCACCTGAGCCTACTGGCAGCAGGAGGAAGCAGAGCCCTGGAGATGGGTGACAAGCTCTAGAACTGCCAACCAACACCGTCAGGCATAGAGAGCCCCTCCAGAGGTGACATAATCATGGAGTGGGGAAAGTGGTACCGAATTTGCACTCCAAATAATCCTTAATCCTGATCCTATGCCCGGATCATTCTGTCCCTAAGGGTACACTGTCCCAGGAGGAGGGCTGTAAAGAGACACGCACAGTGTAAGCACACCAGGGTTAAGGTAACAAGGTGGGAGAGTGGCACCAGGCAACAGATGGGTCGAGGCTCCTTGGACAATGCCCCACCTCTGTTTACCGTGCACGGACCAGGCGGGGACAGGAATGCTAAAGGCTGGGAGTGGTGGTAGAACTGAATAGGGTGTGTATTACACATGTGTCACTGTGTGTGCTTATCTGGTCCTACGTGTACAGGAGCATGTGTTCACAGAAATAAAGCTTTGCACACCCATCTGTTTGTGGATTTGCAAAAAGGAACAGTAAAAAAAAAAGAGAGCACAATTTTGGCTAAGAAGCTAGAATAAATATCAAAGTATCAGTTTCCTGGACCCACTTTATTGGATACCCTAATAGCCCTGGGGTTAAGAGGGGAAACTGGCTGGAGTGGCTTGGAGCTCCCCAGGCATTTTATGAACCAAGTAAGAAGAGGGGAGGGCTCCACTCCCAGCACATGCCACAGTTACCAGATTAAACTGGTTGCCTTGGTAACGTCCTCTCTGGGCAGGATCTGGGATTGTCGGCTAGGAAGGGGGAAGAATTGGGCAGTGTGGAGGGTGTAGGGGCTGCAAATAAAAGGGTCAAAGAGACTTCTGGAAACCGGAGTGTGGGGAAACAGGACCTCAGCACACTCCAACTACTCAAGGATGTCAGGCATAGACTAAGTTCAAGACCTTGAATCAGAGAGGAAAACCAGCATCGAGTTATGGTCCTCCTAGAACAGCAGTGGTTCTCACACCAATTGCATACTGTAATCCAGGGAACTTTTCAAAAATACTGTTCCCCAGGCCACACCTCAAATCAATTAAATCAGATCTCTGAGGTAGGGCCAAGGTTTATGGTATTTTTTAAAAGATCCCCGAGTAAAAAAAAAAGTAAAAAAAAAAAAAAAGATCCCCAAGTGATTCATATAGCCAGGGTTGAAAATCACTGCCCTAGAGGGACAACCCAACCTAAGTGGGCTGCAGACGCTGGGAGACAACTTGGGGCTTCTAAGTCCTTGGCTCTTCTGAGTCTCCCATAAGGCCTGTGCGCCGACCTTGTGGGGAGGATTGTTGGCAGGGCATCTACACTCCATGAAGAAATAGAGGGAGAGAGGGTGGTATGATTAACACCATACCTCCTCACCTCCTGTGAGGAGACGGAGGCAAAAAACTGTGAGAGCCCAGCCCATGGACTTCTGGAAGGGGATAGGGCAGGGCTACCTAAGGCTGATCTGTCTGCCCCTTAACACTCGCCTTCTTTCTGCCCACTGAGAGGCAGGCCAGGAGGGCAGAGAACCTGGGGGCTTTGCTGAGCTTGAGTTTCTTCTTGCTGAGCTAGTTACCAGGGCAACAGAGAGAGCAATGGGATCTAACTGCAGGACTGGAGAATCAAGAGGCAGGGGTGAGGGGGAAATATCATGCTCATTCCTCCTGCCAGCAACGCACCCCCAAGGCTGGCTGGCATCCTTTGGATGACCCCAAGAGATCAGGCCCATAGTTACCCATCACTCTGCAGGGGAGAAGGTAAGTAAACTGACATGAATCAAAGGGGAATTAGGGCTGAGGGTCAGAAGAGTCAATGGTTCTCTGGCTGTGGCAGCAGCACCAAAGGGTATAGGAGGGAGTCCCAACTGTCATTTTAAGATGCACCATGATGCCCATGCCCCCAGTGTACAAAGACTTGTGGGACCCAAGGACAGATGCTGCCAGCTCCACACTGAATTCAGCTGCTTCCCCACACCAGGGATAGCCTTTGTAGTAAACTTCCACACCACCCAGGATCTGGAGGATCTGCAGGAGGAAATAGTCAACTCAAAGCTAGCTACCAAGTGGCCTAGGTAACTGGGAGTGTGAGCCAGAGCTGGTCTTTCAATTGCCCCTCTTCTTTACTTGTACTGATAGGAGCCTCTCTCTTACACTGTGGTCCTTGATACTTCAGTGCCAGCGCAAATTTTCCTTTTCAAGAGGACAGCTAGCTATTTGCACCTTCCCCTCATCCAAGACCTGGTACAGTTGTATTGATATGTGGGGCATCACCCTGGGAAACTTACTTGCCAAGCACAAAGGCAGGCATGAGGGTTACTAGCTGTTCATGTAGGTAAGCAACATCTCACTAGATTTTCTGTCCCTTGCACTTCCAATCTAAGAGACTGCATATCCTGGTGTCTATGCGGCAATGGGGTTAAGAAAATTAATAGGGAGTACAGTCATCTGTGGCCTCATGGGGGGGGTCTTCACCTCTCTGGGCTTCCATTTCACAATTCTGAGTTGGCTCAAGCTGGGACTGCGACTGTAGGGAATCAGGGGGTCCCCTTCCCTCCCTCCCAAATCAAGACTCATGCAAAACACTGGCAAAGGAGCCAAGTTTACATGTCTAAATTTTATTTTCTCCAAGTCACAATGCCAATCACATATGTGCACCCTTTAAAACAGTAACAAACAAGAACAATACACATGGAGAAACTCTTGCAACAAAACACAGTGGACCAACAGAGACAACTGTCACAGTGTCTTAAGGTCTGGGAATCTGGGCATGTGGCCCACTGGCTTGAGGAGACATCTTCAGGTTTAAGGCAAAGGGAACAGCCTACAAAAGGCACAACCATCAGCCACCCCGGAACAATCTCTTAGTTGTTTCCTCCTTGGGGGTTACAGCTTGAGTGCCTCTTTCCCCTCCCACCCCTGTGACTCAGAGTGGTTAAGCCAGCTGCTGAAGAGAAGGAACAGAATTAGTGACATTACTTGGGGAGAGACACAGCTGCCACCTTCTCCCTCAGGTTCTGTAGAAGGACAGGGACAATGGCCAAGTTACCCCTGGCAGTCACAAGTGCTGCAGTAACAGGAATCTCTTCCAAAGAGGCAGCAGGGGAGTGGTTCAGCGCCATAGATAAGAAGGAAAGGAGGGAGGAGCCCTTGCCCTGAAAAGTGACTGGCGTCCTTAGGCTTTAGGCCCAGGTGTGGTACCCTCTGTCTGCAAGGACAGGAGTAATAAAACTTAGGGAAAACAAGGTAGTAACATCTAAAACACTTGTAGCAGGAAAAACACGGAGAAGAGCAATTGCAAAGGACAGGGAAGACCGCTGGCTGGGTAATATCTGCCTCGAGAGAGATGCATTGGTCCATAGCAACAGGAAGGGGTGTGGTAGAAAGGATGTAAAGAAAAGCAGAGCCCTCTAATTCCACTTACCTCAAAGACTGAGCCCTGAGGACTGTGTGAATACACACCCCTAAGGTGCAAAGGGTCTCACTCCACCCTCCCTTTCTCACTAAAGCATCTAGTTTGCCATCTCTCTCCACTGTTGAGACTTTGCCCTTAGTAGAGAAGTGAAGTCTACCAGAGTACAGAGACTGATGAAGGCCCAGAATTCTAAAAACCGAAGTCAAGAAGAAGGACTCCTACCACACACTTTGAGATCTTCTCCACAATGGGACACTCTGTGCAGACAGCTATGTTTCCATAGAGTTAGAAGAGTTAAGAGAGTCCAAGTATACAATAACAAAGGCCAACCAAAAATGAAAGGCCAGCTCTTTGTAGACTTGGTGGGGGAAGACTGGCTGGTAAGGTCTCAATTATCTGGGATGCAGGGAAGAGCCAAAAGGGAACCCAGAGAAGCTAGCAAACCAGAGAATGAACGTGTTTCATTTAAAGGCAGAGAGAGAGAAGGGGGCGGGGGGGGGTGTTAAAGGAATATTAATTTAAGAATAGCAAGCCAGGCTTTAAAAACGAACATCTTAGAAAACAAAACAGGATGGAGCTTCCCTGGGAGCAGCAGATGCTTGAATTTCCCAGGAGAAAGTGAAGAAGAGCAAAAGATGTGGGCTCCTAGATGTAGACTCAGAAGCCTGGGCTGTCTGGATCTCTGCTCCTCTGAGCACAGCCAACTCAAAGAAAGACTGAAAACGGGAGGAAGTCCACTTGCTTCTCCCTTTCTCCAACAGAGCCTATCCTCAGAGGAAGGCAGGGGTTTCCCCCATTCAGCTGCTTGCTGGTAGGAGCCATCCTATATCTTCGAAGCCCTCCTGGTAGTAGACAGCCAGTTGTTTTCTATCCTGGGTTCTCACCTCTGCTGTCCTGACAGGGGTGAGAAAAAGGGAAGAACCACCAAAGTGTTAGTGGACCTTTTGGGTATTTATAAGCTATTTCCAAAAAGCCACATTTCTAAATAATGTATATTAAAGTAATATCCCTAAAACAAAACAAAACAACAAAACCCCCATGGTCTTTCTCCTCCACGACCTTTAGAATTAGCTCTGCTGTAACACCTCAAATTTAGATTTCCCTTTTCCTTAATAAGGAATGCCCTCCTGCATTTTTTCCTTCCAGCTTCCCAAATAAAATGCTACCAAATTAACAGTGGTTTTTACTCAACCCTGCTCAGTGCATTCATAAAACAAAGAAACTGGCAAATTCTGGGACTCCTCTAAGCCTCCCCCTGAGATATCCCATGATTACAACTTGGAGCACTAATTAGGTGACTGTTGAGCAAGTAAGCATAAGCATTAGTTTTAAGAATGTTCTGAGTCATATTAAGTTGTACACTTACTTTTATACGATGTTAGATTTAAAATATTCAGAAATTCATATTAACTGGAACCCCTGCTTACAACCTGAAATAAAGTTGGAATTTGTTATCAGGTCATTATTATTAAAAAAAAAAAAAAAAAAAAAAGACCATTTTCCATAGAAACACACCCAGAAAAGGAGGGAAATCTGAAGAAAAGGAAAGCCCACTGAGGTTGGATGTGCCCTAAACATCCCTTGTTTAGAGCTCCTTCCCTAGGAGCTCTCATACCTCAGGTGGTGGGGGCTTGATGGTGACTGGCTGGGGAGTCCTCCGGGGTGGGGAGGGCTTTGGCTGCACCTGCTGCTGGGCGGGGTTATAGTAGGTCACTCCTCCATATACCTGCGATGGGGCCTGGGACCCCAATAAGCAAGGAGAAGAAAAAGGAATTAATTCATCCAAACTATGATAAACAGGAAACATTATTCAGGCACAAAAATAAGAGCACTGAGGAATTTATAATTTTTTAAATCTCTAAGCTGCCCCCCCTTTAAAATAATTATTCATTTCTGCCTTAATATGTCCTAATAGGGTTCTTACTTCTTCAAAGTACTACCCAGCTTTCTCTAATTCCTACCATCAGCTGACAAATGGAAGAAACTGAGCTCAGTGGTGACACTCCAGATACCACATGGTGTCAACCTTCTGGGAGTTAAACAGTACAGGGAGGGGTAGGGCTGGTAAGTAGAATACAACTTCATTATGCAGCTGAATAAACAGCAGACATGCGCACCTAAGACATACTAAAATACTTGAATGAAACACCATTGAAGAAACGGAAGAGAATAAACAGATGATGGGCATCACATAAGCTGCATTTCTAGCTCATGACCACCAAGAGGCGTCCTGACACCACATGCAAATCAGTGGCATTGAAATGTTCTCTCCAATTCCTTGAGCATTCTCCTCATACTATATTCCTGTCTGATTTAAAGGATGTGTACTTAGGAAAATCTCATTAGCCATCTCACCTGTGTGTTAGGATATAGATGAGGCGGTGGGGGGGGAGGCAGTGCCCCTGGAGCATAAGGGTAACTGGGATTACCAAAGTTCATGACGCCTGGAGCAGAAAAGTAGGTAGGAGCAAGCAACTGCTGAGGTGGTGGCTGTCCTGGAGCCATGGACACTGGTGGGGGATAGAGGCCTGGATTGGGCAGAGGTGCCGGTGTCTGGTGGGGATGTAAACCTGGACAATAAGAAAACAAAAACTGAAATAAAAGGTAACACCATTTCCATGGGATGGCCTGGCTGAACTGCTCACCACAAACTGCTCAGGATGGAAATCCTCAGGATGGACACAAGAGGAGTTTGTTGCCCAAGCAGCCGAAGTGGCCAGCTTCATTAGCAAGCAGCACAGAGCTCAAGAGGATGGGGTTTGTGAAGCCCCCAACACACATCCTTACGTACTGGAAGCATATAAGCAGAGGCGCAAAGCTTACCTGGGTGGGGAAGGTGCATTTCTGGCTGCACAATCATGCCCTGAGGAGGCAGTGGGGCAGGGCTGTCACCATGGGTATAGATTGGTCCCTGGAACTGCACTGTAAGATATCACATTGGGACTCTCATAAACCCTCACTCTTCACATCACATGGACAAGTCTCCTTGACCCCCAAGCCCTTTGAAAAGATGTTCTCATTTCCATGTGAAGAAAACAGCAACCAGAGAATGTTTGTTAACCACAAGGAGAGGTCAGAAGGGAAATTCAGGAGGCAGGGGGCTGGTCTCTTAGTTCACTTCACCCTGCCAAGAAAGATACTCCAACAATAAAAATAAACTCACATGGATCATAGTAATGTCCCTCCATGATACTGATGTGCACAGGAGGGGCAGGGGGCTCCGGCACAGGTCTTTGCCGTTGAGATGAATAGCGCTTGGCTCGCCCACCCTGGACACCCTGAAATAAAGAAAGAGGTCTGAGCAAGAAGACTTCCAAAGGGCTGACTCTCGTATCATGTCCCACCCTCCTTTAGGTACTGCAAAACACTTACTTGGTACATGGCAGTGTTAAAAAAAAGTATTTGCAAAAAGAATTGAAAAACCAATGAAAAAGCATCAAGATCTAAACCCAAACCCTGTACCCTACATTTCGGGAGACCCAAATTAAAAGGGAAACATGCGAAAACTGACTTAGTTTAAACAGTGAATGAGCTGTGACATGCAACCCCCTACATGTGCCCCTTTCCCCCTTCTGTACCATTTCTTCCATCCGGTTAAACTGAGGTGGAGGTCCTGCTCCCATGTGTATGTGGTTGGGCATACCTGTAATACACCAAAAAATTCACTGCTGCAGAGCAGACAGATGTGAACGGGACTCAAGATACCATCAAGAAAGTGACAGGCTGAAGAATCCCAACATGGGGAATGGCTTTCTTCCTTTAAACTAACAAAATTCCTTTTAAACTATCTCTGCTTCCTGTCAACTCCAGCATTTGGAAATTTGCCCCCATTGCCTGCCACCTTAATACAGCAATAAAACCTCTGAACATGAAAAAAAAATTACTTCAGTAATGCAATTCAGAAAATGCAAGTTCAAAATTTTCCCATCAAGTATTTCCCTGAACAGAATCCCTGGGAGGTTATAATTAGCATATTACATTATCAAACATCTTGAAAAATCTCAGCCCTGAAGTCTCTGAGCAACAACTAGAGAGGGGAGGATGTTCTAAATCTACCTGATTATTCCTGGCCACAGAGGTCTGGGCTAGAAGTATAGGAAGAGATTCCCCTCTGGCAGAAGATGACTCAGGACAAAAGGGAATGTTCTAGAGACTGTCTTCCAATGGTAATAAGGCATTGGTAGGAGAGTGTACTCCTCTATCCAAAGATCAACTCCAGGTCCAGTTTAGGCTACCCTGGTTTTCGGTGTTCAAAAATTACGCACACCAGATAAGAATGCAGAAATTGCCAGTCCAAATGAGGATTTCCAATCTTTGAGTTCGATTTAGATTTCAGAAACTAAGGAAAAGATCCTCTAATCTATCTGACTGCAGGAAGAAAAAAAGGATTGGGGAGAGGGGTGGTAGATAGGTCCTAGTCACTAGCACTATGTTGTCCAACAGGATATCCACTAGCCACATGTGGTTATTTAAATTTCAATTAATTAAAATTAAAACTTCAGTTTCTCAGTCACTCTAGCCATATTACAAGTATTCAAAAGCACCATCAGTACAGAAAGTTCTACTGGGCAGCCTGGCTCTAGAAGACTGAAGAAATTAGAGAGGCTTTCCTTTCAAAAAGATTAGGAGATACTCATCCAAATTCAAATGCAGTTTCTGCCCTGAAACATTTAACCATTAGTTCAAATAATAAGAACACTGCCTTCTTCCACTTTTTCTACAGCGACTGGTAATGGATTCTGTACTCAGGAGCTCAGTATTGATGACTGATCAGTTAATAGTAAGCAAAGTAGTGGGGTAGTCTTGTGCAATAGATAAAACTGCTCTGAGGTTTTTGAATGAATATACCTATGAATCCATCTGTTTCTTGCAGTTAATGAAGATATTGTCAGACACCACATCCCTGAGAGACATAAGTCCCATGCACCTAAGTCCAATGATACAAAGGGGAAAAAGCGAGTCACTATCCCTAAGGTACCTACCCCGAAGCTCACGTGATTGCAGGAATGAAGGCTGCCCTGGGCTCCAATTCTGTTCTGTTATATTTAGTTGTGCCACATCTTGTTCAAGTCCACCTGTAGTAGAATCCACCGGAGCCTCCCAGTTCCCAGTCTTAGCAGGCGGAGGAGGCGTAGTTTCTGGGACTGGAGGTGCTGGGGTCAGCCCTTCAGGTGGAGGGGGCACCTCCTCTGCAACCTTGACTGCATCTCCAGCTTTGACCCTGGTTCTTCTTGCCCGGGAATAGGATTTCTTCTCAATAGGTCTGTCAGGAGCTGGTGGTGCAGTGTCAGGAGCAGGATTTGGTATCTCTGGGGCTGCCTCTTCCTTCTCAGGACTGCCAAGCACTTGAGCATCTGCTTCTGGAGATGGATCCCTTACTGGAGTCTGCTCCAGGCGCCGTGACCGGTAACTGGTCTCATGTTTAACAGTCTCACCAGACCTGCCAGCATGCTGCCCGCCAGCTTCCACAGGCCTAAAACCAGCACAACCTTCCTTGAAGCCTCCAGATCGAGAGTAATTCCTGGCAGCAGACATGCGGCCAGTACCTACAGCATTCCTGTTGATAAATGTCCTTGGTGGTAAGGTGCCCCCAGGACCCTGGTGGCGATGGGACTTATTTGGCCGCTCCCCAATCCAGTTTGGATCTCTTTGTGGAGGACTCCCAAACCTGAACAAATGGAACAGAGAAATAACAAAAGGGACCACTAGAGACATAAACTGAGGGTCAGGGAGACTTCCTATATTCCTCACCCAATTATGGGCCAGAATAGCATGTTTGTTTTTTTTTTATAATAGTGTTTATTTATTTTTACTTGTTGACAGTTTGCTTTATTTATGGCTGTGTTGGGTCTTCGTTTCTGTGCGAGGGCTTTCTCTAGTTGTGGCAAGCGGGGGCCACTCTTCATCGCGGTGCGCGGGCCTCTCACTATCGCGGTCTCTCTTGTTGCAGAGCACAGGCTCCAGACGCGCAGGCTCAGTAACTGTGGCTCACGGGCCCAGTTGCTCCGCGGCATGTGGGATCTTCCCAGACCAGGGCTGCGAACCCGTGTCCCCTGCATTGGCAGGCAGATTCTCAACCACTGCGCCACCAGGGAAGCCCCCAGAATAGCGTTTTAAAAAGCAGAGATCTGGGCTTCCCTGGTGGCGCAGTGGTTGAGAGTCCGCCTGCCGATGCAGGGGACACAAGTTCGTGCCCCGGTCCGCGAAGATCCCACATGCTGCGAAACGGCTGGGCCTGTGAGCCATGGCTGCTGAGCCTGCGCTTCCGGAGCGTGTGCTCCGCAACGGGAGAGGCCACAACAGTGAGAGGCCCACGTACCGCAAAAAAAAAAAAAAGAGAAAAAAAAAAAAGCAGAGATTTTCTCCTGTAAATATCAATAGTGTAGGCTCCAAAATTTCCTCACCTGGGTTTCCGAATTCTTCGGGGTTTGATGTCATCAGGATTGTGAGCTGAGCGGATATCATAGCCATAAAGAGCAATGAGCTCCTGTCGGGACTTTGGAGCCTGTTCATCTTCCCGAAACTTGTCATGCTCCCAGCGACCCTCATCCTTCCACAGCTTTCGTTGACGTCCCTTGGGTCTGGTTGAAACCAGGGAAAAGTGTCTTAGGTTGGCAGATTCTGCCAAGTAAAGATGTTCATGGGGCTTCCCTGGCGGCACAGTGGTTGAGAGTCTGCCTGCCGATGCAGGGGACACGGGTTCGTGCCCCGGTCCGGGAAGATCCCACATGCCGCGGAGCGGCTGGGCCCGTGAGCCATGGCCGCTGAGCCTGCGCGTCTGGACCCTGTGCTCCGCAACGGGAGAGGCCACAACAGTGACAGGCCCACATACCACAAAAAAAAAAAAAAAAGATGTTCATGAAATAAACAGCGTTGGGCAGGGAAACAGTAGGAACTCAGGTATTCTCTCCATCTTTCCCGACAGGCTATACAAAACAGGCCTTCCAAAAGCAAGAGTGAATCACAGCACCTCAGGGCCTGCTGGGCTCAAATGTAACAGGAATAGAAATGAGGAGAGACTTCACTTCAAACTACTCAGCACTCTGGAAACATCGCTCTCCTATAAGGCCACATATGCAAGTATTTCAAATCCCAGAGGTTTTGAGCCTCAGATTAAAGAAGGCAGTGGAAGTGTGGCTCTGGATCCCAGCTCCTCCAAGAGTTACTAAATATTCTAAGCCTTACTTTCCTCATTTGTACAAGAGGGATAATCACAGTACTTACCTTAAAATGTTGTGAACGGTAAATGAGATAATACAAGTAAAATACTCAGCAACGTGCCTGGCATATATTTCAATAGTAAGCACTAAATACATACTAACATACTACAGAGCAGTGGCAAGTGGCTGTTACCTGACTTCCTCCTCCTGAGTCTGCCCTCGAAGATCATGCTCAAAAAAGAGCCCCTTCCGGGGTATGTATGCTGGGTTCTTCCGATCTTCATCATCATCCAAATGCTTAGGGCCATTTTTACCAACTTTGTTCTCCACAGGCTCTGTGCTCTCCTATCGGACAGATAAAGGACTCCTTACTCACTCCAAAGTTAAGAGCTCCTATTCCAGAACCCAAATGGAGGCCTTTGGTGGGTACTAACCTGTCCATCCCCACTTTGCCTCTCTCCAGTCACAGTGCCTTTGGTATCAGGCTTTTCTTCCCCCTTCTCGTCTTTTGCTGAAGAATTAGCAGCATCATTGGCTTCTGATTTCAGCTCCACTTTGGAGTTTTCCTCTTCACTGTACTCCCCTTCATCACCCTGAAAAAAGTTTCCCTGTCAGCTGTGGAGATAAGATCTGAATGGTGTATTTTAAAATTTTCCATTTTTAAAAAAAATTTTCCATTCTTTAGGAAAACATTTTCTAACGAATTAGAAGCAAACACATCAATATTCTTACTAAAATTTCTAGAGAACAGAAGCATTGTTAAAAAAATTAAAGGCACATTAAAAAATACATATATACAGGGAATTCCCCGGCAGTCCAGTGGTTAGGACTCCATGCTCATGCTTTCACTGCCAAGGGCCTGGGTTCAATCCCTGGTCAGGGAACTGAGATCCCACAAGCCGTGCAGTGTGGCCAAAAAATATATATGTTTATATAGATTCCTGTAAGTTTTCCAGGAAGAAATGCAAGGGTCTGTTAACAGCAGCAGCCTCTTTCATTCACTAAGCTTACTGTGATAATCATTCATGATGTCAAATCATGCTGTACACCTTCAACTTACACAGTGCTATATGTCAATTATACCTTAATAAAGCTGGGAGAAAAAAACCCCAAAAACCAAAAACAGTGGCAGCCTCTGGGGAAGAAGCCCAGGGGATATGGATGGGAGGCTTTAAGTGTCTAGCATACAGAAGGAGCTTTATCTTTGTTGATAATTTCTCTCCCTCTCAATGAATCGCCTCTTTAAACATGCAGTGCCTAATAACTACACTCTAACTCAAGCTGTTAATTCTCTCATCTCAAAATGGCTTAGAACAGAGATTCCCAACCTTTTAGATTATATGAACCCTTTTTTTAGGATCTAAAATTTTCATGGATCCCCATGAGACAATAGCTTAGTATAGTATCCACAAATTGAGAAAACATGTAATGACAAACAACTGCTATACGTTCAATAATACTTTTAAATACCTTTATATTTTATTAATTCATATATATATTCAATAATAGTAGTACATAAAGGTGGGAGATGTCCATTTGGTCTACAGATAATGAGAACACAGCTAGTGAATTTGCAACCCTTTATAATAACTCCATGATTTCCCAAGGCACTATTACTCTCAAGTTGGGAAATAGTGGCTTACATTTTTTATGTCTATGATATAAATACTAAATTTTCTGTAGCGTGAGAGCCCCTTAGCCAACAACTCTGTCCAGAATAAAATTATAAAATTATGACTTGGAAAACATTAGAAGGACTTGTACAATCACTGCACCTGAGAAATGAAAAAAATTAAAGCCCAAATGCTCTCTCTCCTCTCCACTTTCTTCCCTCTCTTAGCACAGCAAGATTGGATAATCCAATCAATTATACTTCAATTAAAAAAACAAACAAACAAACAGGGGCTTCCTTGGTGGCGCAGTGGTTGAGAGTCCGCCTGCCGATGCAGGGGACACGGGTTCGTGCCCCGGTCCGTGAAGATCCCACATGCCGCGGAGCGGCTGGGCCCATGAGCCATGTGGCTGGGAGAGGCCGCAACAGTGAGAGGCCCGCATACCGCAAAAAACAAACAACCAAAAAAACAACTGGATAATCCTGCTTGTGACATAGAAGTGTTAGGTCTGCCCATACAAAGAAGGGTCCCTTAGGCCATCCTTTAAATAGGGGCCACTAGAAAGGGTTAGGCGATAGAGGTGTAGCTAATTCTAGGTAGGGAAAGGGAGCAGCTAAGGCTCCTGCTAAGGGGGCTGGCTTTAGACTAAAGTTACTCTCATATCCTTGTCATTCCAAGATTTGGACCTAAGGAGGCAGGGCTATAGGCCAGGGGAGGTAGGTTTAGAGACCTATGAGGACACAAAGAAATGAATTCAAGGGAAGGTAGTTTAGTCCCCACTGCTGGGTTAACATGTAAGGGTATCAATATACCTCTGCCCCCCTGGTATATTCATGTACACTGGTCTCTTATTCTCCTACTGGGTCTGACACTCAATCTGTACCAGACCCTCTCCTGACTCCAGGTCCAGGATGGCCTCAGGAATCTGATCAAAGATACTCACTGAGACTCCTGATGAAACAAGAAGCTCTCAAGTTCTAAGTTTTTGACCTTTTTTCAAATAGGGCTAAGATTGCTGACTGGCCCAGACAAGTCAGTTAATTCCCCTTCCCCTTTATTCCCTGCTCAGCATCAGGGCGTTTCGGCCTCTAAGTGTTTTGGGTTAGGAGTCCCAGGAAGGTGACACTGCTATGAAACCACAGAGTTAAGGGAGACTGCTTGACCACACCCACACTATGAGAACCACACCTTTACCTACAGCTTTTTAACAACCAAGTACCCTTGATTCTTCCCATTTCTCCTCAATCACAAGAAGTTTTCTCTCCTCTTGAGTTGAGAATAGGTGGGTGGTAATCATTCAGTTCTTTCCTTGGTCCTATGTTCCCTGCAGGTTCTGTAGCAGAAATTGCAAGAATCTTGCTTGGGGGACCTCCCTGGTGGTCTAGTGGCTAAGACTCCACATTCCCAATGCAGGGGGCCCAGGTTCGAGTCCTGGTCAGGGAACTAGATCCCACATGCCACAACTAAGACCTGGCGCAGCAAATAAATAAATATTAAAAAAAATAATAATAATAAAGATTTCATCTTTGAAAAAAAAATGTCTTCCTTGGTGTGTACGTGACCTTAATTCACTACTCCCCCCCCCCGCCCCAACACTGACTGAATTCAAACACCTTAAAATAGTATCAGCATGATTAATGAGAGAACTTTGTTTTACGCTCTATCCCCTCTTAGTCTGTGGTGGAATGTCAAATGAGGCAACTCTTTTATTCCAAATGAGAAACTAATTTTGTTTCCAGGGCAGGACAGAAAGATACAAATAGCACAGCGCTGAGGAGACTCCAAATTAGCATCAAAGTCTGGTGTAATGGAAGCCAAGGTGCTACCCTAGAGTCAAGCTTCTTCAGCTATGGGCTGACATCAAAACCCTTTCCCCTACTGCTGACTCTCCCATTCAGTGAACACCCTTCCCAACCCTAAAGCCTAGCTCTCTACTGAAGCAACTGCTTCCCTGGCAGAATCCTCATGCAAAGGTTTTAGCTCATGTTTCCATTTCCCACATATTTCAGAGTAAGAGGTCGACCTGGTATCTTCCTCATTGTCAATGTCTCTTCCAGATCTAACTCCTCTGCCTCATTTTAAATTTTTTTTAATTTTTATTATTTTTAATTTATTACTTATTGAAGAATAGTTGAATTATAATGTGCTAATTACTGCTGCACAGCAAAGTGACTCAGTTATACATATATAAACATTCTTTTTCCTGTCCTTTTCCATTGTGGTTTATCACAGGATACTGAATATAGTTCCCTGTGCTACACAGTAAGATCTTGTTGTTTATCCATTCTATGTATACCAGTTTGTATGTGCTAATCCCAACTCCACCTCATTTTAAACTGCTGTTTCTCTGAGGCTCCTATCACCTAGCTATACCCTGCTTCTCGAAAGTTCGGATTACACCACTTTACTTTTACGAAAGACCTACAGTAGCACTTGTTTTCACAAACTGAAAGAAACTTGAAGATAATTTTTGTTTTAAGAAAAAAGGCAAAAGTTAAAATTGTACTCAGTGTTTTGTTTTGCAGTGAGCTGTCATATTGGCAGCTCCACACCCCAAGCAGAAATAGTGGCACCACCAAGCTCCTGCCCTGGGAACTACACTCAGCCTCTCAGCATCAACTACCACAGCTTTGAACTGTGTCTGTGAGCATCCGTGCTTTATGTCGATTTATTCCGTGCATCCCTTGGCAAGATGTGTCCTAAGGTAATTGCTTCTTTGCTTTAAGCCATTTCAGCTCACAGGGACGCTCTATCAGACCAAGGGGGAAACCTGTACCTCTATGCCTCTGCCTGGGTCCACCTTGTCATTAATTTGAAGACTATGGCAAGGAGCTCACAGTTTTCACCTCCACTTTGGTCATCCACTTCCACGTACACACTTCAGTCTTACCTGGAACTGCTATATACATTTTCTTTTTTTTTAAGTAAACCTGATCTACTTTTAAAAATCTTAAATTTAAACACCTCAGACTTTGATCAAAACTGCCACATGGGGGACTTCCTTGGTGGCGCAGTGGTTAAGCATCTGCCTGCCAATGCAGGGGGCACGGGTTCGAGCCCTGGTCCGGGAAGATCCCACATGCCCTGGAGCAACTAAGCCCGTGTGTCACAACTACTGAGCCTGCACTCTAGAGCCCACGAGCCACAACCACGGAGCCCACGAGCCACAACTACTGAAGCCCGTGCGCCTAGAGCCCGTGCTCCGCAACAAGAGAAGCCACCACAATGAGAAGCCCGCGCACCGCAACAAAGAGCAGCCGCACTCGCCGCAACTAGAGAAAGCCCGCGTGCAGCAACAAAGACCCAACGCAGCCAAAAATATATATATAAATAAATAAATTTATTTTTAAAAAAAAGCCACATGGAAAAGAATGAAGTTAGACTCTTACCTCACCCCTTACACAAAAATTAATTCAAAATGGATCAAAGACCTAAAATATAAGAGCCAAAACTATAAAATTCTTAGAAGAAAACATGACTTTGCATTTGGCATGGATTCAGCAAAAGCTTCTTTGACATGACACCAAACACACAAGCAACAAAAGAAAAAACAGATACATTGGACTTCATCAACACTGAAACCTTACACCATCAAGAAAGTGAAAAGACAACACACAGAATGGGAAAAAGTATTTGTAAATCATATATCTGATAAGAAACTTATATCTAGAATATATAAAGAACTCTTACAACTCAATGATAAAAAAAAACACCCAATTAAAAAAAGGACAAGGTATCTGAATAGCCACTTCTTCTAGGAAGATACACGAATAGCCAATAAACACAAGAAAAAATGCTCAACATCATTACTCATCAGGGAAATACAAATCAAAATGAGATACCGTTTCATACCTACTAGGATGGCTGGAATCAAAAAATCAAGACAATAATAAGTGCTGTTGAGAATGTGGAGAAACTGGAATTCCCATACACTGCTGCTGAGAATGTAAAACGGTGCAGCTGCTTTGGAAAACAGTTTGACAATTCCTCAAACAATTAAACAGTTACCACATGACTCAGCAACTCCACTCCTAGGTACATAACCAAGAGAAATGCAAACATACAACCACACAAAAACTTGTACACTAATGTTTACAGCAGCATTATTCATAATAACAAAAAAACAGAAATTCAAGTGTCCATCAATGGATGAATGGATAAACAAAATGTGGTATATGCATACAACGTAGTATTATTCAGCCATAAAAAGAAATGAAGTACAGGGGACTTCCCTGGTGGTCCAGTGGTAAAAAATCTGCCTTCTAATGCAGTGGGCATGGGTTTGATCCCTGGTCAGGGAACTAAGATCTCACACACCACAGGGCAACTAAGCCGGCGCGCCACAACTACTGAGCTCACGCGCCTCAACAAGAGTGCCTGTGTGCCACAAACTACGGAGCCCACATGCCACAACTAGAGAGAAAATCTGCACACCACAACTAGAGAGAAGCCCGCACACTGCAAAGAAAAATCCCACATGCCTCAACGGAGACCCTGCATGCCGCAACTAACAGCTTGGATGAAAACCTTGGAAACATTATGCTAAGTGAAAGAAGCCAGTATATTATATTATGTTGCCATATAATATATGATTCCATTCATATAGAAGGCCAGAATAGGGAGATCTCTAGACACAGAAAGTAGATTTGTGGTTGCTTAGGGCTGGAGCGAATAAGGATGGAGGAACTGTGGGGGGCAAGTGACAGCTAAAGGGTACAGAATTTCTTTTTTTTTTTTTTAAGATTTTTTTGATGTGGACCATATATATATATTTTAAATTAATTTATTTTTTGGCTGCGTTGGGTCTTTGTTGCTGCATGCGGGCTTTCTCTGTTTGTGGCGAGCAGGGGCTACTCTTCATTGCAGTGCGCAGGCTTCTCATTATGGTGGCTTCTCTTGGTCAGCACAGGCTCTAGGTGCATGGGCTTCAGCAGTTGAGGCACGCAGGCTCAGTAGTTGTGGCTCGCGGGCTCTAGAGCGCAGGCTCAGTAGTTGTGGCACACGGGCTTAGCTGTTCCGTGGCATGTGGGATCTTCCCGGACCAGGGATCAAACCCATGTCCCCTGCATTGGTAGACGGATTCTTAACCACTGCACCACTAGGGAAGTCCCCAGAATTTCCTTTTGAAGTGATGAAAATGTTCTGAAACTGACTGTGGTAATGGTCACGCATACCTGTATATACTAAAAACTATAGAACTGTACACTTTAAAGGGGTAAGTTGAATGGCACATAAATTATATTTCAATAAAGCTGTTAAAAAAAAAAAAACAAAAACCCGCCTGTTATTCCTGTTCTTCCCCAGTTACTCCTTTACTCTCTAGTCTCCAATTTCTTACGTCATCCACTCCCTTGACATTTCTACCTTTTCCCTACCGATCAGTCCTTTCCCACATTCACTTTCCTCTCTCAACTCTGTGACCCTTTCATTTCAATCACTACTAGTAATTCCCTCAAGTCCCCTACTCCCATGTGCCCAAGACTGGATCAACTATCTTTTTCTAAGCTTACAACCAGACTTCGGATCATCACTAAAGGGAGTTAAAAAAAAAAAAAAAAAATCATACAACTTCACCCATCAGTGCCACCTCCAACCTCAACTACTCAAACTTCCTTTAGTCTCACAATTCCTACACTGCCCTTCCACCAACAACCATTCTTTACGTTTTTCCTTCTACTTCACAAGGAAAACAAAACAAAGGGCGCACCAGCTTCCTCCCCATATACCTTTGCTTCCCACTTCTCTATAATTACAATGGAAGATGTTTCCTATTGTTGTTGTCTGTTTCCTATTTCTTCTCATGTACTCAGTCAAGGACACCAATACACGCATTACCTATCCCCTCCCTTTTCTCTCCCTTTCTACTGATTTCTTCAACCTTTAGCCATACTTTATTCTCCAACTTAAAAAACAACACCAAACCCTCTCTTGACGTTACAGCCTTCTTTCCAGCTACCAGCTCTCTAGCCTCCCCTTCATAGGCTAATTTCTTTAAAAAATTTTCTTGGAGGATTCTGCGAAAATGGCAGCAGCATAGTTTTTGATCTCTTCAAATCTCCACATGAAATGGGAGCAAGATCAAAACCCTCTGGATAACATTTACAACAAAACTAGGTTACAAGCTATCCCCCAGGACCCAAAATATAAGCACATAAGAGCAAAGCATCAACAGCCACAAGACATGCATCAGATTGGTATCAGTGCTGGAAAAAGCAGAGAGCACTAAATGGACCTGAAAACAGAAGAACCCTGAACTAGTCAATAGAAAGCAAAACTGAGAATAACAGTTGAAACCAGAAGGGGTTTTACTGTCTCCAATAGAATGTGTGTTTAAGGGTCCTGCAGTAAGAAGGTCTGAAAGGGTTAGAGCAGTCTAACCCTTCTGAAATCTTAAAACCAATCTGGCTGCCAGGGTTCCCCTCTAGGAGAGTAACACACTGAAGATAAAACTGTTGAGAAGGGAATCAAATTCAGCAGAAGAGGGATAAAAGGAATGAAGGAAAGAGAAAGTCCAAAACAAGTTAGAGAAGGGAACAAAAGCAGAAAATCTCAGAAAGCAAGCCATCATATATATATTTTTTAACACTACAGAAAAACAACTGAAGAGGGAGCTCTATGAAGTTAGAAGAAGTTACTCTGAGCCGTACTTCCTTCGAAAAGATCAGGAAAACTAATTTTTAAAATCAACAAAGGAAAAATACAGAGATCAAGTCCCACATAAACTTGCTATGAGAAAAAGAAGAACGTAGAATAGCATTCCTACAATGAAAGCATGCCAAAAAGACATGCATATCATATCAAAATTGTAACTTCTATTTCAAAATGAGCAAAAAAGACATTAATATTATATAAGGCATGAAAGAACATCAGTCAGAATTAGAAAAATCCAAAAATGAAATGAAAGAACTCATTCATTCAAAGGGAGATATTAGAAATTAAAAAAAAAATTCATTTCAAATACAAAGTCTAAAACTAGAAGGAACACAAACAACACAAACACAACAATAATGCCTTATGAGAAATTAAAAGTGAAAAGGAAGAAAATATTTAAAAATCAACAGAAAATGAAGAAACAGATATAAAGGATTACAGAAGGAGGGTCAAACACTGAAGACAGGAAAAGAATATTGGGATAGAAGTTCCATGACATACTGTAGAGCACATCTCATACCTATGAACACTGATCCAGAATGACCAACTCCAGGACAAATTCTAATAAATTTATTGGACCTTAAAGAAAATATACTGGGAATATCTAGACAAAAATAGCAAGTGACTTATAAGGGAAAGAAAAATCAGGTGTTCACCAGTCAGTCCGGTGCAAGATAAAAGCTCTGGGTCACACTGGTATTTTTCCAAGGATATCATGGAAAGACAATTTGCAAGAAATACAAAGGACAGAGAGAGCATGCTGAGTTGTACTATGAATGAGTGACCATCAAAATCTTTTCAATGGATACACTGTAAAGAAAAGAAAGGGATGAAAAACTAAACTGCAGACTAAGAGATAGATCAAAATTTAAAAAATAGGCAAGACTAAAGTGTAGCATCTAGGTATATACAGTTAGTAATCAACAAGAAATTCAAGCAAGTAACAGATTACAATGAAAGGCAAGATATCAAGTCTACTTCTCTAATCTAGACAAGTGCTGTCCAACAGATCTTTCTGGGATGATGGAAATGTTTTTATTTATGCACATGTGGCTACTGAGTACTTAAAATGTAGCTACTGCAACTGAGGAGCTGAACTTTTCAGTTTAATTAATTTAAATAGCCACATTTGGCTGGTGACTACCCTATCAGACAGAACAGAACTACACCTCTCTCTTAAATTTCAGACAATATATACTAGATATTGCCACATCAAAGTCCCACATGTTCCTCAATCTCAAAACAACCAAAACTTAACCCAACACTGTCCTTCCTGAAATCTCCTCCCACTGTGGTCCGTTTCTTACTGAATAACACCATTCATCAACCTGGGCATCCCTTTGACTCCTCCTTAATTCAGGCTCCACATTCAATCAATCAAGAAGTTCTGTTAGTATCACCGAAATATCTCTCAAATCTATGTCTTGCTAGTGCCACTGCCATGTCCCTTCTTTAGGGCACCATCATGCTCCTTGGACTATCCTAATAACCTTTTAACAGCTCTGTCTCTAGTCTTGCCTCATCCACAATGCATCCCCCACACTTAAGCCTCCAACAGCCTTTCTTTCTTTGCTGTTAGAGTAACATCCAAACTCATTTATACACAGAATGGTAAACTCCTATAAAGTCACAAGCACCAAACCTCACTGAACACTCCATACTGCCTGGCAGTCTTTCTGATGTTTCTGTTCTCTAGTGACTACTGCAAACATTCCTCACTCCAAAACCTCTTATCTCCTTTTTACTCTTTGCAGATAACTTTACCATTGACTTCAAAGAAAATAAATCATCTCATCAATCACCACATTCTGTCAATTCCATAGCCTAAATAACTGTCAGTGCTGTCCACTTCTATTTTCACTGCCACCACTCCACTCCATGCCACACTTACTACTTTCCTAGACTTCCACAGTAGCTTTCTTAACTAGCTTTGCTGTCTCTAATCTTGCTCCCTTCAGATCAACTCTCCCCACTGCACACAAAATAATGGTTATAAAAATAATAATTCTAAAATATTACTGTGCCTCAACCTGGAATCTTGTTAACGTACAAACGTCTGAGTCTTCCCTCCCTCTGCAAGATTGTTTCAATAGGATTTTTTCATGTAGGTGTTCCCTGGATCTGACAAACACTGCTTTAAAATTTAAGTCTAATTCATAACCTGTATCACACTCTTGTTTAAAACCCTGGTACACTTTTTTACTTCCTTAGAATAATATCCAAATAGTTTTCAACCTGGCTTATAAAGTACTTTAAAATTTGGACTGAGATTCATCCTTACCACCAGTCATACTAAACCTTTCATATCCTCCAACTCACCATGGAGTCCATCCCTTCTAGACCTTCTTTCCACACTGTTCCCTCTGCTTAGAAAATTCTACCTGGCTAACTCCTACTCACCCTTCAGGTCTCTATTTGAACATTCGCTCCTGTAAACATTTCCAAACACCCTAAACCCAGTTAGTTGTCCCTGCTATGTGCTCCCAAAGCACCATATGCTTCCAATAACATGGCATTTACCAAACATTATTGTAATTACTTAGTTAACTGTCTATATTTTCCCCCTCTGACCTGGAATGTACTGCTAAGTTCCATGAGGGCAGAACCATGCCTGTCTTTTATTCCAGTGCCTAGTACAGCTCCTGGCTCTGAGCAGGCACTTAATAAAGAGAAGGAACAAGTAATCCCTGCATGATCTGGCCCCTACTCACTAATATGCCCTTATTTCTTGTATCCATCCTGTCCCGACAATGTTCCAGCCACACCAAACTACTTTCAAGTTTCCAAATATTTAATCTTCTCTCCCGTCTCTGGGCTTTTGTAGCGGTTGTTCCCTCTGTCTAGAACATGGCTTGCCTGGCTAACTCCAATTCATTCTCCTCTGACTGCCTAAGATGGATTAAGTACCCGGCCATCAACACCCTACTTAACCCTATCCCCTAGCAGCTGTCACCAAGTCCTACGATTGCCTCAATGTTTGTCTGACTTCCTTATTAAGTTGTAAGATTCCTAAAGATAGGAACTTTGTTATATCTGTTGCATCTCCAGGGCTTAATGGAAAGTCTCATATGTAGCAACAGTTCTATAAAATTTATAGAATAAACCTTTGATCCACAATCCAATTCCTCCTTATATCTCAGGGCTCTGTTCAACAACTCCAGTAAACAAATAGCCATTCTGATAGCGTCTCTAGTAGTTTATCCAATCAAAACAAGTAAGTTCACAAACGTTTGGCTTAGGGAAGCTTTCTGCTAAAGACAGAAAACCTTATCCATAAACTGAGAAATGCTTCTGACACAAACCACTCAGAATCCTACCCTTTTAAGGTCTTCAGATATACTCAGAAAAAATATCCAACTGGCTGGCTTCACTACCTAGGCATCATGAAATGGAGTGTCAAACAACCTGTAAAGGGCTTCAGAATGTTCTCATTCTCTCATTTAGAACCTTATTTCCTTTAGATAGGGTGAAAAGCCAGCTATTAACAGTATAACACATGTGGCCTGAAGAGGCTTACACCAAGCTTCCCTCCCTATAACTGAACAAGACCCTTTATAATAGTTTTCAGAAGCACAAATGAAGAATGCACAAGAGGAGTAACAAGTAGGTGATGGTACTTTTGAACCACAGGTGTGTACAGTTTTTAAAATACACTTTCCAACCTACACCACAGGAGAAAGAAACTATCACACTCACTTCTGAGTCTTCTGCACTTTCATAATCCGAGAGAACAGCTGAAAGGAAACAGAAACATGGAAAGAAAAAAAATTCAACACAAGTTATTATAATTACATCTCCTGACTGCCTGTTGCGGATCAAGCTAAAGTTCTCATTTAATTCTGACTTCAACCTATGAGGGAGATAAAATTACAGTCCCCATATCCAGACTGAAAACAGGTTCAAAGAGTGACTTTGACCTTCCCAAGATCATACTGCTAAAACGTACGCTTTTAAGCTCTATGCTACAAACAGCCACTTTGCGGCACCCTCCCTCAAATCCTTACAGCCTGAGAGGATGTCAATTGCTGGAAACAGCTGACCTGAGTTTATGGGCAAACAACTGTCAGGATGCTACTCACCATCGCCCTCGATGCCATCTTCACTCTCCTAAAAGAAAGGAAAAGACATGGGTTAGTTCTGTGATTTCCAGAGGGTGACAGCTGAAAACTGAACACAAAATGGTTGGAAAGGGGCACGAGAAAAGGTACATCTTTAACAAGCAGCATCCGCGGGAGGTCCCGTCTATTCACCTCCAGTCCCAATTTCTGAATAAACATCCACTACCCATCCGCAGAAACTCTGCCCTCCCCCCACAAACCGCTCCTCCTCGCTTGGGGCTCCGGAGGCAAACCGCACTGGGATAGCTCTCTTCTCGAACACGTTACGCCTCAGCATCTACCGTCAACTCCCAGCCTCCCATCTTCACCTACACCCCGCCCGCCCCCCGGCCCGCCCCGCCCGCCGGCCCGCCCCGCCCGCGCGCACTCACACACTCCGACTCCTCAGCGCTCTTGGCGCCCCCGCTCTCCAACCGCCGCAGATGAAGGGCCCCGGCTCGGCCTCCGCGCTGGGAAAGGAGAGAGCCACTGCCGCCGCCTCCAGCGCTACCACTACAGCTCCCGCCGCCCCGCGCCGGGGAACCGCCGCTGTCTGAGCCGGAAGCACCAGATTCTTCGTCCTCGGTGTCCTGCGAAGCGCGCTGCCGCCGCCGGTCCGCCATCTTACGGAGAACAGCCGCCGCCGGCCAGCTCCTGACGTACCCCGCCCGTCGCAGGGGCTGCCGGGAAGCTCGAGACCTGGTCCCAGCATGCTTCACTTGCGGCGCTGATCGCCCGGCTCTTCAGAGGGAGGGGCTGGGGGCGGAGCTGGCGCGCTGCGACAAGTTTGCCGGCGAGCGGGATTGCGTAAGTCGGTGACGTGAGGGGGCGTGACGCGGCCCCTGACTTCCCCCGGTAGGGCACCGGGCAAGGGGGGGAGTTGCACTCGGGCAGCCTCCTTCGGCTCCACGCCCGGCCATCTTGGGCTTTCCGAGTGGATATCGTTGACCTGTCACAGCTTCACTGCGGCATTGGAGTTGTTTCATGATTTTCTTTTTCGTTTCTACCTACGTTTGAAGCAGATCGTTTGACTGAATTCGTTTGCTTGGTAAAATCACGAATCAAGGGAAACCTCTGAAGCCGTTGTGCTGCATCAGATTTGTTACACCAGCCCATTTTAAGCTAAAGGGCGGAGGAGAAACCAGTTGTCCGTAGTGAAGCCCGAGGATTTAGTGTTGCAGCACTACAGTGTTTTCCCTTGCATTCTCATTTACTCTTCCCTCTTCAAGTGTCTTCCCACCCCAGCCATCACCTCTCCCAAAGCGCAGGCTGGTATGATGGTAATCTTACCAAGATTTTAGAACCGATTTTAAAAAAGATAATCATAGGAATGGGCATTTGGTTCAATATCCTGACATGATTTCCTTCTTGTTAAGGGCATGCCAGACGGGTAGATGAGGGAATGCTGAGATTTTGGCAACGCATTTTTCAGCAATGAAAAAAATTGGTATATTTGTTTTGTGCCATAATAAAAACATATAAGAAGCGTAAGCTATTAGTGCACCTACGGGAGTACACATTTTAATAATACACACCAGAGAAAGGTCACTATCATAGCACAGGATTGTGTCCGGTGTAATGCTTTTACAAATGCTATGGTTAAGGATATTGATGTTTATCAAATTTATAGACAATATGAAACCAGAAGGTATTCTGAATGCCTTCAGAGATATAATCAGGATCCAAACAGATCTCAGCTGGTTAAACAAGTGGTCAAATGTGACAACTTGTAAATACAGCTCCAGAAACCAACTGCCTGAGTTCAAAATGGAGGATGTGTGATCTAATAAGTGTTAACAGAAAGAAAAAAAAAAAAAGACCCAGAGGATCCTATCTATCTCAAAGTAAATTGATATAGTAAAGCTGCCAAGTTTAGTGTCTAAATAAGGAAAGTGATAGTCTGCCACTTTGCCTTTCAGTTGTTTGGTATGGATTCAATTTTTTTTTTTTTTATAAATTTATTTATTTATTTTTGGCTGCGTTGGGTCTTTGTTGCTGCGCGTGGGCTTTCTCTAGTTGCGGCGAGCGGGGGCTACTCTTCATTGCGGTTTGCGGGCCTCTCATTGCGGTGGTTTCTCTTGTTGTGGAGCACGGGCTCTAGGTGCACGGGCTCAGTAGTTGTGGCTCGCCAGCTCTAGGGCGCAGGCTCAGTAGTTGTGGCGCACGGGGCTTAGTTGCTCCGCAGCATGTGGGATCTTCCTGGACCAGGGCTCAAACCTGAGTCCCCTGCGTTGGCAGGCGGATTCTTAACCACTGCATCACCAGGGAAGCCCCTGGATTCAATTTTTAAATGGACATGAGCAAATCATTCACTCATCCAGAGAACTGAAACATTCAAGATCCTTTCTTTTGAGGAACAATTGTAAAATCTCTGAATGTTAACCATGAAGATTGGGATTGCCACAGCAAACTTTAACTATTTGAGGGACTATGAGGAAAGGAGCAATTGATATTTTTTCATCACCCTGGAAGGCAAAGCAAGAACCAGTGGGCTCGAGTTACAAGAAGTTAGATTTTGTCAACGAGGAAGAATTTTCTAACATTTAGAAAAAAATGTATAAGAGAAAACAAAGTGTTAAAGGAGAAGCTGGACTTCATTTGTCTGGAATGTTGTCAAAGGGAAATCATGTATTGGAGTCAGACTAGATAACCTCTAAGGTCTTTCCAACTGAGGTTTTACTAATTTAGACACCAGGCACCAAGTATCCTATCATCTCTTGTTTTTAAAGTTGCCAATTATGTGTAAGGAAGAACACAGGACAAAGAGGGATGAAACATACATTGTGTTCATACACAAATGGAAGTTAATATCTCATATAAAAGGGAAAATGGTGTTTTTCTATTTTGTGAAAATGAATTTCTTTTTCTAGTCTTTTAAAATATACAAGCAGAATTGTTTAATGCTTCCCAATAAATCTAATAAATTGAAGCAGAAGTTCAAAATTAACAGCCACAATAGTTTATTTACAATTGAACTCTTTATAAGATATTTACAAGACAACCAATTTTACACATCAGAAATGGTATCAAAAGTATGAATTACAACACAGACAACAATATGAAACGGGCATAAAACAAAGCTGAAGTGGACAGACAAGCAATTTCTCTTTTTAATTTATTAACACTAGCTTAAACTTTGTTAAGGAAAGAAACAAAGAACTGTGTTTTAGGAGAACTGCAGGTCCTTCAGTTGAAGATTGAATTTCAGTGTTGTATCCCATGTAGGGAAAAAATAAGGCTAATTTTCCCCCCACACTTCAACACACTGTAATTTTGCTCTTGGAACTTTGCTAATCTACTCTCCAACCTCCTTCTCAACAAAACTTCAACATATCCAAATCAAAGGAGAATTGATCTAGAAGAGGGGACAATAAAATAAGAGGTCCTAGGTAGAGGGAGAACCAAGGAAATAGAATCCACTTAAGACTGGCCAGATAGCACCCATGGATTCCTCTTAGTCTAACTCAAGTTCAAAATCTGGGGAGTCTGCTGGATAGGCACAAACATAAAGGCTAAGTTTGCTAATGCATACCCAAATTAGGAGTCTGACAAATGCTGAAAATCAAGAAGAAACTGAGAGGAATCAAGGAATAAAAGAGACACTGACTGGTCTTTTTCTTCTTGGGCACATTATAAAGGAACATAACATAGGTCAGAGTAGGAAAGCCAAACAGCTTGCCATATTAAAATGATGGAGAACAAAGAAAATCTGGCCCAGTTTTTCTAGAAATCTCCTTCCTCTCCTTAAGGTGTGAGATGAGAGCCCCTAGTGGAATAAGTCCTATTTCTCTCTATATTCTTGCTGCAATGAAGTTCACAGCAGGTTCCCTTGTGGAGAGCCCACTCTCCTAAGCAGATGGAGTTACAAATGAAAACCCATAGCCACACACACACACACACACAAAGGAGAAATAAGAGCAGCAAGATCATCCAAGAATACTACATGTGCTGCCAGAGTAATTCCTTTAAAAGTCAAACTCAGGGAGCACAGATCAACATCTCACAAAAAGCTTTAGCAGTGGGAGGCCCCTGAGGAACTTTTTTCTTCCCTTCCCACAATGGTATCCCATTCTCTCATGCTCCACTGATGGGCCGGCCACACATCCTACATACCTTGGCTTCTCCTCTAAAAGTGCTAATAATCTGGGGACATATTCTCTTCAAGGATAAAAGCCCCTACCTTCTAGGAGATTAGACCCCTACTTGTTTTCATACAATAGTCCTGAAGACTAAAGAAAGGCAATTCCTATATATTTAAGACCAGAGGTCTTGGCTTTATTTTCCTTCCAGATAGTTACAGGGATCTTACACTGAGACCAAAGTGGCCTGGAGTGCTGTCCTGAAATTCTTTTAACAAAATGGGGGTGGGGTGGGAGGTGGGTGGGAGGGGGGAACTAAGATGGTACACATACAAATCTATTTTTACAAAATGAACGGAGAAGCTCATTAGGTACATCTGTTTGTTTCAAGATGTAGACATTTGCCAGCCAAAGGAAGCACATATTTCCACACACACCCCCACCCTCCCTAAATCTCTATCCCACCACCAAGAGCTCAGCTAAAAGGATAAAACCCAACTAAGGAATACTGGAGAAGTGATGTGACACAAAGACATCTATACAGGATCTGGCATGCCATCCCCAAACACCAACGGCTTTTGTTTAGAGCCATAACTGGTCCCAAACTTACCATCCTCATTCTCTTTTCAGAAGATTTTATTCTTTGAGGGGTGGGGGAAGAAATTCAGTTAGCCATTAACTAAGAAAATAATCACAGCCAAACATCCCTTCCCACATGGCTATATCACAGGATAGTTTTAAGAGAACTGTCTTTTCAGGTATTTATCTACCAACTCCAACCTCTTTTCTACCCTGTGAAGATGACTTGCTTTATCACGTCACTTGTTATTCCTCATCT
This sequence comes from Delphinapterus leucas, assembly GCF_059928025.1. Classification (NCBI taxonomy): domain Eukaryota; kingdom Metazoa; phylum Chordata; class Mammalia; order Artiodactyla; family Monodontidae; genus Delphinapterus; species Delphinapterus leucas. The sequence goes on along the minus strand of NC_143147.1, from coordinate 49,878,059 downwards.
GGTCCTTAAGCTCATGGTGAGGTTTTTAGTTTTGTTTTGTTTTGGGGTAAAAACCACTATACTCACACTATAAGGAAGGGTATACCAGGGCAGGAAGAGTGCCATGCAGGCACAGCTCTAAAGGCAGAGGTTGCTTCATCTTCCAAAAGTCTAATGAAGAGAGCCCTTTCACCCTTTTAACATAGGCAAATGTAGAGAAGCAGACCCCTGAAGCTTCCAAATCTGCCATCCTATAGATTTAGCTTGAGAGTTCATTTCCCCAAAAAGGGAAAAGAAATCCCAATCACCCTCCATAATTCACAATTAGCCCAGTGAAAGAGTATTTGTGAAATCAGAGTGATGAAAACAAAACCAAGATCAGGGGAGTATGGAAGGGCATTACCAGCGAATGATAACATACATGAGGACATCGGTCACATATACAGGTCTCTGCCACTCTCTGGGAATGGCATGCTACAACTATCTGAAGACGGAAGGTTCTTGCCAGCACAGCTATTTCCTACATGTCCGATGAGGTGTTTGCTTCTTCTGGATCTCCAACCTGCATCGGCTACGCTCATCCAACCAGGGCAGCTCAAAATTCCTGGCAAAAAAGGATACGGAAATCAACCTGCAAGACTAGAAGAAACTCAGTATGGACATGAGACTAACTCAGAAAAAGACACTATGCCCTTTACCACTCCTAGCCCTGACTCCCAAGTCCCAGGTTTAGAGTGTCTTGCCTGCCTCAAAGCCAGAGCAATGGTGTGCTATTAAAGTGATTGAATAATCTATTTCTAATTCAAAAAGCAATCCTCCAAATTCCTGGCTTGGGAATCTTATCACTGCAAAAACTAGTGGCCCAGGCAGCCTCACTTCTGTCAAAGAGCCATGGCTGTCCCTAAGCCAGCTATTCCACCTTATATCTAGGCTTTCATGAAGTCTGGAAGGGAGGTGAAGCACAGACAACCTGAGAGAGGAGGGGAAAAAAACTTTATACTTACTGTGGAGTTAGTTTTGGTAATGGTCGTCCAAATGCTACAACAGGCAAGAAGGGGGTAATCATCAAACTTTCAACTACGGAAGAAAGCCAAACGGGACCTTGTTAGTGACACAGATGGAAAATGTCTAGCAACTATACCTGTTCCAAAATACTGCATTCATTCAGAGCAAGTTGTATCCTGGAGCCCTGTACTCTTTTAGATAAACAAAACTTACCATCATCTGGCTCAGGGAAAAATGAGGTAACCTCGGGCTCAGATTCCTGAATTCCTTTCTTTTTATACATTCTGAGCTGCAGTCGCTGTAAAATTCTTTGTTCCCTGATCCTCTGAATATCCCATCTGGGAAAAACAAACCAGACAAACAAAACAAACAAACCCAACATTACTGAAAACCAGCTCTATAAAGGCAACTCACACAATCCAGATGCTAGGGAGATCTCTGCTGAGTCTTCTAGATGGGGGATGGGGGGTGGGGAGGGGTAGGGGGGTAAAGAGAACCGCCTGCTTGGTTAGGGAAGAGCTGTATAGGTCTGGCAGTCTAGATCATGTGTTGGTGTTCCCCAGAAGAAAAAGAGGCCAAACGTGTATAACAACAACCACTTCACACTCTGATACTCAACCAATTGAGTAACTGAAAAGTATTAAGAGCTCCAGGGCTCCCCTCAGCATAGATAAGAGAGGTTAGGGTCCTATAGGGCTCAGTTGTCCCCAGAATGGACATCTCCAGCCTCACCTTTTCCTTCTCTTCTCATCCAGCTCCAGTTTTGCATGCCGCTTCGAAAACACACTGTCATCCAGGTTCTGTGTAAAGAATAGCAGCTGATAAGCTACTTATCACCGTGTGACACATGTATACTCATTTCCAGCTTCCAGGAATGTAAAATCTTTCACCTTCAGGTCCCACCTGAGTCTGTGAGTTCTATGGATATCATAGGAACCTCCTGGTAACAAAATCAACAAAACACATACTCCTTTCCCCACCCCTACCCTGTAGAATCTCCATATTCCAAAATCATTTCTATAATTTTCCAAGATGAAAGTCACATCAAACTGAAACAACCCTTGAGACTGCCACAAACCCTCCCTACCTCTATACTTTATAAGAGTCTGAGTTTAAAGTAAGTATCAAACTTATAAGAGTCAAATGAGGTTGGAATATATAATTCTGTTGCTGAGTGGTACACGCTAACTTTTCTACTTAGCATGGAATCTAGCTTTGTTTTGAACATTCCCTAGTTATTTATTTTTTAATAAATCACTTAGCCACTCTGGACCTCAGTTTTCTCATCTATACAACAAAGGAGTTGGACTAGATAATCTCTCAAGTTACCTTCTTGCTTCAAAGTTCTATTTAACCCATCCATACAGTTACAATGACATATTCAAGTAACAGCCCCATTTCTGTCTCTCACTCCCTTCTACTGACAGGTCTTAGGTACCTACCTCCAAAAGGTCTGAAGGATTTGGGTCCCTTAGAGGCTCTACTGAGTGGTCCCTCCAAGAAGGAACTGGAAAGAAAAAAGAAAGAGAGAAAGAAAGGGAGGAGGGGTGGAACCACCCTTAAATCCAAGGTCACACAACCTGCTATTCACTAGGACAAGAGACCTCTCCCAGATAAGACAAAGTTACCAAGTGATAGGAATCCATTCTATGGCCTCACCTGAAGCCATATTCAGTGTCCTTGCTACGGTATTAAAAGAACCTAAAATGCCATTGCAGTCTGCCAAACACAGGATCACAAAAAACCCTAAACCAATACCTGACAATTCACATAATGGATGCTATTGCAGTTCCTGAAAAACAACTGAAATTTGTAGTCATTTTGAAGTCTATAGTGTAATCATACACCAAGGAATCTCACTCTCCCCCATCCAACTGATAGGGAATGCAGCTCCCAACCATCCACCATCCCACCAACCCCCACCCCAGGCCCAGCCAGCACAATTCCTATTCTACTCACCAGCCAAGACTGAAGTTTCTCCTGCAACACTTGATGGCATCAGACACCCTAAATAATGCAGGAAAGAAGAATCACCTCAGTGTAAAAAGAAAAAAAGCCCATACCCAAAATGGAGGAAAGGATCATCACTGAAGTTCTCACTAGGAAGCCATTTTGGTTTTTTGAGTTGTTCTTTTGAGAATTTCTCTCTGGGGGAGGGGAAGAGGGAACAACAGACAAAAGAAAAGAAAATAAGCCCACCACTTTTTTTTTTACACTGAGACGACTTCTTTTCTTCATTATTTAGGGTGGTTTCCCTGCAACAGTTGATGGCCAAGGATATCAAACCTTAAACTCAGAACATGGCAGGTGAGTAAAAGTTGACCCTATTTTTCAAATAAAAGATCAGTGTTCTCAAAACTTACATATGTAGTCTTCTTAAACAGCTCCCTCCTCCCTCCAAACAAACTACCTTGCTGGTCCAGCCTGAACAACATGCACAAAGACTTTGGCTTCCTTAGAACAAGCCATTGAGACTTCCTCTTGAGATAGGGGCGTCAAGAATAAGGATTCACACGTTTATTCACAACTCAGGGTCCTCAAAAGGACTGGGATTCCCCCCAATCAGACTCTTTCTGTACTGCTAGGCCCACAATATTAGAGGTGTTTGGAATTTTCTGTACTAGGGCAGAAAGGGTTTTCAAAAATAGCCAGTCACACAGAACAGCTCCGGGACTAAGCCATTTCCCAATCCCGGATGGGAAATTGCTTCACGGTTTCTCTTGTTACACAGCATTGCCATGGCAGCAAGAAGGTTAACCATTAAGGATGAACCTGTTCAACTAACTGAACCAACAAAAAACCTGAGCCTAGATCAGGGTCCTGGTCTATCGCATGTACTCAAGTGTAAGGCCTAATGAATTTTAGATAATTAAGAAGAGTAATCTATCTTCCCCACTTAATTTTGTCACCAGAACAGCCAAACAAAGCCTGGAGAATGCTCTTGTCTTACTGGAATGGATTCCCATCCCCATCCCTACTAGGGCAAGACACAGCATCAGAAACTCAGGGCTGTGACTCTATCCAAGGCTTCCCCACCGTCACCCCGGAGCACCCACTGTGACTGTCACAGACTAACATTACACGATTGAAGGCACATTCCAGTTACTGGTTGATGTAGGAGATAGGGGAGCATCTCTGTGTGGAAGCCATGAAGAAAAAAAAGGGAATGAAGACCAAGGTCCCATACCCCACACCCATCCCAAGCAGCTCAGATATCCCAAGATAGTCCTTATTGTTTGAAAAATAGTTTGTAGACCATTTTATTTAAATATATGAACAACCAATGGGCTACTGCAATCCAAGTAAACTCTTCACATTTAGAACCTTTGTGAAGTATCGTAAGATAAAGTAAGACTGTTGGTCTTTGGCAGATTCCTCCTGCCCCCCAGACCGGGACATAGAGATACAGATAAATGTTTATATAGTTAAAGAGCGGAGGCCCAGGTGAAATTCCCCACCCCAAACTGGCTCCCCAACCCAAAAATTACCATTGGCCCCTGAGAACACCCAAAGACCACCCTCCCAGGTTTCACACAATATCAATTGCAGGAACAGTCGTGCATGGCAAAGTATAAGTTCTATGCATTTCACAGCACAGAAAACCCTTCTTTCAGAGGGCATGCAAGTTGCCGGAGATTACACCCCCAAGTCTGGTGCTCTTGTGATGAGCAACTTACTGGCAAACACATCTCCCAGTGTTGTAAGCAGGCAAATACATTGAGCACATTTTGCTGTAATTCCATCTATTTGCAATGCCTGCACAGTGTCTGTCTCTGGCTGTTAACTTACTCATCTTGACAGAACTCTGCTTTATTGATTGCACTTTTTTAAAAATGCCAAAGGCATTTTCACACTTGTTAGCTTGACCGCCACCACTAGGGTATAAGAGCAAGTGTTCTCTATGCCTTACTTGCTACAGTCTCCTCCTTCTTTGGAGAGGATTCCCGTAATGGTAACGGTGATGGGGGAGGCTGGTGCCAACGACACAAATACATTTCTGTGGTGGAAAGGTACGGCAAATCTTCTATCTCACTTGAGAAGGCTTTCTCCTTGGGATGGGTGCTGGGTCCCTTCTGGGGAGTCGAGAGTCTTGGCGGGGTGTCCACTGAAGACCGGGGCTTTTCTGGAGTTTCCTGGCTCCTCAATTCACGTTTACAAACAGTTTCAGATAAGGAACCACAGGGTTCCTCTTTAACAGGAGAGTGCTTAGGAGTTTTTGTTTTGACTTTTGAAAATTCAGGAGCCAGCTTTTTAACAGGAATCTTTCTTTCTGTACTTCCAAATGGGGATTTCCTATTAGATAGGGAAGAAAACATTATAGAATTTATTGACTCTTGAATAAAATCTAATTTGATTACATTTTGGGGCAAGAGAACTAGCTTGCTTCAAAATAACCAGTATTCAAGTATCTAAATATCTGTGTTCATTTGGCTGTCATGAGCAGGAACAGCCTCATGCTTAACAGTATATATAATAGGCCCTTAGTAAATGTTTGTTGAACAAGTGAGTTTCCATGCTTAAGAACCTCTACTAGTATCCTACTGCCTACTAAATCTAAAAAGGTCCCTATTTTATTCAAGATCCTTTAGCTGGGGCTTCCCTGGTGGCGCAGTGGTTGAGAGTCTGCCTGCCGATGCAGGGGACACGGGTTCGTGCCCCGGTCCAGGAAGATCCCACATGCCGCGAAGCAGCTGGGCCCGTGAGCCATGGCTGCTGAGCCTGCGCGTCCGGAGCCTGTGCCCCGCAACGGGAGAGGCCACAACAGTGAGAGGCCCGCGTACCGCAAAAAAAAGACCCTTTAGCTAACATTAGAGGCCTCTACTTTGTGGCCTGTTTCATTCCTGTCAACCAGAGACCAGTCTCTTATTCTACCCCTCCAAACCTACACGTTAATTACAATCTCTGTTTCTTTTTTCTTGCTATCTTCTGGCTCTCTTTCTCCCACCAGTCTACACACACACACACACACACACACACACACACACACACTTCTAGAATGCCATCTCCTCTCCTTTTTACCAATCTAAAGTCTATACTTCTTTTTCAAGATCCATCTCCTCCTTAAAGTTTCACTATTTTAACGCACAATAATCTTTAATCTCTCAATAGTTTGTATCACTGTTGTCTATCTGCATATTTTATTGCAGTTGAATTCTGAGTTTTCAAAACTTATGCCATCCTTATAGCTAGACTAATCTCTTTGAGTCCAAAGACACTTAGAGCTTACATTTTAATGTCTACCAGTGCCTGATGCAATGAAGGAATTTAACACTTCCTAACTTGAAATGAAGGGCTATAGTTTTCTTTAAGAAACTCAGCTGTCACATTTGTTGCCCATTCTCTTTATGATGTACTCTGCATTCTGTAGTTACTACGGTGACCAAAATGTTCCTAACAGACGTACATAGTCTGTGCAAGAATGCTTCAAGACAGTTTCTCAGCACAGAAGACCTCATGATTCAAGATATAGTTCTATTAAAACAAATTCATAAGTCCTAATCCCTTACTCTCAGTCACTGGAAACAGGTGACCTCATGTCCAGACAGTGTAACAAAGTTATCAGCACACCTTTTGTGTCCCTTTCCACTCCGCCCACAGGAGAAAGGCTTGGGAGGCAGAGTCTGGGATGTCTCGGAAAGCTCCGGCTGGCACTCCAGTTTAATTTTCTCGGATATCTCCGTTTCCTCTCTCTCTTCAGTTTCATAGCCCTGAAACAGCTTGTGCCTTTCCTTCTCGTTATCCTTCTTTACCAGCTGCATCCGCCTTTCCATACGTTCAATCCGAGCAAGGAGCTAAAAGAGAGAATGGCAAAATGCAGACTTAAAAAACAAAAAAATTAAACACAGGTGCTTAGCCCTATTTGCGAATCAGTATGGTCTTCTGCCTCTTTCCATGAACCATAGCAATTCAACTTATTTTTAACAGGCAGACATTAATCTGAATAGATTTTCTTAAACACAATAGAGAAGACAAGGTACACTGCTTGATTTTAGGGGCTAAACTAGTTGGGGAGGGGCATGGGGGAATTTGTACTTCATTCTTCTGAAAGAAAATCCTCTTCACTGGGAGGGGCCACAACATGCCTTTTAAATGGCAATGGTCTCTGCTACTGCTAACCATGTGGCTCCAAGTCAGTTTGGGAGTTTCCAGAATTAACCTTAATGTTCTTTTAGGAGGCCCTAAGGTTCTCCAAACACTATCCTCTCTACTTCCACTCTAAAACACTATACACAAGGACAAAGTCCAGACAGTACATTGAGAAGGAATTAAAAGCTCACACAATCACAGTGCCACTAGGGATTGCAGTGTTATTTGAAGGCGGGTGGGGTGGGGGTGGGGAGGTGCCACCTAAATAATGAACACTCAATTTGGAAGAATTATAAAAGAACCAGTACCCATAAATCCCATCAATCATCAAATATACATATTGCTTTGCATTTGAGATAACAAAAAAATTATACCTATTTGTCTGAATATTGAAAACAAAGTCTTTTAATTCTAGTTAATGGGAGGACCACATAATCAAACAGAAAATGGAAGTCTATTATCATTGAAAAGTTCACATTAAAATGTTCTGAGAAAAGATGCCAAATGTGCTACTTACACCCTATAATAAGAATTTTATTTGGGTTAGACTGTGATATTAATGTTGACTTCATTACATCCACTTAGCTGCACAGATTTCATGAGAGGCCAAACAACAACTGGAATAAGAGAAACAAGCTTAAGCATCGCTAAGACTGCAATACACAACAGAGGCAATGAATGCCAAGTTCAGACTGACACTCTATCCTTAACTCACCCCGCTTTTCCTGCCTAGGAAAGTCTGCAAAGGGGCCATTACCTCAGGTACTGAACAGAAACCTCCACAATCAGCAGACAGCCCCCCCTGTCAGCCACATTCTCATTTCATCTTCTGTTTTGATTCACAGCCTTAACATTACTTAAACACGGCTTATGGGTGACATTTCCTTGATTTCTTCTCCTTCACTGGTCGTTCTCTTCCCGCCTCCCCCCCCCCAAATAAGGACACGATGTGTTGTAATTACAGTACCATCACACCCCTAGACTGCAGTACAGTAGCTGAGCAGTGCCACCTCCATGTTGAGTAACTTCCACAAATCAACACCATGAGATATTTTAATGAGACCGGCCCCAGCTCCCATTCCACCTTGCAGAATGCATTCTCCAATAAAACAGTCGCTGCCTGGAGAGATTCATTTGGAAAGCAAACAAAATGAACAGCCCTCTGCTCTCCTGCTCAGCCCTTGGCGCACACAACGCCGGAGAGGGAGGGAGAGAGGGAGAGAGGGGGGGGGAGAGAGAGAGAGAGAGAGAGAGAGAGAGAGAGAGAGAGAGAGAGAGAGAGAGGAGGGAGAGAGAGAGAGAGAGAGAGAGAGAAAGAGAGAGAGAGGGAGAGGGAGAGGGAGAGGGAGAGGGAGAGGGAGAGGGAGGGAGAGAGAGAGACTGCTGCAGCCTGAACACAACAATTGTAGAAACCATGTTTATTTTTAGGCAGCTGTAAGGTATGCTAGCACGGTAATATCCCACCACCACAGCTTTCCTGATATCTGGAGGAATATGTTTTAACACATAAGGTGCCCTTAACTACTGCTGCAGTAAAAATAATCCTATATAGTCGTGCTCCTCAGAAGTACAAAGAAATAATAAATGACTTCTCTACTACCTTAAGATTCTAATATAGGGGAAAAATTTTTGGTCTACTTAATACATTTAATAAGCTTAATTTCCCCTGATGCCTTAAAAACCTTCCAGCCTCTAAACACCATGCTCATACAAGGGAGCTGGTTAGCAGGTCATGTTTTATAACTCAGATTCCTATGAAAAACTGTCTGAAATCAAAGGTGATGATTCTCTTAATATCATTTTAAAAAGCTGTAATAGGGTTCCACTGTGAATCACCTTGACCCCTCTGCCAATTAAAAGGCCTACTACTCTGTCTAAAGATGCTACAGCAGTGCTTAGAGCAACAGCTGCTATGGCCCTCTCCTCCAGAATACATTTATAACGCAAAGCTCTTTAAGTTAACCCCTTCCATAAAGCCACCACATATGTATCCCACCTTTTCATTTTTCAACCCCTCACAAATCAGGTCTTTTCCCACTCTAAACGTCTTTCCCACACGTCTGGGGCTGTCATTTTAAATTAACCCTTTGGCACCTGAAACTTCCCCTCCCCCTCCCCCTGGGAGGTTGCCCTTTAACCCCTCCCTCCAACCCAACGTGTCTGTGGGCCTGGCTCCCAAGGACCCGTTAACTAAGAAGACTCCTACGCTGGTGGCCAACCTTCTTACCCCTAACCCAGGGATACCTTAACCTCCTACAGCCCCCTTCCCCCGAGCATGCGCACAACTCGCTCCTCGTCCCGAACGCAGATTAACCCCTCCCGTACCGTGTCTCTCTCTGACTTCAGCTCCTCGATCTCCTTCTCCTTGGCCTGCAGCTGCTGCTGCTGCTGTTCGATGAGGTCCAATTGCAGCAGAAGGATCTGTTTGAGGCAGGCGGCCTGACTGGAGGCTCCCGAGCCGCCGCCACCCCCGAGAGGGCTCTTCCTCGTACTCTTCCATCGGCCCTCGCTGGCCGCCAGGGTCCCGGCGGCGGCGGTGGGCGCGAGGGGTGGCGGCCCGGGCAGAGGTAGTGGTGGGGGTCCCGCCGGGTCCGAGGCGGTGGCACCTGGGGGAGCCGCCCCACCCTTGTCCCCAGCCCAGGGCGTAGGCTCTTTGGCCGCCGCCACGAGAGAGCCCGTCTGAATGGGCAGCACCGCCTGATACTTGGGTCGGGGACTGCAGCCGGCTCCGGCTGCCGCTGGCTCCCCCCCAATGCCAGCTTGTTTGGTGGCCGGGGGCGGACAGGGCAAGGGCACCGAGCCGCCCCAGCTCTCTTCCTGCTGCCCGGGGGCCGCCCCGGCCGGGAGTAACAAGCCCCGGCCCTTGCCGCCGCAGCCGGCCGGGGAGGGCGCAGGGCTCCCGCCCTGGGAGGAGGCCAGCGGAGGCCCCGGCTCCTTGAGCTTACGGTGCCGGGGGAGGAAGTGGGCTTCGGCCGCCCCGGGCTCGTCCTCGGGCCCGCCCAGCGCCGCAGCTCGCTCGTAATCCAGTCGCTGCTCAGGGTTGCCGCCGGCAGGGGCCGCGGCCGCCTTGAACACTGCGGATCTCATGGTCATAGTGGTCCGGAGCAGCGCCGGGGACCGAAACGGAGGAGGGGGTGGGGAAGGGGTGAGGTGCGGGGGGTCGAGGACGGAGGAGGGGGAGGGGAGTTTGGCGGGCTCGCCTCAGCAGCGCGGCAGCAGGCCTTGGCTAGCGCGGCTCCTCCGGGGCCCGGGCGCCATCCCGCCGGCGTGCGGAGAAGTGGAGGCCGCGGCTGAGGCCCGCCGCCGGCCCATGGGGGCCTCGCCGCCGCCTCTGCTGCCGCCGCCGCCGCCGCCTTCGCCTCAGAGGCAGGAGCTCGCACCCAGCCGCCCCCGAGCTCATCCCCGGAGCTCGCTTCGGCCCCCCCTGGCCCGGCCGGGCCCGCCTCGTCTCCCCACCCCACACACCCCCTTCCCCGCCCCGGCCCCCCGCCCCGGAGCTCGCCTCAGCCGCCCCGAGCCTCCATTTTCCCCCCCCTCCTCCTCAGGAGGGGGTGGGAGGGATGGGTCCGCCCAAAGCCCTCCTACTCCGGGAGGGGGTCTGTCGCCTCTCCCGCGGGTCTCCGGGCTCGGGGTCCCCCTCCCCCACAGTCACCCCCGGCGCCTCAGCGTTTCCCTTTAAAAAAAACGGAGCCGCTCGGAGCCGCCACAACCGCAGCCGCCGCCGACCGGAGGGCGCATGCGCCGGGAGGGAAGCGGGCGGGAGCGAACCGGGAGCTGAGAGGAGGGAGGCGGGCCGCGCTATTGTGAAAGGGGCCGCCGCCGCCTCGAGGAAGGCGGGCAAGGGGCCACGGGGGCCCCGGGCGCGGGGGGCCGGCGAGGGGAGGCCGGGGATGAGGGGCGAGGACCGAGGAGCCCGCGGAGCGGCGGGGTGAAGGTGGGCTGCCGGGGGAGGGGCGAGCCGGGGGAGGGTCAGGAGGAGTGAAGAAAGGGCTGGGGCCAGGACGGGTAGAAGGCGAATGCGGAGGCTCCTCGGGAGAGAGGAGCGTGAGAGAATGGAGTTGAGAGGAAGGAAGGGGTCTTCGGGAAGCAGATGCGCCCTCCGTGGAAGTGTACCGAGCGGTCCACGTAGCCGGCCTGCGCTGGATTACCCCTTCCCCGGGCACCTTGGCAACCGGCCTGGCCCTCGCCGGAGGGGCCCAGCGGCCCCGCACGCCTCCTGGACCAGTCAGGATGCAGGCTCCTGTTTGAGCCTATGGGTGTTTCCTGGGCATAGAATTCTAACCCTCCACCCCCAGCACTCCCCAGCAGCCCCACATTGGTATGGGAGAGAATGAAGTTCTTTGTCTCTAAGGGATCCAGGCCAGAAACGGAGGGGACCTCTGGTTCCCCGAGGGAGGAAAATCCATGATGTCTGCTGTCTAGGGAGTTGTTGCCACCACCTCCCTGGAATGAAGTATTGCCAACTACCGACAGTTCTTTCCCAACGGCCATCTCCCCAGCCTTCTTAAGTCACTTCTAGCATCTTCTGGGGGTTCATGAAGGATTGAGGCAAAGGAAGTCTCGGAAGGGACCTTTACCTTTACCGGGAATAGGAATACTTTAGGGTATTCTCCTATGCTGAGCACTTTGTCCTCTCTCTTCAGTGTTCATTTTGTGTGTCTGTCTGTCTGTCTTAACTTACAGGCAACTTTAGCCAACAAGTCCTCACAGAATTTCTCCTGGAAAAACTTTTAAGTAGTTTTAATTGATTGTTTTGTGTTGAGGTGGGATTTTTTTTTTTCCAGTGTATGGAGATGGAGATGACTTAACATTCTTTGGTCTAATGTGAAAACCTCCCCAAAACACAGAGCACTGGAAATTTTAAATAAATGGGTGCGAATATGCTAAGCCAAGGGAGCCCCAGCCCTCTTCTACCAGACTGTGTGGCCTCAGATCCGCAAGGGGAGTACTGGAGTTAGGGATACCAGTGAAGGAGGTGTGTGGCAGGAGGCATATAGAATAGTGGTGATCTTTTTCAGTGTCGAGACTTTCAATACCATCTCTACACTGGCAACTCCTAAATTTATATCTTCTTCTGGGATCATCCTCTCACTCCAAAATCATATATTCAGCTGCCTAGGAGACATATCCACTTGGATGTGTAACAGGCATTTCAAATGTACGTCTAAAATCACACTCCTGAATTTCCCTCACCCAAATCCTGCTTCTTCTACAGCCTTCCTCTCTTTCTCTCTCACTCCACATCCAATCAGTCTTCAATCCCATTGCCCTTCAATATATATATATCCAGAATCACACAGCTTTGCAGCATCTCCACAACTTGCACCTTGAGTCATAATCTGTGCCATAATCGTATCTCACTTATTGCAGTAACCTTGTAATTAGTCCCTCAGTTTCAAGCTTTGCCTTCCCCCACTTAAGTCTGTTCTCAACACAGCAGCCATCGTGATTCTGATAAGATATGAGGCAGAGCATGTTCTTTCTCTGCTCAGAACCCTCTCATGACTTACCTACCATCTTACTTGAAGTAAAAACAAAATCATCATCGTGGCTTGCAGGATCTGGTCCCCGGGACTGCTCTCTGACTTTGGCTCCTACTACTCTCCCCCTTACTCACCCCCCTCCTGCCACACTTGCCTCTTTGCTGTCCTTCAAACACACCCAACGTGTCTGCTCAGGTCCTTTCACTTGCTGTTCCCTCCACCTGGGTCACTCTTTCTTCAGATAGTCACATACCTTCCTCTCTCATCTCCTTCAGCTCTTTGCTAAATATCATCTTTTCATCATGCCTTCCTCTCTGGCTACCCTGTGTAAACGCACAACCTCTTCCGAATACCCTCCCTTGCCTTTCCTGCTTTATATTTTTCATATACTTATTACCATCTAAGATGTAATTGACCTTGTTTATTGTCCTCTTACACTAGAATGTGAGCTTTGTGTTTTGTTCACTGCTGTATCCTTAGCCCCTAGAACCATACCTGGCACAAAGTAGGCAGTTAATAAATATTCATTGAATGAGTAAATGAGCTGTTTATGTTAAGAGAAAGCATGTACCCTTGACCTTTAGCCTGGTTGAGAGTGACAGTCTTGTAACATTAATAGAGTGTAAAAATTAGTGAAACCTAGGGAAGAATAAAGTTGTCTAGAAGCACAGAGAAGATAGAACATATTATCTGGAGGGAATTGAGGAAGTGACAACTGAAGTGGGTCTTAAAGTTTGAGGCCATAGGAGGACATTTCAGACAGAGGTGAGAACATTGCCTAGGCATGGGATAAAAGGATGTGTTGGAGTAAATAGGAGAAGTTGGCTGGACTTTAGCTTGGATAGTGGGGAGTACAGGGGGTAAAGCAAGCAAGGTGTGTTGAGACCAGATTGTTAAGGTCTGAAGGCCCAGTTAAGAAATGGATACAGCCGACCCTCCATATGCGCAGGTTCCACATCTGCAGATGCAACCAACTGCAAATTGAAAATATTCAGGAAGGGACTTCCCTGGTGGCGCGGTGGTTAAGAATCTGCCTGCCAATGCAGGGGACACAGGTTCGAGCCCTGGTCTGGGAAGATCCCACACGCTGGGGAGCAACTAAGCCCACGAGCCACAACTAGTGAGCCCGTGTGCCATAACTACTGAAGCCCGTGCGCCTAGAGCCCATGCTCTGCCACAAGAGAAGCCACCGCAATGAGAAGACTGCACACTGCAACAAAGAGTAGCCCCTGCTTGCCGCAACTAGAGAAATCCTGCACGTAGCAACGAAAACCCAACGCAGCCAAAAATAAATAAGTAAATAAATTTAATTTAAAAAGCTGACCATTAAAAAAAAAAGAAAATATTCAGGAAAAAAAATTCCAGAAAGTTCCAAGAAGGAAAACTTGAATTTGCCGCAAGCCCGACAAGGATTTACATAGCATTTACATTGTGTTAGTTACTGTAAGTAGCCTAGAGATGATTTAGAGGATGTGCATCAGCTATATGCAAATATATGCCATTTTATATAAGGGACTTGAGCATTCGAGGATTTTGGTATCCTGAGCAGGGTCTTGGAACCAATCTCCCTCGGATACTGAGGGACAACTAATTTATCAGCCAAGGTGAAACATCGAAGGATTTCCACCAAAGTGTGGAATGGTCAGATTTGTGTTTGAAAGCTAACTTCAATATACCTTTGCACGGAAGGCAGGAGGCCGGCTTGCAGGCTGTTAGTCCAGGTGAGGGATGATGAATCGTTAATCTCAGGCTTGAGAGTGTAGTTATCACATGATGAGTAATTTGCAGAATTTCTTGATCGATAGAAAGTGTGAGGAGGGGGTGAGGGAGAAGGAGGACTTTGTGGTCAAGATTTCTAAGGTCAGGCAGATGGCAATTCCATGAACAAATTGCATATGTTTTCTTCCTCACTAGACAAAGTGTGGTCCTGGACTGGCATCATGAGCATGAGCTGGTGGAACTTGTTAGAAATGCAAATTCTCAGGCCCCACTCTAGACCTAATGAATCAGAAACTCTGCAGTGGGACTCAAGCAGTCTTGTGTTTTAACAAGCCCTCAGGTGATTCTGATGCACCTCAAATTTGAAAAACACTGCTTTGGAGTCTATACCGGGACCTATTCTTCAAGAGCCACATAGTAAGTATTTCAGGCTTTGACAGCTGTGGAGTCTCTTGCACTATTCAACTCTGCCACCATAGCACAAAAGACAATGTGTAAATGAATGAGTGGTGGCTGATGAGTGGTTAATCTAAGGTACCAGTGGTACGGGGATTTAGAGGGAATGACAGGTGGCAGACTCATTGTTTGAAAGCAAAGGCTCTGGGGTGAGGCTGCAACCAGCGATTACATTCCCACCATTTTATAAAATTTTATTTAGGAACACTGAAGTTTAAATTTCATATGTTTTCATGTTTCATGAAATATTATTTTAGATTTTCAACTATTTAAAAATACTTAGTGGGACTTCCCTGGCGGTCCAATGGTTAAGACTCCATGCTTCCAATGCAGAGGGAGAAGGATTCAATCCCTGGTCAGGGAACTAAGATCCCTCATGCCTCTGGGTGTGGCCAAAAATAAATAAATAACAACACACACACACACACACACACACACACACAAACTTAGCTTAATTATTAGAGAAATGCAAATCAAACTACAATGAGGTACCACCTCACACCAGTCAGAATGGCCATCATTTAAAAGTCTACAAATAAATGCACCCATGTAAATTTATGCAGGGTGGCTTAATACTGTCATTTACTCAGAGATCACATACTTCCTATTTTGTGTATGTTAAAATGTACTTTCGTGAAATGATAGTGATAGTACACAGCAATCGGTGGTGGGTAGTTTTTTAATGTCCTTACTTGGCAAAATAAAAAGTTTACATCAGGGGCTTCCCTGGTGGCGCAGTGGTTGAGAGTCTGCCTGCCGATGCAGGGGACACGGGTTCGTGCCCCGGTCCGGGAAGATCCCACATGCCGCAGAGCGGCTGGGCCCGTGAGCCATGGCCGGAGCCTGTGCTCCACAACGGAAAAAGAAAAAAGCTTACATCAGTCCCCCACAATTTTTTTTCCTGAAAACTTTACAGCTCTGAAATCCAAAGTCTAGGATTTCACTGCTCCAGACTAAGTAAACATGCTTTTCTCCCCCAAAGCGAAAAGGCTGGAATTCTGGATTTGAGGTCTGATCTTCTTGATCTCAATTCACAGGATGAGGTGGACAGACCACCAGAAAACTGAAACCTGGGAAGAGAAGCTCTCTAAAAAGGGAAGAGAATTCTTGCTGCCAAACCATTAGGTTCTAAACTGTGATAATTCCTGAACTAGGACATATATAAGGACGTGAGATATCAAAGAGTAAAGGACAAGAGGGAGAAAGTGGACCTACTGGCTGAGGAGCCTTAGGAAAACCATAGGACCCATAAATGAAGTCCCTAAACAAATCTCTGTTTCATCCCTAATGGGATAATGACCAGTCCCATTTGCCCTCTGGCTAAGTGTATGGATGGAGCAACACTTTCATCATTCCTCTAAGACTTTTTGGAATGACAGAATTCCGTTTCTATGACCTACATTCTTTGAAGGGAATGCCTATAGTGTGGAAAGAGCATGTAGCAAGCCCTTTTAACAGTCTGGGTCTTGGTTTCCCCAGACCAAAAAGAAAATTGAAATAGATCATCTTTAAGACCGTATGAAGCTGTGTTTTCCTACTAAGAGTGGGGCCGAACTAGGTATAGTAAAAAGAGACTTGTTTTGGCTTCTTCCCGGAGACAGAGTACTCATCTTGGCGGCTTCCTGAGGCTCTTGGAAAGGTAAATGAAGACGGGTTGCGTGGCTGGCATTAACCCAGCTCCACATGGCACTGAAATGAGACCACGGGTGGAGAGGCCACCTTTCCCTTTTTTGGGAGGATGGGGGATGGGGAACCAGCATGGAGCCCCAAAGGTTTCCGGCTCTGAAGCCCTGCCCCGGCTCAGAGCTTTCTGGCAAAAACCCTGCCCTGCGTTCCAGGCCTCCGCGAGCAGGATGCTCGTTTGCCGCTCCCCTTCTCCCCTCCGCGGGGGCCTCTCCGCAGGACACACCCTCCCTGCTGCCTTTCTTTTTTTTTTTTTTAATAAAATTACAACTCAAATTCGGCTATTTTTCTCGTTTTGCCAGCCCCGCCAAAACTTTCAGCGAGTTCCGCCCACTCCACGTGGACCTCCCTTCCCTGGCCCAGCAAGCTCTGCGAGGACCCCACCCCCAACACGTGACCAATTGTTATATTTCTTTCTTGGGGTCCTTTTTCGCTGGCACCAACTAACGACTGAACAAAAGTGCCCCCTTCAGGGTGAATGTGGAGCAGCAGCCTGGGGAGAAGAGGAAAGTTGACTGAGGACTGGAGTACAATAGGGGAACGTGACTGCCTCTGCTTAAAATGATTTCTAAACCATAACTCCCTGGTTAATAACTTTAAGGATCATACAATTAAAAGATGAGGCAGCTTTTCCGGTAAGCGGCCTGAGGTGACCTCTAAAAATGGTTCGCTATTTACTTGACCCAGAAAACTCCACAAAATCATGCAAGTCAAGAGGTTCAAATCTTCGTGTTCACTTTAAGAACACTCGTGAAACTGCCCAGGCCATTAAGGGTATGCATATCCGAAAAGCCACCAAGTATCTGAAGGATGTCACTTTAAAGAAGCAATGTGTGCCATTCCGTCGTTACAATGTTGGAGTTGGTAGGTGTGCCCAGGCCAAACAGTGGGGCTGAACGCAGGGTCGGTGGCCCAAAAAGAGTGCTGAATTTTTACTGCACATACTCAAAAATGCAGAGAGTAATGCTGAACTTAAGGGCTTAGATGTAGATTCCCTGGTCATTGAGCATATCCAGGCGAACAAAGCCCCCAAGACGCGGCGCAGGACTTACAGAGCTCATGGTCGGATCAACCCATACATGAGCTCTCCCTGCCACATTGAGATGATCCTTACTGAAAAAGAACAGATTGCTCCTAAACTGGACGAGGAGGTTGCGCAGAAGAAAAAGATATCCCAGAAGAAACTGAAGAAACAAAAACTTATGGCCTGGGAATAAATGCTGCAAAAATTAAATGCAAATAAAAGTAAAAGCAGAGTGTTGGTTGTCTTAATTAGTAAATCTATTTCAAGTGTCATCACAAAATGGATCAAATGAGTTTTCATAAACATGCTGTTTTGCAGAAAAAAAAAAGATGAGGCAAATTCAAGAGGAAGGATATCATTTTTTAAAACTGCTTTGGGGGCTTCCCTGGTGGCTCAGTGGTTAAGAATTCGCCTGCCAATGCAGGGGACACGGGTTCGAGCCCTGGTCCAGGAAGATCCCACATGCCGCAGAGCAACTAAGCCCATGCGCCACAACCACTGAGCCTGCGTGAGCCTGCGTGCCACAACTACTGAAGCCCGTGTGCCTAGAGCCCGTGCTCTGCAAAAAGAGAAGCCACTGCGGTGAGAAGCCCGCGCACTGCAACAAAGAGTAGCCCCTGCTCACCCCAACTAGAGAAAGCCCCCGCGCAGCAACGAAGACCCAACACACCCAAAAATAAATAAATTAATTAGAAAAAAAAAAGAAAACTGCTTTGGAGGTGGAGTTGGGTAGAGTTTTAATCCCTAGCTGCAAAGTTGGTTACCTCTACTCCATTTCCCCTAGACTTCTTCATGATGCTGGCAGAGCTCTCTGAGATCCCCGAATACCACCCGAGTTCTTCAGTTACGGGCGGGATGATGGGAACGTGGCCTCTCCTAAGGTGAGCGTTCTGCTTCTTGCCTCCTCCGTCACCTCCTCTTCCCCAACGACACTGGAAACAGTTCTTCCTCCATGGGCTCAGTTTCCTCAAGCTGCAAATTACTTCCAGAATGGAGAATACTCCTCTCTCAACGTTGGGAACATTTGTCCTGGATGGGAAGAGCCCTGGGAGATCATGGTGAAGGAAGGGGGAGAGGGCAGGACAGCAAAAATTAGTCCAGCGGGAAGGCTTGATGCAGAGCAAGGGGACTAAAGAGGAAAAGCTAGAAAATAGGTTAAGTGAAGCTAAACAGAGGAACTGTTTTCGTTGGGACAAATTCTGACCGGGGCTTTGTCCATTTTCCGCCCCACTCCTTATCCCCACATGAGATGTGGTGTTGAGAGATGGGGTAGGAAATTGGGGTGACGGAAGTTATGTGGTTGGAGGCTGACTAGGAGAAAGGGTTGTACATCAGGTAGTGATCAGAGAAGGAAGGGTAGGGAAGGCTAAATTTAAAATCAGAATAGTTGGGTGCCATTTGTCCCTCCAAAGTCACAGAGGTCATGAATAGTAGATAGCCCAAGAACTACAAATCTTGGGGCACAAACAAGGGGACTTCCATTGTAGCCAAGAAGCACACCACCCAGGGGCATGTTAAAGAGAGATGTGTCAAAGGGAATGTGAGGAGTCCTAAGGCACCTATTTTCAAGGGAAACAGCTCCAAAGCAATCAAGCTAGAACGTTAAGGACTAGGGACACTTGCTCTCCTATAACTCAGCATCTGTCAGCGGTCTCATTACCAGGTGCTATTTCCAGAGTCCTGGGTCTAGTGGAGGAAACGGGAGGGGCCCTGGTGGAGAGACAGAGGGAGACCCGATGGGCTCCTCCCCCAGCCCAGCTGCAGTTCTAGATTCTCGCCACTCGGGGGCTCCCGAGCTCAACCACAGTCCCAGAGTTAGGGACGGGGACGGGGATGGGGACGGGGAAGGGGGAGGGGGCGGGGAGAGAGAGAGAGCCTTCAGAGGACAGTTTGGGACGTCAGTGGTGACCCTGAGCAGAGAGGTGACTTAGGGGACATTTGCTCTGAAGCTGCAGACCCTTCGCATGGCCGTTGGGAAGACATCCAGCCTCAGCCCTTCTCTCGTGGGACTGGGACTAGTTCCCCACCTCTTACCCTCCGAGGTCATTTCCTCCCCTGCGCGTTTCCTTCCCCTCCCCCATCCTTGTGGTAGGAACACCACCACCATCCCCCACAGCCTGTCAGAGTCCTGAGGAATGCTCTCACCCTGGCTGGGTGCCAAGCTCTGGACTTCCTGGGCTTTGGGGTGGGGCTTGGCCAAGGGGAAGCCCTTTGGACAGGAGAGCCACCCAATCCTGCATAGCCTGCTTTCGCGCGCTCTCTCCGTGTCTCTCTCTCCCTCCGCGCCCCCCCCCACCCCGGCCCCAAGCAAAAGGCTCATCTATCATTCTCTGTCACCATCACCTAATTTCCTACCCCCACAATAGGATTTCCTTGCCAGGGCAAAACATCCACAATATGGAGACGGTGGGCATTCTAAACACTGGTTTATAGTGAGAGAGGCGGAAAAAACCTATTACAGAACCTGCCTTCCCTGTTGCAGAAGGCATGTAGCTGGAAGGAGAGGTTCAGCTGCCAGGTCCTGAAGGTAAGGGTTTTGTAAGCGGTCATTTGGCCCTGGGGCTCCTTCTGGATCCTCCTCAGGACCATTGGGTCTAAGGAAGTACGTCTCTCTGTAGTAAAGCTTGGGAGTGAATTTCTGCATATCTGACTACCTCTGCTCACTCTCCATGTTCCTGAAATAAATCAGCTGAGATCTGAACTTGTGGTCTACATCAAGGCCAAGGAAATCTTTCCACCCAGCTGTAGCCAACTGGGATGGGTTCAGCGAGAATGGGGAACAGGTAGAAACTACTCCCAAATCTAATGAATAGAGACCACGCCTGTCAGAGGCCTCTGCCTCCTCTCTGAGGGGTCACTGCTCAGAAACGTTTTTGCATTGAGGGGGTTGGAGAATCTTCTGATGTTGTCCACAAGTGACAAAGTGAGAACTCAGTCCTGTGGCATCGCCTGCCTCGCGGTCCCTCGGTGCAGATTTTGCAGACTGTCTACCTGAAGTCATCATCTGTAGACCTGTGCCAGATTCCCAAGTTCCCATCTTGAAATCTCAGCCCCCCACACCCAGGGCCTAGAGGAGAGCCGATGTAGGTCACTGCAGCTGAGCCTGCGGGGCTGTTTGCTCCTTGAGTGCACAGCCTTTCAGGCACAGAGAGGAAACCTTGCAGAGAAGTGAGAGAAAGGGCTCTGTGAGTAACAGAGGAAAGCATTCCTCAAAAAATGAAGCATGGAGAGGCCAAGAGTCAACTGGTCACACCTGAGACAGTGATGGGAGCTCTGCTCCTAAGAGGCTGCATGTGATGGAGGAGGAAAAGGGAGAGGAGAGGGGCTGAGCATGGCCCCCTCCCTGGCTTTCCCTCACATGCCCCACCCTTGCTTTCTTTGCCTGTGTAAGGGAACCCTTCTGATCTACTGTCCATCCCCCATTCTCCAGTCGCCTTGCTTTCAAGGCTTAGATTTCATTCTCTGGAGCCTTTGTGACTTGCCTCAAAGACCCTCTGCTTCCTCTGGTCACAGTTTCTGTGTCTCAGGAAGCTAGAGTAGGCCAGGGTTGTCCCCACCCGCCCCATTGAAAGACTCTTCCTGCTTGTTATCTGTTAAACTCATTTTGCCCAGGGTACTTCCAACCCTCTGGGGCCTCATTTCTTTTCTTGGCTCTCCCTACCCGCCAAGATCCCAAGGAGTGTGTGTTTTTGTGTACATGCATGGTGCCCATACTGTCTTGGTTTTGCATGGGGTGTCAAGGACCTATGGCTGTAATGAGCTTGGGGTCCTCATGGCCAGGAAAAATAGACAAGGGACCAATTTCTACCTCCAGACTCAAAACAACTTAAACCACAATCAATTGTTCTGTAGGAGTCTCAGGACAGGAAGAAAAGTAGGGAAGATGGAGAAAGGATAAATAATCAGTCTTAGCATTCTCTTCCCCTCATTCTTCCCCTCAAACCCTTACCCTCCCCTTTGGCGTCTCAGCTACTTATCCTCCTACTACTCGTTTGCTCTCATTCCCAGAATCCCTGCACACAGTAGGCACTCAATAAATGCTTTTTACACTGAGTCAAACTGAATCCGCTTATGCTCTCTGGCTAAACTTTGAGATGAAAAAGCACAAAAGGAGAAGGTAGACCCTCTCCAGATCCTGGGCTAGATTCTCCTACAGGACTGATTGCTAGGGAACAGAGACCCAGAGCAGTGGTTCTCCTGCATCAGAATCACCTGCAGAGCTGGGTGAAACTCAGATTGCTGGGCTCTACCGCCAGAGTTTCTCATTCAATGGGCCGGGATGGAGCCTGAAAATTTGCATTTCTAACAGGTGCCTGGGTGATGCTGACCCCTCCACTAATCCTGAGAATCACTGTCTTAGGGAACCACAGCCCCTCACCCCAGTGCTCACCATGGGGACCTGGTTCGTCCCAATGTCATATAGTTTAGGAGGAAGGAACAGGTGAGAATTGGGAACACGTGACTCCTGCTCAGTCCTCCACCCCAACACCTACAGGGATCCCAGAAAGATAGGGCAAGGGTGAGCAGAAGTCGGTCTCCGATTGATTAGACGTTCTCTTTTTAAATAGTCCATCGACTCCATCCTTTTTTAAAGTCACTTCCCAAAACATGTTTTGCAGCAGCAACGGAGCACTAGGAATTTCCTGTGGCGAGGCAGCGCCAGCATGGGGAGGGGAGAGGCCTTGCTGAGCGAGCGCCTTCCCTTGGCTCGGGCAGGGCCACGTGCCCCACCCCCTCGCTTGCACATGTCTGCACCGCCACCGCCGCAGTAGCCGGGCTGTTTATGAGCGAGTTGTTGTGGTAGAAATGGAGCAGGCTGCACATGCCCGGGCCATGTGACCCCAGCAGCCCGCGTGAGCCTCGAGCCGGCACAGACACACACACACACACTCGGCCCTGTCCTCCACCGGCTGGAGAAACAGGAGGAAAGATGGGGAAGGAGTGAAAGGGCACTGGGCTCCCTTCCCCCTGTCTCCTGGCTCTTTATTCTGCTTCTGTCTCCTCTGTCTCTCCCAAGCCACCAGGAGAGGAAACACCCAGGAAAGGAACATGGTTTCCCCAGGCATATTCTCCTCCCAGGCAGCCCCTTGGCATTTACGCAACCCAGAGCCCTAAGCCCCAAATGAACAAAGGACCTCCCCAAGCCAAGAGCACAGAATGCCAGCCCCAGTCCTCCAGCTGATGTGCTAATGGCAGCCCAGAGCCAAGACTTGGTTTCCCTGCAGCCTGGGCTCCCCAAATCGGGCTGCCTGGTCCCCTCTTTCTAGGAAGGAGGATGCTGCACAGAGATGCAGTGAGTGCCCGGTCCAGAATTAGAACCAGGAGTGTTCAGGGATTTGTGGGGTCAGGGACTGGAAGCAAGGATTCTTTCTGCAGCAGTGGTCTGTGGGGTTAGTGGACAGGAAGGGCAAAATCCCTCTGCCAACTGGGGATAGGGAAGAGCTGAGGGATGGGGTGGGGATGGGGGGGTGAGATCTGGAAGAACACAAACTCTGTCCAGCTGGAGAACAAACTCTTCCTTGTGACGCGAGAGACAAGCTCAGCCTCCATCCCTCATGGAAGTGTCCCCTCTCATCCATCTGGCCCTCCCAGCCCCTTACAGACCTCTGTCAGCACTCTAACCCCAGACCCCTGCTTCCAGCCCTCTGCTCCGGCCCCCCACCCGTGACCCTGTTTCTGAGCAGCAGTGCCTCTTGCTGGGATGTGAGACTGTGCTGGAGTCAGGCGGACAGTAGGTTAGCAGGAACAAGCAAATGAAAGGAGCACGACCCACATTTCCTCACCGCACCAAAACTTCGCAGATCCTGCATTGCAGAGCTAGCGCTTTTTTTTTTTTTTTTTAATTCTCCACTGGGCCCCTACACGCGTCTGCATTTTTGCAACCAGTACAGATTTTTTTTTCAGGGTGCAAACTGCGCATTCTAATGAGCCAAAGCTCCTTCCCGCGGCATTGAAAATCTCTGGCAAATTGCTTCTCCCCACCCCCACCCCCAATTTAGAAAAAGAGGAGGGATCCCAAATTTGTGAAGTCGCATCCTCCCTTTCTCCTTCCCCTGCTCCCCTCCCCCAACATACTGCAGTCTTTCCAGCCCAACTAACAGCTGCAGACCAGGGGAGAGGGATGGGAGGTGGGAAAAATCAGCCTTGTTCCTCCTTTCCACTCAGACTGAGCTGGCGGGGGGCGGGGTTGCTTTTTTCCTGGGCAACCCGTTGCATCCCTCTTTCCCTCCCCATCCCAGCCAGTGTTTATGTAAGCCTCCCAGAAGCTACACACAGCCCCTAATGCCTGCCCAGGCCGCAGCTCCTCCAAGGTCCGTCCTGCTCACGAGGACTGTCATGAGCCTCCGGCCTCCCCAGACAGCTGCATGGAGATCTGCAGAGGCCCAAGGAATGAGGAGATGTTGGACACAGAGGGGGTTTGAGATGGAGCTTGGGGTAAGGGATGGCGATGGGGGCAGGCACACAGGTATCCCAGCCTCACCACTCCCCATACATTCCCCTGCATCTTAGTCCTACAGAGGCTCAAGGACAGCCAAGGGGCAGGTGCAGGGACCTGGAAGGTGACACCACCCGTGGGCTCCAGCATCAGCATAGCAAAGGTTGGACAGGATGGCCTTGCCATAGCATGTGCTGGATGTCACTGCCCCCCAATCCGGGAGGAGGAACCCCGTGCCAGAAAGTGGGCACTCTGGGGCTTAGTTTTCTCCTGCCAAGGGCAGTCCATGTCACCTCCTTGATCCTGTGATTTTGCTGGGATCCTGGGCTCAGAGAGGGGAACCCAAAGGAGGATTCCCCAAAGCACCTGCTGAGGAAGCACTGACCCAGGATGGTGGGTGGCTTTCAGAGGGCTGTTTTCAAACATGCTCATCTCTCAAGCAGGTAAATGGGGAAGAAGGATGTTGTTTCCTTATGGCTTTTTTTTTTTTTATAAATTTACTTTATTATTTATTTTTGGCTGCATTGGGTCTTCGTTGCTGCACGCTGGCTTTCTCTAGTTGCAGAGAGCGGGGGCTGGACTTCGTTGTGGTGTGCGTGCTTCTCATTGCGGTGGCTTCTCTTGTTGCGGAGCACGGGGTCTAGGCGCGCGGGCTCTATAGCACAGGCTCAGTAGTTGTGGCACACGGGTTTAGTTGATCCGCGGCATGTGGGATCTTCCTGGACCAGGGCTCGAACCCGTGTCCCCTGCATTGGCAGGCGGATTCTTAACCACTGCGCCACCAGGGAAGTCCCTCCTTACAGCTTTTTATACAACTTGTGTCTGTCCTTGGTGGTCTTCCGTACTCTCATTTAACCAATCCATTCTTTTTTATTTTTAATTTTTTTAATTGAAACTTGTATTTGAAGTGTTAACAAGGAAGGAGAACTTTGGTTCACTGGAAAAGTCAATCGACTAAATGAATTATAAAGGTAAGCAAGTATGTAACAGGTCATTACTGGCAATGGGCCCATATTGATTGGTTCCTACCAAGGGGTACATGTAGATATGGTTCTCACCAAAGGGTCTGCATGCACAAGGCTCCCACAGGAGGGGGGCATCCATGCAACCCCCATTCATGTGGCCCCACCGAGGGTGCCTTCCAGCAAGATAGAGACCACACCACGCAACCAATCCTTTTTTTTTTTTTTGGCTGCACCGCGCAGCTTGTGGGATCTTACTTCCCCGACCAGGGCCCTGGCAGTGAAAGCGCCAAGTCCTAACCACTGGACCGCCAGGGAATTTCCATTTTTTTCCCCAACCAATCCATTCCTGATACACCATGGCCCTTTAAGGGGCCCAGACCTATGTGTCCCTCTCCCTTTATCACCAGCTGCATATCCCAGAGTCACGGGGTCAGAGAAGAGAATTCGTATGCCTGCTTAAGTTACTCACTTCTGTAGCAATGTATGTGGAAGTTTGTTTTTTTGTGTGTTTGTTTGCACCCTAATCTGGCCCCCTTCTACCTAACCAGAGGAGGGGAATGTAGGAGTGAGAGAGGGAGGAGTTTAAGGGAAGAAGAAATGAGGGTGGAGTTAGAGGTTCTGGGAAACTAAGGTACTTGTGCAGACAGGAGCAAGGGGTACTTCGGGCTTCCCCTTCTTGGTGACACACCTCATTTCCAGCACCATCGTTGCTTAGGAAACACCAGGATGAGCTTGCAGCTCAGACATTCCACCCAGAGTAATCATTCTCTCAAGGAAGGGCAGTCTTGCTAGTGGGAAGAGTTTTACCCTCAGGCCTGGGGTTGAATTCCCAACATTGCCATCTTCATTGTGCCATTGATAGTAGTAGTTCCAAGAGACAGCTGGGGGAGCTTTAGCTCCTCCATAAGTGTCCATTAACTCCACCATTCTTTAATGTGACACCTTCTCAATCTTAAGCGCTTCACTTCAAATACAGCTTCAAGACAAGTTGCCTTGTCTCTGGAGCGTCCTGGGCAAGTTAATAAATGTTTCTAAGTCTCAGATTCCCCATCTCTAAATTAAGAATGAGGATTTTCCTGGTGGCGCAAGTGGTTAAGAATCTGCCCGCCAATGCAGGGGACACGGGTTCGAGCCCTGGCCCGGGAAGATCCCACATGCCGCGGAGCAACTAAGCCTGTGCGCCACAACTACTGAGCCTGCGCTCTAGAGCCCGCAAGCCACAACTACTGAAGCCCGCGCGCCTAGAGCTCGTGCTCCGCAACAAGAGAAGCCACCACAATGAGAAGCCCACGCACTGCAACGAAGAGTAGCCCCCACTTGCCGCAATTAGAGAAAACCCGCGTGCAGCAACAAAGACCCAACGCAGCCAAAAGTAAATAAATAAATTTTAAAAATAAATAAACTAAGAATGAGACCTACAGCATAGGGCTGTCGTGGACGTTCAATGAAATGATGTGTGTAACACACTTAGCCCGGTACCTGGCATAAAGTTGGTACTTAATACATATTTATTACTTCCTTTCCTTGGAAAAAGGAGTAGTGAGGTAAAGATAGAATCTGAGACAAAACACATCCATGGGACCCAGGCTTGGATCATACCTCACCCTCCCTTTTTCTATCACCCCCAGAGAAAAAATTAATTCGGACTTTAACCCTCCTACTTAATTCTCCTGAAATTCTCCCCAAGACATCAAAGCTTTTGGTGGGTTAGGGAAAGCTGGCTGGTCTTTCAGAGAACAGAAAAAGGATCTAGGAGGGCTGGGAATGAGTCTCTCCCAGGCCCAGGGCTTGCTGCCTGGGTCTGGGGCATTCCCAGGCAAACCCATTGTCTGGGTTTCTGTCCTGGGTTTGCATCACCTGGGCAGGCAGGTTATTTTCCTGGGGCAGTTGTTCGTTCCGTGAGAAAGGAGCGGGGAAGGAAGGCACTTCCTTCCTACTGAAGGCTGACCTGGTTTCCAGCAAGGACCCACCCCAGTCAGTCAGTCAGTCCAAGATTTAGGCCACCCAGGATTTGCACAGGGTGTTGCCTTGTTACCCAGAGCATCCTACTGATGAGGAAAATAGGTCTTGGATCAAACACACACATCCACACACATTCTTGCCATTCATACTTACACACTCATACATGCAGTCTCTCGTTCATAATCCTAGGATCACACTCTGGCCAGAGCTTGGAGCGCTCACTCTCCTCTCTTCCTCTACCCTATCTCTGCTGTCCTCCCCAGACCAAAGAAATTCAAGAGAATTTAACACATAGTTGGAAACATATACACACACACAGGATTCCACCCGGCCCCTAAATGGTGAGGTCAGTTTAGAATCCCAGACTCTGAGGAATCTGAGCAGAAGTGTGGGCAACACGGAGCCAGGTGTGCTTTGCTGTGCTGGGTCTTGGAAATGCACCCATTCCCCATGGTTCTATCTGGGCACTGTTTATTAAGGGTCCAAGTTGTTCTTGGGCTGAATTTCGCTATGGGAGATATGGTGCGTGAGCATGCACAGGTGTGTGTGTGTGTGTGTGTGTGTGTGTATAGAAGTGAACTGGAATGTCCAGCTGGCAGGAGGGGTGGGAGGCTGTGTTGAGATACACCTGTTGTCTTAGGTCAAGGTTGAGGTCATAGAGAGGCCAAAGCTAGATTCTATTCCAGGTCCCCAAAGGCCAGACAACCCAGCCTTTTCTCCCTCCATTTGGTGGCTCTTAGTCCCATAGTCTCTGTCCTTCTCCCAGCAGCTGTTGACAGAGAGAGGAGCAGGATGGATAGACAGAAGCTTCTGGAGCCAAGGGAGAGTCCTGCCTCGTCATTATTCTGTATCCTTCTCTCCAGTTGTAGAAGGAAGATCCCAAAGTTACTTCTTTGTCAGGGAGCAAAGGAGGGGCCCTATAAGAAGTGCAGAGGAAGGAGGGCGCAGAAGTAACCCCCCTCCTTTGCCTCCTCCCTCCCAGCCTCCGCCTTCGTACCTCACACAGACTGCAAAACAACCCAGCTTCTTGCCAAGAGTCAGGCTGACTGCATTTCAGCTCTGGCTGCCTCTGCTTCCTCCTCCCTCTCACTGGCTGTAAACTCAGGGAGGGAGTCTTGACCCCTGCCCTCCCCGAATAGGGATAAACACCAGCAAGTAGAACAAGGGGTGGGCAGGGTGACCACAACAGCAAGCAGAACTGTAGCTGCCTAACAGGGCAACGAAAGGGAGTGTGCTGACAGGGGTGCTGGGCTGGTGGGGAGCTAGCGGTCATACCAAGGTCCCTGATTTTGAGTCTAGCCCTGGCAGGTCCCTGGGCTCTGGCCCTGGCCCTGGCTCTGATGGAGACTCAGGAAGGGCACAGAGAGCATGCAGTGCCGGACATGGCAGCTCACCTCCCAGTTTTCCCTCCAGAGCCCAGCAGGAGGAGGGAGAGGGGGTGGAGGCTGAGTTCAGAACCAAGTTTTCCTGAAAAGCCTCTTTCCTTGTCTGTCCTAGCCCCTCCCAGGTCCTCCCACCCTCTGCTGCAGCTTCCCAGCTCTGGGCCAAGGGGCCAAGGCAGGCCAGGGAAGAGCCCACTGCCCTCTCTCTCCCACTGTTCTTGGGGGCAAGGGAACAAAGCTAAAGCCCAGGCCGTTCTAGGGAGCCCATCTGTCTTCCCCTGGGAGTCAGAGGGCCAGCGAGTGGTCAGGCCAGCTGCCCAGCCGCCTCCCCTTCAGTCATCTTCACAGTCCTCTCTGCTTACTTCCTCACCACCCAGCTTACTCCTTCCTTGGTGTCCACACGCCTCCTTTTCTTTACTTTTTCGGTAGCTGTTTCCAGGCATCCATCAATGCTGTCCCAGGAGCTATCTGTGAACAAGTGGAGAAGGGCTTCCTGTGTGGAAAAAAAAAAAAAACCCCTCCCTAGGAGCAGTGGGACTGAGGAGGGACTAGCAGGAAGCAGCAGGTGGCCCAGGTTCACTTGGCTGCTTCAAGAAGAGGCTCGCAGCTCTCCCCGCAAGCCAAGTCCTCAAACAGGATAGACCTCCGGAAATACCTGGCATCCCAGTGGTTAGGACTCCCAGCTCTCACTGCCGAAGGCCCGGGTTCAATCCCTGGTTGGGGAATCCCACAAGCCACACGGCGAGGCCAAAAAAAACCACCCCAAAACAGTTTAGACCTTGACTGGAGACCCTTTTTCGCCAATGGGGCAGAGTTGCTCCTCTGAAGGGAGATGCGGGCTGTTTCTAACCCCTATTCAGCGTTTCACTTCCATGTCTGCCCACCTCCTTGATGGTGGTCAAATGAAACTAGCCATGGATGCCTGACCTTGGGCCAATCACTTCTTCTAAGACTCATTTTCCTCGTCAGTAAAGGAGGGAGGGTTAAGATGGTCTTTGTGTTCCCTTCCGTGGAATCCACGCTGCCCTGAAGCACTGAGGGTGGGGAGGGGGCTGTCACTCTGCCCCCAAGCCCTGCCTCACCTCTGGCCCCTTTAGGACTTCAAAGCACTTTCACCACAAAGTTCTCCTCCCTTGTCCTTTTTATTTCCTAGACAAAGGGAAATGACTCACCCCGAAGTCACCTTCAGTGGGTGGGGTGGTGTCATACACGCAAACAGGGAGTCCCCAGGGACATCCTCACCACGCCCCCCCCACCATGGCAACTCGTTTCCCTAGGGGAGTAGAATGGAACAGGGGCCACATTTCCTTTCCATCTCAGGACTTGGCTCTGCAGCAGAAGTTCAGCTTAAGCTCCTGACCGAGGGGATATTCCTACTTGTCATCTCTCTCGTGTCACCAGTAACCTCAAGGCGAAGTCAGTCCTGCAATCACGTGAAGCCCTCACGTTTGCAAGGTTTGCAGAAAGGGGCTGTTAGCTTTGATCTCCCAGGGAGCGGCCAAGCTTGCCAGCCGCTCCCCAGGAATTCACATGCCTCTGCCATACAGGCTTTCCAAACACGCCACCCTGACTCTCAGCGCACTCCACCCCACAAGGCTCTCAGCTCCTCCCCGGTTCCAGCAAGAGCTTTTGCGAGGCAGAAACGGGGAAATATACGCAGTCCGCCCACTTTGCCAATGGACTACATATCCCGACAGCCTTGGCTTTACGCAGGCGCACGGAACTCAACGTGCCTGCTGCTGGAAAAGTGTGTCACTGGGGCACGAGGCGCTCCCTGGGATCACATGGTACCTGCTCCAGTGCCGCGTGCGGCCCGGGAACCCTGGGTTGCTGGCGCCTGCGCAGAGCCCTCTGTCCCAGAGAAAAAGGCTGGGGCAAAAGGCCGTTGAGATTGGCAGAGTGAAATACTGCTGCCGAGGGAACGTAGCAGGGCACACGTCTCGCTTCTTTGCGCCTGGGTGCCCCGTTTCTCCCATCACGTACTTACTTCCTGACTGCAACCTCTCTCCCTCTGGGACTTTTGCACCGGGAGCTCCAGATTCCCTACCCTGCAGCGCTGCGGAGCCTTCAGGCAGTGGCACCCCGGGCACTGCAGAGATCCGACCCTCCTTGCTACCTTCTAGCCAGAACTACTGCAGGCTGATTCCCTCCGCCCCCTTCCCCCACACTCTCTTGCTTTTCCCATGCAAAGCCGACCTCCGTTGCCTCAGCGTCCTACCCTTCTGCAGGGCTGCAGTCGGCCACCCCAAGACCTTGCTGCAGGGTGCCTAGGATCCTTATCGTGAGCCGCGGGGTCCACTCCCCGTCCTCGGTCAGTTCCCAGGGGGCGACAGCGGCAATTGTAATCTCCAGTTTGTGTCAAGGTCCAGTTTGAATGACCGCTGTCAGCTGGTGAAGACATGACGACCCTGGACTCCAACAACAACACAGGTACTAAGATTCCTTTGCTACCATCATTCTTTCTCTGTCACTGTCTCCTCTCCTCCATCTACGCCTTTGTAAGGAACTTTGTAAGGGACTGGAGACTCCCTCGGCCTGGGGATTTGCTAGCGTGATGGGGGCCGTAGGCTGGGATTTCCAGAGTGGGTTGTTCGGCCTGGGAATGCGCCCGGAGGCGCCCCACCATCACCCCTCAGAGCCCCTCTCTTTAGCCTGAAGGACTCGGATCGCGGGGAAGGAGGAAATGGAGAGCGGGTACTTGTGGTGAGATGAACAGTTTACAAGAACTGGGAGTTTTGGAGCAGTGCCCCGAAACGCCCCCATCTGTCCACCCCCTGCAGCTGTGGCATGCCTGGACTTCTCGGAAGGAGGACCCCCTCCTTCCAATCTTCCTCTTCCCTTAGTTCCTGCAGGCTCGAGGGAACTCGAGAAGCAGTGGGGCGACCTGGGTTCCAGGCAGGAGGGGCTGGGGGGATGGGTCGGATCTCACTGGTGAATCCTCAGTAGGGAGCGGCACTTGAGGAGCCCCACGAGTGGTGCTCTGCCCCAGGAAGGACACCCAGAGCGCCCCGGCAGCCCGGAGCGCTCACATGGCTGCGGAGCCGGGCCCACGTGCTGCGTTTGTTTTCATTCTGCAGAAGCCGTCGCCGCCACCCCATTGGCGGTTGCCTCCCGGCCCCATTACATAATGAGCTCCGCCCCCCGTTGCCCCGGCAACGCGTGTACCCTTCTCTCCTCCCCTTAGTAGTCCTGACCCAGCTGGCTTGAGGGACCCAGCCCTAGACTGGGACCCCGGACGCCGAGGAGGGGCGGGGCTGGGGGCGGGGCTGCTGCTCCCGATTGACGGGAAGCGGAGAGGGCGGAACCTCGGGTTCTGGGGTTCCTCGTTGGGGAGCCACGTGCAAGAGGCACACGTGGAGCCGGGACGTGAGGCCGGCTGAGGGCCCGGCTCCCGCCCCGCCCCGCCGAGATCTGGGTGAAGCTGGGCTGACTCACCGCCCCCGCCTGCCTCCTTTTCCTGTCCGCCTGCCCGGCCCCCTCCTCCTTCCCCATAACCGATGCAGAGTAAGACAGAGCCATCCCTGACCTCTCGTGGCCTCATGTTTACACTCCTCAAGGGGACCTCACATCTAGCCACCCTTCTCCTCACTCTTTTCCTCTTTATTCTCTTTGCACCTACCTCACCGTACTGCCTTTAGACTCAGCTTCTCCACATTACAAATTCTGTTCCCCAAGCATCTCCGTTTCTTAGTCCTGCAAACACTGTCTTACGCCTACTCCCACCAAACAAGAAGCAGTTTGTCTCCTAAGGGCTTCCCGCAGAACAACTACATCCCAGAAACATAGCTGAAAGGATATTAAGTCTCTTTCATCTTTTTTTTTTTTTTTTTTCTCCACAGAAAGGAAAACTGGGACCCAGAGAGGGGAGTTGATTTCCTCTGGGTCACAAATCAAGTTGGTGGTGATAGATCCAGATCTAAAACTAGACTCTTTTGAGTGTGCCCCACACTTCCAGGTGGAAGTCTCTTCGGATGAGTCTTACTTCTCTTTGGGGGATGGCTGAACTGGGTCAGGTTCATTTACCACCAAATAAATATCCCATTCCCCCACCTCAGCCCTGAAACTGTAGGAGCTGATCTATTGTGCAATTATTTTACAGGGAACTCGGTTCACCCTGACCAACCTTGAGCTATTTTAGGGTTGCTCTGCCCAGCTTAGTGTGTGTCAGTGGGTGAGCAAGACATGTGCCTCTGTAGACACGGTGGCATGCCCTGTTGTCAGCTCACACGTGTCCTGGGATCCTCCCTCCTCCCACCCCATCCATGGCAGGCCATGCGAGGTACTTGGCAAAGGTGTGGCAGGCAGGTCACCTTCTTCTCCTGCTAATGCAATGGGAACACAGCCACCTGGTTGGCAATATAACTAGAGGGCCAAAGTCCCTGAATGGCCAGAGAGCCAAGGTCATTGTCACCAGGCAGAGAGATCTAGAAGGGGGAATTCCAAAGCCTTAGGCTGGACAGTTTGTCCTTCACTTCCAACTCCTGCAACTCATACTGTTAAGCCCTTCCTGGGTTCAGGGATAGAGTCCACTCTGACTCTTGATCTTGGAGGCCAGGGGAACAGTACCTTTGGAGAATACGTCTTCCAGTTTTGAGGGAATGTGATTGTTTTGCTCTTGTAAGACCCCCACTCTCCTCACTGTTGGCTAGCTGCCCCTCCATGGTCTCATCACTGGAATGGTCTTGGTATTAAAATCAGCAGCTGGTTTTTGTTCTTTTTTTTTGAAGCCTGGGCATTATGAATGGTTTTCAGCTGCTCATCCTATCCCGAGGTCAGCTGCTGACAATTAAGTCATTAGCTGCGGTTGATATTCTAAAGGAAGGCATCCAGGGCGGGGGTGGGGGATTGGTACATATGTGAGATACTCGCAGAGCATCACAGAGGTCATGCCTCTAGAGAGGTACCTCACACGCCAGGCAGAGAAGCTGAGTGTACCTGCCAAGAGTTGCGGTGGTTGGTTGGCCATGTCTGGTATGTGTTGGGGAGTTGCTTACTGTGGCTCTTCTGGGGACTCCAGGATTAGGTGTTTCACGTGGTTAACTTCTGAGTATCCAACAGTGTTTTGGGAGGCAGGTGAGAGATGGGCAGAGTGGTGACCTAGGACCAAAGATATATGGCGGTTGACACGCCTTTCCCTCGGGTTCTCCTGCCAGGTGGCGTCATCACCTACATAGGCTCCAGCGGCTCCTCCCCAAACCGCACCAGCCCCGAGTCCCTCTACAGTGACAGCTCGAATGGCAGCTTCCAGTCCCTGACCCAAGGCTGTCCCACCTACTTCCCACCATCACCCACTGGCTCCCTCACCCAGGACCCAGCTCGCTCCTTTGGGAGCACTCCACCCAGCTTGGGTGACGATGGTTCCCCTTCTTCATCTTCCTCGTTGTCGTCATCCTCCTCCTTCTATAATGGGAGCCCCCCCAGGGGTCTACAAGTGGCCCTGGAAGACAGCAACCGAGTGTCCCCCAGCAAGAGCACCAGCAACATCACCAGTGAGTAAACTTCCAGCCGATCTGGGGGGAAGGGAAGGTGTCCAGGCTGAGGTGGGGAGTTGACATTCATGTGACACAGTTATTCCCAGGACCTACGCTGGCCTCAGGGATTCCTCCTAGAGTTGCACCAACTGCTGTCAGCCCTGTCTGCTCATTCGGGTGCCCCCTAGATACTGAAGCTCCTCCTCAGTTTCCCACCCCCCCACCCCCGCCCAATCTCCAGCTCAGAAAACCTCCAGCTCTCTGGCCACTCAGAAACCTGCCCTGTTCACCCACTGCCCCTCTCTTTCCGCAGAGCTGAATGGCATGGTGCTACTGTGTAAGGTGTGTGGGGACGTGGCCTCGGGCTTCCACTATGGCGTGCATGCCTGTGAGGGCTGCAAGGTGAGGCAGGGTGGGGGTAAGGGCAGGTGACCCTCTCCCACAGGACACATAGGCCCGGCCTAGACGGAGATGCTCACTAGCTGCCCCGGCTCCACAGGGCTTTTTCCGTCGGAGCATCCAGCAGAACATCCAGTACAAAAGGTGTCTGAAAAACGAGAACTGCTCCATCGTCCGCATCAATCGGAACCGCTGCCAGCAGTGCCGCTTCAAGAAGTGCCTCTCCGTGGGCATGTCTCGGGATGGTGAGGCAGCACCGTGCCCACGAGCTCCCCTC
Source organism: Delphinapterus leucas (assembly GCF_059928025.1). NCBI lineage: Eukaryota > Metazoa > Chordata > Mammalia > Artiodactyla > Monodontidae > Delphinapterus > Delphinapterus leucas. The sequence goes on along the minus strand of NC_143147.1, from coordinate 49,843,731 downwards.
CCCCTCCCCCTTTCTTCCCCTCGGAGGTTTCTGAATTAATCCCTCCCTTACGAAGGCCCAATACTAGGCATCTCATTTGCATAGGGGATGCCCACATTTCATCGGGTCTCAGGTAAACACACACATCTTCCCCCATTAGTCTCTCTGGTCACCTCTTACTGTAATGCCTACTTGGAAAACCTCCTCGATGGGTGTGGCCTTGTGGGTTTTATGTGGAACCCCAAGCTCTAAGGGGCTTGCCCTTTCAGGAGGAAGGAAGAGAAGCATGTGAGTGTGTATTAGAACTTCCTGACACTGCTCTCATCCTGTCGCAGCTGTGCGTTTTGGGCGCATCCCCAAACGAGAGAAGCAGCGGATGCTGGCTGAGATGCAGAGTGCCATGAACCTGGCCAACACCCAGCTGAGCAGCCAGTGCCCGCTGGAGACCCCGCCCACCCAGCACCCCACCCCAAGCCCCATGGGCCCCTCACCACCCCCAGCCCCTGCCCCCTCGCCCTTGGTGGGCTTCTCCCAGTTCCCCCAGCAGCTGACGCCTCCCCGATCCCCAAGTCCTGAGCCCACAGTGGAGGATGTAATATCCCAGGTAGCCCGGGCCCACCGAGAGATCTTCACCTACGCCCATGACAAGCTGGGCACCTCACCTGGCAACTTAAATGCCAACCATGCCTCGGGCAACCCTCCAGCCACCACCCCACATCACTGGGAAAGTCAGGGCTGCCCGCCTGCCCCCAATGACAACAACATCATGGCCGCCCAGCGTCATAATGAGGCCCTGAACAGTTTACGCCAGGCTCCCTCCTCTTACCCTCCCACCTGGCCCCCTGGCCCTGCCCATCACAGCTGCCACCAGCCAAACAGCAATGGGCACCATCTGTGCCCCACCCACGTGTACCCAGCCCCAGAAGGCGAAGCACCTGCCAACAGTCTGCGGCAGGGCAACTCCAAGAACGTTCTGCTGGTGAGGGCACTGGGGGTGAAGCGGGCAGGGGACTGGGGAGACTGGATTTAGCACAGGGCCGCTGGGTGTGCCTGAAGGCTAGGTGCAGGGAGGATGCTCAGCCCTGCAGGAAGGGCTGTGCCTGGGAATCCCTGATCTCCACCTGGCACCTGATTGCTACTTTACCTGAAAGACCCATCCTCCAACGCCACAACTCTAACCCAAGCAGAATCTGGGGCCCAGCACTGCTGGGGAAGCCTATCTGAGGCAGCCTGACTGATGCTCCCCTCCCCAAATTCTTTCCTCTTCCAGGCATGTCCCATGAACATGTACCCGCACGGACGCAGTGGGCGAACTGTGCAGGAGATCTGGGAGGATTTCTCCATGAGCTTCACGCCCGCTGTGAGGGAGGTGGTAGAGTTTGCCAAGCACATCCCTGGCTTCCGTGACCTTTCTCAGCACGACCAGGTCACCCTGCTTAAGGCTGGCACCTTTGAGGTGAGTGACCCTTTGTGCTCCCTGCTCTTGACCTTGGGAAGGATCCAGCAGAAAGGGTGTCTGGGGTGGGCAGGGGCTCTGAAACCTTACTCTTGACGGATGAAGGAAGGGGCAGAATCCCTCCCAGTCCTGCCTATGGATGGCTGGGACTTCTGTCATCTCAGCTGGGGTCTAATTACATCCTATTACCCTAAAATAACACTTTAGGGTACAGTGCTATTCCCGTTCTAGGCATGAGCACATTCACTTTGGTGAAGTGCCTTGCCCAAGGTCACAGGGAGCGACAAGGTTGAGACCCAGATTCAGGCTGGATTCCAAAGCCAGTGGGATGTTCCCCATCCTAACACCTGGCACCGCATCCCCCTCATTGCTTACTCAGAAACTAGCCCCAGTCTTGACTGAGAAATCTAAGGCAGCACCAGTAACCCTTTCACAAAACTTTAGGGGAGGGCTTCCCTGGTGGCACAGTGGTTGAGAGTCCACCTGCCGATGCAGGGGACACGGGTTCGTGCCCCGGTCCGGGAAGATCCCACATGCCGCGGAGTGGCTGGGCCCGTGAGCCATGGCCGCTGAGCCTGCGCGTCCGGAGCCTGTGCTCCGCGACGGGAGAGGCCACAACAGTGAGAGGCCCGCGTACCGCAAAAAAACGAACAAGAAAAAACAAAAAAAAACTTTAGGGGCAACTTGGCAATTGCTCCTCCCACTCCACCCAGGATGACTGTCCCCGCTTTAGGTGCTGATGGTACGCTTTGCGTCGCTGTTCAACGTGAAGGACCAGACAGTGATGTTTCTGAGCCGCACCACCTACAGCCTGCAGGAGCTCGGCGCTATGGGCATGGGAGACCTGCTCAATGCCATGTTCGATTTCAGCGAGAAGCTCAACTCCCTGGCGCTTACCGAGGAGGAGCTGGGCCTCTTCACCGCGGTGGTGCTCGTCTCTGCAGGTAGGTCAGGCTCTCGCCTGAGCCTGACCCCGGGAGGAGGCGGACGCAGTTCGATTCAACACACCTTTTATGGAGTACCTACTCTAGGCCAGGCCCTGCACCCGGGCACTGGGGATACAGACATGATTCAGACACAGTCTAGCTCAGGAGACAGACTCATGCCCGACTAATTATAAAACAGTGAGATAAGTGTCACAGTAGAAGCATGAACCAAGGGCTTTGGAAGCACACACAACTATTTCTGCCTGGGGAGCTGGGGAAGGAGGTGACACTTGAGTGGGGCCTCAAAGGACAAGTAAAGATACTGCCAGGCAGAGAGAGAGGGAAGGGCATCCCAGGCAGAGGGAACTACAGAACAAAAAGCAAGGGAGCCTGGGCGTGTTTGGCCTGTTCAGGGAAGGAGAGCGGCCTGGTGGGGTGGGAGGGGGCCAGCCCTGCTGAGCCTGGGCTCCCAGGTCGCAGGCACCTCCTGCTCTTGGGTCAGAGGCCTAGGAGAGGGAGTCATGTTCCCCCTCCTCCTCCTTCCCCATCGGCCCTCTGAGGGGCTTCGGGGAGAGGCTGCATGGCCGCCGCCGCGTCCTCGCAGGCCTCCGGGTCCTCCTCGTCAGAGGAGCTCAGGGAGCCTGCCTCACTGCCGTCGTCTTCCCCACAGACCGCTCGGGCATGGAGAATTCCGCTTCGGTGGAGCAGCTCCAGGAGACGCTGCTGCGGGCTCTTCGGGCTCTGGTGCTGAAGAACCGGCCCTCGGAGACTTCCCGCTTCACCAAGCTGCTGCTCAAGCTGCCGGACCTGCGGACCCTGAACAACATGCATTCCGAGAAGCTGCTGTCCTTCCGGGTGGACGCCCAGTGACCCGCCCGGCCGGCCTTCTGCCGCTGCCCCCTTGTACAGAATCGAACTCTGCACTTCTCTCTCCTTTACGAGACGAAAAGGAAAAGCAAACCAGAATCTTATTTATATTGTTATAAAATATTCCAAGATGAGCCTCTGGCCCCCCGAGCCTTCTTGTAAATACCTGCCTCCCTCCCCCATCACTGAACCTCCCCCGCCTCCCCTATTTAAACCACTCTCTCCCCCCTCTTACTCTCTAGCCCCCCGATTTGTTCTATTCCTGTCTCAAATCCAGTAGTTCACAGCTGAGCTGGCTTCTGTGGTGTGTGCTCGTTCTGGGGGGCGGGGCGGAAACGTGGCCAAGGCTGGGGGCACACCTCTCCACCTGGTCAGTTTGTGGGGTGGGTCCTCTGGCCAGCAGATGGGAGGATACAGGGAAACAGCACACAAGTCTAAGGGGGGGGTGCCCAAGGGGATTATTTTCATCATATATTTATTACATAAATATATAGTAAAATAGACGAGCAACAATTACCATAAAAATATCTTTCTTTAAAATCCTGACCCAGAACACAACGGGGTGAAAAATCGCACAAAACAGACATACTGATTGTCAACGTGGGGCAGGAGTAGGAGCCCCCAAGTCACCCCTACTGGCCCCACCCCTCCCTGGGGAAGGGACCTACCTCCTTCCCTGTTTCTGGCCACAGCCCCCCCTCCCCCCACCCCAGCACCAGCTTCTCATACATTCAGTAGCGCCTGCAAGGAAGTGTCCCCCTCCTCCCACCCAGGAGTTCCCAGGGCAGGAATTACTGTCCCCCTTATGGACGGTGTCCGTGTCACACGCCCTGCCCTCTCCCAGCCCTGTAGACCCGCCACCAGGGGAAGGGGTAGGGGCTCCTCCACCCCCACCCTCCCCAAGTCTGAGCAGGGAGGAGGCTGGATGAGGTATGTGTGTTATGAGTGATGGGAGGGGGAATACTGAGATGGAGAGGCGGGTGGTGGGGGTGGGGTAGTGGTCATGGCTCTGGCACCCCCTTGTCCTGGCCTGGCACCCTCCTCCCACCAACACTGCACCTGCTGCCCCACTCTGCCTGCCCTAGTGCCCCGGGCCAATACTGGGGGAGGCATGCTAAGCACCCACGTCAAGGCCATCCCCCTCATTAGCACCAATGGCCCCCAGGAGAGGGCCCTGTCCCTCACTTCCAAAGCAGGGACTGGGACAGCTGCCTCTCTAGAGCAGGTGCGTGGCGCTCCTGAGTCCCCCCGGCTCCTCCCCCACCACGTGTACTTGCTCACACATTCACACAGAGAAAACGCACACATACACCCCACGTCACTGAGAGTGGGGGGAGGGGTCGGGGGTTACGGGGAGGAGTGGGGGATCACAGCTCATATGATTGGGGAGGGGGAGGGGAGGGGGGATTCCCAAGTGCCTGTAAGGGGCCAGGCCTCTTGAAGGCCTTTTCTCCACCATGGGCATGGCTGAGAATGGGAACGGGCGGGGGGAGGGGGGGGGGGGACGTGGGGATGGAGGGATAGAGAGACTGCAGACAGGTCAGGAATTCCACTGGGCCCCCAGGGGGTGGGAGGAGGGTACAAGAGGGCTTATCCATGGGACCGGAGTAATATAGGAATCAGTACCCCAGGAGAGAGAGAGGGTAGAGACGGACAAGGACAGCACGGGCAGCCCACAAGCCCAAGGGGGGCTGGGCAGGCACATGCACAGGTGATAGCAGATGCTCTTCTAGGCCCTCCAGCCCTGTCGGAACACCTGAACAGTGGGGGAAGGACATGCCCTGATGGGCATCATAGCACTGCCTTCCCGTGTGTGTGTGTGTGTGTGTGTGTGTGTGTGTGTGTGTGTGTGTGTGAAGGGGGCTGTGGCAGGCTGAGGGTCAGGGTGGGGTGGCAGGTTCCCCACTGCTTAAGACATTTTTGCCCCAATAGTGCAAAGCGCAGGAAGCCCTGGCACCCCTCCCCCCGCCCCCTGCCCCATTCCCCATGGCTTCCGGGGGCATCTGTGTCCACCCATCCATCCCTGCCGACATGCAGCCCTGAGCCCAGGGCCCTCTGGTCTGCTCCGTCCCTCCCCCACCCTCCCCTCCCCCCACCCTCAGAGGGCTACCTCCTCCCTCCCTCTCTCCCCTGCGGAGTGGGCCATAGCCAAAGGGAGGAGGAGGGCAGCTCACCCAAGTGCAGACCAACAGAGCACTCCTCACCAGGAGGGTGGGAGGTGGCTCAAGCCAAAGTCCCTGAATTAGAGAAAAGAAGAGGGGAAAGGGGTTCCAGGGGCACAGGGGCGGCTGGCCTAAAGAGCTTCAAAGAAAAAAGGAGGAGCACCAACCACCCCCTCCCCCGGGGCTTCGACTAAGTGCCATTTCTCTAAGCACCCCCATTCCGGTGCCTGCCTGCCCAGAGTCTGGGATAGTGCATCGAGTGGGAGTGGAAAGGAGGAGGGCAGGGGTTAGAGAGAGCCCAGCAGACAGATGGAAACAGGGGCCTAAGGGGGTGGAGGCTCTCGGAGAAGCTCACGCACACCCCCCCCCACCCCCCAGGGCAGCAGCATCTGGATCGTAGCTAATACTGCAGGATGTGAGGAGGGCGGGACCTTGAGCCACAGTTTTTCCTGTGTGGGTGCCACGATGCGGAAGGAGCTGGTGGGGGACACAGGGAGAGGCCCCTGGGGCTGGGCACTTGAAAGGGGAGCTGTGCGGGCAGCAGGGCAGGCTGGTGAGGGGCCAGTTGGCATCCAGCGTGAGAGGTAGATGGAACTCAGCGGGCACGAGTGGCAGAGAGCAGAGGGAGTACTGGCGCGGGGGTGCCAAAGGGGCACAGAGGGGGGGCAAGGCAAGGGGGGGTGGCCAGGACCCTGTTGTATTGACTCACAGCTCTGATCGGCAGCCCTACCCCTGGGGACCTGGTGCGGGGGGCAGTTCTCTCTGACTTGGGGGGAGGAGGGGCAGCTCTCAAAGTGCTTGGGGGTGGGGGGGTCCTCCCCTCTGGCCAGCCTCAGTTAATAACTTAATATCATCTCTCTATCAATCGCTCGCTCTCTCTTTTTTCTCTTTTTTTCTTCTGTCTAGTACTTCTTCATTTATCTTCTCTCCGTGCCTGGTTTCCAAAGTGCAGTTAGAATGACTGTAATTTTTAACCTCCAGGGGAGGGGCCAAGCCAAGCCTTTCTTTGCACCCAGGCATCTGGGGAAGCAGAGAGGCCCTTAGCCTGGAGGGGGAACCTAGGCCAAGAGACTGGGCGGGGGGCTCTCTCTTGCATGTGTGTAGGGGGTGAGTTGAGGGCATCTTCCCCCATCCCTCCATCCCCTACAGTCAAGATGGCTTGTCCCCTTTTAGCTCTCCCTCCCTTCTCCTACCTTCTCGGAGGACGGGGTCCTGGGAACTGCAGGACACGGTCCCCCCTGCCCCCTGACACCCCCCCCCCCCCCCCCGCCTCCCACACTGTCCTTTTCATAGCAAGTTCATTTGTTTGCCCTGCCCCAGGGCTGGAGGTTCTGAGGAGGGACGGGGCAATGCGGGGTGTGTGTGTGTGTGTGTGTGTGTGGGGAGCTGAATCTATCCGAGGACGAGAGGGAGGAGAGAAGAGGTGTGGGGGTCTCCCTCAGCCCCCAGCTCTGCCCCTTCTCTCCAGGCTCCTCCCCACCCGCTCCGCACACCCTCTGGCCGCCTGAGGCTTTAGACTTCCTGATCCTCAAAGACCTCGAGGAAGAGTGGGGGGAAGAGTTCGGTGGGGCACTCGACTTTCATGTGGAGGAAGCGGCTGGCGTGGCAGGCCCCGATCATGCGGAGGTCAGTCACCTTCATCAGCAGCTTGGGCCAGAAGTGCGGAATGTTGTGTTTGCGGTGGTTGACGTAGTGCTCAAACGCCAGCAGGTACGCCTCCTGACTCTTCTCGATCTTGTCCACGCACAGCAGGCCCGAGCGGTCTGCGGGGAAGGAGGGGCAGGCGGGTGAGCGGGCGGAGGGGGGCAGAGGCGGAGAGGCTGGGGGAGAGGGAAGAAAAACACGTTCTGGGCAAGTGGAGGGGCAACCGCAGGGCAGAGGGAGGGGACCGGGGGGTGGAGGGGCAGGTAAAGAGGACAGAGGGCAAGAGGTAGGGCTGGAAAGAGAGGAGACCTGGAGACAGGGCAGGACTAGCGGACAGAGAGATGGGGTGGGGAGAGCAATACAGAGGGAGTTAGGGGCAAGAAAGGGGGACTGGGGACAGAGGAGGGATGGGGGAGAGAAGGTGAACAGAGTAGGGGATGGGGAACAAAGGGGTCTGGGGGAGACAGAGAGCAGGTGGGGGCAGAGAGAACGAATGAAGCCAGGATAGGAGTAGAGGAGGGACTGGGAGGTAAGAGATGGGCCTGGATATCAGAACGGAGTGGGGGTGGGTGAAAGAGCAGGGGACAGAGAGGTAGCTTTGTGGAGCAGAGAGACCACGGGGTTAAAGAAGGAGCGTGACAGGCCCAGGGCCCAGCCGAACTCTGGGCCCCTGGGAGCTCCCGAGCCCTCCCAGCCAGGCCTCGGTACCTGTTGACATTAGCAGCACAGCCTGTAGCAGAGCCACTTCCGTGTCATCCAAGTTAAAGGCAGACAGTGACTTGCCCAGTTCAAAGATGGCATCGGAGACGACACCCAGGCCGCCATTCTTGAGCTGCTCCCGCTTGACAGCCATCTCCCCGCTCAGTGTCAGGGTGTCGCTCTCGGGGTCATAGCGGACAGCCGCCCGCAGGGACATGATCTCCATGCAGCACCCCTTCAGGAGGATGATCTGGTCTTCGCAAGGCAGCTGCAGAACCACAGGGACACTCAGCAGGCCCCTCCCCGTAAGCATCCCCCGCGGGGGGCCCCCTGGGAGCCGCAAGGCCACCACGGGCCAGGAACGTGTGCTCTGAACAGCTCCCTTGCAATGAGCGATGGATCTGCCCTGTTTCATTAACTCTCCCAACTGTGCCTCTCAGTTAGGTCCCGTCAGTACCTCCATGCCCACCGCAGATGAGCAAAGGGAGGTATAGGGAGTTAGGCCACGTGGCCAAGGTCACAAGCCAGTAGGGCAGCCTGTTCCCAGAGTTAGTGCTCTTTAAAGTAAGGAGAACTTCCAGAGTCAGGATGGCTGCGTAGACTTCAGGGGAGACAGGAAGGGACGGGCTGGGGAGGCTGGGCCCGTGGAGCCTGCTGGTTCTTTAGGGATCAGCTCACCCTGTGCGTGTGTGTGTGTGTGCGCGTGTGTGCGTGCGTGTGTGTTGGGTGTGTTGACCTACAGGAATTGCTCCCCATCCAGAGAGCTTCAGATGAGCACGAGCTGGGACTGGGTGACCTGGGGAGCAGCCCGAGGTCTCCCTCCAGCGTGGCACCGTGTCTCTCCTCCCATCTGCCACTCACCTCAGAGAACATGGGCAGTTTTTTGGCAAAGTCCACCACGCGGGTGATGGCCGGGGTGATGATCTTGGTAAACTCGCTGAAGGCCTCAAGGTCCACCTTGTCTCCGTCCGGCATGGAGACGATGGGTGACTGGCCAATGTCATCCGGCTAGAGGGAGAGATGGGGGTCAGCTGGGGCTGCAGACCCCTTTCAACCTCTCACAGAGGCTCCCTGCCCACCAGGGGGAGCTCCAAGGCAGCTTGGGGAGGCGGGGCCCCTAGCACCTGGGGACAGCTGTGTCCCAACCCAGGTCTAAGGCTTCTCCCATCTTGGGGCAGAGAATACACCAGCATCAGAGCTCCAAGTTGGCTAATAATCACAAGGATCATAATAGCAGTAGAGGTAATGTCATAACAATAGAAGCTAGATTCACTGAATATTTAACACGTAACTAGGCATTAAGCCGTGTGTTTTACACATACTATCTCATTTAATCCTCACCACGACTTATCACCATTAGTTGATGTTATACTTATCATCATTTCACAGATGAGGAAACTGAGACAGACTGCAGCTAAGTAATAAGCCCAAGGTCATGTGGCTAGTAAGTGGTAGAACCAGGATTTGAACCCGGGCAGTCTGATCCCCGACAAGTTACGCACACACGTGCTTGGTAGCAGAGTCAGTGCTCCTAACAGCATACTGTTCCACACGCGGACACACTCCACCAGGAGTTTTCTGCCCTCCCCACCATACACAACCAACTATCCATCTCCTCCCAAGCTGGCCATTTTCTTGGCACTCAGTTTTGCCGGGGCCTAAAACAATGCCCAGCAACCAAGAGGTACCCCAAAATACTGTTACATGACTGTGTCCTCACCCTTCCTCCCAGTCACTGTGGGCGGGAAAAAGAGGAGAGCTCACCTCCGTTCACTGGAAATTCGATGAGGAGGGCAAGGCCCTGCCCTCATGGAGCTCCCAGTCAGATGGAAAAGGCAGGACCCTGAGAGCAGCGACACACGCACAGGGGTGCGAGTCAGCACTGTCAAGTTGTGGAGGCTATCGGCCTTGGGTCAGACTAAACTAAGGCGGCTTTCTAGAGGAGGCAAGACTCTGAGTGCACTCTCCTCTCCTGGCTACCTGGCTGCCGCTCCCCTGTGCTCCCTCTCTCCTTACCAGGAATTTCCGCCTCTGTTTCCAATGGCTGCCCTGGGCATTTGTGCTGCGATGGGCCTCCGTGGCAACGTGGATCAGGTCCCACTCTTCGGGAGTGGGCTCTGGTCGCTGCTGCAGTGATCGGATCATCTCCTCCTTCCGCCGCCGCTCCCGGTTCTGCTCAATCAGCTTGCGTTTGGCCACCCGCTTCGAATCGTCTAGAACCACTGTCAACAACAGACAGATACGATGCCCTTTGCATGGCACACTCCGTAACCCACTCAGAAACTATGCTTCCCAGTAGGCCAAGAGAGGCTAAGTGACTTCCCAAATCACCTAGCAGTCGGGTGGCACAACCTGGATCCTGAATGATCAGAGACCACATCAACTCCAATTTGGGCTGACCCAGAGGAAGACCATGTTCTGATCTAAAGGGTTATGGTGACAGTAGTTACTAGAAGACTGTGCCATCCAATCCCTAGCTAATGAAAAATGCCCTCTCTCACCCAGAAGTGGGGTGCCTTCTCTAGTAGTCAGAGACACTGTGCTCTTGGGGGGGGGTTACTCAGGACTTATTTCTACCCAACAACTCTAAGGCCCTGGAGTGGGGAAAGGCAGGCAGGCACTGGGGCCCATGTCCAGAGCCCAGAGAGGGATCCTGTTTCCTTTTCTTCAGGGGTGAGGGCAGCAGGGACCAAGATTCTGAACATTCATTCTGCCACCAGCCTGACCCAGACTGTCCCTCTGCTCTGTGGGTACCTGGAAGGGAGCTGCCGTGTCTGAACGCACCCCCCCCCCACAGCTGCCTGGCCCGCTTCCCCCACCCATCCCCTTACAGTCCATGGCCATGCCCACAGCGATGCACTTCTTGAAGCGGCACAGCTGGCACTGATTGCGGGTGATCTTGTCAATGACACAACAGCTGTCATATTTGCACGAGTAGGTGGGGTGGAGGTTCTTCTGGATTGTGCGGCGAAAGAAGCCCTGGAGTTGGGGGAGGGCAGGGAGACTTAGCATGTTGTGATCACAACCCTCCCTTCCTGAATCAACCGGGCAGTTCTCTGGGGTTGGGTGGGGGGCGGCGGGCTGGGGAACTAGTGAGGGAACCTGGCATCCTCTCGACGCAGCAAGCCCAGCATCACTGGGTTCTGCCAGGACTTAGAAATACACATCCTCAGCCCCCCAGCTGCCTAGGGGCCGGGGTACATGGGTAGTGGTGGTGGCAGAGTTAAGGATGGTGACCGCAGTTAGGAGATTTGAGCCTGGGATGGTGTGAGGTGCTTAGAGGCCTGAAGGAATAGCTGCTATGGACGCCAATTAATACCTGATTTTCCATCTGTTAAATGACTCTAAAAACAACACTGGCCCCAAAACCATTCTCATACATGCTGCCTTTTGCCCATGCAGGTGGAATTCATGAAATGGGGGGCGGGGGGTCAAAAAGTTAAGAAAAGGCATTGGGTATGAACTCTACTAGCATGAAGAGAATATTTTCAATTTTATATACAGAGTTTAGTCTTTGCTTTAAAGGAAAAACCTCAAGACTCAAGATGGCAGTGATAATATGAAGAGCTAATGTCTGTTGCATACTTACTATGTGTCGGGCACTTATAAGCCTTTTCTTTCCTGTATCATCACATTTAACGCTCATGTCAACCCCGTGAGGTAGGAACTGTTATTATCTCCATTTTGCCGACTAAGAAACTGCAGCTTGGAGAGATTAAGCACTTTGCTCAAAGTCATATGTCTAAATGGGCAGCAGAGACTCAGAACTGGACCTGAGGTATAAGACACAAGGTCTGAGCTCTCAGATTTTGGGGTGCAATTAAAATCACCTTGGGTAGCCATCAAGAATACAGACTCTTGGGCCTCACGCTAGACCTACAACATCAGGCTCTCTAGGAGTGAGAAGGCATCTCTGTCCTTTCGGGATGCCCCGCTGGGACTCAGATGTCCTTGAGGGTGAGGTTCCTTGTTCTATATTACACTGCTGGCATTGCTTGCAGGAACACTGCTAGGGGACTCTATATCCCTGGTGGTCCTGGTCTGATTGACACCAGGAAAGAGAGGAACTTGAAGCCTTGACACATTCTTAAAGCTTTCTGTTTCTTGAAAGGTCTTACATTGTCAGGAAGTGATGATCCTGGGAAAACCATGTAGGCTGAAATGTCCAAAGTGAGATCTAATTAAGCCTCTCCAAGTCATAGACCCGCTCTGCCCAGGGAGACTCTGCCATCCTCTTCTCTGGCCTCCGCCATGCCCCCCAGCACTGGTTCTCACCCTTTCAGGTGCAGTGGAAGCAATCCAAGGCAGATTCCACCACAAAACATTCTGATTGAGTAGGGTTGGGATGAGGCCTTGGGATCTGCACTTAACAAGTACTGCAGGTGGTCCAGGAACTACATTTTGAGAAACACTGATGCTGTTTAACTGACGTCAGTCTTTCTCTGGTAGGCTGTGAGCAACTTGAGGGAAGCACATATACTGCACATCTCACACTTAATACACTGAATGGATGGATGAAAGCAGACATTTATTGAGTGCTTCTTTTGTACTTGGCACTGTTTTAAGTACTCTATGTGCATTATCTCATTTTATTCTTCTAGCAGCTCTATGAAGTAGGTAGTATGTTTATCCCCATTTTATAGATGAAGAGACTGAGGCTCAGAGAGATTAGGCATCTTACCTATGAGTGGCAGAGCAGGGATTATGAATGAACAAATGAATGAATGAATGAATAAGAGAAGAGAAATGAGGATATAACAGGTGGGCTTTAGCTTACATGTTTATAGAGCTGTCTGTTGTGCCAGGTGCTGAGGGACTTAAAGGGAATGTGATGGCGGGGGGGAGGGTGGCGCTCAGGTGGTGGGGGAGGGGCAGGAGCTGGCTGGTCCATACCTTGCAGCCCTCACAAGTGATGCAGCGGTAGTGATAACCGGTTGCCTTGTCCCCACACACGACACACTGCTCGTCTTTGTCCAGGTAACTAGGGATATACCCTGGGAGGGAGGAAGGGAGGCAGGCAGGCAGGCATGGCTTGGGTCCCCAGCAGAGAGGCTCCTACACTTTCTCCATCCCCCAGCTTTTCCTTCCTGGCCCATCCCCTAGCCCAACCTCCCTGAAGGGTTCTCTGTCTCCAGGTATAATCCTGGAGACACATCAGAGGTCACCTTGTCCATCCCCTTCCCTAAGAATATGGAGAATCCAGTTCTTCTGAATGCCCCATTCAGGGCTTTTCTCTTGCTGCATGCCAGGGTCAGGGGATATGGGAGAAGGAGAAGCAAATGTCAGAGCAGCTCACCTTGGGGACCTTGGGCAAGGGAGTTATGGGGGAAGGGAAGAGGCCCTTCCTGACCTAATCCATCCTCAAAGGCTGGAGCGTGCCCCACATCATCCCTCTCACCCCAGACAAGTCCATCCCACGCTCTCCAGGAGGCTCTCCCCGTGGGACACAGGAACTGCTGGTATAGGCCCAGGCCCTGGAATTGTCCCGGCCTGGTTCTGTCGGGTTGAGGGTGGGAAGGAAGGGCACACGCAGCCAGGCTCACCTGACATGCTGGTTTTCAGGGAACATTGGCCGTTCTTTCTTTTTCGCTTTCCATCTGGTGACCTGGCACTGGATGGGGGCAAAGTGGGCCGAATCAGAGAGCAGTCCTTGGGCAGCCCCCTTCTCATCCCATAGGCTGAAGTCATCCCCCATGCCTGACTCCCTCCTTCTTGTGTCCTCATCCTACCTCCCATCCCCAGGTCAACTGACAAAACTGAGAAGGGTCCAGCTATCTGGAAGCTTTGGGGAGAGAGATAAAGGGCTTGGCTGGGGCACAAGCATGTTCTAGGGCCCCAACATACATACACACACACACACACACACACACACACACACACACACACGAGCACGCCCATAATCTATAAGATAGCCACATATTTAAGCCTTCAGTACATGACACATATGCAGAAAGAATCTTTAGGACATGCTTAAAGCTATATAACCTTTAGAATACACACAAATGTGTGCAACATAAGACCAGCACACACGAGCAACTATGCTGCCTTCAGTATAAACCCAGCCACGGTAAACAAGAAGCAGGCTCTACCATCTATATCTATGCAACTTTCAAGGCTTTCTCAAATGTGTTATATGACCTCTAGGATATGCCCACATGTTACACAACCCTCTAGACGGGCACCTAATAATACCATGCCCCTCCCCCCAGTGAACATGTGACTTGATTTCCAGGTCATGCACACACGCTAAATAACCACAGTGGGACTTCCCTGGTGGCGCAGTGGTTAGGAGTCTGCCTGCCAACGCAGGGGACATGGATTCGAGCCCTGGTCCGGGAAGATCCCATATGCTGTGAAGCAACTAAGCCCGTGCGCCACAACTACTGAGCCTGCGCTCTACAGCCCGCAAGCCACAACTACGGAAGCCCGCGTGTCTGCCACAGCTACTGAGCCCACGTGCCACAACTACTGAGCCCGCGTGCTACAACTACTGAAGCCCGCGCGCCTAGAGCCCGTGCTCTGCAACAAGAGAAGCCACCGCAATGAGAAGTCCACGCACCGCGACGAAGAGTAGCCCCCGCTCGCCACAACTAGAGAAAGCCCACGTGCAGCAAGGAAGACCCAACACCAGCCAAAAATTAAAATAAAAGTAAATTAAATAACCACAGTGGACCACTAGAACCTAGACCCAAGAATATGAGAAAAGGATGGGACTCCCAGAGCCACCCAGTCCATGGCCTCCCTTTAGCAGAGCAGCAAACCTAGGCCCCGCTTGTGCCTGGTGACACTGTGGCTGGAGTCAGAGCCAGGACAAGGACGCTGGGCCCCTCCAAGTAAGGTATTAGCAACCCTCAGCCACTGCACACATATGTTGCCAGCCTCTCCACATACATGTTACATAACCTCGGCACACACAGGTTACATAAGCTTTCTACATGCATGCACGGATTGTATAACCTCCCACACCCACCCTGTGTGTGGCATGTTGCAGGGTCCTCCCCCCTCCCTCCACCCGCCTGGGGCCTGATGCGGCTCCCAACACACTGACACAGTGACCTTGGCCAGGGTCACAGCCACAGACAACTCTGTGTTCCACACGCCCTGGGGATTACCCCTGTCTGATGTCTACAACAGTTCGAGGGTCGGATCTCCCTCCTGCCTCTGGAGGGGTGGGTGTGGGGGGAACTCCCCGGCCACCTAGGCCCCAGTCGAGCTGGCAGTCTTCAGCAATTAACTAGACTCACAGCCTCTGGGTGCAGTCCCAGGGACAGCCACAAGGTGGCGCAGGGACATGGGGGAGGGGAGGCAGACAGGGGAGGGGCTGCAGTCCTGGGGGACCAGGAACTGGCATTCCCGCCTTTCTCAGAGTTAGCAGCAGACTTTCCCAGGTCCACAGAAGTCTGGGCAGGGAGGTACAGAGGCTGTAAGTGAGAGCTACGCAATGACAGGCTAAATCTTTTTCAGAGCCCCCTGGGGTGCGGACTGGGTTGGGGGGATACCCCCATTGCCCTACCCAGCTGCCAGCCCCATCCACTTCCTCTACCCCTCCAGGGACCCAGTCTTGGGCCCCAGGGCTTTGCTGGGCCAGGCCTCCGGCCTCCTGGCTCAGGATCTGGTCTCCTAGGCAACGGCCACACTACTCCCCAGAGCACCCCCTCCCCCACCCTCTCCCTGGCCATAGGCACAGGCTGTACCCAGCTCCCAGGGCACCACGCCAACTGAGACTGAGCTCTGTGCCACTTGGAGCTGATGGGAGAGGCAGAGACCCTCTGGGCTCCTGAAGCCCAATGCGGATAGTAGGGAACCCATCCCCAGTCGCGTGTGCAGGGCTGATGCCTCCTCCACGTGGGAGCAAAACCTTCATAGCTGGCATTCACCTTCCCTTCCTGGGAGGAGCCCCATGGCAATGCCCGCCCTTGCCCACGAAGGAAGAGCTTGTGAGGCTCCCAATAGGTTCCAAATATAAGCGTGAGCTGTGACCAACAGCTACTGGTGCATGTGCCCTGAAATGTCATGTCACATGCACCATGGCTTCTGGACAACACGCTGGTGGTCAGAAGTGAACAACCTGGTAGGGAGAGGAGGGGAATGGCAAGGCTTGGATTCCACATGCTCAGGTGAGGGTGGCTGAGGGGACACTGGGGGGCATTTGAGACTCCCAGCACTGTCAAGGGAGGGGCCACGTGCCTGCTGCCTGTAATTACTCTGCTCTGCATCACCTCCCCCTTTCAAAATGGGCATCTTTCCATTGAGGTGCCTAATTCCCTGCCGCATGGGAACATGACCTCATCTCCTGGGCAAAGGTAGGCAGCAGGCTTGTTGGCCTCATGCCCATCCCCCCACAGGTGCTTAAAAGGCCCAAGCTCCACTCTCTCGGGCCCAGCCAGGTGACCCTTCCTGTTGCCTAGGAGTTGGCACGACCTAGTTGCCAGACCCATTACCTGTTCTCCTCTGGGTCTGACCCACACTCCACCTTGCTTGGCTTCTGTTCCATTCACTTTAATTCCATCCAGGATGCCCTCCAGCACGCCAAGAGACTGGGGTGGGCACACTGGCCCCCCCGGCACGCCCACAGGCCGCCCACCCCCCGCCACCCAGGCCCTAGGGCCCAGCACCCATGGTGCCCGCCTCAGCACTTGGCCTTTCACACCATGCCCTGCGCCCCAAGGGGGGCGGGCGGTGAGAGGGGCCAGGGAGCAGCAAATAGTGGGGTTGTGGGGGAAGCCGGGTCTGTGGGGGGGTCCTGGGCTGGGGGAGTAGCTTCGGAATCTTGTCCTGTCCGGAGGTCCCTGCAGAGAGAGGAAAGAGGCAGGGATAAGGCGGCGCC
This sequence comes from Delphinapterus leucas, assembly GCF_059928025.1. Lineage (NCBI taxonomy): Eukaryota > Metazoa > Chordata > Mammalia > Artiodactyla > Monodontidae > Delphinapterus > Delphinapterus leucas. The sequence goes on along the minus strand of NC_143147.1, from coordinate 49,827,171 downwards.
ACGGTGGGGCTAGGTGAATAGGATTCCTTTGGTGCCAACATTTGGGGGCTCGTAACGAGATGGTGGTAGTCATGGAGGGCAGGCACCAGGACAACCCTTCAGATTAACAGACAGCAGGCAAGACTGGAGATCCACATCCTGCTCCCCAGACATGGAAAGGGATGGAGGGAAAGAATGAGGTCACCCATGTACCTCGTCTCAGCCCTCACATTCAATCAAGTGTCTGGCCCTTAATACGTGTCTATTAAACACCAGCTATTGTTACCACCCCCCAGTTTCCCTAAAACTCATCAGTATTACAGGGCAAGAGGCCACCAGAGATGAGCAGCTTCAGCCCAGGCATGGGGGGTACTGGTGAAGGAAGTGTGGTTTGTGGGGGCAGCATGCAGGGATCCTGAATGCCCACATGGGTGCCTTCACGGAGAGGGACGTTGCAAATAGTAGGGAGACGACCTCCCCGGCTGCTGGCTCAGTTACGACTCCCCAGTCCCGGCCCCCCAAGGAGCTTCCCATACAAGGTCCCGAATCACACTTCCCAGTCTGAGGACCAGACTTCCCAGTTGGTTTAGCTGAGCTGCCACTCACCAGGATGGCAAGAGGAGGGGAAAGGAAACTAACCCGCGTTAATGGAATAGAGAATATAGGCCCTCTGGTATCAGAGCTGCACAGGTGAGGAAATAAAGCCTCAGAAAGCCCGACCATTCACTCGAGTTGGCACAGCTAATGAGCAGCCTGCCTCCAATGCTTGCCTTGTCCTGCTACCTGGGGTCCAGGGCAGTGCCAACCTGGGCCAACCATTCCCCCCATGCTGCTCCGCTGACCCCAGCCTGCAGACCCGAGGCTCCGTGTCTGCACACACAAGGCAGGTGTGGGCACGTGAGAGGGGACAAAAGGTGCAGCTCTCCGCACACAGCCTCCATCGAGTGGCTGCTGCACCAGAGTCGTTGCCCCTGGGCCCCCCCGGCCCCACCCCTAGGAACTGATAAGGAGCCAGGGTGGGAGGGGAAAGGAGAGATAAGTCAGGCCATTGGGCAGGGTAGGACCCGGCTGGACCATGGGACAGGGCCTCTGCACTCAGACAGAAGGGTGGCCTACTCTGCTTTCGATGCCCCCGCAGACCAGAGCTGGGCACTGGGGGCTGGACAGGAGACATGGGGTGGAGGGGTGCGAGCAGGGAGCCTTAGCCCAGGGAGCCGTCAAGAAAGTAGGTCAAGTTTTTCTTGGCTTGCGGAGAAATTCCTGTTATAAATTTATAATGGCGTAGCCAGCCCTAAGGGGTGGAGATGGGGGGAGAAGGAGTGGGTGGGGATGCCCAGAGCCTGGGCATAGGGGCCTGCTGCTCTCATCCAGAGCAGTGAGGGGCTGGGGGCCGAGGCAGGCGTGGGCCTTGGGCTGGACAATAGAGGGCTATTTTCTGTCGCCTCTGTTTCCACTTCTATCTGTGCCCAGTGAAGCTTCCTTTGGTCTGTCTGTCTGCATCTGAATGTCTCTCTCTCTCTCTCTCTCTGGGTCTGGGTGTCTCCCTGTCTCCCCCTCCCCCCAAGACTGTGCCTCGGTGCTTGGCACACCCTGGCTGCGGTGCTGCCCCCGCCCGTCTCCTGCCCACCTGGCATACTGCCACCACTTGTTTACAGAAGCTGGAAAAATCCACTCGCCAGCCTGAGGCCTGAGTGCCCCCGGGGAGGGGAGGAGGCAGGCACAGGAGTGGGCATGCTGAGAGAGGGGCAGCCCTGCGAGCAGGCCCTGGAGGCAGGTGAAGGGAACCGGGGTGTGTGGGAATGGGTATCAGCGGCTACGGGCCAGACCAGGCAGGGAGCACCAGTGGCAGAGCATGGCATGGGCAGCTCCTGCCCCAGGCCACAGCTCTGGAAGACCCCTCCCCCTGACTTCTGCTACCGCCAGTTGCTACAGGGCACACCTGAGGCAGTGCCAACCTAAGCCACCATGTTTATTTTCCCTTCCCCCGACCCAGCCTGGCCTTAACTCCAAATGTGGCTGGGCACTGCCAAGGGCTTGCACGTGCCTGCTACAGGGGGTGGAGGGAGGAGGCCCCCACTCTGCCTCACCTCTATGCTGAGCCGAACGGTGCCTGATGCCACCCAGGCTCCACTGAGCCCCTGGTAGTGGGCAGGGAAGCAAGGTCCTGCCCTCACTGCTTAGGGCACCCTTGCCTGGCACCTAGCAGGAGGCTGGAACCCCTGGGGAGTCCTTGTCATCTCTCTGGGGACATACCTGGGCCTCTGAGGCGACAGGGCAGGCAGAGGGCCCAGCATGCGGGGAGGCACATAGCACACGAGCCTGTGTTAGCTGTGGGCAGAAAAAAGTCAGTGGGGCAGGGGGGCGGGGCAGAGATACCCATGCTGAAGGGCAGCCTCTCTCCCCTCCTCCTGGAGTCCTCAATTCCCCCAGTGCCAGCCTGGCACACCCCCTGCAGAGGAAGAGGATCAGCATCCCCCCAAGAGGCAGAGGGCTGGAGCTATGGGGCTCTGAGACTAGGCCGGACAGCCGGCAGGCAAGGCCCACCTGTTGGCTGGCCTGGCCACCCACTCCCTCTTTGTCAGATAAGAGATGCCTGGTGGCAGTGTGGGCAAGGTGCCTGCGGAGGGGGAAGCATTTCATTAAGCTTAAGTGCTTCTGCAACGGGGGGACTGAGACAAGAGGCCAATGCGGCATCCATGGGCACCATGCCATGTTCCTGCTGCTGGACTGTCCCACTCCGCAGTCCTGTGGACCCAAGGGACTCCCCGGAAGGACTCCTAGGGCTGCCAGAGGGGACCCCCTGCCCCAGAATCCAGCCCCCAATTCTGTGCCCACCACTCTCCTGAGTGTCTGCCCTTGGCTTGGCCCCACCTGTCAGGGCCCATGAACTTCGTCCTTAATGCTCTACGGGAAGCCCGGCCCTCCTCCTTGCCAACCACAGAGGGAAAGACTCACATAGAGAGAGGGGGGCTCAGAAAATGGGAGAAAGAGAAGAAGCAGAGGGGTGAAAGGGACGATGGGGGAAGAGGGGGAGAAGGATGAGGAGAGGCAAGAACAAAGAGATGGGCAGGGGTGGGGGCAGAGGCAGGGATGACAATGAAGCCAAGGGAGAGGAAGAAAGGCAGCAAGGAGATGGGAGTGGAGAGAGAAGGGTGAGGGAGAAAAGAGGACAGAGAAGGGAAGGGGAGACAAAGGCAGAAAGGTAACAAAGAAAGATGGGTGGGGGGTGCTTCATGCCCCGCCTAAGTCCCACCTCATGGAGGCTGGGGGGAGGGGAGAAGAGAAATGGTTTCCACGGTGACAGCTGGTTCTTGGTGGCCTGGCATGTGGGCTATTAATAGTGCTGTGGGGAGATTCACACCTCCCTCTCCCCTTCCCCTTTGCCTGCTGCTAGGGTGGGGGGAGGTACTTCTCCCCCACTCCCAATTATCTGGCACTGACGCCCTGACTCCACACCATGGGGGCCAAGAAGGGTGGCCAGGTGGCCACTGTAGCCCAAACACACACACACACACACACACACACACACACACACACACACGGGCATGCACAGGCAAACACAGGCATCTGTGTGCAGACACTGCCGCCTGTGCCAGCGTGGGCTCCCATGGACAGCCACAAACACAACAGCCCCGGGAGTCTGGAGATGGTGGAGGCTGTGGCAGCAACACAGGCACGCAGGTTGAGGAGTAGATGCCTCTCAGGGCTGGGACCTCTTCCTCCTCTCCCAGATCCCGCCCCCCCCCCCCCCCGTTTCTATTCTCAGGTATGGACTGAAGGGGACTGCCCCACCCAACCCGCTGTTATCCTAGTGCCAGCAGAGAGAGGAGGCGTGAAGGCGGGAAGGGAGGTACTATTTGGCAGGTGTGACATGGCAGTGGAGTACACAGACAGAGGCACCAGCTTGGCAAGTGCGGCGGGGGGGGCGTGGGTGAGCAGGGGTGAGGCAGCACTCTTTGGTGGGCTCTCGCTGGGCCCCCATGAGATGGCATTCTGGAGCTTAAGGGCAGTGACCCTTAAGTCTGATCTCCTAGCCACTGTGGGGCCTTGGAGGCTAGAGAATGGGAGATGGGGTTGGGGGATATAATATAAGGGGGAGATACGTTACTTAAACAAAAGGATCCTCTCCTCCAAAAGAATATAACAGGAAATTCCCCCCTGCAGGTCACAGACAGAAAGACATAAACAGTAGCCTTGACTTGGGCCAGATGCCCAGTATTAACATCAAAGACTGTGCTTCCCGCCCAGCCCCACCATAACCTCACCCACCTGCTGCTCTCCTGTCCCTCCTCCCACCCCAGGCCAGCTCCAGTCAGGCATTAAGGTGGGCGCCCAAGTCTAGGGCTCACCTCCATCCCCCTCACACCTACTGACGATGGTTGTGCCCACATCCATGCTTAAGAGCTCAGCCCCTTCCCTGTCAACCCACAGAACTTCGTGCCCCCTGCCCCAGTTCCCCCCAGAAATGGAGGGGGAGATCCAAATAGCCAAGAAGGCAGAGTTAGGAGCACCCACAAGCTGGGCATACTCTCCTTGCCCTCCCCCCAGCAGCCAGCGGGTAATCGGAGCTGGGAGGTGGGGCAGCTGAAGGCTGGAGGCATGAATGTCACAGGGCCAAGGCGCTCAGTGCAGATGGCATCAGGGGCACAGGGCTTGGGGTCCTCCCTTCCCCACTCCCCTCTTCCAAGGAGGAGGCTGCAGAGAGGAGTCTGCAAGCCCTGGGGAGCACACCCAGGAGGGAAGGGAATGGTGGATGGGAAAAGAAAAGCAGGGATGTTCTCCCAGGCACCCCAGAGAGGCGGGAGATAGCCCCCACCCAAGCAGAGCTGGCCGAGGAGGGGAGGCGGGGGAGAGGGACGAAGAGAGAAGCGGGGAGAGAGAAGCCAGGAGAGGGAGGGAGGGAATGGGGAGAGAGAGAGATTGAAAACCGTGTGTGTGTGTGTGTGTGTGTGTGTGTGTGTGTGTGTGTGTGTGAGAGAGAGAGAGAGAGAGAGAGGGAGAGAGAGAGAGAGAGAGAAGGAGGGAGGGAGGGAGGGAGGGAGGGAGGGAGAGAGGGAGGAGGGAGGAGGGAGGGAGGAGGGAGGAGGGAGGGAGGGAGGGAGGGAGGGAGGGAGAGAGGGAGAGAGGGAGAGAGGGAGAGAGGGAGAAGGGAGGGAGGGGAGCGCATACGAGGGAGGGAGAGCAGGCGAGAGCGAGCAAGTAAATGCAGCTGAGTCTCCCGCACACACACGGACACGTGCAGACACACACACTCACCCCGCATGCGCAGAGCCTCGGGCTCGGGGTACCCCATTCCAGCAGATATTCAGAGCCCTCCCCAGCCCACACATGCCCAAAACACGCATACATGGATTGCACGCACAACACACCCACTCACTGATGTGTACAAAGACGCTGATAGCCACCAAAGCCTCAGGTCCCGTTCCCCTTCCCTCGCCCACGCCCCACGCGCCTGGGTAAAAGAGAAAATGAAACAGGCAGCTAAGGCTCTAGGAGCCAAGAGCTCATCTCTTCCTTACAAGAGTAAAAGAGGAGGAAGAGGGCTGGGAGCTGGGGCCAATCACGTTGCTCTGCTACTGCTGGAGGTGTGGCTGTGCCTTTGGCCCTAACCTTTAACCCCAGTCCCCAGCGCTGGGTGCCCACCTCTAAAGCAGGGGACCAAGGATAGCATTTTCTGGGCACCAATAAGTTCCATCTTGCTCCCCTTGTCTACCCGGAGAACTTCTGACCCCTCCCTCTGGACCACCTCACACAATGGCATGCAAGCGGGAGGTCCCCTTTGGTGCCCCAGCCCTGGCCTGCCAGGAAGGCAGGCGACACCATATGCCTGAAAACCACATGCTCCCCTCCCTCCAGCAGCCCCAGATGCCTCTGTGAGAGATGGAGAACTGTCTCTGGTTCCAAGCAGCGTGTGTATCCGCACCCTGGAGCGTTCCAGGCCTTGGGAAGAGAGGAGAATCCACAGGCGTTGTTTGCCGTGCCAGTGCCAGGATGCAATACCGACTGACCACAGGTGTCACCCCACGTTATGTTATTTACCCTCACTCTGCGTGAGGTGGGCATCACTGTCTCCAGATTATGAAAACCTAGGCCCAGCGTCAGAAACTGGCACATGGTGAAAACCCAGCCTCCAACTCTCAGCCTGCACTCTTCCCGCCGTGGTCACGCTCGCCTCCCTCCCCAAGAGGCGCGAAAGTCCCCCAAGCACCTTTAGAGCCATGAGAACCAGGGTTGAGATGAGCTCCCTACTCCAGAGGCTCCCCAGTGGCCTACCACAAGGCATATCCCCACCACTGTCCTGGGGGAGCTGCATAAAAGGGATCTGGGGGGAGAGAGGAGTCTTATCACCAGACGCAGAGGAAAGGTGGCAACCCAGGACAGACCCTGGATCTCGAGGTGCCACGCCTAACACCCTCCTTATTCACTGCCACCGTCCTCCACACTAATGCCCCCTCCATGCAGGGCTGGGGAGTCTGTCAGCCCGGGCTGGGTCCTGGTTGATTGATCAATGGCAGGCAGCTGAGATGCTGTGTCCCCAGGAGAGAGGAAGTGTGCCGTACTCTACTCATAAGAAAGGAGCGGGGGTATGGAGAGAGCCTGCTTTCCTTGTTTTTTCTCTCCCCCATTCCCAGTGCTCAGACTTGTCCTAACCAGAGATGCAGTGATGCCCAAACATTCATGCATTTGCCCCTAACTGGGGAGGTGTGTCCAGGCTGAGATGTCAAGAGCTCCTTTTAAGAAGCAGCTAAAAGGTGATCAGAGGAGGGCAAGGCAGAGGGGCTCCAGGCTGCACAAACTCATGCGGGAGGGAGAGGGGACGTGGAGGCTGAGGAGGCTGGCGATTAGGGACCCACTATCCCTACCACGCCCCATCCCCATCCCATTCCTGTGATGTCTAGGAGATCCAATTCTCCACCGAGCTTCTCCAAGAAGTGACCTACAGACTTCCTTGTTGTAACAGCTAACACATACAGCGCTTGTTATGCACCAGGCACTTGTTAAAGCATTTTATGTATTCTGACTCCTCTAATCCTCAAAAAGCTGAATGAGGTAGGTATTATCATCCTCAATTCACAGACAAGGCAAGTGAGAGGTTAAATCGCTTGCCCAGGAGTATACAACGGAAAAGTGGCAGGGCTGGGATTCAAACCCAGGCAATCTAGTTCCAATATATATATGTATATATATATATATATATGTATATATATATATATATATATATCCCTGCTTTTAACCATTACAGCATATCACCTGCTAGAGGAACAATATCTTGTTCTTTCATCCAGCTATGTGTTCCCTGTGACCCAGCCTCAGTTTCCCTTTCAGTAGCAGCCATGGATTCTCTATGGTAGAATCCCTACCAGTGCCTCCTCATCCATGGTCTGGGCCACAGCTAGAGGGGAGCATGGCCAGAAATGGTAGATGTCCCCTGCTCAAACTCCCTCTCTGGAAGACTTGCCACTCCGGGCTGGAGGGCCAGCGCATGGGAGAAGGCCTCACGAAGTCTGGGCAGCTGTACCCTCAGAACCAGGCTCTGAGGCTGGGCAAAGCAGACACAGCTGTTGGGCATCTCTGAGGTGGGTCTCAGCTGCCAGGGGTGTGGAGAAAGGCCACTGTGAGTCCTGCCAAAGACCCAGCTCAGCCGGGTCCTGCCAACTCCTGCCACTGCCCCTGGGGGCAATTATTTTCCAGCAGGTCAGTGTGGAGGGAGCCCCCTCACCGGCCTGTTTGGGAGCTAGCTAGCCATGGCCTGCACACCCAGGCCTTCCACCCAGCTGGTGTCCCCTGGCTGAGCCTGCCAGCCTGAGAGATCAGCATGGGCAGTGGCCGACCCCCTTTCCTTCTCCCCCCCACTCCCAGCCCCCCAAACTCGCTGGCCGCAGCTGCAGTACTGAGGAAGTGCAGGATGTCCTGAGCAGCCAGCTGAGCCCCCTGCCCCCCACCCCAACCTCCCGCTGACCCCAGAGGCAGGGCAGGCGGGCCGAGGGGCGGGGTTTGAGTATGAACAACTGGAGAAGAATGAAGAACCTCACCACCAGTTCCCAGCTCTGAGCAAGGAGGCTGCGGCAGAAACGGAGATCAGAACAGGGGTCGACGGGGTCAGGGACAGGTGAGAGTTACAGACTAGCAGAGAAGCGAGGAGGGAGGAGACACAGCGGAGACAGAGCGTTGGAGCGAAATTCCAAGTCAAAAATACACATCACTCACCCAGACACTCACCAACATACTGCCTCCTACGGCAGGCTTCCAAGTTTAGACAGGAGGGCAGAGGTGGGTAAAGGGGCCAGACTCACGGTGGGAGGCAGGAACTCAGCTGGGGGCCCATGAGCATCCCCAGGAATGGCTCAAACAACCCCAGCAGGGGCGGCTAGGTTCCTTATTTGCTTTTGGGGTGGGGATAGAGGCTGCTTCCTAGGAGCCAGGTTTCCCCAAGACGCCCCTCCCCCCAGCAGCCAGGATCATCTCAGCTCCTGAAGTCACTGAGCACTGCTTCAGGTCCATGACTCGGCCCTCTAGAACTCCCCTACCCCCTACTCTCTTTGCTCTAATTTCTCTGTCCCTCAAAAAAAAAAGAACTTCAAAAAAGAAGACAGGAGGAAGCTTGAGGGGAAAAGTCTATGACTGTATGTCCATCTAGGGGTGTGCCTGACTGCACAGCTACACCGTGCGCATCCAGAGTTGTAGACCTGTGACTGTGTGGGCCTGAGCCTTGTAAGTGCCTTCTGCACCTGAGGCCCTGGGACTGTGTGCAAATGAGTGTACCTGTGTCCGGAGTTCCCACAGTCAATCAATTAACAAGTATTTACAGAGCACTTCCTATGCTAGGCTCTGGGTGGGATCCAGAGCAATTCCAGAGATTCTCCCAGGTCTCAAGGAGCTCACCATCTGGGGGGGGGGATGACAAGCGAAAGAGGCGGAAAATGTTATCGTGAATGCATGCCTTACACCATTATGGGAGCAGGGGTTTTGTGGTATACAGAACCTCAGAGAGCCACAGTAAGAGTCCAGGAAAATACTTGTTACTAAGTTGTGTATCCGTGTGTTGATGTGTAACTGCATTTGCGTTTGACTGAGTGACAGCGACTGATACGGCAAGGAGATGATGCCTGTGTGACTGGGCTCATGCGAGCACGTGTGTGCCTGTGAGTGACAGGGTCTTTTGTAATGTACGGCTGTGTGCAATTGCTCTGTGTTCATGCAAGCGTGCGATAGTGACTTTTTCTGTGTGGGTGACAGCGACTCCTCCTTGCTGTGTGTGACAGCATCTCCATGTGACCCTGTGCATGGGTATGTGCATGGGTTGGTCTCCCTGCTCTTGGTCTCCTGTGGGCGTGTCTCACCCCTCTGAGCTCCCCTGTGCAGTGGCAGCCAGCCTCTTCCCTTGTCCCCATGTGGGTGTGTCCAGCAGCTCCTGTCCTTGAATCCGCCTGGGTGTGCATGTGGCTGTCTATGTGGGCACATCTGTGTGTCTGCATGTCACGTTTGCTTCCCCCCTCATCTTGGACAACAGCCCCCTTCATCCCTTCCCCCTCCTGGGGCCAGAGCCAGCACTGAGAGGTGGGCTCCCATCTCACTGACTTTCCTTCTGCAACCTCCACCCCTGGAAACGCGTGGCTCTCTCCATTGCCCCTATCATCCCCCACCCCGCAGGCTTTTCCTTCACACTGGACTAGGGAAGGCCCCAGGCAGAGAAGGGGCACCAGAGACACGTTGCAAGGGGAGGGAAACGGGTGGCACACACAACACGGGTCCATTCCTCCCTCTCTTCCCTAACCGCCCTAGCTTGCAACTCCCTTAATCATCTAGGAACCCTCAGATACACCCCCCGCCCCGCACACACCGCCCCCCCAACCAGTCGCGTTTTTGCAATTAGGAGTGTTGCAACCAGAGAGCCATGTTCAATTGGGGAGGCGGGTGAAGGGGGGGGACTTCCTCCTCCCGGGGCCAGTGCAAGCCCACCCCCCACCCCACTCCTACCGCCCTCCGCAGCTGGAGGCAGCTTTGCAAAGGCCACTCGGCCTCGGCCTGGGAGGCTAGGGGTGGGAGCTGGGGGGGCAGGCCTCCGGCGCACCGTAAACAAACCGCGGCGCGGCGGGCGGGGGAGCTCCGGCGGCCGGCAGCGGGGCCGGGCCCGGGAATGCGCAGCGGACGGGCCGGACAGAGGCCGGGCGGGCCCTCGAGGGGGAGGCCCGGACGCCATCTCCGCCGGCGAACCCCGGGGCCCACCGACCTCCCAGCAACGCCTCTCTTCCCCAGGGCGTAAGTTGCAAGCTCCCGGCCAGTGACAGGGTCACCGGGGCGTCCGGGAAAGCTGAGGCTGGCAGCGGGTACCCCTCGGGCGCCCCCAGCCCACCTGGGAGCTGGCCAGAGAGCCCCGCGGCTTTGCATAATCAATCGCGATGCATTTGCATATTAATGCCCCCTCGCTCCCTCCCCCTTACCTCGGCGTGGCGCGCTGGACCGGGCTGGGCAGCGACGCGGGGGTCTCAGCGCCCCGTGCCGGGGGCGTCCATGGGGGGCCGGTGGGGCCCGGGCCGCCCGCCTCCTGCGCCCGGGTGTGAGTGCGAGTGAGCGCGGGGGGGCGGGGGGCGAGTGTGGCGGCCCCGCGGCTCCTCCGGCAGAGGCGGCGGCCGCTCTTAGCTCCTCCCTCCCCCGCCCCACTCTGGCTGGGGCTCGGGCTCTGCGCGCCCGGCCGGCTCTCGGCTGCTCCCTGCAGGCCGCCTAGACGCCGCCGCCGCCGCCGGCCCCAGCCTCCCGCCCCCCGCCCCCCGCCCCCCGCCGCGCCCCGGGACCCCGGCCAGCTGCCCCTCGGCCGCCTCTGCCCCCGCCCCGCCCGCACTTGCCCGCCCCACTCCAGGCGTCTCCGGCGGGAGTGGTACTTGGTGACATATTTTGGAAGAGATGTCATTTAGAAAATAGCCTTCCCTTGCTGGAAGAATTGCAGGGTTGGGGGAGATGCACCACGGGGATGGAGAAGGGCTTATCGGCGAGCCGCCTGCACCTTAGAAGTCGGGGGGAAAGTCTAAATACCAAACCCCAGGAGGTTTAGAGTTTGTTTTGAGTTCGGGTCCCTTCTCTGCCAGTAACTCACTGTGTGACCTTGAACAAATCACCACCGCTCTAGGTGGCAGAGCTTCCTCAAGCTTAAAATTTGAGGATTGTGCACGGTTACCCCTGGGGTCCTTTTAACCTCAATCATCCTGTGTTTTAATCCTTTTGGAGGTATGCTTCCCCATTACCTCCCTCGCAGGCTCATTTCTAACATCATTACCTGATCCACTGCCTCCTCTTTCAAATGTCACCCTCCCCCAGTATAGGCTTTTTCTATTCACTGTCACCAGTCATTTCCTCAACAATCTGGTCCTCTTGCTGAGCTGGGGAGGGGGTAAGGCTTGCCCTACCCCATCAACTCTCAGCTTCACAGAGGTGGTTTTTCCTCCCATGTTTGCCCCCCCCAATCCAAATGTACAGGGCCAGTCTAAGGAGGAGGGTGGGCTGTGTAAAAATGGATCCCCTTCCCCAAAGGAGAGGTCTCCATCATGCCAGCCTCATGCACACACACACACACCTGCATTCACGGACATAAAACCAACCCAGTGACGCCAGATCCTTTCATCTCAGGATCTCCCAGCGCCAGGCAGAGCCCTAATTACCCCAGCACCCTCCCCCACCCCTCCGGTTCACCTGCTGTCATTAGCTCAGTTTTTACCAGTGGGGGCCATAGCCTTCCCACGGCTCCCAGGGCGGGGCCCTGTCTCCACTGTCTGCTCTTGGAGAGGTGTGTGTGTGTGTGTGTGTGTGTGTTAAGGGGAGCTGTTCTACCAGTTGCCCAGTTTGTACTGAATCACTTGTCAAATGTGGGGTTCTGACCAACAGCCTATCTGAATTGGGCTGCCCTTGGTCTTCTTAGTCTCAGCCACCTGCAACCTCAGCTCTGTTGGAGCCACTTCTTTTGGGGGTATTGGGGTTTGCAATGCATGGGAGAGGGGAGAGTGACTCTCTTGGGACCCCCTGGAATCAAGGGGATGAGAAATGCATGGGATGCAGAGTGGAGTGGTGGTGATTAGGGGTTTGCAGTGGGGGAAGGGAGCCTGCAGTGGGGAATTGGGGCTGCAGTGTGCAGTGTCAGCATGCAGTAAATGAACCTGTGGGTTCAGCCTGGGCTCACGGTGGACATGCAACAGCTGCAATATGGGGCAGGAAGCTGATCACGCAGGGTCAGGGCAGCATGCAGGGGGAGGTGCAGTGATGGTGGCTGTCTGCCAATCAATGCCACCTCCTCAGTGATCGGGTTTGGCTGATGGGGGGGGGCGCAGGGCAGGGCTGCGGTGTGCAGCACTTAGGGTGCAGGCTGTACCATGTATGGAGATAGTCCCCTGGGAGTGGGCTGCCCAAGGAGTTAGGCGGTACACAATCTCAGTACGTAAGATACATTTATGAGATGAGGTGCTGTGTCCTCTGCATCCATCAGCCAGAAGCAGGAGGCAGTGGAGAGGTCTAGCAGCAATCTGGATGGAGTCCAGAGCGAGAAGGTGAAAGTGCTATGGTTTTTGTCTCCCCTCCGTTCTGGCTTCCCCACCACATCTTTTTTTTTTTTTTTTTTTTTGTGGTATGCGGGCCTCCCACTGTTATGGCCTCTCCCGTTGTGGAGCACAGGCTCCGGACGCGCAGGCTCAGCGGCCATGGCTCACGGGCGCAGCCGCTCCGCGGCATGTGGGATCTCCCCGGACCGGGGCACGAACCCGTGTCCCCTGCGTCGGCAGGCAGACTCTCAACCACTGCGCAGCCGCTCCGCGGCATGTGGGATCTCCCCGGACCGGGGCACGAACCCGTGTCCCCTGCGTCGGCAGGCAGACTCTCAACCACTGCGCCATCAGGGAAGCCCCCCACCACATCTTTTTGATGAAAGGCCCTAAAGTTATTGGATGAGGGAGACTTTTTGAAATCCTAGACCCAGAGCCATAGAAAATGAAGTGTCTCCTGATCCATCTTTTTTCCCCAGGGCCAGAGTGAGCACCTTGAACTCAAAGATGAAAGTTCACCATTCTTATCTTCTCCTTACCTCTCTCCCTTTCCTTGGCTCCAGATGTGGGCTGGTAACAGACCTGGGCAAGGACAAAATGAAGGGCATACTGCCTCCAAAGCAGGCATCTTGCCAGATGCCAGGATCCAGCCCAAGTCTGTGCTTATAGCCCCTGGCCCTGTGTTGCATCACTCCCGTTCCCACCGCACTCACCCTGCCTACCCCCATTTCTTGAAGCTTATAGCTCGCCTCATGGTCATTTCATCCCCAACTCATGTTCCCTCCTTGCCATGAAACCTCTACCGGGATGCTCCTACCATCCCCGCCACCCCTGCTTCAGCGCTGAGTCCAAGGGGAGAACAGAATGGTGGGGCATGAGTGAGGATGGATAGAGACCCCGCAAGGGGATACATCTGACGGCCCCCTCCCTCTTAGACTTTGGTTGCCAAGGAGGCAGTAAGAACAGCCTGTTCTCTGGGCTCCCATTGGAACAGCTATGCCCAGGCCCCTCCCTCTCTTCCTTCCCTTTCCTTCTCTCCCTCCCAGACTGTTGCTAGGAAGCACCCCAAGATTTCTCAAGGGTCCCACCCCTAGAAGCCAGGGGATCCAGATTGCTTTCTGAATAGCTTCCCCAAAAGCCTGGAAGCCAAGACCCCACAGAGCATTCTCCACCCCATGCCAAGAAGCCCCAAACAGTTTGGGGGAACAGGGGACAAGCCCTCTGCCAGCCTGTCCTGGAACTAGCTCAGTGGCCTGGGCCTCAGTAATTCCTCTCCCCATCTCATCTTGACCTCCTGGGCTCTGGGTGATGTCAGCAAGTGATGAGGTGTCCAGCAGACACCCCTTGACTCTGCAGACACAGCCCCACTTATTGGGGAGTTCTGGAAAGACTCTGGAAAGCAGAGGAAGCTGAGGTATCACCAACTAAGAGAACTTAAAACCCAGGTATTTCTCCCTCTTACCAATTTTTTAATCAAGAAAAGATGGTGGACATGGAGGAAAGAAAGGGGGGTCAGTTTATGGGAATTGGGGATTAAGTGGCTGGCAGAGATGAGAGACTGGGAAATTAGCAAACAATTGTCCTGCTAAGAGTAAAGTGGCCACTTAATGCCCCCCTATCAACCACATTTGTCCCATCACGTGCCCTGGTTATGGGTCACAAAAAAGAATCAGCGAAGGGACTCGGGCCTGGCTGAGCCTTGCGTTTGGTATCTGAGGATAGAAATGGAAAACCAAGTTGACACCTTCTCCAGGTTGTCTTTCAGAGTTTCTCCTACTTTTATTCATTCATTTGACACTTTTTTTTGAACATTTAATACATGCCAGGTATTGGATCCCCTAAACGTGCCCAGCTTCTGGTTTCTCTGCCGTGTGGATCCCCTTCGTCCTGCTTTGCCAGGAGGAGAGAGGAGGGGAGGGGTATGGGGCAGTCTCCTTTACCTACCACACTGCAGCCCTCCCCCTTCAGCTAAAGGAGAGGTGGGACAGGTTGATGTGGAGGCCAAGAGTACAGAGTGGCTCTCAGGGCCCGGAGGAAGGAGCAGCTGGCCTGTCCAGGATTCAGGATCACAGCACTCTTTTCTCCGTGCTGGAGGGTGTGGAGAGGGAAGGCATCCTTCAGGGTGTTAGGGAGGAAACAACTCCAAGGATTGGTTCAAATTCTGCCTTTCACTGTCCTGGCTTGTCTCTTTCTGGACCTTTCCTGGGGGCAGTGGGAAGACAGAGATGGAACTGTGGGCATCCAGGAGCTGTCCCTGGAACTACCTCGTAGCCTTCTCCCCCATCTTCCTCTTCCCCAGATAGACAGAGAGCAGGGATTCTGAGGTGGGGACTGGTGGGGGGAGGGAACTGGTTTGGAGCCAGCTGTGTATGAGTGTGTGGGAACAACTCTCTTTCTTTCCCACCCACCTGCTGCCAATTAACTCCCCTTAGTGGGGGGACCCAGGCAAGCATCCAAAGGAAAATGTTCCAGTTAGAGGAGGGGAAACGAGTCAGTTACCCTATAGAGAGAAGGGAAGATGAAACCCTTTGTGCGTTGTATGCTTACCAAGTATTTCAGTGTTTCTGGGTCTAGACTTGCCACTTTTCCTTATACTTCTTTACAGCCTAGGTGAGGAATGTTTCCATGTCCTTGGTTACCAAAACCCCAATTCCTCACAGCCTCTTACCCCACCCCAAGTCCTCACTCTGACCTAGTTCCTTTTCTGCTACTGCTCCAGTGTCGCCATGTCACTCTGCCTGGCTGGCTTCTATCTGCCCCTCTTCTCCAGCCAGACTCCTTCCCCAGCCAGACCAGGCAACAAGATGAAGAGCTTGGGGCTCAGGGCTAAGAGAGCAGAAGTGGGAGCCCAGTCTGTATCAGTGCTGAGGGAGAAGGAAAGGATAGCCAAGGAAAGTGGAATATGTAAGAGGGGCTGTGTGTGGGGTGGGTTTCCTTCTATACACAAAGGGGATGTTGGCATCTCTTCTCTCATCCACAGGAGTATTATCATGGAGTCCTGTCCTTGTGGAGGGCAAGCCAAGAGCTTGTGAGTCCTAGGAAGCTATTCTGGTCTGAAGGGAAGCAGTGGTGTACAGAAAGGCTGTCTCTGAAATTGACAGACTAGAGAGTCAGGCCAAAGTAGAGAAATTGGAAATAGCCCTTGCCCAGAACTAAGGAAGCCCTTTTAGGGAATTCCCTGGTGGTCCAGTGGTTAGGACTCCATGCTTTCACTGCCAAGGGCCCAGGTTCAATCCCTAGTTGGGGAACTAAGATCCCACAAGCCATGCGGCATGGCCAAAAAAATAATAATAATAAAAATAATAATAAGGGAGTCCTTTCACACCCTTAGAAGTCCAGTCCTTGGGGAAACCCTGCCAAGCCAAGAGAAAGGGCTGCTGGTGACAGGTGGGGGATAGGGAAGGCAGACTGTCTCACCACAGAAGCCACCTCCCTGCCACTGTAAAGTGGGGAGGAGGCGCCCCCCAGAGATCTGCCAGCTTCCTGAAAGAAGGGGATGATTTTTTTTTTTTTTGTGGTACGCGGGCCTCTCTCTGTTGTGGCCTCTCCCGTTGCAGAGCACAGGCTCCGGACACACAGGCTCAGCGGCCATAGCTCACAGGCCCAGCCGCTTCGCGGCATGTGGGATCTTCCCGGACCGGGGCACGAACTTGTGTCCCCTGCATCGGCAGGCGGACTCTCAACCACTGCGCCACCAGGGAAGCCCAGAAGGGGATGATTTGAGTTCAGACTATCACTATCCTCAGGGCCCAAACGTTCTCCACTCCCATGTGGACTGGACCAGATACCTACTAAGTCAGGAGCAGTAACAAACTTGACAGTTTTTCTGCAAGAGGGCAGTTTGGGCTCTGAGGGATGGGAAAGGAGCTGCAGGATCCAGGGTTGGGTCAAGGTGGGGAGCCCTAAGCTGCAGTAACAGCAAAGAGATGAGAGGAGGGAAGAGGCAAAGGTAGAGTGAGGGGCCTGGGAGAAGAAGGGGAGCCAGATATGTAAGGGACTGCTGAGAAAAAGGGTCTGTGGCTGTCTCCAGTATATGTGTGTGTGTGGGGTGGGGGGGAGTTTGGAGGTTAAGTGTGAGGAGTCTGGGCTCTCCCTCCTTCCTGCTTTGGAAGCTTTGGCTACACATATTTGGCAGCTGTTTTGTATAAACATAGTTTCCCCGTGGTGTCGCTTGGGCAGGCACTAAAGGGAGCAGAATGGAAGGGGTTGTGGTGGGTTATGGGGATGGAGGAAGGCCATAGGCAGTCATGACCTTAGAGGGATGTGATCTGGCTCTCCTCCAGGTACACTCTCCTCTTCAGAACAGGAGTTCTTGTCTCCCTGTTTCGACTATGCTCCAGATACCCAGGATCCTGTGATTCTCTGCCCTGAGGGCCTCATGTTTGCTTCCAGGGCCTTAGTGGACTGCTCTTCCAGAGTCATCCCTCTGAGAACTGATTTTGCCACTGAAAGTATGACCAAAGAATGGTTATTGGGAGATATGGATGGAGCTTGGACTCATGGATGGGGATATGAGGCTCCTTACAGTATGGGATGGGGGGCTGAAAATAGGGGTAGCAGGACACTGGCTGGAGGCTTCCATGTTGTTCTGGTTGTAAATGTTAGCGATGACCTGTCCACGGGACAGGACAGGGATGAGGCCTGTGTATAGGGAAGCTCAGATGAGGCCCAGATGTTGGAGTCAGAGGTGGGTAGCATTTGCTTTTGGCTTCTCACTGCAGGGAAGGGAGGAAGAAGGGCTAATACCCCAAACACTGGACATAATTATCTATGATATGGTTCCATAGGATAAAGCGAGACATTATATTGGTTTTAATAAACATTTCTTTAAAGAATAGTTTTAGATTTATAGGAAAAAATTTGAAGATAGTAGAGGGTCCTTATGTACCCCACACCCAACCCCCCGCCTTTAACCTCTTACATTAGTATGGTTCATGTTACAATTAATGAACCAATATTGATACATTTTTATTAACGAAAGTCCATGCTTTATTCAGATTGCTTAGTTTTCACCTAATGTTCTTCTGTTTCAGGATCACATTCAGGATACCAAGTTACATTTAGTCATTGTGTCTCCTTAGGTCCTCTTGACTGTAACAGTTTCTCAAACTTTCCTTATTTTCTATATCCTAAACCTCAGTTTCCTCCTTACGTCTCCCTGTAGTCAAGCAGTATTCTGGGCCAAGAGATTCTGAGAGGACTTCCAGATTTGGGGGTGAAGTAGTGGGTGAGGTGTGTACAACTGACAGAGACTCAGTGTCACTTCTGGAATACAGGTGTGGAAATGAGAAGAACTCAGGTAGATCCAGGGGTTTAGGAGAACAAAAGGAGGCCAGGAAAGGGAAAACCTATTGCTGAACGTATGCCACACCTTTGGTGTGCCTACTAACTACGGGTAATGGAAGGGTGTCGGAAAGTGATTTAAATGCTCGGTCGATAGTGACGTCACTGGACGATGCCTGATAAGCGGGAGACCTTTCGAGAGCCTTTCTCCCTAAGCCCCCCGAGTCTTTGGGATGCCTCAGCTCCTAGTAGTCTTTTCCTAAAGGAGAGAAACAATGCGAGCTGACCAGCTTCGTCTCTTGGGTTCCTCGCTTAGCTTCCTCGCTAGCGGAGTCCAAGGAACTACAACTCCCAGAAGACATCGTGGCACGAGCGGTCTCTTGCTGCATTCCTACTGGTTCATGTTTGTAACTCCCAGCCAATAGAAAATTAGCTCTTTGATAAGTGCCAAAATGGCGGTACCTAGGATCTAGGACTGGATTATCCGGTAGGCTTAAATTTGGGGAGGTGGTGGATGAAAAGGAAAGAGGGAATTATAGTTTTAGGGTTGGGGAAGGTGGAGGGAATGCGGGGGGGGGGGAATCTGGATTTGGGGTGGTAGTGGTTGAGGGACGCAGCCAGAGCTAAGGGCGTATTTAGGCAACCGGAACTGGCTTAACCCCTTGGTACCCATTTATTTTTCGTATTAAGCCCATTTGACACCCTCTTCTTAGTGCTCCAGTTTAGAGAAAGTTGATTCAGGAGGGAAAAACCCGACAGGATCCCTACTTTGCCCCTTTCTCCTTTTCCTCATTCTAGTTCTGCCTCCCTTTAATCTTCCTGTATCTTCTCCATTCCAGTCAACTCTGTGCTGCACCCCTTCCCCCCGCCCGCCGTTCTTTTCCTCAGAATCCCCTAGCCCCTTCTCTAGCTCGACTTCTCCCACCTCAAGGCTGACCGCCACTGGCCCCGCCTCCTCAGAGTAAAATCATGAAGGTGGTGAACCTGAAGCAAGCCATTCTGCAAGCTTGGAAGGAGCGATGGAGTGACTACCAGTGGGCAATCAACATGAAGAAATTCTTTCCCAAAGGAGCCACCTGGGACATTCTCAACCTAGCAGGTCTCAAGTGAAGTAGGAAGGAAGGATGGGAGGGCTAAACCCAGAATTGTTGTAACCACTCAGTCTTCCTTTGTTATTCCCCTTGCAGAAGCACTACTGGAGCAGGCCATGATTGGACCTTCCCCCAATCCTCTCATCCTGTCCTACCTGAAGTATGCCATTAGTTCCCAGGTAAACTCTTCCACCTATGCCAGAGAAGGAGGGTTTGAAGGTAAAAGACTTGGAATACAGTTGTCAGCTCACACTTTCTAGGTGAATTTGTTTGAACACATCATTTCTCTGAGCCTCAGTTTTCTTGTGAAAATAATAAGACTTCATTGGTTATGATGAATATTACATTAACTTATTCTATCAGTAAATATTCACAGGTGCTTGTATGTGCCAGACGGTGCCATAGGCTCTGGGGATTTAGCTGTGAACAAGGTCTAATCCAAGCACTCAAGGAGTATAGTGGGTAATCCAGTCATGTGAATAAGCAGTCAGTCACAGGATGGGACTATGATGTAGGCTCGGACAGAGTACTATGGGAGTACATAGGAGGGATACCTAATCCAGCCTGAGCAACCAGGTAGGAAGTGATGTTAAACCAAGATGTGAGTGTTGAGTGGGAGTTAGCCAGGCAGATTGATGAGTGTGTACAGAGCCGAGAAAAGCATATGCAACGGCTGGGAGACAGACCTCACATGATGTTTCGGAGCTGAAAATAATGTGGTGTGGCTAGAGTAGCAGTTTTGGTCTCAGGACATTTTGTATTCTTAAAAATTGAGTCTCCTACAGAGCTTTTGTTTAGATGTATTATATCTGTTCACATTTACCACTTTAAAGATGAAAGCTGAGAAATGTAAAAACTATGTATTTAAAAATAATAAAAAGTAAACCCATTATATATTAATATAAGTAAAATTTTAATGAAAAATAACCATATTTTACAAAACAAACAAACAAAATTAGTGAGGAAGGTGGCATTGTTTTACAGTTTTGCAAATCTCTTTAACTTTGACTTAATAGAATACAGCTGAATTCTCACAGCTGCTTCTGCATTCAGTTGTTGCAGTAGGCTGTTTCAGCTGAAGTATATGAAGGAAACATGGCCTCACACATCAGGTATTTAGTTTGAAAAGGGAAGGACATTTTAATAAGCCTTTCAGATAATTGTAGATATTCTTTGACATTACACTAAAGTTCAATAGGTGATGTGAAATCACATCAATGAACTTTTAACACTCTGTTACATTAAAATCCATTGGTCTCTCTCTTACGCTTTGAATAGATCTTTTACCCATGCCTGATTTTATAAATTGTGAATTGGTCATTTGGTAAATATCCATTACTAAGTTATATAGATATTCTAATTGTTGACACATTTAATTACATAGTGTCATCACATGTCATGGAGCCTCTGGGACATTCCACTGTACAATTGTGAGAGAATAAGAGTAAAAAACGGGGGCTTCCCTGGTGGTACAGTGGTTAAGAATCCACCTGCCAGTGCAGAGGACACGGCTTCAAGCCCTGGTCCAGGAAGATCCCACATGCCGTGGAGCAACCAAGCCCGTGAGCCACAACTACTGAGCCTGCGCCCTAGAGCCCGCGAGCCACAACTGCTGAGCCTGTGTGCCACAACTACTGAAGCTCGCGCACCTAGAGCCCGTGCTCCGCAACAAGAGAAGCCACCGCAATGAGAAGCCCGCACACCTCAATGAAGAGTAACCCCCACTCGCTGCAACTAGAGAAAGCCTGAACACAGCTACAAAGACCCAACACAGCCAAAAATAAATAAATTTTTATAAACACACACACACACAAAGCATCCCATTGCTTTAAAAAAAAAAAAAGAGTAAAAAAGGCAAATGACATCTTAGTATTTTAAAAACAGTTTTGACCTCACAGATCCCCAGGGGCTCCTGGACCATATTTTGATAACTGCTGGGTTAGCACTTCAAGGAGGAGAATGGTTTAGAGAGAAAGGCAGAGGTTAAGTCATAAGTGACCTGTGGGTGATGGTAAGGAGTTTGGACTTTATCTTAGGGTGACGAATAATCATTTAAAGGGTTTTAAGTGGAGGAATAGTGTGATAGGATTTATATATATATATATATATATATATATGTATATATATACATATATATACTATTTAACGTGCAATAAAACGTACAGCTCTTAAGGTTAATTCATTGAGTTTTAGTAATTGTGTATACCCATGTCACTAACTTCCAAAATAAGATACAGAATGTTTCCATTCTCCCAGAAAGTTTCCTTGTACCCTTTTCTAGTCCATCTTTCCTTCTCTAGTCCACTAAGTGTTTTCTATCACCATAGATTACTATTGCCTATATTTGGATTTCATAGAAATGGACTCATATAGTATAAACTCTTAATGCTGTCTTTTTTTATTTAACATAAATGTTGCTGAGCTTTATGTTGTTGTGTATGTCAGTAGTTCATTCTTTTTTTTTTAATTAATTAATTAATTAATTTTTGGCTGCGTTGGGTCTTCGTTGCTGCGCGTGGGCTTTCTTTAGTTGGGGCGAGTGGGAACTACTCTTGGTTGTGGTGTGGTGGCCTCTCTTGTTGCGGAGCATGGGATCTGGGTGCACGGGCTTCAGTAGTTGTGGCACGTGGGCTCAGTAGTTGTGGCTTGCAGGCTCTAGAGCACAGGCTCAGTAGTTGTGGCGCACAGGCTTAGTTGCTCCGTGGCATGTGGGATCTTCCCAGACCAGGGCTCAAACCCTTGTCCCCTGCATTGGCGGGCGGATTCTTAACCACTGTGCCACCAGGTAAGCCCTTCATTCTTTTTTTAAATTGCTGAGTAGGGACTTCCCTGGTGGTCCAGCAGTAAAGAATCCACCTTACAATGCAGGGGACACGGGTTTGATCCCTGGTCAGGGAACTAAGATCCCACAAGCTGCAGGGCAACTAAGCCCGCATGCCACAATTACTGAGCTCGCATGCCTCAACTAGAGAGCCTGTGTGCCGCAAACTACAGAGTCCACACTCTCTGGAACCTGCATGCCACAACTACTACAGAGCCCACGCGCCCTGGAGCCTGTGCGCCACAACTAAAGAGAAAACCCGCACGCCGCAACTAGAGAGAAGCACGCACACCCGCAACAAAAGATCTTGCATGCCTCAACAAGGATCCCGTGTGCCGCAACTAAGACCCAACGCAGCCAAAAATAAATATAAATAAATAAATATTAAAAAAAAATTGCTGAGTAGTATTCCTCAGCTGGCTCATGGTTCTTATGCTTCCTTTTTCCTCTTGGCATCAAGTCTGCTTTCTGTGTTGGCACATATTCATCTACCTTGTTCTTTTTTTTAAATAAATTTATTTATTTTTTATTTATTTATTTTTGGCTGTGTTGGGTCTTCATTGCTGTGTGCGGGCTTTCTCTAGTTGTGATGAGTGGGGCTACTCTTTGTTGCGGTGCACGGGCTTCTCAACCGTGGTGGCTTCTCGTTGTGGAGCACGGGCTCTAGGTGCACGGGCTTCAGTAGTTGTGGTGCGCGGGCTCTAGAGCACAGGCTCAGTAGTTGTGGCACATGGGCTTAGTTGCTCTGTGGCATGTGGAATCTTCCTGGACCAGGGATCAAACCCATGTCCCCTGCATTGGCAGGCAGATTCTTAACCCCTGTGCCACCAGGGAAGTCCCTACCTTTTTCTTTTTCACTGCTGCCTAGTGTTCCATATGTAGTGTAATTTAAGTTGTTTTAAATTTTTTACTGTTATAGTCAATGTTTTACTGAACATTCTTGTACTTGCCTCTGCATATCTGGGACTGTTTCCCTAGGATAGATACCTAGAAATGGAATTGCTGATTTGAAGAGTGCACACATACTAAATTATAGTAGATCCTGCAGACTGCCCTCAAAAAAAGGATTGTATCAGTTTACACCTGCCCCATAGTGCTTGATAGTATTTCCCCACACCTTTGCCAAGGTTGAATCTTTTAAGATTATTTTCTAGAGAGGCAAAAAATGACAACATGTTATAAGATGTATTTCCATGATTGTGATATTGAGCATATTTTTTCATGTTTATTGGCTCTCTGTGTATATTGTGTGAATTACTTATGAATATCATTTACCCATTTTTCTGTCATTCGTTTGTTTTCTTAAATGTTTTAGTAACAGCTTTATTTGAGATATAAATCACATACCGTACAGTTTACCCACTTAAGGTGTACAATTCACTGGTTTTTAGTGTATCTAGAATTGTGCAACCATCACCACAGTCATTTAGAACATTTTCATCACTCCAAGAATTCTTACTAATTTTTCAGTCTTTTAGTATATCCTGTCTTGTAATCATTGTCTGATTTTTATGTTTTAGATTTTCTGTCACTTTTTTACTTTATCATCTTATTTTTTTAGCAGAATTCTATTTATTTAGTTATTTTGGCTGCACAGTGTGCCTTGCAGGATCTTAGTTCCCCAACCAGGCATTGGACCCAGGCCCTCGGCCGTGAAAGCGTGGAGTCCTAACCACTGGACTACCAGGGAATTCCCCAGAATTTTATTTTATTATTAATTTTTAAAATATTTATTTATTTGGCTGCATCGGGTCTTAGTTGCGGCACACAGGATCTTCGTTGTGGGCGTGGACTTCTCTCTAGTTCAGGCTCACGGGCTCTAGAGCGCACGGCCTTAGTTGCCCCGCGGTATTTGGGATCTTAGTTCCCCGACCAGGGATCGAACCTGCGTCCCCTGCATCGGAAGGCGGATTCTTGACCATTGGACCACCAGGGAGGTCCCTCCCAAGAATTTTAAATATGTATTTGTTGTCAGGTTTAACTATTTTTTCCTCTATATGGCTTTTGTCTTGCATAAGGGCTTCCCTGCTCCAAGGATCAGAATATAGTCTTTAATTTCTGCCAACACTTCACTTTGTTTAATCCATTTAAAACTTATTCTGGTGTGAGGAAGAGATCCAAATTTATTTATTTTTCCAAATAGATGGACAATTGGCTCAACTGCCTTTATTGAATAGGCCATTCTTTGTCATATCTTAAATTCTCTTATAGACTAGGGTCTATTTCTTGACATTCTAGTATATTTCATTGACATACTTGTCTTTTCTTGTACCAGTACTTTACTGTTTTAATTACTATACCTTTATAGTATGTTTGATATCTTGTTAGGGAAGTGTTCCCTTAGTTGTTTTAGTTTTCAAAAATTTCTTGGCTATTTTCAGGCATTTTCTTTTCCAGACAGATTTTAGACTTAAGTTCCTTAAAAAGGCCTTTTGCATTTTGATTGGGGTTTCCTTGACTTTGTGGATTTGGGGGATTTGTGGATCAATTTTAGAAAGATCACTCTGATTGCAGTTTGAAGAATGAGTTGGAGGGAGGTAAGACAGAAAGCAGGGAGACAATTTTTCTGTAAAGGACCAGATAGTAAATGCTTTCAGCTTAGCAGGCTGTATGGTCTCTGTTAGCAGGCCTATAACATGTAGGCGATATAGAAGTAAGTGGACATGGCTGTGTCCTGATGCAGCTTTATTTACAAAAAAGGTGATGAGCCGGATTCGGCTTGCGAGCTGTTGTTTTCCTGCCCCGGATGTCGGCTGTTGCAGTGATTCAGATAAGAGATGATACTAGCATAAACTTGAGAAGTGGCAGCAAAAAAAAAAAAGGTGAATTCAAGAACAAATTAGGAAGTGGCCTTGCGAGGACTTGGTGATTAGCTGGATGAAAGGTGTGAGGGAGAGGAAGAAGTCAAGGCCAGTGTCTAGGTGTCTGGTTTGGACATCCGGATGGCTGATGGGATCGTAAGGAGATGGTGGGAGAAGAGCAGGACTGTTGTTAGCATTGCAGATGAGGGGTGGAGATGCCTTGTTTGATTCTGGCCTTGTTTCGTGGAAAGCGCCTGTGTGGGCTGTCAAAGAGAAGACACTCAGTAGGCAGTAGAACATTGATGTCTGGGACTCAGGAGGAGAGGTCAGGGCTGGAGCTACGGTTTAGGAGTTGTCAGCCGCAGGTGGTAATTGAAGCTATGGGCATGGATGAGATTTACCCAGAGAGAGCATGCAGAGGGAGCAAAGAAGTGACCCAAACTATGTTTCTAAGGAACCAGTCACATTTAAGGAACACACATAGGAAAAGAATTCCTCATAGGAGTCTGAAAAGAAGGGGCCAGTGAGGAGAGAAGGAAAACAAGGGAGTGTGGTATCAAGAAAAACCCAGGGGGGACTTCCCTGGCAGTCCAGTGGTTAAGACTCTGTGCTTCCAATGCAGGGGCCGGGGGTTCGATCCCTGGTTGGGGAACTAAGAATCAGCATGCCTCAAGGCGTGGCCAAAAAAAAAAGCAAAGCCCACGGAGGAGAGGACCGAAGGATGAGGAGGTGTTTCCTGGTGTGAGATGCTGCTGAGAGGTCAGCGAGATCAGAACTGAGAAGTATCCATGGGGTTTAACAAGTTTGTTGATGAGCTTAATGAGAGATTTCATGTGGTGGGAAGGACAGAAGTGATTGGAGTGGGTCGCATTGTGAATGGAAGGTGGGGAGGTAGAGTGTAGAGAACTCCTATGACTGTGAAGAGAGCGTGGTGGTTAATTGGAAGTATAGCGTCTGCGGGAGTTTCTTTTAAAAAGAGAAGAATCTTGAGATGTGTAAACTGGTGGCAAAGGCAAGAGAGAGGAAGAGGCTGAAGTACCAGTGAGTGAGAAATAAATATATATGCAAGACCTCCATGACTTGTAAAGTGCTATGCAAAATTAGTAATTTATTCTTCCTTCGGAGTCAAGAGGCTCTTTGGTCCAGTGCTGTGCGTGTAGAGGGCCCTTAGGAGTAGCTGAAGGCATAGAATATGAAGAAGGGAAGGGGGATTAGAGAGCAGCTGCAGGGTCTCTCTGGGCTGGCCAGGTGTGCACTGGGCTGCGTCAATGGGCTCCAGCCTCGGGGGCTGGTGGTAGTTCAGAGCTTCTACGTTGATAGATATAGTAGGACTGAGATAAGTTTTATAAGTCCTGCTGTGAATGACAGTTCACCATGTGGAAAGTATTTTTAGGTCTTTAGAGTAGAGGGCTTTATCGATACTGTTAGCAGAAATTCACTGAACACAATTCTGAATTTGGAGACAATAAATTTATAGTAACTAACAACATCCCTTAGAACATACAGAATTGGGACTTTCTCTTGTGGTAGTTTGGGGTCAGTTTCTAGTGGAAACGTCCAGCTCCCCCTTCAGGTTGGTATCCAACAAGGTTCAGTTCACTTCCAAGCTTGCTATGGGGACATCAGTTATTAATAAACAAACACTCGCCTGGAATGCTATGGTCATCCTGCCAGGCAGGCTCCCAACTTTCTGGTCCCTGTCAGACACCAGCTAGTGCTTCACAGCATGACCCGCTGAGAGTGGCGCTAAACACTAATTGCGTATTTAAGTCCTCTGTGTGTTTTGCTCCTCTTTATCCAAGAATACTGGTTAAAAAATGTCTGAACAGAGAGCAGCCTGTTCATGTGAGGGAGAAATTATACATGGAAGGCATTGCCAAGCATGTAAAATTTGCCATACTGAGTCATTGAGGGTGACTTAGCTTTCTTCTTTTTTTAAAAAAAATTATTTATTATTTTTGGCTGCATCCGGTCTTCGTTGCTGCGCGCGGGCTTTCTCTAGTTGCGGCGAGCGGGGGCTACTCTTCCTTGCGGTGCACGGGCTTCTCATTGCAGTGGCTTCTCTTGCCGCAGAGCACGGGCTCTAGGTGCACAGGCTTCAGTAGTTGTGGCTCGCAGGCTCTAGAGCGTAGGCTCAGTTGTTGTGGCGCATGGGCTTAGTTGCTCCGCGGCATGTGAGATCTTCCTGGACCAGGGCTCGAACCCGTGTCCCCTGCATTGGCAGGCGGATTCTTAACCACTGCGCCACCAGGGAAGCCCTAGCTTTCTTCTTAAATCTTTGGAAATTTCTTTTCCTCTAGTGAAGACAACCTATGAGGCAGGTGATTATCCTGACAGTTTCTGGCATTGTATTCTGCTTTTTATTTTGGTATATTTTGCCACTGATTTTGAGTATAGAGTTGTAACTATTTTCTATAGTATTATTCATATTTGATCAGCATGCTATAATTTTTTTTTTTTTTTTGCGGTACGCGGGCCTCTCACTGTTGTGGCCTCTCCCGTTGCGGAGCACAGGCTCCGGACGCGCAGGCTCAGCGGCCATGGCTCATGGGCCCAGCCGCTCTGCGGCACGTGGGATCTTCCCGGACCGGGGCACGAACCCGTGTCCCCTGCATCGGCAGGTGGACTCTCAACCACTGCGCCACCAGGGAAGCCCGCTATAATTATTTTTTAAAAATATGACAACTTAAAAGCTCTCTGTTAGGTTTGATTTCATTCAGGACAGATTATTTCTTTTGAACTACATCTCCAATCTTACAATGGTGATAATAGGTTTTACTAATAGAAATTTGTGTTATGGTAAAATTTTTTCAGAATGCTAGTTACTAGAATTCATCAAACCAAAGCAGTCCTACTATGTGGTAGGCCCTAGACTAGGTTCTAGGGAAACATATAAATTTAACGCTATTTCTGTCCTCAGGGATCTTGCTGTTCAGGTGGCATTTTGCGAAATGTGTTTTGCAGGTACTAGTTAAATGAGATTCCTTGGTCAAGTAAATTGGAAAAATATTGCTTGCTTCATCTCCAGTGATCTTAGAGAGTCTCATTGTATACAAGTATATTATTATGGGTAAGAGCAGTCCTACAGTAAAGAAAGCTCTTTACTAAAAGAACCCTTAAAAAAAGCTCTCTGTATATGTTTATTTCAGGGTTTCTCAAATTCATATCACACAGAAGCTCTGTGTATGTGTGTGCGTGTGTAAAAGTTTTTAACATCTTGAGGACCCTTTGGAACAGCATCACCCAATAGAACTTTCTACAGTGATAAAAATGTTCTGTATCTGCGCTGTCCAGTACAGCAGCCACTAGCCCCATGTGGCTGTTGAGCACGTGAAATGTGGTTACTACGACTAAGGAACTGAATTTTTAATGTTATTTAACTTTAATTTAAACTTAAGCAGCCATATGTGGCTAGTGGCTTCCCTATTGGACAGTGCAGCTTTGGAAGGTACTTTGAGAAATATTGATCTAAAGGTGTGTTTTACTTATTCATTCTACAAACATCAACAAGTTGATGGTGGTCACTGAGTAAAATCACCCTTGTCTTTTTTTTTTTTAACATCTTTATTGGAGTATAATTGCTTTACAACGTTGTGTTAGTTTCTGCTGTATAACAAAGTGAATCAGCTATATGTATACATATATCCCCGTATCTCCTCCCTCTTGCGTCTCCCTCCCACCCTCCCTAAGCACCCTTGTCTTCAAGGAGCTCCTAGTTTGGTGGGGGCAGCAGGTACCCACTGTGTAATGATGGGTCTAAGGGGATTACTTGGAGCACCGAGAAAGGATTTCAGCTTTGGGTGGTGTCCTGGAGGTATCCTAGAGAATGAGTATGTGTATTAAAATTCACTTCCTATTTTAAAGTGGAGTTACTACCTGTTCATTGTAAGAGCAGTTCGTATGTCTCCAGTTCTTGTCCAGATAAGATCACCCTTGGTAGGAGTTGCAGGAGTAGAGTAACTGACCTCACTCGTGTCCATTCTTCTGCCCACCAGCAGTCAAACCTTGTACTATACGGTGGACAGGGTGTGGCAGGTGAACATGAAACATGGCCCCTTTGAATACTCCCAAATCATCTTCTTAGTGGGTTTATGCTGGTGCTGTCAATCATAGTGAGTTTGATGGAAGCAGGGATGGGCACAGTGCCTGGTGTTACTGCCTCTGGGCTTGTGGAAGGCCTCTTGAAGGGGTTGAGATTTTAGGAGCAACTTTAAGTGTCTGTGTTTTGTTCCTCTCAACTGTGTTGTTCCCCTCAGACACCAGTTTTCTGAACTTTATCTTTCTTCTTTCCCTCCAGATGGTGTCCTACTCCTCCGTCCTCACAGCTATCAGTAAGGTATGACCATAGATACTTACAAGCTAGATGGGGGATGGGGGACAGAGATATGGTAGTGACAGATGGGGCCCCACCTCCTTGACTGCTCTGATGGAGTGGCCTCTGTGGCTGGGCAGGTGGCACAGCATGCCTCTGGCTGGCATGGCTGCCTCCCATTAGAGGGAGGGGGATCTAGGAAGTGGGCACCGGCAATTAGGAGCCGATTTCCAATGTTGAAAGGCTGCCGAGTCTGAAACCTGGGGTTGGAGGAAAGATGAGCAGGACTCCTGAATGCGCCAACTGCCTCATGTTTGAGACTGGGGGGTGACTGGGACACCCCGTCGCATCGCCACTGTTCTCTCCACAGTTTGATGACTTTTCCCGGGACCTGTGTGTCCAGGCTTTGCTGGATATCATGGACATGTTTTGTGACCGACTGAGGTAATGGCAGGGATGAGGAGCTCACCACCTTCCAGCATTATCTTAGTGTAAAGGAGAAGCTCCCGGCATATAGGCTCAGACCACCTCTGTTGGTTCCCACACTTCTTCCCACCTGCTCGTCTGCACCCACCCATCCACGTCTTTTTCTACTTACTCCCTTAGGACTAAAGTGCCTCTTCTCTATTTGGAGTAACTCATTTGAAATCTTATCCAGTGAAAGCCAACAGGGCAGTCTTCCCCAGGACTTTGCAAGCTTCCCAACTTTCTTCCCTAGTAAGGGAGTGCCAGGCACTCTGGGGAACATGGGTGTGGGTCGGATTTCAGCCTTTGGATCAAAGACAGATTTTGCATCCTTTCCCGGTAGCTGTCACGGCAAAGCAGAGGAGTGCATCGGGCTGTGCCGGGCCCTTCTCAGCGCCCTCCACTGGCTGCTGCGCTGCACCGCAGCCTCTGCAGAGCGGCTCCGGGAGGGGCTGGAGGCCGGCACCCCAGCGGCTGGTGAGAAGCAGCTTGCCATGTGCCTGCAGCGCCTGGAGAAGACCCTCAGCAGCACCAAGAACCGGGCCCTGCTCCACATCGCCAAACTAGAGGAGGCCTGTATGTCCCCTGGTTCCCTGAGCCCCACCCGTCACTGCTCCCATAGCCGGTTCTTTAATTGAGAGGGGAGAGGCAGGATGCCATCCCACTTTTTTCCAGGAGGATCTGAAATCATCCCACTTCCTTTTTTTTCTCCCCATAAGCATTGCATACATCCCAGGGACTTGGGCAGGGTGGCACCCGAGCCAATCAACCAACAGGTATTTACTGAGCATTATTGTATGCCCAGCACTGTGCCAGGTGCTGGGGGTGGGGGCGGGGGGCTACCGAAGGGGCATGTGGCAGGGTCCCTGCCCTCAACAAGTGTACGTGCTAGTGGGGAGCAAGGCTAGTACATGATATACATGGAAAAAACGAGAGGTCAAGACAAGCACGCCATCCATCGCTGTGTTTGTCTCCATGTTACTCATCTGAAAGCAAATAACTTTTGTGTTTGAGTGCTGCCTAAAACATCCCTTTAAATGCAGTGCCTGCCTGCTGCCAGGCCTGTTGAGCCATACGCCTGTCTACTCAAGCACAGATGTTAAACGCTGGAACCCTCCAGAGCCCGGGATCAGACGGATCACCTGGTGGGAGGGAAGACGGGTATTTCTGGACGTGGGGCCTGAAGGCCACGGTCTTGCTAATGAGGCTCGGGGCCACCTAAGGATCGCTTGTTCTCCAGTAACGAGAATGCCGGGGTGGGTTGCACCCAGGTCTCTAGGACCTGGTTGAAGAACTTGTTACAGGATTAGTATATTCATTACTTCTCAAAATATGGCTATTGGCTATGAAAAGTCCAGGAAGATGATCACTATGTAAAAGTGGGCTATGTTGACAGTTTGTCTATTTTGAGCGCTTGACAAATGTTTATTGGCTGAAAAATGAATGAACTTTTAACTTAATTTTATTGGATCTCAGGTCTTATCTTTTTGTTTTTTTTC
This sequence comes from Delphinapterus leucas, assembly GCF_059928025.1. Lineage (NCBI taxonomy): Eukaryota > Metazoa > Chordata > Mammalia > Artiodactyla > Monodontidae > Delphinapterus > Delphinapterus leucas. The sequence continues at coordinate 49,796,396 of NC_143147.1, read as the reverse complement.
CCCTATGCTACATGGAGGTTAATGGGCTAGTTGGTGCCATTATTCATCATTTGACCCTCTGGAAGTGTAACTAGGATAAGTGACTTATAAGTGCCAAACTATGTGGTATAGACCATGAGTCCAGGCATTTAGGAGTAAGAGGTCAGTGGGTTGGACCAGTTGGGTAAGTTGTTAAAGGAGCCGGGGCTTGAACATAGACTCGCAGGGTAGTGACTGTGTGAGGGGAGAAGGTGAGTAGGAGGGGCTTTTCAGAGGGGAGAACAGCGAGAGCAAAGGCCCAGACAGGGAGCAGGTGAACACAGAAGGCTGTTTAGGAATCCAGCTTGACTGCGGTGGAGAGCGGTGGCCGCTTGCAAAGCTGGCCCACTCTCGAAATGATTTGTGGTCACCTCCCTGTTCTGGCCACTGGACTGCAAGCCCCCTGGGCCTCTCTCTGTCACTGCCTGTCTTCTGCCGTACCTAGTTTCTGAAGTCAGCTGTGGGCGACCCCTAAGGAATCGGGCTTCTGGGGATCGTTTCTAGTGGCTTCATCATTGGTGCTCACCCCCCTTCTGGAAACAGTGCATGCTGCCCTCAGGCCCCTAGCTTCCATGCCATCCTCGGGGGAAGCCTCCCTGCGTGGTTTTTGTGGGCCCAGGGGGTGCCAAGTCAAGGAGTTTGGGGCCAGTCTCTCTCTCTCCTCTGCTCCCCATGATTCTCTGCATTTTCTTTTCTCTGCCAGCCTCCTGGACTGCCATCGAGCATTGTCTCTTGAAGCTTGGGGAGATCCTGGCCAATCTCAGCAGCCCCCAGCTCCGGAGCCAGGCTGAGCAGTGTGGCACGCTCATTAGGAGGTACCTGCTCCCAGGGGGATCCGGTGAAGGGAGAGAGGAAAGGCCCGGGTATGGGGGGGAAGATGTGGCCTCTGGCCCTGACCCCTCTGCTCTCACCTCCTCTCTGACTCTCCCTTACTGCCCGCACACTGTCCCCTCTGTGTCCCCTCAGCATCCCCACCATGCTGTCCGTGCACTCTGAGCGGCTGCACAAGACTGGCTTCCCCACAGTCCACGCGGTGGTCCTGCTTGAGGGCACCGTGAACCTGACCGGCGAGACACAGCCCCTGGTGGAGCAGCTGGTGATGGTGCAACGCATGCAGGTGGGAGGCCAGCGCTGCTTCTCTGTCCCCGGGGCGGGCTGGCTGTGCGGGGGCGGGAGGGAGGATTCTTCTGGTCTTTCAGGGGAGAAATAGGGTTTCTCCTAATTCGTGGTGGAACGTGCATGGTTCTGTCAGGTGGAATGGTTCTGCCATGTCACCTGCTGTCCCTGGTTCTTGCACAAGAGTCGGGGAGGTGCCTGTGCTGCCCTCCTGTGACCCACTGACCCCCGGGGGTCAGGAGACGGGAGGGGGGTGGGCGCCCTCTTATGCTCTCCCTTGGGTCTCCCACAGCATATCCCCACCCCGCTCTTTGTCCTGGAGATCTGGAAAGCCTGCTTCGTGGGCCTTATCGAGTCTCCTGAGGGCACGGGGGAGCTCAAGTGGACAGCTTTCACTTTCCTCAAGGTACCTGGGACGTGGGAGCCACGGAGAGCCAGTCTCAGAATGGTTCTCAGGAAGAGCGGAGACACCCTGGACCTTTGCCCCGCATTTCTCCCCGCTGACTTCATGCCCAGCTTGCCAGGTCCCCCAGCACAAGTTGCCCTGATTTTCCCTGAAGGTCCCAGGGCTGTTCAGCCTGCTTGGCAGGCCTCTGCCATGTCTTGGCCCACAGGTGCTGGGAGCTTGGTCATCAGCCATGTTGGCACGGGGCAGCTCCGGGAGCCCACTTTCACTTAGAGCATTTCCTTGTTGAGCCACGGAAGTGCGGGGTTCCTGGGCCCTGCGGGCTGAGGGCAGCGGGCGCTTGGCTAGACGTCAGCTTTTGCATTTGGCTCTTTGAGCGCTTTCACTTCCAGGGCAGGAGTGTTCCTGTCTCAACCCAGAGCAGGGGGCGGAAGGGATGCCTTTCGTTCTGGGTGAAAGAGAGAAGAAATTGAGCTTCCTGTTTTTCCCCCTGCCTCACCCTGTAGATTCCACAGGTTTTGGTGAAGTTGAAGAAATACTCCCATGGGGACAAGGTAAGTTAAAGAAATGAGATGGGGAGTTGGCATGGGAACAGGTGAATCCTTGTTACAGCTCTGGAGAAACAAGGGCAAGGGAAGGGTCACTTGGCCCTACCTGGGCGGTAGCGCGTTCTTGTGCTGGGGAGGGCTGGAAGTGGGGGTGTCCCCCGAGCATCCGTGGGCATCCACGCACAGAAGGCAGCCAGGCTGCTCCGGAGGCGAGGGCGCCCGGGATGACCAGGGCCGAGATGGCAGGGAGCAGTGATGCCCCGTGCTGTCCTCGTCCAGTCGCTGGAAGCCAGCGGTGGGCACGGCCGACCTGTAGGCTGCTGTACCCAGCAGGGTGTCATTGTGAGCCTGCATCACGGGCCACGGGTGGGCGGAGGACCTGGAAGCCAGATGGCAGTTTCTGTCTCTTTGCAGGACTTTACCGAGGATGTCAGTTCTGCTTTTGAGTTCCTGCTGAAGCTCACACCCTTGCTGGACAAAGCCGACCAGCGCTGCAAGTATGAGGTCCCCTGCTCACCTCGCTGTACTGGAAGGAGTTCCGGCTCTTCCCCTGCTCTTTGTGCCAGATCAGCACCGGGGACCGGCTCCGTGTTCCTCCTCTCGGCAGGGGCAGGAGGCAGCAGCCTTGTGGTTGCCGAGTGCCCAAGCCCCTCTGCCTCCCCTCAGGCACTCAAAATGTTCTTCACCCTAAAGGAGGGAGGATGTTGGGCAGGGCCTCACGGCTCGCCCTCCATAATCCCTGCAGTATGCCTAGGCCCCCCATCATCTTTTTCCCTCACAGCTGTGACTGTACAAATTTCCTACTCCAAGAATGTAGCAAGCAGGGGCTTCTGTCTGAAGCCAGTACGAACAACCTCATGGCCAAGCGGTAAGTATGAACTCCCGGGCTGGCCCAAGGGCCCCTTGACCACCCGCCTCATGTCCAGACTGGGCTGCTGGGTGCCTTTTCCCTCCTGTCGAGGGCTTGAGTGTGGGTGACGGGAACCACACCTAGGGTTACCAGGGACAGGAGACACTGATTTCTGCAGACCAGGGTTTTGCACTGTTAGGGCTTTAACTCTCGCCCTCCTTTGTGATCGAAGTAGAAATTGTAAGACTTCCTTCAGTCTTAAATGAACTTTCAAAACAGAGGTAATGACTAGAGACGATTTGAAGCAGTTGCGATACTGGACGCACTTTCATAGGCATCACCCGAGCCCGTGGTGCTTATGTGCTTCGCGCCTTCTCTGTGCCTCTGCTCCTGGGCCTGGACTAAGGAGCGTGTCAGGAATTCATCTCTGTTCCCTTACCTTCTCTTGTGGCCACAGCAAAGCAGACCGGGAGCACGCACCCCAGCTGAAATCAGATGAAAATGCCAACATCCAGCCCAACCCCGGGCTGATCCTCCGCGCGGAGCCCACCGTCACCAACATCCTCAAAGTGAGTGCGCTGTTCCCTTGCCACCAGGGGCATACCTTCCCTCTTTCCAGTTTCCCTCTTCTTCCAGATAAGTAAATAGGCCACGGACCTCTCTCTCTTCTGGTTACTTTGGAAGTAGAGAAAGGGGGAAGGTGAGGGAAGCGCCCCTGGAAACAAGTGTTTGTTGAGCTTCACTGGTCAGCCAGGCGCTGTGGTGGGTGTGGAAACAGCGCTGAATCGCACAGCAGAGACCTCGCCCATCCTGACTCCAGCGCCATCGTCCCAGTTTAGTCGAGAGGAATGGATCGGAGAGCAAAGAATTTAAGGAACGGATTTCCAGATTGGAGTCAGATGTCGATTAAATGGCAGGTCCTGGTATCCCGTTTAATGGAGACATGCAGAGAGAGAAACTGTGGCTAGGCTGTATCTGGGGGGGTCTTCAGTGTTCTTCAGGACTTGGTTTCCTGTCTTGTCCCCAGACAATGGATGCAGACCACTCCAAGTCCCCGGAGGGGCTGCTGGGGGTCCTGGGCCACATGCTGTCCGGGAAGAGCCTGGACTTGCTGCTGGCTGCTGCTGCGGCCACTGGGAAGCTTAAGTCCTTTGCCCGGAAATTCATCAAGTAAGGAAGCCTGAGCCCCTGACCAGGGTCTGGGAGGCATGTGTGAAGGAGGAGGTGGGGACTTCCCTGGTGGCCCAGTGGCTAAGACTCTGTGCTCCCAATGCAGGGGGCCTGGGTTCGATCCCTTGTCAGGGAACTAGATCCCACATGCCGCAACTAAGAGTTCACATGCCACAACTAAGTTCACATGCCGCAACTGAAAGATCCCACATGCTGCAGTGAAGATCCCGTGTGCCGCGACTAAGACCCGGCACAGCCAAATATAAATAAATAAATATTAAAAAGAAAGAAAGCAAAAAACAAAGGAGGAGGTGGCAGAATAAGGGCGAGGCACTGGGGTCTGAGTCTCCCCAGAGATGCCAAGGCAGAACATCCCAGCTGGAGACCTGGGGGAAGGGCCCGTTCTCTGAACCTGAAGTGCTGTTTTCTCTTCAGCTGAGGATGGAGTGCAGGTGTTTGGCAAGGTGACGAGGTGTTGGACAGCAGGTGTGGAGGGATGGTGTTCATACCCACTTATTAATAAGGGACTCTCAAATTCTGCTGACTTTTTGGATTGACCTGGAATTTGATGTGTAGAATGTTGTTCCATTCAGCGAGCCATTCTCTAGGCCTTGGAAATCTTTTAAAAATAGAAAGAGTTCTTGTTTCTGTAGCAATGGTGTTCCTTTTAAGTTGAACCCATAATTCAGACTCTAGTGACCGCCTCTCTGAGTGGGCAGAGCCCCTGACCCCAGCCGCTGCCCAGCCCTTGCCCTGGTTGATGCAACCTGTCTCCATTCCTTCTGCAGTTTGAATGAATTCACGACACACCGCAGTGAAGAAAGCAGTAAGTCAGCTCCACACACCCCCAGGCCCAGTGGTGCTGAAGGAGGGGTGTGGAGGGAGAGAACAGGGGAGGGAAGAGGACACTTTTGCTCATCCTGGGGAGGCTGTGTTCTCCCCTAGGGATGACTGACTGAAGCTTTTGGGGAGCCTTGAAAGAGGGTCATGCTGGGAAAAGCATTCTTCCCAAAACCACCCTTTGTCTCTCTCCATCCCCCGTTACGATTTGGTCAGGTGTTGGGGGAAAGGAGGGTTCAGGAGTCTTTGGTTCCAAGGAAGGGATGATGTTCCAACTGAGACTCAAGAAAAGGATTCTGAGCCTCAGAGCTTTGAAGGAGCCACTCGGTCCCTGACCTTCCTTGAGGCAGATCCTGAGCCCCTCCCGACCCAGACAAGGCCTTTGGGCCCCTGCCCTAGGCTGGGGGTCAGCCTTTTCATCCTTCACAGCCAAGGCGGCCTCAGTTCGAGCCTTGCTCTTTGACATCTCCTTTCTCATGCTGTGCCACGTGGCCCAGACCTATGGCTCAGAGGTGAGTGACGGGGAGCAGTCAGGATTGGGGCACTTGGGACAAAGGGGAAGGTAACAGCCAATAACTCTCCCCACCTCACACCCCTACCCCACCCCCGTCAATGTCCCAAGCCAGTTCTCCTGGCTGCAGAAATCAGATGCCCCCGCCCCAAGTCAATAGATGCCCCCTTGTCATGTCCTGAATCCTTCAGTTCCACACCCACCACTAGGTGGCAGCATAGCCCCTGTCTTTCCCCCTCAGACCAATTTGTCCCCAGTTCTTCAGGCTGGGAGCGGGGAAGCCAGTGGGCAGGAAGAGAGGTGCAGGGTGCTGCACCTCCCCACCCCCTCCTTTCTCAGGTGATCCTGTCCGAGTCAAACACGGGAGGAGAGGTGTTCTTCTTTGAGACCTGGATGCAGACCTGCATGCCCGAGGAGGGAAAAATCCTGAACCCTGACCACCCCTGCTTCCGGCCCGACTCCACCAAAGTGGAGTCCCTGGTGGCTCTGCTCAACAATTCCTCGGAGATAAAGCTGGTGTCAGTGGCCTGGGCGCCCACTCCAAGGGTGGTAGTGCGGGTAGGGCCCAGACCCTCTCCCTCAGCCCATCCCACGCCCCCCAGTGGTGATTTTTCTCCCATTCCCACCCTCTTGTAGGCAGATGAAGTGGCATGAAGCCTGTCTCAACATTTCGGCGGCCATCTTGGAAATCCTCAATGCCTGGGAGAATGGGGTGCTGGCCTTTGAGTCCATCCAGGTAGCCCCACCTTTCCAGCGGCCTTCTCTCTTCCCTGAGACACAGAGGCAGTCTTCGATAGCTTGTTAGATTTCCTAAGAACGAAAAGGCCCTTAATCCAGGAGCCTGTGTGTGGCTCTTGATCTTTCTCGTAGTCATAGTGTTAGCTGCTCCGTCCCCCGCAGGGAACTTGGGGAAAATCAGACCTGTGGTGAAAAGAGGCGTGGAACATGGCCCTGGATCCCACTGCCGCGCTGAGCTGCCCACGGAGGCCGGGGCGGGTGGTGGCCAGGGAAGGGGAGAGGGTGGACCCGTCACCCTTCCCCCCCTCCCCCCCCAGAAAATCACGGATAACATCAAGGGGAAGGTGTGCAGCCTGGCAGTGTGCGCTGTGGCCTGGCTTGTGGCCCACGTGCGGATGCTGGGCCTGGACGAGCGTGAGAAGTCACTGCAGATGATCCGCCAGCTGGCAGGGCCGCTGTACAGCGAGAACACCCTGCAGTTCTACAACGAGAGGTCAGCGGCCCGTCCCCTCCCTTCTGGAACTCTGCAGGTCTGTCCTGAGAGGCCAGCGCCTCCGGAAACCACTCTCTTCCTCTTCTCTTACCTTCCCAAGCGTGCCGCTCACCTGCTCAGTCTCTTCCTCACTCACTCACGTTCTCAATCACGTCTTCACTCACTGACTCAGCAACGCTTAGTGTGTGTCTCTGCCGGGAGTGTTACCATCCAGCACCCGCTGCGTGTGCGCCAGAACTACAGGCCCCGCATGGCTATGATTCCTGCCCTCAAAGGGCTCGAGTCCTGGGGAGCTGGCTTGCCAGAATGGAATGGTTATCTTAGCTCTGTCACTCTTAAGGAACTGTGAGCCCATCTGTAGATCTTATAGGCCTTGGGTCTGTCCACCCCCTCCCTACCCTGCCCCTCCAGGCCCAGCCATCTTCTGTGCCATTTTCCTGCCTGGGCTTTTCAGGGACCTGGAGGACCTCCCTAGCGACTTCAGCTGTGTTGAGTTCAGTGGTGTTGGTTCATTTGCCCATCCAATAAGCTTTTTAAAAAAACTATGGTGAAAAATACATAACATAAAGTTTACCACCTTAGCCATTTTTAAGGGCACAGTTCAGTAGTGTGTTAAGTATATTCACACTGTTGTGGAACAGATATCCAGAACTTTCTCATCTTGTAAATCTGAACCTGGACCCGTTAAACAACACCCCTTCCTGTCCTTCCCCCAGCCCCTGGCAACCACTGTCCTACCTTCTGTTTCTATGAATTTGATTTCTTTAGGTACCCCATGTAAGTGGAGTCATGTAGTGTTTGTCTTTTTGTGGCGGGCATATCTCACTTTGTGTAATGTCCCCAAGGTTCAACCATGTCATTGCATGTGTCAGAATTTCCTTCCTTTTTAAGGCTGGATTGTATGTATATACTACATTTTGCTTATCCATCCCTTGGTTGATGGACACGTGGGTTTCTTTCACTTTTCGGCATTTGTAAATAGTGCTGCTGTGAACGTGGGCATGCACCAAGCAATGAGTTATGAGTGATGACCCACAAGGTAGCCATCAGGATATCTTTTAAGAGAAGTGGAAACACTGAGCTGAAATGAGGTTGGGAGGATCTGTAAAATCCCGTCTCCTCTTTATTCCTCCCCTCCCTCAGCGTCCTCCCCGCAAAAGTCATGGACTGTTTTCTGTGACGTAATCCATTCAAAGCACCCTGACTCCTGTCTGGGAAATCTGTGGCTCCATCATGCAGGTGGAAATAGTGGCCGTGAAAGTCATAGTGACTCTCCCAGAGCCACCCAGTGTTCCCCGAACGGTTAACGCTCAGGCCCAGGCCTGCATTTCTTGTCGAAGACTCTTCATGAGAAAATTCCTGGATATACATTTATATTTGCCCAGCTACCAACGGCCGGGAAAAGTCTTGTGGGGCAGTCCTTGGGCCCCTGTCCTGGAAGTAACAGCTACTTTGGGAGGAGGCCAAGGCTGGGTGGGGAACCCCCGCAAGCACTCAGCCTAGAGGGAAGTGATTGTATTTATTTATGCCAGAGGATTGTCAGGGCCCAGGCCTGGGGGATGGAGGAAGTTGGAGAGAGAGAGTGAGAGAAAGTATGAATGAATATATTGCTAGAATGACCTGGGGGAGGCAAGTGCCCCGGCCCCCCATAGGCTGGTGCCGGAGCAGGACTCGTGGGGTCAGGTCTCCTAGGGGTTTGCAACTTCCCCTTGTCTCCTCCCTCAGCATAGAATGGGGTTAATTCCGTAACCCAAGTCCTGGGAAGAGTCGGGCCTGCCTGTTCCTGCCCCCACCCCAGCTATTGAACCTGCTGCTGCCTGAACCACAGGACCTCCCGCCTCCCTTCCCCCATCAGGGTGGTGATCATGAGCTCCATCCTGGAGCATATGTGTGCGGACGTGCTGCAGCAGACGGCCACACAGATCAAGTTCCCATCCACGGGCATGGACACCATGCCCTACTGGAACCTGCTGCCCCCCAAGCGACCCATCAAGGAGGTGCTGACGGACATATTTGCTAAGGTGCTGGAGAAGGGATGGGTGGACAGTCGCTCCATCCACATCTTTGACACCCTGCTGCACATGGGAGGCGTCTACTGGTTCTGCAACAACCTGATTAAGGTACTGGGGTCGGGGGTGGGGGTGGGCTGGGGGGAACAGGCGTCCTCAGACCGCCGGAGACAGCTGAGAAAACGCCTGACGGGACCAAGCGTGGTCTGGTCCTCTGGCTTCTCAACCCCCAGCCCAGTCGGCGGGGCTTCTCTGCGAGGCCCACTGAATGCAGAGAAGATTCCTTGGACTCCAGAGGCCGGTCCTCGCCTCGGGAGCTCCTGGGGTCTGAAGGGAGTTGCAGGACGTCACTGCCCACGTTGAGGGCCCTCAGCTCCTCGGTCCTCCTCTGCCCCGTCCTTCCAGGAGCTGTTGAAGGAGACGCGGAAGGAGCACACGCTGCGGGCGGTGGAGCTGCTCTACTCCATCTTCTGTCTGGACATGCAGCAAGTGACCCTGGTCCTGCTGGGCCACATCCTGCCTGGTCTGCTCACCGACTCCTCCAAGTGGCAGAGCCTCATGGACCCCCCTGGCACCGCTCTCGCCAAGTAGGATTTTGTGGAGAGCCTTAAGTACCCCCAGCCTGGAGTGGGGCACCCTGCCTGGGCCACCCAGGAAGCTGGGCTGTGGGGAAGCCCTGTCGGGTGGGGCCTGATCAGCATGGGCACAGAAACCGCGTTGGGGCCTCTTTGATTTTACCCCCTTTTCCTGGACCCCTTTGCCAGGCTGGCCGTCTGGTGTGCCCTGAGTTCCTACTCTTCCCACAAGGGGCAGGCCTCCTCCCGCCAAAAGAAGAGACAGCGCGAAGACATCGAGGTAGGATAGGGGCCCCTTCCCCCATTCATTGCCCTTGTGCTTGTTCAGCAGATGTTCACTGAGCCTCTTCTGGTAAGAGGCGCCTTCCCAGGCACAGGCAGCCAGGCATGGTCCCTGCCTCTGGGCCACTGTGTCAGGGGTGACTGTGTGGGAGGGTCTCTCCCTAGGGTAGTGGGAGAGGCGAGGAGAGGGAAGCTGACCCCCTGGAGATGCTGCCTGCGGCCTATGGGGGCTTGACTCCAAACTGAGCTCCAGTCCTGGAAGATTTGGGGATGCAGCTGTGGGTAACAGTGGCTCTCCTGCCCCCCAGGATTACATCAGCCTCTTCCCCTTGGATGACATGCAGCCCTCGAAGTTGATGCGACTGCTGAGCTCCAATGAGGAAGATGCAAATATCCTTTCGAGTCCCAGTGAGTGTGTGGACGGGCCGGGCGGGCTGTTTCCTTTCCCGGGAACTCACTCCTGAGAGCTGCTCTGCAGCTCGCTGGCTGGTCAGAGAGGCTGTGGTAGGAGTCTGCCGCATTCTGTCCCCTACAGATGCTCTGTTTCCTATCCTCGAGCAACCACAGCTTGCTGTGGATCACTCCCTAAGGGCTGAAGCTCTTCTGCCCAGATCCCATCCCAGCCCGGGGTGCATAGTTGACCCTTCCCCACTCCTCACGGCAGTGAGTTCACTGCCTTGGTCACAGTCTGTGCCACTGACTCACAGCTCTGACCTTCCTTCCCCTGAAGCAGGCCCCGAGACCTGGAGCAGGCCTGGGCTGGTACTTGGGACTGCTCCCCACTCTTCCTGCCTGGAGAGCACCCCAACTCCACCTGCTTCCCTAGATGTCATCGCCTCTCCCTGCTAAGGACTCTTCCGTGGCGTTTAATTTTTCCTGTTTCCAGAGGTTTCTCCTGAGCCTAGAAGTTTCTCTGAGGTCTTTTAGGGACTAGGGGACCAATTGTGCACTTGAACAGAGGAAAGATGCCATGACCTTTGGCTAGTTACTTAGCAAATCTTAGCCTCAGCTTCCTTGTCTGTAAAATGGAGATGTGAGGATTAGCGGTTTCAGCCGTATGCAGCCCGCAGATTGGCACCTGGCGTGACCAGATGGTAGTTCTCTCTTACCTGCTTGTGCGGAAGCCTGTGTTTGGGGCCCGTGTGACTGGACCCAAGCATCTTCTCCGGCCGGGCCCTCCACCCCCGGCAGGTGAGGGCTCCCGTGGGAGGCCGTTGGCTCAGTGCCCCTCGCTTGCCCCACAGCGGACCGCTCCATGAGCAGCAACCTGTCAGCCTCCCAGCTTCACACGGTTAACATGAGAGACCCGCTGAACCGAGTCCTGGGTGAGGCCTCCCAGCCCTGCTCCCCACCCTCCTCCCCTCTGCCCTCCGTCCCCCCTGATTGCCAGCTCTCCTGTCTCCCCCAGGCCCCCGTCGCGTCCCTCTCTGGCTCACCCCCAGCTTTCCTTTGTGCTTTCTCTTTTTGACATCCCCATTTGGGGGGACACCCTTAGCACTTCTTTCTTCTCCCAGAATCTGACCTCTTCCCAAACCCTTCTCATGGAGTTCTCCTTCCCCCCGCCACCCTTTCCTCACAGCCAACCTGTTCCTGCTCATCTCCTCCATCCTGGGCTCTCGGACCGCCGGCCCCCACACGCAGTTTGCGCAGTGGTTCATGGAGGGCTGCGTGGACTGCCTGGAACAGGGCGGCCGAGGCAGCATCCTGCAGTTCATGCCCTTTACCACCGTGAGTGCTGTGCCCCCAGGCCGCTGGCCCACCCTCCAGCTCAGAGCGGGTCAGCACGTCGCAGGAGGGCTTGGGGTCCGGCAGCCAGGAGGGAGGGCTCCTTCCTCCTGGACGTCACACCCACCATTACCTTGCTGAGCAGCTGTCTGTCTGTCTGACAGGTATCGGAACTGGTGAAGGTGTCAGCCATGTCCAGCCCCAAGGTGGTTCTGGCCATCACGGACCTCAGCCTGCCCCTGGGCCGCCAGGTGGCCGCCAAAGCCATTGCCGCTCTCTGAGGGGCTTGGAGTGACCACAGGGGCTGGCAGGCAGGGTCCCAGCCCCGGGCGCCTCAGAAAAGGACGTGTGGAAAGATGAGACATCATTGCTCATATCCACATGATGTAACTGCCCTCAGTCGGTTTCCAGATCTTTCCCCTGCTCCTGACTTCTGACCTCTAAGACGGCTCCCAGTTTCTTTCATAATTTCCTTTCCCACTGCCAGCACCTGAGGCGTGTGAGCAGCCTGGTTCCTTGGCTCCGGGTGGCCTCACTGCAGCCCTCCCGCCTGACCCCTGTGCGTGCCTCCCGCTTCCAAGTGTGGATTTACTTCCGGGGAACTTTACAGGTGCAGGGTATGTGTGTGTGTGTGCGTATATATATATATATAAAATCTCTTTTTACATGGGTGTGTTCCCCTCGGCTGGCTTGTAAATAAAGACCTCGTGGATCCCTCTGTGCCTGTTGGTGCTGTTGGTGCCTGTGTCCGATGGGGGTGGGGAACGGCTGGCTCCGCCTTGGACCCCTGCAGGCCCTGCTGGAGGAAGCAGGAGGGCGCAGAGGAGGGCTGGGCTCAGGGTCCCTGTTAGTGCGCTCAGTAGGGGCGGGGCGGGGCAGCGGGAGCAGCTTGCCTTCCTCATTCCCTCCTGCCACTTCCCCCCACCTCGCAAAGTCAGACTTACTCTGAAAAGGGAGAGGTTTTGGCTAAAGGCCCCGCTGGTGCTGGGGTAGGGTGTCCTGTTCTGATGTTCCCCAGCCCGGCCAAGCCCCACCCAGAGTCTGACTGGCCCGGAGTTGGATCTTTCCTCTCCGGTAAGGACTTGGGTGTATGAGGGGTGAGGGGCTGAGGCATGAGGGGGGATGGAGGCAGGAACTCTGTTTAACCCTTCTTTGTCTGGTTGTCTCCAAGCCCCAGTTCTTCAGGACCAACTAGAGAGCGGGGACCCTGAGCCGTGCAGCTGGGGGTTCTAGCCCCACTCAGCCCGACCCTGCTTCTGAGGAACCAGATGGGGAAGGGAAGTGGGAAGTGACTCAGGAGCTGAGGATGGGGAAGTCTTGGGAGGGGACCTGGGGACTGGTTGGCCGTCTGGATGTCCTTGGTCTGGTGGTGGCAGCCTGGAAGCATACATGCGTCTTCAGCTGAGAGCACAGAGAGGTTTCTCTTGAATCTGTGCTGTGAAGCGGCCCCTCCGGTCTCCGCAGGTGTTAGCTCAGGCCTCTTCAGCCCATTAGCCCCGAGACAGGTAGGAAGGCTGCGGGCTCCCCGCCAGATCAGAGGCAGTGCTTGACGAAGGACAGAAGTGCAGAGCCTGGAATGTGGGGTCCAACCCAAGCTGTCACCTTGACCTCAGCTTCCTAATCTGTAAAAGGCCCCTCATAATTCTGTCTTTGTGGGCGGCTGTGAGCATGGATGGGTGAAGGTTTATGGAAGGTGGTAAACTGAAGCCCTGTGCACATGTTAAATCCTCCCTCACTTCGGGCCCGTGTCCATCTGTGTCTGGACTGTTGAGCCCCCCAGTCCCCCTCTCCCGACCCTACTCTCTCCTCCCCCGGTACGGGTGACCCATCTACCTTCTGTCCTCCCTGCTAGGCGGCGGCTCCACGGGGCCAGGGACCACGCCTGCCTCGTTCACTGCCGTGTCCTAGCACCCGGCCCAGTGTCTGCACCCAGTGGGTGCACCTCCTCTTCCCCTCCTTCGGGCCTCGCCCTCCATTCAACTCCCTGCCCGCGACCCCTGGCCAGGCACCAGCTGGACTCAAGAAGGAGGAAGGACATTTACTGGAGACAAACACTTTATTATCGTGAAGTTTGGCTACAATGAGAAAGTGGGGGCCGAGGGGGAAGGTGAACAGTCGAGCGTCCCTCTCACACCCCCTCACACGAGCCCCCTCATCTTTTCCCTCCCACATTCCCAGTCCCACCCAGCAAGGCAGAGACACGACTGCCCAGCCTGAAAAGGAGTCAGAATCCCGACCCTGACCCCGGCGGGGTGGGGCAGGCGCCACTAGACTGATGGTGTCTGTAGCGCATCCAGAAAAACGAGGCGTCGCTGACGGATGCCTGCGCTCCCCACACAAGGAGCCAAAACGTGCCCGAAAAAAATCTTAAAACGATTCCCCAGCAAATTCGCGGGACCCCAGGGTCAAGCGTCCCGGCTTCGGCTGCCTCTGATGGGCTCCGTGCCCGAGGCAAAGGGGACTCGAGGGAAGCAGCCAAGTCAGGCCAGAGCCAGGGGTGCAAGGACCCAGTTGGGGAACACTGCTGTTTAAATATTAAACAGGGCTGTCTCATCTCCCACGTGGGAGACTTCCCGATGATTCCAAGGGCCCCGAGGTAGGCACCCTCAGGGTAGGGGTTCGCTGTGGCTCTCCCCAGAGCCCACCACGGAGCCAGGCAGGGAGGAGTCACAGGAAGTAATACTTGGTATTTACCAACTCCCTCCCAGTCCAGGGGACGGGAAGACGGGAGTTTTTCTCCCTGCTACAGGTGGGAGAATGAAACTTGGAGGTGGAGGGAAGGATCCAGGAGTCTGGGGCTCCTTTCTGTCTTCCCCGTCCTTAAATATTAGGTTTAAATAAGCATAAATATTAAATAGAGATAAATACACTGGATGGGGAGGGCTTTGCTCAGGGCTCGGCCAGGTAGCGCAGGACACGGTACGCGAGCTCCAGGAAGCTCTGCAGCTTGGAAGCAACCAGGACCCCTCCTGCCCGGCGCTGGAAGGCTGAGGTGAAGGTCGGCATGGGGCCCTGGGTGGGCTGCACGGCAGGGGCCACCCCCAGGTCTTCCATCTGTGGGGGAAGGTGAGGTCAGCAATCAGGCCCTGCTGAGTGGGTAGTTAGCACAGGGAGGAAAGGCGAAGGGCTGATGGGCTGTAGACGATCCAGGGTTCATGGTGGAGCCAGGACCGAACCCAGGTCTCTTTAAGGTCCAGTGCCCTCAACTAGGGGGGATGGGGTAGGGTCCTGGGATGAGGTGGTAGCTCCCTACATCCAGCCCACTGAGAACGTTTCTGCCCCAGCCCTAGAGAACTCCGGGGTCCCCAGGCTGGCAGCACCACCTTTGAGGACCAGCTCGGTCCGGGGCCCTAATGCTTGCTGCTCCCGAAGAGACTCACCTGCAGCCAGATGTTGGTGGCAAAGTCGGTGACGTCCAGCTGCAGTATGTCCAAGGTGGGGGCCAACTCTGGGGAGATCCCCGCGAGGGCCTGCAGGAGGCCCTGGTAGAGGAAGAGGCCGCCGTGCAGTTGGCTCAGGCAGGCTGTCTGGGAGATGGGATAGGAAAGTCAGGGGACGCTGCCTGGGCTGCTCCCCTCAGGGCCCCAGCATGGAGCCTGGAGGACTGGGGAGCCTTCCAGGTCATCCTTTCCCGCTCGTCCCCTCATCTCCCTTCTCCCCTCTGGACACTCACCAGCTGCAGGGTCTGGCTGGAGCAGCTACTCAGGGAAGCCTGGGGGATGCCCAGAGAGTGCCCAAGCAGCACCAGCTCCTCAGGGTGGCACAGCTTGTGGGTGGTGCACTGGGGATGGGAAGGATGCTGAGTGAGGGGGACTGGCAGAGCCGGGCGGCTCCTCCTTCCCGAGTGCCCCCATCTCTCCACATCCACGTCTTCCCCTCCCTCCACGTCCCGCCAGGCTTCCCAGCCCTGTTCCTCCGTCCAAGCCCCCAGCCAGCCCCTCCCAGCACTGTCCCCTAGAGGTTCTTCCCCCAGTTCCCCACCAGCCGCCGGGGCTCTGCCTCTCCTAATTTCCTCCCATTTCCCCTGAGTCTCTCCTCTCCCATCCCATGTCCCTTCCCCATGGTTCCCTTTGCTTCCCTCTGCTTCTCTCTCTCCCCTCAGCTCTGCCCCGCACACCTTCTTTCCTCCCTGCCCGCTGCTGCAGTATCTCTGTCCCCTCCCTGTCCCTCCGCAGGCTGCCCTCACTCACCAGCCTCTCCTGCAGCTCAGCGCCATCAGCCTGGATTTTCCTCACTTGCTCTAAGCACTTAAGCAGGAAGCTCTGGGGCAGGGAGCTGGCAGGGCCGAGGGGTGTGGCTTCTTGCACCGTCAAGAGTGCACTGTGCCAGAGCAGCAGCTGCAGGGCTGGGAGCAGACGGGGGCTCAGGAGACGTGCAGACCTTTCTGGGAGCCCAGGGACCCTGCCCTCTGCCGCTCCGGGCCCCGCAGCTCTCCCCTCCTGGGGCCCGGACACTCACCCATCAGCTTCATGGGGCTCTGGGCAGCAGGTTCAGCCGGGGGTCTGGATGGGTCTGTAGGTTCTGGGTTCTGTCAGGGACCAGGTCCAGGGGCCTTTATACACAAGCCCATGGAGGCCTGGGAGGAAATTACCTGGTGCTGCGACTAAGGCTTAGTAATAACTTCCCAAGATTTATGCAAATTTGGTGTCCAGGACAATGCAGGGGGGTTGGGACAAAAAAAAGTGTTTGCGAAAGTTTTGTGAAATTGTGGAATCTCTGATTCTTCTTTGACGTCTTGCCCCCCTCAAACTCCCTTCCTCCCCTCAGCCCCACCCAAGTCTGAATTGCCCCAGAGTGTTTGAACTGAACCGCTGAACCAAAGCTGAGCCAATGATAAAAGCCGGGGAGGCTGGAGTCAGGTCGACCCCGGGGAAGAGGCAGGCCTAGGCCTCCGGGCCCTCCCTCCCGCCCTCCCCTGGCACATCTCCTGGGTCAGCCCCATTTGCCACTCTCCCTTGGGATTCTCAAGCCACCTGCTCCCTAGGCCCCCAATTCTGAGAAGGAAGAAACCAGTTGCCCTATTTCTATCCCCCCCCAATTCCCAGAGGCTGCCTCTCTGAGTGCCCTCTTGAGGGGCCAGGGGCCTGAGATAGGAACATTGGAGTCTTGCCTCCTCTCCCCACCGCACATGTTGAGAGGCATCACCCTGGTTCCTGTCCCGAACTGGTTAGCTGGGAACTCCCCAATCCCCCCCATGACTCATTCCTTTAAGCCCCCGGAATCCTGGCAGAGACCAGAGGAAACCGGATGTCTGTCCCGAATGAAGCAAGACCCATTGAGGCTCTCGGTTCAGGTTCACCTGACCTTGCCCTTCCTCCTCCCCGCACCACCCCCCACCCCGCCCGCACTACCCCTCCCCCCTAGTGTCGCAGTGCTTTGGAGTTGAGGGTCTGGGACAGGTGGCTTCCCTGGCCAGGTTCACTGCCAGCGGGCATGTGTGTGCTGCCCTGAGTGGAGAAGCGCTAGGGTGAGAAAAAAGAAACCACCCGGCTTCAAACCTGAGAACCACGTACTCTTAGCGCTGGAAGGGACTTTGGAGTCTGTTCCAACCCTGTGAACCGGGCCAGTGAGGGAAGAGGCTTGCCCAAGGTCATGGGTAGCAGAGTCAGGGTTATAATCCAGACCTCTGCCTTGGGCCTGAGAGTTTTCCACAGGCCATGGGGCCTGCCTGGGGAAGTCTGACCAACTGCACGCAAGACTGTCATGTTCTGTCCCAACAGAACGTTGTTCTACCCCAGGACGGGCCAGAACAGTCTCTTCGGATGAGGAGTGGGTGTGTCTGACTGGGCGAGGCCATCTCTGGGGCGGGGGTGCCCCCTGGTGGCCACAGCTGGCAGGGCCTTCACCTGCTAATCAATTCACGTCCTGCCTCTGGTCCCTGGTCCTGCCGGGCCGCCCTGGCCCCCAGCTCCACCTTAGGCCAGGCAACTGGCCACCATGCCCCTATTAAGCCCAGTTCTGCGCCCACCTCCATGGGAGGAGAGGGGTGGGTTTAACAGAACTGTGGGGGGATGGCAGAGGTTCTCACAAACATGCCTCCTCTCCTTCCCACTAAGAACCTCCAGAGGACCCAGCCCGCCCCAGATGTTGTGCAGAGCATGCCCTGTACATTGGCAAATGCATTGTTTTCAATAAGCCTATGAGGAATGTATCAGAACCATTTCCCCTTTTACAGAAGATGAATCTGACCTTGGAGAGGTTGACTTGCCCAAAACTAGCAGAGCCAAGGTCTGCACTGTGCCAGAGTCTTAAACTCTTAACCATTGAATCTCTTTCATTCTATTCATTAATTATTTATATAAAATTCATTTATTTATTTGGCTGTGTCGGGTCTTAGTTGTGGCACGCGAGATCTTCCTTGTGGCATGCGGGGTATTTCGGTGCGGTGTGCAGGCTCTAGAGGGACAGGGCTGAGTTGCCCCACAGCATGTAGGATCTTAGTTCCCTGACCAGGGATCAAACCCCCGTCCCCTGCACTGGAAGGTGGATTCTTAACCACTGGACCACCAGGGAAGTGCCCACCGTTGAATCTCTTGACCAATGTTTGGCCTTCCTCAACCATAACCAGGCCAGCTCTAGACCCAAACTTTAATTTTCACTTACAGTCCAAGTGTGTCAGAGGTTTGGCTCAGAAAATGCCACTTCTAACAAGGGTGGCCAGAATGGTGAAAGGGCTTGCGATCATGATTTGAAGAAAACACGCCATTTTGTCTGGTCAAGAGGAGAGGTTGTTGCGTGGTCTCGAGGGCTAGAAGTGGGACAGGGAGTGGAAGCCCAGCTAGCCAGCTTTCAGCTCAAGGAAAGAGCTTTCTAACCGCCAGAGGTGCTGGAGGATGGGGTGGGCTACTTCCAGAGGAAGTGAACTGCCTGACCAGGGAGGTGTTCTGGCCTCCATTCCATAGAGGGAAAATCCGAATGTTGGCTGGGAGTTACCGGACACCTCTTATATGCCAGGCACCTTCCATTACACTTTTGTCTTTCATCCTATCAACCAAGTGTGGACTATTCCCATTAGAGACAAGGGACAGCCTCAGAGAACCGAAAGGCCCAAGATCACAGAACAAGTCGGGGGCAGAGCGAGGCAGGATCTGTGATCAGCCTTCCCAAGCCCCCGTCACTCCTATTACACTATCTTTCTGTTCAGAGAGCTGTGCGTACTTCTTGGATGATGGCTCAATCCAGATCTCAGCCCCACCCACGAGAGAATAAAGACCAGGCAGAGAGAAAGCCCGGTTACCAGTCCTGACACATGCGGGCTGAGCCAGACTGAAATGATCTGGCAAAGGTCCTGGCTCCAGAGACCCCCCGCTAGCTGTTATTCATCCCTCCAGCTCCCTAAAGGCTTTCCCAGTTATTTCTCAATGGCCAGAGTGGGTGAGTGGCTTCCACTCACACTTCCTGTTTTCATCTGGAACTGGGCTTGGAGTGTCCTTATGAAGGCTCCGGCGTAATGCCTTTGTTGCAGACTTGGCCTGTGGGCCAAGATACGTACACCCTGAGTTAAGAATCGGTCTTACATGTTTTAAGTGGTTGGAAAAAAATCAAAAGATCTTTTTTCTTTGGCTGCATTGCGCAGCATGCGAGATCTTAGTTCCCTGACCAGGGACCTCGCCCCCTGCAGTGGAAGCACAGAGTCTTAACCACTGGATTGCCAGGGAAGTCCCCAAAGAATATTTTATCACAGGTAAAAATCATGAAAAGCCAGTGTTCATAAATAATTTGTTTACATATTGTTTATGTAAGGCCCCTTTCGAGAAGGGCAGAAGTGAGTAGTTGTGAAAGAGCACATGGCTCGCAAGCCTAAAAAACGTACCATCTGGCCCTTTAAGAAAAGTTCGCAAACTAGTACACAGGACATATGTACAAGGGGACATACAGAAATGTCCTCTGCAGTGTTGTTTGTAACAGTAAACCAATGGCCACCAATAAATTAATGCACAAATAAATTGTGGCACATTCATACCACATGTGCCTCTCCACCCTTCCACAATAGAAAACCCACGAGGAAAGCAGTTTGTTTCATTCAGTTCTTTTCTTGGTCCCTAGAACAGTGCTGGGCACGGGTTTAAACATGATTAGATCTCAAAACCCACACTGAGTGAAAGGAACTTACTTTCATGTGACACATCATTAACAAAGATTTAAAAACTCAAGACAATACTATATTTTGTAGTAAAAGTATAAAAACATAAACTGGAAGGATACCCACTGAATTCATCAGAGTGGCTGCCTTTAGGGAAGGAGGGAGGAGGCCTGGGGAAGGAAGATGGGCTTTTAACATCTGTCATGTTTTATCTTGCATGAAAATACTTGACATGATAACAAAAGGTTGATATTTATTAAAATTGGGTGGAAAGTACATGGGTATTTCTTATGTTATTCTTTGTACTTCTCTGTAGTTTTCTAATTAAAAAACAAAACTGGAAGGTAGAGAACACAGTGAACTCTCCAAGTATAAAAATAACACTGAACTTCTCCAGGAAAAGAAAGCTAAGCCAGTGGCGATGAATTATAAGAAACTTCCAGACCGTGAGCAGGCAGAAGAATGGTCTACAGACTCAAGGTGGTTGAGAACCAGGAAATCATGACAAATGACCCCAACTCTGTGTAACAGGATGATAGACTCTCCAATCCATTACCAACCAGGAAAGGGTATGGGGCACTTTGGGCTGGGTGCTGACTTGAAGATTTGTCATTGGGAATAATAGTAATTACAACTAATTATCACACACTCAAAAAGAAAGTCATTTTAGAGGTCAGGTAAAGTGGTCATGGGCCAGAAGGACAGCCATGTAGGGACAAAAACCAACCAACCAAACAACAAACCAACCAACCAGATAACACAGCCACAGACTGAGGCTGGGAGAAGGCTGCACAGCCTACAGAACGTGACCTGAACTTGGTATCACGTAGGCCAGTGTTCAAGTCCCACCTAAGCCTGTCCTCACAAGCCTGGAAGGGGCACGGAGGGGTGCTCACCGTTAGTCCCCATCCTTCCTGGAAGGGAATTAAAGATCTCCTATTAGGGGCTTCCCTGGCGGTGCACTGGTTGAGAATCTGCCTGCCAACGGAGGGGACACGGGTTCGAGTCCTGGTCTGGGAAGATCCCACATGCCGCAGAGCAACTAGGCCCGTGAGCCACAACTACTGAGCCTGCGCGTCTGGAGCCTGTGCTCTGCAACAAGAGAGGCCGCGATAGTGAGAGGCCCCCGCTTGCCGCAAATAGAGAAAGCCCTCGCACAGAAACGAAGACCCAACACAGTCAAAAATAAATAAATAAATTAATTAATTTAAAAAAAGATCTCCTATTAGATTTTCGAATTGGCCTGTAAAATGGGGAAAAGATTGAATCCTTAAAAAAAAAAAAAAGGAAAGTTTGGATGCTGGAATAATAACACCTTCCACAAAGATCAAGGGGGGAGCTTGGGAAAAAAAAGTGCCGTTTCACAAAGCAAACTTTAAAAAGTTTCACTAGGTACTTCCCTGGTGGTGCAGTGGTTTAGAATCCGCCTGCCAATGCAGAGGACAAGGGTTCGAGCCCTGGTCCGGGAAGGTCCCACATGCCGCAGAGCAACTAAGCCCGTGTGCCGCAACTACTGAGCCTGCGCTCTAGAGCCCGCGAGCCACAACTATTGAGCCCGTGTGCCACAGCTACTGAAGCCCGCGCACCTAGAGCCCGTGCTCCACAACGAGAAGCCCACGCACCACAACGAAAAGTAGCCCCTGCTCGCCACAACTAGAGAAAGCTCGTGCCGCAACGAAGACCCAATGCAGCCAAAAAAAAAAAAAAAAAAAAGTTTCACTACCTGGGTTTCACAAAAGCTTAAAGGAAGTGGGCAATACCAAATCACACCGAGGCTGGGGTGGGATCAGAAACCAAAGCAAGGCCAGTCTAAAACATGCCTTTGATGGAAGTTCGGGCTATCGGGGTATGAAAATCAGCAGTTGGTGATGAACACATCGTGTACCTTTCCTAACAAACAAGACGTTAACCAGCTCGTATGCCAGGTACTGGGCAAGGCCCTGGGGGGACAGAAGTGCCTCATGCTCTTTAAGAAGTTACAATCTAGTTGGGAGGATAAGGCTTTCACAGCGACAACCTCCTAAGAGAATTTGATTATCCAGTGAGTGGCTCAGACGCCAGGGAGTTGAATCACTGTGAGGCACGATGCCTGGAAGATGTGTAGCAATCAGCAAGGTGCAGAGCGAGAGCTGGACAGGAGAGGGAACGCGGCCAGGAGAGGCAGAAACCCACAAGGCGTCGTTCTGATAGCAGAGCTCGCGCGGCAGGAACAAAGGGTACATGTACGGCAACGCCCCAGGTGCCAACCAGAGAACATCAATGATGCGAAGGACCCAGTGTGGGGAGCACCGCTGCCAGCGACTGGGAGACTTACAGAGACCCTGGCAGGTGCATTTTCCCACCACATGCAGCTGGAGGTCCACAGGGAGCCCCCTCTCGCCTGACCCCCGCTCTGCTCTCAGAGAGCAGCCTATCCATAAGGACCACTGGGCAGAACCCTGCTCTCAACCCGCTGCAGCCTTGCAGGAGACCCTTCTCTCCTCTGTGAACCTCACCTGAGGGTCAGACTTGCACCTTGTGTTTGATCCACTGGAAGCCCAGATTCCCAGTTTTAGAGCCAGGAGGTCACTGAGTCTAATCATTTATCTGGTAGATATGGGAAAGGAGCCTGAGAAGTTCGGAGAGCTGCCAGTTATTTGAGAGCCAGTTCGATATGAAAGAGTAAACCCAGGCCCTCTGATCCCAGATCAGAGTCTCTCCACCCAGCCCTCGGCCTCCTCTTCATCTACAGCTGCTTCGGGCCCTCGGGTCATGCTCCCCACACTGGGTCCTTTGCATCATTGATGCTCTCTGGTTGGCACCTGGGGCGTTGCCGTACACTTGCTCTTCGTTCCTGCTGAGCGAGCTCTGCTATCAGAACGATGCCTCGTGGGTTTCTGCCTCCCCTAGCTGCGTTCCCTCCCAGGCCAGAAAGAAACCTGGCCTGTTAGCGTTGCACGTGTGAGAGCGAAGTAAGAGTAATTAACTGATGTACAAAGGGTCCTGGAGGACGTTTTATTGTTTAAAAGTCACAACTGAAGCTTCAAAAAACATACAACCTAACACGTGTCCCAGTTCCAGTGCCCTCCTCCCTGGAGGAGAGCACAGGGCTAGTCCCTCCCATCCTGCTGCCCACACTGCTAGCCAGGACTCTGCCCTGGGGAGGCTGCCTGCTCGCCCTCCTGCCCACGTGTGCTACGTCACCGGCTGGGGAGGGGCCCTGGGATGAGGTGGGGGTGACTGGCTCCCTGCACCCCTCAGCCCCTGCACATATGCAGTCTGTGTGCAGCGTGTGGGAAAAGGGGCCGGTTCCCTGGGCAGGGACCCCCAACGGGGAAGGATAAAGAGCCAGTCCCCACTCACCCACCCCTCCCCAGCCCCCCAGCTCAAGGAAAGCTGTCATCGTCGTCTTCCGCCATCTCCTTGGCAAACTCCAAGTCCTGCTGCTCCCGCTCCCGCCGCTCCTGGGGACAGAGGGGGCGAGGGCCGGGCTGCTGAGGACAGGTCGGGCTCTCTCACTCCGTCTCCACCCAGGGCCAGAGACTGCCCAAGCTTCGGAGTTGCCCCAGCCCTTGCAAAAAGCTCCCCTCTCCCCTTTCTAGAGGGAAGTTTGATCTTTCAGTCTTACCCGAAGCAGAAGGCAGCTTACCTCCGCAGACTCCAAGTCCTTGTTGTACGATTTGGGAGGAAACCTCATGGCCTGAAGCACAACAGAGAGAAGAACAAGGTGAAGGGGAGGCATCAACGTAACACCCACTCGTCGTGCTCCTGCGTGCCAGGTGCCACGGTACGCGCGGGATAGGTGATCACTCCCTAGTTCAGTCCAGTGGGGGAGCCAGGCATGGAGACTAATTCATTACTACGACACCACAGGATAAGTGCTGAAGATGGAGAATTAGAAGAAGCCAGAGGTATAAATGATTAACCCTCTTGATCGGGCCGGGAGAGGGACTGGCAGTGAGAAGGAAGACGAAGAATGGACGGGCTGTGGGAGTGGAGGAAAGGCGTTGCAGGCAGAGGACTCAGGGTGTGAGCAGGCCCGGCCTGAGTTCACTGGGGCCAACTGGGGTGGAGGAGAGGGGTCGGCGGAGAGGTCCTGGGTAGGGGGGAGGCCAGGGACGCCGGGGACCAGATCGATCACGAAGGGCCTTTCCTGTCTAGCAGAGCACAGCGTTTGCCTGGTTTTAAGTGAAGCTATATCCCTGGTTTCCTGGGGGAAGAGAGCAGGAAAAAATCGGCAGCCCAACAGTACCAGCACCTAACCCAGCGCCTGACACAGGGTAAAAGCTTAAGAGCCTTTTGTGGAACGAGATGGCAGCCCTACCTTTTACACAATTCAGACTTCGCTAAGTGCCCCAAGACAGTGATTTCATGTAATCCTGTCAACCCTGCGAAGCAGGCAGGGCAGGTAACACCTCATTATCAGCTTCACAGAAGGAGAAACAGGCTCAGAGAAGGTAAATGACTCAAACTTGGAACCAAATCCAGAACACTGCACTCTGAATCCCTGTCTGATCCTCCCTGGCAACCAGACCCCTGAAGAGCAAAGGGAAGGTGCTGTGGTCCCACAAGCAAAGTCCTTTGCCCCTTCTGGACACCCAGTGATTTTACAGAGATCGTCTGGGAACTGCGCCCCAAACCAAGCCAGTCTTCCCTGAGGAACCCGTGGGTGTGGAGGGGGGCATGTTGCTGCCAAGCATCGCCTCTGCAGCCCAGGGCTCCGCACCTTGACAGACATGTTGTGAATATCCAGGCAGAAGGAGATGCGCTGGTGGAAGGCTAGCTGGGGCTCACGGGTGGAATAGATGTCAATCATCTCCTTGGACTGGACGTAGCCCTTCTCGTGGTTGATGCTGGCCTCAATGACGCCATCCCGGATGGCCTGCAGGCCCCAAAGGTAGGAAGAGTCACCAGAAAGTCCATCTTCTAAGTCCTAGAACATCTTGTCCCATCTCTTTGTCCTCCTTGATCTCTCACACACTCACTTGCACGCACACACCCTCTCTCTTTCTGTGGCAACTTCCTGGCTTCACTGCAAGACGGGCACTCCCTGAAAAGACTATGCCACTGCTTTACCCGTTCCCCTCCTTGGTCAACCTCCTCCCACCCCCATCTCTGAAATAAGGCAGGAAGGTGACAACCGCGGTCCCGGAGCCAGGCCCACCTTGGCAACGATGAACTCTGCATCCTCTGGGCTATCCAGCTGCAGCTTCTGGGCGATGTCCGCCAGGGAGATTCGGGAATAGGAGAGGCTGATCATGCGCACACCTGGGAGAGGAGGGAGCGGTGGGGAAGACGGGGCAGGCACAGAGCCTTCACCTGCCCAGGCGCCCACAGGGCTGCCCCTGCCCCTGGCTGAGCCTAGTCCGGGGCCTGCTCCGGCCCTCCGGCGCTGCCCCACACCTGTCTTGTGGGGAAGACGGGGCGGGCACAGAGCCTTCACCCGCCCAGGCGCCCACAGGGCTGCCCCTGCCCCTGGCTGAGCCTAGTCCGGGGCCTGCTCCGGCCCTCCGGCGCTGCCCCACACCTGTCTTGATGACGTTGTGCCGCAGTCGGATGATGAGGGTGTAGGTCCCATCTGCTTGAAACTTCTCCCCAAACTGATCCAGGACCTGGTTGAACTTGGCCAGGTTTCCCGTCCTGACAGCTGCAGTGGGGAGAGGCGTGGATCAGATGCTGCACAGGGTGCGCACAGAAGAGGGGCCGCGGCGCCAGGGGTCCGGCCCTTACCCTGGGTCAGAAGGAAGTAAGGCATGAGCGAGCGCTTGAGGGACGGTTGACGGAACTGCAGCCGGTCCGGGATCTCCCCCAGCAACAGCTCCACCACAATCAGAAGCTTGTGCACCTGGCGGAGGCGACACAGGAACACAGGGGGCAGGGAGCCCCACCGGGTGGGAGAGGAGGATGAAATGGGGCTTCAATTCAGCCAGACACACAGGGAAAGAGGGAACGTGGCACTGGGACTCGGCCCACAGAGAGGAAAAAAATCCTCAAGCTGTGCTGGGCGTGGAACTGAAGCTCTGCCTTGGGAGACAGGCCTTGTGAGCTTCTGACCCTTTGGCCACACCAGGCCCTCAACTGCATTTCATCTGGCCAATCGGTGCACAGCGCCCTGAAATGGCAAAGTTCTAAAGTACAGGCAGATGGGTAGGTTCTATGGCTCAGAAATGGTGAGGAAGCAGGGCCGAGAGGCCTAGGCAATGGAATGTGAGTCAGCCAAAGATGCTGGTAGGGAGGTGAACTATGTGTAAAATTAGTTATCTGGGTAGAGGCAGAAGCTCAAGGAAGGGCCTGCAGCACCTCAGCGAGTGAGCCGGCTGGCTGGAAAATCGGGCCGCTCCTCCTCCAAATACCACTGTGGGTATTTCTCAACGGCGGCTCCCGTGGATTCAGCACCATGCAAGGACGACTACGGTGGAGGGGACGATGCCCAGCAGTTACGGAGCCTCCCACCAAGCAGGAGGGACAGGAGCACAGACAGCTAAACCACGTGACAGCAACTGTCACGAGGGAGGTAAGGGGTTAAAATGGGTGGTGGCTGATGGTGTCCACCCCTGGGCAAGGACCCTTCCTTCGCTCCTCCACCCACACCCACGAGGCTGCCCTGTCCCTTGGCCCTCGGCGTACCCCACGAGTGAGGGGAAAGCCATGCCGATGGCAGAAGTTAACACATGCCTTAAGGATTCTGATGAAGCAGAAAAGGAGGGAGGACGTTTCAGGCAAGGGAACAGGCTGGTGAAGAGGCCGGCATACTGGAGGGGGTGCGTGTGGGGCCACCTGGAGAGATGAGTGGGGGCCCGTCCGGGGACGTGTGGTTTTGAATGCCAGGCTGAGTTCTGAGTTTGGAGACAGAACTAGCTAGGCTGTACTTGCTAGCTAGGAAACGCTAAGCAACTGAGTCTTTGGTTTCCACCTCCCTAAAATGGGCATAACAACAACAATACCTGGCTTGCCTACTTCACAAGACTTACAACACTCTACTGGGCAGGCAATGGGGAGAAATGCGAGCTTCCTGGGCCACGCAGACGGGCCTGGAGCTCCGCTGAGTCAGGCAGCTGTGTGGAAGCTGGGCTGGTGGAGGGGAGGATGGCGACCAGCAGGGTCAGCGGCTTGAACAAGGGCACTGGTAACATCAGAGAGGAGATGAATACAAAAGCCATGGAGGCAAATCAACAGACGACTCAGCGATGGTGAAGGGGGTGGGCGGAGGAATCCAAGATGGCCCGGAGGCTCCTGTCTGGATCAGGAGGGCAGGAGGAAGGACTGGTGAGGGGTGCCCAGAAGGGCCTGTCTGGACAAGCTGAGGGTGAGGGGTCAGGCAGTCTCTACACAGAGATGCGTGGTGGGAAGTCGGATTTGCAGGTCTGGCTTCATGAAAGCGGTCAGAATTTGTATTATGAGCTGAACTGTGAACCCCCAAATTCATATGCTGAAGCCCTAACCCCCTAGTACCTCAGAATGTGACTGGATTTGGAGATAGAGCCGTTAAAGAGGTAATTAAGGTAAAATGAGGTCATATGAGTGGGCCCTAATTCAATATGACTGGGGTTCTTATAAGAAAGATTAGGATACAGACGTGCACAGAGGGGAGACCATTTGAAGACGTCAGAAGATGGCCAACTACAAGCAAAAGAGAAGCCCTCGAAAGAACCGGCCATGCTGACACCCGGACCTTGGACTTCTTGCCTCCAAAACTGTGATGAAATAAATTTCTATTGTTTAGGCCACCCAGTCTTGTAACAGCAACCTGAGCAGATTAAGACAGTTCATAACGGACTTTGGTGAAGCGTCATGGAGGTCACAGCTGAGCCATGAAGGCAAATGCAATCACCCAAGGCGAGAATGTGGATTTTCTACAGATGGATACTTTCAACATGCTCTGTTGTGGACTCCAAGTTAAATTCGATGTCTCTCTTTACCCCTTCTCACTCTCCCTGTTTTTACTTAAAGCTGGCTTCTCCATGTGGGCTCTCTATCCCATTCCTCCTACCTTGTTCAAGGCCTTGGCCCATCGCCTATTTGCTTAAGTCTCTCTGGGTGGCAAGTTCCCCAGCTCTGCCCCTTCCCCTCTCAGGCAACCCTCCCACCTCCTTCCTGGCTCCCTGGCCAACAGTCTACAGGTCAAAGACTGTACTCCAGTACCCTCTGCTCCTTCTTCCGGCGACCTGGCTCCACCACAGAAAACTGTGAAACCTTATCCATCCATAGTAAAACCTGGTCTGAAAACACCGCTTTACCCCACGAGACCTCTCCCTGGTGCACAACACAGCCTATATGTTAATTACCTGTATTTTTAGTGAATTTTTGAAGAAGACTTAGTGTGTGTGCTATGTTGTAAAAGCAATCTCTCATTGTGCAATGTACCCCATGTGTCTGAAAAGCCATTCCTTTCTATGAAAATTCTACCCATCTTTCAAAACCCAGATCAAATTTAACTATTTAAGATTACTTTGACCACAACTGAATCTGCCGTTCTCTGAACTTCTGAACTGAAACAAAACAAACCTCCCACCACACTGAGCTAATCACTGCGCGTGCTCACCCTGCTCTCTTTCAAGGGCACTAGGAGGTGGGCGTGTTAATGTGAGAGCAGAGGTTTGTAGCTGGGAAAGCTGGGTCCTAATTCTGGCTACCAGTCTCTGTGCCTTTACCCAGGCCATCAAGCCTTTCTGAGTCAATGTTCTTTATCTATCTCTTCGAGGGCAAGTACCATTTCTTATTCTTCTTTTCTAACCCTCATAGTGCCCAACGTGAAGGTCAGCACTCAAAAAACTACCTGGTGACTGACAGCTTTGCCACGGCCAAGGTTTACCTCCACCTGAGTCAGACAGCCTTAGGGAGAGCTCTGGGTTCCCTGGCCACAGACAACACTGCTCCCGAAGGGGCATGTGAGGGACCAGGTAGGGGCCTGGGGTTTATCAACACAATCCAGGCCCTCACCTGGAACGACTACAGGGGGTTCTGGGGAATCAGGAATATTCTAAACCTGCGCATCGGGGAGAATACTGGAGACAGAAACGGCCAGAGGCGCAGGTAGCGTCTGCCTAACGTGCCCTGAACAGCGCCACGTGCAAACAGACATGCGATGCCACCTTCAGGGTAAGAAGATTAAGGACCTCCTGGGCTCCTCAGATAGGGAAGAGGCACTAACATGGTATGAGACAAGTAAGGGGGTCAAAGGGGTGAGAACTGCCGCTCACCGTCTGTTTGAAGCCGACAGCTGTGTGCTGAGGGGCCTTGCGAAGGGCATTGGTCATCGTCCTCCGGGCCTCTGAGTACTCCAGCTGGATGGCTTTGATGCGCCCTGGGTGTGGAGAAGAAGAGAACTGATCAAGAGGATGGTGTGATCCAAACTCCGGCCCCCCGCAAACCAGAGTGCCAAATGCGCACTCTTACGCACCAAGGACACCACTTTCTTAGCAAATTTGCCCCGAGTGAGCCCGAGACACCTTCCGGCTGGGAGCCGGGCCCTGCTCACCTGTATAGTAGAGGTACCTTGCCCACTCATTGTTGTTGGCCTGCTCGGGGAACACAGACTTGGACACCAGCTTCTCGGCCTGGTCGTACAAGCTGTAGTGTAGGTAGTTCCGCAGCAGGAGGTTCAGCAGCGTGGCCTGCCCGTCCGCGTCATGCCGCAGGGTGGCGGTCCGGAGCCGAGCGTGCAAGAAGCTTCAAGAAGGAAAGAACCAGGAGGTCAAAGCCTTCATGTAACAACTCTTCAAGCTGCCTCTGACCTCTCCATTCTCTCTCAATTCCTAAAAAAGTGACTCAAACTGCTTTTCTGGTTATTCACTGAATACTCAACAAATGAAGCACTAGTCCAGGTGCACAGAAGGACAGAACTCTGCTCAGGGAACCTGCATTCTAGTGGGGGGAGACAGACAGCCATCACGATGAATAAGCGTACCATGCAGCTCAACAAAAGGTGGTGGGGTGACGTCGAAAGCAGGGTAAGTACGACGGGAACCGCAGAAGGAAAGGAGGATGGGGTTGCAACTTTAAACAGCCCAGTCAGCGTAGGACTCGCTGAGAAGGTAACAGTTAAGCAGAGGCTTGAAAGAGGCAGGGAGGAGAGCATTCTCGGCCAAGGGAACAGTGCGCTGGCATGCCCGCGATAGAGCGAGGCGGCCAGTGTCAGGGGAGCAGTGGAAATATAGTCAAGGAGGCAGTAACGGGGGCCAGACCCCGTGGGGCCTTATAAGCTTACATCATGAGGGCTTTGGCTTTTCCCTGAGGGAAACGGGGAGCCGCTGCAGGTTTCAAGTAGAGGAGCGAAAGGCTTTCCAGCCTGAACTTGCTTGCACCTCTGACCCACTAATGAGTCCTCCCCTGACGTGTGGTGAAGGGAAGAGCCTGGGAAACAGGACTTAACAGGCCAGTGGTCGTCTCCATTTCCTCATCTAGTCTCAGCCTCGCCCTCAAACCCTCGCACACCCATTACCCCCACTTCCTGCTGGGCACGTTACATCTACCAGCCCACAGCCCCCTGCAAGTCCACAGCTCTGTGGTAGTGCCTGACCATGTCTCTGACCCCACGGGCCACGAGCCAGACCGCTGGCCACAGTACCTGCGCACCACATCCAGCTTGTCCAGGAACTCATAGACCCGAGCATGGTAATAGTAACACTTTGCAGCCACAAGGTCCAGGGCCCGGCGGTTCTGAGTGCTGATCTTCTGCATCAGGTCATCAGAGATCTTCTGTGCCTGGGGGAGGCAGCCAAAAGAGAATCAAGCGTCAGGGTTTCAGAACGTTAAACACGGAGCCAGCAATTCCCCTCCTAGGCATACGTCCAGGAGAACTGGAAACATACGTTCACATAAAAACTTGCACACGAACATTCATATCAGCATCATTCACAATAACCAAAATGTGGAAACAACCCAAGTGCCTATCACCCAATGAATGGATAAACAAGATGTGGTATATCTATAGGATGGAATTTTACTCAGCCATAAAAATGAACAGAGTACAGATATATGCCACAACATGGATGAACTTAGAAAACATCACGCTACAAAAAAAAGCCAGACACAAAAGGCACATATTATATAATTCCATTTAGATAAAACGCCCAGAATAGGAAAATCCATGGGACACAAAATACTAATAGATTACTGGGCGGGGGCGAGGGCGGAACAAGGAGTGACTACAGATAGGTACGGCGCTTTTCGGGGGGGGGCAGTGATTAAACTGGTGCGGAATTAGGTAGTGAGGGCGGTTGTACAACCTTGTGAATATAGCAAAGACTACTGAGTTGTACACTTTCAAGGGAGTGAATTATTCCTAAAAACCAACCAAACAAAAGCCAACCAGTGGCAGAGCAAGGAAAAAACAAAACAGAGGACTGAGGAGACCTGTCATTTTTGGGGCATGCTCTTGGGACAGCAGCTAAGCCTGACAAAGGAGCTGGCCCCGGCTGGAAGGCGTGGTAGAAGAGTGCTATCCAAAATGGAGTCTTTCAGTTTCATAATAATAGCTACCATTTATTAAAATGTTGTGAATGCTTACTACGTGCAGATCGTTGTGCTAAGTATTTTTAAAATATATTATTTTATTTAATACTAACAATAATCTTGTAAGGTGGGCAGTTTGTCTCATTTTACACACAGCTGGGAGAAATTAATTTGCCTAACGTACAAACGGGATTTGAACCCAGGTATTTCTGTCTCCAGACCTATCCTTCTCGAAAGCATCCACTATACTGGGATCGCACCACAGACGGGTACAGAGTGGCCACTGCCAGCCCTTTCCCAGAGCCTGAGCAGGAGTTGAGGGGTCTTCCCCGGATGTGGGGCTGGGTGCATTCCCACACGGGGGAAGAGCCTGGGGGACAGTTAATAACCCAGCGATTGTCTATTTCTTCACTAGAGGCACCCTCCCCCACTAAGCCCGCACCCCGCCTGGGGCGCGTCCGTCACTTGCACGGGCCCCGGCTACCTCTTTGTAGCTCTTGTTGTTCATCAGGAAGATGACCACGAGGAGCTGGAGGTAGGCTTCCACTTCGGGCAGGAGGGGAGCCGACGCAGCTTTTCCTGTTCGGGGACGGAACTGCAAATCGGCTTCTGTGTCCATGGGCTAGAGAGGACATGAGTTACCATGGAAGAGCTCAGTCAGATCAATCAACCAAGAATTTATTAAGCACTCACTATGTATTTCAACAAATATTTAATAAGTGTCTACTACACGCCAAGATTTTTCTAGGTGCTGGGGGTACAGAAATAAAGATGACACAGTCTCTTTCTGAAGGGAGTCCAGGAGGCTGGCAATACAATAAATACAGAAAAGGGTTACAGGAGTATAACATCCTTACAGAATACAATGTGGACAGAAAGGATGATGTAAGGATCCCTCAGAGAGCCTACAATCTAAGTAGAGATTAAACCACCATACTTGGAACCACTGCGAATTCTATCAGGCAGGGTTAATAAAGGGATATAATTCTAGAGATGAGATCAAGAATAATGAGTCAGGGAGTTCCCTGGTGGTCTAGTGGTTGGGATTCTGGGCTTTCACTGCCATGGCCTGGGTTCAGTCCCTGGTTGGGGAACTGAGTCCTGCAAATCGTGCGGTTTGCCAAAATTAAAAAAAAAAAAAAAAAAAAAAAAAAGAATAATGAAACAAAAAAAATTTTTTTTTGGTGGGAACAAAGGAATTTGGGGGGAAATTGACATATACATAGTACTTACCTTCAGATCTAGTCACCAAAACTGGAATAATGTGTAATAGATCAAAAGATGATCATGGTGGGTTACTTTAGAGATGTAAAGGTTAAAAACATTCCAGGTGGGGCTGGGAGAGGGGGCGCTTTTCCTTTTTCCCAGACAGTAAAGTCTTCACTGTCCACCTCAAGGATTTTCTGAGTTTTTACATCTATGAAACAGACTGTAAGCATACAGGATTTTAGGGAGATGAAGGTGGCTGAAGGGCCAGTGAGGTTTGAGAAGGGGCAGGACCCGAACTGTATCATGGATGATAAGGGGAGTTTTACAGCCAGAAAGGAAAAGGAGAGGTTTCTCCTGGCATGGAGACCACTGCCACCAGCAAACTAACTTCATCAGCATGCACTCTGTACCACACCCTGTTCTAAGAGCTTTCCCCCTCCTCCTCGCCCCCCCAAATCTGTTCATCACATTTACCAAATGAAGAAAATGAGGCACAAGGAGGTTAGGTCATTTGCCCAAGTCCCACAGATACCAAACGGTAGAGTTTGGATTCAAATTCAACACCCCCTCCAAAACCTGTGCTTTTAACCACTGTTCTTTTGTTCCTTTTTTTGTTGCTTTTTTTTTTTGGCCGCACCATGTGGCATGTGGGATCTGTGGGATCTTAGTTCCCCAATCAGGGGTGGAAGCGAGGAATCTTAACCACTGGACCACCAGGGAAGTCCCTTAACCACTGTTCTATACATCCTTCATGGTGAAGCTTCGGAGGCAAAAAGGCAGTGGAATAGGCTCCCTGTTGGGGGTGGTGGGAAATGAGTGTGGCTGGAAGGGTCCTGATTCCTGGCTCTTCTTCCTGACTCAGAAGAATGACTCTACAGGGCAGAAGGATGGTCGCCTTGTTAGAGGGCAAATGAGTATTAAGAGGGGCTGTCTTGCTTCATGTCTCTGCTATGGCAGGTAACAAGACAGGTCTCCAGGATAGGAAACAGTTACACAGGGTGGAATGTGTGTGTCAAGCCAAGCCTGCACCCTTCATGCTGGCCTGACTCACTTACCTCTTCCAGGAAGGGTAGCAAGAAGTCTCGAGTGGCACTGTTGGAGGTGAAAAAGCCATGCACAGCCTTGTACAGAACGTAGTGGTTGAGGCGACGTGATGTGGAAGGTAGCATCCGCAGGGCCCGCAGCACGAACCGGGGCTCCTTGCCTGAGACTGCCTTCTCCAGCTGTTTCACGTGCTCCTTGATGTCTGTGGAGGACGAGGGGAGAAAAATGTTAATTCCAACTCCTACTCCCCCCACCCCCCGCCACTCCAGCCAAGCAGTCCTAGGGAGCCTCTTACAAATGGCAGGATGTGGCCAATCACCGCTTTTGCCCTAAGAGCAATAGTTATGGATGCCATACATTGATTTTAAGACATAACCAAGAGACAAAGAAAAATAAAGCTGGGGTGGGGGAAGGAGTAGAGGGTGACAGAAAAAAGAAAAAAACAATGAAAAACAAAAACACGTGGAGATTTAGCGTATCGTCAAATAGGAAAAGACTTCTAAAATTCTTCTGAGAACTGTAAACAAAAGAAAAACATCTGCAACACATGTGACCAGAGATTCATATTGTTTTTCTACAAGGAGCTCGTATAAAGGATTACAATAAATAAAAATGAACACGAATGGACAATACAAACAGAGGAATGACAAATAACAGACATGAAAAGTATATTTCACTAGTATTCAAATAATCACAAGGGAAAACATTTTTCAATTACCATTCTAGTGGTGTTTAAAAAATGATAACATATAGAGTACAGGGGTGAGCAAGACATTTCTGCTCATATAATGTATATCAGTACAGTTTTTCTGGACAGTAACTACCAAAAACCTTAAAAACAAACGTAAATACCCGTTCAATTCAGGGATCTCTAATGAAGAAATAATTATAGAGGTAGGTCAGACACTTGGGCACAGAGATGACGGCTGCAAAGCTATTTGTAACAGAGAAAAATAGACACAACTTAAATATCCAGAAATAAGGGAATGCACTCAATTGGTCGTTTCTTAGTTACCTTTGTATTTTTAGCATAGGGTGCCGGGGTCACGTTAACGATATAATAATAATAACAGCTAATATTTATGGAGGATTTTACTACGTTTTCATCACGTATTAGGCACAGTTGTAAACATTTTAATCTTCACAACAACCCAATTAAGTAGGTACTATTACTTTCACTTACAGAGATGAGGAAATTAATCCCAGAGCGTATATTCTTAGCCATCATATCAGTTATTCAATAAATGTTTCTGGAATACATTGAATGTTTTGTTTATGGATATGTTACATGAAGGCACACAAAATCATCTGTACTTAGTTATGCCTTGTTCCAAACTGTATATATAAACTTGATCTCAATTATGGGAGAGCAGCTCAAAAATTCATAGGAAATAATGTTAACCATGGTGGGGTTTTTTTCCCCCCCCCTACTTTAGACCTCTCATATTAAAATGTTTATAAGAAACACATGTATATACCCAGTAGGTAATGCTGAATGGCACCTTTGCCACTGGTTGACTATTGTTATTTCATGTAAAATGATCTTTATTAGATACTGAGCCTGCTATCCAACTTCAGAGTAGAAGCTGATGCAGTCAGCACTACCACATCCTCAAATCACCACCCAGGAGCCTAACTTTGCTTATTTCAATGTTTTCGAGCTAGTTTCTCGTGCAGTTAAGTACAGAGAAAACCCGATAAATAGTCCGGTCCTACTTGATCCAGAACCAGAAAAAAGCACCAGGGTCACAGTGGGAAGCTCTCACTCTACCCACTCCAAATGCGGACAGGATGCTCTAAGTAGGAAAAGTGAAATATGAACTTGGAGGAACAACAGGATGATAGGAAACAGGGAACAGGCACCTAGGAGAAAAGAAATGGGATTGGTATATAGTTTACGTGGGAGGTGAACATTAGAAACTCACACATTCGACACCTAAAAAGTTGAAGTGTGTAATGTGTTTAAACTCTTTAGAAACAGAGTAAGAGTAAGGGCTTGCAGGAAAAGAAAAAGAGCAATGGGATCGTTTGGGCACCTCAATTACAGCAACAAGGAAGCAAGATACTAGGTAGAAAGGGCTCTTTTAGGGGAGTTTGCTAAAGGTAGTTAAGACAACAGAAACCATTCTTAAAATGCAGGGGCCAGTATTTGGCGTCATTCTGACCCCCTTCAAACGTAAATACAGACACTGGTTTTTAGAGAGATCAATCGTGCACTGGGGTCACTAGAATCAGTCCGGTGGGATGTAAATGGAGTAACAAGGTCAGAGAAGAAAACTCAGAAGAGTCTATGGGCTCAGTGAGACCTACTTCTAGATGCAATCCCTGGTGGGGGGTGGTGTGTGCGAAGGGAGGAGTCCTGAGCCTAGAGAAAATGTTCAGTTATCCGGGTTGGGGTCGGGAGTGTCAGGGTAGTGGGGGCAGGCATTTCGGGGTGATCCCAAGGAACCCTCAAGTCAAGGTGGTAGAGGATGCGCTGGGATCCCAAGGAGAGGGTGGATCACCGCTGCGCTGTCACCCGTGATAATGGCACGTCCCCGGCCCGGGCTCTCTTACCCTCCAAGGTGACGGTGTCCAGCTCTCGCTGGGAGTGCTCAGCCGCCGCAGCCGCCGCCTTGCCATCGGTCTCGCCAGTTGATCCGCCACCCGCCGCCGCCTCCTCTTTCATCTCCACATCCTGGGGCGCCGGGGGCGGCAGTGGTTCTTGTTCCCCTCCGCCGGGCGGCGGCTTCGCCTTATCCGCGCCGCGGCGCCTCGCCGAGCCCTCCTGCTTCATGGCGCCCGGGGTCGCGGCCTAGTCCGGGGACCGAGGCCGGGGCCTCGCGTGAACCCTCGCACCGGAGACCAGGAACCGAGCCGGGCCTGCACACGAGCGCGGACTCGCGTCGGGCCGCACGATGACGGAGCACCTGCAAACCCCTTCCCGGCGCTGGGCCTTCTGGGAAACGCCAGGCCGGGCTGGCCGATGGCCGAGTCATCAAAGGGGGGAAAAAAGTCAACCGCCGAGATGCAGGATGGAGGCGGATATTCTCAGAAAGAGCGGGGAGGAGCCTTTATGGGTTTGCGGGGCTTGCTTTGGAGTGCTCCAGTGTGTTGATTTTTTTTCTTGCGCCTCTCGAGTGCATTTCCGTATATGTCCACAAGAGGTCACCTCAGGCTCCAACTGGGTTACCGCGGACTCTAAGAGCACCCCGCCCCGCGTGGAGTGGGTAGGGCCTATCGGAACGTAGGGCGTGATGACGCCACGAGTTGCTGGGAGGGTTTCATGCCTAAACTCGCTCAATTTGCGCCTGGCAAGAGGTCCGTATTGATATCCAGGAGGCTGGTCTTCAACCGCCTCCCGAAGGGATGTGGAGCTAGGTTGTTGGACTTAAAATAAAACCAAACTGGAGACAAGGAAGAACCCTATGGGATTCAGACTTCCTTGTCCGAGTTTAGCTCGTGCTGAAAATAAGGCATAAAATCTCTGCAGCCTGGGAGTGCGGATGGGGGCAGAGTGCGTTTGTGTGTGATTACTTAAGTTTAATAAAATTTAGGGGTCCACTCTGTGAGGCCCAGGGCTAACACATTCAGGGGGAGGGGTGGTAAAAAAACAGCGCCAGAATGTAGTCTGCTGGAAGCTTTGCTCTGGGCTGCTGTGTATTGTGAGGCCGGAGGAAAGAGAGAGGCTTCAGGGAGTACGTTGGGGCGCCTTTATGCATCCAGACAGACACTGTAGTGAAATGGGGGAACAGAATAATAGTACACCTAAGGAGCACCTAAGAATCCTCCAAGGGAAAGAAATTGGACCTGAAACCCTGGCCACTTATCTTTCAAAGGAATCCTCCAGCGATTCTGCAGGAGGAGGATACAGGTTCCAATTTCTTAAGACACAAAACAAAAACTCCCTTCCTATCGTGGAACTTTTATCTCTTCCATAAATGGAAGTTTTAAGTTTTAGACCAGGTCAGACCCTGCAAGACAACCTAGCCCTGTTGTAAGGTCCTAGAGGGCAGAGAATATGTTTCGACTATATTCTCCTTTATATTTATACAGAGAGAGGGTATTCTCTGTATTCCTCCTTTTGCACTATTGCAGCGAATAGCTCCTTGCACTGAACAGCCACTTGCTCAATGGAAAAGTGTGTGCTCCAGTTTTAGGGGAAAAATGCCTTGGCCAATTCCTCCCTAACTGTTCCCCTGCCCCCTAGGACTGGGAGAAGGATAACAGGACTTTTGAATCATCACTGGAATAAACTCATGAAAATCTCTTCTTTGTAACACCATATCTGTAACTGAAGGTGGGCATGAGAATGGTAAAGGAAGAAAACCGACAGGTTTTGTTGTTCATCTTCATGAGGTTACCCTTCTGGATAGTTAAGGTGTTAGCTCACTTCATTGTTAAGTTTACATCACAAGGGAAAAACAATCAAGTCAGCAGGTATGTCCTTGAGCAAAATAGCGAGGCCTTGGAAGATGCCCCGGAATGGGGAGGATGGCTTAACGCAAAGCTTTTGTCAGTGGGTCATGAATTCTTGGTGAGTGAGGGAAGCAGCCTGGGTAGGGTGTGGCTAAGAATGGGGAGAGTCTGACTCCTGGGGCCAAAAACCTTGCAGAAATTATTCCACCCATAAAACTATTTTAAAAGAGATTGGGGGAAGATGTTAAAAGCCAGCTTTAGGCAGAGGAGGCTGGTATGAACCCAACAGTTTTATGAGACTGAATGTCTGTATTAGCCCTTCCACGTGCCAAACCTACCCATATGACAACCACGCTAATTGGGGGCAGAAGAAGGAAAGGTGAAATGAGAAGATAATATCACACTTTCTTTTTAAAGTTTTGCATCAGTCTAATTCTTGGGTACCGTTTATTTATTTAGTT
The DNA here is from genome assembly GCF_059928025.1 of Delphinapterus leucas. NCBI lineage: Eukaryota > Metazoa > Chordata > Mammalia > Artiodactyla > Monodontidae > Delphinapterus > Delphinapterus leucas. The sequence continues at coordinate 49,758,487 of NC_143147.1, read as the reverse complement.
TTACTTATCTGCATTTTTTTTTATTATCTGCATTTTTAAAGAAATTTTATTATTTTTTTTTTGGCCGCGCCGCACAGCCTGCAGGATCTTAGATCGAACCCGGGCCCCCAGCATTGGGAGCGTGGAGTCTTACCCACTGGACCACCAGGGAAGTCCCATCTTCTGACTTTAGAATCTAGACTCCATATTCCACACCCTCACAGTTCTTCTCTGAGCATTTTCCAGGTGGTCTGAGGACCGCATGATAGTATTCATGTACATATAATCTATACGTAGTACGATAATGTTTATTTATTTTTTCCTGGCACAAATTAAGAATTTCCTTAGGATAGGTTCTTCAAAGAAAAACACCAAAAGACATCTCACCCAAGGTGAAATAATATTTGTTTCATCAATGCCAGTAAAGCTTGATGTTTTGGAATCATAAGCAGTAGGGGTTTTACCCAGATGATGCACTGGAAGATCTACAACTGGATAAACCATTTCCTGAACTGAGAGAACATTTTCAGTCCTATGATTTGGATCATATGGGGGAAACACATCCATAGCCACACGCCACAGATTATAATCATCGCTGAATATTTAGCACAGTGGAACAATGGAACAAATGGATGAACACCTAGAATGTATAAAGAAAAAGAGGACTTCGGATAGTTGATTAGATAGGGGGTTCTAAAGGGGTAAGGGTTGGGCTAGGAAACTGTTTAATTTTGGTTTTGCTGAAATGGGTCATAGTTTTAAAAGTCTGAGCGCTTCCACTTTTAGAGGACTGAAGCATCAGCAGATGGGTTGTGGAGCCATGGGGCAGGGCACATACAGAGTTGGACAAGTGGAAATTGATTTTCTTGGGTAATCAGCTAAGGTTTCCATCATCCTTAGTCTGCTGGCTCCCAAATGCCCTTGCATGTCAGGACAGGGCACAGTAAAGTAGGGAAGGCCTTAGGAGAGCAGGAAGCCAATGGAAAAGGCAAGTTAGGACGCCTTGGTCAGTAGCTGCAGGAGGGAGAGGCCAGCGTAACGGCACAGAGGCGGGGAAGGGTGTCTGCGTCCCATGTGTCCTGGGGGCCCGATCTCTGCACTTCCAGGCCACTCAGCCCCACTAGGGCCTCTGTGAGGGTCAGTTCCTCTTCCCCAAGAGAGGAAGGCAGCTAAGGCTGCAGGGGGAAAACACCCTCTTTATCCTGGAGGAAATTCTGTTCCATTGTGCTCTCCACCTGGAAGGAACCAAAGTAGTATGAAAAGGAAGAACTAGAAACCTCTCTTCCTTTTTCCTAACTCAAAAAAACCATGAAGAGGGCTACCGTTCTTTTACTATAACCCCTTTTGTTACAACATGACGACTCTGTCTGGGCCTTTTAATAACCCTGAATGATGAGCGGCAATTTGTTTTTAGCCCCATTTGACAGAGGAGTGAATTGAGGCAGACTCAGAGACATTAAGATTTGCTCACATCCCTTGGCTAGGAATAAACCAAGTCAGAGTTTTCTGTCTCTTCTACTAGGATCAGGTTGAAAAACCCAGATAGTTGCCCAGAAGGGCACTCTTTTCCCTCTAGTTGTGAAATAGCAAACAGGAAGAAACATGGAGAGAAATGAGAAGTGGGCATGAGCTCCTGGGAAAAGACAGAGGCCCTGGAGGATGGTTCTGTCATTAGGCGAAATTGTATCTTTCCACTGGTTCTAGCTGACTCCCTCGCAAACTCTCCCCAACATCTGCCATTTTTTCTCACCAGCTTTAGCTGCAAAGGTAAGATCTTTTTCTCCATGGATTGTACCAGCAGCTTCTGTTGGGCTTCACTTAGCTCTGGAGAAGAAAAGCAGAGAAAGAGATGTATGGGTGCAAAGGGGACTACAGGCTCCCAGTGGGTGTATTTCCAGAATGTTGGCATCCGTTGATTCATACATTCATCCATGGTTGAATACCTGCTCTAGGCCAGGCACCTTTGCTGGATGTGTTAGGTAAAAATCATCCTCTCTTCACTCAAGGAACTTGCAGTCTAGTGGAGAAGACAAAGTAACATGCAATTATAATCAGGCTGTTACAGGAGCCATAGCTGAGGGTCTACTTTGGTCTTGGTGTTTGAGGGCAGGCTTGGTGAAGGAACAAACACCTCAGCTTACACGTGAAGGTCCAGAGAGTTTTTCAAGGTGGGGGAATGTTTCTTGCAGAGGGAAGAAGAGAATTCAGGGGCAAGATCAGAAGATGTTATCCTTGAATTAAAACTAACAGATATCGATATAAACGTGATGAGCTTAGCTATATGTAGAAGTTTTAAATATATGGCTGATAAAACTAGGGTTATTTCCCAACCTCTGTTAGCAAGACTAGGCTATGATGACCAAGTGAATCCTTAGGAATGAAACCAACTTTTAAAAGTGTGGATATAAACTACTTAACTGTAGTATAATTGGCCTGACATTTACTTATTTACTCATTCATTCATTCCTTTATTCATCTGGAAATTCATTTAGTGACTCATTCCTACCACTGAATAGGTATATAAATGAAGACCTCACTCCCCACTTACCTGTTAGAGCTCCAAGGAAATAGAGGACAGCACCCATAGCCTCCTTTGAGAGTAGGACACCTTTTGGGAGTGCCTCCAGGGTTACTTCATGTCCTTTGTCTAGAGCTCCTTCAAGCTGTGGGGAAAGTCGGGTGACTGTTTAAGACAACACAGTTAAAGGGCATAGTGCCTGGCACATAGCACTCCCTTGAGATGTGCTAACTATCTCCATTTCCTTGTTTCTTTTTCAAGGTATCAAGCCCTGAAAAGTGCTGGACTCCTGGGTTCCTTGGTGTCTGAGCCCTGGACTCTGGAAAGGAAAGGTCCAGCCCCCTTCCAACGGAGGGGGAGCCTACCCTCTGTCCATGAGGAGGGAGCATGTGCTTCGGGGGAATCTGCACTGTTTGTCCTTCTCCAGAGGGACACAGAGAGCAGTGGCGACCCTGGCAGCCTGGGGAACACTTGACCAGCCTTGGGGAAGGCATCCACTGTCGATTCCTCTAGCTACTGCCCACCTTCTGCCAGATCCGTCAGATAGCCACACACAGCTCCACCAAAAGCCTTCCTTCTTCTGCATCTCCTACCCTTCCCTTGGGTCCTCACCGTGAGCTCCAGGTCTTCTAGCTCCTTTTTCTTCCCTAAGAGTTTGCTGAGGGAGCTGAGCAGGGAGCTCTTCCCTTCTGGGCTCAGCTTCTCCACTTCCAGGGTCTCTCTCGTTTTTTTTTTGTTTTTTTTTTTTTTTTTTCTGTACGCGGGCCTCTCACTGTTGTGGCCTCTCCCGTTGCGGAGCACAGGCTCCAGACGCGCAGGCTCAGCGGCCATGGCTCACGGGCCCAGCCGCTCCGCGGCATGTGGGATCTTCCCGAACCGGGGCACGAACCCGTGTCCCCTGCATCGGCAGGCAGACTCTCAACCACTGCGCCACCAGGGAAGCCCCCGCAAACCACTTTTGACACGTTCGATCAGTCACAGCACCTTCTCCATACACTGCACAAATCTTTTTTTGCATTTCAGTTGCGTTTTTACCTTTCTTGAAATAATAAAGCGTAATATTCAGAAAATGTTGCTTTTTTTCTTCCATCTTCAATATTAAAATGGCTACACAAAAATTCACCAATTTTGGACTTCCCTGATGGCGCAGTGATTAAGAATCCGCCTGCCAGTGTAGGGGACACAGGTTCGAGCCCTGATCTGGGAAGATCCCACATGCCGCGGAGCAACTAAGCCCGTGTGCCACAACTACTGAACCTGCGCTCTAGAGCCTGCAAGCCACAACTACTGAGCCCAAGTGCCACAACTACTGAAGCCCGGGTGCCTAAAGCCCGTGCTCCACAACAAGAGAAGACCCCACTCGCCACGACTAGAGAAAGCCCACGCGCAACAATGAAGACCCAACGCAGCCATAAATAAATAATTCTAAAAATTCACCAATTTTGATTTTTTTTTAAATGCACGCTGATATGACAGCTGTCACAATACAATCTAACAAAGTTGTTTTGAATGAAGTTAAAGACAACTAAGCACTGCTAGAGCCATCTTACAGAAAAAACCAAATGATCTTTTTGGCCAACCCAGTACAATGTTGTGTTGGTTTCAGGTGTACAGCAAAGTGATTCAGTTATACATATATGTACATATTCTTTTTCATATTCGTTTCCATTATGGTTTATTACAGGATATTGAATATAGTTCCCCGTGCTATACAGTAAGACCTTGTTGTTTATATGTTTTATATATAGTAGTTTGTATCTGCTAATCCCAAACTCCTAATTTATCCCTCCCTACCAAGGTCTTGCTCTTATCTTAAATCCCTGCCTGGAAGGAATTTTAAAGGGGACTTTACACACATGGCAGATCTCTAGATGACAAACCAAGACATTTACAAGCAAGGCTCCTGTGGTGTTGGGATATGTGTCTGCGCATCCATATGTATAACCTGAATACCACTGAGCCTTCATACACTCACCTTTAGGGTCTCCTCAGTATCACCCATCAAAAATGAAATGTGACCTTGAAGGCTATGAACAGTAAGTTAGGACTTCTTTATTTTGGCTACACTGCGCAGCATGCGGGATCTTAGTTCCCTGACCAGGGATCAAAACCACACCCCCTGCATTGGAAGCGTGGACTCAACAACTGGACCGCCAGGGAAGTCCCAAGGTCTTTACTGGAGGTTTTCTTGAGGGGCTGGTGGTGAATGGGGGAGATTAGACCACATAACACACAGCAAAAGTTCTAAAAACTTGACTGTTCCTCCTCTGTCCCCAAAGTCTCATTCAGTATGACAGCTGCTCCCAAATCTCTCTCCCCTGTCTTGAAACAAAACAAGACTTTGCCCCTGCTGGGTCCCTGCCCGCATCTTTTGGTTCACTTCCCTTCCCATCCACCCTGGGCTCGTCTTGTGCAGCTATCTAATACCTCCTCCTTCGACAGCTCTAACCATTACCTTCAACAAACATCCCTTCTCCTTAGGCGGTGGGATGGGAGATTGGGCGTGGGGGAAGGCTGACATTAGTCACGCGGTTCCTGTCACAATTGCACATGTATGCAGAAATGTGTGTCTGTGTAATAACCTTTCCATCTCTCTTTTCCTGGTTCTTCCTGGATTTCCATCTCTTCCTCTCTGTATCTCTTATTCAGCACATTGATGTGATACGACAGCAATCCAGCATGTGGTCCTGGGCTGTGCAGTCTCCCATCCTTTAATCAGCTCCAGAGAAGGCAGCTCCACTCCCCACCCTCTTCCCAGCCCACCATTGCCTCAGCCAGACTTTTAGGAGTTTCTTCCTAGTGTCTATCTTCCTCCCACTGACTGCAAGCCAAGGTTTCCGGTTCAGCTCATCCTCCAAAGACTTGGAGAATAGTGATTTCAAGAAGTCACACCTGGGACTTCCCTGGTGGTCCACTGGTTAAGAATCCGCCTTCCAACACAGGGGATGAGGGCTTCATCCCTGGTCAGGGACATAAGATCCCACATGCCACAGGGCACGAAGCCTGAGTGCCACAACTACTGAGTTCACGCGCCTCAACGAGAGAGCCCGAGTGCCGCAACAAAAAGATCCTGTGTTCCACAACTAAGACACGACACAGGGGCTTCCCTGATGGCGCAGTGGTTAAGAGTCTGCCCGGACATGGGTTCGAGCCCTGGTCCGGGAAGATCCCACGTGCCGCGGAGCAACTAAGCCCGTGCGCCACAACTACTGAGCCTGATCTTTACAGCCCACGTGCCCAGAGCCCGTGCTCCACAACAAGAGAGCCACCGCAATGAGAAGCCCGCACAGTGCAACGAAGAATAGCCCCCACTCGCTGAAATTAGAGAAAGCCCGCGTGCAGCAACAAAGACCCAATGCAGCCAAAAAAAAAAATTATTTATTTAAAAAAAAGACCCAACACAGCCAAGAATAAATAAATAAATATTAAAAAAAAAAAGTCACACCTGTTTCTGCTCTTCCTGAGGACCCAGAAAGCCCATCAAGCCAGCTTTCTCTCCTCTGACCTAGAAATCTTGCTCCTTTATTTCTCTTGCCCTCCTTCATTCCCTCTGAACTCTACCAGGCCTGTCCTTATTCTCCTTGTCCTGCTCCCACCCCACCTTCACCCCCTCGCACCATCCCCCCAACTGCATGATGGTGTTCCAAGCAGGAGCCTTTGAGGGTTCAAAGCACAGAGAAAAAATAAGGGCTTGTGAGGTCAGTCAGGTTGGAAGGTCTTGTGCTTTTGGAAAAAAAACATCCATGCCAGGCTTGTCCCAGTGCTGCTCCTCCCACCCAGCATATACTGTCTTTTTGTCACCCTCTACCCCATTCAGCACCAGCTCCTCAAGAAAACCTCCAGTAAAGTCCTTAGGGATAGGCCACAGAATCACTTTAGGGTCCAGAGACTTCTTTTCCTCAGAGTCCTTGTTTATGTTCAGGGGAATCTGGGACACAATTCAAATTGTGTTGGAGGAAATTTAAGTTGGATTAACGTGTAAGTACTCTTCAGGTCAACTAATAGTGATTTATTGAAACAGGAGCCTGGGTAGGGCATGGTGCTGATGCAGGCCACAGGCTTTGTTCTGTATCTCCCTCTGGTGGTCAGTTAAGGGAGGCAATGGGCGATAATTATCCCCGAGTTTTGCTCCAATCTCGTGATTTGTGTGTGGTTGCTAGGAGATGGGGGTCAGGCAAGGGAATCGACTTAGGGGAGGAAGCCCCAGCCACCTGTTCTCTAAGACCCTGACCCACAGAGTACACTGCAGACCCTGAAGACAGACACAGACATTGGGACGGGGCATTATTTACTTAACCATTTTCTTCTTTATTCTCCTTTTTTTTTACAGTTATTTTTCTTCTTTTGGGGGGTGGGGTGGGGTTTCCTTCTGTTGTAGATTTTATTTTATTTTATTGTTTGGCCACGCTGCATGGCATGTGTTATCCTAGTTCCCCGACCAGGGATCGAACCTGTGCCCCCTGCATTTGAAGTGTGGGTTCTTAACCACTGGACCGCCGGGGAAGTCCTTCTTTATTATTCTTAATTTTCTCCTCAGGAAGGGGCCAAAGAGGAAGGAGAGAGGGGTAGGTTACTGAAGTTCAGGAGGGTGGAAGGCACTGATCCTGGCAAGAATGGGAAGAAGCTGACACCCTGGGAGTTATGAGGGCAGGAAGGAGCTTAAAGAACGTGCCTGTAGCAGGCAGAGCCAATTTGTAGGGTGTGGGAAGCCTGGAGTACTTGGGGGAAGGGACCCCCTGCACAGACATACTCCCAGACCTTTGCTGAGTAAAAGGAGGTGGACTAGCTAGGGATGAAGACAGGCTGGAGTGGTGGAGAAGCAGGAAGAATGTGCTGTGAGGACGTTGCATTTTATATTTCTCATGGGGGACTTCCCTGGCGGTCCAGTGGTTAAGATTCTGCGCTTCCACAGCATGGGGAGCGGGTTCAATCCCTGGTCGGGGAACTAAGATCCCCCATGCGAGGCCAAAAAAAAAAATTATATCTCTCATGGGAGGTTGGAAGTTTTGGGGTGCAGATTGCCGACTGTGAGCTATACTTCCATAAATAAACTATACTTCTTTTCTGAATGGAGTAAAACCCCCAGACTCTTTTCTTATCCCCTAAAAAATTGTTCTTCCCAAATTCTCAAATCTGCTTTAGAGCCTAAGACATCTCCAAAATCCTGGCTGAGCAGACACTGGTCAGTGGCTTGTGACACTTATTCAAAGTTGTGCTGAATCACTGAAGAAGTACGTCAAACTCAAGGTCAAACTACAAGGTGCCCTCGCTGCCCCTAGCCGTCTGCTGCCAGGCCCCCTACCTGTAGTCAGGCTAAAGAAGCAGCCGCGCCAGGTGCTGGAGCTCCTGTCCACTCACAGCTGACGAAAGAGAAGCTTTCCTCCTCAGCTGTGACTGCTAGGCCCTCGTGATGGGACAGAGGTCCCAGATCCTTGTTGAAGAGACTGGGTCCCAGATGGAGCCTTTGAAGCTCTGCTTCCAGGAGAACTTGGAGTCGAAGCTCCTCTCCATTTCACCAGCTCCCCCAGGCCTGCACCAAACCCCACTCTGTTTTCCCCAGTTCTGGTTGGGGAAAGCCAGGTGTTGTTGGCCACACCTGAAATACGGTGAGGATGGCATGGAGGGCGCAGAATGGTGACAAGGCATTGGGGTCCCGGGTATAATGGTGTCCATCCCCTTGTATGTCAAGGCTGCAGAGTCCGACTAGGGCTAGGTGACCTTCAGCTCCTCGCCCTAAAAGCCCCTGAGTAGCTTGAAGTGAAGACAGAAGAGCACTGCATCCCCCTGGAAAACTTTGGTACAGGATGATCACCACCTGCACAGTAGAGAATAAACATCACAAGATGCTTTGCATTTGGGGAGCTACCAACTTCAGAGGAGGTCCGCAGTAAAATTTTATTTTATTTTTAAATTATTTATTTAGGCCGTGCCAGGTCTTAGTTGCGGCACGTGGGATCTTTTTTTGTTTTTGTTTTTTTTTAAATTATTTATTTATTTATTTTTGGCTGTGTTGGGTCTTCACTTCTGTGCGAGGGCTTTCTCCAGTTGCGGAGAGCAGGGGCCATTCTTCATTGCGGTACGCGGGCCTCTCACTGTCGCAGCCTCTCTTGTTGTGGAGCACAGGCTCCAGACGCGTAGGCTCAGTAGTTGTGGCTCATGGGCCCAGTCGCTCCGCGGCATGTGGGATCTTCCCAGACCAGGGCTCGAACCCGTGTCCCCTGCATTGGCAGGCGGATTCTCAACCACTGCGCCACCAGGGAAGCCCCCACGTGGGATCTTCGTTGCTGCATGTGGGCTTCTTAGTTGTGGCGTGCATGTGGGATATAGTTCCCCAACCAGGGATGGAACACAGGTGCCCTGCAATGGGAGCATGGAGTCTTACCCACTGGACCCCCAGGGAAGTCCCTGCAGTAAAATTTTAAATTTCAGCCCCTGCCCCCATCCTTGACCCCTTCTACCCATTAGTGCTAGAGCAGAGGAAAAATAGGCATGGGTTAAGAATTTGGAAACCTGAGTTCTGTAGAGAGCTCTGCCAAGAGGCTGCTGTGTGGCCCTGGAGAAGTACCTTCTGCTCTCTGGTCCAGAGTGCTCATCAGTGAGAGAGGGCGTGGAGCTGGATGCGCTCCCACATCGTTTCTAGTGTTCAATTTTACCCTAGTTGTCATCCCTGACACCCATCTTGCGACCCTCAGATCCTCATCAGCTCTGTCTGTTGGGGAAGGAGCACTTTCTCCATGGACATGGCTAGTAGCTGCTGTTGCTCCTTGCTCAGCTCTGCGGAGGGTAAAGGAGTGGAGACCACGTGAGGGACAGGGGCACACTCTCCCTCTGGTGGGCAGCAGATTGTAAGGCAGCTCTGGTAGTTGGTGTGTGTGTGTGTGTGTTGTGTGTGTGTGTGTGTGTGTGTGTGTGTGTGTGTGTGTTGGGGGCAGCAGATTCAATTCCCTCCAGGAGAGGATAAGAGAAGATTCCTAAGAGGATACATTCCCCTTTCTTTTAGGAAAAATGGGTGGGTGGGTGGGTGGGGTAGAAAGGCTTGCACTTCTTGCCTTTTCCTCGGAGGTGACACGTGGGTTTGGACCCTGAGACACTCTGCTTTGTAGCTGGTACCACAGCTGGCTTGATGGACATGCAACCTATGCAGTTGCACTGGGTCCCATGCTTGGTTTAAGCGCTCTGCTGTTGTCATCTTGAATATTTCTTAATAAATTTTTAACAAGGAGCCCTGTATTTTTCATTTTGCAGTGGGACTCGTAAATTACGTTGCACGTCCTTCTTGGTACAATTGGGCCCAACCCAGTAGGCCCATCAGTCACAGCGGAGACTGACCCCATACCCGCTCCCGACCCTCATCACTCAGAACTTCCAGCACGTAGAGGATGTATCCAGCCAGTATGGAACTGAGTTTGCTATAGAAGTCTCCTGTAGTCATTCGAGGACGGAGTAACCAGGCCCGCCCCTCGGACTCCCAGAACCTCTGGCTTGTTAAAATCCAGGGCCCCATCCACCTGGCAGAGAGATGGGAAGTGATCAGCTAGATACCCCTGCAGTTAGTGAGACAGAAAGCTCCCCGACGGAGAGGGAGCAGGTCTCCCCACTCAGAGTGAGGATTCCCTCAGGGCAGGAGCCTAGTCTCTCCCTTAGCATAAAGAATCCTCCCTCGAGTGGACGTGCTGGCTGAGATCTCCCCGGAGGAGGCCAGTCACGCTCCATCCAACCTGCATCTGGCCCCTGCAACCCGTAGCCCCGCCCCAGGCCGCCCACTCCCGCCCCCAGCTATGTTAAGCCCCACCCCTCGCTCCCGTAGCCCCGCCTTCACCATCCGGCCCCACCCCCGCGGCGGACAGTCTAGCCATCACCAGTTTAGCCCCGCTCCCAGGGATCCCCGCCAGCCGTTTAAGCCCCGCCTCTCGCCCCCTCAGTCCTGCAGTCACCACTCCAGCGTGCTCCGGAACTCCCTCATCACCCCGCCCCCAGCCTCCCGCAATCTCGCCCACTCCGTCCCGGCCCCGCCCCCAGGAGCCCCGGCCCCGCCCCCAGGAGCCCCAGCCCCGCCCCCGCCGTGTCCCACAGCTCCTGCAGCCTCCGCCCCTGGCCCAGCAGCGCCGATCCTTCCCTCAGCCCGGCGGTCTGCTGTTCGGGGTCAGGCCCTTCAGCACCAGCAGCTCCTCCTCCACCTAAGCCAGTAGCTCCCGAAACCTCTTGGGCTCCCGGGGGACCGGCTCAGGCCCAGACAGAGCTATGAGGACAGGACAGTGGTGACTAGGACCCTACTTTGCTCCGTCTGCCTTCACATAACTTCACCCAGAGGGTCCCCCCACCCCCAGGCACAGAGGCCCCCTTCTGAGGCTTGGTGTCCTGTGTCTCCCTCAAGTACCCCTCCCCAGGGAAAGAGGATCGGGGCAGGGTCTGGTGTAGGGTGACGGGGGAGCTCAGCTCCTTACAGTATTTTTTGATGGACGTTGAGGACACTGCAGAGGGGAAAGGGACTCCACGGGTGACTGTGACCGAAGAAGGAGGACTGAGAGCCCTAAAGGAAGAGGCGTCCTCCTGACCGCTGGTGCAGCCCGGGGTGGGTTCAGCCTCATCCTGCCTAGAAGAGCCTGGTGGAGCCTGGGGCAGGGGGAGGATGCACTTAAAGGCCCAGGAAACCCGTGGCTGGGATGCCTGTCATCACTGCATTCTGAGAGACCCCTCTGCATCCCACCCACCACCACCCCAGGGTTTTGAGAAAGGGTTCTGGGCTTGAATTCCTCACTTGACCGGTTTCTTTCGTTTGCTGGAGAAGGGGGATCTTTGTGTCCCTCTCGCCTTCTGAGACTTTGTCCCCCCTTCCCCAGCCCCCATCACATTATGGGATGTGGAGGGAAGAAGAGTCCTTCAGCTTCTCTCACCTTCGGAGGGGAACAGCTTCAGGTTCTGGTCCTTGAACGGGAGGATGTCTGTGAGGGCTCAGAAATGGGGCACTGGCTGTCACTGACTCCCTACTCCTCCTTGCCTTTCCTGGCCAGCTCGCCTCACCACACATACACACATAGTGTGGTCTCCGAGAGGGGAGGAGTGGTGAGAGGTGTATGCTTTAGGGAGCTGCACAGAAAGTGTTGGAAGGGCCTGAGGCAGGGGCTGGGGTCATCAGTTGGTTTGGGGGGCAGAGCCTAAAGAGGAATGGAAGACCCCCACCGCCCAGATTTCAGCCCTGAGACTGGGGGACCAACCCTGGGCTGTCTGCCTCCCCTCCTCTCCTTCACATTCACCCGGCTTCCATCCAGGGCACCCCCCTGCTCTACCCAGTGACTACTGCTTGGGGTAGGCTGATGGTGGTGTTGGGACTGAGAGAGCCCTGGGGAAAGACAGGTCGTCAAAGGGCAGGTGGTGGTGGGGGAAGATGGAAGAGAAATGAAGAGAGGGGAACTTGGCAGAGGGAGGTGAGAACTCTGGCAGGGGCTGGAGCTGTGAGGGAAAAGCACCCGCTGGAGTCTCAAAGCCTGGGGTTTGCTCACGGATTGCCCACTGAGTAGCTGGTGAGCCAATGGACTTTTCTGAGGTAGTTTCCTAAACATGTGAGATGGGGATTGCAATAGCAAGTAGCCTACCTATCTCATGTGAAATAATAGATGGAAAAATCCTTAGAAAAGAGAAGAGCGGTATTATAAAAGATGAAGACGCCATTATTAGGGGAAATGGATGAGAGGCAGGTATGGACGGGAGAGAGGTACATTAGGATGCCCTAATGATGGGCAAGGATGCAGGGGAGATTCAAGGGCTGTGGGAGGGAAGGAGTGGGGGCAAGCGTGTGTATGGATGGGGTGGGGCATGGAAAGCATCTTGGAGGTTCCCAACTCTGAATCCAGCAGCAGTGAGGAGGGGGATGGAATGGCCCCTCCAGTCTCGCTCCCCTCCTCCAGGGTGGCTTCCCTCAGCATCTCACAGCCTCGGTCACCATGTACAGACAGGTTTTCCCCATGCTCCTGAAGCTTCTTAGCTTCTTGAGCTGTGGGGGTGGAGCTGGCTCTGAGTGGGTGGGGCTCTCTTCCGATCCATGTCCAGCTCCCTTAGTGGCACCCCTAGGTCTACCCTTCCCTCAGCCCATTCCCTTGGAAGGAAGCGTGTGTGTGTGTGTGTGTGTGTGTGTGTGTGTGTGTCTCAGAGGGACAGGGGACCTGTGGGTTCTAGTCTTGCTTCTTCCCTGACTCCCTGTGTGACCTTGGACAACTCACCATCCCTCTCTGGGCCTTTTTGTAAAGTGAAGACCCCTGCCATCTCTGATAGCCTGAACCCCGCTGGGTGGGGGCATGCCCCTTGGTGCCAGCCCCCTTGGCTGGCCTGGCATCCTCAACCTGCCTCCCCACCTCACTCAGCAGCTCACCCCTTCTTAGGTTTTCCAGATCATTCACAATGCTGAGGTTTTGGATGTCCATGGAATTTTGACATTTGCTGCTGACTGTGACAGAGATATTCACCAGGAGCCCTACGACTGCAGTCTTGGTGATCTTGGAGTCTTTTCTTGGTTCTCCAGGACAGACACCATGCCATTGTGCTTGTTCCCATACATCCTTTGAGAGAACCTTCCCTGATGGCTTGACTCTGCATGATAAATTGCCCCGACCCCTAAAATGAATGAAAATTGAGTGCTGACTTCAGACATTAGTTTCAGTGTGGGGACTTGAGTTTTTTGTTTGTTTGTTTGTTTGTTTTGCGGTATGCAGGCCTCTCACTGTTGTGGCCTCTCCCGTTGCGGAGCACAGGCTCCGGAACCGCAGGCTCAGCGGCCATGGCTCACGGGCACAGCCGCTCCGCGGCACGTGGGATCCTCCCGGACCGGGGCATGAACCCGCGTCACCTGCATCGGCAGGCGGACTCTCAACCACTGCGCCACCAGGGAAGCCCTTTTGTTTTTTTTTTAAAACTTCTAAAAGAGGAAGAGAGTAATCGTCATAAGTGCAGAAATGAGTGTTGTGACTGGGAGGAGATAAGCTGGATTTTCCAGGGACCTGAGGCAGGTGTGTGGGTGTGGTGGTGATTGTGGGACATTAATCGGGGACAGAGAGACAAGAACAGAGAAGGGCCATGATGTGCTGAATCAGGTGCTGGAGAGCCATCTTCACCCATTCAAAGGGCTGTCGTTTCCGGGGGAGACTGGGCTGCTCTGCACAGCCTCAGGGCAGATCTTGGTCCCGTGGAGGAAGGAACAAGGAGGCAGCCCTGGTAGAACAAGCATTTTTCCAATAGTCTTTCTGCATTATTTACTTCTGCCCTCATAGGAGGGAAACTTTCTCAAATGCATCACGGGCTCCCTGTCCCTGAAAGTGGACACTCCAAGATTTGACCTTTTTTGCAGGTAACTCAAAGTCAGTGAGATTAATAGTATACATTTTGCCAACATCCATAGGCCCCCTAGAGGCGGGGAGGATAATTTGTCCACACAGGGTCATTTAGAAGACACTACATGTAAATTGGTGCAGCCACTATGGAAAACAGTACGGAGTTCATCAAAAAACTAAAAATAGAGTTGCCATATGATCCAGCAATCCCACTCCTGGGCATATACCTGAAGAAAACTGTAATTTGAAGAGATACATGAACCCCTATGTTTATTGCAGCACTATTTACAATAGCCAAGACATGGAAACAACCTCAATGTCCATCAATAGATGAATGGATAAAGAAGATGTGGTACATATATACAGTGGAATACTACTCGGCCATAAAAAAGAATGAAATGAAATAATGCCATTTGCAGCAACATGGATGGACCTAGAGATTATTGTACTAAGTCAGAAAGAGAAAGACAAATATCATATGACATCACTTATATGTGGAACCTAAAATATGACACAAATGAACTTATCTCCAAAATAAAAACAGACTCACAGACATAGAGAACAGACTTGTGGTTGCCAAGGAGGAGGAGGGGTGGGGGAGAGATGCATCAGGAGTTTGGGATTAGCAGATGCAGACTATTATATATAAAATAGATAAACAACAAGGTCCTACTGTGTAGCACAGGAAACTGTATTCAATATCCTGTAATAAACCATAATGGCCAAGAATATGGAAAACAATGTAGGTACTTCCTTGGCGGTCCAGTGGCTAAGACTCCATGCTCCCAATGCAGGGGGCCCGGCTTTGATCCCTGGTCAGCGAACTAGATCCTACATGCCGCAACTAAGAGTTTGCATGCCACAGCTAAAGATACTGCATGCTGCAACTAAAAAGATCCCACGTGCCGCAACTAAGACCCGGCACAGCCAAATAAATAAATATTAAAAAACCAAAAAGAATGTATATACATGTATAACTGAGTCACTTTGCTGTACACCAGAAACTATCAAAACATTGTAAGTCAACTATACTTCAATAAAATAAATTTTAAAAAAGAAGACATTACAGGGCCCTACTGCATTGCTTTTTGAGTTCTTAAAAATACCTTTAGTAAGGTCTCTCCCTGCTGTCAGGCTGTTGATAATCCCTGCTATTATTCTATCTGTAGTGAACTTTTTTCCTACTTCAAATATAGTGCTTCTAACCTGTTGTATCAAGGAAACCATAGTTCCAAAATTATTAGAACTCTATGTAAAATAAGATTTTAAAACATAGGCAAAATAAATGGGTTCTGAGTGAGTGCTCCTGTGAACAAAGTATCTGAGCCTTTGCTTTAGATGCCCCTTCTGGGCTCACGTGGCCCCTGCGCCCACCTCTGTCGCCCAGGCTGTCATCACTAACTGTCAGGTCTTCCAAGGATGGGCACCACAATTTCCTTATCTTTGAATCTGCAGCACCTGGTATGTAGTAGTAACTCAATAAATGTTTGTTGAACGAGCCAGTGGACTTCTGGTGGCATGCGCTTTGGCAGCTAAGATGCCTTGCTCTGTCTGCTTGGTTTTCTGCCTTCCTGGTTTGGGAAATCATGCCTTACAGGCAACCGAGGTTGCTGATAACAGGACCCCAGAGAAACGAGGGGAAACTGTTTCTGGTTGGAACTCCCCATAGTCTAATGGGGGAGGTACTTGGAAGAAGCTGCCTGGGTTCTCCTGGTTTTGATACTGACACCCCTCATTCAGGGTTGCACTTGGAATGTCTGCACAGGAGCCCAGGACAGGAAGGGTGGGGCACTACTTCTTAACGGCCTCCCTCAGCTCCCTTGTACTCGGTTTGTTCTCTCTCCACTTCCTTTAGTAGATAACTAGGCTTTGTACGTGCTTCAGTCTCTGTGTCTGGGGGATGTCTTGGTCTCACCAGCATCAGAGCTCTCCAAAGAGAAAGGACCCTATTTCTTCCATTAGTCTGGGGGTTCCCTGAGAGATAGGGTCATAGCTCTCCTCCTCAGACTGGGGCTCCCTGAGGGCAGCATCTGCTTCCTCTGCTGCTCCAGAAGCTGGTGGTGGAAGGGCTGAGTGAGGGACTCTCCTCTCCTCCCACCTCCACCCACAGACCACCGGCTCCAGGGTGCTGCCCATGGATGACAAGCCGGGATCTGCCTTCCTGGGTTCTTGCATCAGAGCTGGACCAGGCGTGTAGCTGGGCTCTCTTGGTAGCTGGCAGCCTTTTTTTTTTTTTTTTGGCTGTGTTGGGTCTTCGTTGCTGCGCACGGGCTTTCTCTAGTTGTGGCGAGCGGGGGCTACGCTTCGTTGCGGTGTGCGGACTTCTCATTGCAGTGGCTCCTCTCGTGGCGGAGCATGGGCTCTAGGCGCACGGGCTTCCGTAATTGTAGCACGTGGGCTCAGTAGTTGTGGCTCACAGGCTCTAGAGCACAGGCTCAGTAGTTGTGGCGCACGGGCTTAGCTGCTCCGCGGCATGTGGGATCTTCCTGGACCAGGGCTCGAACCCGTGTCTCCTGCATTGGCAGGCGGATTCTTACCCACTGCTCCACCAGGGAAGCAGCTTTGTTCCTGGCTCCAGCACATCCCGATGGGAGAGGTTGGTCTTGACATAACGTGTCCCCCTTTCCTCTGTACCAGGCAGAATGTCCAGAAGCAGGCAACCAAAAAGAGGCCATCCAGCTGCCTTGCCAGGGCCCACGTGGCATCTCGGAACACTGGTTCTATGATCACTGGTCTCCGGCAGAGATAAGGATGGGGCTGAAACCACTTATGCCACCCCTTCCTGCCTGCCCAGAGGACAAGCACAACCCAGAGGCCAGGGTGCTGATGGTAGGGCTTAGGGGTTCAGTAACTGTTGTCCTAGCAGGAGCTTCTCTGAGGCTGTGGCGGCCCCACTTTGCCCAGTCTCCTGTGATGGGCTGAGCTGAAGTTACTGCGTTGGACACCCCCCTCACACCAAGTTCTGACTCAGAGACCCCAACTGGCTCGGGTGAAGAGGTCTCTCCCTGGGGAGGAGAGCCGGTGAAGCACCTGTCTGCCACCTCCCTACCCTGCCCCCCCATATTTTGCCCCACTTGTCCTCCCTCTCCTTTTCCTCCTGTCCTAGCTCCAGAGAGGGAAAGAAATTTGAGCCAGAGGGGAGCCATAATGATAACTGGTGGGACGTTTATTATCCAGGGCTCCAGGACCCTTCCTGATCTGGGCTCCAAGCAAAGCTTCCCTCCCTGGATCTTTTCCCATCCTGAACTTACCTCTGAGCATTGGGGTTAGGGGTGACGGTAGGGGAACCCACTCTCTGCAGACCTTAAAGATGCTATCTCCCCTGCTCAGGATGACAGGAATTTGAATGAACCTCCAGGAATGGGCATCAACGATAGGGACACGGTGCCCCACCCGACCCCCACCCTCCCACCCCCATGGGTCTCCACAATCTATTTCCCAGAACCTAGGGAGATGAGTCCCAGCCTGATTCCAGAAGGGGGTGGGTGAGCAGAGTGGGACAGATTCTGAGAGTGGCAGGGGAGGGAGTGACGGAGGGTTTGATAGGGATGGGGCCAGGATTCTAAGGCCCAGGCCAGGATGTGGCTGGGTGGACGGTCAAAGCTACAGCCTGAAACTTCCCACATCCAAATTCTTTCCTCCATCCCTGAGCACCTCTGGAAATGAAGAGGGAGGCCCATGAGAAAAGAAGATGGGGGGCTGTCCCATGTTCTTCTGAGATGAGTCAAGTTGAGGTTTCCTGGATGAGGTGAGGAAGCTCAGCGTTGGAGTGGTGGGAAGAGCCTCAGGGATCAAGAGAGGAGGGGGCAGGGCTGGAAAGGAGACAGGGAAGTCAGGATGGGTCAGAGGGACGAGGGGAGGTGACTGGATTCCTCTTTGCCACTCCTTGAGTGGCCTCCTAGTCTGCCCCAGGCTCTGCCGTAAGTTGGGTGGAACCCTGGTTCAGTGGTTCTTATCTTCAGTTTCTACTACGGGTTCCAAGAGCTTTCCCAAAGTGGCTGTTTCCTCCATGGAAGCCACATGATGAACCACCCTCACAGGGGCAAGGGGCCGGGAGTGTTGGCCCCTTTGGGTCCCTTGAAAAGCCTATTTGGTTATAGGGATGTCTCATATGGCCCCCTCCTTCAGCCAACCTGGTCTCTGCCCTCCCCCTCTGCCCAGGAATTCTTTTACTAACTTTGGGCACATCTAGTTTCTCCCTACCCCTTGCTCAGACTCCCGCTGAGAGAAGGGACAGACAGTTAAGAGAGTACCGGCTCCCTCTTCCTTTGCTTCCTGTGCACCCCGAGCAGGCTGGAGACTGATGCCTGGGCTTTGGCCTCCTTCCCTCCTCCCTTGTTGTCCTCCCTCCATGTCCCCTTCCATTCCCCATCCTTCTTCCATTCCATCATCATTAATGCATAGGCCCTGGCATGCCTGGCAGACAGGCTCTGGTGTCAGGAGCTGGGAGGTAGCATGGGAGAAAGGAGCTGGCACCCAGCCCAGTGGGAGCACCCGCACCAAAGGGGTGGTGGAGGTAGCAGAGAAGGCCTCAACACCCTCCCACTCCGCACTGCGGGGCCACATGTGTTCAACAAACTGAATGATAAGAAAGAGATCGGGGCATTAATAAAGGGGCTTTATTGGATTGTCCAGTGATGTTCTGGGGATGGGAAACCTCCCCACCTCCCTTCCAGCTCTCTAGTGACCCATCCCCAGCTCAGGCAGCGCAGAAAGTTCTTCTCCCCCAAGGGAAATGGTTCAGGAAGCCCTTCTGGGTAAAAAGGAGAGAGCAGAGAGATAGGGAATCTCTGGAAAAGGAAGCAGGGAACCCTAAGCCAGGGGGTCACAATAGAAGGTACAGGGAGAAGAGCCTGGGGCCGTGAGAGAGGCAAGAAGCATGGGGCAGGGGGCGGGGAGGGGAGCTTTTCGGCAGAGGCGGCGGGAGAAGAGAGGAAGAGCCCACGGGCTCCTTTCTGACCTCACTGCCAGCTTGGTCCCGCCATCCCCTTGCCCCTCTATGCGTCCTCTTCTCCAGCCCCCAGATACGTCCTGCCGCTGCTCAGACATTCGAAGTTGTTTTACATCTTCTTCGTCTTGGTCCGCCATCTTTCAGCTGGGGGCCTCCCTCTTCTGCCCAAAGCCCCCGTCATTCTTGCAGAGTCAGTTCAAACATCCGTACGGCGCAGGCTTTGAGATCACCTCCGCCACGCTCTCAAGCTGCCTGCTCCTACCTCCAAGTGGGCATACGTGACCATCTACCACCGTTCTCTGTTCTGGGGTCCCCCCATAACTGTGGACTTAGAAGCTCTGGGTCTGAGTCTAGCACAACCCGGACCCAGAGTCGGCATCAAAACTCCCAGGCACCAAAGATGGTGCTGGTGGAGTGAGAGAGATCAGGTGTTTCGGGGAGACAGAGGAGGAAGGAGGTGGAATTGGGGGTGGGAAGGGGCTGCAGAGGAGGCAGAGGGGGTGGGAGGAGAGGAGAGGGCATAGGAGCAGGGGTGTGGGGTGCAGGGTCGGAAGAGTAGCCCTGGTCATCAGACCATGGTACTGAGGGTAGAGGAGTCCTCAGAGTGCACAGGCAGCGCGGGGGCCCGCTTGAGGGGACGTCGGGTCCCATCCCGGTTCTCCCACACGTACTGGGCCAGATAAGCCACCACCAGCACCAGCCAGCCCCCCATGGTGACCAGCAGGGCCACGTCGGTGCTGTGCCGGGCCCCACCCTGCCCCGTCCCACACAGCTCTTCCTCCTCGACCAACGGCAGGAACTCCTGCCCCACGAGGTCTGATCGGGCTCCCGGGCCACAGACGATGCCCGTCTCAGTGCCTGGTGCCAGCCTCACCCGCTGAAGCACCTCCTGCAGGGCACAGTCGCAGCGCCACGGGTTGGCAGACAGATTCACTTGGATCTGCAGCCCCACAAAGGCCTCCACGGGCACCGAGGCCAGCTGGTTGGCAGAGAGGTCGAGGTGGCGCAGCGTCCCCGCCAGGCCCTGGAAAGCGGCCCCTGAGACGTGGGCAAGGACATTATGGGATAGATCCAGCTCCTCCAGGACAGGCAGGTGCTGGAAGGCCCCAGCCGGCACGGACGCCAGCTGGTTGGCATCCAGGTAGAGCTTGCGGGTGTCGTTAGGGATGCCGGTGGGCACAGCCCTCAGGCCTGCCTGGCTGCAGCGGAATGTCCGCTCCCCAGCTTCTTCTGCCACGTAGCAGCCCTGGGGAGCCAGCCGGGGGCTGGGCGCAGTCCCCCCTGTGCCTATCACCAGCAGCAGGGACAGGAGGTGACCAGCTGGTGGGAGCATGGCCACAGATTGGCATAGTCCTGGAGTGAAGTAGGATCTGGGGAAGAAAAAGCCCCGTAAATGAACAATGAATCCAGAGAATTCCATTCCCACGGCCAGCATTCTCTTCCTGAAGTCCCCCTGTGGATTCCTTTTGGGCCGAGGCCTCTCCTTTGGGAGCTCTCCTCAGGCCTGGGTGGCTTTTTTGCTTCTTTGGGGTCCAAGACTCCTTATTGGGCCCTTTGAGTAGAGGGTCCCCTGGGCCTGAGACTCTTCTAGGGTTCTTTGATTCTGGAAGGCTAATCTATGAAGTCTCTTGGTCCAAAGCCCTACTGGTCATTCTGGGTCTAGGGGCTTCTCAGTGTCTGCTTCTGCTCATGTATTGATTTCCTTCATTGGAATACAGGCTTTTCCTGCCAGCCTACCTGGATGGCTGCCAGGTGGGCCAGGTAGGCCCCAGAGAGCCCGATCAGCAACAGGGCTTTGCAGCATCCAGCTAGGCTAGGTGATTCAGGCCCCAGCTTCCGTACCCGTTCACCCTTTCTCCTGGAACGTCCGCCCCTCTGCCCGTCCCGGCTTTGTCCTCTCCGCCCCACTCTTCCTCCCTGTCCTCTCCTTCCTCCTCCCAGCCTCTCACCCCTGTTGGTGGGAGAGCCTTCTCCTGCGCTGCCGTCTCCCCGGAAGTAGCCTCCCTGCTGCTCGGCTCTGGAGACCCGGTTCCTCCTCCAGAAGCCTTGCTCGCTCGCTTGTAGCTGCTGGAAGTTGGGGGCTGGGGCCCAAGAGTGTTGGGTTTCCTGGCATATGACTCCAGGCCCCAGGTGTCAGATACCTGAGCCATGGCCTGGCCAGGCGATGCCAAGAGAGGGCAGATCCCGGACCCTGATGAGCTCTGCCTTGGGAAGACTGGGCCCCAATTCCATTCCCTGCCTCAGGTTCCCCTTCCAAGGCCTTTACATGCTATCCTCCATCCTTCCTCTCCCAGCCGGGGCTGAAACTCTGCCTCTTAGAACCTCTGCCCTCTGCCCAGAGCCTGGCTGAGCAGAGGGATCCCTGCTTGGCAGGCTTGGGGGGCAGAACTGGGGTGGGCCCCCTCTCACATCCACTGTCTCCTGAACTCATCTCCCTTCAGCTCCATACCTCCCTTCTGCCCTCCTACAGTGCACCGTCTCCCATGGTGAACAAACTTTCCTCAGCCTTTTCCTTGGAAAACTTGTCTCTCTCTGCAGAGGACCTCATCTCCTGGCCCCTCGCAGGGTACCCGACCTCCTTGCCTGGCAGGGGGCGCTGCGTTAGTTCCCTGCACTGTTGGAAGACGGCCCCTCAAGGAGTTGGAAGGGGTTCTTCAAGGTTTCTGAAGTCCAATACGGTCATCTACAAGTTTTCACGCTGATTTTCTGTTCTGGATTGGAGCTGACTCAGATTCTCTTAGTTTGCTGGGGCCTTGAGCTCCCAAGTTGGTACTGTTAACTCTCCTTCAGGCCCGGGAGCCAAGGAGGGCTTGTACGACTTATTCCCCAGGGTCTTTTGATCCCTGCCATCACGTGCATCCATGCCACCCCATCACACCACCCTTTTTTAATGTAAGGGAAGGGAACAGAAAACTGGGTGTCACAGAGATTTGCACAAAGGAGACTGAGGTCATACGCTGTGGAGACCTTTCTGAGAAGGAAAACCTTGCTGGATTTTGTAAGAGGCTATGGGTGACCAGGATCCGACAACAGAAGTGAGGGCCCAGTGCAAAATGAAAATGTGGGGCTCCTTTATTCAAAACTGTTAAGAATTTCAAGACAGCAACAACAGCACATCGTAAAACCAGGTGCAGGGCCCTTCTGAATGCAGGGCGTGAGGCCCTGTGGGACTGCACAGGTCGCAGGCCGCTGAAGCTGGCCCTCTAGGTGACCTTTGGACGAGCAATTTCAGACGCGTGATGGAAGCCAGAATCAGAGGGTAGGATACTGGATGATGTTATCTGTGGGCATGTATTTACCACTGACTCATTCTGGTGACATCAACAGGGTCACTTCTCAGACTCCCATTTGTCCAAGGAATCAGATAAGACACACTTTTTACATCTGGGCAGGAGAAGTGAACATTTTGTCTGTGGTTGCTTGTTAGTTAGGCCAGGCACTCCGCCACTGAATACTTGGGAGTCCATTTTGGGATTGGACCTGAAAGCAGAAGAGGAAGCACATGGAAGCCTACCCCTCCCACTGCTCTCGCGTCACACTGGGCAGGGACTTTAACTAAGGCACAAGAGGTGACTTATCTCCTTCTCCGACTAGGCCAGCTACCAGGAAAGAGTGGGACTGGGGTTTCCAGCCCAGCAGCTGCTGGAGAAGTAGGAAGTCTGCTCACCTAGGAGGGTCCAGCTGGCTCATGGACGTGGTGCACTGAGGGTGGTTAAGTGCAGTGCTCAGTAGAGAAGGGAGAACAGAGAGGAGGGAGGAACCACACTCAGGACTGTGCACAGTGCAGACTGGGGGTTGACAAGGTCGGAGCAGAAGTTCTTCCCTGCCATTCATTCATTCATCCATTCGTTCAGTGAGGGTTTCCTGTGAGCCCCATGTTATAAGTAGTACTGTGCTCAAGATTTAGCCCCTGTTCTGAGGGTCTCAGATGGCTGTGGTTAACCCAGTGGTTCACCCAGTCTGCACATTAGAATCACTTGGGGGAGCTTCTAAAATTAGTTATGCTTGGGTTTACCTGGACCAATTTAGTTAAAATCTCTGTGGGTGGGGTCTAGGCCCTGGTGCATTTTAAAAAGCTCCCCAGGTATTTCTAACGTGCAGCCTGAGTTAAGAACTGCCGGTCTAGACAAGTACTGGTGGCGGGGATGCTAACAGCATCTGCCTGGCCCCCTCCGTCACGTCCAAGGCTGAGGAGGCCAAGAAGCTGGCAGGCCATGCAGTGGTGGAGAACCACGTGAGGAATAACCAAGTGCTGGGAATTGGGAATGGTTCTACAGTTGTCCACGCTGTGCAGCAAATAGCTGAAAGGGTGAAACAAGAGAATCTGAACCCCGTCTGTATTCCCACTTCCTTCCAGGCCTGTCAGCTCATCCTGCAGTATGGCTGAACTCTCGGTGACCTGGACCGACACCCAGAGACTGACCTCACCATCGATGGTGCTGATGAAGTAGATGTTGATCTCAATCTCATCAAGGGCAGTAGAGGCTGCCTGACTCAGGAGAAAATTGTGGCTGGCAATGCCAGTTGCTTCATCGTGATCACCAATTTCAGGAAAGATTCAAAGAACCTCAGGGAATCAGTAGCACAAGGGGAACCCCCATCAAGGTCATCCCGATGGCCTATGTCCCAGTGAGCCGAGCTGTGACCCAGAAGTTTGGGGGCGTGATTGAACTTCGAATGGCCATCAACAAGGCAGATCCCTTGGTGATGGATAACAGTGAGTCCCCTGTTATCCATATGAACAGAACTCATATGAATGAGTTCCGTTCTGAGAACGCATTCATATGTCCAATTTGTTCATAAGTCCAACAAAGTTAGCCTAGGTACCAATTAACACAATCGGCTATATAGTACTGTACTGTAATAGGTTTATAATACTTTCATACAAATAATACATAAAAAACAAACACAAAAATTAAAGAAAACGTTTTTAATCTTACAGTACAATACCTTGAAAAGTACAGTAGTATGGTACAACAGCTGGCATACAGGGGCTGCATCGAGTGAACAAGCAAGAAGAGTTACAGACTGGAGGAGGGAGAGGAGGTGGGAGATGGTAGAGCTGAAGGATCAACAATAGGAGACGGAAGGCAAGCTGCAATTCCACTCATGCCTGATGTCGATGGCACAGGTTCTGATTCCTTGCTGGATTCAATTCTATCTACCCTCTTGAAAAAATGATCCAGTGATGTCTGGGTAGTAGCTCTTTTTTTCTCATCATAGATGACATGGTAGCACTGGATTGCATCCTGAACGGCAGCTGCAACCTTCGTGAACCTTTCTACATTCGGGTCTTGTGCTTCAAAACTAACAGTGCCTCCTCAAATAAAAAAAATCCCCTTGCCATTTCTTGCATCCCGACTCTCTTCGGTTCTTTAGGTACTTCTTCCTCTTGTCTCTCTTTGTCCTTTCTCTGGGCCTCCAATTCCACCAGGTCTTCATTAGTGAGCTCCTCATGTTGCATAGCAACAGCACTGTACAGTAAAGTACACAAAAGCACAGCAACTTGCAAAGGATGCACGCATGTGACAATGTGCGCCAGACATGTGAACTAACTTGCGTGACTGGACATGTGAACGCACGTTCGCATCTTTGAAAGTTCGCAACTTGAAGGTTCGTATGTAGGGGACTTACAGTAATGGGAATTTTATCCTGGACTGGAAGTTTGACGGCGTCCACAAATGGAGTGAAGGGAACACAGCTATCAAAATGATCCCAGGTGTGGTGGACACGGGCCTGTTGATCAGCATGGCGGAGAGAGTCTACTTTGGGAAGCAGGATGGCTCGGTGAACATGAGGGAGAAGCCTTTCTAAAGTGGCCCTGCAGGAGTGGAGTGTGTTCCCCTCACGTCCCCAGCCCACCGCCGAGGCGGACATGCCTCTCCAGGAGCCTTTGCCTTAAAGTATCTGTGCCATGTAGACAGCTTGGCAGGGTGGGGGGTTGAAGGTTAAATCCTGTCCTCTGAGTTATTGTTATTAAATGTCTTTTTTAAAAAGAGAAATACAAACAAACATATATATTTTTGCTGTTAAAATACTCAGTTTTTTTTATAAAGTAGAACTTGATTTCATGTTGTATATGAACCATTTACCAAAAGAAAGGAGGACTGTCTTTTAAACTTTTAACTTGAGGCTGCTGGTTAAGCTTCTGAATATTGGGTTTGCTGAGAGATGTAAATCAAACTTTTCTTTAAATTGGTGAAATGAAGGGCGCAGCCAGCAGTGATTCCCTGATGCCTTACTGGAAACACTGGATTTGTTTACTTTTCTGCCACACTGTTTTGTTTTCAGTTTTTGTTGCGATTACGCACAACATGTTTTAAGATGTGAATTACAAAAGTCTGGTGAGTGTAGTGGCGTGGCACTCGTGATGCAGAGTGTGTAAACTATCGAGGGAAAATGTGGGAGCTCTTTTGCTGAGATGAGGGGGTTCGTTCAGACCCCTCTTGTTGGAAGCCATTGGCCAGGAATACTTGCCACTGCTGCCAACCTACTGCTGTGAGCAGCCTTTCAAAGACTGTGTTTTTGTTGTTAATATGTTTTTCGTTCCCTTATTACTCAGCCATAGAAAGGAAAGAAGTTGGGTCATTTGTAGCGATGTGGATGAATCTAGGGTCTGTCATACAGAGTGCAGTAAGTCAGAAAGAGAAAAACAAATATCGTATATTAACGCATATATGTGGAACCTAGAAAAATGGTATAGATGAACCTATTTGCGGGGCAGGAAAAGAGATGCAGAGGTAGAGAACGGACTTGTGGACACAGGGGGTGATGGTGAGGGTGGGACGAATTGAGGGAGTAGCATTGACATATATACATTACCATGTGTAAAATAGATAGCTAGTGGGAAACTACTGTATAGCACAGGGAGATCAGCTCGATGTTCTGTGATGACCTAGAGGGGTGGGATGGGAGGAGGGAGGTCCAAGAGGGAGGGGATATATATATACATACATATAGCTGATTCACTTTGTTCTACAGCAGAAACTAACACAACATCGTAAAGTAATTATACTCCAATAAAAAAAATAAAATATGTAAAGCAATTATACCCCAATAAAGATGTTTTAAAAAAATAAATAAATAAATAAAAAATTTTTTGTTCCTTTATTGTTAGTTGCATGGCATCAGAAGTTGTTACCTCTTTATGTTGTTTGAGGGCTGAAATAAAACAGTGTGGTGCCATTTTGAAAGAATAAAAAAAAAAGAACTGCCAGTCTAGAGGGAGACATGGACGTGTGGACACACGTCTGCACAGTGCCTTTAATGTGATGTCTGCCAGAGCCAATGTGTGAAGCCCAGAGCTGTGAAGCCCAGAGAGAGGTTAAGTCACTGTGGCAGAATCTGCTGGTGTTGTCGGGGGAGGGGGGGGCGACATTTTAACCTCTACCCAATTAGGGCTTTTCAGGTGGGCTTGGGAGTTAAAGTACCATAAAACAGATGAACAGTAGAAAAGCGTACACATTTATATGTCTTGGAGGGGGAGGGATAAATTGGGGATTTGGGACTAACAGATACACATTACTATATACAAAAAAGATAAACAACAAGGTCCTACTGTAAAGTCCTACTGTGTGTGTAACTGATTCACTTTGCTGTGCACCTGAAACACTGTAAATCAACTTGACTTCAATGGGACTTCCCTGGCGGTCCAGTGGTTAGGACTCTGCGTTTCCACTGCAGGGGGGCCCGGGTTCCATCCCTGGTCGGGGAACTAAGATGCTGCAAGGTGTGTGGCGCGGCCAAAAAAACAATCAACTATACTTCAATTAAAACATTTTTTAAAAAATTTATATTAATGACACGGGAGCCCTCATAAGGAAATGAAGACCTAGGGAAGTGGTAAAACATTAATACTTTTATACTAGGTTGAATAAAGAGCAGTGATTGTAGCGAAGTGACTAAAATATACGGGGAGCTTAAAGGAAGGGAAAAACTATTTTAACAAGACCTGTTTGTACAGAATTCTCTTGGCTTTGATTCTCCATTGAAAAATGTTTCTTTTCTCCCCATACAGGGAGGGCATCTTTCACATGGGGGTTTGGTCTCCCGTTTTCTGGAAGAAAAGGGGAGATTAGAATGCTCTTCTTGCATCTGCTCAAAATAATCCTTAAGCCCAAGTGGCATATTTTGAGGTGGTGTATTTTTTTTTGAATAAATTTATTTTATTTTTGGCTGTGTTGGGTCTTCGTTGCTGCGCGTGGGCTTTTCTCTAGTTACGGAGAGCGGGGGCTACTCTTTGTTGCTGCGCGTGGGCTTCTCACTGCAGTGGCTTCTCTTGTTGTGGAGCACGGGCTCTAGGTGCGTGGGCTTGCAGTAGTTGTAGCACACGGGTTTAGTTGCTCCGCGGGGTATAGGATCTTCCCCGACCAGGGCTCGAACCTGTGTCCCCTGCATTGGCAGGCGGCTTCTTAACCACTGCGCCGCCAGGGAAGCCCCTGGGGTGATGTATTCCGCCACCCTCCAGTATCCATTCTCAAGCGCCTTCCTTGATAACACACACTGTTTTGGGAGTAGCAATGTGCTCCGTCCCTCATGACAGAGCTGATTGATTGGTCCTCTCAGTTTGTCAGAAATCTCGTCCACTTTCCCAGACACCTTGGCAGCTGGGCGTGGTCCACTGTGATCAATGACGTCTAAACAGAAGTCTGCTAAAGGGGTTTCTAGGACAGTCTTTGATTTGCTCATAAAAGAGGGTGGTTTGGGCCCTCCCCTTCTCCGTACAGCTTTCTTCAGGCTTTGAAGGGTCAACTACAGTCTTTTGTGACCTTGAGGCAGCAAAGCCGAAAGGAAAGGTGAAGCGTATCACTGAGACATTGGCCTGGATATTGCTGAGCTGCTCAACCGACACAGGCAACTGCCCACCTCTGGACTCACTATGTGAGAAAAATAATCTCCTGCTTCTTTCAGTGCTTCTCAACTTGGCTGCACATTTGAATATGGGAGGTTTTGAAAATTACGGATGCCTGGGTCCACCTCAGAGATTCTGATTAAATTGATCTGGCATGTGTACAGTGATGGGACTTTTTAAAGATCCTTAAGAGATTCTGATGGCAACCTAGGGTCACAAAAATTCCTTTGCTTGGGTTTTCTGTTGCTTTTAACTGAGAGCATTCCTACCTGATACACTAACTTTTCCAGGATGTTAGGGAAGGCTTTACCAAGGAGTAGCATTTGAGCTGGGTCTTTAAGGCTCGGTTCATCAGATGAAGCAGCAGAGTATGTGCAGGGTCAAGGGAGCATGAGAAGGCTTGGCTTCTCCTAGACAGTAGAGCAGAAGGGGTGGTGTCAAAGGCTGCAGTTAAAGTGGAAAGGGACCAGATCCTTGTGGTCTTATACACCATGTAAGATTTAGGACTTGGTTCTATGGCTGATGGATTGACGGTTATTTTTTTTTAATAAATTTATTTATTTATTTTTGACTGCATTGGGTCTTTGTTGCTGCGTGCAGGCTTCTCACTGCAGTGGCTTCTCCCGTTGCAGAGCATGGGCTCTGCGCCACCAGGGAAGCCCGATTGAAGGGTTTTAAAATTACCTTTGATATTTGGATCACGTTGCTGGCTGTGTGAGGGATGTATTGGTGGAAGAGAGACCAGTTACTGCAACAGTCCAGGTGGGAGGTGATGAGGGCCTGGGTGGACGCCAGAGCATGGGACTGAAGGAGCTATGCCTGGTGGAGCCCAAGATCATCAGACATTTGTGCCACTGGGCACATCCCTTCCCAATTCCCTTGGGCCTTCGATTCTCTGGACCTCATGGCCTCTGAGATCCCTGCCAGCCTGACGTTCAATGTGTCTATGATGGTGGGACAGGGAAGAGGCTGAGGCACGTCAGGGCCTGGCTCCCAAGTTCAGGGTCCCAGAAAGTAGGTCCTTCAGGCCCCCACCCTGGGCTGACTGAGTCACAACTCCTTCCTCCAAGGGGAGTAACTCCATGCCCCAAAGATGTGACCTTGGAAGGAAGTTCAGCAGGCTTCTAGGACCCTATCTGCCCGACGTTGGAAGATCCAGCATGGGTAGAGGGGGGTCAAAAGGAAAGCAGGAGGGCTGGCTACTTTACCCATCATGTCAGCCAGGGACCCATCTAACGTCAGTGTCCTAGGCAGTGTGGGCTGGAGGGGCAGCAAAGGCCTCTGCCATTCCTGTTCCTTGCGGAAACTGACATGGGTGTATACACCTCCTGCTCCCATCCTCCGATGTACTCTCTCATTTGTTCAACGCACACCTCCCGGGCTTCTTAGGCACTGGGGATGCAGAGAGAAGTAGGACAGCCCCCAGACAATGGTGAAGATGGATGTGAGCACAAACACAGCCCCCTGATAGCCTAGGGTGGGCTCTAGTTGAGGTGTTTGCAGGTGTCGGAGGAGCCTAGAGGAGAAGCAGTGGATTCTGTTTGGACAGTTGGGGAAGGCTTCACAGAGAAGGTGACAGGTGAGGGGTGGCCTTGCGGGACAAGTAGGAGTCTACCAGATGGACAAAGGCATTGTAGGCTGAGACACGAGCAAGAAAGAGTAAGGTGTGTTCTGAGAATGGTTAGGGGCTTGGTGTGACTGTAGTTTGGGATGTATGGGTCTATTACCTCCTTCAGCTAATGTTCACTGAGGACTCAGTATATGCAGGAAATGCAAATATGAGTAAGAAATATGAAGCAGGCAGCCTCCAGGGGAAGCGGATGTGTAACAGGTAACTTAAATACAGCACCCTCAGTGTAGGAGAGAAGTCTTTTTTTTTTTTAATATTATTTATTTATTTACTTATTTTTTTTAATTTTTGACTGTGTTGGGTCTTCGATTCTGTGTGAGGGCTTTCTCTAGTTGGGGCGAGCGGGGGCCACTCTTCATCGCGGTGCGCGGGCCTCTCACTATCGCGGCCTCTCTTGTTGCGGAGCACAGGCTCCAGACGCGCAGGCTCAGTAGTTGCGGCTCACGGGCCCAGCCGCTCCGCGGCATGTGGGATCTTCCCAGACCAGGGCTCGAACCCGTGTCCCCCGCATTAGCAGGCAGATTCTCAACCACTGCGCCACCAGGGAAGCCCAGGAGAGAAGTCTTTACGAGGCACCTGTGGAAACATGAGGGACTCATGGTTGGAGGAGTGTTTGTGTCCAGGATTGACTTTGGGGAGAAATGCCACTGCTAGTTGTGTGACCCTCAGCAAAATATTTAAACTCACTGTGCGGCAGTTTCCTCATTTGTAAAGTGGAGACAATAAAAACACTTACTTTGCAGGGCCGTTTTAAAGCTTAAGAGAGCTTATGTACGTAAAAGCCTTTGCCCAGTGCCTGGAACACAGCAAACGCTCATAATGTTGGCTGTGATTGTCACTGAAGGAGGAGCTGTGTTAGGAAGAGGAGGAAGCTGATCTGGGGCAGTGACCGCCCAGAATTTCTAAAGAGGTGAGGCCTGCTAAGGGTAGTAATGCGATTGGAAGGATGTGAGGGGAGCTTTTCCTGAAGCTACTGTTTTTATATCCATTGCCCTTTTGATCTGTAATATTTACAGTTTTCTAAACTGGTTTTATTTCATGAGAGAAAATCTCAATTGTCTGTATCAGAGAATATGCAGATTGAGGGGTTCCTAAAGAACAGGCCGCTCTTGGTTCCCAGAGGGAGGTTCTGGTTCTCTGGCCTTGGCTCTGGCCCTGGAGGCCCTGGCAGGCTTGACTCTTTCCCTCTGCAGCCCAAAATAGCTAACCACAGGGCTGGGCGAGGGGAGGAGAGCGGAGTGCCCACTGGCAATGCTGCCCGTCCCGACACCTCCTCCTGTTTCTCATCAGCTTGGTAGCTCTCAGTGCTCTGTCTGCTCAGCATCACTGCCCCCTCCCTTCTGCCGCCACTACACGCCCATGGTACCCCCACCCAAATAAAAACAACTGCCAATGAAATAAACAGCTCCTTGCTTCGTCGCACTTGCTCTGGGTGTGACCTCAAAACCTCCCCTTCGGGAAGTGGGGAGGTGAGGTGTGGGGAGCCGGAGGGTAGCAGGAATGAATTGGAGCGGAGTAGGAGGTGGTAAGAATGGAGGGGTGCCATTCATTCCCCCAGGAGTCAGAAGAAGGGGCTCTGTTTCTTGATGCCCCGCCTCCTCACTTCCCACCACTGCCATCACCCCAGGAATGTACTCCCAGCTTATTACCCTGCCCGTGTTTGCTATCTTGGCCCACACAGTGTATCTGTGGCAAGCAGAGGCCACACCACCCTGCCAGATGGAAATACCCCAAGGCTGGGAACACATCTACTTGAGCAGACTAAGGAGCTCCCAGAGGGCAGGGAGAGCCTGCAAAGGTGACTCACTCTGTTTTAAAAACACAAACAGTTTTCATAAAAAATTTAAAACGAATAATCTCACATTACACAAAGTTTGAAACTAGAGAATGAAAAAGATCACCCCCAAACCCTCCATCCTAACACAAGATCTGTTTTTATTTTATTGAATTTCCACAGCCTAGTAAAGTAGATGCTCAAATATCACTCAAATGTGGAACGGATTAACAAAAGTTGATACATATATAGAGTACTCGCTATGTGCCAGGAATTTTTCTAAATGCTTCACACTTAATGACCCATTTAATCTTCACAACAACATGAGGTGGGTATCACCATGATCATCAACATCCTTCATTTTTAGGAACTGCAGCACAGAGAGGTTCGGTGACTTGCCTAAGGTCACACAGCTGGTAACTACAGGAGATGGGAGTTGAACCCTGGCAGTCTGGGGCCAGGATCTTACCAGTGTTACTCTATTTTGTCTCATCATAATCGTTAATGCATATGCAGGTTTATAAAAACTTATTATGGACAATTTCAAACAGAATCTCATGTTCCCCTCCCCCAGTTTCAATAATTATCACCTCATGGCCCAACTTGTTTCTTTTATTCCCTTCCCCCATCCCCAGCCCAGATGATTTTGAAGCAAATCCAGTCATCATATTATTTCATCCACACATATTTTAGTATTTATCTCCAAAAGATAAGGAGGTTATTTATTTATTTTATTATTATTATTTTTTAATGTATTTATTTTATTTTTGACTGCATTGGGTCTTTGCTGCTGTGCACAGGCTCTCTCCAGTTGTGGCAAGCGGGCGCCGCTCTTCGTTGTGGTGCACAGGCTGCTCATCGTGGTGGCTTCCCTTGTTGTGGAGCACAGGCTCTAAGCACAGGGGCTTCAATAGGGTGGCACGCGGGCTCAGTAGCTGTGGCTCGCGGACTCAGTAGTTGTGGCTCACGGGCTTAGTTGCTCTGCAGCATGTGGGATCTTCCTGGACCAGGGCTAAAACCCGTGTCCCCTGCACTGGCAGGCGGACTCTTAACCACTACGCCACCAGGGAAGCCCGAGGTTTTTTATTGAAAAAATTACCACAGTACCATATCATGCCTTAAAATGTATATTTCATTAAGATCATCAATTTGAATAATTAGTATTCAAATTTCCTCAATAATTTAATAAAATATATATAGTTTTAAAAGTTGGTTTGCTTGAATGAGGACCCAGATAAGGCTTTTGGTTGACAGATTTCTTAATTTCTTTTAAGTGTAAGTCTCTCCCTTTCCTTTTTTTCTTCCGATTTATTTGTTAATGAGGGAATTGTGTTTATTTTGCTGACTGCACCCCTGGAGAATGCTCAGGCTATATACATATATATTTTTTTGGCCGTGCTGTGGGGCAGGGCTTGTGGGATCTTAGTTCCCTGACCAGGGATTGAGCCCGGGCCCATGGCAGTGACAGCCCCAAGTCCTAAACACTGGGCCGCCAGGGAACTCCCAGCTCATGCTATTTTGTATCCTGATCTTTTCATCTAACTTAGCAAACATTTTCCTATACTGCTTATTATATGGCTTCCTACTATGTCACCCAATGGATATAGTACGATTATTTTTTTTCTTGGGCATTTGGGTTGCTTTCAGTTTTCCATTGTTATAACTAATGTTGGACTAAAGATCTTCACACATAGTGCATGGTACGTACTTCCTTAGAATATGCTACCAGAAATGGAATCATGGCTCTGAGGCCTGAACAATCGTTCAGCCTCTTGGCACAGATCACCAAGCGTTTGTCCAAGGGGTTATGCATCCCCAGCACCACACAAGAGTGCTGTCACTCATTCTAAGTACTTAGGCCTATTCAAGGCTGAAGGATGTTTGGTGAAGACATGATAATTAAGAAGGCAGAGAGCTAGAGGAGAAAGATGATGACAGGGGCTCAGGCTAAATTAAGCAGAAAGTGATCTACAATTTACCACAAACCTAGAGTGAGTCAGTACTCTGTTCATTCCTGTTGTGAAAAATAAAAAACAACAAACCCTTGATAACAGGAGCTATTAATAGGGCATGGCATGTCCAATAATCTTTCTGTTAAGACTATGCATTAGTCAGACCCTTATTTGAGACATGGATCCAGTCTGGGTCACTGAACTTCACAGAGAGTGAGGAAACTGGCGAAGATCAGAGAGCTTGATCAACTTCGGGGAGGATGGAAGAATCCCAGAGAAAAGTCGAAGGAGACAAGTAGGCTCACTTTGGGAAAAATAAGAGACTTTTTTTTTTTTTTTTTCCCTGTATGCGGGCCTCACTATTGTGGCCTCTGCCGTTGCGGAGCACAGGCTCCGGACGCGCAGGCTCAGCGGCCATGGCTCACAGGCCCAGCCGCTCCGTGGCATGTGGGATCTTCCCGGACCGGGGCACGAACCCGTGTCCCCTGCATCAGCAGGCAAACTCTCAACCACTGCGCCACCAGGGAAGCCCAAGAGATTTTTTTTTTTTTTTTTCCTCAATACCGGGGAGGCTTCTAAGGAAAGGACAACACTCAGTTTTTGCTTATTTCTTCACAAGGCTGACTGTAAGGAAAGGGGCCTCTCCCTACCAGTAGGAACTTCCGTAAGACACAGCAAAAATTTTTCAGACTCTGGGGTGACCATTTAGGTCTTGGGCTGAGAGCTCTTGGGCTACTGGCCCTGGAAATATTCGAGAAGCTGCCTGTTCTGCTCTGAGTGGTTCAGATATCCACCTGCTTGGTGCCCACTAGGTGCCTCTGGGGGCCCCACTCCTGCTTTGTGACAGCTGTTCCCTGGAAGCCCCCTTGAGGAGGGGTGGGTGAGGTCACAGAGGAGTGCTCCCCAGGTTTGCTGGGCCAGCATTCTCCTTTTTGTCCCCTCACCTTCAGTGTGTGTTTACAGCCAGTCAGATTGGCGTGTCATGACATCACCTGACCCTGCTATTCCAGCCCTGTTGTGCATAGAGTGGACTTAGAACCTGGGTCAGGGGATTGGAAACTCCTCAAACAAGGCACTCTTGGTGACACGGAGAGTGGGAGTGACCCAGGAGACCTCAAGAGTCGTTTAGTTCAACCTCCTACAGCAACAGCTTCCTACCACGCAACAGTTGCTATACATACATTCTTCTGAATTCCCACAACCTCGGAGGTAGGTTTTCACAGGTATGGAATTGGAGATTAAGACAAGTTATTTGCCCAGGGTGACACTGCTGGTGAAGCAGTGCCTGCTAAGTCTACCTGACAGGAAAATCTGTGCCCTTGCCTTTAGAGCATGCAGAGGTGAAAAGTGCAGATCCGAGAGCCTCCCACCCAAAGCCAAACAGCTGACCAGGGGCTGGGACTCAGAGTCTTGGCTATTCATCAGGTCGTCTTCCCAAGTCCTCTTCCAACTTCTAATGTGGGGAGGCCGAGGATGTGACCTGGCCCAGGCCAGCCTGGGTCAGGTGTAACTGAGGAGCAGACAGGCTGTGGACTGCATTCTCTGCCCTCCAGACTCTCATCCTAAGCAACGTTGTGAAAAACCCGCTTCCAGGAGGGCCCAGCACCGGCTGAGCCAGTCGATTTCTGGCAGCGAGGTGTAGATGAAAAACTCTGACTTGAGGTCAGAATTTCTGGGGAGGACCCAGCCGGGGGCTGTGGCAAGCTACTTAAAACTCCAAGTTTCCTCGCCAGCAAAACCGGGCAAGAGTAAACCCCACAAGCAGCGCGCAGACGCCGAAACAGGCCTTGCTATGCGCCAAAGCGATACCATCTGATCTTTGTTTCTCTTGCTATTGAAAGCTCCGTGCGGCCCCAGCGAGGCCTGGGCTGGAGCGGGGGTTAAAAAGAAAAACTACAACTCCCAGGAGGCGGCGGGCGGGCCGGCGCTGGGCGGTGACGTAATGGGGGCCGGCGCGGGTCGCTGATTCGGCCGGAGCTGCTAGCGGGGTGGCTGCCGCCGCGGCTTATTACAGCTGCTGGAGCAGCAGCGACCCTCGCCCCCGGGCACCCCTCCCGGGCCTCGAGCTCCGGCCGCGCACGGTGAGTTCGGACGGGCGGCTTCGGAGTGGCCAAACCGGGAGCCTCCTGGGGCTAGAGGCGGGACGGGAAAGGAGGTGGGGGCTGCTGGGGAGGCGCCCGTGGCTGGAGGGGACCGGGACAGGGTGAGCGGAGGTGGAGGGGGTGCGTCAGCCGAGCGGGGGGCGGGGGGGGCGTGCATCAGTCGAAGGGATGCCCAAAGGGGAAAGTGCGGGCGGAGGCCCGGGATGGGGCGTAGAGGAGGAGTGCTCGGTCTGGGGGTGGGGGGCGGGGAGAGGCTGGGCTTCGGGGATAAAGGTTTGTTCGCTTCCAGGGCTGGGTGAACGCGTGGGGGTGGGGGTGGGGCTCCGGACCGGGCCAGGCTCCGAGTGCGAGGTCCCAGGCTGGGGAACGGAGCGGAGGCTCCCCACTTCGGCTTGAAATCCCACTCAGAAAACCCAACAATAGTGAAAACTCCGCCTCCTCGCTTCACCCTCTTCCCGTGCTAGTGTGGGTTCCCTCCTGTACTCGCCGTTTTTCCATTCCCACCGCCACCCCGACTCCGGGAGGCAGAGCCGGAGCTGCGAGGTGAACGACTGTGGCCCTGCGGGTTGCGGGGTGGGCGGAATGAAAATGGCACTGTGGCGTGCTGCCAGGGACTCCCCGTTGGGGTCCAGGTTGCAGGCTTTGTGCTCCTCAACCCAGAAGGCGAAAGATTTGCTGCCCTTACTTGGGGGAGAGATTAGGAAGCGCTCACCTGGCTGCTGGCACTGTGGCTCGGCTTAGGTGTCTGACAGACTGGCTAGGCAGAGATATTTGTATACGGAGCCAGAGGGGAAGGGAGGGAATTAGTAGGAAAGAGTTACCAGCAAGAAAGTAGTTAACAGAACAAAGCTGCTGCAGGCTCTGGTTTGAGGCAGGTTGTGAAACCACATCAGGGACTGACACAGGCAGCCACCTGCCAGCTGCCAGCGGTGGCAGCAGAACTTTTCAGGCTCAGCGGCTGTGCGCCTACTCTATCTCCAACAGCTTCTTCTCTCCATTTCTCCCCTTCTGGGCCAGGGGCAGTTGGTTATTTCACTAGCAGTGGTTATCTGTATCCTTAGTCACACAAAAGTCTCAAGAGTGCTTCTTGCTTCCAGTCTTTTTCTTAGTTTATTGACCTCTTCTGTTTTTTTCTTTTTTTGGGGGGGCCTCTTTTGGGGGGGTGGGCTTCTGAGATGTTTTGTTCTCAGGGCACTTAGTGTTCAGGTTTCAGGAAGAAGCTTCCCAGGGTGTCATTTAAGTCATAGGTCTGGGCCCCTCCCAGACTCATCA
Source organism: Delphinapterus leucas (assembly GCF_059928025.1). Lineage (NCBI taxonomy): Eukaryota > Metazoa > Chordata > Mammalia > Artiodactyla > Monodontidae > Delphinapterus > Delphinapterus leucas. Next base: position 49,722,137 of record NC_143147.1, on the reverse strand, counting down.
GGCTTCGTTGGATGCCCTGATACAGCCAGAAAGGAGTGTAGGATGATCTGGAACTCAGCAAGGCTCTTAGCACTCCTGGACAAAACACTAGGGAGGGCTAGAGGTCTAGCTACTGCTACACCCTTGAGGGTCTAGGTTAGGGAGAAGTGGGGAGGGGTAGCAGTTTCTGGTCAACTTGGGGAATTCTTTCTCTCTCCTTCGTCAGTAATGAAGTCCTTCAGAGCCCTCACTTCCTAGCCAAGTCTCCCCGACCACCCTGTCCACCAGGTGGCGGCTTTTGTGCAGTAGGTGTCCCAGGAGCTCTGTTAGGGTAACTGAAGCCCTAAGGCCCTGGGAAGGTAAACACCTGAGTCACTCCTGGTTTTCTAGTTCCTTGGGTTTCTCTTAGGCCCAGTGATCCAGCCTAATGGGTTGAGCTGGTGGGCCCCAGGAGCATCGCTACTTTTGGATGCACCCTGGGCCATCTCATGTGTTTGTATGTTGGGAAAGTGTGTTGTGGGTCACATTTCCCCTGAGGTCTTTAAGCTTGGAGCCATCTGAAAGGAGGAAACTTGTTCCCATTACCCTGGAAGTAGGGATCTGATTCTTGAGAATCGGCTCCTTTGCAGACTCTGTGATCTTAGCCAGAGATAGAGGGCAACCGATTCTGAGGGGGTTTGTTGCAGCAGGGTGAGGGAGGTGACCTTCTGGGCACTTCCAGGATGCCCTCATCTGTATCCCCAGGAAAGATGGGGCTGTTATCATGGTGATGACCTTAGGGTCTTTATCAGGCAGGATCTTCCCTCAGCTAGGGAGGAGAGCCAGTACAAAGGTGCCATCTGTCCCTACCTCCTGCTGGTCACAGGGCCCTCAGGGATCTGGGGACAGCTCAGCTCTGGACATGGGGCTGCTCGTTCCCCTCCTTACCTGCATCCAGGAATGCAGCTGGGCTGCATTGTTTCATGGGCATCAAGGGCAGCCCTCCTGGTTCCTCCTGCTGCAGGGCTTCTGCCCTTAGAGCTGGGCAGGGGAAGGCATGGTGCTAACTTACACCTGGAAACAGGTGCTGGGAAAGGAGGCCCAGGTGACGATGGGTGGGCAGACAGAAAAGGGGGGGGGGTAGGAGAGAGGCCACAGGTGTGGTTTTGTATCCCTGGGAGAGGTACGTTGATGTGGGCTCCAGCCACCCGTGGGAGCTGTAGATGTTGGCTATGTTCTCTATCCTTGCCTCTCCTCTGGTGGGGAAAAGGGCCCTGGTAGTTTGGCAGCAAAATGGGTGGCATCACAAGGGTTAGCCTGAGTGGCTGCCAAATGGATAAAACATCTGGATGGGTTGTTTTGTGTCACCAAGAAGGCAGCTTCCAGGTCTGGGCAAAGTTTGTCTCTAGTCTGTTTTCTCTTTTCTTCCCTTTCCCTCTCTTTCTACCCTGCCAGTCATACCCAGGATTGGAGAATTAGGGGAGATGGGTAGAAGCAATGACCCCCAAATATTTTATCCACTACTGACTGTTCTCATCTCCTTTTATTCCTTGTAACGGGAGGGCGGGGGGCTCAGGGGTGGAGGTGTCTTAGACCCTCAGCAAGACGGAGTCCAGCAGGGGTTATGCTGAGTGATTCTTAGGGCACAGGCCTCTTCTCCCCTCCCCTGGGCTTCGTGGGAAGAGGACCCTCTGGAGGGTGAGATTGCGGGATGGGCAGTGGTTTCTTTACTCTGGGGCTCCATGCCTCTTGATGACCTATCCACCCAGGCAGTCCCAGTGCCTGGAAGGGCACTGTCCTGATTGGACTATGTGCGGAGCAGCCTGGTGTTTATCCCAACCCAGCAGTGAGAAATGAATAGAGTTAAGTCTGCATGGACTTTCTCTGGCCGTCTCGCTTGAGAATCAAAACGGTAGACCTGCTTGGAGTTCTTGGGGAGAGCAGAGCCTCCTTCCCTGCAGGATTTGGAGGGTGTGAGAGGGCAGGGAAAGTGGTGTGACCTGTCTTACCTGTGCTGCTTGTTTGCAGAACCGTGGCAGCAGGATGAATGTGGGAACAGCACACAGCGAGGTGAACCCCAACACGCGGGTGATGAACAGCCGTGGCATCTGGCTCTCCTACGTGCTGGCCATTGGGCTTCTCCACGTCGTGCTGCTCAGCATTCCCTTTGTGAGCGTCCCCGTCGTCTGGACCCTCACCAACCTCATCCACAACATGGTGAGGACCTGTTGCTGCCTGCCTTTGGTGGGGCTGGGGAGGATGGGAGCGCGCCAGACGTGGGCCAGACGTCAGGGTGACGTGCTGACGGCACGTGTCACCAGAGCCCAGACGCCCACCCTCTTCTTTCTGCCCCCCTCCTCTTTATTGGAATAAAATCTGCAGATATGTCCACTCCTCTAGGATGGGGTGACTTGTGGACCTGGAAGATGGGCCACGGAGAGCTGAACTAAGGGCCCTAAAGAGTCCAGGGGATCCAGGTCCTAGCCTGGGGCAGAAATGCCTCTTTCCCGAGTTAGGATCTCAGAGCATCTTTTCCTCTTGCCCCTCTCTGCTCCCTCGCTACCTGCTTGCTCCCTGGTATTCTTTTGGTGGGCAAGCAGGGGCCTCGTTCCTTCCCATCTGCTTGCCCCCTGCCAGCTGGCAGGCGCAGGGAGCCTAGCCCTGGGCTGGAGGGGTGGCGTCTCCATGCTGACTCTGTGGCTGACACCTCCCCGGGAGTTCTCCTCATGCCAGGCTTGCCCTCTCACCCGGTGGGTCCCCTTATTTTCTGGCCAGGCTCCCAGCTCCTCCCACCTGACCTCCAGCCCGCATCCCCCTGCCCAGCGGAGGGGGTTCCAGATCACCAGGAGCCCACGTCTGTGACTGGGGCGGAGGAGCTGAGCTGGAGGGCCTTTGGCCTTTTGCATCCTCTAACAAAGGCCCCTCCCTCCAGGGCATGTACATCTTCCTGCACACGGTGAAGGGGACCCCCTTTGAGACCCCAGACCAGGGCAAGGCGAGGCTGCTAACACACTGGGAGCAGATGGACTATGGAGTCCAGTTCACGGCATCTCGGAAATTCCTGACCATCACACCCATTGTGCTGTGAGTGCCTTAGGGAGAGGGGGACGCCAGCAGGAAGGCCAAGGCCTGGGGGACCCTGGGGCCCTGCAAGGCTTAAACCCCTCGCCAGCTGTGGCTCTTGGCATAGGAATGAGCAAAGGAAGGAAGGTTGGGGTGTGCCTGGGTCTTACACTGGGCTCAGGTTGTGCCTCCCTGGTCCTGTCTTTCCTCGGTTGGGGCTTTCTTCCTGCCATTGAGTTTGGCCCATGGGCTTGGGGTAGAGCAAGGGGACTGGGTCAGCAGGGGCTTCTTCAGCTGCGCGGATCTTGCCACCCTACTTCTGTTCTGGGGGGGTCTTTCCCATAACTCCTTGGCTGTCAGGAATCTGCCTCCCCCGACCAGGGAGTGAGGGAGAAAGGCATCTTCCAAACAGCGTCTTATACCTGCCCCCAACCTTCCCCACCCAGGTACTTCCTCACCAGCTTCTACACCAAGTACGACCAGATCCATTTCATCCTCAACACTGTGTCCTTGATGAGCGTGCTCATCCCCAAGCTGCCGCAGCTCCATGGAGTCCGGATTTTTGGAATCAATAAGTACTGAGGGTGCAGCCCCTTCCCCTGCGTGGGATGGCAGGGGAGGGGTAGAAGCCTGTGCTGTGACGCTGAAGACAGAAGGAGCCGCTGGGTACCGCCGGAGCTGGGGGTTGAGCCTCTGGGCCCTAGTTTCCCCCTCACTTCCCACAGTAGCAGACTTGAAGTAGTTTGGGGTGGGCCCCCCCCCGGGGCTCTGACCCCTCCTGATTCTTTTGATCTTTTCCTTTTGCCTCATGGGGGTGCTCCTGGAATGGGCTGGGCTCCTGGGCTGAACACAGACCTATGAGGTTGGGACAAGAGGCCAGGGAAGCCCCCTGCTCGCTTGCGCCTCCTTGACCTGCTAAAGCACTTTAACCCCTGTGAGCAGGGCAGAGGGAACGGTACAGCTTCTAGTTTGTTTCACTTTAATTCTTAAGTCTTTAGGATGACACTTAGTGTGTGCTTATATATACGAAAGCAGTTGTGTGAGAGTGCGTCATCCCTCTGGGTAGAGAATTGTCTAATTCAAGTCAGACAGCTCCCGTACAGCGCCCCCCAGGGTACTAGGTGCGGGTGGGGAGGGTAAGGAGATGTGGGGGGATGGGGCTGAGTGTGCATGGCCTGGTCCCAGAGGTGGGGGGCCAGGGCTGCAGCCTTCTGGCCCTGGTGGAGGTGGGGAGGGGGCTGGGGGCAGGGGTGGGGAGGGTGAATTGAGACTGAAAACAACGGGGCCGCAGAGCAGTGGGGGTTCGTGTAAGATGCGGGGTGGGGTGGGGGGGGAACAGACCCAACCTCATTCTTTGGGAAGCGGTCAGGGAAGGGGGCAGTCTTGGAGGGTCACTTACCCACAGCATGGTGGGGGTAATGGGAAGGGAGGCTGCTATGGGTTTGAAGCTCCTGGGTTGGCATGAGGGGGTGGAGATGGGTGGAAGGGGCCTGTGCGTCATTGTAAGCACAGGTCCAGTTTGACGCCCGTCTCTGCAGTGGTGTGAGGGCCGCGGGGACATGGGACAGACATGATGAATGGTGGAGCCCTTCTGCAGCCCTTCACCCGGTAACCTCCTTGTGCAGACTGCGCTGGGGCGGGGCCTCTCGTGTGGCATGCACCTTTGGGGCCATCAGGCCACCTCCAAAGGGGTTTGGTGGGCTGCAGAGTCCCGCATGGTCCCTCTCAAGCGGGACAGCGGCAGGTGCAGGGAGTGACCTGCAGGGGCAGGAAGGAGCCGCCTTCTCCCCTCCCCAGCCTGACTGGGGTCCGTGTTACTTCTGAGAAGGTGTGGGTGCCAGGGCGCTGAGGGAGCGGTGGCAGCGGAGGTGGTGGCGTCACTGGCCCTGTTTTCTGCATCCTGGTCCCCCCAACCCCCGCCCCACGTATCATAAGGAACTTTGACCTCAAAATCTTTCTAAGCAAAGTGTGAATAGGATTTTTACTCCCTTTGTACAGTATTCTGAGAAACACAAATAAAGGACAGTGTGTTCCTATTTCCCCTGAGTTTGGCCTCTGCTTCCTGGAGGGGGCGGAGACGGGGCAGTGTGGAGCATCAGTCTGACCCTCTGCCTGGATGGTGGGAGGGCCCCTGGGACCTCTGCTTTTCCTGCTGCCTCCAGCAGAGCAAGCTGGAGGGGCTGGCGGGGAACTGGCAGAGGCAGTAAGCTGGCCAGAGAGCAGCATTTTGCTCTGGGACTTCGCCTGGCTGGTCCTCAGACAGAACTTACACCTCTGGGCTTCAGCCAGGCTGGGCTGGCAGAGGGATAGCTTGTGACATGGCCAGGGAGGAGGTCAGTTCAGCAATGGCTTCATGTAGAAGGCAGAGCCCCAAGGGGTGCCCAGTCCTTTCCTCTGAATTCCTGCCCTGTTTCACTTCTCTTCCTTGCTTTGGAGGGCTGCATCTCCTCCTGGCCTTTGTGTCTTCAGAGGAATCTTCCTGCTTCCTTCTCCCCACCATAAGCATGAGTGGGAGGGAATAGGACTTACTGAGGCTCACATGGCCAGGAGAGGGAGGAGTCTTTACAGCACATTCAGTGCAGTGTCATCTGTGTATATCTGTCATCTGTGTATATCTGTCGTCTGTGTATATCTGTCGTCTGTGTATATCTGTCATCTGTATATCTGTCGTCTGTGTATATCTGTCACCTGTGTATATCTATCATCTGTGTATGTCTATCATCTATCTCCCACCTGCTCCCTGGGTCCAGGAGGAGGGAAGGGTTGGTTTCTTACCTTTGGCCTGTCTGCCTCCACCCTAGCTATAACGTGGCTTATCTAAAAGCCTGAGAGGTGGGGCACTTAGCTTTCCAGTTTTTTTTGTTTTTTTTTGTTTTTTTTTCAATTCCTGTATTATAATTTCCTGAGACACAGTGGCCAGGAACTGTGCAGAGATCTTACACAGAGGGGACTCTTTCAACCTCCATTTTTGGTGAGTAGCTGAGGACAAAAAAAGGTGGGTGGCCCCTGAGATGGACTGTGGGCCCTGGGCACAGCCTTTCCATATACCCAGATGAATTCCTAGGTGGGGAGTGAGTGGAGAGTTGGCCACCATGATGGGGGCAGGGGCAGAGAAGGGAGCATGGGTGAGTAGGTGCCTGGGCTAGCCAGAAGGGACTTAGGGGAAGGTGGCCAGGAAGACTGTGAGGGGTGATCTGGCCTCAGGAGGGTGACAGAGGAGCCTGAAGAAAGGGAAGGAGATGCGGAATGATTGATGGAAGGGGAAAGAGTAAGAAGGATTTGGAGGAAAGAGAGCCCGAAGGGTCCAATGTGGTGGGGACACAAGAGCTGCTGCTGAACAGAAATGGGGGAGGAGCAGCTGTGTCAGGCTGGCCCCGTGGTGGGCCCGTGGAGGGTCCCGCAGGGCAGGCAAGATGGAGACAAAAGTAGACCAGGAGAGGGTGAAGGGGAGAGTGGGTGGAGGGAGATGCCCCAGGCGGGGTTTTGGGATTCATTTTGTTTTACCAAGTATAAGCGGACCTTTCAGAAGTTGACCAGAAACTGAGGAGACAGGACTTGGGGGTGGGGGGCTGTCCAGAGCACCTAGCTCCAAGCCACTCTTGAGTACAAAGGTAGAGTACTACCTTTTCTCTTTTGTTTCCTTCTGAGGCCAGTTTATGACCATCTCACTGGGAAATGGTTGGTAGGGGCAACCATCCAACTGCCTTGCAGAACAGGCAAGTGGGGGTGGCCCAGGGGTCAGAGTGAAGCGAGTCGTCTGTTGGGGTTGGTAATGTGAGGTTCGGCAGTCATGCCCCTCATCTCTTCCTGGCTTCTCTTCATCAGCACTGGTGAGGGTCTGGCTGGGGATGGTGAGCCTACCTTCCCACCCATCGGCCCCTCTGAGCAAGGGGCAACTGCTGTGGGAGATGCAGAAAACAGATCTCGCTTTCCTTCTGGGCAATCGCCACTCCAGCTTTCCTCCAGAAAGTTTCCACAAGGGGCAGAGGAGAATCCAGCATTTGTGATGGCCATCCCACCTTAGTGTGTAGTGACCACCACACCTTCTGGAAACAGGGAAGGCAAACTGTTCTGGTTGGCCTAGAACTTTTGGATCTTTCTTGACCCCAAGCTGCCAAAGGTAGAAGATTTAAAAACCTGAACCAATATTTCCCTCCCCCAAACTGCAATGGGCTTCCTTTTCCCAGTTGGTCCAGGTACCATGCTCGTGGTATTTGAGAAAGTCGCAAGAGCTGTGGTCCAACACATGGACGCTGGTGGGGATATGATCGCTGTCAGAAGCCTCATTGATGCTGACAGATTCCACTGCTTCTATCTGGTGAAGGAGAGGAGACGTTTCTTTGGATACCAATATGATAAGAGAGACCTCACCCTGTAGGACATCCTGGAGATGGACAAGGGTGAAGGGCTGTTTGATAAGCTGGTTCCTGGGCTCCAAGTTCCTCCGTATGAGGTGGGTGAGAGACTTTGTCTATGCCTACGCTACCCCACTGTCAACACCCCATTGCTGTCAATGAGGTCAGCCAGTCAAAAAAGGAACCGTGGTATTTGTATGTACACGTCCATACACCTCAATTAAAGAAATGTACGGGAGAGCTGCATGGGGAGAAGGGAATAGGGGAAATGGAAATTTATTTTTATTGGAAACTCTTCTTTAATAGTCGTCTTTCCTATTTTTTTTCCTTTGTAAATAATTCTCTTTTAAATTAGCCGAGGTCTTCTCATGTGTTTATAATGTTTATCATTTAAATGGATAATTAAATGGAGGCAATTAGCTTAGTGGTTAGGAAAGGACTCAGGCTTTAGAATTGGGGGCATCTGCCTTCGAAACCTGGCTCTGCCACACTTACCAGCTGGGTGACCTCTGGACAAGTGGTTTTATCTAAGTTTGTTTCCTCGTCTGTCAACTCAAGAAGACTGTTGCAAGAATCAAAAGAGATAAATTACATAAATCATTTACCACAGTGCATGCAAGAAGGAGCATTCAATAAAAGTTCGCCTCAATCATTCTACTGGTGGCGGTTATTATTATTATCCCTTCCTGTTCCTGGAGATCATGGCTGAATGGGAAGTTGCTGGTGAGCAGAACTCTTATGGGCTCAAAGGCCTTAGTAGAGAAGTCTGTTCCATCCCCCTGCTTCCAAGCTCAGCGACTCCTGGGGTTTCTTGGGTTTCAGAAGCCCCAGGATAGGTGTTGATGAACCCTCACTTGGAGACTTATTGCAGCATCTCACGCCTCATGGTGAGGAGTTTTACAGCTCAGACATCTCTGCCAAAGCCCATTTGGATCTCACCAAGAGATGGAAAAGAATTCTCACGACACCAGTGTATAGTTTTAGAGCACCTGCCACGTGCCTGGTACTGCTGTTATGTGACCAAGAGCAGTGCACAGAATACTCTGAGGTGGTGGGCTTTTCCACAAGTGGGGTTTAAGTAAGCAAGGGACTTTAGGAAATTTTCAGATTAGTATTTTTCAAAGACTCTGAGTCAATTCGCTGAAACGAGAATTGCCAAGAGTCAATTTACTAAAAGCTAATTGTCAAAAAAAAAAAAAAGACAAGTTCACTGGAAACAGAAGAAAACTTTAAAGCAGGACTAGAATGTTTTGCAATGATCATCTTACTCCCCAGGGGGCAGGGGCAAGTTTAATTATGGAAAAAAAAATTTGACTAAGTCAGTTAACTTGCTTTAAGGGAAAGTCTATCTGTTTGCATAAAAAAATTCAGAGGGAGAGATGAAACCAAACTAAAAAAGTCCTTAAGAATGAGGTGAACTGGTCATTTAAATTGATTTTCAGCAACTTGGCCTGCTCCCTTTTCAAACAGATTATTATTTTTTTAACTAGATGGTGTACATCGTTGTTTTTTGTTTTTTTTTTTAATTAACTAAAGTCCATACTTTATTCAGATTTCCTTGATTTTTATGTAGTGTCCCTTTTCTGTTCCAGGATCCCATCCAGGACATCATGTTACATGTAGTTGTCACGTCTCCTTTGGCTCCTCTTTGACTTGCCTTGTTTTGGATGGCCTTGACAGTTTTGTTTTTTTTTTTTGCGGTACGCGGGCCTCTCACTGTTGTGGCCTCTCCCATTGCGGAGCACAGGCTCCGGACGCACAGGCTCAGCGGCCATGGCTCACGGGCCCAGCCTCTCCGCGGCATGTGGGATCTTCCCGGACCGGGGCACAAACCCGTGTCCCCTGCATCGGCAGGAGGACTCTCAACCACTGCGCCACCAGGGAAGCCGCCTTGACAGTTTTGAGCAGTAGTGGTCAGGCATATTGTAGGACACCCCTCTGATTGGAATTTGTCTGATTTTTTTCTTATGGATAGACCTAGGTAATGGGTTTGGGGGAGGAAGACTGCAGAGGTAAAGTGCTGTCCCCATCACATCATATCAAGGTTATGTACTATCAACATGACTTATCACTGTTGATGTTGACCTTGGTCAGCTGGCTGAGGTACTGCCTGTCAGGTTTCTCCACTGTCAAGTTACTCTTTCCCCCTGCCCCTCCTCCATACTGTTTTATTGATTGGTTGATTGATTGCTGCACCGTGTGGCTTGCAGGATCTTAGTTCCCTGACCCAAGGATTGAACCCATGCCCCCTGCAGTGGAAGCCCAGAGTCCTAACAACTGGACCGCCAGGGAATTCCCCCATACTGTATTCTTTGTGTGCATAAGGTTTGATTTTTCTTTCTCTCTGATAAAGTACCCACGAACTTTTACGTTACTCAAGAAACAATTGGGCCCTGAGACATTAGCGTCCCACACACAGGACTGATTTCAGGCACTATTTCTAGGTCTGTCATAGTTCCACCAGTTTCAAAATGCATTTCTTCTCTGTAAATCCGGCCCTGCCCCCCAAATCCAGCAGTAGAAGTTCTCCCTGCTCTGTAGGCTCAGAACTGGGAGGTCTGAGAGAAGGACACGCAGCCTGGCAGCATCTCCACATATGCTCCACTAGCTCCAGGGCAGCAACTGACTTGGAGTCCACGCCCTTATGCAAGGCCTTGTGCAAGGCCTTGTGCAAGGCTGGGCAGAGTCCACTTGGGTGGGCAACTTTCCAGACTTGCCTCACTTCACACCTGCACAGTGCACACAAACACAGAGACTGAACTCTGCTTAACTTTTATTTCCCGAAGGTCAGGGCCTCCTAATTCTTTCACTTTACTTTTCCTTGTCTCATTTCAGCCTCTCAAATAGTTATATAGGACTAGCTCACATTTACTGAACATTTAGTATGTGTGCCAGGCACTTTGTTAAGTGCTTAACTGCATTAGTTTATTAATTTCCTCAAGCACGGGAAGTAGTAGGTACTAATAATATTTCTCCTTCTATAGAGACTTCCCTGGTGGTCCAGTGGTTAAGACAACGAGCTTCCATTGCAGGGGGCACGGGGTCGATCCCTGGTTGGGGAACTAAGGTCCCACATGCTGCAGGCCATAGCCAAAAAAAAAAAAAATTCTCCTTCTATAGATGAGGAAACAGATTCAGAGGTGATGTGACTTATCCAAGGTCATTTGGTAAGAAGGTGGCAGAGTGGGCTCCAGGCATGATGACTTCTGGTGAGAACAGCATTGGCTGGAGAGCCACAGCTGGAAGAATTCCTCAGAAGGGAAGGGGATCGTGGAGGGGAGCCCAGGACGGGGTGCACCAGGGAGGATTTTCTAGAGAGAGATCTTTTGGGGTCAGCCTCAATGTGACGTTTACCTTTCTCTTTCCAGGTCAGAGGTTAAGTCCCAAGTTATGGACAGCGTAGACTCAAAGGGAAGTTTGACAGTGAAATTACCCAAAGAAAAAACACTTGACATGGGAATAACATTCTCCAGGTCCCTGGAGCAGGGCATCGAGTTATCAAAGACCCGGATACTCCAGAAATTCCTGGATTCCATTAAGAACAAGTGAGGCTGGATGCGGGCAGCAAGGGGGAGGGAGAGAGGGAGAAGCCCATTTTGGGCACCAAGAGCATCTGAGGTGGGGGGCCCCTGGCTGGTGCGGCCTCCCACTCCCTACTCCCAGCTCTCCCCATCCCACTCCTTCACTCAAGCATGCCCTCCTCTTCTCCACCCTCAGGAAGCCTTCTCATTCTTCCAGAATCAGCCTCCAGGAGCCCTTCTTCTGAGGTCCTCAATTCACTTATTTCCCTGTTGTCCTCCGGGGTGATTGATTACTTGGGCTTGGACCAAAACTGGCTGGTTTCAAGAGGCCACTGTCCTCTGTTTTCCTATACTGTGCTGCTCAAATCTGTGTTTTGTTCCTGTTTCACTCTGCCTTGCGGCAAGCCCGTGGTTTCCATGTTCCCTCCCCTCACTGCACTCAGAACAACTTGTGACCAGGGACTGACTTTACTAACCTCTCTGTTTATCCCCAGCACATGGTAAGTACTTGGTAAGAGAGCTGAAGTGAAGCCCAATGAAATCAAAGCACCCCCGTTGAACATTTCCTGCACAGGAAGTGCCACCGGCCCACCCCACCAGGGTGGCACCAATCAAGTGCCACAGAAGTTCTGATAGCTGAGGGCATGGTCCTTCCAAGGGACTTAGAGGGATATCACCAGCCTTCCTCCTCAGCAGTCATGTTGTGGTCGGTATTGGTGTCTCCTTCCCTAGCTGCAATTGTTGGAAAGTGTGGATGGGTCGGGGGAAGGGGCCCCACCGCTCTCCTGGGCTAGCCCTCCCTGAGCACGGTGGATGCCTTTTGTTTTTCCTTTTTAATTAAAAACTGAAAGCCTTGCAGTGAAATTGTACTGGTCCTTTGATCTACCCCTACCCATCACGGTATTGCTAGGGAGGGGGCTTCTGCAGTTTTTCTGAGGGAACTCAATTTTTCTAGCAAGCCTGTTGTTTCTAGAGTGAAGCTATGTGGAATGTGTAAATAGAGTTGTGGGGGGGAGGGTAGGTAGAGGAAGATCTGCTCAGGCAAGGATGTAGGACTTTCTTGGGGGTCTTTTGGTTGCAAATACCAGAAGTTCCATCAGGTAGGGAGGGAGGGAGGTTTATACATATATTTATATTTGGCTGCTTGGGGTCTAGTTGCGGCATGCATGCGGGATCTAGTTCCCTGACCAGGGATTGAACCCGGGCCCCCTGCATTGGGAGCGTGGAGTCTTAACTGCTGGACCACCAGGGAAGTCCCCCATCAGGCTGTTTTAAGTCACCAAATGAATTTCTTTATGGAATCAGAGATGCCTCATGGACCCCCAAGGGTGGACAATTCAACCAGGCCCCAGAGACCAGTGCAGGGAGCTGGAGCCCCTTCTCAGAGAAGGGGGTATTGTGGACTGGGCAGATACCTATCTCAGTGCCATGGGAAGGGCACAAGCTTTGGACTCATACACACTGGGGTTTGTATCCCAGTTATACACTTATTAGCTGTGTGAACTTGGACCATTCACGACCTGTCTCTAAGCCTCAATTTCGTCATATGAAAAACGGATGCAATCCTGCCTACATCATAGCGCGGCGGTGAGGGTTGAATGAAATGACGCGTGAAGTATCTCACAGTGCTGGTACACTGTAATCTTCAAGAAATGCTAGCGGGTTCCCTTCCCACTTTGCACCCCGTTCCCGCCCACAGTGGGTAAAGTGAACTGGGATGGTCTTCTGGCCTCAGAGGCACTTAATCTCAAATAGAAACGAGCTGCTGGAGAGGGAGAAATGTCCCTGGGAGGTGGGGCCCCTCTCATTGCCCCTTTACTCCCTCCAGAAAGCTGAAGAGGAGTAAAGAGCCCCCTATGTTCCAATCAGTCCAGGCGATGAGAGAAGACCTTTATCTAGTAACGGAAACTCTGAAGACGACAAAGACTGTAATCCTGAAAAGTGAAAAGCAATATATTTTTTGGGACCCGATGAAATGTTTTGGCCTCCGATATGAACACAAGGTTAGGATCCTGGGAGGTGGGGACTGTGGGAGAGCCAGCTCAGCTCACCCACTGCAGGTCAGGGGCTGCCAGCCCAGCCTCCGCACTCTTCAGCTCTTCCTTTAGACCTCTCTGAGCAGTCTTGCCTGCTCCTTGGCCTTCTTACGACTTCTCTTCTTGCCCCAACAAAGTCTGTGTGGCATCACTCAGCCTCTCCCCTGTTACTCTTTAGTGGTGCTCTGTCTTCATTTGCTTCATAGCGCTTCCCACGGTTCATAGTTACTCGGGTGTTTTTTGCTTGTTCATTGTCTTCCTCCCTTTCCAGGAGGCAGGAGGGCAGGAGCCATGATGCCTGGAACAAAACGGGCATGTTTTGTCCTCTATAAGTTTTTTTTTTTTGGTCACGCCACGCGGCTTGCAGGATCTTAGTTCTCTGACCAGGGATCGAACCCGGGCCCCTGGCAGTGAAAGCGCCAGGTCCTAACCACTGGATGGCCAGGGAATTCCCCATAAATATTTGTTGAATGAAGTGGAAACAACATGAGTTTTGGGGTCAGATGCGGGTTCAAATTTCAGCTCTACTGCTGTGAAACGGGCTCATCTGCTGACCCTCTCAGAGCCTCGGTTCTCTCATCTGTAAAATGAGGATAAAAATGTCTACCTCCCAGGATTGTTTGGGAGATCAGGCAAGATAACTATGTCAAGCACTTAGGGATCAATCAACCTGAGCTCGTTTTTCCTAGCACCAAACGGAAGTGACCATCACCCCTGAGAAGGTCCTGGGCTATCGAGTAAAGCAGCCAGTCTTCCCCAACGCAGAGATTATGGGTAAGCAAGGCCTGGTGGGGCGGGGTGGATGGGGGAGCCTGAACACATGAGTAGGGTGGGGGTTGATTCAGCTGGGGTCTATGTCAGCCTGGAGGGGCCCTGGTGAGCTAGAAGGTGGGGGGAAGTTCCAGGGAATGAGAAGAAGGGTGATGAAGGGTCCTTGCTCAGACACCACTGACCCAGGGTTTGCCCCAGCATGACACTAATTCTTCCCTAGAAGTGTTAACTCCCATCTCTCTCCTAGTATTTTTTTTTCTGTTGGAGGGCAGAGTGGGAAGGTTGGGGAGAAAGAGGACCTTACAGAGAGAGAACTGAGCTTTATTTTTTAAAAACAATTTTTTATTTTTTAATTTAATTTTTAAAATTATTTTTGGCTGCATTGGGTCTTCATTGCTGCACGCGGGCCCTCTCTAGTTGCTGAGAGCGGGGGCTGCTCTTCGTTGTGGTGCGTGAGCTTCTTATTACAGATCACAGGCTCTAGGCATGGGGGCCCCAGTAGTTGTGGCTCGTGGCTCTAGAGCGCAGGCTCAGTAGTTGTGGTGCATGGGGCTTAGTTGCTCTGCGGCAGGTGGGATCCTCCCAGACCAGTGTTATGAACCTGTGTCCCCTGCATTGGCAGGTGGATTCTTAACCACTGTGCCACCGGGGAAGTCCCAGAACGGAGCTTTTTGATAACTGGTCTTTCTCTCTTTCTCTTTTTACAAACTGGTTTAGGTATTAGGTTTTCTCGGGCAGAAAAGAAAAATCCTTTCCAGAAGGTGAGTGAGCTTCTGGGCCTCCTGTTCATCATTCCAGAATGGGCAAGGATACTATTTTTAAAAAGAGGATAACAAATGGCCTGGGATTATAGAGTTCTTAGTGCTAAGAATGTAATAGGATGCACCCAGGTGGGAACTGTGGTAAGGGCAGGAGAAAAATCTGCCTGTTGGAGAAGTAGGTTGGATTGCATGTTGACCTAGGGTTTCCAGGCTCCGCCAACTTTGACTTGCTCTGTGCAGGTCAGTGTGCTGGTTCCTGGGCTCACAGCCCTTACTGAAGGGTTACTGGCCTAGGAAGCACACTTGAATTGCCTGGTCAGTTCTCACACAATAGCACTAGCACTGAAAGGAGCACTGGACTAGGAGTCAGACGGTCTCAGGGCCTAGTCCTGGCTCTGCCACTCACTAGCTCTACAGCCTCCTGAGCCATGGTTATGCTGACATTAAAATGAACTAGGGGGCTTCCCTGGTGGCGCAGTGGTTGAGAGTCCGCCTGCCGATGCAGGGGACACGGGTTCGTGCCCTGGTCTGGGAAGGTCCCACATGCCGCAGAGCGGCTGGGCCTGTGAGCCGTGGCCGCTGAGCCTGTGCGTCCGGAGCCTGTGCTCTGTGGTGGGAGAGGCCGCAGCAGTGAGAGGCCCGCGTACCGCGTGGCTTCCTCTGGAATTTCAGAGTCTTTCCCTGAATCCAGTAAGGGTTGTTACTGCCTAAAAGGCCTTGTGAAGGAGTAGAGAGAAGTCTAGATGGAGCAGAAAATTCAAGAAAAATTTCTGGAAGTTGTAGAAGTTGCAGTTTCAGTCCTGGCAAGGTCTTGCTAGCTCAGAAGAGACTAAAGTGCCATAACAGAGGAGTCAGGGGATAGATTCCAGTTCCTGCCCTGATCCAAACTTGCTGAGCGGCCCTCTCTGGGCTTCCATTTCTCCTTCAATCATCTAGGTATAATCCTATACCTGCTATCTCTGAGGGTGTAGGAAGGGGTCTGTAAATATAGTGCTTTGTCATTTACACACAATGATGAGGATGCAGGCTCCCTGGCATGGGCAGTGAGGGCTCAGAGTCCAGAATTGAAAACTTCCACCACTGGGACAAGAAGGTCCACAGGTGGGTGGAGGTAACCTGAAGACTCTCTGAGATTATTCTTCCTCTTTGCAGAGAAAGATGGCGGTTCATCTTGGTTAGGTAAGGATGGAAGCCAGCTGTGTTCAGGGTAGCTACACTCCTCACTCTTGAGCCCTCTGGCCTCAAGAAGTGCAGCTCAGGTGGGGCAGCTGAGTGCGTGTGAGTGTGTGTGCATATGTGTGTGTGGCAGTGGAGCTTGTTGGGAGGAGAGGGGTAGGACAGTGCCCAAAGCAGGTTTCAACTTCAGTCTGGAGAGTGCATCTGTCTCCTCTAAACACAGTGATTCTCATGAGTTGTAGACATCACCTGGGGGGAACTTTAAAAGTAGTGATACCTGAGTCCCACCTCTAGAAATTCTGACTTAAGTGATCTGGGGGTGTGGCCTGGTCTGGGCATCGGGTCTGGGCACTCCCCAGGGGATTCTCATGCACAGTCGAGGCTGAGAACCACTGCTCTAACTTCCTCTAAATCCTCACTACTCCTGCTGGGGCCCAAAGCTTGCACTTTGAATGGAAAGGACGGCATAAGCTTTGATTTCCTGCAGATGGAGAAGAATTGGGGGTTGGTATAAGACTGAGGGTGAGTTGGGGAGGTGGAAGTGGGGTCAGCGGGAGGCAATGCTGGTGGGCGTCTGGGAAGAAGGATGTTTTAACAGGAAAAGACTAGAAGAAGGGAATATACAGAGAGGTGGTCTCCAGAAGAAAGATAGATAAAGAATGGCGTCTGGGGAGCCTTGGTAATGGAGATTGCTAGGCTAGGTGGGTGGGGTTCTTAATTTCTGCCTCTACTGGGAAGTCCTTGAGTCTGGAGGATTTCCCAAGCGTGAAGGAGAGGATGCAGGACATGGTGCGAGTCCTCCAGAATCCGACTGAGGAGCGAAAAGAGGTGCTAAGCTGCTTCACCAAGTGCCTCAGCAAGGATGAAGAGCTGCAGGATCTAGAGCGAAGAGTAAGAGGCCCAAGGAAGAACTGGGGCAGAGAGAGGGAGGAGCCAGTGCGGAGACAACCTGCTATAATGGGACTGGGCTTATCTCCCCCATCTCCCGGTCCTAGGTGTCTGAGGTCCGGCGCTCCGGGGAGCTACAGATGGAAGGCCCAGCAGGTTCTGTCATGCAGCCTTTTTAACGCTGCTGGGATCTTTTTTTTTTTTTGAAACAATGAATTTTATTTTTTTTATACAGCGGTTTCTTATTGGTTATCTACTTTATACATATTAGTGTATACATGTCAATCCCGATCTCCCAATTCATCCCCCCACCCCCCCACCCCCGCTTTCCCCTCTTGGTGTCCATATGTTTGTTCTCTACGTCTGTGTCTTGATTTCTGCCTTGTAAACAGATTCATCTGTACCATTTTTCTAGATTACACATTTATGCGTTAATATACGATATTTGTTTTTCTCTTTCTGACTTACTTCACTCTGTATGACAGTCTCTAGGTCCATCCACGTCTCTACAAATGACCCAATTTCGTTCCTTTTTATGGCTGAGTAATATTCCATTGTATATACGCTGCTGGGATCTTGATGGAGGAGCACACAGAAGCCATTTCGGATTTCTTGGATGACTTGATGGGTGAGGAGGGGTTTGGATGTAAGCTGGTGTGGAGGAAATGCTGAGCAGAGGGGCCTGTAGGGAATCAAATCTTGGGAGGAAGGGGGTATACACTGCCTTTTACATTTTGTGAGGCATAGAACTTCACACTTCAGACACTAGCCATCTTTCCCAGGCCAGGGATTGAGGGACAGCCTCCTCTTCCCCTACGACCTCCTGCAGGCTAAGAGGAAAGCAGGAGCCCTTTGGAAGAACCTCCATCTAGCACTCCTTGGGGCTCTCTGGAACTTCTGATGCTTGTCCCAGCTCTCACCAGACAGTGAAGCCCCGTCCCACTATGTGCCTCGCCTCTCTACCAGCCACCCTCCTTTTTGCCCCCTGAGCTGTCTGAGGAGGGGCAGCTTGTTGCTGAGGCCCTAGTTAAGGGGACCCCGCCCTTTTTGAAGGACAAGGTAAGACAGCCTGGGCTGAGGGCCCAGGTCCTAGTGGAAGTGAATGCCCGTGCTCTCAAGGATCCAGAAGTCCCAGTGACCAGTCCCTTCCTACTTCATAGTCCTCTGCCAGCTGTCTGTGCAGCTGGTTTGTGGCAATTCCCCGGATATATAGTTTCCAGGACAACTTAGGATGGGCTTTTTAGGCTCTGTTGCTTGCCTATGGGCAAGAAAGGGGGTTGGAAAACTGTTAGTCCCAGGAGGGCAGTTGGCCCCAGCTTGACAGATCAGCAGTGCCTGTCACTATGTTGAGAGTTTGAGGGTCTCCAGGCAAGAGTGCCGTGGTGGATTGCTACGTCTGCCATGGGCTCAGGATTAAGGAGTGCGGCCAAATATTTGCCATTTCTGGCATATTTCCTTGTTTCTAGATTTTACAGTCTGGTGGGTTTCCTTCCAGGTGGAGCCTATCCTGGAGCAGAACCAGGGTGAGCAGCCCCGTGACGTGGGCTGTGACCCTGAGGCACGGACTCTCTGTGCCCTCTACATTGTTGTCTCCATCCTGCTGCAGCTGGGTGAGAAGCCTACCTCTGTGTCTTCCTAATACCATGTCAGCTCTTTTTTTAAAAATAACTTTATTTATTTATTTATTATTTATTTTTGGCTGCGTTGGGTCTTCGTTGCTGTGCGCGGGCTTTCTCTAGTTGGGGCGAGCGGGGGTACCCTTCGTTGCGGTGCACGAGCTTCTCACTGCGGTGGCTTCTCTTGTTGCGAAGCACGGGCTCTAGACGTGCAGGCTTCAGTAGTTGTGGCACACGGGCTCAGTAGTTGTGGCTCGCGGGCTCTAGGGCTCAGGCTCAGTAGTTGTGGCGCACGGGCTTAGTTGCTCCGCGGCATGTGGGATCTTTCCAGACCAGGGCTCGAACCCGTGTCCCCTGCATTGGCACGCGGATTCTTAACCACTGTGCCACCAGGGAAGTCCCTCCTGTCAGCTCTTTAAGCATTCTCCCCACAAGCCTCTGGGTGCTCCCCTCCCCAGTCCATTCTCACCATCCCTATTCCCAATCACCAGAATGATGTCTTTAAAACAAGCCGCTATTTTTTGATACATCCCATTCACCATGATAATGTCCAAAACTCAGCCTGGATTGTATGATTAAAAGTGGCAGATTGATCATATTAATTTCCTCTCCCTCTTGAAATCTCACTAAATGACAATAAAGCGATGGAAAAGATAGAAACCCACAGAATAAAGAGAATTGGGCAGCAGATAAGGGATTTCAACACATCTTTGGAAGCAAGGAAGCAATTATAGGAGTGTAAGCTAGGAGACATGGGACTGAGGGATGCGTAGGAGTGTAGGAGGAGACTGCTGGTTTTCATCATAAGCCTTTTAGTTCTATGTAACATTTTTCAAGACAATGTAATTAAAAGCAAAAGAAATATATATTTGTTGTAAAGCATTTCAGATATTTCTCAAAGTCAAAGGTAAAGGCACCCTGTGATCTCCCTTCTCCCTTTAATATAACCACTATTAACACTTTGGGGTATGTGAACATTTTTTCTATGCAGCAGTTTTAAAAATGGTAACTTAAACATTAAACTAGGAATGATATAGCATACATTTGTTTTGTATCTATCTTTTGAACTAGTCGCTTTCACATTTAAATTTGTAAAAATATTATATGCAACAGGAACTCTCATAAGTGCTGTCGGAGTGTAGCTTGGTCCACCACTCTGGAAAACTGTTTACCAGTATCTACTAAAGCTAAACATATACCTATGACTCAGCAACTCCACTTCCTTGGCATATACCCAAGAGAAATGAATGCACGTGTTCACCATAAGATTGCATGTACAGAAACGTTAAAATAAGAGCCCCAAGCTGAAAACTATTCAAATGTCCAATAATATTAGTATGGATACATATATTGAGGTACACGTATGCAATAAAAGAGAACAAATTACTGCTACACATAACAACATGGATGGTTCTCACAGACAGAATGCTGAGCAAGTGAAGCCAACACAAAAACACATGGGTCTTCTGAGAAGTAGGTGCCAAAATGGAATCAGATATGCAAGGGACTTAATAGGGGGAAAGCCCGTGAAGAATAAAGGGAGGGAGCAGGAATCGGCATGGCAAACCTTCAAATCACAATGACGGTCTAAAACTTGGGAATGGAGAGGAGGAGGGAAAGACTAAGTAGAAAGGGTCTCAGGTGGCAGCACAGTCTGAGGGTCTCAGCCAAGCCAACCTGAGCAAAGGTGGTCTGCCGGAGGGCCCCCCATCAGGCAGAAGGGCCAGGCTCCAGTACCTCATACTCAGCTTGTGGCTGGATGTAGCCCCGGGGAGCTGGGGCTCAGAAGACAGATCTACAGCGGGGTAGGCTAGAGGTTCTCAGTCAACTCTGCTTCCCACAGCAGGTTCTCCTAAAGAAAATCCGGGTGGTACCCTCCGTGGCCACTACAATACTGTATGATTCCATTTATATGAGGCTCAAGAACAGGCAAAACCAAGCAATAGGGGTAGAAGTCACAATAGTGGTTATCTTAGTGGGGACAGTAGTGACTGGGAAGGGGCATGAGGGAATCTTCTGGAGTGCTGGAAATATATCAAGATTCACTGAGCTAACATTTAAGATCAGTATATGTTACTATAAGTGTATTATATTCAATACATCAATAAAAGTCTTAAAAAAACACACAGTATATAACTCCATGTAAATGAAGTGAAAAACAAGCAAAACTACATGATGGTGGTAGATGTCAGAATAGTGGTTATCTCTGGGGCTTCCCTGGTGGCACAGTAGTTAAGACTCTGTGCTCCCAATGCTGGGGGCCCGGGTTTGATCCCTGGTCAGGGAACTAGATCCCACATGCATGCTGCAGCCAAGAGTTCACATGCCACAAATAAGGAGTCCACATGCCATAACTAAGGAGCCCTCGAGCTGCAACTAAGGAGCCTGCCTGCCACAACTAAGACCCAGTGCAGCCAAAAAAAAAGAAAAAAAAATAGTGGTTATCTCAGTGGGTGCAGTATTGCCTGGCAAGGGGCATGAGGGAATTTTCTGGGGCACTGGACATATTTTATATCTTGATCTGGATAGTGGTTACATGGATGTGTAACCACGTTTACATGTGTAAACATTTATTAAGCTAAACATTTAAGATCTGCGCACTTTACTGTGAGTTTTTATCTCAATAAAAACTTTAAAAACATAATATATGCACATGAGGACATATTTGAACAGTACAGAAGAATATAAACAAATTAAGTAAAAGTTTCCTTTCAAACCCCTGAACCCTATAACCTAGTCCCACTTCCTTGAGACACCCATATTAACAGTTTTAGTTTTTATTACAACTAAACATGATATTCTTATATTTATTCTTGATTTATTAATTTTATTTATTTTTTAAAGGTTTTTTTTTCTTTTTTTGGTTGCATTGGGTCTTTTTTTTATTTTTATTTTTTAATTTTTTTTTATTTTTTGCGGTAAGCGGGCCTCTCACTGTTGTGGCCCCTCCCGCTGCGAAGCACAGGCTCTGGACACACAGGCCCAGCGGCCATGGCTCACGGGCCCAGCCGCTCTGCGGCATGTGGGATCTTCCCGGACCAGGGCACGAACCCGTGTCCCCTGCATTGGCAGACGTACTCTCAACCACTGCACCACCAGGGAAGCCCTTTAATTTTTAAAAATTTGTTTTTTGACGTAAGGTAGATAGCTAGTGGGAAGCAGCCGCACAGCGCAGGGAGATCAGCTCGGTGCTTTGTGACCCCCTGCAGGGGTGGGATAGGGAGGGTGGGAGGGAGGGAGACGCAAGAGGGAAGAGATATGGGAACATATGTATATATATAACTGATTCATTTTGTTGTAAAGCAGAAACTAACACACCATTGTAAAGCAATTATACTCCAATAAAGATGTAAGAAAGAAATTTTGTTTTTTGGCTGTGTTGGGTCTTTGTTGCTGCACGTGGGCTTTCTCTAGTTGCAGCGAATGGGGGCTACTCTTCGTTGTGGTGTGCAGGCTTCTCCTTGCCATGGCTTCTCTTGTTGCAGAGCACAGGCTCTAGGGGCGTGGGCTTCAGTAGTTGTGGCACACAGGCTCAGCAGTTGCAGCGTGCGGGCTCCAGTAGTTGTGGCGTGCAGGCTCAGTAGTTGTGGCTCGCGGGCTTAGTTGCTCCATGGCATGTGGGATCTTCCTGGACCAGGGATCAAACCCGTGTCCCCTGCATTAGTAGGCGGATTCTTAACCACTGCACCATCAGGGAATTCCCTGCATCAGGTCTTAGTTGCGGCATGCAGGATCTTCCTTGAGGCATGCAGGATCTTTCGTTGTGTCGTGCGGGCTTCTCTCTAGTTGTGGTGTGCAGGTTTTCTCTATCTAGTTGTGGTGTGTGGGCTCCAGGGCACGTGGGCTCTGTAGTTGTGGCACACAGGCTTAGTTGCCCCACGGCATGTGGGATCTTAGTTCCCCGAGCAGGGATGGAACCTGAGTCCCCTGCAATGGAAGGTGGATCTTTACCACTGGACCATGAGGGAAGTCCCTTGATTTATTAATTTTATTTTATTTATTGTTTTTTTTAAGATTTTTTTTTTGATGTGGACTTTTTTTTTTTTTTGCGGTACGCGGGCCTCTCACTGTTGTGGCCTCTCCTGTTGCGGAGCACAGGCTCCGGACGTGCAGGCTCAGCGGCCATGGCTCACAGGCCCAGCTGCTCCGCGGCATGTGGGATCTTCCCGGACTGGGGCACGAACCCGCGTCCCCTGCATCGACAGGCGGACTCTCAACCACTGCGCCACCAGGGGAGCCCGGTCAACTGATTTTTGACAAAGGAGCAAAGGCAATTCAATGGAGGAAGGATAGTCTTTTCAACAAATGGTGCTGGAACCATCCATATGCAAAGAACATGAAACTATATAATTTCTAGAATACAACAGGAGCAAACCTAGATGACCTTGGGCTTGGTAATGAGTTTTTAGGTATGACACCAAAAGCATGATCCATGGGGAAAAAATTGGTAAATTGAATTTTACTAAAATTAAAAACTTCTGCTTAGTGAAAGACACTGTGAGAAGAATAAAGAGACAAGCCACAAAATGGGAGAAAATATTTGCAAAACACATATCCGATAAAGAACTTGTATCTAAAATATACAAAGAACTCTTAGAACTCAACAATAAGAATGACTAATCCAATAAAAAAAATGGAGAAAGATCTGAACAGTAGATATACACATGACAAATAACATATGAAAAGATGCTCAGACCAGATGTCACTAGGGGATGTAAAACTAAAATGACAATGAAATATCACTATATACCTGTTAGAACGGCCAAAATCAAAAACACTGAAAATACCAAAAGCTGGTGAGGATGAGGAACAACAAGAAACACATCCATTGCTGGTGGAAATATAAAATGGGAGACCAAGTGGGGACACGGTTTGGCAATTTCTTACAAAACTAAACATAATTTTACTATACAATCCAGTAGACATGCTCCTTCGTATTTACGCAATTGATTTGAAAACTTAGGCCCATACAAAAACCTGTACACAAATATTTATAGCAACTTTATTCATAATCACCAAAAACTGGAAGCAACCAAGATGTCCTTGACACACCCATATGATGGAATATTATTCAGCAATAAAAAATGATCTATTAAGTCACAAAAAGACATGGAGGAACCTTAAATGAATATTGGTAAGTGAAAGAAGCCAGTCTGGAAAGTCTACATACTGTACAATTCCAAGTTTATGACACTTTGGAAAAGGCAAAACTATAGAGGCAGTAAAAAGATTACTGGTTGTCAATGGCTCTGGGGTAAGGGAGAGAGATGAATAGGTGAAGCATAGGGCATTTTAAGGGTGGTGAAACTATTCTGTATGAAACTTTAAGGGTGGACACATGTCATTATGCAGTTGTCAAAACCCATAGAACTGCAGAACACAAAGAATGAACCTTAATATAAACTATGAACTATAGTTGATAATAATGTATCAACATTGGTTCATTAATTGTAACAAATGCATCACACTAATGCAAGATGTTAATAATAGGGGAAACTGGGGAGGGATGAGGGTGTGGGCTGGAGTGGGTATATGGAATTCTGTATAATATCTGCTCAATTATTCTGTAAACCTAAAACTATACTAATAAATTCTATTATTCTAAAAACAAACTGAAAGCAAAGACACCAAAAGAAATAACTTTTTTGGTTCTAATTATAAAGGTAATATATATGCCTTTATATAAGAGTGATATCAAACAAAATAATACATGGAAAGTACAACGTTTTTATTATATTATACTTTGCTACTTTTCTTTACCTTAATATAGTCTTAGGTACACGGAAACAGATTGTTTGTAAACAACAAAACATATTTCAATAAAACTCATCCACTCATACTTACACTTTCCTTTGCACACTGGAGATATTAAATGCCTTCTTAGAAATGCCATGTCAACTACCTTTTTAGGGTTTCTAAAAGGTATGTTTTCCAATGTTTTGGTCTTACTGATCTTACTTACTGGAACTATCTATGACACTCTGGGATGTGAACAAATCATCTTATGTTCGCCACCTCCACAAGCAAGTAACAATGCTTTCACCTCTAGTCTTCACGTTGCAGTTTTTGTTTGAAGTTTTATGGGCAAGATGTAGCTCCGTAGATTTGGATAGAAACGCAGGTCTGACATGTAACATCAACATCAGGACTGAAAGTCCCAGGACCACAAACCACTGCAGAGGAAAACACAATGGAGTAGATCATGATAATTTCAGTTAGAGGCATCTTATACCAATAATACAAATTGCCATTAATGTCACACCATTGACATTCTATATCTATGTTATACTATGAGTAATGTTCAGCCAGTTAAGGTGTGGAAGATTATTATGAGGTTTTTTCCTTGGCTGCACTGAGCGTGTTGCAGGATCTTAGTTCCCTAACCAGGGATTGAACCCGGGATTTCACGGAAGTGAAATCGCAGAGTCCTAACCACAGGACCGCCAGGGAACTCCCCATTTATAAGTTTTAAACATTGTTATCTGATCATCTTAAAGACAGAAAAGAGTTAGAATCTTATCTTTTTCCTTTAGCATCAGCATTTTACAGTGTCTTCTGCATTGCTTCATTTATGAGTTCCTATTTCTTGTTTTCTAGTTCCTATTTACAATTTCTAGGCAGGACCATTTTGTTTTCTTTCATAGTATAGTAGCTTAAGTCAGAAGGGCTTCCTTGGTGGCGCAGTGGTTAAGAATCCACCTGCCAATACAGGGGACACGGGTTCGAGCCCTGGTCTGGGAAGATCCCACATGCTGCGGAGCAACTAAGTCCGTGCGCCACAACTACTGAGCCCGCGAGCCACAACTACTGAGCCCGTGCACCACAACTACTGAAGCCCACACCTAGAGCCCGTGCTCCACAACAAGAGAAGCCACTGCAATGAGAAGTCCGCGCACCTCAACAAAGAGTAGCCCCCACGCACCACAACTAGAGAAAGCCTGCACGCAGCAACGAAGACCCAACGCAGCCAAAAAAAAAAAAAAAAAAAAAAAACTACAGAAATATTTTGTAATACAAAAGATTACATTAGCAGAATTCATATACATGAAGATAAGTATATTTAGAAATTTGGGCTTTGAATTTTTACTTCCCTTTAACTAAACATATTTTTTTGGTAAAGAGAACCACTATAAATATTCAACTGAATTATGCTAAGTGAATTCTGACTATATAACCTAAATAATTAGATATTTATATTTTATAATTACCACAACAGGTAGCGCAATTGCTGTGGAGACCTTCATTTTTTCCAAAGCCTGGACGACAGCTATCTATTCGTACTATCTGAAAACTGTGGTCCACAAAATGCATAGCTGGTAGAGTTTTATTAAAATCATGGTTGAAAATATATGCTTGGCTCTGGAAAAATTCTTCTATTCGATTTCTTGCCTAAGATTAAAAACACCAGAGAGAAGTACAATTACTAAACTATGAACCAAATTTCTCCTCCTGTATCAGAGGCAATGAAACGTAATACAAACATGCCATTGCTTTACACAACAGATGAATTCCCGAAAAGTTGCATGTTAATACTAAAATTAGTTTAGCCTTGACCTTATAGATTATTGTCAATTTTTATGCACAACAGTTAAGAAAAACTAAATTGAGGTTAAAAAGCACTTGTTTTGAATTATTTGCATCATGTCTATTCCATATGTAGATAACCGGGAGTTCATTATTTCTAATTCCAAAAAGCCAAGCAAGGGGCTTCCCTGGTGGCGCAGTGCTTAAGAATCCGCCTGCCAATGCAGGGGACACGGGTTCGAGCCCTGGTCTGGGAAGATCCCACATGCTGCGGAGCAACTAAGCCCGTGTGCCACGTCTACTGAGCCTGTGCTCTAGAGCCCGCGTGCCCCAACTACTGAAGCCCACGCACCTAGAGCCTGTGCTCCGCAGCAAGAGAAGCCACCGCAATGATAAGCCCGCACACTGCAACAAAGAGTAGCCCCCGCTCATCGCAACTAAAGAAAGACCACGCGCAGCAATTAGGACCCAACACTACCATAAATAAATAAATAAATAAATAAAATTAAAAAAAAAAAAAAGCCAAGCAAAATGGAAACCAAAACTTTTCTCTAATCAGCATTACAGACTAATGGTGTAAATTTTGTTTTATTTTTTGAGCATGGGGCTTAAATAATAACTAATAATAACCCATAAACCATGCACAATATTAAGGGTATGCGCTCAGGGATAGAGGGGGAGAGTGAAAGGATTTTTTAGACTATGTCCTTAGCCTCTAAGGAGGCAGAGGAGAGAGCAACTGTTTTGATCAGTACAGATACAATTTTGGAAGAACCACTGTTTTAACCTAGGTTGACATGATTGTAAGGTGGTTCTTCAAGCTGCTGCTTAGTTACATTTGGAGAACAAAGACCAGTGATCCATCCTTCTGTCATAGGAAAAATACATAATATTAACCTGGGGAGCTATATAACATTCCAGATGTACTCTTCCACAACAAAACATTTTTAAATAGCCAAGATTGCAACAATCTCAGTTTATAAAACTGAAACCAAAAATCAATAATACTTCATATTTCAGTTTTTAAATAGCTTTGTATACTATTCAAATACTTTCCCCTTACACTGAAATTCTCACCTGGAGGATATTATGGTTAGTGTTATCTTGACAGTCAACAGACTCATTGCATTTACCTTTCCACCCTGGTGCAAAAGGATTAACTGGAGGGGGAAAAATAACATTTTCACAGAAAGATTCCAAAAAGTTCCAAACATTCCAATAAAGCTCCAAATGCTGAATTCAGTATGCATGTGTGCATGTGTTTAATCTATGTAATTCTAGTGATAAAGTAAAGGTGCACAATTTGAATGATTTATACATTATGATTTCACTCCATCTGGGGGCTAATGGAGGTAACTACAAGGCTTTAAAATGAATAGTAATAATTCTGGGTTGGTTTGGTTTGGTTTCTCCCTTTTGTTAAGTTCTCAAAAATACAATTTAAAATTCTATAAGAAGTTATAAGTTAAATATTAGCTGCATAATTAAAGCCCATATTTATAAAATGATATTAAGTTCTAAAAGACAGGCAACAATATATCATAGTTGAAGGCAAATAATGTGTTAATTTTTAAAACCACAACCAGGTTAAGACCAACAACATACTTTAGTGCTTAACAAACATTTAAGACCTACTATTTATAAGCTTTCTATAATCATATGGCAATTAATTTTGTAATTAAGATTAAACACATAAAATTAAAGAAATATTAAAACTTTTTTTACCTTGAAAGGCTATAAATAGCTCAGGAATGAGGCCATGTTTTGGGACTTTAACAAAATGGCATTTATATGATGGTTCTATGATATGGCATGACAAATCAGAGATTAAATTATCCAAGATTTTCTTCAGCAGTCTAAAAAGCAGATCATTATACTTTCCTACACAAGATTTTGTGGTAAAACGTACAGCCATCTGATATGAATAGTCAGGTTCCCGGTAGGCTTTAAAAAAGATGAGAATAAAACAATTGTGCCTAGCATTAATTTCCAAATAACATGTAATAGTTAATCCCATCAATCTTGCAAACCAGCACAGAAACTTAATTTATCTAATAAAATGGGTTTTTGGGGGGTATTTTATTTTTTCTAATAAAATGTTTTAACAGTTTGTCCTCACAAAAGGATATAAAACGAATAACTTTAATGAAAAAGGTTATTTTCATCTGATATATTACCCACTCAGTACAAGAGATTGTATGGTTTCTGTGGGCTGGCTATATATGTAAGTTAAAAGGATCAAGAAAAAAATAAGACTTTGATGGTGAGGGTCTTAATTTACAGAAGTGTTGCTGTCAGCACAGTCCAATGAAAAGGATCATTAATTTGCTTTTATGGAATTAAACATAAGTTTTTAAATTACCTGGCAAAGTTGTGATAATGTAGATTGTGCCTGCATACCTACAGTGGGAAGTGGGAGGCTGAAAAAGGATTATTTAGGACACACTATTTTGATGTCAGTTTAAGAGTTTGCCTAGTCAAATACACCCAAAATACTCTATAAGTCATAATGATTATATATAAGACTCATTTTCACTAAATGAAGAAACCATATACTTAATTCTGATCCATATTAAATGTTTAAGTTAAAATGTGCCTATATTCTTACCAAAGATCATAAAGTCATATCTCTGCTTTACTACCTTTTCTTCTTGGGTTTCTGCTTTGACAGTCTTATAAGAAAGAGTGCATGTGTAAAGTCCAGACAAAGGCTCCAGAAAGTCTTTCACCATCAGCTTTCCTGTTTTGGTTATATTTATTTTATTATTTCCTAAACAGAAAGAGTAAATTGCTTGGTATTTAACATGTAACAATTCAAACATTATTTAGTAAACTTGGCGTTACAAATAAATACAAAAATTTAAAAATTAATGGACTATTTTAACTTCAAGAATTCAGCAAAATCGTAACTCTGTCATATTACTCAATGGAAAACCACATGAGATAAGTACACTTTTGAAATATATTTTGGTTTTCTTTAATTCATTTCTTGGCATCTAATTTCAATTGATTTATGCCAGTAATTCTGTAAGTGAGATCACACTGCCTTATAGTTCTATGCAATTTCTTCACATAAGACAGAAATTAACAATGCTCATATTATAAGATACCCTCCTAACATCGTGAAAAATTACATTATTAGTTACCTCATCTCCTATCACAGGTGCTGCAAGGATAAATTTTAGGTTTTATAAGAACTTCTGAACTAATACAGCTTTGGGAAGTAAGGTACAAAAATTACTGCTTCAGTTTTTGCCTAAGGAGAAAATAAGGCACAGACCAAGATATAATATGATTGTCTAAATATGGAGTAAGTGAATCTGTAGTTAAAATTAAATTTCAATTTGTTCATTCCAATAAATGACAGCGCTTTTCTTAAAAAATGTTTGCATCATTAAGAAAAGAAGATATTAAAATCGAATAACTTACCTGTTAATGGCTTTTCATTAGGCCCAACCCATAAGTAGGTGGGGTCCACTGTTTCTTTTTCAGTGCGTTTCAAATCCATACAGACAAGGATTGGGCTATTGTGATGTAATTTTACATATAATTTCACTGTGACAAAAATAAAACAATATATAACTACATTATATAGCAAAATTAAATTAAGAAACACACTTCCTACCATTTTTTCCCAAAGTTACTTTGATTAGTTCTTTTTGGATTTCACTATTTTAAAAATCAGCATATCATTATAACATTTGGAATGCTAAAGTCCGTTCTGCTTCTCATAGATCTTAAAACTCTAGACTGCTACAGAGTCAATATTTTGTTTTCTGTTTTATTATAGTGTTGTTTATAAAAATGTACATAATACATTTTATTTTTTTAAATATTTATTTATCAATTTATTTTGGCTGTGCCACGTCTTAGTTGCTAAAATGTGCATAATACATCTTGATGTACGGATTCAGAACTAACTAGAATAAAAAAAATTTGAAGGGTTAGTGGAATCAAATTAAAGATCAGAAAAGGATCTTTTGGTTGCAAAACTGTTTTAAAGATGATCATTGTCATCCGCAAGGCAAACATGATATTTAACTATAAATTTCCTCTGTTAGGAACAATAATTAAATGGGACAGACAAGGAAGATTTTCTGCAATACCTATTCTGTTTCGGATTTGATGGAAGCAGCAACAATGTGCTTGGAACAAATACAGTCCCACAAGATATTAATTTTAAAGCCTACTGAATGCCAGGCTCTGAACATATAAAGAAGACAGCGTCCTACAATTTGGTGGTGGCAGGGAAGGGGAGGGCTGCCAAACACGGAGAGATTCCAAAGCAGACCAATGCTATGAACCGGCCCAAAGTTATCTAAAATGAGCCTTGTGACTAATTTTCCTTGGCGAGTGTGAGAAAGTTTCATCACAGTGACAAATGACATTTGAGCTGAGCCGTAAAGGATATGTAGGAGTTCTAGTTAACAAGGGAAGGGATAAGGGCATTCCAAACAGAGGGACTTCCAGCCCCGGAAATCACTCCTCTGAGGGGGCCTCGCATGTTGCAAAGCAGCGGGGACACCTGGAAGTGAGGTGGCATCAGAGAAAGAGATCTGAATGGAATCTTAGCTCCTACCGAGCTATGCAGCTTTAGGTAAGGTGATTCAACTGAGGCGTAGTGGCGTCGCTGTAAGGATGAAACGATGCAACAACCTTTGGGAAGTGCAGAGCACACAGTATACGTTCAATAAATGTTTGTTCCATTTCCCTCCTCGGGAAGAACCTTAGCAGAGCCACGGAACCCCGGCTCTTCGGGCAGACTCTGCGAGTGAAGAGGTCCTTATTACCTGGGTGTCCCGGCTTGCCATAAATGAAGCCTTTCTCAGTGCGCTCGGAATTACGCTGCCATCCAACTGCGGAGGAAAGAAACCACTGACTTTTTACGTAGAAGAGAAGCCAGGGCTCAGAGTGGGGCGGGGCGGGGCGGAGGAGGCAGGACGGAGAAGATGGGAGAGGCCAGGGGACCTGGCGGGAGGATCCCCACCTCCTGTGAGGTACCAGAGCACCGCGGAGAGCAGGACCCACGCTCGCATCACGGCTCAGGGCCTAGCGTCGTGGGAGGGTTAGGCGTCGAGGAGCGGGCTCCTTCCTACCTCAGCCCCAGCGCAACGCCTCCCCATCTCTCCTCCACCGAGAGGAGCAAACCGACGGGGGTCGACTCCCCTAACTGTCCGACGCTACAGCGGGAGCGGACGCGCAGAAGAACGCTCGCGTGAACCGGGGCCTCGCGCGCGTGGGCCGAGCTGGGCGCCTGGGCGGGGCTGGGGGCGGGGCGCGGGCAGAGGGCAGGGCCTTGGGCAGGTGCGCGGGAAGCGAGCGCCCCGCCCCCTCGCGCGCACGCGGCTGCCGTCGTGCGGATGGTTCTGATGCTTCGCGCCTGTAGTCTGGCGCCGTTCCCCCGCGCTGTCGGTGGCTCGGTTTTCTCTGAGCAATCCCTGAGAGAAGAAAAGAGTAGAAGAAGAAAGAACGTAAGGCTTCGCGTTTCGGTCACTTCCTTAGTCTAGGGGCTGAAGAGATCGACGAGAGGAACATGGTGGTCCCAGTGGGATAGGGCGGGTAGGAATGCGATTACATGAGGACCTGAGGAGGGAGAAGCTTGTGAAAATTTACACTTCACAGGAAGCAGAGAGCCCCACGTGGTAATTTCCTATGCCTTTCTTCTCATGAACTGTCTGAAACTGTGTGCACAGTCTTTTTCAAACTCTTAACACCCAATTTTTACCCAACTGTGTTCTACCCACAAAATGAAGAACCGCTAGTGCACCAATAAGGCGTCTCCAGGCCTTCACACTCTAGAGGAACGTTTAATCTTCATCTTCAACTTAGAGTATCACACGGTGTTGAGAGACCCCACTTGCAAATGTGTCCAGGGTTGTGAAGTAAGACTGTTTTAAAGAAAGGGCCCAATTGAAAGGCGAGATCCCCAAATGCTTTTCCTGAGGGGAGGGATGCTAAGTCAAGATGAGCGAGCTCCGAAGGGGACCATGCCAGCGTCTTTGATGGTTCCTTCTTGGCTACTAATTTGATGGCCTGGAATGCCCTGTGTGTTGTCTGTTTCTTAGCAGCGGGACACCCTCAGTTGTGGTTTTGAGTAGGCTGGTGGGTAGAGAGCCCAAGGTTCAGACAGGGTGCAGAATGATTATTTGGGGTGAGATCAAGAGTTTTCAGTTTTATTTCCTTTGAGCCGAGTCAGTACTTGGGCTATCTCAGATGGTCTGGGAGCAACCTTTGTCAGTGATTTCAGTTTTAGTCACTGTTAATTTTACCTACATAGCATAAGCCATGAAATGTGATTCGGTGAGTCAGATCCACCCATGTCAGTTACCATGTCTAGATTCATGGTTTAGTCTCAACTGTACCCTTCTTAAAGTGATGATAATGAAGACAAATTTAGGCATCATCTCTGATTCCCTGGAAGTTTATCATTTCAGTTTTAGTCAAAGTACATTATAAATCCACAGTGTTTTATTACCTTCCCAGTTATAAGTAATTGATCCTTGTAAGCGCTGTGTGATCAACTTTGAATACTATGAGAAGACACCTAACCAAGTGAGTAGTAATTTGTTCAAAGTATCCATCCACTCTTTTAGAATAGTTTTAGATTTAAGGAAAACTGTGAAGATAGTACAAAGAGTTCTCATGTACACCCACCTATTTCCTTGCTATTAACATCTTACATTAGTTATTGTACATTTCTCACAGTTAATGAACCAATACTGATACCTTACTAAATAAAGTCCATACTTGATTCAGATTTCCTTAGTTTTTACCTAATGGCCTTTTTCTGCTCCAGGATCCCAGTCAGGATCCCACATTACATTTAGTCATCAAGTCTCCTTAGGTTCCTCTTGGCTGTGACAGTCCCTCAGACATTTCTTAGTTTTGATGACCTTGACAGTTAATTACAGTTTTTATGACATTGACCTGACCTTAACTGGTCAGACACTTTGCAGAATGCCTGTCTATTGGACTTTTTCTGCTTTTCTTTTTTCATTATTAGACTGGGGCTACAGGTTTATGGGTGGAAAACTACAGAGGTGAAGTGCCATACTCACCACACTGTATCAAGGTACAAAACTATCGGCATGCCTTATATCATTGTGGATGTTACCTTGATCACCTGGCTGAGGTAGTGTTTGTCTGGTTTCTGTAATATAGAGTTACTCTCCGCCCTCTCCCTTTTCATACTGTGCTCTTTGGAAGGATGTCACTATGTGAATCCCACTTTTTTTAATCTTTTTTTTTTTGGCCACGCCACGTGACTTGCAGGGTCTCATTTCCCCGACCAGGGATTGAATCCGGGCCACAGCAGTGAAAGCCCAGAATCCTAACCACTAGGCCACCAGGGAACTCCCAGACGTGAATCCCACACTTGAGGAGTGGGGATTTATGCTCCACCTCCTTGAGGGCAAAATAGCTGCATAAATTATTTTACCTGTTTACTTTTTATCTATCCCGTTAAGTGTCATTCTCTTGAGTCTGAAATACTCAATACTGAACTAATTATTTACCAAGTAGTAACACATTCCATTGCTAAGCATAAAGAACATTGTAATGGAAACTAAACGTTTTCTAAAACTCTTTAATAACCAAATAACTATTCATCCTTACACCATCCCTGTGAAAATTTACAGTTCCTCTTCTGCTACTTTTGATGTGCTATTTTTGCTTTTAGAAACTAACAAACAACAAATTTCCCCTTTCAATACTAAAATTAGACCTAGTGTTTAGAGTATTTCTCTGAAATTGATATTATCCTGTAGAACTCCAACCCATACGAGCTATAGAGATGCTATCGTGGTGCCATGATCTTAAAACAAAGCCAATACAAGTTATTAACTCATTTAAAAATTATATACCTATATCTATATCTATACATATCTCCTATACCAAGGCATATTTAAAATAAACTAAAATTCATAAAATTACAACATGCGTTCTTTAACTGGTAAGTGTGGCTTTATTCTGATATGGCCTGCTGACGCACAAACTCCCAACCTTAAGTCTCAAATATATTTATATATATCAACAACGTAAGTTTCTAACAAGGGTGAAAGTGGTCTTTCTGAGGATCATTTACATGTTGTCCAGTTCAGCACACTGGGTAACTTTGAGGACTCACCTGAACAATGTCCCTTCGACCTCAGTGTGAAGAAAAATTCTGTTTTTGAAAAATTATGTGGTCACTTCCCCTTTCCTCTCCCTATAGTCAAGTGCGTGCTTGACCTCTATAAAGTGGGAAGGATGTTGGGAAAAGATGTTGACTCTGTGTACTAACATCTTTGAGTTAATTTTACTCTTATTGTGTCTCCCCAACCCCAACCCCTTAGCGCTGATACATTATATACGTAGTTTTGTAAGCTGTTTCAGATCCTATTTGGAGGAAGGCAAGGTAGCAGAAAATAAACACACATAAATAGAGTGTGTAGTATTTTGTGAGTGGTGGCAAATAAACCAAGCAGTTCCCAGAAGGGAAAACAAAGTGAGAGAATTGCTTCCAAAAATGAAAACGTTGAGCTGATGAAAGTGCCAAAATACTCTGGAACTGTCTCAGAAGTTTCTGAAAACTTGGACCAAGAACTTTTATTATGTGAAATGAAAAACTGAAGAAGTAAAACATAATACATCGAATGAAGTGAATTCTCATCGATGGCACTCATGGCTATCATCCCTGAATCTAGACCCAAAGTTCCAGATTTTGCTCAATTTAAGACAAACCTCTTTTATACTTGAAAGGAATCAATCCAGATCCTCCCTTCCGCCATGTGATATTACTCTCCCATCCATTATCCTTCCAAAATAGACATTCTGAGACAATTTACAGTCGCACCGTTTCCATCCTATCGGGGTTCTTGGCTTTGACATTCAAAAGGAGGCTGGAGGCGCGGTAGGTACCTCCGGCGCTCCGCGGTGAGCGTCCTTTAAAGCCGCCGCCAGCCAGCGCCGCTGTAACCCCGCGCACCGGCCGGTCGCCGGCTCCTGTCCCTTTCAATCTGCGCCGAAGCGGCGGCCGGATCCCGGGGACTCCCCGCGCTGGGAATCTCCCGCCAGCTGCGCGCTGCGCCCCGGCGACTGCAGGAGCACGTGGAGAGGCCGGGTAGCCAGACCGGCAGCTCCAGCCCAGCCCCGCGGCGAGATGGAAGGTGAGCCTCCAGCCCGCTTCTTTTCTAAAGGGTCTTTAAAATGCTCTACCGGTGCACGCAGCAGAGAGAGTTCCTTCTGAATCTCGGTTTTGCTTCTATTTATTTCTTTTGTCAAAAGTAAATATGAGGCATTTCGGAGGGCAAAGCGTGTCGGTTCTCATACATCTCTCATTTGCTCCCCTTCCCCCACCCCCCAGCTTTGGACAGTGATAAAATTCTCCACAATTTTATTTCTTAGGGGTTGTCAGGGGTCGACTCTAAGTCTGCAGAGGAAGAGTACTTATGGGGTGTCCCTGAAATGGCAGCAAACCTGAGTTGGAATAACTAATCCTTTTGCATGATTTTTTCGTCCATGGTTTCACTGTCTATTGGAACTAGGCTAACCTGAGTAACTTCTTTAGAATGAAAGGTGACTTTTTTCTTCTAAGGGTAAAGGCTGTCATATGGGAAGGTAAATTTTACAGTGTTGGCGCTTGTGGTTCCCTTGGAACTCGATCTTCTAATGATAACTTCTTTACTCAAAGCAAAAATCAGGCTCACATTGTTTCATTTGAATTAATTTTGAAAGTCATAAAACTATCCTCGCTTCTTAAAAATTATTCACTATGTACTTCCTTGGGATAATTAAAATTTCACACTACTATTGTAAACTTTCCAGTGGTCTGTCTTTTCAACAAGTGTTTCTAAAACCTTGAAAATGGCAGACGCATCTCAAGTTGGGGGGAGGTGGTGACAGAAAATCAGAATTTGTGAGAAATGTATTCATTCTATTATTAAATGAGATACTGACACGTGATTAAAATGTTAACTTGATAAATATTACGAATAGCATGGACATTTTCTTCATAATAATCGAAGGCTCTCTTATTGCCAATGAACCTTCATCTTTGGCAGCTTTAGGTCTAGGGTATATGAAGTTATTAAAACTTGACTGAATGCTTTAGGACATGAGATAAATATTGTTTCGCAGTATAATTGAGTGCAATACTGTGGTCTTAAATCCTCAATTTGCACGTGGGTATGTTTATAATTTTTTAAAACTGACTTGGCCCTTATGTACATTTTTTTCCCTCTAAGTAGAATGCCAAATGATAAGTCAATGAACAGTATGTATGTAGAAAATTTTAAATGACCATTATTGAATAATACTTCATGTTTTCTCTTATGCAAAACTCTCTCTGTTTTAAGTTTTTAAAAATTATCAAGGTTTAAAAATAACTCTGAAAAATTTGCACTTTGACTATTTGAAAAATGGTTTATGATGTGTAATTTTTAACCTGTAAAGATTTCATTGGCCAAGAACAGGAAAAAAATTAGGTTGCTGTACAGTATGAAAAAATAATTTAAAAAATTCTCATGCTTTAATTATTACAAATGAATTGCTGAATTTGTTTTTGTGAAGTTATAGATCAATACTTTAACACTATTTTTTCCTAGTCTTAATCATTTCACTTCTCAAGAATAACATACAGAATACTGTAAGACAGTGGAAACTGGAATGTTTCTCTGTAAATGTTAAGACTTCCGAATTCATTTATTTAATGTGAAATAAAGAAATTATTAACTAAATAGCATAATTTAAGATATTAAAGCCCTAACAAAGGCTTTTAGATAAGTCTGAATAAGAAGGGAGTGAAAACTTGTATAGAATTTGATTTGAAATGAACAGACTATAAATGGAAACATGTAGAATATAGAATTGGATCAGTGATAAGTTGTGAGTTTAGATGAGGAGATTATATTAATAGGTCCATACAGATAGATGTTATATGGTATGCTTAATGCAAAAACTTCAACACAAATCAAAAAATAAAATTAACAAAAAGGTTAGTGATGTGAATTTGGCTATTCTAATCAGGTCCTTGAGGACCAGAGTATTTGATGTAGCAAAATATCTGGTCCATTATAGCCACCCAAGATGGGCTAATCTGGCTCATGTATTTGATACTTAAATAAAGTACTTTCATATTATCTTGATATTTTGGTCTTAATCTAGAATTTGACCTATAGTGTATACCTCTCATTTCTTGGCAATATAAGCAAGTAGAGCACTTTATGGAATACTTTTATTTTCTGCCTAATTTGGGGGCCAAATTAATATGCTATAGTTTATTGTGAAATGTGAGGCTATATAGTCAGTCATTCCTTCAGCATATAAAATCCTTTTTAAAAATTCATTCATTTTTTCATTCATTACCAGACATTTATTGAGAGTTTTATGTGTGACGATGTCAGATGAAATAAGCTTTTGAAATAGAAAGCTTGTCATGTAAAAATGAAAAGACAATGCATATAATAAATCAAAACTATAATTTTTTTCTTTTCTCACAATTTGTGATCCTAAATATTTTCTATCCAGAGATTCTTTATGTTACTAAATTTTGTTATTTGTGCTGTAATAATACCCCTTCTGTCTGATATGGTTGAGAAATGGGTGGTTCACAAATAATGAATTTTACAGGTATTGGCATATTTCTCATTTAATATGTGACCTTTTATTTCAACAATATTGGATAGAAGTCTTTCTAAGAGTATTTATTACACAGCCCCCTGCTTTGTAAACAAGGTCCACAAGAGAAAACTTTATCTTGGTGACCCAGGCTCACTATTTTGACCATCAGGTAATGTATTGTTCTATAGTATTTTCTCACGGGGTTTTGAACTGTGTAGAGCTGAATGCCCCTACACTAAATATTCCCAGGTTACTGTGTAATTTTTGTTTCCTTCTTGATGTCAGCTTCTCACCACATGACTTTCGTGGTAGCCATTTTTCATTTCTGGGTTTCTTTCTATGCTCTGGATGGTTGGGATTTACAGAGATATAGCCTCCAGATGGTAGAGTTTACTAGCCCTGTATTATGAACATGTGAACGTTGAAATGGTAAAATTCAAAGGAACAAAAGCCCCAGAAAGGCCATGGGGTCCACGTAGAACATAATTTTATAAAATTCCCATTTGTGCTTCCTATAATCCAATATGCTATTTCACACTTCCATGTCTTTGCTAAAAATTTCACCCCATTCTTTACCTAGTTATGCCTACTCATCTCTCGAGACTCTTCTGAAGCATTATCACTGTGAAGGACCTCCTTCTCATGACTTTCCCTGGTGGTCATTTTTTTGAAAAGTGGTCACCACTTCTTCTGGTGGTCATTCTACTCAGTCCTGTCACCTCCCTCCAGCTAGGCTAAGGACCTTTCCTTACTGTGCATACTTCTGCCAATTGTATTGAAATTATTTATTAATTTAAGTGTTTATTCCCCCACTGGTCTTTAAGCTTCTGAGGGCAGAAACTGTGTCTTATTTTTGTATGCTCAGTGCTAAGAACAGTTTCTGGTTCATAAAAGACCTTCAGAGTTTGTTGCATTCAGGTTTTAAAATGGTGCTGAAAAGTAATTTTCATGTTTATTGTGATGCCTTTTATTTAATTAATTTTTGTGAGTAAGGGATTGGTGCTAGCAATTCTTTGTTAGAACTCAGAAAAATTTTAAAGTACTTAAGTGGTATAACAAAAAGAGAAAACTTAGAAAAAAAATGTTATTGGTTTTTAGGCTAGAATATCACTTAATGCTAAATCTTATCTTTACATCAGCCGGTTTCAGGATCACATATTAGTCCATTAAAATATGGATCAGATATGAGGGGAAACTTTCTTTCTCAATCAATAAGATATATAGATGGTGCTATAAAATTAGCATACACTTTTCCAGTGATACCTTTTTTTTTTTTTTTTAAATAAATTATTTATTTATTTTTGGCTGTGTTGGGACCCTGCTGCTGTGCGGGGCTTTCTCTAGTCGCGGCAAGCGGGCGCTACCCTTCATTGCAGTGTGAGGGCTTCTCATTGTGGTGGCTTCTCTTGCTGCAGAGCATGGGCTCTAGGCACACGGACTTCAGCAGTTGTGGCACGTGGGCTCAGCAGTTGTGGCTTGTGGGCTCTAGAGCGCAGGCTCAGTAGCTGTGGCGCACGGGCTTAGTTGCTCCGCGGCATGTGGGCTCTTCCTGGACCAGGGCTCGAACCTGTGACTCCTGCATTGGCAGGCGGATTCCCAACCACTGCGCCACCAGGGAAGCCCCCTCCAGTGATACCTTTATTAATACATTGTTATAAGCTTGTCATCAGTGTATAAATGTATATATTTACACTTACTTAGGACTAAAAGATTATTGGTAGATCTTTTATCAGACACCCGATATTAATAGGCTGCTGACTCAAGCTGTAGTTCTAGACCATGTATGAGAAGAGCTGAGTGATTAACACAGAAACCGGCCTGTAGTAAGTGCCCAAGAAATGCTTCTTGGGTGTGCTAAATACTCATTAATTATTGTGAAAAGAGACTCTAAACATCACAAGGACATAGAGTATACTCTGCTATCAAGCCTTTTAAAAATACAGCTCTCTCATTAACTGGTACATTCATAGTAATTAGAAATCATAAGGATGACCCTAAGGCCTTTTGAATCACTTTTTAAAAAGGATGAAATGATGGAACAATAATCATATTTCTGTTATATGTGGATTATTTGAAAAGTGATCTATATATAACTATTAATTATTATTGCTATATAATCTATCAAAATATTTTAATCCCCAGTGATCCTGAATGAGATCATTTTTTCAGCCTTAATTGAAAACTGCTTTTTGCATCCAAAATTAAAGTTCTTAGAGTCCAGAGTGGTGTAGGGTAAATCGAAATAATTTGGAGTTGATACCATTATTATATTGGATATGTGTCCCATCTAGGAAATATAAAAAACTAAGTGTTTAATAAGGGATATGAAACAGAATAAAAGCATTTTTGGAGCAGTACTTTTTACTCATTGTCAAAAATTCAAAATCAGCTTACCTGGCAGCATATCACAAATTGTATTTATTAACAAGTGTTCTTAGAGATGACATTTTTGGCACATCAGGTTATTTGTAGGTTTATAAAAGAAACTTTTGTAAAATAAGAGAAATGGAAAACACTTCAATAGCATCACTGATGAAATAGCACGTAACAGTATTTTCTACTCTTAACTCTTAATTATCTAAGGATTATTTATCTAGGTTTCTTGCTTATTTTGGTCATTAGTACACCTGTAGCCCCATCTAGACTGTGAAGTTCCAAAGTGTAGGGATCTTTTTATCACCAGTGATAACTAGTACCCAGCCTGGTCCCTAGCACATAGTAGGACTGTAGTCATATTTATTGAATAAATTAATGAATGAGTTGCCTGTGTGTTTGGTCATTTGACTATTTATTTGTTCAGCTTTTATGGTAAAGATAGTGAAGAAAATAGTGACATGGAAACTAGTTAATTTTGCTGGTTAATTCGTCAGAGGTGCTGTTAAAGGTTTGATAGAAGAGTTTGGAATGTTGGATAAATCCCACAGGATGAACACTGTTATCTTTTTCTAATCCAATATTGGCTCTACTCTGGGCAAAATGATGTAGTGAAATCTAACTTTTGGGTTTGTTTAAAAATTTTGCTACATTCTTTGCAGTGTTACAGTGAAGCACTGCAATTCCTACAGTAAACTATTTCTTCACAACAGATGTGTTGCTTCTTAAAGTTGAGCATAACATATTTTACTTAACTTGAGTTCTGTATCACAGCACTATCAGTTTATTTGCAAAGTATTATCTATTTGAGAGACTATTGACATAACAGAATATTTGGCACATCTGAACAATTTTACAAGGGCAAGTAAGCACAGGAAAAAATATACCAGTGCAGAGCCACAGTCTTACTCATGTCACACTTATAAATTTTTAGTATTTTCAA
The DNA here is from genome assembly GCF_059928025.1 of Delphinapterus leucas. Taxonomy (NCBI): domain Eukaryota; kingdom Metazoa; phylum Chordata; class Mammalia; order Artiodactyla; family Monodontidae; genus Delphinapterus; species Delphinapterus leucas. Next base: position 49,681,554 of record NC_143147.1, on the reverse strand, counting down.
AGCCTTGGTTAAAAAGTTTTATTTTTAGGTCAGAATATAAATTTTTATTATTTTTTAAAACTTTTTTATTTTTTATTTTTTTGCGGTACGCGGGCCTCTCACTGTTGTGGCCTCTCCTGTTGCAGAGCACAGGCTCAGCGGCCATGGCTCACGGGCCCAGCCGCTCCGCGGCATGTGGGATCTTCCCGGACCGGTGCACGAACCCGTGTCCCCTGCATCGGCAGGCGGACTCTCGACCACTGCGCCACCAGGGAAGCCCAGAATATAAATTTTTATATGGATAATCCTCAGTGCATTAATATTTGCACTGATACGTAATGCGTAAATGATACGCATGAAAGTCAAATGAAATTTAAATCAAGCCTCTGATGTACATTTGTGGTGCTATCTACACTGTATACAAGCATATAATCAACTATTAATAAGCATTACCAAATGGTTCTTTAATTACAGAAATAAAGGCAGATGATGGGAAAAATGATTAGTTGTTAAATATTAGAAAAATTAGTTTTTCAGACTGTAGCTATTATATTTTACATCAGCTATGATACAACTCCACGTCTATAAAAAATATTTATAGGTTGGTGAGCATGATCTTTTTTTCCTGTCCACAGAGTCTATTTTTTTCCTGTACATATTTGCTCATGTAAAATTATTTAGGTAAGAATATCACTAGAGAGACACAAGAGGGAAGAGATATGGGAACATATGTATATGTATAACTGATTCACTTTGTTATAAAACAGAAACTAACACACCATTGTAAAGCAGTTATACCCCAATAAAGATGTTAAAAAAAAAAGAATATCGCTAGAGAGACCACTGCTAGGTCTACCTAGCTGTTGACCCTTTCCTTCCTTTGCCTCAGATCAGTACCTGGCAGCCTTTTAGGAAGCTGTTCCTCATTCTAGGTTGGAATCTCTCTCTTTTCTGAAACTTAATAATATTTTATGTCATCTAATGACTGCTAGAACCTAACTGCATTTTATGTACAAACATAAAGTATTCTTGCATGGTTTTAATACAATCTAAATTATTTAAGAATGCAACTACTATATAAATTAAGAGAAGATGATTCTTTCTTTAGTTCGGAGCCGAGACTTTTGCCATCATTGATGCTGCCTGTATCTTGCATTTTTTGTCTCTTGCATTCATGATGATTCTATAAACATATCTGACCACCTTCTTATTATGTCTTCTAGAATAATTGTTCTGGTACATTTACATATTAAAATAAAGATTATTTTATTATCATTTATTTCACCTTTATGTTACAGTTAGGGCTTTATTTTTAGAAAACTTGGATAGGTTATATTTAATTTACGATAGTAAAGAGGTATTATAAAGTATTTTTTCTAAAAGAGGGGGCACTTGGTCTTGGTAAGGCTGAGAACTACTCTAAGTTTATTATACTACGAGAGCCAGCCACAGCCTGAATAAGATAATGTGTACGAAAATCACCTTGTATCTATCTACTAGACACAAAGTTAGGGTCTGTTTAATTCATAACTTATTTACAAGGATCTTTTAGACCCTTGCTAATCTGTAAGTATGGTCTATGGACCAGCAGCATTGGCAACATCTGGAACATGTTACAAATGCAGAATCTCAGGCCAGACTTGCTGAATCAGAATCTGCATTTTAACAAGATTCCTAGGGCATTCTTGTGCACACTGACGTCTGATAAGCATTGCCCACAGTTTGAAAAGTATTAGTGAAACTTATTATCACTCTCATAGCACATGTTGGATTAGTAGTGCATCATCTTTATATATGTATTTAGAATATATTTTTTATTGTTTAAATGCTGGTTTTAAAAGATAGCTGAGCAATGAAGTTTTAGAACATTCAATTTTGACTTACCTTGTAATACAACATTTATAACACAATATAATTCAAAAGCCAGAAATCTTTATTCATTCATTCCTCATTCAAAAATATTTATTGAATGCCTGTTATGTGTCATGTATGCAAAATACTGGCAATACAATGGTGAACAAGACAGCAGTGCTTTTGCCCTCATGGAATTTACAGTCAGTTGAAGAAGATAGGTTCCCAAACAAATAAATCTCCAATGAAATAATTAAAATTATTTGAAGTGCTATGAAGGAAATTAAAAAGTGCTAAAATGGAGAATAATGGTTGGTGCAGGGTTGGTGAACCTCTCCTCTGAATAAAAGGTCTGGCTAGAGTTAGAAACTTGGTTATCCTCAGCCCATAGATGATATTTAGTGCCATGGGAATGATTAGGATCACCTAAAGAGAGAATGTATTGTGAGAAGGGGGCTCGGGCTTGAGCCCTGAGAAGCATCTTACTCAGGTGGCCAGATAGAGGAGGAGGGGCTAGCATGAGAGGAACAGCACAGCAAGACCGGTGAAAAACCAGCAGAGTGTGGTGTAACAGAAATTCAGGAGAGGAGAGTGTTTCATGAAGGAGTGGGTGGTTAGCTATGTTGAATGTTGCTGGAAAATCAAGTAAGGTGAGGACAAAAAGTGGGGGTTGGTTTTGGCAACATAAAACTTGCTAGTGACCTTAACAAAAGTGTTTTTTTGTGTAGTTGTGGGGATGGAAACCTAATTGAAAGTGGGAATGGGAATAGAGGAAGTAGAAACATTGTTACAGACCATTTCCCCAGAAGTTTAGCTAGAAAGTAAAGCGGAGAAATAAGTGGGACTGTTGCTGGAGAGAAATATGGATGTGGATCGAGAGATTTTGTTTGTTTGTTTTTGTTTTCCAAAGATGAATGGCACAAACTATCTGTAGTCTAAGTTTAGTGAAAAAAAAAATCAAAGATCAAAATTGAAACATCTTTTTTTAAATAAATAAATACATTTATTTATTTATTTTTGTCTGTGTTGGGTCCTTGTTGCCTCGCGTGGGCTTTCTCTAGTTGCGGCGAGCGGGGGCTACTCTTCGTTGCGGTGCACGGGCTTCTCATTGCGGTGCCTTCTCTTGTTGCAGAGCATGGGCTCTAGGCGCACAGGCTTCAGTAGTTGTGGCACGTGGGCTCAGTAGTTGTGGCTTGCGGGTTCTAGATCACAGTCTCAGTAGTTGTGGCGCACGGGCTTAGTTACCCCGCGGCATGTGGGATCTTTCCAGACCAGGGCTCGAACCCGTGTCTCCTGCATTGGAAGGCAAATTCTTAACCACTGCGCCACCAGGGAAGTCCTGAAACAGATCTTGAAATCTCAATTATCAGGAAAATTTGATTGAAGAATTATATATCACTGAAGATATCTTCATATTTATTTGGTACATAACATGTAAATAAATTTCCTGTCAGAATTTTTACATGGCAACCATTCAGTGGATGGTTGGTATAGATATAAGGTATAAAGACGCTATAGAAGACTCATGAGAAACCCTTGAAATTCAGACTTTTTTTTTTAAGTGGGAAGATACTGCTATAATTGCAATTCTAAGGTTTGGGATTTTTTTTTTTTTTGGCCGTGCTGTGTGGCTTGCAGGATCTTAGTTCCCCGATCAGGGATTGAACCCCGGGCCTCAGCAGTGAAAGCACCGAGTCCTAACCACTGGACTACCAAGGAACTCCCCTGGGATTTTAGATATTTGAAAATGTTTGTGTTCAATAGATTTTTTTAAATTAAGGAGTAACATATGATGAAGTATACCTTTCTTACATATATAGGTTGATTAATTTTTACCTATATATATTTTTACCTATACTCCTTCTAGGTCAAGATATGAAACATTTTACACCAGAAACTAACACAGCATTGTAAATCAACTGTGCTCCAATAAAATAAATTTTTAAAAAAGCTATGGAACATTTGCATCACCCCAGAAGATTCCCTTGTGCCCATTTATAAAACCTCCCTTGGGCTTCCCTGGTGGCACAGTGGTTGGGAGTCCGCCTGCCGATGCAGGAGACGCAGGTTCGTGCCCCGGTCCGGGAGGATCCCATGTGCCGGAGAGCGGCTGGGCCCGTGGGCCATGGCCGCTGGGCCTGCGCATCCGGAGCCTGTGCTCCGCAGCGGGAAAGGCCACAGCAGTGAGAAGCCTGCGTACCACACACACACACACACAAAACAAAAAAACCTCCGTTTACCCTAAGTAAAACACTATTCACACTTCTGTCGTCATAGATCAGTCTTCCTGTTCTTGAATTCCATATAAATCATACAGTAGGTACTTTTTTGGTGTCCGGCTTCTTTTGCTCAAGATACCTTTGAGATCCATCCATATTGTTACATTTATTAGTAGTTCATTCTCTTTTATTATTGAATAGTATGAATATACCACAATTTGTTTATACATAGTACTGTTGATGGCCAGTCGATTGTTTCCAGTGTTTATCTATATGATGAACATTCTTATACATGTCTTTTGGTGGACATATACATTCATTTCTCTTGGATGTGTATCTAGGACTAGCATTTCTGGGTCATAGGGTAGGTGTGTATTTAGCTTTGATACATACTGCCAAACAGTTTCCAAAGTGTTTAGAGACAGTTTACCCTCACACTGGCACTGTCTGAGAGTTCCAGTTGTTCCACATCTTGTCAACACTTGCTATTGTCAGTCTTTTTAATTTTAGCCATTCTGGTGGTATTTCATTGTTTTAATTTGTATTTTCCTGGTGAATAATGATGTTGAGTACCTCTTCGTATGTTTATTGGCTATTTAGATATTCTCTTTCCTGAAGTGCTGCAAGTCTTCTGTACATTTTTTTAAAAGTTGGATTGTTTGTATTTTTCATACTGATTTTGTAGGCATTTTAAAAAAATTTTAGAAACGTAAACTTTATCAGATGTGTATTGCAGATATTTTCTCTTATTTATTTTCTCAATCTATTTGATAAATAGAATTCTTGATTTTTTTTTTTTTTTTTTGCGGTACACGGGTCTCTCACTGCTGTGGCCTCTCCCGTTGCGGAGCACAGGCTCCGGACACGCAGGCTCAGTGGCCATGGCTCACAGGCCCAGCCACTCCGCGCACGTGGGATCTTCCCAGACCGGGGCACGAACCCGTGTCCCCTGCATCGGCAGGCGGACTCTCAACCACTGCGTCACCAGGGAAGCCCAGAATTCTTGATTTTAATGAAGACTAACTTATCACTTTTTTTTCTTTTGGGATTAAGTGTACCTTATGTCCTGCTTAAGAAATCTTTGCCTATCCAAAGCCATGAAAATATTCTCTTGTATTTTCCTCTAGAAATTTGATTGTTTTAAGTTTCACATTTAAGTCTATTACCCACTTCAAATTGATGATTCTTGACATCATAATAAGAACATCATAACTGTTTTTGACATCAGTTATTTTTTATCAGAAACTAGGCATTTTACAGTTACAAAATGAAAATCTTACTTGGAATATGTTGGATTCAACCACTTATGCACAGTTTTTCAAAGTATCAATGACATGAAATGCCCATTCTTCCTTTTCTCTCTACATGTTCATTTGCTGGCATGTGATATCCATGCTAAATATAAATATACTTATTTTTCTACAACTTTAGAGTAACTGACCTTTCAAGGAAAGTAACACTAGATATTGAATTTGCTGTTTTAGACCTGTGCCCCACAGTCTATAATTTCTTCACTAGAATTTAATCTAGGGAAAAAATGGAATATTTTGTAAAAAAGGGTAAGGTAGGAAGTATTGAAATGGTAACGTGGGCTGTATTTGATTTGATGCTCTTAGACAAGTAGTCTTGATGTTTCTTAACCTTTACCTTAATCCAAGAAGGAAGGGAAGGAAGTATTTCATGGCTGGAGAGACTACTCTCATTTTAAGGCATGCCCCCCTTTTTCTTTTTCTTTTTAAAATTATTTATTTATTTAGCCCCCCTTTTTAATATCTTCCTTTCCTCTCAGTCATAGTCACTTGATGTGTTTGAAATTAATTGGGTCTAAAATTTCTTCTAGTTCTGACTTTCTTCTAAGATTTATAATCTGTATAGGAAAGCACCTTAAAACATTATTTAAATTCTTTGAAACAAAGGTGAAACTCAAGAAAGGAATCCTGCTTCTCTTCATAATGTGCCGCTGACATTGTACCTTTGGACACTTACATGATTTTATATTTTTTGTCATTCTTTGTGTCTTAAATTTTGTTTGTAAAATGGGGAGAATAATAAATGCCATTGCACGTGTTTATCTTCCAGAGATGCTATGAGATAATACGAAATCTCATTTGCACTCCTGGGCTAAGTGCTTGATGCCACATTTTTGGAGGACCACAGGCAAACAAAACCAGGTTCAGAAGAAAGCTGTCACCATGGTTAGGGAACTGAGTGGTAGCATTTGCGTAATAACTTATTCTGGATGTTCCCAGAAAGCTGAACTAGGACCTGAAATGGACAGTTTAAGAAATTTGAGTTTCACTACATTTAAGGAGGAACTTTTTAAACCATTAGAGTTTTTCTGAAATGGAAAGGTATAACTTCTGTACACTTGGAAGTGTCTAAGCAGAGACTTTACAACCCAAATAGGGAGATATTGGAGGAAATTCAAGTATCAAATGGCAGAGGAAGGAGAGGTAAGGTAGTTAAGTTACCTACTCCAATTCTAATATTCTAATTTCATTGGTTATATGGATCATTTTTTTAAATTATTATACAGAACTGTTCTTGTGACGGTAAGATTCCAGGTATGATTGTATGTGGTAGTAATAAAGGGAACTCATGAAGGATCTTTCAGAAATAGTAGCTAACACTTCTGTGCCACATTTGTCATCCTGAATGTGCATGTTTCAATTATGAATACATTTTTGTAGTCAGCGACTCAGTTTCCAAAGCTTTTTGTTAAAAAGTAAAAGTGGACATTTTAGGTTTTAAAAAGAGGTATGGGGATAGAGGAATCAGTTTATTGTTATGAAGGTAAAGGAGAATGTCAACATTCAGAGACGGCTTTCTGGCAGCTGTCAGGCACCAGTGCTGCTGACAGCTGGCAAACTCAGTACATGATTCTTTCTGAGATTGACATTTTGCTCTCCTTTAGCATCTACACTTCCTACTGGGAAAACAGACCCACAAGTGGAAATCTGATCTCTGAAATTAAGAGTAGAATTGTATTAGCTGGTATTCTTAATTGAATGATGATTTCTTAAAGTATCAAAATAAAGACAAGTTTATAACCATTTGAATTAAAAATATGGTTGCCAATTTTGTTGCTAATGTAAATATTTGATTTTGTTGGTAGATAACATATTATTCACATGTGAATTTTGACAAAATCTCAATTAACCAGACTCCTGCCATTTCCAAGTTTAAATTTTGTTCGTAATCTACCCCTTTTCATTTTGCAACACATAAAATACTAGAATCTCAGAGAAAAATCTTGGTATCTTTTAAAAAGAATTCTAACTAGTGAATTTTTAAAAATAGCATCTTTGTTGAAGGAAAGAGAATCTGAAGGAATAAAAACAAATTTGTAATTGTCATCTCTCAGTAAGCATGTCATGAGGATTGTTTTCAATTCTGGAAGAAAACAATTTGAGATTGCTAGTAAAGCTTTGAATTTACAGAGTGCTTGGGATACAACAAAAGAAATAACCTTTAACTTTTACAGTCTAATATATTTGTGAGCTGTGTCAGTAAGAGACTAGTTATACCTTTCACAAGATTTGTTATTTAAGAGGTAAAGTGAAAAAAAAAAAAAAGAGGTAAAGTGTCAGTGGAAAACACTAATGATTTAATTAAACCAAAAATATATCAGGAGTTAGTTATTTAGTTACGGGAAGAGCAGGGGGGCAATTGATATGAAAGAGTGTTAACTAGGGTTTTCTGCTTGATTGTAATGTTGGCTTTTAAATGAGGTAAGAAAAATGATTTTACCTAATGATATCAAAAAATCCCAATGTATATGCTGAGTTTATATTTGTACACATACAAAGATACATTTTAAAATATTTTATCTGGATGTTTGGCATCATGTGGGGTTTTTTTTAACCCTCTGAAAAGTCACATTAATTTTTTAATCAGTGAAATTTGTAAAATGCTTTGTATGAAGGGTGCTGTTTAGATCCTTTATCTTTTTGATTACTGCATTAATGGAAAATGCTTTTGCCTGAAATTCCAATTGCAGGAGTTTTGGAAATATTGATAGAAGATGGTCATTGTTAAGCTGTTTCCTAGTATAATATCTTTAGAATTTTGGTTGATATTTAGTTTTTATACATGGTTTGATCTACTTGTTTTTTCCTGATCCAGAGTTTTAATGTTTGTTTTAAATAAATAGCTTTGCAGTGAGTGGTAACCCAAGCAGCAATGAGATATCCTAAAATCTAGAGCTGTGCTATTCAGTAGAACTTTCTACAGTGATGGAAATATTCTTTATCTGTGTTTTCCAATATGAAAGCCCCTAGCTACGTGCTCTGTTGAGTACTTAAAATATGGTTGGGGGGACTTCCCTAGTGGCGCAGTGGTTAAGAATCCGCATGCCAATGCAGGGGAGCCGGGTTCGAGCCTTGGAACGGGAAGATCCCACATGCCGCGGAGCAACCAGGCCCGTGAGCCACAACTACTGAGCCTGCGCCCTAGAGCACGCGAGCCACAACTACTGAGCTCGTGTGCCACAACTACTGAAGCCCGCACGCCTAGAGCCCGTGCTCTGCAAAAAGAGAAGCCACCACAATGAGAAGCCCACGCACTGCAAGGAAGAGTAGCCCCCGCTCGCTGCAACTAGAGAAAACCCGCGCGCAGCAATGAAGACCCAACGCAGCCAAAAATAAATAAATAACTAAAAGACTTAACCTTTAAAAAAAAAAAATCTTAAAAAAAAAAATGTGGTTGGGTAACTGAGAAACTAAATTTTTAATTTTTATTAACTTAAATTTAAACTCAAATTGGCACATGTAGCTAGAGGCTATTATATTGGACAGTTCAGTATTAGTGCTAGTATTAATAATAGATTTAGAGCAGGTCTTGGTAAACTTTTTCTGTAAAGTACCAGATAGTGAATGTTTTAGGCTTTGCAAGTCATATAGTCTCTGTTACAAGTACTCAACTCTGCTGTTGGAATACAAAAGCAGTCATAGACAACGGGTAAATGAACGGATTTGGCTGTGTTCCAATAAAACTTTATTAACACTGAAATTTGAATTCCATCTAATTTTCAAGTTGCATGAAACAGTATTCTTCTGATTTTTTTCAACCATTAAAAAATGTAAAAATCATTCTTAGTTCACAGGCCATACAAAAGCAGGTGATAAGCTATAGTTTGCAGAACCTTGACCTAGAGTGTTTATAAGTAGCAAGGATAGAGATATAAAAATTCATGTGTTAATTCAACAAATTTATTGAGTGACTATCACAAATGGGCACTATTTTGAGAGCTGAAGATACAGCAAAATAGCAATAAAAATTACAATCAACATCCATGTTTTCATGGAGTTTACATTCTGGTGGGGGGAGACAGATTTTAAAAATGAACAAATGTATGTCAGGTGGTGAAAATGAAATTTTTTAAAATAAATTTATTTATTCATTTTTATTTTTGGCTGCCTTGGGTCTTCGATGCTGTGCAGGGGCTTTCTCTAGGTGCAGTGAGTGGGGGCTACTCCTCATTGAAGTGCACGGGCTTCTCATTGTGGTGGCTTCTCCTGTTGCAGAGCTCGGGCTCTAGGCGTGCGGGCTTCAGCAGTTGTGGCATGTGGGCTCAGTAGTTGTGCGTCACAGGCTCCAGAGCGCAGGCTCAGTAGCTGTGGTGCACGGGCTTAGTTGCTCTGCGGCATGTGGGATCTTCCCTGACCAGGCCTTGAACCCGTGTCCCCTGCACTGGCAGGTGGATTCCCAACCACTGCGCCATCAGGGAAGTCCGAAAATGAAATTTTATGAAGAAAAATAAAGAGAAAAGAAAGTGCCAATGGAGGATGACATTTTATTATAGGGTAGTCAGGTAAAGCTTGTTCAATAGGGTGACTTTTGAGCACACACCTGAATGAAGAAAGGAAGTGGGCCACGTGGCTATCTAAGGGAAGAACATTTTGGTCAGAGGGAAGGGTAAAAGCAAAGGTCCTGAGGCAGGAGCATGCTTTACCAATTCAAGTAAAAGGAGAGATGTAGAAAATTGACAATAATTGTATTTCAACAAAATTAACCCACTTTGGAATTCTTCCATCATTTGCATCAGATATGTATAAATACCAGTAAAGGGAACTATATTTCTATCAAAAGCAATATAGGGACCTTTCCTTCTTAGCTTTCTAGAGCATTCTTTTTGGAAAATAGTTTAAAACTATGTAGACTGCCAACACATTAAAAAAGACCCCAGTAGACCCCATCATGGAAACTTTTTGAAGTTGTTTTTGGACTGAAGTATGAAGGAATTACAAAATGATCCATTAAAAACTGTAAAACTTTTGCTGCACTTAGAAATGTTTAACAGGTTTCTGGTCTTCAGATAGGAATTCCTTTACCATCTGTTCACTACTGGACTTCATATGTTTATAAAGACCTTTGAGTTCAAGGGGGGAAATGCACTTCAGTCTATTTTGTCCTTGTCTTTTAAGTATTTTTTAGCACCTAAGAAGAACATCCATGTAGCCTGATTATAGATGGCTTTAATGTCTCCTTCAAGTTCTGAATACTCAGATAGTCAAATCTTTTTCTCTTGGAAACTGTACTCAGTTCCTTCTGGTGTTATTTACAGCACACAAAGACTGCTTGAAAAAATATTGAGAGATACTTAAATGTCACAGTCAGAGTTTAAAAGGTTCAGGGGACCAGGACCTTTTTCCTTTAGGTCACCAAGTCAAAAGCCATCTTGCTCTGTAGTAACTAAAAGGTGTTTTCACATGAAGGTTGTTCATGTGAAACTTTTGAGCTAGTTTTCTTTCTTTTTTTTTTTTTTCTGTTCAGAATCCCTTTAGTGTGCAGTTAAAGGTTTCACAGTTAGCTTTAAAAAAAAAAAACTTAAAAAAACCCACTATCAAACTTACAGAAAAGTTGCAATACTGTACAAAAAACTATTTTTTTCCGGAAATTTTGAGAGTAAGTTGCTGACATGAAGCTCTGTTACCCTTGAATACTTTAGTGTGTGTTCTACCTTCTCCCACATAACCACAAAACAACCATCAAAATCAGGAAATTAGCATTGATCTATGACTACTATTTTAAAAAAACATTTATTTATTTATTTGGCTGTGCCGGATCTTAGTTGCGGAATGGGGGATCTTTGTTGCTGGGTGCGGGATCTTTTAGTTGTGGCATGTGAAATCTTAGCTGCGGCATGTGGGATCTAGTTCCCTGACCAGGGACTGAACCTGGGCCCCCTGCGTTGGGAGCATGGAGTCTTAGCCGTTGGACTACCAGGGAAGTCCCCATGACTACCATTTAATCCTCAGACCCCATTCAGATTTCTCCAGTTACTTCTATAACGTCCTTTACTTCAGGAGGATTCAGCTCAGAATCATACATTGCATTTAGTTGCTACGTCTCTTTACTCTCCTTCAGTCTGGAATAGTTTCTCAGTCTGTCACAACCTTGACACTTTGAGGATTACAAGCCAGTTATTTTGTAAAGTACCCTCAGTTAGTTTGTTTTCTCACGTTTAGATTCATGTTGTGCATATTTGACAGGAATATCACAGAAGTGATGCTGTGGGGGTTTTTTATATATAAATTTATTTATTTATTTTAGGCTGCGTGGCGGCTTCGTTGCTGCGCGCGGGCTTCGTTGCGGCGAGCAGGGGCAACTCTTCGTTGCGGTGCGCGGGCTTCTCATTGCGGTGGCTTTTCTTGTTACGGAGCATGGGCTCTAGGCGTGCGGGCTCAGTAGTTGTGGTGCAGGGGCTTAGTTGCTCTGCAGCACGTGAGATCTTCCTGGACCAGGGCTTGAACCCGTGCCCCCTGCATTGGCAGGCAGATTCTTAACGACTGCGCTACCAGGGAAGTATGATGCTGTGTTCTTTTCATTATCAGTGGGCACATAATTTTCATTTGTCCCATTACTGATGATGATCACTTTGCTCAGTTACAGTGGTGTCTACAGGGCTCTCCACTATATAGTTTCTCTTTTCATGTTTGTAATAATAAGTATTTTGAGGAGAAGCACTTTGAATCTATATAAATATTCCATTTGTTACTAGGCTTTCAACTTACTAACTTTCTTATTAATGTCAATATGGACTCATGAATTTCTGTTTTTCTTCAATGAGTTATAATCTAGTACTATCATAATAATTTTGATGCTTCCTTGTCTCAGATTTGGCGAGTGGAAACCCCTTCAGAATGATTTCTATATCCTTTTAACATATCCTCTTCGTTCTGTGAGCACTTCCTTGCTTTCTGGCACAACAAAATGTTCCAGTCTCACCTGTACTTTCCCTGCCCCAGGCTTGGAGTCAGCCATTTTTCCAAGGAATCTGGTTATTTTAAGTTGAGAATGATATTTAGAAGTTAATATCTATATGCTAGAAGCTGTTGTGGTGTCACTGCTCCCAGGTGCTCTCAGTGGACAGGGCTAGAGACTATGTGTATGTATGCCATACATATACACACATTTACATCTATATTTTGTATCAATTGATATACAGTAGAAGCCATGTGTTCCTGCCAATACTTGCATTTCCAATATAGGACCACAGGTTTCCATATTTGTAACTCCCTTCTCTGACAGAGAAAACCTGGGTCTCATTATCTGTTATTATATTTTTCTTATTTGATCAATCCTCCTTTATATAACCAGTCATCCATCGCCACTGCCATCTCCTCTTCAGTGAAGATGCTTTCCTTGCCTCATTTGGGTTTTGACATTCTGTCCTACAGCCACTGATCTATGTGGACACCCTTTTCAGCTGTTGGTGTCTGACATCCCAGTGCAAGGCTGCACCTAATATGTGGATGCCCTCTTCACCCCACTCAAGTTTGGACACTTTGCACTGGACCGCATCCATGCACACAAACTCTCCTCACTCCATTTGGGCTCCTTGGTGCCAGCCCCCACTGCCCCTGTGCAGGTACCTTGCTCACCCTGTTTACTCTCTGAAACCGGAGCACCCCCAGGCATAGATGTCCTCTTCACTATGCTCAGGCTGTGACTCTTCATGCCAGGCCATCACTTACTTGGATATCCTCTTCATGCCTCTCAGACTGTAACACTCCAGGCCACGTAATTCTCCCGCCCTTCTTATCTGTCTCAGGCTCTGACTTCCCATGCTGTCTGCCCTTCATATAGAATCCCTCCTCATTTCATTCTGAATGCCCACCACACACAGGCACATTCTTCATGCTGGTTGGTCTCCAGCAGCCTGCCTAGCCTGTCCGCATTCCTTGTATAGATGTTTCTTTCACCCATCTTGGGTTTTGACCCCACATAGCAGGCTGCCCCTTTGCTCACTTTAAAAATATTTGTATTTTCCCTGCCCTTATGCTTTGCTGCTAACATTTAATGGGTGGTGTGTTAAACTTTTAAAATTAGATAGAATGTAAGTACAGTGACTACATTTTTCAAAACAATAATTGGAATATGTCTGAAATATAGTATAGAATATTTGAAATCAGTGCTATCCGGAGCAGTTTTGGGTATATGATCACCATTAAAATAAAGAGCAGGGACTTCCCTGATGGTCCAGAGGTTAAGACTCCGGGCTCCCAATGCAGGGAGCCCAGGTTCGATCCCTGGTCAGGGAACTAAATCCCGCATGCCGCAATTAAGAGCCCACATGCTGCAACCAAAGATTCTGCATACCACAACTAAAGATCCTGCACGTGGCAACGAAGGTCCTGCATGCCGCAACTAAAGACCTGGTGCAGCCAAATAAATAAATAAATATTTTTTTAAAAAAAAGAACAAAGGAGAGTTTCAATTTCTTTCTTTCTTTCTTTCTTTCTTTTCTTTCTTCCACTAAGGTCAGTAGTTGCAGTGCATGGGCTCAGTTGCCCTGTGGCATGTGGGATCTTAGTTCCCTGACCAGGGATTGAACCCATATCCCTTGAATTGGAAGGTGGATTCTAAACCACTGTGCCACCAGGGAAGTCCCAAGAGTTTCAATTTCTAGTAATAGAAGAGTACCTCCTATTGAACCAAACTTCCAACAGATAACAATTATAGGTTCTGGACAAAATATGAAAAAAATCTGTTACCTGTTACCAACTTGTTTTTATGGCTTTTTTGCCCAAGGGCAGGCCCCAGTTTTAGCATCAGGGTGACCAAAACTTGAGTAGATAATCCACAGTTTTACTAGCTTAAAAAACGATAGCAATCACAACAGTTGGGAGGCAAAGAGGGAAATCCTAGAATGGAGAGGGCAGAGAGGGCTTTTTGTGTATAAATTCTCTGGCTGGACCAAATCTTTAGCTAATCCTTGAACTACACATGTATGGGTCATACCCTGAGCAATCCATCAGAGGTGAAAGTAACTGAGTAGAGATTTACACTTCTGCAAGAGTGACCAACTTGTCCCAGGTTCCCTGAGGCTGTGAAAGTTCTGGGGTCTGGGAAAATCCTCAATCCCAAGTATACTGGGACAATTGGTTATGCTAGCTGCTGCCCACCACAAATGAAACAGAATTTGAGTTTAACTACATGCTTTAAAAAGTAAAATAAACAAAGAAAAGATCCTATATGCTTCAAAAGAACATAACAGACTCCAGAAATTCTGTAATATCTTTATAATGTCCAGGGTACAATCCAAAATTATTAGGTTATATGAAGAAACAAGAAAATGTGACCCATACTCAAGAGAAAAGGAAACCAAAGATGACTGAGCCCAAAGTGACAGGTATTGGACAAGGATCTTAAACAAGTATAATAATTATACTCAAAGATGCAAAGGAGGGCTTCCCTGGTGGTGCAGTGGTTGAGAGTCCGCCTGCTGATGCAGGGGACGCGGGGTCATGCTCCGGTCCGGGAGGATCCCACATGCCGCAGAGCGGCTAGACCCATGAGCCATGGCCGCTGAGTCTGCGCATCCGGAGCCTGTGCTCCGCAATGGGAGAGGCCACAGTGGTGAGAGGCCTGCGTACCACAAAAAAAAAAAAAAAAAGATGCAAAGGAAAATATGCTTGTAATGAATTAACAAAAAGGAAATCTAGCAGAGAGACTAGAAAAAAGAACAAAATGGAAATTCTAGAACTAAAAATTACAATATCTGAAATAGAAAACTCACTGGATAGGCTTGACAGCACATTAAGATGAGATAAGAAAGAGTAAGTGAACTTGAAGATTTATCAATAAAAATATTCAATCTGAGCAACAGAGGAAAGAATTTTGGGGGGGGAAAGAATAGAATCTCAGGGAACTGTGGGAAAATATGAAAAAATCTAACATACATGTAAATGAAGTCCTAGAAGAAAAGGGGCAAGAGAATGGAGGAGAAAAAGTATTTGAAGAAATAATGGCTGAAAATTTCTCAGGTTTGGTAAAAAACATAATTTTACACATAAAAAGTTCGGTGGACCCAAGTGGGATAAATGCGGATAAAACCACACCTAGACATATCACAGTCAAACTGCTAAAAACCAAAAGTCAGGAGAAAATCTTGAAAGCATTCAGAGAGAAAGAATACGTATATATAGGAAGACAACAATACAAAATATCACTGACTTCTCATCAGAAACAACAGAGGATAGAAGATAGTGGAATGCCATCTTTAAAGTGCCAGAAGAAAACTGTCAACCCATAATTCTATGTCAAGTAAAAACAACCTTTAAAGTTGAAGGCAAAATAAAGATATTTCCAAATAAATGAAAACTAAGAAAAGTTGTCATTCATACAGCTGCCCTACTAGAAATGCTAAAGGAAGCTCTTTAGACTGAAGAGAGACAATACCAGAAAGGAACTCAGGTCTTTATGAAAAAATGAAAAGCACCAGAAATGGTAAGTATGTGGGTAAATACAAAGTACTAATTTGTTCCACTTAATCTCTTTAAAGTATAATTGCTGCATGGATTCCTTTTATTCTCCTTGAGGCATATTTTAGGGAGGATATAGAGAAAGGATTAGTCCTGCTCTGAAGAGGAAATCAGCAATTAAGTCTTCCAAAATAGTATCCTTATTAAATTTAGAGTGCCCAAATCTGAAAAAATTTACTCTAAGTAGCTAATATTTGTAATCCTTTTCTTTTCAGATATAAAACCAAATGTGGAACTGAAAAGCACTCAAGAGCAGTCTGTGCCCACAGGTAACATCAGGTCTTTCCACTCTGAAAATATACCGTTACTGAATAGACCAAAGGAAGAGGAATATTCTGATTGCAATAAAAATGCTATGGAAATGTGTTGGGGGAAAAATGTGGTTGTCTCTTCCTGATACAAAAATAACATATCCATTTAGATCATATAAGTTCTTTGGCATCACAGAGCCAAACCATCTACCTAACGTTAATCACTGGTTTTTTATTTTCTTTTCACATTTTTTCAACTGATTGGTTTGAATAAAGACAGTTTTTGTTGAACAATATAGTAGCTGTTATTTGAACAACTTGTGCTTTTCACTCAGGAACAGTGGTCAGCAAACTTTTTGTAAAGGGCCGGAGAGTAAATATTTTAGACTTTGTGGGCCATATATGGTCTCTGTTGCCTATTCCTCTTTATGTTATTTACAATCCTTTAAAACTGTAAAAACCATTCTTACCTCCTGGGTCCATACAAAAACAGACCATGGCTAGATTTGGCCTCAGGCCACAGTTTGCTGACCCCTGCTCCAGAATAAACTATAAACATTTAAAGTAATCTATCTCCTAACAATAACTTCTGTGTTTTCTCCATTGATTAACTCACTTTGTTTGAATCAAAGCTTTTGCTCTATTACAAAATTTACCACCTAAGTGCCTTGTTATATTACTGTGAGTTGTAACCTTATGTTTTTGGGGTTTTGGCTTTTTAAATTTTATTTATTTATTCACTTATTTTTGGCTGCATTGGGTCTTTGTTGCTGCTCACAGGCTTTCTCTAGCTGCGGCGAGCAGGGGCTACTCTTCGTTGTGGTGTGCGGGCTTCTCATTGCAGAGGCTTCTCTTGTTGTGGAGCACGGGCTCTAGGCACGTGGGCTCGGTAGTTGTGGCACGTGGGCTCAGTAGTTGTGGCTTGCGGGCTCTAGAGCGCAGGCTCAGTAGTTGGGGCGCATGGGCTTAGTTGCTCTGTGGCATGTAGGATCTTCCTAGACCAGGGCTTGAACCCGTGTCCCCTGCATTGGCAGGTGGATTCTTAACCACTGCACCGCCAGGGAAGCCCTAACCTTATGTTTTAATTGAACCTGTACCTCATATTAGTTGTTCAGGCGTGCACTTTACGTCCGTTATTTCAGGCTTGAGAAAAGTAAACTATTTAGAGTCTTACTGTCTAAGAGTATATGTTATAATATGCAGAAAAGATAAATTTTACCTATAAATCAAAACCTGAGTCCACGATGACCACATTTTCAGGACCTCTCAGTCATGGATTTTATGTAATATGTTTCCATTTTACTCCTACATGCCAGTAAAATGTCCTGCTCCATGTGTTCAGTCATGCCTGCAGCTGAAAGGAAGCCCCTGCAGTTTCTAATCACCTCTCTTATTTCAGCCCCTCCTTAGTGCCACAGGATTCAGTGTCTTTATTTGTTGTATGTAATAGATTCTCAGCAAATATTTTATTGAAAATTGGGAAGGAGTTTGATAGCAAGCGGGTGTATTTTCTGTTCATTTCTTTTATCATCTTTTTGTTAAGCTACCATGCTTATATGTGAAATAATTCCAGCTACGTCATGCCTTCTTCCTTACTTCTAATATTATCAATATTTATTGTACAAAATTATATTTTTGTTAAACTTGATTTTTAGTAAGTTTGCTGTTTATTTAACCATGCTTTTATTATGTCTACTGCCTTTTATGTAGGACCTCCCATAACACGTTTTTTCCCCCTTAATCTCATGTCCAAGTCTACATTATAGGCCTGAGTCTTGCATTATAGTTGTGCATTTGTTTTATCTACATCTGTAGTGTATAAGCTCCTTGAAGACAGGAATTATAACCTATTCATATCTGTAGCCTTGTCAACATTTAGTAAATGTTTGATGAAATACAGGAATTTGGGGGCCAATATGCTTTCCACAGAATCATATTTATAATGTGAACAGAAAGGGAAAATAGGATTTGGTACAGAAGCTTACAGCCTTCCTCTCAGGAAAGCATCTTTCCCAAATTGAGTTATGCCAGTAGTTTCAGACTCAGTATTTCTCATCACTATATGTTAATATTTCTTGGTCTTAACTAGCAATAGCATCCTACTGAATATTGTGAGATATACCAAAGGAGAGAGAATTTCAATCCAAAGGAACTTGAGTGCATTTTAACTCAGGTGAAAGAAATAGTCAAGAAAATGATGTCTAATGGAAAGGCACATGAACCTTGGGCATCTTTCTAAACCTCAAGAGTTTTCACATTTATCTTACTTGGGTGTATGTGAAAGCGATATTGTCTATCACTAAGGGATTGGGTGAAGCTGAAATAGGAGTCTTACTTAATACATGTTTATAAAAATCCTTTAAAGTTGACTGCATAGTTAAAATTCTTCTTATCTCCTAGAAGGTTCGGTGCTTTTGCATGACTACGATTTAACCAAACCTCATGAAACAGAAAATGTGGATGGTACAGAAGGCCCAGCCAATCAAGATGAAGACATAGGAGGTGAGCCGTAGTGTATAGACCAGAAACTAAAGATATCGTTCAGGCTCAACATGGAGAAGAAATCAGGAAATCTCCGAGGAAAACTTGCATTTGTGGGTTGAGTTGGAAGGAATTCAGTTTTGTTCACTTTACAAATATTTACATTTAATAATTTGCTACAGGATATCAGCAAATTTTGAGAATTTAAGGTGCTTATTCAGTGTTCAAGTTATACTAACTTCTTTTTTTAATTTTTTTAAAATTAATTTTTATTGGAGTATAGTTGATTTACAATGTTGTGTTAGTTTCTGCTGTACGGCAAAGTGAATCAGTTATACATACACATATATCCACTCTTTTTTAGATTCTTTCATTACAGATTACTGAGTAGAGTTCCCTGTGTTATACAGTAGCTTCTTATTATCTATTTTATATATAGTAGTGTGTATATGTCAATCCGAATCTCCCAGTTTATTCCTCCCCCTCCTTCCTCCTCGGTAACGATGTTTGTTTTCTACATTTGTGACTCTATTTCTGTTTTGTAAATAAGTTCATTTGTACCATTCTTCTTTAGGTTCCACATATAAGTGATATCATATGATATTTGTTTTTCTCTGTCTGACTTACTTCACTCAGTACGACAACCTCTAGGCCCATCCTTGTTGCTGCAAATGGCATTATTTCATTCTTTTTTATGGCTAATATTCCATTGTATATACATACCACATCTTTTTTTTCTTCATCTTTATTGGAGTATAATTGCTCTACAATGCTGTGTTAGTTTCCGTTGTACAACAAAGTGAATCAGCTGTTTGTACACATATGTCCCCATATCCCCTCCCTCTTGAGCTTCCCTCCCACCCTCCCTATCCCACCCCTCTGGGTCATCACAAAGCATCGAGCTGATCACCCTGTGCTGTGCAGCACCTTCCCACCAGCCATCCATTTTACATTTGGTAGTGCATACATGTCAATGGCACTCTCCCACTTTGTCCCAGCTTCCTCTTCCCCCACTGTGTCCTCAAGTCCATTCTCTATGTCTGCATCTCCATTCCTGCCCTACCACTAGGTTCATCAGTACCTTTTTTTAGATTCCACATACATTCGTCAGCATATGGTATTTTTCTCTTTCTGACTTACTTCACTCTGTATGACAGACTCTAGGTCCATCCACCTCATTACAAATAACTCAGTTTTGTTCTTTTATGAGTGAATAATATTCCATTGTATATATGTGCCACATCTTCTTTATCCATTCATCTGTTGATGGACATTTAGGTCGTTTCCATGTCCTGGCTATTGTAAATAATGCTGCAGTGAGCATTGGGGTGCATGTATCTTTTCGAATTATGATTTTCTCTGGGTATATGCCCAGGAGTGGGGTTGCTGGATCATATGGTAGCTCTATTTTTAGTTTTTTAAGGAACCACCATACTGTTCTCCATAGTGACTGTACCAATTAATACTCCCATCAACAGTGTAGGAGGGTTCCCTTTTCTCCACACCCTCTCCAGCATTTATTGTTTGTAGACTTTTTTATGATGGCCATTCTGACCAGTGTGAGGTGGTACCTCATCATAATTTTGATTTGCGTTTCTCTAATAATTAGTGATGTTGAGCATCTTTTCATGTGCTTTTTGACCATCTTTATGTCTTCTTTGGAAAAATGTCTATTTCGACCTTCTGCCCATTTTTTGATTGGGTTGTTTGTCTTTTTGGTATTGAGCTGCATGAGCTGTTTGTATATTTTGGAGATTAATCTCTTGTAGGTCGCTTCATCTGCAAATATTTTCTCCCATTCTGTGGGTTGTCTTTCATTTTTTAAATAATATGTTTATTTTACTCTTTTCCATCATAAAAATAATACATGTTCATGATAGAAAGTTTGTCTGGGATATTTTCCACGAATTCTCCAATTCTCTGGACACCAACTGGGCATCCAGCAATTCAATTCAATTCAATTCTTATGCTAACTTCTAGAATTAGTGCAGAACCCACAGGTTAAGGGCTCAGTCCCACAAGACTGCCCTCACTTTAGACACCACTTAAAAGTACCAGGTCCCCAAGTTACCTGAACTTCTGTCCAACTTGACTCCAAATTCGGGATTTCCCACAACCACCTCCGCCCTCAGGTTTGATAATTCCCTAGAATGACTCACAGAACTTAGGAAAGCACTTTACATACCATTACTGGTTTATCATAAAGGACACAACTCAGGAACAGACAAATGGAAGAGGTGCATTGGGCAAGCTATGGGATGGGAGGGTGCAGAGCTTCCATGCCCTTTCTGGGCACACCACCTTCTAAGCAGCTTGATGTCTTCACCAGATGCTCTCTAAATCTTACAGTTCAAGAGTTTTTATAGAGCTCAATCTCCAGTGCCTTTCCTGGAGGCTGGTGGGTGAAAGTTCCAGCCCTCTAATCACTTGGTCTTTCTGGTGACCAACCCATCCTGAGGCTATCTAGGGGCTGCACCTTAAGTCACCCCAGTAGCATAAACTCAGGTGTGATTGAAAGGGGCTTGTTATGAATAAGAAAAGACACTCTTATCACTCAGGAAATTTCAAGGGTTTTAGGAACTTCGTACCAGGAACCTGGGACAAAGACCAAATGTAGTCTTTGACCATGAATTTCTTATAGCAAATGCATCACAGAAGTCAAAACATACTGGCACATTACGAGAGTCACACTCAGTCACTAATTAGTCCAGTGCATCGTCAGCATATGAAAATGTCTTCTAGGGTGAGAGCACTCAGATTTGCAGGCTTCCATTTGATCTTGTCAGGCTCCAAATGCAGGAGTGTCTCAGCAATACATGGCTTCATCTTTTCAAGCATCTGGTATAACTAAGCTAAAACACAATATTATTCCCTTGCCCTGAGTCTCTATTGAGATTGTAATATAATATTGGCTTTCCTTCATTGCATAGCCCATTGATTCATTCCTTTGCCCTCAACTACTATTCCTCCTTCTCTCCATTTATTTATACTTAAACTTTTCCACCTTTGGAAGGAACTTTAGATTCAGCTACTGTCATGTTCTAGATTTCAGGCAACAATACTAGTCTAGTAAGTGCCTCCCCTTCAGTTCACTTCTATTCATATAGGGTAGAGTTACTTAGGTACGGAACTAGTGGGCTATTTTTACCACCAGGCAGTGGCTACTTTCAGTGTTAACCTTGATTTTGCTAAATGGAATGAAGACATAACCTGCCTTATCAGGCCTTTAGGAATTCTGACATAAAGGTTTAAAACTATAGTTACAGTTTCTTGCTTAGAAATCATCCCTGTTTCTGGCACTTGTAGTTGTATCCCTGGTCCTGTGACTACAGGGCATCAGATAGGAAAGAGAAAGTTGAGGTATGTGGAGAAGAAAAAAAAGTATAGTTATCATACCAGTGTCCTCTCTCCTTGGAAAGAATCATATAATCATACCATGATCTTCCTCCCATGGAAAAAATTGCATAGTCATACTAGCAGCCTCTCCCCACCGTCTCTTCCCCAGATCCACCAGAAAAACAGAGGAGTCTATCTAGTGGGGACAACACTGCCTTAGCTCCTCTAATGTTGAGTGTGGACACACACTCTTTTTCTTTTTTTTTTTTAAAATTAATTAATTAATTTATTTTTGGTTGCGTTAGGTCTTCGTTGCTGTGCGCGGGCTATCTCTAGTTGCGTTGCTGTGCGTGGGCTTCTCATTGCGGTGGCTTCTCCTGTTGTGGAGCACCGGCTCTAGGCGTGTGGGCTCAGTAGTTGTGGCACATGGGCTTAGTTGCTCCGTGGCATGTGGGATCTTCCCAGACCAGGACTCGAACGTGTCCCCTGCATTGGCATGCGGATTCTTAACCACTGCGCCACCAGGGAAGTCCCTGAACACACACTCTTGAAGACATATAAACCAACCTTTCATGCCTACATTTCCCCCTGTTTTAAACAACCCACGTTTCAACTGCTTGTTCCAATTCTCTATGAAACTATTATTCTGAGGAGAGTATCTCTCTGCCTACTCATTATTTGATATTATTAGCTGTAAAGTGTGCCCCTTGCTCTGAATAAATGTGATTTGGTGGTCCAGATGGGTACAATATCTTCTGTTCTGGTTCTTTTATAGTAGTTGTACCATTTGCCTCTACCACCAGGTAAGCAAAGCCCAGTCCAGAGTCAACGCCTATTCTATCAAAACCCATTTGTAGCCCCACTGGGGCTACTGACATTGGTTCAGAGTAACCCACTTGCAAGCTGTGTGTGGGGTCTTCCCCCTGAGGAATCCCCCCCATAGCCATCTGCACCCTCTGTTTTTCTTGTTGGCATAATGAACAGTTCTTGTTGGCATTTTGAGCCTCAGAGGGTACAAAAGGAATATGTGCAGATTCAGCCCTCTGCACTGCTTTGGTCCCCAAATGTCCACTTATTTCATGGACCCAAGTGGCCGCCTCAAGCTGATACCCCATAATATCCATGGATGATTGGTCATCATCTAATCATGGAAGGGGTTTCTTCTGTTAGGCATCAACCTGTCCTACTTTAATGTACCCGTCCAATTCCCATAGTGATTTCCATAGGGCTATGGTCCATATGGACATCCTTTTAGTAGACCAGACTTCCATAGCCCTCTGCTTATCGGTATGGCCAGACCATTGGCCATCACTTATGAGTCAGGTAAAAAACAAAACATAGAGGCTTTCATTGTTGTTCGATTCTTCCATCCCTGTTAGGTAAACAGCATGTAATTCATCCCACCAAACTGATTGGTTTTTACCTTCTTCAGTCAGAGTGGTAGTCTTCCAAACAGGATATTGGCCATTTACCTTGGAACTGCCATCCATAAACCAAGCAGCGTTTTGTTGGTCAGTCAAGAGCTGTTTATAGGGCACTGTCCAAGTGACAATAGAATCTGGCAGCTCCTTACACAGTTCAAAAGTCAGTCCTAGGAGAAAAGAGGCTTCCTGCTTGTGAGTATCTCCTGCTTACATTCCCCTTGTAGCACAATCCTGTATAAACCATTGCGTTTTATTATGGAACTCTTCTGGGCATTGCCCTCCCCATTAGAGCATTTTTCTGACATCTCCTAAGACGTCATGGGTGTTTCAGATATTAAGATTATTTTTTGTCCTGCAATCATAGGGGCAGTTTCAATTAATGTCTGATATCAGCCTACTAATTGTCCCTCAGATAGAAATTCTCTATTCCATCCTCCCCATAGTTGTCACTGGGAAGCACTCCCAGGCTTTTGCCGTAAGCCCCAACCTATGTTCTACGTAGAGCTATGGCACAGAATTTGTCCGCACCAGCACTCCTGCTTCTCTTCTACACTGCGTGGACTTGGGCAATCTTATCCATCCTCATTTAGCATGTCCAATGAATATCGCTTGAAGGATAGATTTACATGCCTCCTGTTTTACACAGTAGTTCCCCAGTCAGACACAATATCCATACCCATAATACATTCAGGTAAAAGAGGTACAACCACTTCGCATGTACCAGTTTTCCTCCAAACTTTCACCTTAATCAACCAACCCTTATATTCCTTTTGTAAAAAACTGAAGTATAGGGCTTCCCTGGTGGCGCAGTGGTTGAGAGTCCGCCTGTCGATGTAGGGGACACGGGTTCGTGCCCCGGTCCGGGAGGATCCCACATGCCGCGGAGCGGCTGGGCCCGTGGGAAAAAAAAAAAAAAAGTAGAGGAACTAGCAGGGAGTCCTTTTGGTCCACCCAACTTTCTATATGGTCCACCCAACTTTCTATAGTGCTGTATTAAGACCGTTGTTTCAACTCTATCACTGTCCATTTTATTTATCCTATTTCTTGATAACTATCTAAAGATTTTCATCCTGCTGAAATGAGTCCCTTAACTCTCCCCATTCTTTTTCTTCTTTATTTTGGCCCTATCAATGTTTCCTTTATTCATCTTACTTCTTGATAACCATTTACAGTTTTCCACCTTGATGGGACAAGTCCCTTGACTCTCCCTTCTGCCTCTCCTCATTTTCTTGTTAATTAACCTAATGTTTTTATTAGCATCTGAAAGACCCAAGAGAGGAAGCTGAGACAGCAGATTCAATAAGGCTTCTCAGACTGTTGCTTGATTTTGAAGCAGTAATATTAAATGGGATGCCCATGCAAAAGAGGTCCCCTGTTCTGTGTTTTCTTAGATTCTGTATTTGTCTTTTTGGCATCTATTCATTCACCTATATTTGATGCTTTGATGTTTGGGGACCTTACAGACCCAGGGAAAGACTGTCCTTCCCAGGGATAGCCAGTTCTTAGAGACAGTAAAGGACTTGGCCAGGAGCATGCTTTTCCTATATAAACCAACCAATCCAGACAGAGTCCATACCCCCCAACCATCTCCTTATCTAAATCTCATGAACTGAACTAATATTTCCCCTGTCTGAAATCAATCCAGGGCCAAGTAGCAGACAACTAGAGACCACTCCTGTGTCCCAAAGCCTGCTGGAATTATTCAAACCAGGCAGTCCTAAACTGTTTATCCTGCCTGCCTTGCCTTTTCTCGGAAACTCCAGTGAAGGCTCTAGCCTAGGATTTTCCTTCCTCTTTTCTGCATCCTGACTGACATTGGTGCTTCACCCTGTGGCCCTGTGTGGTATAATAAAGTTCTTATACCACCTGTGTGGTGACCCCCCTCTATGGACCCTGTGAGTATAATAAACTTCTTCCTTCCAGACCTTGTTCCCATTTCCTCCTGTGGCTGCACCAACTTTACCATACTATATACCACATGTACACGCTTAGAACACCCCCTGAATGCACAGCATTTACCAAGACCTGGGTAAGAGGCATATTTAGTGAGTGACTATCTTGGCTATCATAAAGCCAGTCCCATATGGCTTACATATGAAACATATCAGCCACTTCATCTGGGTTGTTTTACTTGGCACTTATAGAGGGAGTTGGACAGTCCTCTTTCTCGGGTAAACAGACCTCACAGTGGCTTTTATCCAGTCAACTAGGCTGGCCATTCCCTCAGGAGAAACGTGCTGTGTTTGTGGATCATGTATAGTCATCTGCCATTGTTCCATAGTGAGCTGTGGGTCCTGGGCCAACCCAGACATGCTCTTCCGCTCTGCAGCGTCCCAGACCAAAGACAACGCCCCTCAGTTAGTCACTCTCACAATCCGTGTTAGTAAAGCTTCTTCAGGAAGCTGATGATACTGATTGAAAAAATAAGACAACTCCTTCACACCCTACCCCCTGGTTTCAGTAGTTTCTTGGTTTTGCCTTCCCTCCACATGAACCACCTTCCTGGTGACCAGAAGTCTTAGAGATACTCTCTACTGTTCTCACATAATTTTTCCTTTTGGGGGAATCTTTGAGCCTAGTATCTGAAGCACAAACCAACTGAAATCTGACCTTGGTTTATCATCAAGGTCTGACTCAGAACTCTCTTTTCATTTCATTTTGGCTTTGCAGATAACAGTAACCAAGGAATTGTACATTTCGCTTTTCTCTTAGTAGTTTGCATTTCTACACATATCCAGTGAGTCAACTTCCCAAGAGTTGGATCCACCTCTGAATACCCTTGGTAACTTTACTTTTAGTAACTGATCAAAGCACAACTGCTGCTCCATAACACGGGTGACCATGTAGCCAGGGATCAGAGGTTCTTCATCCCTTGCTTTTTCTTCCTTTTTCTTCCCAAACCATATGTTTCCATGAGCCAGGACTGCTCTAGCAAATCCCATTCATGACACCTATTGTGGGATGTTTCCAACACCAACAACTGATTCTTCAGACACCAATTCACCATCAATTCAATTCTGCTGCTAACTTCTGGAGTTAGCGCAGAACCCACAGGTTAAGGGCTCAGTCCCACAAAACTGCCCTCACTTCAGACACCACTTGAAAGTACCAGGTCCCCAGGTTTCCTGTACTTCTGTCCACCTTGACTACAAATTCAGGTTTTCACACAACCCCCACTCAGATTTGATAATTTGCTAGAATGACTCACAGAACTTAGGAAAGCACTTTACATACTATTACTGGTTTATCATAAAGGACACAACTCAGGAACAGGCAAATGGAAGAGGTGCATTGGGCAAGCTATGGGATGGGAGGGTGCAGAGCTTCCATGTCCTCTCTGGGCACACCACATTTTCAGCAGCTTTGTGTCTTCACCAGAAGCTCTCTGAATCTTACAGTTCAAGAGTTTTTATAGAGCTCAATCTCTAGTCCCTTTCCTGGAGGTTGGTGGGTGGGGCTGAAAGTTCCAACCCTCTAATCACTTGGTCTTTCTGGTGACCAACCCATCCTGAGGCTTTCTAGG
This sequence comes from Delphinapterus leucas, assembly GCF_059928025.1. Taxonomy (NCBI): domain Eukaryota; kingdom Metazoa; phylum Chordata; class Mammalia; order Artiodactyla; family Monodontidae; genus Delphinapterus; species Delphinapterus leucas. The sequence continues at coordinate 49,654,722 of NC_143147.1, read as the reverse complement.
GGCTGCACCCTAAGTCACCTCAGTAGCATAAACTCAGGTGTGATTGAAAGGGGCTTGTTATGAATAACAAAAGACACTCTTATAACTCAGGAAATTTCAAGGGTTTTAGGAACTCTGTGTAAGGAATTGGGGACAAAGACTAAATACATTTTTGTGTTTTACCACAGCTTGGAAAGTTCATAGAAGTAGAAAGAAAAAAGAAAAACCCACTTCTATCCTACCACCCAAATATAGTCTGTATTAGCATTATGGAATACTTCCAGGCTTTTTTTTGGAATTTTGAGCACTATATTTATATTAGCATTGCAAACATTTTATACTAATATTTATGTTGCTAAAACTTATCACTATTGCTTTGTGAATATCACTCAGATCTCATCTTAATGTCATTTCTTCAGAGAGAATTTCCTTGACAACTCAGTTATTTTAATGCAGTAGGCTATTGTAATTCTCTGCATGGCACTTTGCAACGGGTAATTTTGGAGTTTTATTTGTTTATTGTGTCTCTCCCTCCACCCTTCATGAGCCAGGATCTTGAGTTTTCTTTTTCTCTCTAGGTATTTGCAACACCTAGAATAGTACTTGGCCCATAGTAGATGTGCAGTAAATATGTGTTTCGTTAAAAAAAAATACACACACACACACACACACAAACATTTTTTTCCTTAAAGGAAGAAAAGAAGAAGACAAAAATTGTTTCTCCAGATCTTCTTCTTTTGTCTTAGATCCTTAAGGACCAAGAAACGGAGTTCTATGTCTAAAACTTCTGAGACTCAAATCACAGCTTCAACTAATATTCCAACTCTGCCTAGCTATACATTAATTTGTACCAGTTCTCAACCACAGAGACTGAAAAATGCTGCCTGGCACAGGATGTGGTCATTTGTGCTGAGGAAAGGCATATGGTGTTCTACCAGCTTCGTGAAACTTTTTGAAAGTGACATCCATGGAGTCACACTCAGAAAGAGGCAAAAGATAACTGTGCCTTTGGCTGGCATTCTTCTGAGTTTAGGGTTTCTGAGTTCTACTAGTAAACACCATGAAGTTTAGGTTTGAGATGATGATCCCTATACAACTTTTGGTCTGGGAATTTATAATTTATGTTAGAATTTGTTCTGAGTTCAGAAGTAGCCTATGAGTTTTATGTTTTCAGGTAGTCGGGGGAAAAAACAGATGAAATACTCAAGTATAAACAAGAAACCAAATAATTACACTCAACAATAGGAATTTGAAACAGATATTATTAAAAGCCATGTGGTACAGCACTACTCTAGGAATCCATACAATAAATTCCTGGCCTCTGTGTTTTGACCCTGCTCCAGAAGTGCTTCCAAAGGTCATCTTCAACTGCTGTGATGCCTATGCCGTTTCTATCACCTTACCTCCAACTACATGTCATTGGATTAATGGGATACCTGTGTATTTTTCTCAGTTGTTAGGGGTCTGGTAGTGTCATGTAGTTCCTGGTAGAGACTAGACGATACAATCAATCATCCTAAATAATTTGGAAAAGAGAAGAAACAGTTCTTTCTGCTAAGCCTGACTTAGAAAAAAGTGAATAGGCTAACTTTAGCATTGAAAGATTAATTCACCATTTCATGATTAAGCTCCAAACTGATTACTGTACGGTACTGTAATGCTCGCACTTAATCTGGGTCATATATCTGGGGAAAGGTTGTTACCAGGCCCCTGCTTTTTCAAAAGAGATAATATGATCAGTATATACAAATTATATATGCTAAATTATGAAATAACAGAACTGAAAAGTAGCATTACCTGGTAAAAGTTATATAATAATGTATCTTAATATGTATTAAGGCACTTCTGCCATATTCAGCATAGGGAAACATTAAGACTAGAATTAGGATTATACTTTTAAAGGTAGTTAGGGAAATTTAGGTATAATATAATAGTGATCATAAGTAACTTTAAAGTATGCTTTAGAGGATCTTAGTCTGTTTAAATTTAATGGAAGCATTTTTTTTTTTTTTTTTTTGCTGTACGCGGGCCTCTCACTGTTGTGGCCTCTCCCGCTGCGGAGCACAGGCTCCGGACGCGCAGGCCCAGCAGCCATGACTCACGGGCCCAGCCGCTCCGCGGCATGTGGGATATTCCCCGGACCGGGACACGAACCCGTGTCCCCTGCATCGGCACGCGGACTCCCAACCACTGCGCCACCAGGGAAGCCCTAATGGAAGCATTTTTTTTTTTTTTTTGGAAGCATTTTTTAATGTCCTCTAAAACGTTTTAGAAACTAAGACCAGTCTTGGAATGTTTTAAATTCAGAATAATTGCCGTCATGTTTAATTTACATATTTAAACATATTATGTGCATCTTTGTAATTTTTCAACTCTTAGAAAATTATCTTATAGAAAAATTAGAAACACTCACTTAATTTTTCTCTAGTGCAAAGGCAGACTAACTTTTTAGAGGGAAAAATCTTTACCCAACTAGAATTGTTGTTTGAGAAGCAAAATAAAATATTTGGAAAAAAACTTTTTAAAGGTATAAACATTTAAGTTAAATTTACTTGTTTCCCATAAGATAAAAAGATATTTTTGGACTTCCCTGGTGGCGCAGTGGTTAAGAATCCGCCTGCCAATGCAGGGGACACGAGTTCGAGCCCTGGTCCGGGAAGATCCCACATGCCGCAGGGCAACTAAGTCCGTGTGCCACAGTTACTGAGCCTGAGCTCTAGAGCCCGTGAGCCACAACTACTGAGCCCGCATGCTGCAACTACTGAAGCCCGTGCGCCTAGAGCCCGGGCTCCACAACAAGAGAAGCCACCGCAATGAGAAGCCCACACACCACAATGAAGAGTAGCCCCTGCTCGCTGCAACTAGAGAAAGCCCACGTGCAGCAATGAAGACCCAGTGCAGCCATAAATAAATAATTAATTTTTTAAAAAAAGATATTTTTATCTTTTTTTTTTTAACAATATATTCCTAGGAACCTAGTGCAGGAGTTGGCAACTCTTTTTGCAAAGCGCCAGGTAGTAAATATCTTGGACTTTGCAGGCAACACGATCTCTGTTGCAGCTTCTCAACTCTGCTGTTGTAGTGTAAAGCAGCTGTAGCAGATCCAGAAATGAATGCATATGGCATTCAATAACTTTATTTATAAAGACTGGCATTAGTGGTAGAATGCAGGGGTGATTAAATGGTTGTTCACTGTAAAATTCATTCAACTTCTCTGTATTTCTGAAAATTTCATAATAAAATCTTGAAGGGGGTGAAAAAAGCAGAAAAAAAAAAAAAGACTGGCAGTAAGTGGGTCAGATTTGGCCTGCAAACTGTAGTTTGCCGACTCCTGGCCTAGAGTATACATTTATTGTGTGATGACTTAAGAAAGCTTTTGGTCCTTGAAAGGAACAAAGTTCATGTAAGCATATCAAAAGGGCATCAATGGGGAGTCTAACACTATTATTATTTTTTTAAGATTTATTTATTTTTAGCTGCATTGGGTCTTAGTTGCGGCATGCGGGCTCTTCATTGCGGCGCATGGACTTCACTCTAGTTGTGACGGGCAGGCTCCAGAGCACGTGGGCTCTGTAGTTTGTGGCACGCAAGCTCTCTAGTTGAGGTATGCCAGCCCAGTAGTTGTGGCGCACGTGCTTAGTTGCCCCGCGGCATGTGGGATCTTAGTTCCTTGACCAGGGATCGAACCCGCGTCCCCTGCATTGGAAGGCAGATTCTTTACACTGGACCACCGGGGAAGTCCCTAACACTGTTATTTTTAAAATTAGAAAAATATACATCACTAACAGCCCTGTTTATCACACACATATACTGTGGGTATATCTCTGTGCCACTATAACATATAAATTAATTGGTCACAAATAAAACCATATGTGGATTCAATGTTGTGTTTACCACTTAGTTGGTTCCTCCTTTCTTCCTGAAAATTTAAACCTAGTAGACTGATGCACTGGAGATATTTAAATCAACTCCAGTTTGTTTCCTCCATGAGGCCTGCTTGCACTGTCCCAGCTCCCCCAAGTGTGGTATTAGAGCTGAGTTTTTGGAGTGTGTTTAATTAATACTTACTTAAGCCTAATTATACTCTATCCATCTGGAATTATTTGTGCATGACAAACTTTCACCCCATTACATTACAAACTTTTTGAAAAAAAGAGCCCTAGTAGCCCACATTCACATCTTTCTAAAAATACCTACCTAAGAAGTGATATAACCCACCTAGATTTTTGAAGAGGTTGAGAGTTCTTTTTCCAGCCTGGTCATTGACTCCTATGAACAATTATTATTTCTCTTCTTAGTAACGACCAACTCTAACTGTTGTCAGGCGGGTCTTGAGCAGTAGGAGATAACCCAGGGTTCTCCAAGCCTTTATGTTTGTTTAGCATTGAGTGAGTGCTGAGAGTATCATAGGCACCTCACTGAATACGGAGGATATTGGGACTTTCCTGTGGGATGCAAAATGTCACTGAGATCCTGTAATGTCAAAAGCAGGTGTTAAAGCAATTTTAAAACATATCATGAGAGGGAATATCTTTATGGCTTGTATCTGGCCTGTGTTCACAGAGGAACAGAATAAAATAAAGCCTCTGGAGATCAGGGTTAGAGGTAAGATGTGTTTTAACAGTAGTGTACCCAGGGATATAACTAGATAGAGATGACACACCAGATGGTGGAATATCATCCCAGCGGGGCCCTGTGAAAAAAGAAATGCAGTTAAAGGCAGAATGACTGAGGTAGAACCTCACAGCTTTTTGTTTCAGTCCTTCTTCCTCTGAAATTGGATCCCCATCTTTGCCATTTCCCACTTAAAATAAGGAAGGAAAGATTCTGTCATTTGCATGTATGTTTTGAGTTTTTGATTCGCCATGAATATGCTGATGGCATTGCTTTTCTTCTTTGAATAATTAGGGAATATGAATTTGGCTATCAACACCCTGCGTTTAACATGATACTGGCTTCCATCTTTCAGCATTCCTAACAACCAACCACCATCTTTTTCTACTTACACTGGCAGTTTTTTCTGGAGCTACTACTGGGCAAAAAGTACACAATATATCTCAATATCCATCAGCTTCAGCTGTTTACCCTGCTTAAGTTGCACATTTACCCTTTGTATTCGTTTTCTAGGGCTTCTATAACAAATTACCACAAACCGGGTGACTTAAGCAGCAGAAATATATTCTTTCACAGTTTGGGAGCGTAGAAGTCCCCAATCAAGGTGTCAGCACCACCACGCTCCCTCTAAAAGTCTCTAGGAAAGAACCCTCCTTTGCCTCTTTCTAGCTTCTGGTGGCCCCCAGCAATCCTGGGTGTTCCTTGGCTTGTAACAGCACAACTCTAATCTCTGCCTCTGTCAACACATGGCCTTCTTCCCTGAGTATATCTCTGTATGTCTTCTCCTCTTCTTATAAGAGCACTAGTCATTGGGTTAAAGGCCCGCCCTCATCCAGGGTGACCTCCTCTTAACTTATTACATCTACAATGATCTGATTTACAAATAAAGTCACATTCTGAAGTTCTTGACAGACGTGAACTTTGGGGATACATTCAGCGCACTGCACCCTTCATCTTCAAAATCTTTACAATCGAATATCAGATATACCTGATTCTCAATGTGAAATAGATTTCTTTTTAATTAATTGTACAGTGGTGATCAATTAGTGTATTTATTTAATTACTCCTTGTGTAAGAGTTAGGATTGTGACTGATTCCATGAAAAAAGTTGAATCTGATAATTTTTTGAAAGGAAGGCCTTAAATTTTCTCTATGCTGATACCTTGTGTGATGCTTAGGTCAAAGATAAGAACTTTAATTAGAAAGTTTGCTGAAAAAATAATTCTCCCCCCCTCAGGAGCTAGAGCCCCCATCCCCAGTAGTTTTCCGTGTCAGGGTCTCAATATCTTTTGAGGTGTACAACTTTTTTGCACTCATGAGAAATACAAACTATTTTGGTGCTTCTGAAAGTGGGGGGAAAAAAACCAAGCCACATTTGTGGTTTATGGATGCTAATTACTGCTACATTTAGATATGTGAAGGAGGGTCTATGTCTGGAGGGAGCTGGGAGAGACTGTCAGCCTTGCCTAGGCGCTCACTGAGGTTCCAGCGGTACTGCTCAACACACGCAAATACATGCTTCAAAAGGAAGTGCCGTTTTTTATCAAAATATTACATCTCTCAAGCCCAGATCAAGACCTGTCGCTCATGGGATGCAGGGGTTATCTTACAAAATCAGCAGTGCTTTGCTGCAGAAGTTCACTCACAGGGGATTTCTGTAAATGCTCACAATGGGCAGAGAGGCTTCACGGCTCATACTGTGTCAAACGAGTAAGTTCTGTTGGTGATGAAACCCAGACACCTCTCCTTGACTTTTTTTTTTTAAACGAAAAACACCCGGATTCTTTTTTTTTTTTTTAAACCAAGCTAAGTGGCACAGTGAACTAAAAGGAACTTATAGGAAGATATTTGGCATCTGCGAAAAAGGAATGTACAGTTGTAACAGTTGACAGAAAAATAGGTCTGCCTACTGTCCTTAGTGGGTCCTCCAAGATTCTTTCCCTTTCCTTTGGCTTTCTTTTAACCATGGAGCAATAGTACTGGTGCCTCCTTGGGGTGGAAGCAAGATGAATGAAATTTTAAAAAATGTAGATTCCAGTCCAGTTGGTTAGCAGTACGTGTGAAACACCCATTTGTGCCTGCTAACTCTCATAGCATCTACTCTTGCCCAGTGAGTTTGGCCACTCAAACTAAGTTTGGCACCCAGTATGGTGAACCGGGCCATTGTGTACCCTGGTACAGTTTGGTAACCACGTGAATGCACCCTGCTGAGGGGTAAATGAGGAGTTCCAGTGGTGTGCCAGAGTCAGCTCATAACCACTTGTTAAATTTTCAGTGAGCTGGCTGACTTCACATTGATGGCTTGGAACGGGCCGTGGTATTTATACCACTGACATTAGCAAATGCTACGGAGAAGAACTTCCTCACTTCTGAGTGGGTTTTTAAGCATTTACCAGCATACCACTGGACTGAAGACTGAATGAAATCCTGTTCTGGCTCACTAGGTCACCATTTTTCATGATTCGTCAGAGGGTTTTTTTTTTTTTTTTTTTTTTTGGTAATTTGCACAAAGGAGAATAGTGTTGGAGAAGAGTAAGTGAGATATCTCTACAACATAGTAGGCACAATCCAGAAATTTTATCCTTAAGGTATGGGGGGTCACATTATTACAAAGTTAATGAAATATAGGAGGTTTTTGGTAGCTACTGTTACAAAAAGCACAAAGCAACAACAGTGAAATTTAGACTAGACACAACTGACCACACATTAAACTTTAAAAGTCTCAAATAATCATGAGGCAGTTACTTCCTACCTAATCCCATAACATAAGAATTTTAGCTTGCTCCTATCAGAGAAGGGAAGAAGAGTGAACAGCTGGAGGCAATCACCAATCCTGTTATATTCAAATTGATATCAATACATATTGCATTGTGGTGAAGTCTTACTCTACTTCATTGATCCCAAAGAGTTGATGACATGGCAAGGACAGTCTTTTTTAATCTCATTCTTCTTTTATGCTAAAGTTTGGGGTATACGGTAAATGCTAAATATTTACCCATTTTTCTTTCTGCCTTTCCATCCAACCATCCATTTATCCATTCATCCCCTGCACTGTTCCCACGTGCTCACTAAATAATTGTCAATTGATTAAGTAAAGTGAAAAAGAACATGTGAGTACATTTTGGCCTTGAGGTCTTCTTTAGCAGTGTTCTTCAAACTGGGATATGGGGAGACTTTCCAAGGATTACATGGATGTGGATAATTTTAAGAGAATCAATCTCCAGGTCTTCACCTTCATTATGTTCCCTTTCCTGAAGCAGGTCTCCCCTATAAGGCTGTTGTCTTTGATGTTCTTCTTTCCCACCTCCCTTTTCACAGTGATCCTTTTCCACTTTGTAAAAGAAAGGGACCTCTCTCTCCCATCCCAAATTTTACTTCTTTGCCCTAAAGTGTAACTACTTCCAGGATGCCAAATAAAGGGTCAATTAGATAATTCCTCTTATCAAAGTTTCATAAATGCTTGCCCCCCTCCATCCATCTCATTTAGAGGTGCATTCCCAGCAAGTTTTACTTTTTATATTTAATAAGTATTGATCCAGATTTATAGCATACATATATTGTTTTCATCAGTTGTACGCTAATAATTGTAATGATAACTCAATCCCAAAGAATTTTTAACACATAGCACTTCATAAAAATATTTTTATTTATAGTTGTTTTTCTTGTAGAGACATATGATAGGATGAGCAATAGAAGACTCAAGCATAAAAGACTAGCACATAAAGGTAAAATTCTATGGGAAAAGAGAAATGGAAATAGAAGTTCAAGGAGAAATTTTCTCACTTTTTAAAGCTTATTTATGTATTTTTAAATTTATGAGGGAGTAAATCAAATCACTATTATTTATATTCCATATGCACCCATTTGAAAGGGTGCAATAACAGTTTTCACCATCATTATTTACAATGAACAAAAATGTGTTTTTGTTTTAAAAACTTTTAACTTATGATAAGAAATTATAGATGTCAACTTAATAGCCACTTAATGTCCACTATATACAAGGGAGAAATATAATTTTTCAAAATTCTTTTGAGAGTACTCAAGCAAAAAATTTGAAGACCAGCCACTGTCATGTACAGTATATAAAATGTAACATAAGGAGCCTTCAATTTAAGCCTGAACCTATTTAACGGCCTAATACAAACTTGATACTTCAAGGTTTGAGAAACCTCTCAAAACTATGTGAAATTTTGTGTTTATTGTTATGTGTGCATTTTTCTACGTACAGTATAGTTCTCAAAGAGGTAGGTCCACAACCCAGAAAAGACGAAAAAGCCCTGACCAAAGTGTATAAAGTCTTAAGGCTTCTTGACTTCGCTGTTTTTGTTATAGTTTATTTGTAATGGTCTCTATGCTTTTAACAGAAACAATTTTGGTTCATTTCTGTATGTGTATAAAATAATATATACTAATTATGAAAAATCATGAAATGGGCACAATCCCCCTTACTTCACCACCAGCCTGAACCCTACCCTAGGCAACCTTTTAATTGTATTCCTTGTTGATTCAAAAGCCTTTCCTTTTTTCTTAATTTTGATAGGGAATGTTGGAAGTGCTTCATCCATAGAAAAATGCTGGGTGGCGATTTGGAATAGACATCATTTGCCCCTGACAATTCTATGTGGTTTCTTCCAGCATTTGACACCCAGCCATCTAGCAAATAGGCTGACATAGTATTCAGGCTTAGAATTAGGAAAATTACATTTGGAAGTGACTGACAGCGCAGTAGTTTTAAAGCTTCGGATTTTAAAGTGTCACACACAGAGCAGATGAATGAAGATGTCAGAGCCAGGGCTAAAGGAGGACTCTGGTAATCCAGCCCTTGGTGTATAACCTTCAAACACCAATAAACAAGATTATCTGTATTTAACATGTGACCTTTCTCATTCTGACTGGTAGGTCCAGATGTTTTCTCATTCAGCTGCCTGGTTGAAATCTGCTTTTTAACCGACTGCATTTCGATCTAGATTCGAGGTTGCAGAAATGACAGTCTTGAAAACTATATTCTTCAGTGAGTGATGCTGTCTAAACAGTAACATATGGAAATCCATGTTTTAATAATTAAAAATAATTTGCGACCTTACCCTTAATAGATTTGTTAATTATGTCAACTGAATAAGTAAAAATGGGATCGCAGTAGATAGTTCACTATATTAGTCAGTCTGGTGGCATTAAAAACGTTGACAGGATTTGTTAGAACCAGGCTTTTCTGCACCTGCATCTGCAGAGGCAGAATTCCCAGTCATGCCTTTGTTACCCTTTGTTATTCCTCAAAGAAGTTCATAGCAGCCCTAGAGAAAATAGGAAAGGCTCTTTATTAGCTTCTCTTAAGTCACTCTAGGCTTCTGGCCATACTTCTCACCCACTTTAATGTACCTTTATTACCTTTTTTCGTTGCTTGGAGCCCAGAACTATTTCTGGCATTTTTGTATGAACTCTTACTCACCATTAACTTGATTTTCCGGTTCTAGTCCTTCAGGTTGTACTAGTTCTGTCTCTTAGACTATATAGAAAAGATAACTCTTTATTTCCTTCTTTTCTTATGGGAGAACTAAACTCTCACATTCTTGAGTGAACCCTCAGAGAGCTTCCCCATGTGCTTTGTACCACTGCTAACCTGTAGGTCAGGGACAAGTGCTCATTAATTAAGTAATAGTCATAGCCTAGTAAAGCACGCTAAACCATTAACAGAATAGAAAGTGAGACATAAAAACACATAAAAAGACATAAAAGCACAAAATATGACAAAGAACTAATACAATTAGAAAATCTGGATCTTTATGGATTTTAGTACAATTTAGAAAGAGAGCAAAAATCAGTAGTTACTTAGGTGTTCTCTGAAGTGGATAACTATAGGAGATGTCCTGTGAGGCCAACTCTTACATTGATTGTTTTAGCCTCTTTCCTACTGCCAAGTAGCAGATACAACTTGTGTTTTTAACAAAAAATTTATTTAATTCTTTGAAAAGGGCATGGAATTAGTTACATAAGAACAAAAGGAGTTAAAGATAGTCTTATGAGGATTTGTCATATGAGTTTAATCATAGCTCAAAAGCTACACTTGTCACGATGCTTCTTGTAACAGTTGGTGAATGAGCTGCTAAACTCTCCCCTCTTGAGACAGTCAGTATCAGTGTAGCTGGCTATCAGTTGTTGGGTTGTTTTTTTTAATCCTTATAGTGTTCTTTAAAAAAAAAAAAAACAGCTTTAGTGTGGTTATGATTTACATACCTTTAAGTGTCCAATTCAACGATTTTTAGTAAATTTACAGAGTTGGGCAACTAGCACCATGTTTTAGAACATTTCTGTCACCCTAAGAAAATTCCTTGTACCTGTTTGCAGTCAATCCCCATTATTACTCCCAGCATCAGGCAACCACTAATTTGATTTTTGTCTCTATAGACTTACCATTTCTGGACATCTCATGTAAAAGGAGTAATAAAATATGTACTCTTTTGTTCTGGCTTCTTTTACTTAGCATAATGTTTTTGTTTAAGTTTCTCTATATTGTTGCATGTACCATTACTTTGTTCCTCTTTATTTCTGAATAGTATTCTATTGTATTGATAAAGTACATTTTGTTTATTAGTTCACCAATTGATGGATGTTCTGATTGTTTCCATTTTTTTTGGCTTTTATGAATAATCCTGCTATGAGAATTTGTGTACAAATCTTTTTTTTTTTTTTTTTTTTTTTGCGGTACGCGGGCCTCTCACTGTTGTGGCCTCTCCCATTGTGGAGCACAGGCTCCGGACATGCAGGCTCAGCAGCCATGGCTCATGGGCCCAGCCGCTCCGCGGCATGTGGGATCTTCCCGGACCGGGGCACGAACCCGCATCCCCTGCATCGGCAGACGGACTGTCAACCACTGCACCACCAGGGAAGCCCTGTGTACAAATCTTTGTGTGGACATAGGTTTTCATTTCTTTTGGGTAGATGCCTAAGAGTGGGATTGCTGGGCTGTATGGTAAATTTATGTTTAATTTTATAAGAAACAGTCTATATTAGTTATTGATTGCAATATAACAAATTACCCCAAAACGTAACAGCTTAAAACATTACAAAGCTATTATCTCAAGAATAGAGGCACAGCTTATCTTGGTCCTCTGCTTCAGAGTCTCTCATAGGCTGCAATCAAGGTATTGACCCAGACTGTGGTCTCATCTGAAGGCTTTAGTAGGGAAGGATCAGCTACCAAATTCACTCATGTGCTTGTCAGAATTCAGTTCCTTGAAGGTTTTTGGACTGAGGGACTCATTTCCTCACTGTAGCTTGGCCAGAAACTGCCTTCAGTTCCTTGCCATGTGAACTGTCTAGCTTACTTCATCAGAGAAGCTCATGAGAAGCATGAGCGTGCATGCAAGAGAATGAGAAAAAGATGGAAGTCATATTCTTTTATAGTATAATAACAGAAGTGATTTCCCATCACTTCTGCCATGTTCTTTCAATTAGAAGCAAATCACCTAGGTCCAACCCACATGCAAGGGGAGATTACACAAGGATATGAATACTAGGAGTCAGGGATTATTGGGAGCCATTTCAGAAGGCTGCCTACTGTATTGCCAAACTTTTCTTCCAAATGACTGTACCATTTTTCATTTCCACCAGCAATGTATTAGGTAGAGCTCCATTTCTCCACATACTCGCCAACACTCATTATTGTCTGTCTTTTTGCTGATAGCCATTCTAGTGGGTGTGAAGCGGCATCTCACTGTGGTTTTAATTTACATTTCTCTAATAACTAATGATGTTGAATATCTTTGCCTATTGTTCATTTGGTTAATTTCTTTGGTGAAATGTCAATTCAGATCTTTTTAACATTTTCAGTTTAGGTTATTTGTCTCATTATTGATTGTAAGAAATTTTCATTTATGAATCATGCCTTTGGTGTCGAATCTAGATTCCAAGGTCACAAAGATATCATGTCTCAGCTAATATGCTAGGCCTTTATATACATTATTTTGCCTAATTTAATTACAGTAACAACCTTGTTAGGCGTAGATGTTATCACTGTTGCACAAATAAGAAAATTCACGGAAGTCAAGTGACTTGCTGAGATCACACAATTAGTTAGCACAGCTTGAACCTAGATTCTGTCTTATACTCCAAAGTTCATGCTCCTTCATCAGAACTTTTCTTTAAAAAGATATTCAAACCTATTTTCTGTGGGCAAAATAAGAGTGAAATATGATATTGTTCCTTTCTTATAATTACTAGTACCCATTCTGGTGCTATTTGAATACTGTTATTAGAAACCTCTATTTGTGATCATTGGAAGTTGCCTTTTTAAATAGAAAGGGGCATGTACTGCAGTTTGTTGCCTAGATTCCATCCTCGTTTCATTCTGCCAGACAATATTCCCTCCACAGTTTCTGGTGGAGCTAGGATGCGGTTTTGCTTGCATTCTTGAAGTGTGTCACTGGGCAGCTGTTAAGCAGTTAACTTTACCCCCAGGGACGAGCATGTTCCAGTGACAAGATAGCTCATTCCCTTATGTGCTTTTAACGTTGTACATTCACCTAGGACAAGTCAGTGCTGAGTTCCTTCCATTGTTTCTTAGTGCTCTAATTCCATTATTTGAAAAACAGAGAGAGGGGAATGGAGGAAGCAGAGAAGAAGAAAAGTCCAAAGAATATATAGCAGATGGTAAATTTTATATTATTTTGTACATATTTTGTTTTAATTAATTTAATGTTTAAAAGAGCAAGAATCTTCTAATTCTTAAGCCTTATATTCATTTTCCTCTCTTCCAAGAATCCTTTATACCCTTTGAGTCTGGTTGATATACTTTAAGTTAGAAATACAATTTATTATTTTCTTCTGCTGTGGCCTAAGATGCTAGCCTTAGGCAAAATTACAACCCGTGCAATATTTTGGAAACATCTCCAACCTTAATTTTGTACTTGAAGCAAAGAACAAATAATTGTTTACTCCTTCCTTCCTCCTTGCCTTCTTTCTTTCTTCCTTCTGTTCATTTGGTAAGCAGTCGCTGAACTATGTGCCCAACAGAGTGCTAAATATTAAGGGCGCCAGTGGAATGATACACAGACATTGACATCAAGGAGTGGCTACACAGAGAAGAAAATGGGAACTACCATAGGAGGAGCAGACGTGGAAAGGAAGTACAGAAGATAGAAACAGTGAGCTAGGTTGAGTATGAAACAAGTATAAGAAATCCAAGAGGTGATTGGAAGTACCTGTTGGGCTCAGCAGGGAGGACTGGCTGGAAATAAAGATTTGGGAGTCATTAGCAACAAAAAGTTGGATCAGGAGAATATGTAAAGTGAAAAAACAAAAGGTTCAAGAAACAGACCCCTGGAGACCATTCACACCTAGGAGGCAGAGAAAGAGGAGTAAACATGGAAAATAAATTAGGTAGGAATAGAACCAGGAATGAATAGAGTGAGGGAAGAGGTTCAAGAATCCGGGACTGGTCAGTGGCATTCTGTTCTAAAGTAGCAGAGTAGGAGGGGCTGAAGCCAGACCACACCAGGCAAAGAAATCATCTGGAAAACTGATCATCACTGTAGGCTTGGGACTTTCTCTAATGTATCATGAGGAGAAACTCTACGTACTACAGCTCATCTTCAGACTGTTGTAGACAAGTTGGGGGGTGATACAGCAAACTGACTGACTTCTTCCTTGGCTGGCCTTCTTGTTATCATTAAATTGGTCCAGGCTGCCCAAGGAGTTCATTCATTTATTCATTTATTCATTTATTCATTCAATACCTACGATAAGTGGGCCCTCTGGAAGGTTCTAGGGAACACAAAAGTTCTAGGTTCTGGCCCCTGCCTTGATGATGCTTCTGATCTATATGGGAAATAAACATGTTACTGTTGTACAGTTGACATAACACATACGTGTACTATGTATACCAAGAACTACTTATGCTCTGCATATATATAGAAGACATTTTCATTCCTTCCCTTACCCATGATCCTGAGTTTGGTGTTGTGACAGTCAGAATGTTTTCAACCAATTTAACTGTATTTGGATGACAATTTTTGAATTTTTCTAAGAATTATGTTTTAATATGCCTGAAATTTTTTAAAAAATTTATTTATTTTATTTTGGGCTGTATTGGGTCTTCATTGCTGCCCATGGGCTTTCTCTCTAGTTGAGGCGAGTGGGGGCTACTCTTCGTTGCGGCACATGGGCTTCTCATTGCGGTGGCTTGTCTTGTTGCAGAGCACGGGCTCTAGGTGCGCGGGCTTCAGTAGTTGTGGCTCACGGGCTCAGTAGTTTTGGTGCACAGGCTTATTTGCTCCGCGGCATGTGGGATCTTCCCGGACCAGGGATCGAACCCATGGCCCCTGCATTGGCAGGCGGATTCTTAACCACTGCGCCACCAGGGAAGCCCTATGCCTTAAATTTTTAAAATTGAACTCTGTTAAGAGAAAGATAGAGTGAATATTCTATACAAGAAAATTATGAATGAGAAGAAAGTCTTTTCTTCTAGATTTATAAATGAAATATCTACCAGGTACATATTTTAGTCTATCTCTAGTATGTTTAGGCAACATCCAAAACCTTAACCTCTTTAAACGTATTTTCAGTCAATATTTTTCAATGGATAACAGTTCTTTCTCAGAAATATAAAATAATAAATACACAGGTCGATCAATAGAAAAATTCATAGCTATAATGGACAAAAATGAAAAAATATACTTGTATACTTTTTTATAGTTTAGAAGGAACTTCCACACATCATGTTTTTCAGTCCTCACAACTCAAAGAATTCACCTGGCCTGATGATAGCTGAAGAGCTTAGCCCAGCTGATCAGCTGCAACCATACCTACTGCTGATATGTAGTGTATTCCTGTTGTTAAAAGTAATAAATCTCCTCTTGTTCTAATGGAGAAGCAAAGAATCGCACTGAAATTATTAAGCAAAATGATTTTTACTATTATGGCAATCAATGAGCTATTTGATAGTCAGATAATAAGACAAAGATTAATGTCAGTAAAATTGAGGGTGGTTTCTTTGCAGCTGAAACTTTCTTCATGTTTTCATGCTAATGCTCTTGAATTTGAAGTGACATGATTTACTGATTACCAGTTTAGCTTCTTTAAGGGCAAGTTTAAAAGTCTGATAAGAATACATTTTAATAAGAACTTAAACCAAATCAAATATTGTCCAAACTGCTACCTCTTATTTCATCGCTATTGAGATATCAATATTTTATCTCTTATTAGTCTGATTCACATTTTCCAATTTTTTCCTAATTTTAAAATAGTTGTGTTAAAGTTACTAGATGTCTATCATTTTAAGTTTTAAAAGAAGAGAAAAATGAAAACATAATGGATACTATAAATCAATGACAAAAAGTTTTGTTTTCATTGAAACTTTATAATTTTACTGATTAGAAAATACTAAAACTTCATATTCTTTAGTTCTCAAAATATCATTGGTTTTTCTCCCTTCTCACTTTACACAGAAAAATGTAAATTAGAAAATGAAAATGACCCATAATTTCAGTGTTCTTGTTCGTAATACAAAGAAGGCATTGTGGGAAAGGAGTACAGACATTAATTTTATAAGAAAAACTGTTCTAGATAATCTGTCTGTGCTATATTGGGTGATAGCAACAAACTCTGTAGACTAAATACCTACAATACATATATCTCCCATTTTGCTCTTTAGTGCTTCAAGCTTCTAAATCCTATTAACAGCTGTCAAAACTTGGTAAACTATTTAGATGCTTTCACAATTTGTTTAATTGGTTACTTAGAAAATGACATGCTAGAAAAGCCCATTCCCCCACCCTTTCTTTTAGCCTGGCTGAACATCTGTAGCATTAGGGCCTCATTATCTCTGAATTGGCATAGCAAATCGGTGGCATCATTAAAATGCCACATTAAGATGATTAAGCTTCTTTGTTATCCAGTTGACTTTTGCTTGTGCTGAGGATTTCATGGTTATGACCCCCAATCCTTGTAAAACACTTAAACAACATCACCGTTTTGTGTCTTCCCTGTCTAACAGTCGCTACCTGGTTTTGTCCCTTCTCACAGTATCTTTGGCAAACTTGAAGCTATTACTCCAGACTTTGTCCTGATTTAAATTGGATTCTGAGATCTCATAGTTCAGAGTGGAAATTCAGAACCTGCTTTTTACACTGGGAAGTTCATACTAAAAACATGTTATCCGAGACACCCAAGTTGCCTGTTCTGTTTGCCATCTTTGATAGGTTCTTCTCTCCAACTGAGCATTTTATGTGCCTGTAAAACAAACTGAGGCACAGTTGGCTGAGACTGCTATTGCCCCTGAAGGATTTAGCTGTTGGATCCTTTCCAAGACCCATTGTTTTTGCAATGTCTCAGGTGAAACCAAAAATGTCTACTCTGGAGTGCAAACCTTTCATGTGATAAGCATCACCCCAGGAAATGAGACCATGTGCCTCAGCCCCGGTGAGCCAAGCCTTTGTTCTTTTCAGCCTACAAAATTCTCTCTGGGGTGTGTGTGTGTGTGTTAGTGTGTCATCTTCCTAAGAGGCCTCCAGAACATAGACAAAGATGGGAGCAATTGTACCCCAGAGTAGCTCTTTTAGAAAGAAGTTCAGCTTAATCTAATTTTCTGTGGGTTAGATGCAATTTAGACATCTTTTCCCCCCTCTGGGAATGTTTAGCAATTACCTTTATCAGCAATTTGTGGTTTGGTATGTTCTTTTCTCCACAAACTCAGTTATAAAAAATTTACTCAGGAAGCCTTTAACATTTTTTGTTATGAAGTATATCATACATAAAAAAGGCAAATATAATTACATGTATAAAGAATAATAGCAAAACAAGTATCCATGGACCCACCACCTGGCTTAAGAAATAAAATATTGCTAGTGCCTGTGAAGATTCTTGAGAGTCAAGTGGCAATTTAAGCCATGTGTCTAAGAAACCTAATATATTTAATAAGAGACTGGAATTTACAAAACTGAAATGGGAGATTATTCACATTACAAAAGGTCTGTTCACTGTACAGAAGACTTCAGGATGCTGTGGGGGGCCTCTCCTCAAGTATATTCAAGTATTTCTTGCCAGATCTTTAAGACTTTCTGCCTTTATTAACAGTTCAGGTGTTGCCAGTCACTGACAACTGAAAAATTGAGTAAAAATGAAGATAAACATCTCTGAATGTATAATGTAAATCTGTGGAACAATATTATTGGTTTTACATGTAATGTTTTATGAAGACAGAAACAGGAGAATTTTTTGCTAGTTTAAGGTATCTAGGAAGACTTCATGGAAGAAATGGCATTTAAACAGCATCTGGAAGTTTGAATAGAATGTTGATGTGGGGAAGGGCATTTTAGGTAAAGGAAAGACTGGAGAAGAGGTTTGGAAAACTGCAGTTAGTAAGATGGCTACTGTGCTTCTCAAACTTTAATGTGTATAAGAATCCTTGAGGATTTGTTGAAATGCAAAATCTGATCCAGTAAGTCTAGGGTGAGGCCTGAGAGTCTGCATTCCTAACAAGCTCCCAGGGGATGCTGGAACTGCTGATTCAAGGACCTTACTTTGAGTAGCAAGGTTCTAGTCTAGAGAGAAGGATGATTCAAGGAGTCTAGTGAGAAATGAGATGATCAGGTCGGCTTGGGGCAGATTCTAGACAGGTCCTTGAATGTCTCACTGAGTTTGGACTTTATTCAAAGTAAACAAAATGAAATCCTTGAAAGTTTCTGAACAAGAGTTTTACTACTATAGGATGATTAATCTGGCAATAGGATATAATCTAAAAGAGAGGTCACATATACCGTGGACCAGTTAGGAAGTTAATGTAGTGGTATATTCATGTATTAAGTATTTATTGTGTATGTACTTTATGCAGAGCACTGTGTCAGATTCTAGAGCAGCAGTTCTCAAACTCCATTGTGCATAAGATTTGCCTAGAAAACATATATATTTTTTAACATCTTTATTGGAGTATAATTGCTTTACAATGGTGTGTTAGTTTCCGCTTTATAACAAAGTGAATCAGCTATACATATACATATATCCCCATATCTCCTCCCTCTTGCGTCTCCCTCCCACCCTCCCTATCCCACCCCTCTAGGTGGTCACAAAGCACCGAGCTGATCTCCCCGTGCTATGCAGCTGCTTCCCACTAGCTATCTATTTTACATTTGGTAGTGTATATATAAGTCCATGCCACTCTCTCACTTTGTCCCAGCTTACCCTTCCCCCTCCCCGTGTCCTCCAGTCCATTCTCTACGTCTGCGTCTTTATTCCTGTCCTGCCCCTAGGTTCTTCAGAACCTTTTATTTTTTTTAGATTCCATATATATGTGTTAGCATACGGTATTTGTTTTTCTCTTTCTCTTTCTGACTTACTTCACTCTGTATGACAAACTCTAGGTCCATCCACCTCACTACAAATAACTCAATTTCGTTTCTTTTTATGGCTGAGTAATATTCCATTGTATATATATGCCACATCTTTATCCATTCATCTGTTGATGGACACTTAGGTTTCTTCCATGTCCTGGCTATTGTAAATAGAGCTGCAATGAACGTTGTGGTACATGACTCTTTTTAAATTATGGTTTTCTCAGGGTATATGCCCAGTAGTGGGATTGCTGGGTCGTATGTAGTTCTATTTTTAGTTTTTTAAGGAACCTCCATACTGTTCTCCATAGTAGCTGTATCAATTTACATTCCCACCAACAGTGCAAGAGGGTTCCCTTTTCTCCACACCCCCTCCGGCATTTATTGTTTGTAGATTTTTTGATGATGGCCATTCTGACTGGTGTGAGGTGATACCTTATTGCATTTCTCTAATGATTAGTGATGTTGAGCATCCTCTCATGTGTTTGTTGGCAATCTGTATATCTTCCTTGGAGAAATGTCTATTTAGGTCTTCTGCCCATTTTTGGATTGGCTTGTTTGTGTTTTTGATATTGAGCTGCTTGTAAATTTTGGAGATTAATCCTTTGTCAGTTGCTTCATTTGCAAATATTTTCTCCCATTCTGAGGGTTGTCTTTTTGTCTTATTTATGGTTTCCTTTGCTGTGCAAAAGCTTTTAAGCTTCATTGGGTCCCATTTGTTTATTTTTGTTTTTATTTCCATTTCTCTAGGAGGTGGGTCAAAAAGGATCTCGCTGTGATTTATGTCATAGAGTGTTCTGCCTATGTTTTCCTCTAAGAGTTTTATAGTGTCTGGCCTTACATTTAGGTCTTTAATCCATTTTGAGTAGAAAACATATTTTTAATGCATGTTTCCAGCCCCCACACCCCCAATTTTGGGACCCCCAAAATTTCTATTTTAAAACCCCACAACCTCTCGTCTTACAGATACAGGTGAAGCAGTGTCATAGGGGATACTGAGTTGAAAACAAAACAAAAAGCAAATAACAAACCTGTGTAGCTTCTGACCTCAGATAGCTTACATGTCCATATGGGAGATGAGGTGCACTTACAAGTAACTCAAAGAACGAAGGAGCCGATTATTTTGCAGCCAGGGGGATCAGGGAAGGCATAGTAGGGGGAAATGGCACATTAGTTTTGCCTTAAAAGATGTGTAGGATTTGGACCCGTGGTGATGTTGGGGTAAGACCTTTAGGGCAGTGGAAATAATAAAAGGAAGGATACTTAGAAGTTGTTTAGTTTGGTTAAAGATATCTCAGTATTCAGAATCAACATTACAAAAATTGTTGGGGCCAGATATTGAAAGGTCTTTTAAATTCTTTGTTTCTGAGTTTGGATTTTATTTTGTTGGCAGCAGAGGATATTGGAGAATTTGGACAGGGTCATGATATGACCAGAGCTACAGTTTACAAGAACCATCTGGTGGCAGAGTATAGCATGAGCTGGAAAGGAAAAAGAAAGGAGACAGGGAGAACAATGTAGAGGCTACCACAATAGGAGAGCAATCAGGGTCTGAGATTTGGGATAATGAGTGTGTAAAATAGTGGGGAGGAGAAGCAGATTGGAGAGAGGGTACAAAAATAAAACCAATGGGTGATTAAACGTGGGGTGCAAACAAGAGGAAGGAAAGATGACTGTAAAGATTCTAACCTGAATAACTATGAAGATACCTAGGAGGCCTTTGGGAACAGAGGACTGAAGAAGGGGAGAGAGATTACACCTGGAGATACATATTTGGTGATTAATCATGTAAAAGGCTAGTTGAAGCCTTAAGAGTGGATGAAATTGCCATAGGGGAGGGGGTATAGAGGGAAGAAAAAAGGGGGTTAAGGACAGTATTTGGGAGGCAGAGCTGGGGGAAGAGCTAGAAAGAGGCAATCAGAAAGGTGAGGAAAGAAGGTACAGTTTCACTGAAGAAGTAGAAATACAGAAGAACAAGGAGTGGAGGTCAACAGTATCAAGGGCTACAGAGAAGCTGGGGAGAATGGCACACAAAAGGCCATTAGATTTAAGAATCAGGAGTTTATTGATGATCTTCAAGGGAGCAGATTCAGTGAATTATGGAGGCAGAAGCCAGATTACAGGGAATTTTATATCAGTTTTGAGATCGTAGAGACAGTAAGCACAGATTACTTCTGTATGAAATCTATCTAGAAAGGAATGTTGAGAGAGGATGAGTTTAGGTATGATGGGATGAGAGGCTAAACTAAATTGCAAAGGGAATAGAAAAGAGGAGTTGGCATCTAGAGAACCTGAGGACGTAGAATCTATAGGACTTGGAGACTGACTTGATGTGGAGATTGGACAGAAAAGGATTCCAGTTTCAAGACTTGGAGAATGCAAGAAGGAAGATGCCATGTGTGACTATAAAGACATCATAAGTTAGCAGCAATTTTGGGTTCAAAGATGACAAGTTTGATTTTAGATATGTTTCTTAATGTTTTCAAGGGATACTAAGTAGAATGCCCCCACCTTTCCTCTGCTCCAATAAATTTTCCTCCCAAGGAAGAGAATGAGTCTCTCAGTCCTTAGAGCAGACTAGTGTCGTTTCTGGTAGTTTTGGTGGACTATATTTGGAGACTGGGTGCTAAGCCCAATAATCTCTCAGGAATCCCTTTTGTATCTTAGATACTAATGTATTCTAATATTCAGCTCTGTTTATTTTCACATGGTAAACCATAATGAATTGTTGATCCCCAGTAACCATGAAGAGAGGACATCCAGTTCTTTTATCTAAAACTGGTAGGACTCCAAGGGCAAACCAATAACTATACCAGGAGCTCTTTTGGTCCGCTAAGTCCCAGGGACTTCCTTAATGCCCTGTCCATGTGTCTGTATGCGTTCCCTTAGAACCCTGGGTCTCAAATACTGTCTTCCTTGTTCTATGGCTAAGTCCCAAATGACAAAAGCCAAGAATTTGTTTTGAGCCAGGTCGGGGTAGTATTGAGTTCTAGGTCAAGCCCATTAAAGCCAAAATCCTGAGAGAAGGAGCAACCCTCTCATGTCCTGTGTTTTCAGAAAGACCCGAAACATTGATCTTACTAGTTTTTAATTGTCACTGACCACAGAATGGCCTGAGTCTGTTCATATTAACATTTACAACGAAAATGAAAAGGATCCTTCTCTGCCGGCCCTTTCTGTATGCTGTTTCTGGTTTTCAGTAGCTGAAGTTTTCCGTTGAGTTTCTTTTAAACGCCTACATGCAAACTAAAGAGCATTCAAGCTTTGGTGGGATATCACCCACAGCTGGAGTGATGGAGGAAGGGAGGAGGGTACAAGCCTCAGGTGCATCCTTCTCTTTCAAAAAAAAAATTGTTTTTAAAGCAAAAACCACTTAAGAAAACAAATTCCATCTGAAAGAGGCAAGATGTGTCCAGAGAAAGAAGGGAATGAATCTCTCTCCATTCCCTTCTCATCCGTTTCCCGTAGGAAACGTATATCAATTCATGTATAATCCAGATGCATAGGATGGGCAAATTTGAAACACGTTGGATGTTTCCTGTAGCCCTACATTTCTTATAATCACAGAGTGAAAGATTGTGAACCATGAACCGTGATGAGAAGCAGTGGAACAGTGTTGCAGCAATGGCTCCTCTGTTGGTGGTTAGGCCCTGTCTTGCTCTATTAAGCAAACACAGTTAATATAGATGAAAGGTAACCTTGATAGAAGTGAAAATTGAAACTTGAGTGGAAGGTAGCAAGCCAGGCACAGCTGCAGTTATACTTCCTCCTATGTGGCAACAGGAGCTGCACTTACTGGTGTTGTTTGGAAGGGATGTCGTTTTTTAAAATATCTTTTCTTCAGCGTGTTTTGGCTTTTAAAGTCTAACCCCATTGATGGGGGAGTGTGGAATATGATGGTAAGGGGCATATTAGACTTGATGTGTCAGACTGTGAGGCCAAATCCAAGCTCAGTGTTCTAAGCACAGTTAATCTGCTATTAACCGGCTGTGTAACTTTGGACTACTCACCAAAAACGTCTCTGATCCTGGATTTCCTTACCTGAAAATCAAGGGTTGGATTAGATGATCTCTAAATTCCCTTCGAGCCCTGAAATTCCATTGGTTTGTGATTCCTCATGGAGCATTACAATTTCCAGTTTCTAAGAATGAATTTTTTTTAAGTAAGCATTTATGCAGCGTTATACATATATGAAAAAATCCCCTGTAAATATTTACTGTTATTATATCAGGCAAATATTTAGGTTTTCTTGGTATCAGTACATAAATTTACCTTCTTCATTTCTTATGTTCTTCAGCTTAAGAGTGCTGCACCTCTTTTTGAGATAGTACCTGATCAGCCAACTCACTTTGACCAGCCCCACCTCTCCTATCCCGTCCTACAATTCTAGGACCTCGAGTTTAGCCCTCCCTAACTTGGGTATAGGTGCCCTTCCCCTTGCTTAGGTTGAGCTTCATTTACCTGTGTCAATGAAAATGACTCCTTAGAAGGTTATGTTAAAGGATTACTTCTCCTTTTATCTTTCTCAACACTATTTCACTAGTACTGCCAGCTTCCTCTACATTCAGTGCTCTCTCTTTATCGGTTCCGAGAGAGAGAGAGATAAGACTCATTTTAGCAGTTGGTATACATGGAAGGGGAAGAGGCAAAGCATGGCTTAAAATCAGAAAAAAACATGTTAACTATTCAACTCTCAGTCTTAGTGGCATAAATTGGATGCAATTGAAGAATTAAAGCAGCATTTTCTTCTTGAAGCCAAGGAGAACATCACCTTGCCTTGTAACTGCAACCACCAAAAAAGTACTAAATCTGAGAACCTTTCTCCTCCCCCGGTACTGGAGAAGAATTGCTCAAAATGTTTTTTTCATAGTCGCTTTGAAGAGTCATAGCTAAAATCTATTCTCTCTAATTTTCTGGATGGCCTAAAACACTGTCATCTCTTTGTGTGCGCGCGTGCGTGCGCGTGTGCGCATGCGCGTGCACGTGTCTGTGTTTTCCCCTGACTATGGTTCTGAATTCAAATAACGCGTGATCATCCTAATGGTATTTTCTTGTTTTGTGGATGTACAATATTGTTAGCTTCATTTGGTATTTAATTGTCAGTTGTGGGTCTCTGCTCTCTGAGCTGCTTTGATAGCTCCAAAACCAATCATTGTTCATTTCTTGCATTTTCCTCCCTGCAGATGATTCAATGAAAGTGAAAGATGAATACAGTGAAGGGGATGAGAATGTTTTAAAGCCAGAACCCTTGGGAAATGCAGAAGAGCCTGAAGTTCCTTACAGCTATTCAAGAGAATATAATGAATATGAAAACATTAAGTTGGAGAGACACGTTGTCTCATACGATAGCAGCAGGCCGACCAGTGGCAAGATGAACTGCGATGTGTGTGGATTATCCTGCATTAGCTTCAATGTCTTAATGGTTCATAAGCGGAGCCATACTGGTAAATAGTCTCCTTTATCCATTGTTCTGAAAACTGTCCTAATTCAACCACATGAGAAAAGAAGTGGTGGTATTTAAGACTTACTTTTGATTACTTTCATTGATTTTTGCTAAAATTCTGATGTATCTCTCCCTCTCTGTATTTCCATTTACCCAGTGATTTTTATTCCTGCTTCATGGTGCATTTGGCAAACATATTGCAAATGCTATGAATAAAAGAAGACTGTAGAGAGCACTGTGTTCTAGGTCAGCCACATATTTTTCTTCAGTTAATAAGTGGGAGTTAAATCGTGTGATATGCTTTTTAGGCGTCTTTCATATATTTTTGCATAACTTTTAAAAAAGCAGATCTCACTGTATTGAGTTCAAATTTGGTAGATGAAGGGACATAGCTTTTATTAACAATTTTAAAAAATTTATTTTCGGACAACAAAAAGGCAGTCAACAGAAATGCATACAAACATAACACTCCCAGTGAGCCCAATAGATTTCATCTGACATCGGATATGACGACTTTAAAAAGCATTTCTTGAATTAAAGAAAAAAAACGCTTCTGGCTCTTTATACCTTGTTAGGACTTCAGTCTGTGACTCTTTTTACAGATTGAGATTACATTCAAAAGGAATGCTAAGTAATGTAAAAACTTAAATCTAGAAAGCACTTCTAAAGCTACTCTTATTTTTTTGCTCTGATCCAAGACAAGATGCCTCAAGTAGCCTTGCTAGGTGAGTGATTTTTCTCTTCTGGAGAGAAGATTCCATAAGTAAGTCTTAGGCTTGCCTTGAAATACAGCTCCCATCTTATCCCAATATGAACAGAAACTATCTAAAAAATGAGCTTTTGCCATAGGCATCTAATCTGTGCATATGTTCCGCCACTTGCTGGGTGATCAGAAATCTCTTTTTTGTCCTTTTTAAAGGTGAACGCCCATTCCAGTGTAATCAGTGTGGGGCATCTTTTACTCAGAAAGGTAACCTCCTCCGCCACATTAAACTGCACACAGGGGAAAAACCTTTTAAGTGTCACCTCTGCAACTATGCATGCCAGAGAAGAGATGCACTCACAGGTCATCTTAGGACACATTCTGGTAAGTGAGAGCAGTGAGCATTCCATATCTAGTAAATGTGTGTTCCTCAGTGCCCATTGCGGAAACTAGAAAGAGTTAAGTGTGGAGGTTTTAATCCGTCACTCCGGTTCTGAAGGGTTACAACAGCAGAGACCTCTAGGGCTAATTGCACTTCCATTAAGGCATTAATTGCTCTCCGTCTGGCTCAATGGGGTTGATCATCTCCGTACCATCTTTGCGCCCCTAGAGAACATCACAGTCAGACAGGAAGAGCCTGCCCTATAAAAATGCTTTTTTAATTTTTGCAAAAAAAATTATAGCCATCAGTATTTTTATGGTAAACTTTATTAAAATATTATTTTCCTAAAAATATACACACATACTTTTCATTCAAAAGTCTGGATAAAGCAAATGATGTACTGTTTGTAAATTATGTAAAACTGTAAACTGGGTATGACTCATTGTTGGGGGTTAGTTTTGGCTAGTCTGGGCTAAATTGGGGAGTTTTGGCCATTCTGGTCTAGATTTCTTTTTTTGCATTGAGATATAATTGACAATATAACATAGTATTAGTTTTAGGTATATACGAGCTAAATTTCTTAAACCCAACTTTCTTCTTCATCAGCCTATTTATTTTTAGTCTCTAAAAGATGAGCAGCAGTAAGAATTCATAAAAAGCTATGTTCTGTCTTGATGTTTTCGCTCCTATTTTAACCACGGAAGATACATTTTTTTCAACATTTAGAATTTCCCTCCTAGAAAAATAAAACTGAGTTTATTTTCAAATTTGGGACCTCATGTTCTTGATGTTATCTGACAAAATTTTAATTGAAGAAAAAAAAAGCTTTGTTTTTATGTCAATCCACATTCTGCTTTGACGAAAACCCAGCCCCAAACCCGCAACTGGTCACAATGCAGAGACTAAGGATTAAACAAATCAGCCCCAACGAAACCCACCATGAGAGATCATAAGTGGCAAAAGAAGGGTTTCTTTTACAGCTCATTGTTCAAAGTAATGAATTACGACTGAGTTTGGTCCAAAAACTTAGAGTAGTTCTTTTCTGTTGCTTTTTCCAAGTAAGATCCAACAATAATAGTCATTTTTAAGACAGATTCTAGAAGACCCCAATTTATGCAGAAACTTAACATTCTTAGCCCTAACAGAGCTGCATTTATTTTAACTTGGGATTCCATAAGGATCTTTTAGTGCTTTAAGTCCCAAAGGCACTATTTTAAACCGAGCAAGAGGATTAGAAAATAAAAAAATCTCAGTCCCTAAAACTCTGAAAAATTCATGGGGTACATTTCATCGACAAGTCAGAAAGGCTAGCCCCGCACACAGAATTGAAGTTATTACTTACATAATTTAAAAAATAACTCATTTGGAGGAGTTAGGAGGTTAAAGGTGGCCTGAATTGTATGGATGAACTTTTGAGGAAACTTTTGCTTTATCTTAGAAGTTAAGATGAAGTCATTTTGGCAATTCCTTCTTATTTCTATTATTCAAAACTATCCTCAGGGGCTTCCCTGGTGGCGCAGTGATTGAGAATCCGCCTGCCAATGCAGGGGACACGGGTTCGAGCCCTGGTCTGGGAAGATCCCACATGCCACGGAGCAACTAAGCCCATGCGCCACAACTACTGAGCCTGTACTCTAGAGCCCGTGAGCCACAGCTGCTGAGCCCACGTGCTGCAACTGCTGAAGCCCGCGTGCCTAGAGCCCGTGCTCCGCAACAAGAGAAGCCACCACAATGAGAAGCCCGCGCACCGCAACAAAGAGTAGCACCTGCTCGCCGCAATTAGAGAAAGCCCGTGCGCAGCAACGAAGACGCAACACAGCCAAAAATAAGTAAATAAATTTAAAAAAAGAAAACAAAAACTATCCTTAGCTGGTTGGGTCAGTTTTTATTGATTGAGCCCAGACTTTGCTATAGCCACTGAGCAAGGACAAGCTACATTTATCGAAATATGCCAGTGCTCTAAAAAGACTGAATGACTAACTCCCACAAACTACAGCATTCTTTACTTACAGCCAGCTGGATGTCGCAGAATGTGGGATTTCTTCCTACTTCATTCTTTTTTTTTAAAAATATTTATTTATTTATTTATTTATTTATTTATGGCTGTGTTGGGTCTTCACTTCTGTGCGAGGGCTTTCTCCAGTTGCGGCAGGCGGGGGCCACTCTTCATTGCGGTGCGCGGGCCTCTCACTGTCGCAGCCTCTCTTGTTGCAGAGCAGAGGCTCCAGACGCGCAGGCTCAGTAGTTGTGGCTCACGGGCCCAGTTGCTCCGCGGCACGTGGGATCCTCCCAGACCAGGGCTCGAACCCGTGTCCCCTGCACTAGCAGGCAGACTCTCAACCACTGCGCCACCAGGGAAGCCCCCTACTTCATTCTTAAACCACACTAACCTCCTTGAAAAATAAAAAGTTCCTATTTTTATTTTTTTCCTGAAGAAGCAAGATTGGATCGGGAGCCAAAACACTATGCTCCATGATAGTCATTAAATCCAAATCCTTTCATTTGTGAAAAGACCCTATCCTTTCAAAGAATAACATGATAGTCAATCATAGGCCATAACCTTATTTCAGTTGACTAAATTTAAAAGTAATTGTAAGTGCACAAGTATCCAAATACTCTGGCTTCTCTCAGCAGTCTCATTCCTAGTGGACAGTTTTCACAGGGCCCCAATACACCATTTGTTCTATAACCCCTGAGGGTCACTGAGTACCCCTTGTGCTCTCCTTATAGTTGAGAAACCCTATAAATGTGAGTTTTGCGGCAGGAGTTACAAGCAGAGAAGTTCCCTTGAGGAGCACAAGGAGCGCTGCCGTACATTTCTTCAGAGCACTGACCTGGCTGAGACTGGTGAGTTCATGCAACACCCGTTCTGCACATGTTTAGTGAGCATCCGCTGTTCTAGGTGATAGGATACAATAGTAGACAAAAATACAAAAAATCCTGCCCTCCTGGAGTTTATATTTTCATAGGGAAAGACAGACTAGAAACAAAGAGAATAAGTACCCTACACAATAGAAGGTCGTAATTGCTACTGAGAAAAATAATGCAGGTACTGGGGGCTGATGGTAAATCAGGAAAAACATCAAGGAGCTGACGTTTTAACAGACTTAAAAGCATAAGGAGAGAGCCCTGCAGATAACTTGGAAATAGCAAGTGCAAAGGACCTGGGCCTTGAATTTGAAGAAGTATAGCTAGCCCTTTGTGGCTGGAACAGAGTGAGTGGTGGGACATGAGGCCAGAGAGGAAATAGGAAACCAGCTCTTATCAGGCCTTGTAGGCCATTGTAAAGACTTGGATTTTTCTCTGAGTGAAATTAAAAATCTTCAGAGGATTTTGAACAGAGAGGTGACGTGATTGGACTTCTCATTTGAAAAAAAAATCACTCTACTTACTACTGAGGATAGGTTGTATTTGGGATAAGACTAGAAATTGGGGAGTCCAGTTAGAAGGCCATTGCAAGAATTCAAGCAAGGAAAAATTGTGTCTTGGTAATGGTAGAGGTGGTACAAAGTGTTTTAACTCTATACAGTATAGTTTAAAGATAGAACCAACAGGATTTCTTAACAGATTGTTGTGGGATGTGATGAAGAATGCAGTTGCCGTTAACTGAAATGGTAAAGATTGAGGGTAAAGGCAGTGTGAGGGGTGGCTAAGGCAGAGTCCATTAAAACCAAAAGGATTTTCTTTGCGCAAGGCCGCCAGATCATGTACTTGTCAACTCATATGATTTATTGTGATGCTTATGTTTTGTTCTGGGAATTTCATATTTTATTCAGTGTTTTGAATTACATGCCTAGTGACAATTGGTTGAAACACTGGATGTCTTTCCATGTATCAGTTGTGGTTTTATTTCCTTTCATTCTTGAGTTGAAATAACCTGGAACTTTTTTGTGTCACATCTCTGCAGTTGTCCTTTGACCCATATAGTTGACCATCAGCCTGGTTCTGCAGCTTGGATTGCCTGATATTTTTATTTGTTTACTCGAACCAGTTGCTTATTTAGAGTAGGTATAAACCCTCGTGGGATTTGGTGTTTGACAGCAGTAGTTGCAATTGAATAGTTTGAACATTCTAAAACAGAAACATTACAAAAAAGTGACAGAAACAATGTGAAACTCAGGAAAAATGCAGTGCAAATCATGAGTAGTTTAACTGTACCCGTTTTGAGTGAGAGGAAACTTTTGTTTTAGATAAAGCCTATTTTATGGTGTTAGGAGCTGGCCAACTGAATTCTGTTGGTTTGCACTGCTTCTGCTTTTTATCCTGATGGCATCTTTAGTTTTATCAAGGAGTTGGATTTCCTCCTTATTTCTAAAAAGAAA
Organism: Delphinapterus leucas; assembly: GCF_059928025.1. NCBI lineage: Eukaryota > Metazoa > Chordata > Mammalia > Artiodactyla > Monodontidae > Delphinapterus > Delphinapterus leucas. The sequence goes on along the minus strand of NC_143147.1, from coordinate 49,624,958 downwards.
TGTTTACTCTTAAAAAAAAAAAACTTGGGTTTTGACGTCTTAAAGCAACATGCTTAAGGTTAGTCAGGCAATACCTGGGCATCTTTACTTGACGTTCCATTTCAGACAATAGACAAAGCTCTTAATGTGAGAAATTCTCAAGTTATGAAAATCTATTATATTCCAAATAGAATCATCGGTATTTAAAGCAAGAAGGATTAAAGAGAGCATTTAATCCCACCTGTTCATTTTATTTTATTTTTTGACATCTTTATTGGAGTATAATTGCTTTACTATGTTGTGTTAATTTCTGCTGTATAACAAAGTGAATCAGCTGTATGTATACATATATCCCCATATCCCCTCCGTCTTGTGCCTCCCTCCCGCCCTCCCTGTCACCTGTTCATTTTAGAGGTGAGGATATTGAGACTCATCAAAAATTCAGTGACTTACTTAAAAATCACTAGAACTTTTGTTGTTTTCATGATTAGCTATTTTTTTTATTTTCAAAGACATATTGGGACATAATTCACATACCATTAAACTCACCCTTTTAAAGTGTACAATTCAGTAGTTTTTAACATATTCACAAAGTTATACAACCATCACCACTCTAATTTCATAACATTTTTGTCACTCCCAAAAGAAGCCCTGTACCTATTAGCAGCCACTCCTGTTCCCCCTCTCTCCAGCCCCCAGCAACCATTAATCTACTTTCTGTCTCTGTGGATTTGCCTATTCTGAACATGTCACGTGAATAGAATCATATAATGTGTAGCCTTTTATGTCTGCCTTCTTTCACTCAGCATAATGTTTTCAGGGTTCATCCACGTGGTAGTACTTCATTCCTTTTTATGGCTGAATAATATTCCATTATATGGATTCATTGCATTTTATCTATCCATTTATCAGTTAATGGACATTTGGTTTTTTTCCCACTTTTGGAAAAATGGCTTAATTAGCTATATATATTTTAAAGGTTATGTATTATCTAGTTAGCAAAAGTAGAGTAACACACATACTAATAGGCACATACATATGCATATATGTCTTGATTGTCCTGGAAGCAGGGGAAAAATTGAGTAAAATATCCTCTATGAACAGTAAGTTCAAAATTACTGATTTTGAAGTAAGGTTACCACCTTCCTTCCCATTCCCATGACCTTTTTTAGGAATTTCATATTAGAAAAGTATCAAAAGAAATGTTTTCACTATCTTCAGTGGTATAAGGCGATTCAGGAAATACTGAAATACGGAGGTTGAGTTAATTTGCATTTCATAGGCTGGTTTGATGGATCCATGCAACACACTTCAAGTCTCAGCAAAAAAATAAAGGGTCAACTAAGTCAGCAACTTTTGATTTTTTAAAAAAACAAATATGTCGTTATGGTGGTTTCAGGTTAGAAAATGTATAAAGTCACAGCTTAATCAAATATAATAAATACTGCATGTCCTGTCTATCTTTGATATTTCAAATAGTTCTCATGATTTTTCCTGAAATCCAAAATATAAAGAATGTTTACTCAAACACAAGCCAATCCTTTAATTATTGCCACAGCTCCCTACGTGGTTTCCATTTCTGTTTCCTTCTTAAAATTGGGAGTCCCAGTCTGGACACAGTGCTCCATTTTGAGCCTGACCAATATAGTGTCACCAGCGGTACCTCCCTAGCTTTTATTTTATTTTTAAATTTATTTATTTTATTTATTTATTTTTAGCTGCGTTGGTTCTTCATTGCTGTGCCCGGGCTTTCTCTAGTTGCAGCGAGTGGGGCCCACTCTTCGTTGCAGTGCATGGGCTTCTCATTGTGGTGGCTTCTCTTGTTGCAGAGCACGGGCTCTAGGTGTGCAGCCTTCAGTAGTTGTGGCATGTGGGCTTAGTAGTTGTGGCTCACGGGCTCTAGAGCGCAGGCTCAGTAGTTGTGGCACACGGGCTTAGTTGTTCCAAGGCATGTGGGATCTTCCCGGACCAGGGCTCGAACCCGTGTCCCCTGCATTGGCAGGCGGATTCCTAACCACTGCGCCACCAGGGAAGCCCCATCCCTAGATTTTAAAGTGATGATGCTGCACTGTGGATGTGGCACTTATTCATCAAGGGCTTATTGTAAATTGAAGTGCAGCCTAGAGTGAGAGCCAAGCCTTGGGACAAACCTGCCCCAGTCAGGAAGCAGGTCTTTATGGAAGCAGAACAAATGAATAGGCCTTGGACTGGAGACCAATCTGCAAAAGAAGGTCGTGTTGGGCAACAGGACTTCTGGCCTTGCTAATCATTTTCTTTTGTTCAGATAGCATGCGTTGGATTCTCATGTGCCAGGCTGTGTGTCAGAGCTGTTTATAAAGATGAGTGAAGGTTAAGCCCCTACCCTTAAAGTATTCACAGTCCAACAAGGGACCGGGTACTTGATCTGTTAATATAAAGATCTAATAGAGATACATGTGATAGTGTTACTTCAGTCCAAGTTTTTATACCAGACATCATCAAGATACTCTAATCCTGTCTTAATGGAGTATATATGAAAAGAAGAATGAATATAGACGATCACAGATTTCATTTTCTCATTAGCTTGATCCTTATTCCAGAAAGGGACTAACAGCTGGTATAGAGATTCATTTAGCCTCATTTCACACAAATTATGAATACTTGGAGTGGGACATATTTTTGTATGACAATGAGTTCTAGTAATAACAAGATTTTTAAACTAATTGAATAATTATATTTATTTATGAATCTAGGAGTCAAAACCTTTTATCTTCATTCTCATTGTTGCGGTTGAGATAATACAAGTATGAGAGTTTCAGAATAAATTTATATTTTTACCAAATAGCAGTCCAAAGAAAAAGCTTAAAGTGTTTTAAACGTCTCTTTTCCCAACAGATTATTAGAAAATCAATACTAACTCAACAAGTAGTATTCATTCTACTTGCTCAAAAAGGCAACAGTTTTATGTAACTTTTTTGTTAGAACCTGCCTTGCTCTTTGATAGCAGTCTCTTGTTAGACAATTCTTATTGCATAATAACACCCCTTTGTTCCACTCTCCATCAGTTACTGGCTGACCACACCATAGAAGAAACAGGAAGAAATGCCTCTTATTTGAGATCCATTTAACACTTCAAGATCTAATGAAGGATTTTGAACAAAAACAAAAACACAACGAATTATATAGTTAAATCTGCAATCACTTTGAAATAGAAATGGCATCATGCAGTTAGCTAAAACCCAGACAAACTATTAATATTTTTGCAGAGATTAAAGGTAGTAACCTATTTTGTAATTTTGACTTCGTATGAGTTTTATTATTTATTTTTTCAACATGTCATTAAAATCATTTTGCTAATGAAAATGGGTATATCCACTATATACTAGTAGGCACGTAACATGAAGGGGAATTGACCCCGAATTATAGTCCTACTCCCACTGTGCTCACTCATGAACCAAGTGTGCAAATTGTCCCTTGCCACCGTCCCATATTCCCCACACCCACCCCTTGCAACACTAAACTGCCAAACACCACCCAGGAACGGATTTCCTATTTCGTCATTTAAACCCATTATCTTGTTCCCTTACTATCTTGCCAAACTGGTTTCCCTCCACTTACATTCTGAGATGTGATGTGGCAAGATAACAAGTCTAGACTATTTGTATAAATAGACAGTTGGGTCTTAAAGTTGAAGCAGAGGACCAAACGCCAAGTCCTCTTTTTTCTTTTCCCCCTTTCAGTGTACTGCCTAAACTCCTTGTAATCCCAAAGAGATTGGCTTGACTCCAAAGCATTTCTTTGTGTTTTAAAGGGTGTTCGTTTAGTACAGCAGCTGTCCAACAACTGCAAGGCACAAGACTGAGAGTTTGGGAAAGAAAATGAGAGTATACCATAGTCAGTTGAAACTTTAGCCTTTGCCTAACTTGCCAATTAGAAAACACAGTTAACTCAGTAAAGATGAACTTAATCTCTAGAGTGTGTTCACATGTACAATGAGGATTGGGATCTTGGAGCTGATATTTTGCATGAATGACCCTGTGGGTGGGTGTGGGTAGATGGCAGCCCTCTAGATTAGTAGTTTCAGAGGATTCCTTTCAATCCAACCAGAGTTGTGGAATATGGGAAAGTCTCCACCCTTGCCTCAAATTATCAGTCTCTCCATAAACACTCCAGAATTTTATCTTTTTAAATGTCAGGCATTTGGTCACTGATTTCCAGAGTAAGATTTACCTAGAAATGACTGTCATGACAAGCTTGGTGAGTAACCAGGGATAAAAGATGATGTTATCTCTGAAGGTTGCCATTTAGTGACATGCCCCAATTATGTTATTTAGGTCAGTGTATCCCCGCTTTAGCCTCCTTCCAAATATAGTGTGTATAGAGTATGTGTCCTCAGAAAGATGCTTGTGGTAATTGATGGTGGCTTTGGTAAAATGTAGGGAGATGCTGAGAGCCGAATGGGAAAACTAAACTGGCAGCATAATGCTTGCAGCAAGTACTGGGACTGACGAACAGATCTCCGGGTAATGATGGGGCCGTTGGCGGAGTAACTAAAAGACTTAATAAGAGCAGTGGTAAAATGGGGATAAAGTTAAAAATTCCCAAAGTACTGTTTTTCATTCTTGTTTTACTATAAATCTTTTTTGATAATAACTACATGGGGTAGGCATGGGGGTGGGGGAGGACCTTACCTGGCTTTAATGCTCTCAAAGTTGCTGGAACCAGAATGAATGTTCCTAGTCAACGCACAAACTTAGCTGCCTCTCTGATGCTTCTAAGAAAAAGCCTCCTTCTAACAGCCTCAGGAACTTATTTCAAATCCCAGGCCTTTGTCTTTCATCTCTCTGCTCTTGGGGCTCTGGGTAGTGCCACATCTGGTGGTGGTTTGTGTGAAAGGAAATAATATGTATAATAGTTTCCTGTTTGGTCATTTAAACCTATCCCTGTGCTGGACAGAATTTAACCCACTTCACTCAACAGCAGTGTTCTGTCACTAAAGTGCCCGTTATTTACAACGATTGGTCAGCTAAAGTCGCAGTGCTTTACCACTGGCCCCAAAGCTGCCCAGTTCCCTTATTCGGACCCTTATTGTTTTCATTTACACAAATAGTGTTGTTATAGCTTAAACTGAAGGCTGGGATTTATTTCTTTAGAGCATAGAATTATTTTTGATAAGAAACTCACAAAGTCTAGTAAATATGGTCATTGTCATCATTCTCTTCTCTTATTCATTTTTGGAGCCATTATTCTTGAATTTTTAAAACACTGAGCTTTATAATTTATTGTGTAATGACTGTCAAGGAGTTTTAAAAAAAACAGAACCAAAACCGTGCCAATAATAAAATGAAAAATATTTAATACTTTGAATTCTCTCTTTCTGATTTGGCTTTGGTCTCCCACCCTGGCCATTCTTGATAGTCTTGCCCTTGAGGTCTTTCTTTCTATCTATCTATTTATTTATTTATTTTTGGCTGCGTTGGGTCTTCATTGCTGCTCATGAGCTTTCTCTAGTTGTGGCGAGTGGGGGCTACTCTTCGTTGCAGTGCACGGGCTTCTCATTGCGGTGGCTTCTCTTGTTGCAAAGTACAGGCTCCAGACACGTGGGCTCAGTAGTTGTGACTCACAGGCTTTAGAGCACAGTCTCAGTAGTTGTGGCGCACGGGCTTAGCTGTTCCGCGGCATGTGGGATCTTCCTGGACCAGGGATTGAACCCCGTCCCCTGCATTGACAGGTGGATTCTTAACCAGTGTGCCACCAGGGAAGTCCCTTCCTTGAGGTCTTTTTTTGTCTTTCATTTACTTCAGAGATGGCCAGTTTTATTCTCTCTGGGCATGTCCATTTACGATACTGAATATCTGAGAGACCATGGAACTTGTGACATTTTTTCTGTATATCGGAATCTCTTCACACAGCAAACTCTTCAGCTACAGAATGAGCACTGACAATTCCTAAATCTGTGTATGTATTTGGGGGAAAAAAGTCCATTCTGTAAAAGTCATCACTTGCTTTTTACTCTAGTCACTTAAGCTGATTTTTCAATTTCTTCTTCCTTAGAGACATTAGGAATGTACAGATACTTCATTTTAGCTTGGACACCCTGAAATGCTTATGATAAAACAGAGGGAAATGTTGGTAGCATCACGACATGTTTGCTTAGGGCAGGGGTGAACAAAACTATGACCCTCAGGCCAAATGTAGCCAGCGGCCTATTTGTGCACAGGGGTTTTTACATTTTTAAAGGTCAAGGAAGAACCAAAGAATATGGAACAGAGACTGTACATGTCCCACAAAGTTTAAAATACTTACTATCTATCTGACCCTTTACAGAAAAAGTTTACTGATCCCTAGCTTTGGCTAGCATCATGTGTTAACATTTAAAGCCTTGTATTTAGAGCAGCTGGTATCTCTTTGAACTTCAGACATAAACTCTTATTGGGTATTGCCTGATGTACCAGACTAAATTGTACTATATTTATTCCAATTTACTATTTAGTTGATTCGATGTTGGCACTATTTATATATTCTTCTAGCGGTTCTCAATTCTTGCAGCATCTTAAAAATCATCTGGAGAGGGGCTTCCCTGGTGGCGCAGTGGTTGAGCGTCCGCCTGCCGATGCAGGGGACGCGGGTTCATGCCCCGGTCCGGGAAAATCCCACATGCCGCGGAGCGGCTAGGCCCGTGAGCCATGGCTGCTGAGCCTGCGCGTCCGGAGCCTGTGCTCCGCAAGGGGAGAGGCCACAACAGTGAGAGGCCCGCGTACCGCAAAAAAAAAAAAAAAAAAAAAAAAATCAATCATCTGGAGAGCTTTAAAAGTGCTGTTGCCGGCCTTCCCTGGTGGCGCAGTGGTTGAGAGTCCGCCTGCCGATGCAGGGGACGCGGGTTCGTGCCCCGGTCCAGGAAGATCCCACATGCCGCGGAGCGGCTGGGCCCGTGAGCCATGGCCGCTGAGCCTGCGCGTACGGAGCCTGTGCTCCGCAATGGGAGAGGCCACAACAGTAAGAGGCCCGCGTAACGCAAAAAAAAAAAAAAAAAAAAAAAAATGCTGTTGCCTAGGCCCCTACACCAGAGATCCTGATTTAATTGATCTGAAGGGGGGCCTGGGCATGTGTGTCTTCTATGCTCTTAAGGTGATTCTAATGTTCAGGCAGGTCTGAGAACAACAGACCTATACCACTTAAAGGTCTATTTGTGGATTGACAATTGGACCATATTCTTAGGCGGTTTTTATTCACATTTTTCATTAGAAATATAATAAAGATGCATTATACAAATTGTTCTTTAATTTCAAGACAGAAGTGTTGCTCAGGGAAATTTTAACTGAGACAGTTTTGAAATGTGAAGAGCATATGAAACAGATAATGCAGAGACCAGAAAGATATAATTTAAAAGACAGGAACTGAAAGGAGCATGCTGGAAAAAAAAGAAAAAGAAAAAAACACTCAGAATTTCAATACACAAATCACTGAGTAGATTTCTCGCTGTCTGGGTAAGTGTATCTATTTTCAAAAGTGCTATTAACATAAACATAGCAGTAAATCTGGGGCACCGGCCTTTTTTTTTTCAAAGTTGTTAAGAAGAATTATATCAGTCTGCAGGTGTCACATGCAGTTACTCAGAATCAGAAAGAAGGCTGATCGGGGGTTAGAAGATCTCCATCTATCTATCTTTTTGCAACCAACCACGTCCAGGCTGTTTATTTAATACTTCCTCTTGCTAATGAAGGTACTGGTTGGGGATGGGTTGGGCTTTCCCATGTCGGCATAAGACTGCAAGATTTGAATGTGCCCTGGTGTTGGCTTCACTGACCACAGCAGGTAACCCAGGCAAGAATCTGAGCAGTAATAACAGGTAACAACAGAGTTTGCATCAGACCTCTGACACTTTTCCTTCCAGTTTATTTCTTTTTCTCTCCATTTGTCAACGTGTTCTTTTCCCTCTTCTTTTTTCATTTTTCCAAACCAGCAAGTGCGGAGGCAAGACACATCAAAGCAGAGATGGGAAGTGAAAGAGCTCTCGTTCTGGACAGATTAGCAAGCAATGTGGCAAAGCGAAAAAGCTCAATGCCTCAGAAATTCATTGGTAAGAATACAACCCTTTTTCCTGCTGCTGTTAGCAGGTAGTTTGAATGAGATAACATAGGATGCTTACTACACAGGCCCTTCCTAGTTTAACCTCTGTTAAAATAAGGTAATTGATTTTCCATTGTACAACTTTTACTCTTCAGGATTCATTGTGGTAACTAGAGCAAATGATAAAATATTTTAACTAAAGAATCTTAACTACTGAAGATGGGATTATTTGGTATCCAATTTCTTAAATGAAGTTGGTGTTAAAAATGCTGTTCCTTCCTCTTTATTCCGAATGACATATGTTCCATGGGAGAGTTTGTGCAATTGATACCAGTAAGATGTTCAAGATAGCATTTTTGTAATCTTTTGCAACTATGTTTTACAACTTGGTTCCCTTATCACGCTCAAACTTTTTTCATGCCCTAAAATGTATTGCCATATTTTCTTGAATTTGATTGAGAATTGGTTTTAAGAGAAAGTGGTTGGGAATGCATAGATTTAAATAACAAGGTTTGATTTAATCATTTGTCTTACTGGAGTTAATTTTTATACCATTGGTTTTCACATTGTCAAAAAATACAGCAAGAATGAGATGGCTAAGAAATAATTATGTCCATTAAAGTGTTAGGACTGCCAAATGGCAGAAATATTGTGTTGAATTCTCCCAGATGTTTACATAAATGTGACTATGATATTTTAAATAGATTTGTATTTGTGAAGTAGGCAGCTGAATTGAATGTATTGGTTTTGCTATAAATTGAAAGTCGGTGATATTGAACAAAAATAGTTATCACACGAAAATAGACCTCCCTCAACACCAGTAATATTTTAGAAACCTGTCAGTCTGTTTTTCCAAAGCTACTTGCTGCTGCTGTTGATTTCTTACTTCAGTCCTTTTGTGTTTATTCTTTTCAATAGCTTTTACAGATATCAGGTGCCTGCCTGGTTTTTAAATCTGGTTAAATTTTATTCTGGTCTAATTAGTTTTTTAATTTTATGTGAATTATAGAGATATATTGAAAGAACCCATATATTTCAAAGCTACCTAGCTTGTTTTTGTTTTTTTTAACATCTTTATTAGAGTATAATTACTTTACAATGGTGTGTTAGTTTCTGCTTTATAACAAAGTGAATCAGCTATACAAATACATATATCCCCATATCTCCTCCCTCTTGCGTCTCCCTCCCACCCTCCCTATCCCACCCCTCTAGGTGGTCACAAAGCACTGAGCTGATCTCCCTGTGCTATGCGGCTGCTTCCCACTAGCTATCTATTTTACATTTGGTAGTATTTATAAGTCCATGCCACTCTCTCACTTCGTCCCAGCTTACCCTTCCCCCTCCCCGTGTCCTCAAGTCCATTCTCTACGTCTGCGTCTTTATTCCTGTCTTCCTAGCTTGGTATTTATACTTATTTATTTTATGTTGTTTGACTGAGAAGTTATTGTATTCTTTTAGTCACTTTAAGAATAAACTGTGTCAGACTAAAGTTGGTGAATTTCATTTCAGAGAGACCCTATCCTCTTTACCATCTTCCCCCTCCTTGGTGAGAAATGTCAGGGGGCGTGTGGTGACTTCCATATGGGGTTTAGGCACAGTGGACCAATTGTGATTCCAAGACGTTATCTTAGAGCATTGCTCATACCTCTTTTGAGCTGTACTTATGTGAAGAGGTTCTGACTGGCGTACAAAAGGAAGCTTGGATTGTTATTCTATGCCATGAGTGTAATTTAATTTGGGGGATGTTTTGGCTGTAGAAATGGCTGCAGCTGATATGGGTGGGGAGAAACATGGGGAGAAATGGGAAAGAAAAAAAATGTAAAGTGACTTAATTTCAATCCAGTTATGGTCAATGCATGTTGGTCTAAGAGAACTAAAATATGAGAGAAGGTACTTAGTCCACATAGTTGCCCTAAACCTGTCCTTGAGCTAAAGCCCTACTTAATAAGATAAAAGTTGCTTCGGTATCTTCATGGGTTTAAAAACACATGTTTCACATGTCCAAGTCCATGCCATTTTGCTTATTGCATAGGGGATCCATTCCATTTGTTTATTACCATTGTGACCAGAGGATTTTCACTCTTTCATTTCCAGACTCAGGAGAGGTGCTGATCTTGTAGGTACTGATCTCTGTCATCTTCTGAACCATCATGTTCTCTCTGAGATGGAATCAGGAAACCCAGTAGAGTTAGCTCTTGATTTGAGCTGAGGTAGCAACTTCTGGACTTTGGGGCCCTGAATAGCTGGGGGAATTTTTGTTTTTTTTATAAATTGTGGTAAAGTGCAGTAGGAAGAGCACTGGATTAGAAGCCAAAAGACTGAGGTTGTGATTCCAGTTCAGTCATTTCTTAACTGTGTATGTTTAGACAAATCACGTAACCTTTCTGGGCCTCTGTTTACTCACCTGTGAAATGAGTAGACCGAACAGGTGATGAAGTGATCGAGAAGGTCCCTCGCAGCTCTACCATTCTGTAAGTCTGCAAGATGAATTATAAAAGGCAGCAATAATGAGCACCACTTTTTGTTTATAAACCTATATGTATAACTTCAGATAACTTTTTTCTCAAGGTTGTACAGATATGGTATGTTATTTTATGTTATAAACCATGGTATATAATTTAGGAGGTTTTTTTTTAGGAAGATGTCATTTAATCTGAGAATCTATAAAACAGCTGCATTAGTTCAACATTTATGTATTTTACTTAGTACATTACTACTTATTCATTTGCTCTTTCGTCCATTCATTTATCATGCAAATGGTTACAGAGCTCCTGCCATGTACGTGATATTCTTGTTCCTGAGCACTGTTCTAATCCTCTAGCATTAGCTTATTCCCTGAACCTTAAGAGATTTTTTCAAAACTAAAAGAAACCCCTTCAATCATTTAACTGAATCCACCTTTTGATAGAAAATAGTAATATCAAGGGGAAAATAAAGGAACATTATGACACTGTGCAGTATATGGGATGAAGTGATATAAAACATATGGGGCTAATGTCTCCCCTCCTTCTCTTCTCTCTCCTATATTTCCTTTCCAAGGCATCATTTTCTGAAAAGATTCAGCTGCCAGGGAAATGGCAATGGGTAAAGTGTGAAGGAAGAATGAGTCACTCCCTTTAATCCTTGTTGACAGTTGCACAGCTTGGCTTCCCTGACCTCTTGAACTATGAGGGTAAAGGTGAAATTATACCATCAGGTCAGCCTGTTACTTTCCTAACAGGCTTGAGATAATTACCAGTAGATAGCATTTTTCATCCATTAGAGATGAACTGAGGACGAGGGATGGATTGGATTAAGTCTAAATGCATTTAGAAACACAAAAACATGCCTCTGTTGAAGAGTAGGAGAAAAATGAAATCTCTTTTTTCCTAGTTCTCCAAGAAATTTTGAATCACTTTCTATAAAATAGGAAATAAACTGACACACATTCATTAGAAATCAGCACCTTTACGTCATCAAAATAATTCTTTTTAGTTGTTCTTTCCAAAGGACAAGAAGACCTTACTTTTAGCACCTAAGCCCTTTAGGGATTGTCTTTTTTCTGAATCTTATTCTCCTGTTACAAACTTGCTTGACTATGCTTCTAACTAGGCCATCTTCAAATACTTGGCTCAAAATAGAGGCCAGATTTCTCTCCTGAAGGGAGGAGGAAAATGACTACATTTCTGCATATTTCTTTCTCTGATTTTCATTCTTTCTCCAAAAACAGATGTGTTATTTAGACCAAAGTGGTTACCATAGCATCTCCCTATTTTTTTTAATTTCATGTATTACTTTATTAAAGGAAGTTTTCATGTTGAAAAGAACATGAAAAAAGATCTCGCTCACCCCCCCGGTAAACATGTTGTGAGGTTTTGACACTTCAGCAAACACTGTCGGTTCTCCCTGTGAAGTAACTAATGAGAAATTGTCTGCTTTGGTTAACAGAGCAACAGGAAGCAGTTTTAATACCTGTTTCTAAAAGCAAAAAGTATCTTCTCCCATCCCTTCCCAAAGGGCCAAAATCCCTAATCCTATAAGCATCAAAAGTCATAACGTTTTTGAGCTTGAAGGGATATTAGGAACCACCCAGTGAAGTTCTTTTACTAAGGAGGGAAGGGGGAAGGGAAAGATGGAGAGATGCAGCTAGTAGGTGACAGAGCAGGGCCAGAGCCTGGGTCTATAAAGTGCTGCAGTCCAAGGCCCTCCTCCCCCAGAAAGTCACCCAGAGCAGTGCATGTCATGTGTGCTACACAGGAGCTTTGGAAAGGGAAGGGTCTAGTCATTGAAAGCTGGTGGAAGAAAAAGCCTTGAAGAAGGGCAGTCATTCTCTCTTAAGGGTGTGTTTTTTTCTTGAGAAAAGATCTGTGGTGACTCCATCAGGGCAGATGACAACCAAATAGCACTTCACGGTGACTCACAGAGGACAAAGGCTTCTGCAGCAACAAAATGTGGTTTCCAGCTCAGTTTTCCTCTCTGCCACCCCCATGGCTCTCTCTGTTCTCTCTCCTCCTTCCTGCTTCTCGTTCTGTGGCTTCCTACCCTCTGCCTTCCTCCTCCTGGAAGAGGTGTTATAGCCACTTCAGTCTCATTTAGATTGAGATCAGAGCCATTGTCATCATCAGATATTCCATTTACCCTGATTACCTGCCCTTTTTTGGGGGGAGGATATGTGCTTGGAGTACGAGTAATCGATGATACATGGGAAATTGTATGAAGGCATCAGCAGATACAGTTAAATGACTTGAAGAAATTTAAAGGCTTAAAGAAAACCCCAGTATTTCACATTATCCCATCATGATGACTGTAACCTCAGAATTGTTATTTTTCTAATGTTCAAATAATTTCTCCTCCTCTTCAAAAAATCTTTCAATGGCTCCCCATCAGAATAAAATCCAAACCACCCAGGCGTTCTGAGTCTCTCACAATCTGTCTCTAAGTTATCTTTTCTGAATGTATCATTTCAGCCGACTAATCTTTTAATTCAGCCAATAATGAACTACTCCCACTTCTTTGTAATCCTTCTTTCCATGCTCACTGTCTGGAATGCCCTCCCTCCCATCTGCCCCCTAAACCTCCACGTGGTCTACATTCCCATACGTGCCTGAATTCTCTCTCTTCTCTGTTCTCCCTCTGCACTCAAGGCGAGTTTAACAGTCTGCTTTTTGTGATGTGTGTAACTGTCCCCACCACCACCACTACTACCACCTCAGATTTCAAGGAGACTTTAGAGGAGAGGATAGATTAATATTTGTCCCATGTTACGTGGCATATTTGAGACATGGTCCGTATTTTTCTCTCTCCACTCTCTTGGCTACTCTATACTTTGTTCCACCACATAGTATTAAGGATACTAATTTGTAATGAAATTGTGTACATACTACATCTCCTCCTGGATTGCAATGAAGTTTGTATTCTTCAAAACACTTAACATGGTGTGAGGCAAATAACAATAATAATGACAATAATAATAATAATAGATCTACCACTTATTGAGTGCTTACATGTGCCAGTACTCTGTTAAGCACTTTATGGACATCATGACAACTCTGTTCATCACAGAAATTTCTTGAATGCATGCTACTGGTCCATATGCAACAAAGCACAGTTGCGTTTCTACTGCCTATGGGAACCATCCCAGCAGAGAATCTGAAGTCATTGCTAGTGGTGGGGTTGTGCAGCCATGGGCGAGGTAGCAGCCAGGAAACAGCAGTTAATGCTCAACCATATCCTGAGGTATATGGGCCCTTGGATCACATCCTGGTTCTCCATTTACCAGCTGAGCAACCTGAGCAAGTTAATCAACCCGTTTGTGCTTTAGGTCCTTCGTCTGACTAAGAGATGATAATTCATCTTAGGTAAAGTGAGACAATATGCAAAGTACCTAGGACAGCACTGGGTATATAGTAGTGGCTCAATAAATAGTAGCTATTCTTCTTGGTATTATATATAAGGCACAGTGCTCGGTACTGTGAAGTAGAGAAGTAAACAGGTTAGAGTAGTGGATCTTGTCCCTCCATCCCAAAGGCAGAGGTCTAAATCCACATGCTCAGCTAAGGTCCCTTTTAGCTTTAGGCTATGATTCTGTACTTTCAAGTTGGCACTTAGAAGCCAACAACCATATGCCCTCACCACATTGCAGCAATTCAGGTCAGGCAGTTGCTCAGTTCAGAGTTACCAAAGCCCAGATGGTAGGGATGGACACCTTTAAAAGGGATCACAGGTAGGGAACGGCCCAACCAAGTAGCCTTGGTTTCTAAACTTAGGACCTGTTGTCGCCATTTGTATTATCATTGGAAGAAAACCTCTAATTCAGCCCGAAGCTTCTCTCATTAATCACTCAGACGTGTGTGGTACGATTTTGACTAGAAGCTGGACTAGAAGCTCTGTGCAGGTTTGGGAGCAGTTACACTTTTGTGGTTTGAGTAACCTTTCTTATGAGTGTATTACTAAAGAAACGTGAGCTGTTGGCTTTTCAATTACTGTAGCTTACCCCTTCTGAGTTTCACACACATTGAGTCATCGTGTCTACAGGTGACTGATAGTCATCTGCACTAATCAAGTTACCGTAACTCGGAGATGAGGGGACCTGATGAGTGCAGGTTGCGTGCACGTGAAGATCTGAGGCTCTCCCATCTTCTTAACAATGAACAGTGGTCTGCGTTAACCACAGAACTCAGTCACATATTTCCACTCATCCAGGGGTTGATTTTCCTCTTATTGTTTTGCCTCTTACGACTTCAGCACTCAGCTGTTTTCTGACATGTGCTGCAGGTGGATAGATTATGAAATTGTAGGCCTAGTTAAGTAAAACCAACTCTTGGGAGAAGAGAGAAAAGCAGAGCTTGTGATGTGCCTGCCCCACCTCGGAAGCTTTCTGGAGTCTCTCTGTTAGGCGAAAAGATTAAAAAGATTTCCAGGGACCCCCGGTATTTGGGGAACTGAGTAGAGCCAACCACACTGGAAAATCATCAGTAACCTTGAAAAGGCCAGGGAACAAAGTTCATCACTTCTGTGTCACTTTCAGGGGAATGAATATTTGTGACTTTAGACAGCTTTCATGTCCTCAGTCTCGTTCTTCCAAACAGCTCTAATCAGAGACTTATCCAATCTGGCAGTTGAAAAGAAGAACCGTTGATTACTTTGGCAAAGGTCTACGTTTCTGTTCCTTTTTATTGAGTTGCCAAGGTACGGTGATTTTCTGTGCATATTTTTTCTCTCAGGTATTTGTCTGGAAACTGTCAGGTTGGCCTTAAGGTAGTGGGGATACAGGACAAATCTATCTGATTAGATTGGATCTTTTAGCAGGTCTTCTTGTCTCCAGTTTCTCACTGTTCTGGTCCATCTTACACATTGCTGTTACATTAATATCCTGAAAATAACATTTTGACCACAAGCATCTCTTGCTCAATGCGGTTTGTAGAGGTTTGCCGTTTGTCCAAATCTAAACCCTACGGTTGGTTATTCAGAATGTCCATCATTTGGTCCCACCACGTGTTATCTTTTTTCAGTATCTCCTAAAATGTTGGAGGCAAAGTGCCAGGAGGCTCACAGAGCATTTGAAAACCTTGATCCACATGGCAAGAAAGTTATTTTCTTTTTAGTTCTCTTTCAATCTTCCTGATTATACCAAGGAGAAAGATTTAGACGTAATTAGATGTTAATTGTCTTCAACACTAATCACACACTTGGTAATCTCTATTTTTAGCAAAGAGAGAGGGGATCTTTGTCTCCAGGTACTTACAGTATCTGATCAAACTTTAATTTAATTGTCTTTATTTTTCATGGTTACCTTATATTTGTGGCAAGTGATTCTGGTTTTCTGTTTATGTTAGTGATATAAAGTTTCCTTAAAAAAACAAATTTCTTCAGCAAAAAAAGAAAGGAAGGAAATGCGAGCTGATTCAAACAAAATTAAAAACCCTAACATTTACCAAGTGCTTTCTATGTGCCAGGCACTGTTCTAAGCGCTTACCAATTGAGGTAGGTACAATTATTACCCCCATTTTACGTGAGGACATGGAGCCATAGACAGGTTAAGTAACTTACCCAAGGTCACACAACTAGTCATGATGAGGCAGCATCGAATCCACACCATCTGACTCTAGAGTTCGTGCTCTCAACCACCACACCACCCTGGGGTATGAATATTGCGGAATGTGGAGGGCTGAGTGAAGTTTGAGAAATATTTTCTTCCACACTTCTTGATATTTTGCTCTAACCAGACTCTCTTACCCCTCCCAGCCCATGTCTTGGACGGTCCCACGTGTCTGTCTTGATTCATGCTCATCCCTCAATTAGGATATCTCTTCTACGTCTCTGAAAATCTAAGTCCTACCAGTTCATCAAGACCCTTCTCAAAATTTAGGTTTTCCAAGAATGTTTTCCCTTCCACAAGTACTCCTGAATTTTTTGCGTTCCCATAACACTTAAATATACAGTTTGTATATTTACAAACCACCCTGCCCTTCCCTTTTAATTCTTTTTACAGAAGACACGTCACCCTCCCTGCTTAAACGCCTCAAACATGGCATTTAAAATAAAATCAAAAGCTTCCATAGAGCAAGGCAGCCCTTTCTCAACTTTTAGCATTTATTTTTCTCCAATTCCATCTAGCCAAGTCTTATTTCTCTCCCACTAGGTTGGAGATACCTCAAGAACAGAAACTGGTTCTTCCAATCCTTTTTGTTTTCTTCTGTTTTGTCTTCCCCGAAGCCTTTACTGTATGGCAGTGATACGTTCTGGAACCACAACATGCCTAGGAAATGTTAGGGAAGAGAGGATACGGTTTAGCAAATCTCTCAGAATCAATGTCTACAGAATGAAAAAGCATCAGCAATAATGTTAGCCTCACCTCCAGCCCTTGACACATCTTCCCCGCTTTCTCTTGCCTCTACCAGCCACTCACCATTGAGCACATCTGCCATCATTGAAGATCCCGCTCCTGCCTTCCCTGTGGCCAGAGAGCCTCTGTTTTCTAACACACAACACCCACACGCCCTGAAGGTGGCTAAACTCTGTTTTCAAAATTTCTCAGCAGTTTGACATGAGAAGTAGGAGAGGGTGACCACAAGTAAATTTTTCAGTTAAGTGTGAGATAAGTACTAATGATCACACATGTATCAATGATACATCTTTTCAAGCAAAAGAAGAATAACACACTTTATGAAGAGGGTGAAGATCATGATGATCTTTCATCAAGAGAAAGCCTTTTCTAAAACTCTCTACATTTGAAGCTCTTTTATTTAAATCTCAGTCAGTCTGATAACTGACGTGTCTGGGAAGTGGTAAGTTGGAGTTTGGGGGGCTATTTTTTCTGCCTCTGCAGCTATTTAAAAAGCTGCCGAGGCCAGAGCATCCCCACTTTTTGCAGCACTTCCGGCCCCCGGCTCCCTAGTATTACAAGCAGAAAAGGACAAGCAAACTAAGAGTTCGGGGATTGACTGCGTCTTCAGAGTTCATGGACAATAGAAGTGCAGAGGTCCCCATGCTCCTGCACACTGTCAGCTGCCTTGCCCCCTCTTAAGCCCCCTCCTGGTGTTCTCTTGCTTCTTTTCTCCAGGGTTCCCTTCTGACATGAGCAGTGGAAACAACTCACATTGTAGCCTCAACTTAGTGACATCTCTGACTCTCCCTTTTGCCTGCTGGTTTCAGGTATTTTGACTGTCCAAGCATGTGCTGTCAATCACTGTCCCCTGAGGCTTCAACACCCGTGTGGGACCATTCTGCCTGGGCTGAGTGTTCTTGAACAGGCCACTTGTCCTTCCTCACTTTTCAAGGACTCCAGAAAATAATTTTACAAACTCTCTGCCTTTGTGTTGTTCCTTTTGTCACTCTTTCCTTCCCTTGTTCTAGGTGAGAAGCGCCACTGCTTTGACGTCAGCTATAATCCCAGCTATGTGTATGAGAAAGAGAGTGAGATGATCCAGACCCGAATGATGGACCAGGCCATCAATAACGCCATCAGCTATCTTGGTGCCGAAGCCCTGCGCCCCTTGGTCCAGACACCGCCTGCTCCCACCTCAGAGATGGTCCCAGTTATCAGCAGCATGTACCCCATAGCCCTCACCCGTGCCGAGATGCCGAACGGTGCCCCCCAGGACCTGGAAAAGAAGAACGTCCAGCTGCCAGAGAAGAGCCTGCCTTCTGAAAGAGGCCTCTCCCCCAACAACAGTGGCCACGACTCCACGGACACTGACAGCAACCATGAGGAACGCCAGAATCACATCTACCAGCAAAATCACATGGTCCCTTCTCGGGCCCGCAATGGGATGCCACTTCTGAAGGAGGTCCCCCGCTCTTATGAACTCCTCAAGCCCCCACCCATCTGCCCAAGAGACTCCATCAAAGTGATCAACAAAGAAGGGGAGGTGATGGATGTGTACCGGTGTGACCACTGTCGAGTCCTCTTCCTGGATTACGTGATGTTCACTATTCACATGGGTTGCCACGGCTTTCGTGACCCTTTTGAGTGTAACATGTGTGGCTATCGAAGCCACGATCGCTATGAGTTCTCATCTCACATAGCCAGAGGAGAGCACAGAGCCATGCTGAAGTGAAGATCTGGGCCCAGAGATGATTTGCACCTGAGCATTCAACATCATTTTTAAAAGCTGATAATACCCCTCGCCTAACAAATCACTCTCAAAACAAACTCAGTTCCAATCCCCTTTTCATGCCATTTTAGTGTCCAAAGGATCACGTTCACATGGGCAGCAGAGAAATGCTGTCCCCATTCAGAAATTGTTTGCAGATATATCATGTTACTACTTTTGTGAAACCTTTGTTTTCCCATCAGGGACTTGAATTTTATGATATTTAAAAGCCAATGAAGCATTTGGTCATTGTCTTTTGCAGCAATAGACAGGCATTCTTTGGAGTCTGTTGCCAACCAGAAGAGTCCCCTGGTTGTGCTGCATGAGACATTGTTTCTGAGATACATCAGCCACATGTGGAAAAAGACTTTTAGCCATATGCCCAGGTCCACAGAGAAGAACTGCTGGCCAGCTGACCTTGCTGGGAAGGCTTGCCCTTCTGCACTTCACACAAGACTAAAGGGTTAGGATATAAACCTTCCATCGCAAATTATAGTCTAACAATAAGGAAGAGAACAGCCATAAAATGTTACCAATAACTGAAGCCCCTAGTCTCCAAGCATCAGATCCACTTCTTATCACACAAGCAAAAATAACCCAAGTTTTCTGATGGTACTTCTGCTTCTACTCTTTACCCTCCCGTCTCCAATTAAAAGCTGCTTTGAGTCAAACCATTCATGCACAGGAGAAACTGTCTCTCAGAAGAACTAATGGCTTCAGTATAGACTGTCATGGGAACTCCAGGAGGTTGTCCACCGTGGGTGATGGCATCCATTTCCTGCTATCTTGAGTGGCAGGCTTGGTTCTGAGGCGGGGAGTTGTTTAGCAGCAGCACCCAGGGATGGAGGGAAGGAGGAACAACCACCTGAAAGTTTTTCATCTCCTTCATGGAATATTGGTGGACAAACCCAAAGCACACTGGCCAATGATTTTTTGACCAAAAAAATACCAAAGAATCCTGAAAGTATGACTTAGCCTCCCCCTCCCCACAGGAAAGGAACCGAGGATGACCAGGATCAGAGCTGAACTTCAGGATGGAGTGAGAGGGGAGCACCTCTGCTGGCAGGATATCCTCGATCAGGCAGGTCGGAGTGCGGGGGGTGGTTTCCCAACCCCCATTTTAAATGGAGCTGTTGTATTCCACAAGGATTCCCGAAAGTCTGACCTCGGTTCTGCAGATGTGTCGGTCATCTTTATCATTAATTATGGGAGACATGCTATCAAGGAAAAGTGATGTAATAATTGTAAAAGTAGGGCTTCCCTGGTGGCGCAGTGGTTGAGAGTCCGCCTGCCGATGCAGGGGACACGGGTTCGTGCCCCGGTCTGGGAGGATCCCACATGCCGCGGAGCGGCTGGGCCCGTGAGCCATGGCCGCTGAGCCTGTGTGTCCGGAGCCTGTGCTCCGCAACGGGAGAGGCCCGCGTAACGCAAAAAAAAATAAAAAAATAAAAATAAAAAATAAAAAGTAAAAGTAGCACTGGAATGAGGGTCACAAAATCTGCTGATTCCATATTTGCCACTACTTAGCCAAATGACTTTGGGCAAATCACTTAACTCTTAAAACTAAGTTTCCTCAACCATAGAACTAGGAATTGGATTCAGATGTTCTCGAAGGTCCTTTACAGCTTTAAATTTATGTGATTATGCAGGAACCACAATTATTTTTTTAAACCTCTTAATGTATGGGTATTAAGCAGAAGAGTATGTATATGAATATACGTTTCACATTTCTTTGGTGTGAAAATGGAAGTATTGTTAAGTTTTTCCTTTAACCACTGAGTTGTGGTGTGAAGAGGATGGTGGAGAGGAACAAAAAACAGGAAGGGATTTTGATCTTGCCCCAGAGTGTACACACAAACGGGCACCTGCAGCTGCTTGCCAAAGCCTTTTTTTTTTCTTTTTTCTCCTTTTAAAGAACCTATGTTAGGGAAAATAAATTCGCTTCCAGGAACAACTTCATGGAGCCTGTTTACAAATTAAGAGTCAGCTGTGTGAACATTTCTACCGGAGCCAAGAATCCACAATTCCTGGTGGATTAGCGTTTTATGTATCTGCCTTGATATTTCGAAAGGGCTTTATGCATTAGGCTCAAACTCAACTCGTTTATGTGCTGCCAGTAATTAAAATGTTCCACCACAGACTGCACAAATGGTTTATCCTTCTTTGTAGCATGGCGTCTGTCTCAGGAAAAAAGATCTTGTGAAATTCCATGGCAACAGTCCCAACACGTTTGAGATTTCAGCTAAAAGACTAGATGTATTTCGGTGTGTAGTCTTCAGTACCTCACTGTGTTTCCGTAATCCTGGACTCCAAGCTACACCACGTTGCTTATACCCATTGTGAAAGAAGAGCTGCTTATTATATTCTTGAAATATCACACATCATGTTGACTCTTCAGGGGACAAAAGAAAGAGCGTTTGGAAGCAAGGATTAGTAGGAGAGAAAGCTAGGGAAAGCAAGCGTGTCTACCAGATTAGTGGGAAAGTCTTTAGTGAAGAGACCAACTCCTGCACCTTAAAATAGTGAAACTAAGGCCCATCCCACCAACCTGGGAACTCTGTAAGTATAACCCTCCTTTTCTCTGTGAGTAATGGATTTTCTGAATGATTTCCATTCTTCTGAGGTCAGTTTTCTGAGTGGGGCGACCACTCACACAGGCTGCACTTTCGTTGTCGCATTCTGAGCCTGGACTGGGACATGTCAAGTCCAGAGAAAATGTATATGTGGAAACTCCACATTCTTAAATCTTGAAGTTGAAACAGGTGGTATGTAGTGGTTCCCACAACACAGGTAAACACTTACTTCTGCAGGCAATCCTTATTCTACTTAACCCCCTTGCTGGGGGTGGGAAAGAAGGTAAAGGAGAACCTTAGCAAGATGCCTAGAAAGGAGGACCGAGGAGGATTCACATCTGACCCTGCTGGACGGTGAGGTCCCCTGGCCCCTTCCGACAGCACGTTTCCTTTCTCAGCCAGAGTCCCTGTGAACGTGAGCCTCATAGGTCTTCTCTCTCCATTTCCCACCAACCCTCTTATTAGCCAGGCCCCCACCACACACCCAGGAGATCAAAACCTGAGGAACAACCAAACCCGTGAAAAGTTCCCTTACAGCCAAGGTGGCAGAATTGGGATGAGGGTGGAAAAGGCCGAGAGCTGGCTCTCCAAATGTTCCTTATCGCTCTTTGAATTGTTGCATAGGTGTTCCTCCTGGCAGAGAACCAAACAGAGGTGTCTCCCCCATTACCCTCCACCAACACCACCAGGAAAAAGAGAGATGTTAATAAATCCACCAGGCTTTAGATTCCCTAAGTCATTCTCCCAAAAAGATGTATTAGCCTTGACACAGAGAAGCTAGCTAATCAGATGCCTTGTTACCCGTTCTGAACTGTTCCTGACTCAGCTTCTGACCTCGCCAGCGACAAAATGTCTCACCTTTTAAATGCAAGGCTTAACATCTTGCCAGACCCAGAAGTAAAGCGACCTCAGATTTCTTTTGCAAAGATAAATGTTTAAAAACACAAAATTTTACTCAGTTGAAACGCTGTGTT
The DNA here is from genome assembly GCF_059928025.1 of Delphinapterus leucas. Taxonomy (NCBI): domain Eukaryota; kingdom Metazoa; phylum Chordata; class Mammalia; order Artiodactyla; family Monodontidae; genus Delphinapterus; species Delphinapterus leucas. Next base: position 49,602,809 of record NC_143147.1, on the reverse strand, counting down.
ATTAACAAATCTCACGTCAACATAACATGTTTTCCAGGTAGCCTCTGTATCACTTTTCTTACCCTCTGCTTTTTTTCCTCCTGCTACATGTGAGATTTAGAATGTTTTCAGGGGAAAAGCAGTACTTCTGATATATATCCCAGGACAGCCAGTAAGACTGTAATGGAAATGTTAAATGTTTAGTGTTTGAAGTCCTAACTTTAAAGTGTACTCCACTACGAGTAGGTACGTTGGTCTCTAGTGGAGATTTGGAAACTCTGTGATACTTAAGGTTTGAGTTCTCAGAGTGCCCCGGCTCTTTGACAAAGACTCAGAATTAGGAGTTTGAGCTCAAGAAGAGAAAAGAAAGTGGAGTGATGAAACTTCTGTCCTAGAAAATAGAATTAGGCTGTGCAGAAGACAAGAGATACACAGTGATCTCTCTTATCTTTTAAAGAATTAGGAGCTATTTTTGTGCTCAGACAGAAAGTATAGTTCAGAGAATCTCTATAGGCAGAGTTCAGAAAAGCAGAATGATTTGGGATTTAAGTGCCTGTAAAGAGGACAATTTTGACCTGAAACCAAATGCTAAACCTGGGTCATCCCAGGGAAAGGACTCTGTTCTCTAAGCCTAACAGACTGAACAGTTCTGAGAATGAGTGAACCCAGGGTCGGAGACTGTGGACTTGGAAGAGCCTAGAAGAGAGGTGTAGGCTTTCGACTTGTATGAGCTCATAGCACAAGACTGTACCTCTGTTTACCCAAGCTGTATATAGCGTGTCCCACATCATGCCAGCAACATGAGAAACAGGGGCTTCCCTGGTGGCACAGTCATTGAGGATCCGCCTGCCAATGCAGGGGACATGGGCTTGAGCCCTGGTCCGGGAAGATCCCACATGCCGCAGAGCAACTAAGCCCATGTGCCACAACTACTGAGTCCGTACGCCACAACTACTGAGCCTGCGTGCCACAACTACCAAAGCCCGTGCGCCTACAGCCCGTGTTCCACAACAAGAGAAGCCACTGCAATGAGAAGCCTGCGCACCACAAGGAAGAGTAGCCCCCACTCGCTGCAACTAGAGGAAGCCCGCACGCAGCAACGAAGACCCAATGCAGCCAAAAATAAATAAATAAAATAAATAAATTTATAAATAAATAATGAATTTTTAAAAATTAAAAAAAAAACATGAGAAACAGGTCTTTGAAGAAGCTGGAGGCAAGTTTCCTCTGAATATTACAATATTGGAGTGTCTTATAGGCTGATATTGTTATTTGAAACTGGAATGTTAATGTTTTGATTTTTAAAAATGTAAGGACATAACAATATCTACCTCCCAAGGACGTTGTGAGGTTTCATGTAATTTTGTCTATTAGGTAAAGTTACTCTTGTTTTTTGTGTGCGTGGGGGCAGATTTTGTTGGATGGTTGCAAATTTTCCACTATATGTACTGTATCTGGATTTAAAGACATGGAAAATATTCAAAGACCATACTAGGACCATGATAGTAATTCACTTGCCAATGAAGGCAACTGATCTCTAACACACATGTTTCCTTCATGTTGTTTTAATGCCTAAGAGTAAAGAATATGCCGAGCCTTAGAACCAATGTTTGTGAACCACATAGTACAGATACTTCATGGCTTTGAAGCCAGGGAAGTAGCCTAGCTTTGCTCCCTCACCGTCTTACGAGCCCTCAACCATTAATTCTTCAAGCAATTTAGAGTTTCCTCAAATGGTTCTCACTGTCCATCTCTCCATCCACCCCACTCTAGCAGCCTGGAGAGCAGTCCCATGATGCCACCCGCCTTCTCCCAAGCCCATGCCATGCATCTGGGGGGCCTAGTTCATTTTCTGAATATGGGTGCAGCTTTGCTTCACCCTCTCCTAAAAAGACTGAGAACAGACATTTTGACATGTTAGGAAAATGGGGCAGCCTTAAAAATGACTGATCCCATTGCCAATGACTCATTTACACAAGGACTTTTCCAGGTTAGCAGACAAGGTCCTTTTCGGTGGGCCTGCTTCTGTGGGTTCACAGAAACCAAATTACTGTGGGTTGCAAAGAATTAGCAGGTCATTTGAAAAGCAGACATCCCTTCACCCAGACTGTGGTTTTGCATGCTCAGGTTCTCAGTCTGTGAGCTTTGGTGAGGGATCATTTTGGCTACTGGAAAAACCATAGTTTATTTTAAATTTCTGGTTGCCAAAGCCAACACACGTGTGGTCTGTGGATGACCCTTGTCTGCAGAATGAGGGGGCGGGGGCGGCGCAGAGAAGGGAACATGGTTTGGGGCTCAGGGTGGCCTTCCCACCAGGAGTGAGGGAGAGAGAACTTGCCTAGTGGTTTTGACACAGCCTGTGCTCACAGCACGCTCATCTGGGTTTCTCAGAAATGCCCTCCCTGCCCAGCAGTGACCTTCTCTCTTGACTCCTCTCGGATTTTACCTGGAGTCTGACCCCTTGGAGCCCTGTAGTGCCCTACTCCTCTGTAAAGACTGTGTAAAGAAGCAGCTTCTGAAATGTAGCAATGCTAACCTTGCCAGAACCGTAATGAATGCATTCCCGCATCACAAACAACCCTGCTGATAGTTTTCAAAGTTTCTTTGTTATGTTTGATTTTTACACTGAAAAATAAAAAAAAAAATACTGGTGTGTTTAAAATTAGTCATTGTGCATGCCTATCATTTGTCGTTGCTGCTGTCAGAAAATGGAATTAATTCTGCCCCTCGGAATAGTTTCTTAATTTAGCCCCTCTGGCTCTTTCTTAAAGTTCAGATACCTAGATAAAGAGAATTATCATTGAAATAAAACATCTTGCCTGATGCCTTGCCGAACCTGCCGTTGGTATCCTGCCGCTGGCCCCCATGTCCCCATGGTCGGGTTCTGGTTCCACTGGCCCTTAGTTCACTAAGGGGATCTGAGGAGGTCGGGGCCTGGACGTGACAAGCTCGACAGGTTTGGCACGGTGTCTCCCAGTTCCAAGACACCAGCCCGCCTCCCTCCCAGCTGGGATCCTTCCTGAAAGATAGGCAAGTCCTGATTTTTCCATCTCTGGGGTCTCAGAAACATCCACACTGGGAAACTCAACTTGCAGGTGAACTGGGCCACATTGGAATGTAGTCTGTAGATACTTGGAGGCCCAAGCCTCAGGCGCTGGGGGGAACTCCTAGGAGAATGGCATCGGGATCACGTGGCTCTCTTCCTGTCTTGATATCCTCTGTTCTCTCTCAGAAGAGGTCGGAAAAGAGTGTGGGGGGTGGTCTGGCCTTCTGCTTAGCCTCATCCAGAACACCTTACCTTTCCCCTCCTCTGTGGAAGAGGCAGGAGGAAGACGTTCCTGAAGTTAGGGTCTAGCAGATGCGGGGCTAGGTCGGTGGCAGCTTTCACTGGCTCTGTCTTCAGCACGATCCCTCCCTTCAGCACCACTAGACGGCCCTGAGACTCTCCAGCAGGTTTTCCAGTCTCAGCGCTAAGGCCAGGGAGAGAGGAATGGCTCTGCAGCCTGCCTGTGTACTGGAGCATTAAATACATTCGAAAATAGCCCCTCAGGAGCTGATTTTCAGCCTTGGAGAGGATGGTCTGTGGCCTTCCCCATCCTCCCTCCCTTCCCAAAGCAGAAGCAGCTCAGAAAAGAGGGAAGCAGGGAGACTCCTCTGCTGAGGAGAGAGCTCGGCAGCTGGCTGGGTCTGGGATTGGGGCTGAATGGGCTTCCAGCTTGACGATAGCTTCCTTTACTAGTTCTTGGCAACTAAGTGGATGCTTTGGGGGTGGGGGTGGGGCTGGCGTTGGAGGCCTCCCTACACCTGCACCCTCCTCCTCCCCCATCCCTCAACACAAGCAGGCCATTCACCCAGGCTGCGCTGCAAACCTCCACCTGCAGGCAACTTCCACCCGAGGGCAGGCAGGGGGACAAGACCTAGCTCCCTTCCCTCCCTCCCATCTCCTAGAATCCAGAGTCTGAGGAAGAGTGGCGGGGGGCGGGGGGGGGGGGTAGTTCTGGGAAGGCCGGGAACGCTGAGGACTGGTAGAGGAGGTCCTGCAGCCAGGACAGACACAAGGTCGGGCTGCAGAGCATTCCCGGTCAGACAGTTGTTTGCATAAAAGCCAAAAGCCACTGCACCTGGGGTGGGGAGGCCCTCTGGGGAGGTACTCCCTGGCTTGGGGGAGAGGGGGGAAGGAAGGTGTCATGGAAAGTCCCTGAAGGACACGGGGTGTTGAATTTGCTGCGGTTTTGTTTTTAACTCTGTCTTGACCTGTGAAGTAGGCAGCTGCCTCCCTTCCCCCCAAATAACAGAGCTTCCCCCAGAATAACAGGAACATACCCAGGGAAAGAGCCTGCAGTGGAAAGAATGGAGGTTAGAGGGCCTGCGGGTGATGTAAATTGCCCCCCTTCCCCAGGACTGAGGGGGCAGGAAGCCCCAGAGCAGCCTTTTCCCATCACCTCGCCTTTCCCCTCAACCCCCAGCCCCCCAGGCCCCCTGGCCCAGAAGAACTGCCTAGTCAAATAAACCACAGCCCCGGGGGTGGATGGGAACTAGGGGGGCAGATGCCGCCTCCTCCCCCAGGCTCATCCTTCCGTTGTCTCAGTCCCTGTGTTGCCCCCACTGGAATCACATTCTCAGCACCTCCACCTCCCTCTCACAAACCTTATCTGCCCTCCCTTAGACTCCTGTGTGTGTGTGTGTGTGTGTGTCTGTCTGTCTGTCTGCATTGGGGGAAAACAGGCAGAGTCAGTGAATCCAGCAAAGCTCTGTAGTCTCCGTAAAGCAAATGCTGGCCTTGTGCAGACTCCAGCTGAGTACTTGGACTCCTGGGTGCCAGTCCCAGCCCTGCCACTCTCTGGGTGACCCTGGGCACTCTGCTTTCCCTCTCTGCGCCTTGATTTTTTCCCTGGAGTCAGGGATTTCTGAAGTTCTTTCCACCAGAGACAGCCTGGCCTCAACCCCACTGCTCCAGCCAGACCTTTCCCATCATCCAGAAACAAGAATAGGAGAGAAAGAAGGTTCTGTCCCCTCTTCCTTCCCTCTTTGGGAGGGAGGTGGGGCGCTGAAGCCAGGGTGATGGCGGCCTATGATTTTCCCAAGTGGTCGTAGAAAACCGTTCTATAAAATTCCAATCCCGGCCCACAAGCTGGGGGTGGGGAGTGGGGACAGGGACGGACAGTGGAAGGGTGGGAGACTCTGAATATGGGCAGTGAGGTTGGGTCTGAGCCCCGGGCCCCTGTCCTCTGTCAGGACGTCCTCTTCGCTCTTCGTGGACTCAGACGCCAGATTCCCTGGTTGGGGGTGCCTGGGAGAGGAAAGAGAAGGCCGGGTGGAGGGGGGGAAGGAGTGCGGTGCGCGGTGGGAGTTGAGGGGTGTGTGAGGGGAGGGGCAGCGGCACTTCTGAGAAACAGCTCGGCGTCTCAGCAGCCCGCAGCCTAACCCCCTGCCTGCGGCTTCACAGCTCGCTCCTCCTGCCGCCCACGCCGCTCGGGGCCTCTCCGGGGGTCGGCAGCCCCCGCGGAGGCGGCTGCTGCTGGGGAGGAGCGGTAGCTCCGGGGACAGCGGAGTGTAACCCATGGGGCGGGGAGGGGGGACGGAAAATGAAGGAAGGCGTGGGTCGCGTGACACCCCAGGAGTAAAAACCCATCCTTTACTCGGGGTCCTGAGCGCTGGACCTCGGCGAGCCGTGTGTCCCCCCTCCTCCCCCAGCCCAGGTACTCTCCCTTCACACCCCGAGCAGGATCCAGAAGTGAAACTGCTCAGGGTCACAGCCCAGCGCCGCCGCTGCGCCCCGCCCCGCCCTTCCGGGCACTGAAGCCTTGCAGGATCTCCTAGCGCTCGGGCGACTGCAGGGGAGGAAACTGGGGGAGGGGAAGGGGAAGTGCCCCGCCGGGCAGTCTGCAAAGCGAGGCCTTCTCCCCTGGGGGTGCCCGCTCGTAACCACGAGTGGGAACCTCGAGAGGCGCGGACCTTAACAACGGGAGCCGAGGGAGAGGCGCTTGCACTTCCCGCCACCGCCACTGGGTGTCACTGCAGCCGCGCGGCTGAGCCGGCTCGGGGCGGCCGGGAGGCGGGGGAGAGGGTCCCAGGGAGCTGGACCACCGCGCCCGCGAGGTCTTCCCTGGCCTTCGCCCCCGGAGGCCCCGCGGTGCTTGGATGAGGCGCTCAGACCTCCCTCCACCCGCCTGGTCTCTAGAGGCCTTCGCCCAGCCCACCGACTCGCAATGAAGAGCAAACTAATCCCCTTGCCCCGCGACGGATGGGCTCGTTGCTGTGGCGCCGCGCGAGCCTACTCCCGCTGGCCCGGGGATCGACGGCGCATGTTCGGCGGCTTCGGCGGGGCCGGGTCAGCTGAAAGTCAGGCACCGCCCCCCTAAGCGCACCCGCTGGCGAAGCCAGCGGGCCTTTCAGCCTCAGAGGCGGAGGGGGCTCTGTCCAGACAGGTGCCCGCAGCTCCGCGACAGCTCGAGCCCGTCGGCGCCGGCGACCGCGTGCAGGCCGGGTCGTTCCTGGGGGGAGAGGAGAAAGGAAGGGCTTGCGGAAGGTGCAGATCACCTTGCGCACGTGTTGCGGAGCCAGAGCGACTGTGGGATGGGTCTCCAGCTGCATCCTCACTCCTACTCACCCAGCCGCCCCTTCCCACCCCCAACTCATCCCTTAGATGTCTGGGACGGATGGCTCAGCTTGGGAGAAGGGAACCAAAAGGTGGGAACCTGTATCGGACTGATGGATGTAAGAGGAGAGGGAAGAAAAGAGATAGCCTGGAATGTCTGGTAGGAATGTGCACTTCTACACTGTCTTGGATCTAACTCAGGGTGCGCGTTGGGCAAGTAAATGCAGAGGAACACGTCCATCGGCTGCGGGTCTGTGGGGGTACAGGTGGCCCGTTCTGTCCCCGTGTACAGCTTCCCCTCACACTCCAAGGTCACAGGGCCCAGCGCCACTACAGAGACCTTAGAGGGATCCACGTGGCGGCCCTAACAGAGTGGCATTGGCTTACCACTCTCCCTCAGTCTCCCCAGAACCACAAGATAAACCCAATCCGAGTAAAAACAAACTGCTTACCATGAAAACACAGCTCCGGCTAAACAGCCCTCCAGGTGCCTGGGAAAGAAAAACCTGCCCCTTCCTTGGGGTGGACGCGGCCCTGCAAGAGGACGCTAGAAGCCATCATAGCTCAACCCACATGAGATTGAATTTCAGGCCTCATTAGGGCCTGGTACAACACAACCCTTCTCAGCCCAAATGGTACCACTTCCCAACACCCCTCCCTTCCTGTATGGAGATCATGAGGGACCCCTGAGCACCAGCCTCAGCCCCCAGGATCACCCACTCCCCTGTGGTTCTTGATGCCAGTCTGCAACATCAAACTCCCCCAAGATACGATTCTCTCTTTTGCCTCCTCTCCCAACTCCCTGCCCCAGCTGAAAGCTCTGTCTGAAGAGACTGCTGCACACCTCATGCCCAAGCCCCAAAGCTGAGGTTCTGCTACAGACCCCCACCACTCCCCAACCTCTGTGCAAGTTGGACCAACCCCTGACCTCTCTGGCTCCTCTTTTCTGCCTGCTGGACCAGAGAGGTGGTTCAGTAGTGGAAGCCTTTTTTTTTTTTCAAATACACCATGAAGCCGAACTCCCAGATATAAAGGCAGTGCTCCCTCCAAATCTCCCCAACCTGCCCCCAAACCCCTGCAGAACACTTGAAAAGTGCTCATGTAGACATGAGCAAAGATCCAGAAGAAAGGATCTTTCTGAGTGTCCTTGGGCTCCCCTGCCTCTCTCCTTTCCTCCCTCCCTCCCTCCTCGGTGTGTCTGGCACTGGAGCAAGAGGAAGGAGCCAGACAGGGTCACTGACCTGAGGTGGAACCCTCAGGCCTGCACCAGGAGGTCCTCCGCTCATGAACTTGGAGGCTGCATAGATTTCATTGACCAGGATGTCTGGGGAGCAGGGAGAGAATGAACTGGCCAGAGTTTGTCTGTCTGGATGACCCTCCCAGGACATCCTAGGAGAGAAGGGCTCCCCTAGAATCATGCCCACCTTTTCCCAGAGTCCAGAAAGTTGGCACCAGCCCTCCCTGCCCTCCATACCTGAGCAGGCAGGGAGGCCAACCCTGTGGCCACACCCTCCTACAGGCCCAGTTGCTGCCAAGGACAGCTCTGCACCTTGGTGCCAGGCTCATAGCAGCCACACTAGCTCCAGGAGCCGGTGTCTATGACGTACTACAGGCCTTTTAGGGCCAGCTCCCTGCGTATGGCCCTGCATCACCCTCTCTCAATGCTTGCGTCCTCAGCAGGGGGAGATATGGGGAATTTCCTTTTCTTTCCCAAAGTCTTTTACCGGTTTCTGAAATGTTCTTTAACAAGGACATTTTTTTAAGATAATCAAACCCAATAACAATATCGAAAAGATATTATCTGAGGCACTAGCCCCTACTTCCTCTACCTGCCCCGCCTCCTCCCACCAGCCCAGATTTCCTCATAACCACAGGCCTCCGCTATCTAGCACTGCAGCTCTCCTTGTCAGTCCCTTCCGCTGTCTGGCCTCTGCGGGTCACGCTGCGTCCTCAGAGCTGGGGAATCTTGCCCTGGTCTCTCTGTGAGCTGAGGGGCCCTTGTCTCCCGCATTCTCAACTGCTGCCTCTCCTCCAGGAAGCCAGCAATCTCAGCCACTCACCAAGGATGTCCAGCTGCCGATTTCCAGTATCCAGCTCAGGGCTGAGCCAGCTGCTGCCTCTAAAGGTCCCCAGCAGTCCAGGTCCCTCATAGTGACACTGAGAAGGAAGGGGGCAGAGAAAAAAGGACAGGGCAAGGAAGGACTGTGTTCACCACTTGCAAGATGGGCTGAGTCTGACCTCTGTCCCTAACTGTATCTATGACCTCGGGGTGGGGGAGACTCTCTTTGAACCTCAGTTTCCCATTTATAAAATGGGAATGATCTCTGTCTCACATCCTCCAATTAGCTGATTGACATAGAAGGGCTTTGTCTCCTGCCCTGTGTCTTAGGCTGTGAGGGGACACTGTGTCCTGTTTTTTGTTTGTTTGTTTTTAAATAGAGCTTTTTTTTTTTTTTTAACATTTATTTATTTTTTGGCTGTGCTGGGTCTTCATTGCTGCACCGGGCTTTGTCTAGTTGCCGTGAGTGGGGGCTACTCTTCATTGTGGTGCGCGGGCTTCTAGTTGCGGTGGCTTCTCTTGTCGCAGAGCACGGACTCGAGGCATGCGGGCTTCAGTAGTTGTGGCTTGAGGGCTCTAGAGCGCAGGCTCAGTAGTTGTGGCACACGGACTTAGTTGCTTCGTGGCATGTAGGATCTTCCCAGACCAGGGATCGAATCCGTGTCCCCTGCATTGGCAGGCGGATTCTTAACCACTGCGCCACCAGGGAAGTCCTGTGTCCTGTTTTTATGCAGCCTAAATCCCTGGACATGCTTAAGAGGTGACTCATTGTAACCCCTTTACTCTCACCCTGGCCTGGACCCCTTGCACCCATGCTTCGGAAGTGGCCCTGGGCATCCATGGCCAGCACACGGCCAGTACCAGCCAGCTCGAGCCCGAGGGGCAGCCACTGATAGGATGGTTCTGGGAACCGTGGCAGGTAGCAGGTGGCAGGCAGCAGGTTGCACTGGTCCCTGCCTCCTTAAATCCTGCTAAAAAGAAACAAAATCTGCACCCCTCTCACACCTGGGCTGCAGTAAGTTCTTCAGGGTAAACCCCGGAAGGTTCCAGGCTGAGGATGGATGAGGCCTTTCTGCCCACCTCTGTCTGACAGGCCTGGCTCCCCAGCCTGGGATTAGCCAGGGTTGGGGATGCTTCGGTCACGAGTGGCTGCTGGAGCTGCCAAGCCTGGCCCAAGGGCTGGCTGTGGAGGTTGGTCCTTCTCAAGGTCACCTCAGGACAACACCTCCCATCAGCCAGAGGGCTGCAGAGAAGGGAGGGGGCTCTCCAGGGGAGGACCCCCTACAGGCCACTTGGGAATTCCACCTGGAAGTCAGCCTGGCAGGGGCAGGGGAACGGCCCAGACCTGGCTCTCCCACTGATTTGGGGCAGTTCTCCTCGAGGAGGAGTCAGTTTCCTCACCTGACAAATGGGATCCCACCACCTCATGCCCAGCCAATCTCAAAGATTTGGGGAGAGATCCTACATTAAAATTTTTTTTAATTATTCTAGATTTTCAAGCTTATACAAAATTAAAGAATAATTACCCAGCTTCAATGTCAACTCATGGTCAACCTATGACTATACTCACACTCTCTCCCCTAACCTCTGGGTTATTTAAAAAACAAAGCTGAGACATCATTTCACCCATAAATACTTCAGAATGAATCTCTTAAACGTATAGACTTAAAAAAAAACAAAAATACCACAATACCACTATCACCCTTTAAAAAGTTAACCATAGTTCCTTAATATTACCAAATATCTCATCAGAGTTCAAATTTCCCCCAATTGCTCATAAATGCTTCTTCCAGTTCTCTAGTTTGGATTTGAATCAAATAGGTCAACACATTACATCTGCTTGATAGATGTCTAAATTTCTTGAAACCTAGAGAGTCCCCATCTTTTCTCTTGTAATTTTTTGTTGTTGAAGAAGAAACTGGGTTATCTGTTCTGTAGTTCCCCAATCTGGATTTTGGTAATTGTATCCCCATGTGTCATTTCACGTGTTCCTCTCTTCCTTTTATTTCCGATAAACTAGTCATTGGATTCAGGGAGCTTGATTTCTTGGCAAAAATAATGACCCGTTGAGGTTCACACGTGTGGAGGGAGGGTCTATCTCTTTGCGATCTGAAGATTGAGCAGGAGTTCAGGTGTTACCAGTCTGATACCTTTCTTATAAAGCTCCCCCATCATGTAAGAGCTGAAACTATAAAACTCTTCGACAAAAACATAGGCTGGTATGGGCAGTGGGCAGAGGCCAGACCCTGCAGGGTCCATCGGGGCTTAAGTGGAGGCCCGGGGAACAGGCGGAGTGATATTCTGGAAAGATCACTGGATGTTGAAGGACAGACTGGAGAGGGAAGCCAGACCCAGAGGGCTGAGTGCTGTGGGATTCCATTTATAGGACTTTCTGGAGGGCGTAGAACCAACTGTAAGGACAGGCAGCAGACCTGGGGTTGGGGAGGAGGGAGAGGGTTGACAGGGCGGGGGGTGGGGGGTGCGTCACAGGGACCTGTTGGAGGTAAGGTAACAGAGCCATTGTGTGACTTGGTGGTGGTAGATCGTGCGTTTCTCAGGATTCCTTATCTCGCCAGGTAGCCCAGGACTTGCCAAGGACACGGATGCTGTCTGACTCATCTCCAGCTCCCAGGCCCTGTTAGAGTGACCTCCATAGCTTTAGGTCCTGTCAGGAAACCTCACCTGGATGACAGTCCCCTGTCCATTCATTCATTTAACAAGCAATCCTTGGGCACCCACTATGCGCCGGGCTCCATGCTGGGCACCGGAAACTCTCAGATGACCAAAAGAGGACCTCAAGAAAAATCCAGGTTTCTAAGCAAGGACTGGGGGATTAGTGGGGAGATGGGATATACAAAAAAAAAAAGAAACATCCAGGCTTGGCCAGCATGTGGCCTCGATCCATCCGACACATTCTCAAGGCCTTGACTGGTGCCCACCTCTCCTCTCTACTCCACCTAACCGTGCCTTGCCAGACAGAACTCACCCCTGTGAGTACCAAAAAATAATCTTTATTGTCACTAGTATAAAACAGAGATCAACTGGCCTCTCAGTCTGTACAAAGTGTGGAGTGTAAAGACCACCGGGGCTGCCCCCATTTCTCCCATAATGCCCTGCCCCAGAGCAGCGCCATGAAGGGGAGATGCCCACCCAAGTGCCTTCCCTTAAGGAGAAGTTAAGGGTGGACCGGGCGGGGAGCACTTTCGGCCTGAGGGAGGCCAGGAGCAGAGGAGGAAACCGGGGTGGGGGAGCCCCCAGCCATTCACGATGACCCTGGCCCCACCTTCTGCCCCCTCTGCGTCCACCCTAGGAGCGGAGGTGGGTGGGCAGCGCGGAGTGGGCTGAGACGCAGGCCTGCCTGTGTGGTGGTCAGAGGGCCACGCGGGTGCAGCAGTGGCGCAGCAAGCAGGGCAGGATGCCACGGTTCAGCTGGTGGAATTCCACAAGCTGCAGCAGGTCGGTGAAGCGAGTCTGGCCCTCGTCCATGCTGAAGTACAGGCGCCCCTCCTCCTCGCTCTGGGGTGTGGCCATAGGGGGTGGGAGGTCAGGGAGGGGCCCGGGGCCGAATGAGCTCCCTCCTGGGCCAGGGCTGAGGTCCCCACAGCTTGAGCAGGAGGAAGGAAAGAGCGGGAGACCCCAGGCACACTGGGGGCCAGCGTGGGGAGGGGGCCTGGCGAGGAAGGCAGGTTGCTGGGACTCCTGCATCTCCACTGCAGCAGGAACCTGGGACTACTCACCGGCATGATGAGGTAATGTTTGACTTTCTGCACATGGCACAGCGAGAGGACAAAGCCCTGCGGGTTCCGCTGGCTCTCTCGCACGAGGAACACGCTGCCAGGAGACAGGGCAATATTACCCGAGGACACACGGCTGCCACCTTGACCCACGTCTCTCTTGTCCCCGGCGCTGCTGCCCTGCCCAGCCCTGCCCCTTACCCGTCTACCAGGCCCTGCTGCCCGATGAGCCGCTGGCTCTCCTCGCGGGAAATGCGTCCGTGGAACCAGGGTTGGGTGCGGTGGATGGCTGGGGTGAGGAGAGGCAGAGGGGCGGTCACTCCAGGGCGGGGACCCTCATTCTAACCCCCCCGTGAGGAATGCGCAGAGAACCCATGGCAGTCCCCACTCCTGGGGACGGCGGGCCCTCACCCACCTGCACTGAGGCTCGTGCCAGAGCTCGGGGTGGGCAGGCTTAGTCGGTGGTTCGTCTTCTTCTGCAGAGCAAGTGAGGGACACGGGGGGTCAGGGCGTGGCTGGGGTATTACCAGCCCCTGAAGAATACAGAGCCTCTTTCCGCAGCTGGGGGCCTCCCCTCTCCCCTCGCTTTCCTCTTCCCACTCCATGGAAACCCATGTGGAGAGTAGGTCCCCAGAACAAACCCTCCAGGCCTGGGCCTCCTCCAGGGCGGCACTCAGAGCTTCCCGGGGGTTCTCGATGACACGCCCGGCGTGGCCAGAGAAGTCCATGGCCACCAGGGTGTTGTCTGAGACACTCCTCTGCAGATTGGACAGGGTGGGGGGATGGGTCAAAGCAGGACCCAAGTATCCCCAGCACGGGGCCTGGGTGCCTCCCCCGTCTCCCCACACTAACACCCCTGGGCACACTCACCAAGGGCGGGGAACCCACACAGGGTGGGCGCAGGTGGCGGCACAGTGCCTGCTGGTAATTCTTATACAGCTGCACCCCATACTGGGAGGTGGAGAGAGAAAGGAGGCCGGAGGTCAAGCAGGTGCTGGGAGCTGGGCGGTGGCACCGCCCCCTACCCAGACCAGAGCTCCCCAAGAGCAGGGCTACATCTCTGCCCCTGGATAAGGGGCTTTCCTGAAGCCAGAGCTGAGACTCCAGCCTTGGACCAAGGATTCTGAGAGCAAGGTTGTGATGCCCCCTCATTCTGGAGCCTTCCTGAGGGCAGAGCTATAACTCCTCCCTCACCCCAGGGACCCCCAGGGCTGGGCCAGCCCCCCAAGCCAGTGCCAGGACCTCACCTTGAAGAGGCGGAAGGCGGCTAACCAGCAGGTGCGACTCTGTTCATCCTCACTGCAGAAGATGCGAAGCCCCTTGTGGCCATTTCGAAGCTTGTTTGGCTGCGGGGAGAGGAAACTTGCTGGTCCTATATCTGCCTTTAGGACCAGAGATCGTCTCCCGTCTCCCGTCTCCGTGGGGCAGGGCAGGGTGCAGGGAGAGGAGTCTGGAGGTCCCAGAGGGAGCTTAGAAGCCCCAGGTAGGATCCTGGTGCTTAGAAGCTCCTGCTGTCTCCCAGACCAGGCCAGGCTCTTCACCTTGATACAGAAGCCAAAGTCCGTGGGCATCCCGTAGAGCTTGCGGCCCTGGGTCACCACGTACACGTTGGACTCGTTCACATCCGCTACACACTGCAGGTGCCTCGGATCCTGCACAGCACAAGTGAGCAACACTCGGTAAAGGCAGGCCCCATCCCCACCACTGCCCCGTAAGCCAGCTGGGGAGAATTCTGGCCCAGAGAGGAGCAGAGAAGTGCCCCAAGTCACACAGCACACAGAAGTAGAGCCAGGACTTGAACTCAGTTCACCTGCCTCTCCCACTGCTAACTCCTGAGGTAGGTAAGTTGGGAGGGAAAGAAGAGCAGCTGTGGGTCTCAGGGCCTAGAGGGGGGAAGGTCCAGGAGTTCCAACAGAGAAGGGGCAGCTCCTAGAAGGACCAGGGATGGGGTATCTGAGGGGCTGGGGCTGTCACCCTCAAGACCTCACCTTGGAGGTGCCCTTGGTGGAGTAATAGAGGCCAGACCGGCGTAGGAAGCAGAAGAAGCGTTTCCAAAGCTTGCGTCCTGACCCCCGTAGCTGCAGGAAGCCCTGGATCTCTGGGAAGCTGCCTGCATTCAGGAAGTTCTGAGGCCAGAGGAGAGCAGGGTGAGAGGCCTAGAGGTGGACAGACACACACACACAGACACACACACACACAGGGCTTCCCAGGACCTGCCTTTATGGCAGGAGGTGCATCACATACATTTATTGTCTTCATTTAACAAAGAAACTGATGCTCAGGCAGAGAAAGTGACTTGTCCACGGTCACTTAGGGCTGCGCTGGGCTTTCCACCCCAAAGACGGAAGGCACAGGCTTAAGGGCCAAGAAGCACTGGGCATTCCTGCGGAGTCATGGACATGCCGTGAAATGGGGGTGTCCCCTCACCTGGATGAGGTCTTCGTGGGATATGCCCGTGTGTGCGTCCAGACAGCTGGAGACCATCTTTTCTGGGAACAGGGAGTGCTGGGGGAGAAAGGAGCCAGGAGTCAGGGACTGAGGGTCCAGGGTGGGGATCGGGGTGTCCCAGTGCCCAGACCCCACACACACACACTCACTGGGGTGTTCTTGAACAGCTCGTACTTGGCAAAGTTCTTCCGGAAGAGAAAGCGGCTGTCTCCGCCGATGGGCCAGGCAGCCTGCACTTCCGCCACCGACTCATGGTCCTCCAAGACCCGCTCTAGGGTCAAGGGCAAAGAGCAGGGGTCAGTGGAGACCAACGAGGCCTCCCGGATGGGCCACCGGCCTAGCCCAAGGTGTGAAGCATTGACTCCTGGGCCAGGCAGCCCCCTGCACCCCAACTCACCCAGTGCTAGGTGGGGGTGGCCCTCCACCAGCCCCCAGTTCTCGTCACTCAGGGCATGAGATCGCTGCACCAGCATCTCACACACGTAGCGAGCCGTGGCGCCCGCTGCCACCTCCACTGACCGGCAGGCCCCATCTTCACTGTACACCTTTATGACCTGTGCCCCAGGAACGGCAGAAGACTCGGGGAAGGGCAAAGGATGGTTCTTTCCCGTCCCCCGTCTGCTCTACCCTCAGGGATCCCTGACCAAATCCCCCCACCTCCTCCGGGGCGGCACTGTGTCCACCCCTGTCCCATAGCACCCCACGCTCCCTGCCTTCTTTTTCCCAGGACAACTCACATGGGGGCAGCTGGTGTCTCGAGGGAGCAGCCCCCTTGCACTGGAGGGCCCCCCAAGAATGGGGGTCTGTGAAGGAGGACTGCAGAGCTCGGGGAAGGGGTTGGGGATGGAGGGTAGAGAGGTTGACCGCAGCTCCTCCTGTCGAAGAAGTTTCCTGGGCGGTGTAGGGGGAAGGAGTGGGGAGTGAGGAGTTGACTGCAAGCTTCTGTGCGTTACCCCGGCGCTGACCACTCCCCCCCGCCCCCCCTCAGCCGTCACCCCATTTTACCTGCCGGTCGGAATGGACAGAGGCTGGGACCTCTTCACCTCCCCAGACAGAGGAACATCGGGAGGTGGGGGAGTCCCAGGAGGGGTCCCAGGGGCCAGGTACAGGTCTTCTGAGGAGCTGCTGAGATGAGGTGGAGACAGACCCAGCTCCATGACATCTGAGGGAGAAGAGGGGGCTGACACAGCTGCTCCTGTGCCCTTGTCCTGGGGAGAGGGGCCAAGAGGACCCAGACCTCCTGACTTCACCCTGCTGTCAAGGTGCCCCCCAGAGTTTACACAGCACCTCCTTGCTCCCCCCTAACTGGCATTCCCTGGAGCCTTTGAGGAAGGGTAGATTGTGCCCATTTTAACACAGGGGACACTGAGTTCCTGAGAAGGAAGCATCGTTGCCCCATCACAGGCAAGCCAGGGAGTGGAACCCGGTGTTTGGGCTCCAAGTCCAGTGCTCTTCCTTAGGCCCAGGTTGTCCAGGGGAAGAGCTGTGAGGGTCCCCCACCACAAGACAGGCAGCGGCAACAGACTCCATGACGCACGGACGGTCTGGGGCTCAGCGTCTCGGCGTCACCCTTTCTGAACGTGGGGCACTCACTCCTCTGGGCTCTGCCCCAGGTTTTTCCAGCGCTTTGTTGTCAGAGCCTGGTGTGGCAACGCCTTCCCAAGTGCCGAGTGATGCACGGAAGGGGAGAAGGAGGTGCGGAAGGACGGGAGCCAGGAGGGCAGGAGGCGGGCTCAGCTGCTGTGGGAGGGAGGAAGCTAGCCTGGGGGCCCTCGCCCTAGCAGCCCCCAAACCTTGTGTGCCTTCCCCAGGCCCCTCCTCCTGCCTAAATTTCTTAAGGCCTCAATGCCAAGCCACTTCCTCTGAGAAGCCTTCCTGGATTTTCCACATTCAGACTGAAGGGCTCCCTCTCCACACTGTGCTGGGGCCTCTGCGCCAATTACTGTGCACCTGTCTTATCCACCCACTGGTCTGAAGATGCCCGGCCACCCCAGGCAAGGCCAGGGTCTTACCCGTGTCTTATCACCCACAGGCATCCAGGACGAGTAAGGAGAGAAGAGATGAGGCAAAGGTGCCCACTAGCGGGTAGAGGCATTGCAGGCCCCTCCTCCACAGGAACCAAGACCCTTTTGACTGGGCTGAGACCTGGGAGGACCTGGGAGGACTCACAGTTCAGCCCCCTACTTGCTCTCCAGACACTGGGCCGGTGCCGTTTGGTGCCTAAGGTACCTGGGATTGACCCCCCGCCCCCAGGATGAGGCAGGTCCCCAACCCTTAAGTGAGGGCGTTAGGAGATCTGGGGGACAGGTGAGTCAGGGTGGGGTGGGACAGCACTGCCTGGGGCTCTCCATTCAACCTTGACTCACCTGCACAGCTTCCTGACTTAGGAGAAACACAAACAACCCTGCCTCTACCCACCCCCTCCACTCCCCCCCCAACCTACTGGCCTGGGAGGAACGGGGGAGGGGCCGGGAACAGGACGGGGGAGGAGGAGGATGTGGGGAGGGGGGCGCTGAGGCTCCTCTGACATCATCTCCTCCTCCCACCCTTGGCCTAACTCCAACTCCTCCAGCACAGGTGGCACCTGCAATGGGCCTCAGTAGCCACCACCCAGCCCAGGAGCCCCCTCACCCAGGAGGAAGAGAAGAAAGGCCTGGCCTGGATTCAGAAGCCCATCTGGAGTGGAGCTGACCTCTCAGGGGTGCCCCTAGTGCACCCAAAGTAACCCAAAGAAACATGCAGCGCTCCCTCTCCTGTCTGGGGCCCTCAAGACTTTCATTCTGCTGCTGCTGCCCACCCTTAGCACCCAGGACTCAGCTGGCCCATGGGGCTCATCCTCATCAGCCCTGGGGGATGAGGGTCCTTCTAATTAATACACTCTCCTGGCTGTCCTGGCCAGAAGTGTACTCAGGAACAGGAGTAGAAAGTCAAGACACACAAGAGGACAGACACAGACAGGCAGACAGGGGAAGGCCAGGAGAGAGAGAGCCAGGGGGGTCCTGCCAGGAAGGGGAAGACACACCCACCATCGAACATCCAGAGACGCCGGCACATCAACACTCCACTCGCACCCGTCTAACCTCTGGCAGCCAGCCCTGGTGACTTCGTTCTGAGGAGGACTAGGGGAGGGGCTGCAGGGGCTACCTCCACCAGGAAGCCAGAGACCAACAGTGCGGTGGTCTGGGGCCCAGAGGACTGGGTCCTCCCCCATCCCAGGGGGAAGGGGAATCTGGGCAGCATTTGGAAGGGAAGAGGGTAGATTTAAGTCAGACTAGAGTCTGGCCTCTGTGGGCAGGAAGGCTGACTCAGGATGGGTTTAGCCTTCAGATTCCTCCATCCTGCTCTCCAGACCCTTCTAAGGCAAGACAGGAATGGGGCAGTGGGGACCAAAGAGAAAAGGGAGCAGAAACGGGGTCCTAGCTGTCCGGCTTGGGCAGCCTCCACCCCCATCGCCAAGAGAGCTGAAGCTTTCAAACTGGGGCCCTGGGAAGGTTATATTGAAGAAATCGACCCCCCAAATCAATCTGTCCCCTCATTACTGCGAATCCCATTGGTGGCTTCCCCAGTAGCCTCTCCGGCCCTGGCGGCTCCGGCCCCACCCTCCTTCCCGTCCTCCAGGCCTTCAGCCTCCTTGTTTACTTCCTGAATCTTGCCCCACCTGGCTGGCCCCGAGGGCGGGTGGCAGGGCCCAGTAAGAGGCCCGTAGAAAACAAGGCCACCTTCGGTACTTCCCAGGGTAGGGGGAGGGGTTGGAAGCGCCGGGAGGTGGCGGGAAGGCCCCGGCCTGGCCCAGGACCCCACGCCCCGCCCCCATCGGGTTTTAGTGGGGGGGGGGGGGAAGGCTTTACCCGTGGGGGAGCCCTTAGGGTGAAGGCCCAGGTGAGGAGGCGGGAAACCCCTAGATGACCCGGAGCTGGGGGGAGGGCCACGGACCCTGAGGCCCCGCCCACTCCCTAACTAGGGAAAAAACGCCCAATGGGAGTCCGGGGGGCAGCTCTTTTAAAGTTTAATTTGGGAAGAATGCTGGAGTGTCTGTGGAGTTAATCATTACAGGCTGCTAGCCTTCACGGGGGGCCTCCCCAGCAGGATATCAGGGGGAGAGGGGAGAGCAGAGTCCAGGACAGGCAGACCAAGAGGGGGGCATTCTTGAGGGGCAGTGGGGTTGCAAGGCCTGACAATGGCGGGCAGGTGCATTCTCCATCCCCAACGTGCCAGGGAGACCCAGACTCGGACCGGGTCTTTCCTCAGCCTATTCAGACAGACGAGGCAGCCCTCCCCGCCCCGCACGCACACCCACTCTTCCCAGGCCCCCCCGAGCTGCAGATGCCCCAACATCTAGACCTCCAGCCTGCCAAGACCACTTCTTTCTGAAGCCAGAAGAGACCACCCCACGTCCCCCGGGACTGCCCCACCCCCACCTTCCCACCCGAGGGCAGGACCCCCGTGTTCCTGAGTCAGGATACAATCCAGAGAGACGGAGCTCTAGCAATTAAGAGAATCCCTCTCCTTTACTGCCCTCCAAATTGGTGGGTGCTCCGCTGCCCCCGCGGGGACGTCTGTCTTTAATAAAGACTTGGGGGAACTCAAACTGGGGTCAAGTCAGACTGAGCTAGGGAGAGACTTGGGGCAGCTCCCTCGGTATTCGGACTCCTCTCCTAGCTCTCTTTCTGGGAATGTGGGGAGGGGCTAGTTTCAGCAGGAAAGCCGCGTCTCCAAGGGGAGAGAATCTGGTATCTTGCTTCCCCGACCCCATCAGCTGGTTCCTGAGTGTGTCTGGGGTAGGGGAGGTTAGGGAGAGGGAGATGCGGAGAAGGACGAAGGACCAGGCAGAACGGGAAATGAGCATAGGGAGAGACTGGGGGTAGATGGTGAGGAGGGGGCGGGATGGGAGACTGGAGAGAAAGAGAAAGCGAGGCCGCTAGAGCGACACAGCAGGAGGCCAGATCTTTTTCCTTATTGATCCTGCATCTGCCGGTGCTCCCCGACCCCAAGATGAAGTGCCCGCTCTGGTCCTTACCTGGACCCTGGGTGTTGGTACACCTGGCTGGGGCCACCGGTTTAGGGAGGGAGACTCCAAGCCCTTAATTACCTGTCCCCCTCCTGTCCCCGCCCTTGGCCTGACATCACTGAGGGGGGAAGGGGAGGGGGAGCCAGGCGGCCGCCCGTCCTGTCCACCTGGGCATCCGGCCAGCCAGCTCCTGGCCCTGAGACTGGCACAGCCTGGGGCCCTGGTGCGGCTGGGGGGTGGGAGCAGGTTGTCGTCTGGGACCGATCTCGGTCCCCTTACCTGGAGAAGCCCCAGCAAGAGTAGCAGGACACAGCGTTCGAAGTCCGGCTCTATCTAGGAACATCAGATACCTGAACTTGATTTCAAATCTGCTCCCTCTTCTCTACAGGTGGTATGAGGGTGTCCTGACTGGACAGGGCAGAAGTGGGGGCAGGCTGAGCTCTGTTGTCCAGGCTCCTGGCCCAAGGAAACAAATTATCCTGGGCAGGTGGGGGCGGGGCCTGAAGGAGGGGCAGGGGAGGAGGAAGCACAGGAGGAGGGGCGGGGACTCCCTGACACTCTACACTGGCTGGGATTGTTTTTGTCCTTCTTAGCAGGTGCCAGGGGAGAGACAGTCGAACTGAACTGCCTCGAGAGCGAAGATCTAGTATTCTCATGACCTGGGAGGGAGAGGCTGGGGCCTGGAAAGTCAGGGAAAATGGCCCAGCCCACTCTTCCCCATGCCCCTCCCCAGACCTGGTCTGTTCATTGGCCAATTTAGGGGGCCTGTCTGCTGCTCAGGGTCCTACCCCCCTGGAGCAAAGGGCACTCTGCGAAAGAGGGAAGCCAGCCAGAGGGAGTCCAGCAACATGGCCTGTCCCTTGACCTCCAGCCACAGTCTGGCCACCCAGACTGCACCCTGGCCCCTCAGAGGCACCCAGCATATATCTTCCCTTCTAAGCAAAGTCCAGGGTCTCAGCTTCCCCTTCTAAAATCGAAGGGGTTAGGCAAGGTCTCATAGCGGGAGGAGTGATTTGGGGAAAGGTCTGGCCAGGTGCCAGGGGATTCCCCTTAGCGCTCTCCTTCTGCACTAGGCAAACACAAGGGTGGAGAGAGGGCCTGGAAGGCCGAGATCAAAGGCAGCAGCCGCCTTCCAGCCCAAGTGGGTGACAGTGGGTTAACCAACAATTCATAGGGGTGATAAGAGGTCTGCCCTGGGGGACCAAGAAGGAGTGGCTCCAGGCTCAACTTTCTCCAAACTGTGTTTGCCTTGGAAAAACCAGTACGAGCGGACTAAGCAAAGATGTGGGGGAGGGTCACCCGGGCCACTAGACAGCTTGTGCAAAACATAGTAGACAACTCACTCAATCATTCCTTCAACCACTCAACTAATATTTGTTAAGTACCTAGTATATGCCAACCCCATGCTTGGCACTGGGGATACAGTGAGCAACAAAACAGACCCCACCCTTATCTTCATGCAGCCCAATCAGGGAGACTGGTGTTAATCAAAGAATCACACAAATAATAAGAAATGACAGGAGAGGGCTTCCCTGGTGGCACAGTCGTTAAGAATCCGCCTTCCAATGCAGGAGACACGGGTTCGAGCCCTGGTCCGGGAAGATCCCCCATGCCGCGGAGCAACTAAGCCCGCGAGCCACAACTACTAAGCCTGCGTGCCACAACTACTGAGCCTGTGCTCTAGAGCCCACGAGCCACGACTACTGAAGCCTGAGCACGTAGAGCCTGTGCTTCGCAACAAGAGAAACCACTGCAATGAGAACCCCACGCACAGCTACAAAGAGTAGCCCCTGCTCGCCGCAACTAGAGGAAGCCCGTTCGCAGCAACAAAGACCCAACGCAGCCAAAAATAAATAAATTAACTTTAAAAAAAGAAAGAAAGAAATGACAGGAGACAACTATGCTGGGAGAATGGCTTACCCAGGGAGTTAGGGAAGACTTCTCTGTAGAAGTGACAATTGAGCAGAGGGGAAGTTGTATGGGGCACAGAGATTTGGATTGGTGGATGGGAAGTGGGGGGGGGGCACCTTTCATGATGATGGAACAAATGTCAAAGCCCTTGACTAAACGGGACAGAGCATGCGTAGGCAGAGTGGGGTGGAGAAGGAAGGAGAGGAGGCCACACAGGGGCAGCTGGGCAGGTGTGGAAGGTGTGGGGAAAGGCTTTGTACTCAGCTCTGTTTCTCAAAGCATGGCCTGTGACCACGGCCTCCAAATCTCCCTAGGCTTGTATAAAAAAACAGATCCCTGGGCCCCTCCCCAACTACTGAATCTCGGTCTCTGGGGCCAAGACCCAGGAATGTGTGGTACTGACAAGCCCTTGGGTGGTTGTTCTGTAAACCGGGTTTACGAGCCATCCATCCTGTCTGTCCAGACCAGCAGGAACTATGGGCAGAGGCCAGACCCTGCAGGGTCCATCTGGGCTGAAGTAGAGGCACAGAGGAGCAGGCAGATTTATATTTTGGAAAAATCACTCTGGATGTTGGAGGATAGGTTGGAGAGGGAAGCCAACTCAGACTCGGAGGGCTGAGGGCTATAGGATTCTATTTATATGACTTTCTGGAGGGGGCAGAATGCTAAGGACAGAAAGCAGATCTGGAGTTGGGGAGGAGGGAGAGGGGTTGACAGCAGAGGAGCTTATGAGGAGGTAATGGAGATGCGTATATCTCAGGTGGACGTACAACAGGACTCACAGAACTGTACACTCAAGAGGATGTGTATTACTGTGTATAAATTATACCTGAATTTCTTAAATAAAAAAAGAAACAACAACAAAAAGGAATAGATTTATAGATCAGTAGAACAGAATCAAGAGTCCAAATAAAACCCCTTACATTTCTGGTCAATTGATTTTTTTTTTCTTAATATCAACTCTTTACTTATTTATTTATTTTTGCCTGCGTTGGGTCTTAGTTGCGGCACGCATGCTCTTCCTGGCAGAGCATAGGCTTCTCTCTAGTTGTGGCGTGCAGGCTCAGTTGCCCTGCAGCACATGGGATCTTAGTTCCCCGACCAGGGATCGAACCCAAGTTCCCTGGTTTGGAAGGTGGATTCTTAACCACGGGACCACCAGGGAAGTGCCTGGTCAATTGATTTTTTTTTTTTTTTGTGGTAAGCGGGCCTCTCACTGTTCTGGCCTCTCCGTTGCGGAGCACAGACTCCGGACGCGCAGGCTCAGCGGCCATGGCTCACGGGCCCAGCTGCTCCGCGGCATGTGGGATCTTCCCAGACCGGGGCACGAACCCGTGTCCCTTGCATCGGCAGGCGGACTCTCAACCACTGCGCCACCAGGGAAGCCCTGGTCAATTGATTTTTGACAAAGGTGCCAAGACAATTCAATGGGGAAAAGGATAGTCTTTTTGATAAATGGTTCTGGGACAACTGAATATCCACATGCCAAAAGATGTGTTTAGATCCTTCCTTTATACGATGTACAAATATTAACTCAAAATAGGCCATAGACCTAAATGTAAGAGCTAAAACTATAAAACTTCTAGAAGAAATTATGCAGGAAAATCTTCCTACCTTGTGTTAGGCAGAGATCTCAGATGCAACAGCAAAAGCACAAATGACAAAAGAAAAAATTTATAAATTATACTTTACCAAAATTTTTAAACTGTGCACTTCAAAAGACATCATTAAGAAAATTTAAAAAAAAAGAAAAAAAAACAAACCTGTGGAAGACTGGAGGAAAATAATTGCAAGTCGTATGTTTGATTAGGGACTTTGTATCCAGAATAGCGTTGACCCCTGAACAATACAGGGGTTAGGGGCAGCAACAACCCCTGAGCAGTTGAAAATCTGAGTATAACTTTACAACCAGCCCTCCCTATCCAGTTTCCATCTACAGATTCAATCAACCTTGGATCATGTAGTACTGTATTACGTACTTTTAAAAATCCACATATAGGGCTTCCCTGGTGGCAGAGTGGTTGAGAGTCTGCCTGCCGATGCAGGGGACACGGGTTCGTGCCCCGGTCCGGGAAGATCCCACATGCCATGGCTGGGCCCGTGAGCCATGGTCGCCGAGCCTGCGCGTCCAGAGCCTGTGCTCTGCAACGGGAGAAGCCACAACAGTGAGAGGCCCGCGTACCGCAAAAAAAAAAAAAAAAAAAAAGATTTGAATAAGTGTTTTTCCAAATAAGATATATGAGTGGCTCATAAGCACATGAAAAGGTGCTCAAGATCATTAGTTATTAGAGCGATGCAAATTAAAACCACCTCACTCCCATCAGGATGGCTATAATGAAAGAGACAGACAACAAGTCTTGACAAGGATATGAGGAAACAAATTGTCATATATTGCTGGTAGGAATGTAAAATGGTGCAGCCACTTTGAAAAACAGTTTGACCATTGCTTAAGATAAACATAAACTTTCCATACAACCTAGCAAGTCTACTCGTAGGAATCTACCCAAGTAAAAACACATGCACATACAAAGACACTTACATGAACATTCATAGCAGCATTACTCAAAACAGCCCCAAACTGGAAACTCAAAATGTCCATCAACTGGTATTGAACAGATAAATAAAACAGTACATCCATACATTGGGATATTACTCAGCAACTGAAAGGAACAGACTACTGGTACATGCTACAGCATGGATGAACCTCAAAAACTTTAAACGGAGTGGAAGAAGTCAGAAGCAAAAGACTGCATATTAGTTCATGTATAAGAATATCCAGAAGAGGCAAGTTTATAGACAGAAATCAGATCAGTGGTGGCTTAGGGCTGGAGCCGGGCGCTGGATTGACTGCAAGTACACAGGTGGGACTTTTTCATGTTGGTGGAAATGTGCGGTGATGGCTGCATAACTCTATAAGTCATCGAATTGTTTAAAAATGAATGTGAGGATATTATGGTGAGACTCCAAGGAGAGTAGAGGCAGGGAGACAGCCTCCATTTCTAGAGTTACAAGATGGGAATAAAGAAGCCAGCTCTGTAGCGGGGCTAGGATGAGACGGGGAGGTGCAGGAACTGGATGCATGCGATGGCAGCACAGAGCCTGCGAAATCGAAGCATCAAAGCCTAAGGTTCCAGAAGGCGGAAGGCTGGTGGCGACTGCCCAGACTGTGCCTGCAGTTTAGAGCTTAGGAGAAGTACCTGAGTGTGTAACTGTGGAGTGGTTTAAAATACCATCAGTGGGACTTCCCTGGTGGTGCAGTGGTTAAAAATCCGCCGGCCAATGCAGGGGACACAGGTTCGAGCCCTGGTCTGGGAAGATCCCACCAGCCGAGAAGCAGCTAAGCCCGTGCGCCACAACTACGAGCCTGCGCTCTAGAGTCCTTGGGCCACAACTATTGAGCCCACGTGCCACAACTACTGAAGCCCACGCGCCTACAGCCTGTGCTCCGCAACAAGAGAAGCCACTGCAATGAGAAGCCCACTTACTGCAACAAAGAGTAGCCCCCGCTCGCTGCAACTAGAGAAAGCCAGCGGGCAGCAACGAAGACCCAACGCTGCCAAAATAATTAATTAAAAATAAAATAAAATAAAATGCCATCAACTAGTGAGAAATGGCAACTACTCCATACCATCAGCCAACCCCAGGCCCTGGGTCCGCTTGCCCCACTTTCTCTTCCTTTTGTAAACTGGAAAGCGCTTTGCAGTCTAAGACACGTCATTAGATTAAATAAGACCGTGAAGTCCAGCGGACACTAGGTGCGGGTCAAGTCGGGCGCTGAGAACGCAGGCCAGGAAAGTTGGTCTGGTCCCGTCCTCGCAGCCTAGCTCTCCAGCTGGTGACAGTGTCAAAACAAAGCAGCAGCAGCCGCCTGAAGGGGGCGCCCGGATGTAACGCGCGGCCCCGCCCCGTCACGTGCCTGCGGCGTCGCGTCACACCCGGAAGCAGCTGCTGTGGGGAGCCGGCAGTAATGAGCGGGGAGACAGGGCCGGCGTCCGCAGCGCCCCCTCCCGGGGAGGTCGAACCGGGCAGTGGGGTCCGCATCGTGGTTGAGTACTGGTGAGGGGCTCCGGCCAGTGGGGGAATCCGGGCCGGAGGAGGGTGGGTCCACCGGAGGTACCGTCCCCGAAACCCAAGCGGACCTCAGGTATCTTCTCCCTAGTGAACCCTGCGGCTTCGAGGCGACCTACCTGGAGCTGGCGAGTGCCGTGAAGGAGCAGTATCCTGGCATCGAGATCGAGTCGCGCCTGGGGGGCACAGGTGAGGCCGCAGAACACCTGCTGAGTCAGTGTTCTAAACCCCAGCTCTACCACTTTCTAGCTCTGGCACTGGCTGTTTTATATAGCGCCCAGCAGTGTCTGGCACATAGTAAAATGTCCGTGTAACTTGAGTGGGGGGGGGTTACAGATGAAGCCTGTTGGGAAAAATGGGTGAGGCTGAAGTGTAGGGTTGGAGGGGAGGGAACCCTCTATTGAGTTAGGAAGCCAAGTTCAAAGGAAGCGGATGGGGCCCGTGAAGGACATGAAGGAGGAGCCTGTGTTAAGTCTAAGGAGTGTGGAGGGCCTCCCCTGACTTTTGCCTGTTCTCAGCATACAGTTCATTCATCCGTTTATTTAATACCAGGGGCCTTTGAGATCGAAATCAATGGACAGCTGGTGTTCTCCAAGCTGGAGAATGGAGGCTTTCCTTATGAGAAAGATGTGAGTACTTGCCATGCTGGGAAGACCCCTGGTTCACCCTGACCCTACAATGAACGCATCGTCCCATTCCACATCTCTGCCTTCTAGCTCATTGAGGCCATCCGAAGAGCCAGTAACGGAGAACCCCTAGAAAAGATCACCAATAGCCGCCCTCCCTGCACCATCCTGTGACTACACGTGATTCTGGGTTCCTGTTCTCTTCTGGGATCCAAGCCTTGGTCACCCCTTTGGTTCTGCTGAGGGCTCCCTACTGCCTCTTTCACCTCACTTAGCTCCCCATAGCTAAGAGACCCTGGCCTCCGCTTTGCCCCTTTGGGTACCAGGAGGGTTCTGCGGTCTTAGGGGTGAAAGAGAAGACCCTCTCCGTGGACATTTCTACAGCCACCTTATACCCCTTTCCCAGGATCAGTGCCCACAAAAACCTGCTCCCCTCTCTAGCTTAGCCATACCTGTCAGATGCTACCATAGTTCTAATTTATTTTCCACTGACCCCAGGCAATGTCAGCTGTTGGCAATAAAGTGGCACTGCAAACACCAGTGCCCACTAGTGTGTGTTTTTATGTCCAGTTTGGGACTGTGGGAAGGGAGGAGAGGGAGACAGAGGCCAGCCCAACCTTTATACCACCAACGTGATCGTGCTGTCTGGGTGGGTTTTTTCTGGATAGCTACTTCTAATTCAACGATTTCCTTGCCAAGGCAAGGAAAATGAGTCACACAGTAGGCACGGCCTCTTCTTTCCTCCATCCTTCCCCGACTACCCCTACCTACAGGGAGGAAATCACCCCATTCTGGTGGGTGGCCTTAGGAGTTTCTCTTTTTCTAAACAAGAATGATCTGGTCATCAAAGGGCTCTCAGGTCAGAATCCCAACCAGTTTCCCCCCAACCCAGGAGCCAGGAAACTGGCAGTAGGCTCCTCATTCAAGCTTTCTGAAGATTCCTAGCCAGTCCCTCCAGGCAAGATGAACTGAATGTAGGTTAAGAGGTGAGCAGTAAAGGGATGGCTCAGAGCCACCCCAGACATAGGCTTGTGTCCAGCTGTTTTCCAAAATATATTTGCAAATGGAGAAAGTGGGTATGGAGAAGGGACATTCCTCCCACAACCCCAGGGACTGCCCCCCCCAACCCCGCTTCCACAATACCCACTCTCCACCGAGTCCTTATTTCATCTTTAAAAAAATAATAAAACAACCAAAAAAACATAAGTAAACACAAAACCAGAAAAGCACTCTGTACAGGGACCGGATCTGGGCGCTGCCTTCCCCTTCTGTCCCCTTCTTCTTAGGGGCAGAGCTAGGTCTCAGGGAGTCTCTGCTCTGGTTCCTAGACACCCTCTTGGGGCCTCTTCCCTTCCTAGGCTCAGCTTCCCTGTCCTTCAGTGTCAGGTTCTGGAAGAAGTCAGGCTGGGCTGCTCCCGCAGGTAAGGAGACTGGCTGTGGCATCCAGTGGACCCTGGTGGCTGGGCCAGGGCTCCAGCATCAGTCAGGACTCCCCAGTGCCGCCCCCTCTTCCAGCCAGGCTGGGCGGCTCTCAGCCACCTACGAGTTGGAAGAGGAAGGAAGATTGCTGGCATGGCAGGCCGCCCTGGATGTGATCCAAGGGCCCTCTCCCTGCCTCGTCCCGACGCGGGCCGTAAGTCAGGCCTTCCACACTCCCTGAGGGGCCAGCAGGGCCTCAGCGGCCTGGGCCTTTTGGCTCATACTGGCATGTCCAGACCCAGGTACTCAGGGTTCTCTGCCGTAGGGGTCCCTTCAAAGGTGCTGGGTGGAGATCCCCGCTCTGATGGGTCCTGGTCCCAGTAATAGAGGTTGTCAAAGGCTGGGCTGAAGGCCGGAGAAGAGTGGGACTGAGGGGCAGCCCTGCCCCGGGGTGCCAAGTACTCGGGGTTCTCCACGGCAGCCCCAAAGGCAAAAATGTCTTTGACAACCCCATTCTTCCCAGGGGAGAGAGTCTTGGGCCTTTCCAGAGTGGAACCGGCAGGTCGAGGAGGAGGCCGAGGACCCTCTAGGGGTGAGGGGGGCTGTGGCCGAACCTCTGGCTGGTTCACGTATTCTGAAAGGACAAGAGAACGAGGCTTGTTAGGGGGAGGAGCCCGTGTGTTCTGGGTGCTGCCCCTGCCCCCATAGTGGGCCCTGGGCTGAGCACCCCCAATCCCCACCTCCCAACCTCTCAGCTCGGGCCTGGACTCCATACCGGGCTGGGGGCTGCAGGTCAGGGGGGCAACGTAGCCATCGGTCTCGGGAGGAAGCGGTACTGTGGGGTCCTCGCTGTACCGCTGTAGAGGGCTGGAGTCATGTTGGGGGAGGTTCTGCAGCCCCTTGGCTGCCCCCATTCCCAAGTCGCCGTCAAACACATCAGAGCCAGCCCCTTCGGAAGGTGCCAGTGGAGACCTGGGGGGCTCCTCCTCCGAGGGCTCCAGACCCAGCGTCAGCTCACCACCGCCACTCTGAGGACGAGAGAGAAGGTCATGATGGGGGTCATTCATGATGGAGACTCCACGGGAGGTGACAGGGTCACAAGAGATAAAAGGAAGTTGCCTTCGGGGTTTGACACAGTCACTGTGGCAAGAGTGGGGTCACAGTTGGAAAGCAGTAGGAATCCTTCTTGGGGATATTGGGGTCTCCTCCATGAGAGGTGATGGTTGGGGGACATTGGAGAAAGGGACTCTAGTCCACTGGGGTCGGGGGAAGTAACCAGACACACCCACCACACTGTGACAGGGGGCACTGACCCTGGTGGATGTGCTGCGGTGCCTGCGGTGGGCTGTGCCCCCAGAGCCCGGGGCAGGGTCTGGGCAGAAGAAGCCTTGCTGGGGTACCAGGTACTCCTCAGCATCCACCAGGTCCCCCATGTCATCATCCTCCAGCAGTGAGCGGTAGAAGGTGCTGTCCAAGGGGCTGGTAGGGCCCAAGTCTTCATTCTGGGGAGGCGGGAGACAGAGCGTGGCAGCCCCTCCCCAGCCCAGCCTCCCGAGGGAGGCTCAGGGAGTACCAGAGGTCTGACGAGTCAGGCAAGGGCTGGGCTTGGAAGCCTGGGACCCAGGAATCGTCTCCCTTTCCTCCCTCTAAGGGAGAGTGATCTTAGCCATAGGCAGGGATGGCGTGGAAAGGCCCAGTACCTGGATGACCACAAAGCGCTGGGGGTCCCTGGCCATGCGGGAGAATTCGGCCACCAACTCCCGGAACCTTGGCCGACATTCAGAGTCAATCATCCAACCTGGGGGTGGGCAGGAGTCCAGCATCTCAGTTCTGGCTGCAGCCTGTGTGCAGAGCCCCTCACCCCCACCCCCGGCCTAGACAACCCCAGTTACTAGAGTCCAAAGCCCTCAGGTGGTAGAGAAGAGGTACCAGACTCGGATCCTGAGGGAGAACCTTTGAGAATCTCTACTAGTTTCCCCTTTTTATTTTGCATTAAGTTTCTTTCTAGCTGGTCCTTGATAGCTCCTCTGGACTGGTACTGTAAAGGGAAGTGAGACCCTTTTGAGGCTGCATTAAACATATCCTGCTCTTGGCCCCCTCCCATGCCCCTTGTAGGCCCCTCCACCCAGGCCCTCCCACTCCTCCAAGCAGCCGACCCAGCTCAACCACGCACATTTGACCATGATCATGTAGACATCAATGGTGCAGATGGGGGGCTGGGGCAGCCGTTCCCCCTTCTCCAGGAGGTCAGGGATCTCCCGGGCTGGGATCCCATCGTAAGGTTTGGCCCCAAAAGTCATCAGCTCCCACACAGTCACACCTGGGGCAGAGACGGGGTCAAGAGGTGGGGGGACCAGAGGGAGCTTTAGTGTACTGAGCCCCAGAGGCTCTATCCAAGAGCCTGGCACCATGGGGGAAGGAGGGGAGGGATGCAGTGTCAAGGGCAGGAGATACCCAGTCTTTCCGCAGTCCCTGGCAGACTGAGGCACTGGCAGCCCCTTCCTTCCTTCATGCTAAAGTGTCCATTAATTCGCTCCATCCCAGCTCTCATCCTTCCACCCGCATCCCCCCCAGGGCCACGGCTCTGTGTCCACCCTTCCAACCCACCCCATCACACACCATAGCTCCACACATCACTCTGGTGGGTGAACCGCCGGCGGAGAATGGACTCCAACGCCATCCACTTGATGGGCACCTGGGAGAGCAGAGAAGGAAGTGCTCCAACCAGGTGTGGTGGGGAGGTGGCCGTTCTGAGTTCTCCCAGGGGCCAGACCCCACTCCCCCTTGCTTCACTCTGCTCCCTCCTCTGACCTTGCCCCCATCCGCATGGTACTCTGTCTCATCAATGTCCAGCAGCCGAGCCAGCCCAAAGTCTGTAATCTTGACATGGTTGGGACTCTTGACCAGCACATTCCGGGCAGCCAGGTCCCTGTGCACGAGCCGCACATCCTCCAAGTAGCTCATCCCCTGGGGTCAGAGGCATCTGTGTGGACCTCGCTCTGCCAGAACTCTCCCAGGAAACCTCCTCATCCTAGCTCTGAGTGGAGACAGAGGCTTGCTCCCAAGGGCACCCGCAGAGCCCCGGCCCCCAAAGTGCATACCTTGGCAATCTGCACACACCAGTTCAGCAGGTCCTGGGAGCCCAGGCGCCCGCGGTGCTCCCGGACGTGGTCTAGGAGGCAGCCATAGGGCATAAGCTGTGTCACCAGCTGCACCGTGGATGTCAGGCAGATGCCCAGAAGGCGGGACACATATGGGGACCCTACACCGGCCATCACATATGCTTCCTGGGAGCAAGGGTACACACTGAGAGGGTATGGGAAACCACTAGCCCCCAAACCACCACACACCCCTCCCGAGGGCTGAGCCGTGACTGGGGACCCTCACTCAATCCAACCCCATTCGTCACAAACCAGAACCATGGCCCACAGACTCAGGAGGTTAAGAGTAGAGATCTGGGGGATCACAAAGTGTCTCCTAAAACCCCAGTGAAAACAGAGCCCACAGCCCACACCTGCAGCCAGGGGGTCCCCACTGTGCTCCCAGCTGGAGAGGGTGTAAGGGCTTACGTCCAAGATTTCTTTGTTGGCTTTGGGGGATGTGTTTTCCCTCAACACTTTGATGGCCACTGGGATTTTCACATTTTCCCCATCGGGGATCCAGATGCCCTGGGCAGAGAGAGGAGGATGTGAGCAGGAAGAGGGTGGGCCAGATCCAACCTGCAGTCGTCCAAGGGGTCACTACTTGTGCTCCCAATCCTTCCCCACCCTTGGGCCAACCCCATTATTTAGCAACAAACTCGCCATTTCAGCCCACTCCCTATCCCCTTATACGTAACCGCCCCCAGCCCCTGGCTGTCTCCCAGACAGAACCCTCGTCCCCGCCCTGACCGCATCCTCTGGGACCGCCCACCCAGGACTTTGGCCCCACCCCTGACCTTGTAGACGGTACCAAAAGCTCCGGATCCAAGCACCTTCACCTTCCTCAGCTCTGTCTCTTTCAGGATCCGCATCTGAGCCTGATTTGGCATGGCTCCGCTCGGTGTCAGGGGCTCCACCAGCTGAGGTGAAGGGGTGGTGCGTCAGTGCCGCGGGCCGGGCTGCAGACCCCAAGCCACGCGAGAGGCCCTCTAACCGCCTCACCTCTGTCTCCTGCAGCAGCCTCCGCATCGTGTACTTCCGGATCTTCTGCCGCCGCCGCTTGACGAGGATGCCGAAGACCAGCCCCACGACGACGACCAGCAGAATGCCCACCACAGCGGCAATGATGGACGTCACAGGGCTGGGGGCAGGAGCCAGGGTCAGGGATTGGGGACCAGTCTGGGGCAGGAGGGATGGAGGGGTCCCATGGAGGGGCATGAAGGTCACTGGCGTTTGGAAAGGGAAGTTGGAAGGGTGACGTGCAGGCTCCCGTCCTGTTTCACCTACTCAGAAACCTCCCTCTGCTCCTTACTGCCTCCAGGATGAAGTCCAGACTCCTTGCTGGGCATTCAAAACCCTCTCCACCCACATCTCCAAATTCTCTATGCTCTTGCCCAGGATTCTCAAACTTCCTGACAAAAAATCACCAGGGAGCTTGTCAATATGCAAGAGTCTGGAGCCCTACCCTCCAGAGATTCTGATTGTGGTATGAGGTGGGGAATGTGCACCCAGTGATTCTGATATTCTAGCCAAATTTTCCACCCATAGGTCATGATTTCCACACCTCCCAGCCTTTGTTAATTCTACCTGGACCATCATTTCTGCATGAGGTCATCTTTCAAGACTCAGCTCATCCTGGGATAGAAGGATCTACTGGGTGCTGACCCTACATCATTGTCATCCTTGCCCCCTTCCCTTGCTTAGCCAAGGGCTGGCACATCACAGATCTCTAATGAACGCTTGTGTCATGGACAAGTGCTTACCTAGGACATACTCCAATCTGTTTTTCTCCCCAAAGCCCTTCCCGAAACACCCCACTGCCTAGAAATCAAGTCCAGTGATGGCAGTGATGGACATCACAGGGCTTGTGGCCTCATAGTGAGGGAGAGCCTATGCCCTCCAAGATTCTGCCCTAACCTGATTCGGACTTCACCCCTTACTCCCTCCTCTGAGCTTACTCAGTGGCCCACCACAGCAGAACCTTCAGCAAACACATCCTAGATTGTCCTGACCCCTCTCACCATGCTGCCTGGTTGCTTTCCTCCTAATGCAAGTGACATACCTGCCCCTCTTTCAAGACCTGGCTCCCATGCCACCTCCTCCTTGAAGCCTCCCACTGACCCCAGGTAAGAATTCATTGTCCCATCCTCAGTGCTGCAGTTGCGCTCTCTTCTCAACATGCCTTGAGTCCCAGGGAGTTGCAGGCTGCCTGTGTCCCTTAGGAGACCCCTACCTACTCGAGGGTGGGGAGGTGCTGGGTGTCTTCGCCATCTTTTCCTGTTCCCTGCCCCCCAAGCATCCCGAGCAGGTCCTCCGTCCACTGGTTGAAGCTAATTGAAAGGAGGGTCCTTAGTGGAAGAGTGGGCTGGGGAGGGACATGTGTCATGTCAGGAGACCCCCTCCCTACAGCAGTGACCACTCAGGGGCCGGAGGGGGACTGAGGGGCAACATGGGATGTGTCCTGGGGACCAGGCTGACCTGGCTCTCTGCTCAGTGGGGCAGCCCTTGTCATCCAGGTCCACACAGCTGCAGAAGAGAGAGTCCTGTCAACAAGGCTGGGAACCACCTCTTGCACTCACTCAGCCTCACAATATCCCCAGAGGTGGGTGTAGCTGGGTTATGATCCCTAATTGACAAAGGCAGAAACTGGGCTCAAGGTTACCAGGGCTCTTTCTACCACCCCACAGGGGAGGCCTTCTCCAATCTGCAAACCTGCATCCCCTGCACCTCCCTGTCTTGGGTAGGAAGTGGGGGGCACCCAGAGGAGCATCAAGTCCAAAAGCTTGGCTATCCCCTCTGTAGAGGATGCCAGGGTAGTAGTTGGGCACAACCTGCACCGAGGACAGTTTGACAATACTGTGACCCAGCAGTTCCACCTCTCAGGATAGACCCTAAAAATGCCAACACCTGTACACTAGGGGGCATGTACAAAATGCTCACTTGTACATGGAGCTCAAGTGCAATAAACTGCACGCCCCCCCACCAAAAAAAGGAGACAAGTTCAATGAATATCCCTCGAACAGGGACATGGTTAAATAATACTACATCCATATAGCAGATTGAGTAGTTAAAAAAAAAAAAAAAAAAAAGGAGGTAGGTTCATGTGCACTCACAAGAAAGAACCTCCAAGATACATAAAGTGCCGGGACGGAGGGGAAGCAAAGTGCAGAACTATATGTAGAGTACTATCCTGTTTACATTAAAAAATGCACACACACAAAAACCAAAACTGATTATATGTGAGTCAGATGAAATTGCTGAGAAATAGATGAGCTAGATGAAACTGCTGTTTCTTGATCATTTTTGACTTCCCAAAACAGCAATCTTCAACCTAACATAAATGTAAAATGCATTTATGTAAATGTGTAGAGCACACCAGAGTGATCTGGTGGTTCTCCCCAGGGAGGGGAGGGTGGGGGACTGGGTGGGTGGGGGAGTGGATGAAAGGGCACTTCTGCTTTACAGTGTTTATACTTTGATACTGCTGAAAATGTGTATCACAAGAATGTATGCATGTATTCCATGTGTAATTAACAACTAAGTGAAAAACATAAAAAGAACAGGGCAGATCACTGTGTTAGGACATGGAAAAACATTGCAAGCAAAATTGCAATGCTGAGTGAGAAAAAGCAATTTCCAAACAATATGTATGGTCTATGATCCCATTTTGGTAAAAAGAAGGATATACTAGAATGTGCACAGATAAAAACTGGAGAATAATAATAATAATATATAAACATATACTTTATGTTATAATAATAATACGTATGCTAGTGTGTGCATAGATTAAAAAACTGGAGGAAAAACATTGCAAGTTATTAACAGTGGATAGAATTGCTAATACTATTCACTTTCATGCTTTAATTAAAAAATTTTTAACCACGTGTTACTTTTGTGGTCAGAAAAAAAAGATATGAAAAATTAAGGGTCTTGGGGTAAGCAAAGGCAGAGTTGTCCCACTTTTAGAATAAGAGCCCCAGAGAGGGTCCTGGAACGAAGCCTTTCTTTCCGTGGAAAAGGCCCTCAGACTCACGAGTGGGTGCAGTTGATGGGGCATGGCTGGCACATGCCCTCCTCATCTGGGAACTTCCAGATGGGCATGAAGGAGAGGTCAGGCTTCACACCACTGGGGCAGCGAGCCACGCAGAAGGGAGGATCCTTGTAGTGGGTGCAAGCCACACACTGGTCAGCCTCCTGGGAGGGGAGGAAGGGTTTGTGGGGGGCTGGCACCGACACCCCCAGGGCAGCAGGATCAGGCCCTTGGGTCCCCTCTGTGCTTCCCTCAGTCACTCAGCAGCACTGTCCACCTTGCTCCTGGGACAGCCCCATACCTGCTGTGTCTGCTGCCCCTGTTCTGCACCCAGCTCCCCACCTTCAAAGCTTGATCCCCAGGCCTGGTGGGGTGGGGGGAGTGTATTACCTAAGGTATAACAGCAAGTAATAATAGTAGCTAACTTGTGAAGCCTTTTTCCTGTGCTCGGGCACTGTGCCAAACCCTATTTTGAGTTAATTCTCACTGCATCCCAATGGGGTAGGTACTAGTATAACGTTCATTTTACGAATGAGCCAGTGCAAGTGGGGCCTGGATTTGAATCCAGGTCACCTGATGTCTAAGCCCCCAGGTCTAACCACCTTAGCACAGCCACGGCCAAGGGCACAGGCTTCCCTGGGCCCTTTGCATGGTCTGAAGGGCCTCAGCGTCCGCAACTCTTGCTGTCCCCAGCATCCCAGCCACCTTCCACCCTCCTACCACCCTCCTACTGTTCAGGTCTGGGCTTGGAGTCCTCCCCAGGGGTATTTTACTGGACTTGGCCAGGTCCCTGGCAGCACCCCCAACCCTGCCCTGCTTCCCTCCACCCAGCTCTGAGCGCACCAGCACCTCACCGAGCCAAAGCAGGTCACTGAGCCATTCTGGGGCTGACACTCGGGGTGGCACGGAAGACAGTACCTGTCCTTCACGTACTCCCGGGGGAGCCTGAGGAGAGGACGGCCAGTGAAGGGGTCTGGAAGGAGCCCCTGTGCACCCCCCAGCCCGGCCGCCCCCTCCTCTGCCCCGCATACCCCTGCAGTACTCGGCATTCTTCCACGCACTGCTGGCCCCGAAGGAACTGGCTGCAGTTGACGCACTGGGTGGGCCCTGGACCCCAGCAGTGCCCGTGGGCACACAGCGGGTAGCAGGCCAGGCCCTCGCCCACTGCAGTGAGGAGGAAGGGGTCAGAGGGGACTCTCAAGGGAGACTCCAGGGAGCTGGGGGAAGAGTCTGTGGGCATGGCTCTGAGCTGGAGAGGTGGGGATAGGTGCCACGCAAAGCAGGGAGAGAAAGAGTTCTGAGGTTCCAGGAACAGAGAGGAAAGGGAAGGGAGGGATGCCAAGACAGTGTGGCAGGACCCTGCTAGAAGCCATGCCAAGAGGCCAGGCCAACCAGAGCTATGTCAAGGATGGTGCACCAGGGACGGGCAGTGCACACGCACAAGTAAGTCCCAGACTGCTGCTGCCAGAGGCCCGTGGGCACGCCTGAGCAGCAGTGCTGGGCTCCCTGTCTTACCGCACTCGACCTCTGGCCGGTTGGCACTGTGGAGCAGGGCCTGGTGGGGGTTCCGGAAGAGCTGGTCCCAGGGCACCGTGTGTACAAAGCAGAGGCGGGCGTTGCGGTGGATGAGGGCCAGCCCACTGCCCAGTTCCCGCAGCGAGCGCAGCCCCAGCCAGCGGATGCCCAGCCCTTGCAGGGTCAGCGAGTAGGCACCACTGTGGGAGGGGGAGTGCTCAAATGCAGGGGGGCAACGCACCACTGACCCTCCCCCCTCAGCAAGGGCTGCGCTCGCCTTCCTCCTGTCCCCATCACACGCTGCAAACTTCCATGGGAATGCTGCTGCTGGAAGAACCCCCATTCCCCCCCTACACGCTCAGAGCTTCTCCCGGGCCTCCCGGGGCAGCTCCTCCTCCGTCAGGCCTCCCTCCCCTGGTGCTCACTCATGCAGAACTCGTCCCCGGATTACTCGCAGATTCTGGAAGACGTGGAGGTCCGGCAGGCTGTCTGGCCACGCTGAGATGTACAGGTAACCTGCAGACACAGGGTGAGGCTAGGGGTGCGGGGACAGGACGAAGACCTCCCAGCCCCATCGAAGCAGGATTCAGAGAGACAGAGCTCACCTGTGATCTCCTCCAGAGACTCAAATACTCTGAGCTGCTCAGGCTGTAGGGGGGCAGTGTTGGAGGCTCGGTCCCTAGAAGGAGGATTAGGAGAGGGCCAAGAAGGGGGTGGGTAAGACCCCCCTCCACGAGCTGGCCCTGCCATCCTCCCCAGCCTCCCCTCCACTTAAACCCGTTGCCCATCGAGCCCGGCTGCTCCCATCCTGAACTTCAAAGCCCAGGCCCTGGCTTGGCAAATATCAAAACAATATTTATATCCTTTGATCTAGAAATTCTACTTCTAGGAATGTGGCCTAGAGAGACACTGGCCCCTGTTCCCAAAGGCATGTGCAAAGGAGAACTGTTTGTTCGAGGGAAAATAAAAAAACTAAGGAAATTTAAAAAATTTTTTTTAATTTAAAAAATTTTAAAAATTTTAAAAATTAAAAATTTTTTTAAATTAAAATTTTTTAATTTAAAAAAATTTTAATTAAATTAATTGATTCATTAATATTTTATTAATTAAATTTTAAAAATTTTAATTAAATACCTAAACATCAGTAAATGGGAGCTATTAAATATAATCCTGATCTATCCAGACTACACACGGAAAACTAACATTCAGGAGCGTGTAGTGTCTGCTGGGCACGGTTACAGCTTTACAAATATTAACTCATTTAAATTTTATAACACCTTATGAGGGCGGGACTATTTTTGCCCCCATTTAACGGATGAGGAAACTGAGACCCAGCAAGAAGGTCACATGATTAGTAAGTGGTAGAAGCCAGGTCTCAAACCCAGGCAGCCCGGGCTCTTAGCTGCTATTCTTTGCTGCCACCTCTTCCACAGCTGTGGAAAGAACAAGGCAGCTGGACATGAACTAACTGTCATAACCGGCTCTCCAAAGCCAGGGGCAGACAATATTCACAACAGGCTCCCATTTTAAATCAACCTTTCCCCCCAAATTACTAACACTACGTTTCTCTGTGCGTGTGTATCCGTATACGTATGAATGGTCTAGAAGAACACACACAAACTGTTAAGAGTGGTCTCCTCTAGAAAGGGGAGTAAAGGTGGAGAAAGTGTTGAAGGGAATGTTCTCCTTTTTTAATACATATTTTTATTGAAGTATAATTCACATACAATAAATTGCAGATTTTTAGTGTGGAGTTTAATGAGTTTCGTCAAATGCATTCACTCACCTATCCACCAGCCCAACTGGTATACAGAACATTTCCATCACCCCAGAAATTTCCTTTGTGTCCCTTTCCAGGCCCTCACCCTGGCGCAATCACTGTTCTGATTTCTCTCACCACACAGTGGTTTTGCCTATTCTAGAGCAGAGGGAATCATACAGTGTGGACTGTCTCTTGTCTGACTTATTTTGCTTAACATAATGTTTTTGAGACACATTCATGTTGTTTCACGCATCAGTAGGCCATTTCTTTTACTGCTGAGAATTTCACTGTATGGATATACCACCTTTTACAGTTGACCCTTGAACAACGCCTGGGTTACGGCACCAACCCCCCACAAGTCGAAAATCCAAGTATAACTTTACAGTCAGCCCTCTGCATCCATGGTTCCAGATTCAAGCAACCCCGGACTGTGTAGTACTGCCGTACGGATTTATTGAAAAAAAGTTCACATTTAAGTGGACCCACGCAGTTCAAACCCGTGATGTCCAAGGGTCAGCTTTATTGATTCCTTCAGCTATTGATATACATTTGCATTATTTCCAGTTTGGGGCCATTATGAATAAAGCTACTATGAACTCAAAGAGAATTTTACTTTATCTGGATGGTGTGACCTCCATACAAGTGCATGTTCATAGATAACATGTCATTTATGAGAAAAATCCCAGGAATTCCCTGGCAGTCCAGGGGTTAGGACTCCTCGCTTTCATTGTCAAGGGCCTGGGTTCAATCCCTGGTTGGTGAACTAAGATCCAGCAAGTCGCGCGGCGCGGCCAAAGACAAGCAAACAAAAAGAAAAACTCCCCCCTCCAAAGTCCCTGCTGGTCTTCCACCTGCTTCCTTTGCATCCCTGGCCTCCCACCTCTGTCTCCCGCCATCCCCGAGAAATGCTTCCACTTCTGGGGCCTCAGGATTCAGTGACTGCCCTGATGCTGCCTCAGGCCATGTGCCCACCCTTAACTCTGAGTATCCTTACCCCTCAAAGCTCTCCGGCAGAAACGCCAGGCTCCCAAAGATCTTCTTGCAGCCAGCAAACTCCTGGATGTTGGCACTGGTGACCGCCCTCACCTCCCGCAGGTGTTCCATGCCCAGACCATAGCACACTGTGGGGAGGGGGGCAGGGGGGCACCTCAGCCTCCACATGGAGCACCAGGAATTCAACCTCCTGGGTCCTGTCCACAGTCCCCTCCTGGGGCCCCATGCCCCCTCCTCACATTGGCAGAGACATGGGGGAGCTTGTGGGAGTGCTCAGGGGAGGGCCAGGGGCAGAGTCAGTGGGAGAACAGGACTGGGTCCCAGGAGGGTCTGAGGGAGGGTGGCACAGCGGGCTAGGCCAGGCTGGGTGTGCAGGGGGCGGCCACTGGGTACCTCGGGCACAGGGCTTGCTGCATTTCTCACACCGCTGGGTTCCATCCTCAGCTGTCACCTCTTGGTTGTTCAGGGGACAAACCAGGGTGCAGGATCCCACGTCCGTGGACAGGTAGTTGTCTGAGGAGATCAAGATCGTCTGTCCACGTGCCCTGGCCTTTCAGCACCGCCCCCCACCACCATAAGCTGTGTGACCATGCCCAGGGAGTACAATAAGAATGATATCAACCGATACCGAAATGCCCTTACACCATATCTGAGCCCTGGACACTCGTCCACTCCTCACGACAACCCTGTGCGGTAGGCACCGTTAGATTCCCATTTTGCCAAAAGGGAAACGAAAGCACAGAGTTTTCTGTTTAAATTCCTTAAGGTCCCTGTGCTAGTAAGTGGAGGAGCCAGGATGTGAACCCAAATGATCTAGCTCTACACTCCGTACTCTCACCCACCATGGGGAGGGTACAGCCAGGACCCGAGAGCCCACTGCTGTCTCCTGTGACAGGAGGAAAGAGGTCGCCAGGTCTGAGGCCAGTCCCTAAATGCCCATCAGTAAATAGGGGAGCTAGTAAATAAAACTCTGATCTATCTAAAAATCAACATTTAGGGGTGCTTAGTATTGGCTGGGCACAGTTATAAGAGCCTTGCAAATATTAACTCATTCAAACTTTATAACCACCTGGTGAGGATGGGACTATTTTGGCCCCCACTTAACAGATAAGGAAACCGAGACACAGCAAGAAGGTCACGTGACTAATAAGGGGCAGAGCCAGATCTCAGACCCAGGCAGTCTGGCTTCTGTGCGTGGGCTCTTAGCTGCTATTCTGTACTGCCACCTGCTCCACTGCTGTTGAAAGAACGAGGCAGCTCAGTACGAACTGCCGTGACCAGCTCTCCGAAGCCAGGGGCGGACAGTGCTCACAACATGCTTGCATTTACATAAACCAAAGTCCCCAGCAAAACTACTAAAAGTACGTCTCTCCCCGGCACTCACAAGGACAGGTGGTCACGCAGCTGGCGCCGAAGGTATAACGGCCCTCGGGGTTGGGCATGGACTCGAAGGTGTCCGTGTTGTAGGTGACCAGAGCTGGGCAGTGCAGCTCACAGATGCCACTGTGGTTGAAGTGGAGGCAGGCCTGGGGGACAGGCAGCTGGTGGGCACTGGGCTGTTTTGCCCTGGTGTGCCAGAGGGTTAAGGGCAGCACCAGGCGGGACGCCCCTCCCCTTGCACCCCGAGGGCTGGGGCGCCGGGGGCACGTACCAGACAGTCAGAGTGCTTGGGGCCCGTGCAGCCAGCAGCACACTGCTCGTGGCAGCAGTCGGTGGGCTGCGGGCCCTTACAGCGGGCACAGCCGCTGGCACAGACGGTTCGCGTCACTGTTGGGCAAAGGGCAGGATGAGGGCTGGGCGGCAGCCTAGGCACCGGGCCCCTTCACCAGCATCACCTTCTGGGGAGACTTCCTGCCTCAAGGAAGATGCCGAGGCCCGGCACCCACCCGCCATGTCACCTTTATTCCCACCCAGCCCCTGCCCCCAGATTCTGGGCCTCCCTATAACTCACAGCTCTGACAGTCCTTGGAACTTTCTCCCCAGCAGTGGGGAGCTTTACAAGCTGGAGAACAGGGTGGGCCTGGGGAGAGACACAGAACTGCAGTGAGAGAGACAGAGACCAGGAGACAGAACGCACAGTGAGCGAGAGACGCAGGCAGGAGGAGAGGACTCCAAAACCGGAGGCACGATCTGGAAGCAGAGGGAGACAGGGCAGAGAACCGCAGAGATGAAGAGACACAGAGAAAGAGGAAATGGGTGGTGTTAGTGCAGCGGGAGCGGGGGCGTGGAGTAAGCCAGGAGTTTGGGGTCGGTGCGCTGCGTGAGAAAGAGAGGCGGCTGCAGGCGGCGAGGGGCGTGGCTTACAGGCCCGTGAGCGGTTGGTGTCTATCAGCATGAGGGCCAGCTGGTTGTTCCTGTGGAAGATGTCCTTCCACACAATCGTGTCCTGGTGGCAGAGCTGGGGGTTCCGCTGGATCGAGACCCCTCCCTTCAGGATCTCTGTGGGGCGGGCAATAATCAGGTCACCTTCTGACCTCCCTCGGGGCCTGCCTGCCTTCTGAAAGGGGGGTGGGGCTCTTAAACACGCCCCAGGCTCCTCAGGGAGCCGAGGAGACTCCTTCAGCATCTTTTAGCCCTACCAACACCACCCCACACGTGAACAAACGGAGATCCGGGGCGGAGTGAGCTGTCCGTGTCACCGTCTCCTCTCCTCCACCTCTACTCTGTGCACATTGCCTAGCAGTTAAAAGAGAATGTGAAATCCAGCCTCACCACCACTAACTCGCTGTGTAACCTCAAGCAAGTCACTCATCCTCTGTAAACCTCAGTTTTCTCATCTGTAAAACGAGAATAACACTGATGCTTCCCTTGCAAGATTAAAGCACGACTGAAATGGGGTTATGCAGGTAAAGCACCAGGCACTCAGAGTCTGGGACACTGTCAGCTCCAAGGCTGCCACGTACAGTTACATAGGTTGTTCACTGTACGTGTGCATTCAGCCAAGAGGCGGGCAAAAACCCAGCCTGCGTCCTATCAAGCTATGTGGGCTGGCACAAGCTGTGACTTCCTGGGAAGAAGGGAAATCTTTTTCGAATCCTCACAAGGGCGCCTCCCCTAGCTCCACTTGCATCCATCCGGAAGGGACCCCAGTTCTTATTCACACGAAGCATCCCCGTGGCTGACAGGGGCCCTGGTCAGTTCTCAATAACCAGCAGAGAGTTTCAAGGATAAGGATGACCACCTGTGAGGCTTCGCAGCTGCAGCTCCTGCAGCCCTCCCGGAGCAGCGCGTGCAGCAGGGGTGGCACTTTCCAGAAGGCCTCCGTTGTCCAGCACGGCCAGGGCATAGTTGTCCTCAAACAGCTGGGTGCCTCGCACGATCCGCAGCCTCTGCAGGGGGACCTGACTCACTTGGTTGTGAGCGATGAGCACGTAGCCCTGCACCTCCTGGATCTCCTGGGAGGGAACAGGGTAGGGTAGGGCTAAGGCAGGTCCAGGCCCTGGACCACTACCACCCACCCCTCCCCCCAAGGCCTCCTCAAGGTTACCCTGTGCTCGGGGATCTTGGGCAAGGCCCCCAGCCACTGACCAGTCCTGCTCCCTCAGGCATAAAATGGAGATCAAGGCCACTCCCCACATCCCCGAACCAGATTCTAGTACGATCAAGAAAGAAAATGGCGGGGGGACACTCTAATCTGTAAGCAAGCGCCCCACCCTCTCTGCATCTCAGTTTCTTCATCTGTAAAGGAAAGGCCTGGACGAGGTGATGTTTGTGATCTGACAGACTAAGCATCGCACCTGAGGCCCCGCTCCAGGGCACCATGGACACAACGCAGAGGCTGGTTTCCATTCTCTCTCCTGCTCCTGACCCTTTCACATACATTTTCCATGTGATTTCAAAATGGGCCCCCCAGGGAGTTCAAGCATGTCTGTTGCTCCCAATATACAGATAGGGAAACTGAGATCCAGTGAAGCCAAGGGCCTAGACCACATTCACATGGCTTGTCAGTGGCAGAACTGGACCAGGAACCGGCCAGCCCTTGCATTACTCCGGGTAGGAGGGGGACAGTGGCTGGGGCAGTTGGACAATGGAAGGTGATCATGCTGGCAAGAGAGCAAAAAATTTAGCAGAGGAACGGGTGCATTCCACCCAGAGATGTCCACGGCCAGCCACGTTGTAGAGAAGGAGTCAACTGGTCTTGCAGTAGGATGGATGGGGGTTAGACAACAGAAAGGACTTCCCAGTTGAGGAGCCACAACAAAAGAGGAAATATAGGGTGGGGAACACTCTTCTACAACCCATCTGCAAGCAGAGGGCTCAGCCCAGCAGGAAACAGGGCCTGGCTGGGTTTTGCCCATGGGCCTCACCTGCAGGAAGGAGAGGCTAGCATTAGCGGGCAGGTAGGTGAGCTCCAGGTTACCCTGCACCACCTGACAGCCCTGGTAGAGGTGGCGGAGCATGTCCAGGTGGGTGTTGGGACTGGCCGGCAGCCGCAGCTTCATGTCTGTGCCAGTGCACACTGTCAGGAGAGAGAAGATGGGTCAGAGGGCGCTGCCCAGTGAGCTTTGCCAACCTGGCCACCTCTGCCAACCTACTCGCCAGAGTCATGCCACCGCAGACAGCGAGAAAGCACAACGGAAGGATCCCTCCTCCCGTGTCCCTTGTACCCACAGAACGTGCAACAGCAAAAGAAAGTTTGCAAATTTGGGAAGAGGAGGGACATCAGGGGAGAAGCTCCCCTGACTCGGCCCATCCTGAGCATCCAGAGGGTGTCTCGCTGTGCCAGCCTTAGGGAGCTTGCCTGTTCGATCCGGAGTGTTGGCTGGCAAAGAAAGCCTCCCTTTGTCCCAAAGGCACAACTCAGGGCCAACGGGTAAAAATCCCCCAAGAGAGGCAATGATGAATCATGAATCCTCTGGATACCCCTTGACCCTCTCCCGAACA
This sequence comes from Delphinapterus leucas, assembly GCF_059928025.1. NCBI lineage: Eukaryota > Metazoa > Chordata > Mammalia > Artiodactyla > Monodontidae > Delphinapterus > Delphinapterus leucas. The sequence continues at coordinate 49,558,635 of NC_143147.1, read as the reverse complement.
AACAACGCCACCCACGTGCCAACCTCCTGGCAAGGGATATCCACCCCCGCAATGCCACCCAGAAAGTGGGGAAGGAGGGTCAGCTGGAGTCATAGCTGGGGCATGGGGACCACCAGGGTCCTGGTCACTGCAGGGACTTCTGGAATTCCCCCAGGCAGAGAAAAGGAACATCAGATGGGCATCCGGACCCGAGCTGCACATGCTGAGCCAGAGTGCCGCCTACTCCAAAGGCTCCTACGCTGGTACCTCACCCTTGCCACCTCCTCAGGGCAAGACTCCAGAACCAGCTGGCAGAATCTATGCCACGAAACTCCTGCCACAAGGGCATTACGTCAGCCCTGTGTACCTGCCTGGTGCCAACCGCCAGCCAAGGGGCGTCAAGATGAACTGCCGCCCAGTCCACCTGGACCCCAGCCCAGTGTCCCTGAGACCAGAAGTACTCACTAAGCCCAGGGATACTAGAAGGGGTAAACTACCCCGGGTAAGGGGGCGCTCTGGGCAACGGCCGGCACCATGCTTGCCAGCAGTGGGGGAGATTAAAGTGCCCAGTTAAACCCGTTTTTCTGCTCTGGTGAGAAGATGAATCACCTGGCACATCTTGCCCAGGAGGGTGTGCCAGGGGGAGGTGGGTGGGGTGCACCCCCAGATCCACAGGTGCCTCAGCTGCCCAGTTCCTGTTGGTCCCCACGCCACCTCCCACGGACCACGTGCAGATTCAGGGGGACAGCACAGTGGCTGACTTTGAGGTCTGATCCCCTGCTCTCCCAGCAGCTTGGAGCCTAAGGTCAAATCCTGGGGGGTAACAAGAGATACCCCCTGCCTCCAGAAATCGGGGGAAAGGCTGGTGGGACAAGCCCCCAGGGTTCTGGCCTGGGCCAATGGCCACTAGCTGGCAGCCTCCCAGGAGCACCTAGAGTGGTCTCTGTTCCCACCCCTCTGGCCAGATAGGGAAGGAAGCAAAGAGGGAGGAATGGGAGGACCCAGAAATAGAACTCAAGGGTCCCTCCCCCCAGACTCCCAAGAGAAACAGGAGCCGGGGATGGCAGGCCAGGCCCAAAATAACGCCCGCGGCCAGGACCTCCCCCAGCCTCAGCAGCTTCAGCTGCTTTGCAGGCACAGCTGTCTCCAGGCCCAGACCCCAAGGCCCTGGCCCAAGCCGGGGGCAGGGGCCCGTCTCCACGCCCTGTGCCCTCTGCCGCCTCGAAGGGACACCAGCTGCAGTAGCCAGGCAATAGGAAAACAACAAGGGAACGCTGGGCAGGCACTCCGGGTGGAGCCTCATCCTCCAGAGGCTGCGACTACAACCTCGGTCTTGCAAAGAAGGAAACTGAGGTTGCCAGGGGTTATTCTCCCAAGATCAGAAAGCCTGTGAGCAATAGAGGGGGGATTTGAACTCGAGTCTGCGCCGACTTCAAATCCCACATTCCTTCCACTAGACCTAACTGCACACACACCCCTCCCCACACCCTGTTCAGAGGTAAATACACACCAGCTCTGTTGATGCCACTGATTATATTATAGGCTTCGGGCAGGGCCGAGTGGCTGAGCTGGGTGGGTGGACCAGAAGGAGCAGCAGCCCCGCCCCACGAGTTTGTTTGTGTCTGTTTTTGAGTCTGATTCAGACTAAATGTTTGCAACAGGTGGTAAAGTTGGGACCCTGAGACCTACTCCCAGGGAGCTGGAGGCTTGGGGGCTAATACCCTCCAACCTGACACCTCCTCTACCTCCACACCTCCCTCCCCCTCCCATCTCCTCACTCATCTCCCCCTCCCCAGTCCTCGCCATGGTCCCCATATCCACTCTGCCCCTCACTGATTTTCTGGGGCGGGGGTAGGAGGTCCTGTTCCACACAGGGGAGCGCTTTGTCTCTGGAGCACCTGTCCCTCGGGAGCCTCGCCCTCCAGATCTCTGGGGCAGTCAGTGTGACCGGAGCCAGGGCCACAGTGAGCCCTGGATAAGTGTTTGCGGGATGAATGAATGAATGAATGAATAAATGAACTCCAATCAAGAGTCTCCAAACCAAAAGGGACCAGTTGAGGTCACCATGTCCAGCCCTCTCTTCAGAGGCTGGTCACGGCCGCCATGTCCCTCTAGCTGGGTGTTAGTGGTCAGGTCCCAGCTCTGGGGGGCTCTCAAGTGGGTTCTTTCTTCCCCACCAGGCTTCAGCCCCAGCTGCCTCTCTCGCTCACCAGCACGAAAGCCAACACTTCCTTTGGTTTCCATGAACACTACCTGCATCCCCAAAGCTCACCTCCCCCAGACCCGTGGGGCCAGAGCCCATTCCAGTGACACCAGGACTCACCCACCACACACGCCTGGGGCCGGGGCTCGGGTCATTAGGCCACAACCCTAGCTGGGCCACTCACGGTGTGACCTTGATCAAGTCCCTGGATCTCAAGGGCAGAGGTCAAATCAGATTCACCTCTACGTCCAGCAGTGCCGGTGACTTAGCAGGCACTCAATGAATATTTACTGACCTGACCTTGACTGTGAGTGGGGGATGATGACAACTCTTACTCTGCAGAGAAATTACATGAGAGTTAAATGAGGTAATGAATCAAGAAACAGTCTGTAAACGTGACAAGGCTTTGTAAACAGAGCTGGGGCAACACAACATTGGCTATAATAATTCTCCCACTCCTTAAGACAGCACGCACCCCTCACCCTGTCTCGGCTCTCTTCCCAGGGGTGGGGAGGAAAGGTGGCCTATTAAGAGATAGGGGTGTCACCCCAGAGGGGTTTCCCACAGGGCAGGGAGGGGGATCTCTTTCCAGGTCACCCCAGCACCCAGGGCCAGGCACAACCAGCCTGGCCCTACACCAGCTCCCCAGCCCCAGCCCGACACTGGTCCCTCCCTCACCCGTAGCCCTGTAGGTCCCACTGGCCTCTGGCCTGGTCCAGCCCTCAGTCCCCTGCCATGCCAGGAGGGCCCAAGAGGAAGGCAGACACGGGCTGGTACAGGGAAGGAGAGGACTCCAAAGCCAAGAGGGAACCTGGTGGGGGGCGAGGAGCAGCTCACCCTCATTTTCTAAAGCCTAGATAAGGGAGGTCATTCACCTAAATAACAAAATAGCACCTCTACCGGAGTCTGGCCACCTGACTGCCCCTGAGGCTTTGCTTAACCGATTCCTGTCGAAGGGAATAAGACTTTGATCAACTCTTAATGCCTCCTCGTCAGAGTCTAAAAATGCCCTGGACATTACTGGGTCGCTGGGAAGCCTTGGCTAAGTCACTTCGTTTCTTTGAACTTCAGTTTCCTCATCCATGCACCTACTTCACAGGATTGTCGCAGAGATGAAATGAAACTGTAATGGATGAGAACCAGGCAAATAGGAAGCACGCTGTACTTTTCTAAAAGTTAAGGCAAGAGAAGATCATAGAGCAGGAGTCCGGGTAATTCCAAACCCAGAGAAAATTAACAGTGCTCTGTGTTTGACTTTGTAATACAATGTATTTTCTCTTTCGGCATTTGATCCTATCTTTCAATTATTTTTTTTCTTAAATATTAAAATGAGGTTACTTTCCCTGAGTATAGCAAAAAGAAGGAGGCTGTTGGGAGAATCATTCAGGAATTAAACTATGAGCTCTGCAAGATGTGTTTGCTGCACTTTACAAAACCTTGACCTCTAAGAAAAGAAAATCCCAACCCTCTGGGCCTTCCCCATCTCCCTTTCCCCCACATGCCTGCACCAGCCCTCAGCCCTGGCATATACCGGGCGTGCTAGAGGCAGCTGAGTTGGGCTCTGCCGTTTTAGCCATTCCCCTGCACAACACACCCAACACCTCTCTCTGCACCCAGCACTGCAGGCCGAGGGGTGAGGAAGACCTGAGAAGCTCCCTGTCGATGGCGGGAGAACCGACCCCTCAGATCCCAGCACTGCAACAACCCGGCCACCCTCCCCCTGCTCGACTCCCAGGCCCAGGTGAGGAGGGCTGCGGCTCAGCCTGACAGCCCAGCCTCGCCTGCCTCACCTCACGCTTCTCAGAAGGTCAGGGGTGAAGACACCTGCCTGGGAAACAGGGAGGGGAAGGGGAGGCTCCTGGGAAAGAGGAGCCTCCTTCCTCAGAGAGAAGGCTGCGCGGGGGCACCTCCCGCTATTCACAGCAGCTCTTGAGGGAGTTCCTTGAGAGGGCAGAGTTCAGCAGGGAGACTGCCGTTTGGTCACACAAAGCCCAGACACACAAACACACAGACCACACAACTCAAGAACACCCTAGTATAGACATCCCTCAGATAACACAGCAGAGCTCTGACAGAGGGGGCCCTCGGGCAACACACAGACAGCCCGACACCCACCCCTTCTCCAGACTCCCTGATCCGTGAAGACCACCCACTACTCCTAGAACATTCTCATTCTGTCTTCTCCACAACCGGGCGATGTAGGGAGCAGCAGCGTCCCCCCAGTGTTCAGGGTAGATGAATATAGTGATTTTGAAGCTGTGGTTGGGGGTTGCACTGCCTGGGGTCCAATCTGGGACCCACCAATTACTTGCTGCTTACTTCACCTCTTGAAGCCCGGGTCTTCAAGCCTGGAAAATGGGCACGCTAGTTAGGACTTCTCTTACAGGGTTGTTCTGAGGATGAAAGCAGGGAACCCAGACAAAACACGCACAGCACCTGGTACACAGTGTATTTCTAGTACGCGTTAGCTTTCACCGTTATTGCACCCAGACGGACAGATGGGGCAAGACACACACTGCACCCCACCCCAGCACCCTTCCCCATACACAGCACAAAGGAAAAGGCAGGACAACCCGGCCCTCGGCATACCCGCATCTGGCCCCGTTCCTTACCCTCCCCCTCCCTCCAAGTGCCCAGGAATCCCTCAGAACCCTCCCACTTTATGCCCCAGACCAGGAAGCCCACCGCCACCCTCCGTGACCCACGCTCTCCAAGTCACAAAGCACAGAGTCCCTAAGTCGGCCCTAACGAGACTTGTTCAAAACAAACGTCTCCCCCTTCCCCCACGCCAGTCTCCGGCGTGAGGCAACTCTGCAGTCAGACTGGCCACCCTCTGCTCCCCGGCTCTGGCTGGACAGGTTGCTTTCCCCACCTCCCCCCTCCACACCCCGATCGTGCCAGAAGCTGGAGTAACTCAACCCAGTCGGCCGAAAGGGGGCGGGGAGGGGGCCGGGCAGAAGGGACCCCCAGGAATCCAGCCCAGTCCAGTCTGGAGGCGGAGGCTGCCAACTGGAAAGGCTTTGAGAGAGGCGCTTGAGGGGGCTCAAGAAAGGGGAAACACACACACACACACACACACACACACACACACACATACACCCTGCAATACACCCTTTGAGGGAAACTTTCTGAACAATTGCAGAGACCTCTTTTGACAAGTTCCGGAGCCGTCGCGGGGTCTGCAAAGCACAAGTCCCTCGAATGGGACGTCTAGAGCCGCTCCGGTGTAATCGCCCCCCTGCCCCACCTCCTCTGGTCCCTCCGAGCCCGAGGGCTGGCGGCTCTGAGCCCCCGGACTGTCCGAAACTTCGGGTCGGGAAGCTCCGATGGCCCCTCTGTTCCCGTCTGACCAGGGATTTAGACGGGGGTCCCAGGCTGCACGGGCCCGTCGCCGCTCCCTGCCCTCCCCACCCCAGACCCACCTTGGGTGCCCGCGTCTCCGGGGGGCAGGAGGGCGAGGAGGAGCCCCCAGCGGCACCAGGCCGCCAGCTCCATGGTGCTCACTGCGGCTCCGTCCCCATGGCTCCGGCTAGACCAGGCGGCGAGGGCGCCGGGCGGGCGAGGGGAGGGGGCCGGGCGCTCGCGCCGGAAAGAGCACCCAGTGCAGGGGCGGCCGGCGGCCTCGGGGGGTCTTCTCGGCTCTGTGGGCACGATGGAAGAGGAATCTCAGCTCCACAACTTCATTCCTGTACTTCCTCAAGGCAGCCCTCCTCCTCCACCCCCTCCTCCTCCCGTGATTGGGAGCCAGCGCACTCGCAGCTCGTCCCCCCCCCGCACCCCCTCCAACCGCATTCCAGCAAGTCCCTGGGAGTGGCAACTCCCAGCTTCACTTTCTCCCTCTCTCCGCGCAGGCCTGGGTGGCGTTGCTGCCAGCGCGCGGACTCCAGGGTTGCCCGCAGCAGTTCTCACCCGTTTCCATGGAGAACCCCCCAAAGCAGAGGAGGGTGATGGCGCCCCTCCCCCGGGAGTCCGGGGCAAACGCTTTGGCCTGCCATTCTTAACTTTCTTTTAAGTCGCAGGTTTTATCTTAAACATTCCTGGCCGTTTGCATCCTACTCCATCCCATGCCTATTTGTTTTAATATCAAATAATGGTTTTCCTACCGCATCCTCAGGTAAAAATGTTAGTTAAGTAGGGGGATGTGTTGCGTTTAACCTGTGGCTTCCAGGACTCCCTGACATACCTTCTCGAATCTTCTAGATATCTTTTCCAGTCTGAAAAGCATGCTTTTAAGGGGGTCTACAAGTTTGGGGAGAGAGTCAAATTGTAGAAACCTACATCTCAATCCTTCAAAGAACATCCTTGTTTCTTTACGGGGCACTCAGCACCCAATTCATCCAAGGTTCCTTCTCTGTCCCTGGCCTTTTATTAGTCTGCTTAATTCCACCTCCCCACCCTGCATTCCACCTTGAGCTCCTGACCCAGTTACTAAGACCCGGTCGGGGGTCTCGTGCGGGTGGGGATGGAAGGAAGGCGTGTTTTTGTTGGAAATGCCAACAAAATATTGCACGAGATACACTTATCCTAACAAATTATTTGTTGTTTATCTGAAATTCAAATTTAACTGGGCATCCTCATTTTTATTTGCTAAATCTGGCAACTCTAGTTGGAATGCTCAGCCCTGAGCATGTCTGTGCTGGTCAAGAGGGGATCAGAGGCACCTACTGGGGGCTGCAGAATGAAGGACATTAGCATCTCAAACTGCTTCCTTATTCCTAGCGTGGTTCTAGACAGGCACTTTCACAGTAGGGAACTTGAGAACACGGCACTCTGGGATCAGAATGACCTCGGTTCAAATCTCAACTCCACCACGGGTTAGCTGTGTGACCTTACACAAGCGACTGGGCCTCTCTGGGTCTCAGTTGGCTCACTTGTAAAATAGTATCTGGCACACTGTGCTAGGGGTTAAAGGAGATAATACTCCTGAAGCTCTAAGCACAGTACTTAGCACACAGTAATTGCTCGAAAAGTGGTCTCAGGTATAGTTATACCGGGACAGATCCAGGTTTTGTGAGACCTGAAGCTTATGAAATTTGGGGGACTCTCTTTAAGAAAAGGAAAACAAAGTTATAAATACAAAATTAGACACATAAATGCAAATGAGGGGCCTGAAGCTTACCCCTCTTTAACACCATGGTAAGCCCACCTCTGGCTCTAATCAGTGATGATCAAGCTGCAGGTCAGTATCCATTAGAAGGTTGGTTGTGAAACCAATTTCAATGATCAGGACAAGTCTGTCTTTCTTTCTTTTTTATTTTATTTATTTATTTAGTTAGGTTTTTTTGTTTTTTTAAATAAACTTATTTATTTTTATTTTTTATTTTTGTCTGTGTTGGGTCTTCGTTGCTGCACGCGGGCTTTCTCTAGTTGCGATGAGCAGAGGCTACTCTTTGTTGCGGTGCACGGGCTCTAGGTGCGTGGGCTTCAGTAGTTGTGGCACGCGGGCTCAGTAGTTGTGGCTCTCAGTAGTATGGCACATGGGTTAGTTGCTCCACGGTATGTGGGATCTTCCCGGACCAGGGCTCGAACCCGTGTCCCCTGCATTGGCAGGAGGATTCTTAACCACTGTGCCACCAGGGAAGTCCCAGTTAGTTAGTTTTTGAGAAATAGAATGGAATAGAAGATCGACTACAGGTAAGTGGGATAAGGACATGTGTGTCCTGGGTGATGAGGTACAATGGATTTATTCTTTGGATTATAGTCATAAACGTTCAAGAAATACTGCTGTGTATGGGGACACAGTGGCCCTTCAGGATGGGCATCAATATCTCTACTTTCTCTAGGGTTAGAGTTAGAGTTAGGATGAGGGTGAGGGGCAAGGAAACGGAGGCTCAAACATGTTAAACAATTTGCCCAAGACATTCTCAGAGCTAATGAGGGAAATAGGTGAAAAGCCAGCAAAGCCAGCCCCTCACCTTCACCCCATCACCCAGCCCAGGACCTAGTCAAGGTGCTGCTCAGACGCGCAGCCTCTCAGCCCTTCAGGGAGAGGAGACGCGCTCTGGCTCCAAGAGTCACTTGCTGGTCGCACACTGAAGGACTTGCACTGGGCACCCAAACTTGAGGCTTCAAGAGACCATCAGGGTCTTAGAGTCAGGGTTAGAGATGTCCTGTCTCCCCTGGGCCCCATGTTCCCTGCCATTGTGTTGGGAGGGCTTGTCCTGTCAGGAAAGCTGCTGTGATGGCATCCTTTCCTGAGTCCCTTACTTGGTGCCACCGTCTGTCCTAGAGCCGCACTCCTCATCTCACTGAGTCCTCTGGCGGGGTGTTATCTTTCCCCATCTTGCAGAAGAGGAACCCTTGGATCCCGAGGTAACTGAGCCATGAGACTTTGGCTTTATCCATTTGGCTCCAGAGCCCGGAATCAAGGGTGCATGAACCCACCCTCCCTGCGGGTCCCTGCACAGGAGTCAGAGGGGGGTCCTCCAAGAAATCCGGGCAACTACTGGTCCCTCCCTCCACAAAGATCCCGCCTCCCCACCCCCTACTCCTGCCTTGGCCAGACAAGCACACCCTCTCCCGCATCCCAGATCCCAGCAGGCAACTTGGTCTGGAGACAATGCTCAGTCCTAGATGGCTGCTTAGGGAGGGCGGAGCCAGTGGGCATGGGGGCTGGAGTGGGGATGGGGGAGGAGCGGGGTCAGAACTCACGCCCCTGGAGGAGGCTCCAGCGGGGCTGAGTTTCCCAAAGAGAATGAACCCATTCAGAGCCAGGAAGGAAGGGGAAAAAACCTTGTCTGGCATTTGACAAGAGGAGAGGAAGGGGGGCAAGGGTGGGAGCTGCTGATTCGCTTCTCCCCTCAACTGCCCCTCCAGCAGGGCCTGCCAGGAGAAGCCAAGGAAAGGGGATATCTGAGGGACAAAGGCGGGGGTGGGGTGGGGTGGGGGTGCCCTCAGGAGGAGAAGGGAGGGGGCCAGGGGACTGCCAGGGTTACTGGAGGAGCCTAAGAGTTTGCCTGAAGGGTCCGGTGAGGGACCCAGGGAGACAGAGACAACTGCAGAGGAAAGGGGTGGCAGGACATAGGGCAGCCCCCCAGAACTGCCTGAGACGGTCTTTGGGTGGCAGGTACTGGGTCTGCGGGCAGTGGAAGTGACTACTGGCACTGAAGAGGCAGGAAGGGGCTCTGGCTTAGGGAGGTGACCTCAAGGGGTCAACAGGCTGGGGTCTGGAACCAGCGACCTGTGAAATACCAGTCAATCATTGACCAGCCCCTGAGACTGGGGGCCCAGGAGGCCATGTGTGTGTGTGTGTGTGTGTGTGTGTGTGTGTGTGTGTTGGCACCAGAGTCTCCTCCTCTCTGCCTACCTCACCAGCCAGACTGCGGTCAGAGGATTGAAAACAAACAGAAAAAGGGAGGAGATGAGGTCCACAGTCCGAGGTCCAGGCCACAAACTGGGGCCTACCCCACAAGGCCTCTAGTCTGGGGCATAGTTTGTTGGGGAAGTGTCTGTATTAATTAGTTAGTTGGAAGGAATACCCTGAAAGTAGGCACAAGGCCTCTCTGGGGCCACCATAGAGTAATCTAGAAGTTTCTGATAAGAAAATCTGTCCTTCCTAAAGGTAGCCTTTTCAGAACACTTGCAACCTAACCTCTGGGAGGCCCCTCTGTGGGCCCAGGATTAGCCCCAGTCCCCAGAGTTTTACTATAATTCAAAAAGGAGCAGAGCCCAAAGGGCACACCAGACACGTTAGACCCTGAGCACGCTGGTTGCCCCCCTCAGCCCGTCACCCTCATCTCAGGAATGCAGGCCCAAGGCCTGCGTAGTTTGCCTTCCTCCCTCCCTAGGCCGCTTGTGCTCTTGCCTCACCTGGCTTTAATGCACGTGCATGAAGCACCGGGGCCGTCCATCTCGGCCTGTGCGCACACAGCTGTCACGGTTTGTGATCCCGTGTCCTGTGCTGTCGGTGTGTTTGTGCTGGCTGCTCACCATGTGTCCTTACTTTATCTGGGGGGTCTGTCCTCAGACAGTAGCTGGGCCGTGTGGCCTTCAATAAGGCTTCACCTTGCCATCTGAAATATGAGAGAGTTGGACTGAATGGTCCCTGGTCACAGTGTTTTAGGATTTGGTGTGGGGGTCGTGACCCTTTCAACCCCTACGCTTGTCTCTTGAAAGCCCCATTGAGTCATCTGTTAGGCAGATTCCAGATTCCTTGTTTCACAAGCACTGGGTCTTCCTGCTCCATTCAAGCCTTCAGGACCCCAAGCTCACCCCACTTGCTGCTGTAGATACAGACCACTGGGGTGTGAATGAGGACACTCTTGCCTCTGGCTTTTGGTTTGGGGACGAGGAGGCTAGGAAGCTTCCAGAAGCATAAAGCTAGGGCAATCATGAAATCCTGATTTGGGAGGACAATTCCAGTTTCAGATGATTTCATTCACGGAACCCACATTGTTTATGCCTCCCTTTCTTTGCCCTTTCCACCCAATCATCTTTAAGATCTATCAATTCCCGTTCTAATACATCTAAGCTTTTCCCACCACCAGTCTAAGCCTCTGTCAGTTCTCTAGGCGAAAGCGCTGGCCTTTGATCTTCGCTCTACAGCCCTTGCCCCCTTTCAACCTGCCCCCTTTTCCCCAACAATACCAAAGTAAAAGTTTTACTATAATTCAAAAAGATACACGCACCCCATGTTCATAGCAGCACTGTTCACAATAGCCAAGACATGGAAACAACCTAAATGTTCATCAACAGATGAATGGATAAAGAAGACGTGGTTGGGCATCCCTGGTGGCGCAGTGGTTGAGACTCTGCCTGCCAATGCAGGGGACATGGGTTCGAGCCCTGGTCTGGGAAAATCCCACATGCCGTGGAGCAACTACGCCCGTAAGCCACAACTACTGAGCCTGCGCGCCTGGAGCCTGTGCTCCGCAACAAGAGAAGCCGCGATAGTGAGAGGCCCGCGCACCGCGATGAAGAGTGGCCCCCGCTTGCCTCAACTAGAGAAAGCCCTTGCACAGAAACGAAGACCCAACACAGCCAAAAATAAAATAAATAAATAAATAATAAAATTAAAAAAAAAAAAAAAAGGCGTGGTACGTATATACAATGGAATTCTACTCGGCCATAAAAAAGAACGAAATAATGTCATTTGCAGCGACATGGATGCAACTACAGATGATCATGCTAAGTGAAGTAAGTCAGAAAGAGAAGGACAAATACCATATGATATCACTTCTATGTGGAATCTAAAATATGGCACAAATGAACCTACCTACAAAACAGAAACAGACTCATAGACATAGAGATCAGACTTGTGGTTGTCAAGGGGGAGGGGGAGAGGAGGGAGAGGGATGGACGGGGAGTTTGGGGTTGGTAGATACAAACTATTACATTTAGAATGGATAAACACCAAGGTCCTACTGTATAGCACAGGGAGCTATATTCAATACCCTGAGATAGACCATAATGGAAAAGAATAGTAAAAAAAGAATGTGTCTCTGTGTATAACTGAGTCACTTTGCTGTACAGCAGAGATTGCCACAACACTGTAAATCAACTACACTTCAATTAAAAAAATAATAATAAATAAATAAAAGTAATTTTTTTAAAAAGTAAATGTTTTAATCATAAATCAGATCATTTCATTCGCTTTGGTGCTAAAACACCTCCTAATGGCTTCCCATTGCCTAAACTCTTCCCTGTGACCTGAGACCTTCTAGAATCTGGTCTCTGGCCTTTGTTTCAGTCTCACAACCTTCCACCCATGCAGCCTTCTTTTCTATTTTTCAAAGATGACAAACTTGTTCCTGCCTTAGGGCCTTTGCACTGGCTGTTCCCTCAGCCTAGAACAATCTGCCCCCAGGTGTTAGCAGGGCTGGTTCCTTCTGGTCATGAGAGTTTCAGTTCAACTGTCACTTTCTCAAAAAGTCTCTGACCACCCAATCCAATGTAGCCTCTACCTCCCTCCCCACTCCCTTGCCCTCCCTCCCTCACTTACGTTATCCAATTATATAACTCAATGCTTGTGACTACATGAAATTTTTTTTTTTACATTTTCTCTTTCTTTTTAACTGATGACATACACAGATGGCACAAATTTTTCAAAGTACAAGAATAAAAAATGTCCCTCACTTCCCTGTCACCCAGACACACAATTCCCCTTCTCTGCAGAGGCAACAATTATTTCCACTTTCTTATATATCTTTCTAGATACAGTTTCTAAAATAACAAACATAATATATACTCTTATTTTTCCTCACATGAGGTGATGTGTAAACACACACACACACACACACAAACACACACACTGTTCTTATACTTACCAAAACTATCATGAAGGCTTTTCTATGTCAGGACATTATAAATCTGCCCCATTCTTTTTTATTTTTTTTGCTATTGAAAATAATGAACAATGCTACTATGGACAGCTTTGTACTTACCCCATTTTGCACTTGTGTAGGTATACCTAGAGATTGTGTAGATATACCTAGGAGAGAAATTGCTGGTTAGAGAGTCTATGTAAATTACCGGGTTACAGGGTATGTATATTTTACACAGTGCTAAATGATCCTACATAGTGATCATACCAATGTGCTCTTACATTAGCAGTGAAATTATCTTAGTCTTTTATTTGGTACTCATTTGTTGTCTGTCTCCCTCCTCTGACCATGAGAAGGATGGCACCTAGTTCATCACTGTCCCCAGAGACTTGCACATGGTAAACTGTAATACATATTTGACGAATTAGGAACCCTCATTGTAGCCTATCCTCCCATTTTTATTCTAAGAATACGGTCAGTTTGCCTATGAGCCCTCAGCACACTATAATGTTTGCTTTGTCTTTCTCCTCCCTGGACTGGGAAGTATTTCTGATTCACCCATTTTTTTCCTAGTGCAATGGCTGACACCCAGTAGGGCTCAATAATCCTGAGTTGAAGGAATGAATCAATGACTTTGCAGGCTGTGACTCACATAAGAAACCAAATGCAAGGTAGGAAGCAGATTAAGCTGAGGGGGCTCTGTGGGGAAGGAAAGGAGGGTCTCTGTGTTGAAAAGTGGGGAGATGGAGAAGCCTGGTAATTGTGTAGGGCTCTTCTGGCAGGCAAAACTCTCAAGAGATGTCCCAGAGAAACAACACCTCATCTCCCACCAAGACAACATGACAGATGTCTCCACCGCCCTCTCCACCTTTAACATAGGATTGTTTTCTCCATCAGGTAGCCATGAGTTTTCAAGGACCTATGAAATGTCTGAGACATGAACAAATTTTCAATGTTAGCTCCAAAATACGATAAGAAAACTACAAAAAAATTAATATTTATTAAAAATGTACGAAATGTAACACTATGTCAACTATTTACAGCAACTCAATTCAACTATATATAGTTACTTATAAATTTCTTTAATGTGGGTGTTGCCACATTTTAACATGTTTGATATAATATAGGATGAAGCTTCCAAAATTGGAATCTTAAAAGTTTTAAAAGAGCTCTATTTCTACCTTGGTGTTCTCTCAAAGGGAGAATTCCTGCTTTGTCCATATTTCATCCTCTTTAATTCTAAATTTCCTCATCTTTAAATGGGGATCCTCATAAAAAGGTTCATCCAAGCATTATAGTAAGGACAAAATAAAATAATGTATTATAAAAGGAATGATCTATCACACAAAATTGTAAATAAACTATACTTCAATTAAAAACTAAAAAATAAAATTTTAAGATTAAAAAAAAAAAATGAAACGATCCATCAGATGCAAAGTAGTATTAGCACTCTATTGTTTTCCATCAGCTCCTGGAGGGCTGAGTGGTTGTTTTGTTCATTTCAGCTTCCCAATCAGTATCAGCTGGGTGCCCAACTCCAGGGGACACTATTCATGTTATATTTAACTGGAAGAAACACCATTCACAGAAAATATAATGTGAATGAAGCACCCCTGAGCGCCATTCACAGAACATACAATATGAATGGTGCCTCCTGGAGTTGTGCCTTGCCACCTTGGTGCTAGGGCTAAGTGCTCAGGAAATGTTTGCCAAACGAGTGAATGAACAGAATCCAAATCCAATTTTACTTCCAGCTCATTCCACCTCCCAAGATAAAAAGTTGACCAGGGGTGAAGAGAGTGGAGAGGAGGAAAGGCAGTCATTAATCTACACACACACTAATTATGCATCTAGCTACAAGGCGTCAATGCGCCAATGAGACGGGTGTGTGTGTTTGTGCTGGTGGTAGTGTGGGGAGGAGGGGTGATATTAAAGCGAGTGTTCTATTCCCAAAGATCCTCCTGTTAATTTTTCTTGAAACAGGACACCTCTCCTATCTCAGCGTGGTCTGAATCACACTGGTGATTTGACAGCCCTGGTTTGGCGCCCAAATTCTTACGATGAATTACGTTGTTCATTTACTTAAAAAAAAACAACAAACACAAAAGCAAAAACAAACAAAAAAACAACGCGTTCTTAGCGAGTGCCTACCCTGAGGTAAATTCTGTACTAGTGCTGGTAGTAGAGTGGTAAACAAGACAAAGAGACCACTGTGTGTTATAGCACCCTCCAGGTGTTATCACCCCCAGAAGTAGTGTTTAAGTTGAGACTAAAAGAATCAGCAGGAGTGATAGCAAGAGTGATACAGACGAGGTAGAGCCACGGGGCTTGAGAGACATGACCCCTTGAGGGGAGTCTGGGGCAGACGAGTGAGGGAGACCAGTAGGCAGGGGCCGGATCGTGCAGGGCTTGTGGAGTTATGATTTTATCTTGAGGCAAGTGGGAGCCAGTATTTTATGAAGAAGGATGACATGGTCAAATTTGAATTTTTGGAAATAGAGCATGGGCTGGAGGGGTATAAGTAGAAGTAGGGGGATGTGTTAAGAGGCTAATGCGGCTGCCTCGGCGACAGACGATGATGTCTTTAACTAGGGTGGCGGTGCCAGTGAAGATGGAGATAAATGGACAGTTCCGGGTACATTAGGGAGTGGAAACCCGACAGGGCTGGGGACAGAAAACTAGCCCTACCTGAAATAAAGAGGCCCTGGAAAAGAAAGAAGACGGATGTTGATAAGATACCACTTTATTTTGTTTCTTAACCCACCTGGTGTCTCCCCTCCCCTAACCCTGACGTCTGTGACATGCAGATAACATTAAGGCGAGGGGCGGGGCAGGCGCCCAAAAAATTCCGGGAACGTTTATTTAAACTGCGTTGGACTTCAGCGGAGAGTAGATGAAAGAACACAAGGCACTTCCGGTTACTCCGGAAGTGAAGACTCCTAAGCTCCTCCGCCGGCGGAGGGCCAGGGTGAAGGGATGGCCGGGCGAACGGTGCGGCTGGTGCTGCTGGTTGGGGCAGCCGCACTAGCAAGCGGCTCCCAGGGCGATCGCGAGCCGGTGTACCGCGACTGCGTGCTGCGGTGCGAGGAGCGGAACTGTTCGGGGGTCGCACTGAAGCACTTCCGCTCCCGCCAGCCAATCTACATGAGTCTAGCAGGTAAGCCCCACCCCGCGATAGGCCCCGCCCATTGGACTTGCCCTGCCCCTTTCGACCCCGAAGACCACTCTGCAATCTGTACCTTAGTTCCTCCCCCGGGTCCGTTGAGAGTGTGAGTGGAACCCCAGAGTGATTAGATAGTCTGTCAACCAGGAGCTTCATTTACTTTTTATTTAGTCAGTCAAATGGGCATTTACTACCTCCTGGGTACAAAGACCTGGAAGGACACTGAAATCAGACCAGGGTCCTGACTTCGGGGCTCACAGTCCCCAAGGGGACTTTAGCCTTCTCAAGTGCAAGGGAGAGGATGATTTGAGCCCCAAAGGACTCTTAGACTAAGTAATAGGGAGGAAGGAATCGTTTCTGGCTTTGAGGAGGTGGGGGCAGTGATTACCTTGGAACATTCGAGAGGAAGGGCTTCTGGATGGATGCATTAAATCTAGGCCTGTGGCCATAGTGGGCACTTACTTTGTGGCAGGTGTCAAAATAGTTATTTTTCACAACAACCCTTTGAGGTCAATTCTCTTAACCTGATTTTTGCAGATGGGGAGACTCAGAGAGGTTAAGTGTCCTGCCCAAAATCATACAGCCAGTAAGTGGTAAAGTGGAGTTTTTAGTTCTGGCCTGTTTGACTACACGTTTCTTCTCTTTACTATCCCTTTGCATACCAGACAGAAAGAACAGAGAGTGGAGGCCCTGGACAGATATGGACACATCCAGCAGCTTGGTTTACTCAGCGAGCAGCGTGCATGAAAAGGAGTAGTGGGAAATAAAGTTAGAAAGGGAATATGGGGCCTTAAAAGTCAGACTGAAGAATCTGGGCTTCGTTTTCATAGATGGGGTGTAAAACGGCAAGGGTTTCTCCCTGGTGAGTGAGAGAAAATCCTGTGTTCAGGAAAGGCAAACGTAAACCCAGGTATCCACAGATGAGTCCGTCAGATGCCAAAGTCTCCGTCTTGGGTGAAAGGAAAAGAGAAGAAACATCTCCACTTGCTCACTGTACACTCCTATCCGCTAAAACACACACACACATGCACACACATGCCTTTCCCTTATGTATATTTTACACCATCTCTCATCCATCCAAGCGGGAAGCTAGAATTTTCCGATTTCTTCTGGTTCTCTCCAACCTGCAGGACCTCTTGGCCTGTGTTTGAGTTTGGGCCCCATTCGAGCTCTCTCTGTGCCTCCCTATGCTGGGGAGTTCACCAGGCCATATTTATCTGTTTCAGGCTGGACCTGTCAGGATGACTGTAAGTATGAGTGTATGTGGGTCACCGTTGGCCTCTACCTCCAGGAAGGTCACAAAGTGCCTCAGTTCCATGGCAAGGTGAGTTGGAGGGTCAGGGTTAGGTAGATGATGGGAGTAAGATGCCTCTAGTTGGACCACGCTGTCCAAGCAGGCCAGGGTGTGGGGTGATGAGTGTGTGTTTGGGGCAGGTACCTGTTTTTCTCAAAACATGCTGGTTATCATCAGATGGGAACAATGTGTCCTGCCTCTGGATTTGAGGTAACAGGATCTGGGAGGCTTTGGAGTCTCCCCAGGGAGTGGTCCTGGGCTGTTTAGGGTGGTTGAGATGCCCACCTTGCTACAAAGACAAATTCCCTGAGCATCCCCCTGGCACACTTTCTGTTGCTTCTTCAGTAGGAGTCTGGATTAAAATAATAATACCCCCTCAGATTGCCCAGCGAGACACAGCTTGCTGATGCCTTTTGATCCAATATGATCCTGTTCTAGAGTGTTGAGGTTGGCAAGAATTATTCTCCCCAGTTTGTCACAGAGTAAGCTGAGGCTCAGAGGGCTGTGGTTAGTGGTAGAGGAGGGATTAGGACCTGTGTCTTCTAGATGGCAGGTCTGTGCTATTTCCACCAGGCCATACTGAGCCATCCACACTGCCCGGCCTGGTCTTCCCAGTGCTGTGAGTGCTGGCCAGGACAGAGGGATAACGCTCAGCCAGGGACTGCAGGGGAGCTTGTTGATCTGAAGAGGGACTGCCCCTGAGGCTTTGGCCAAGGTCCAGAGCTGCGGAGCCGGCCGGGGGCCTGGTGATGCAGCAGGTCAAGCAGAGGTAGGTTGGACCAACTGGGCATTGCTTGCTCCTCAGGCCCCTCCGTATGTTCCTTTTTCAGTGGCCCTTCTTCCGGTTCCTGTGCTTCCAAGAACCAGCTTCTGCTGTGGCCTCTTTCCTCAATGGCCTGGCCAGCCTGGTTATGCTCTGTCGCTACCGCACCTCCGTGCCAGCCTCATCCCCTATGTACCCTACCTGCGTGGCCTTCGCTTGGGTAGGTAACCTGGCAGGATTCCTGCTCAACACCCTCACCCAGGAATGAGGAACTCTTAGATCCCCATTATCACCCACCTAGCTTCCCCTCTGTTTCCAGGGTTAAAGTTGCAGCTATGGGATGGTCGAGCCTGGGGAGAACATGGAAGGTACTGAATCAGGCCTTCCCTTTCTAGCAGAGTCCTAGGTCAGGCTGTTTGAGAGAGTGGGAGAGAGGAAAGAAACATTGTTCTTGTCCTGAAGCAGGAAGCTGCTGAAACACCCAGCAGGGCAATTTACAAACACAGAAGGGAGATGGGTGGTAGGGAGCAAGCGGGGACCACAGGTCTTTCCAAGGACCCCTCTGGAAGGTTCAAAGCACTGTCAACCCCAGCTGAGGCCTGGAGGCAGTAGCAGCCACAGCACTCCATCTAGAGTTCAGTCTGGTCTTAGACCATCCCTGGAGAAGCTGAAATATGTTCCATCTGAGTATCCAGAGAGGGCTGTGAGCTTCACAGAATGGCTGGTCAGAAGAGCCAGCATCCAGAGCGTGGAGCTGTGTGAGAAGCAGGGACTGTGGGGCAGGAGCCACAGCAACCTTGGGGGGAGGGTGTGGGAGGAGGAGGTGGCAGTGGATGTCTCTAGACCAGAGCTACCACTGGAAGCCTCAGGGAGACAGCCCACCCTCACTCACCTTCCTGCCATCAAAGCAGCCTCTTGTTCATATATCGAGCGCCTGCTCTGTGCCAGGCACTTTGTTGGGTGCAGGAGATCCACAAGGATATAAAAACAGACGGGTCCCTGCCCTCTGGCACTAATCACATAAGCACATGATTGAATGTAAAAGGACAGCTGTGAACAAGCGCAGTGGAGGATAGATGGGTGCTGCTGTCGGGGTGTGCGATGGGGTCTAGACCAGTACAGGGCAATCCAGGGAAGCCTTCCCTGAGGAAGGGGTATGTGAGGTCAAATCAGAATGATGAGTGAATGTGCACTGGCAGGACAGACTGCAGGTTATACGAGGACCTGAAAGGCCAGGAGACCGACCAGGCAGGAAGCTGGGAGGGGGTGTGAGGCGGGTGGGCAGGTGGGCAGCAGGTGGAGCCTGGGGATGGATGGGGATGGAGAGCCTGGAAGGCACAGTAACACTTTAGATCTCAACGGTCAAAGCCTCATGAAGCAATGAGGGTTGGAGAAAAGGGGCTTCGTGAATAGATCTGCTATTCTGGCTACTGTGTAGAGACCAGGTTGGAGCGGGCAGGAGTGGATGCGGGGCCTAGTTGGTAATTTTAGCATAGGGCACAGTAGCGAGACTAGAGAGGTGGCCTGGGTCTTGGGAAGGAAGGTATTAAAGAGAAGTATGTTTGAGCTATGTTTTGGAGGTGACATTAAAATTTTTAAAGTGTATTTATTTTACAAACAACTACATAGCTGTTACTGTGTGCCAGGCACCGTTCTAAGCGTTTTATAAATGTTAACCTTGTTAATACCATAACAAGTTTATGAGGTAGGTAGTATTATTGTCCCCAGTTTACAGATGAGGAAACCAAGGACTGGAAAGGTTAAGTAATCTGCCCCGGAGCCAGGGTTTGAATCTAGGCATCTGGCTCCAGAGTCTACACTCTTACCTTCTTGGCTGTGTTGATAACCTAAGATGGGAAGAGAGGAATCAAGGATGACCCCTGTGCTTCTTAGGAGACAGTGATAGAAACTGTGGATGCGGTCACCAGGGGGGGAACTTGGTGAGAAGAGAAGGGGTCTAGGATGGAGCCTCGAGGAACCCCAAAACTTAATGGCTGAATAGAGGAGGATGAGCCAGCAACAGAGACAGAAGGAGTGGCCAGAGGGGGAGGTGGAAAATGATCCATCGTGTGGTTGGGGGAGCCCTGGGACAAGGACAGGAAGGAGAGAGTAGGCCATACTCCTGAATTCTGCTTCAGTCAAATAAAATGAGACTGAAGGCCGCCCCTAGATCTGGCGACCCTGAGATCTCTGAGGACCTTGGGGAAACTGATAGTGCTGGGGTGCCGGAAGTCCAGGCCAAACCCCAGACTTGAGGGACGGGGATCGGAAGCAGGGCAGCAAGGAGGCTGCTGAGCCTCTGGGTGATGTAGCTCCTCCCTAACACTTCCCATTCAATAGACGTTAATAATTTTTATCAGTTATGGAACACAGATTACGTGACGGGCATGGTCCTCAGTTCTGTACATACATTTTCTCACTTAATCCTTGTAATACCACTGTGAGCTTTGTGGAAGGCTCAGGGGGGGAAAACCTGCCCCAAGTTAACAGCTAACAGGGTAGTGAATAGTGAAGACAGGCTGGCACCCAGGGCTGTCTGGCTCCAGGGCCTGAGCACCTAGTCCCTCTCTGGGCTCGCTCCACGTGCTGTGCGAAATGCTTATGGAGCATCTGCCGTGGGTGGAGAAAGAGGTTAGCACTTGTGGTAGCTGAAGTCCCCGCCCCAAGGAGCTAAGCCAAGTGGGAGGTCCAGGTCCTGCCAATCTGGGCGGCAGGATGGAGGCAGAGGTGAGGAGGGCTCAGGGAGAGAGCTTTGGGAGCTGTGAGGTGGGGAGATCATATCGTCTGGGGGAGAAGTCTTTCAGGGAAGCCCAGAGAGGAGGAGAGGCTTCATCCGGGATTCGTAGGCCTGGTCAGGCTTAGACGTGTGCACATGGCAGGAGAGGAGGTTAGATTCCAGCCTTCCAGGCTGGGGGCACAGCAGGAGCAAAGGTGCAGAAGCTGGTCAGTGTGGGGCCTGGACAGGCAACCTTGGGAAGGTCAGCCTGACCACAGCGTGGCTGGGTGAAAGGGAGTCGAAGGGGGTTAAGATGAAACAGAGAGGGCCCCAAGTGCCAGGCTGAGAGGCAAGGACTCTTGTGTAGGCAAGGGCCTGGCATCAGCCCAGCCTGTCACAGGCATGGGTGGGATAGAGCCACCACTTCCTGTTTTAGGCCTCACACAGAGAAGGGAATTTGGTCCTGGCCAAGAAAGCAGGAAGGGTGGGGAAACTGAGGACAGTACACCCGTCCCCTTTCCCTTGGGGTTCTTCCAGGGACACTGCTGCCTGGCTCACCACTTTACCGCCCCCTCGCCCCTGCCCCTGTTAGCACAGGACAGCCCCGCCTGATCTCTCCGAACTAAACTCAGAGCCTCCCTGGGTGGACATGCTGGTCTGAGGGTCCCAGCGTTTGTCTTCACGACACGTGCCAGAGGCCAGTGGTCACTTCACAGCTCTTGCCTTGATCTCCCTGTTTCTTGGGTCTTTCATCTCACTGGCATCTGCCACTCAGCTTCCTTCTTGGTGAGGATCATACCTCCCAGGTGTACCCTGCAGTCCAGCGTGACCAAGGACCCTTAGGAACAGATCAGGAGATGTTAGGTTGAGAGGGGACAGATACCTGGGGCCTGTGTCACAGGGCACCTTACGGGATGTGGTGTCCTGGGACATGGGACCCCCTTCACGCCACCAATAGGCCCTTGAGGGACAGAGTCTCAGTGCCCACACTCCCTTTGATGATCCAGTTTGGATTTTACACTTGATCTTTAGTCCTGTGTATGTTTGCAAGCGCGAAGGATCCCAAGCTCTGTGGAGGGTGTGGCAGTGGACTTTGTCCTGGGCTGGGTTTTCTGGAACAAGTGGGGCTCCTGATTTCTGGTGGGGTGGGGTGGGAAGGCCCACGCACCTGCTCCAGCTTAGGTCTCGGGGAGGGGAGTGGGTCTCAGTCTTTTTCTCCGGGAATTAGCAGAGCTAATGAAGCTTTGGCACAAGAAGTCAACCCCTGCCTTGGCATTTAGACCTGGACTTAGGCTGGGCAGCAGCCAGGCTTTGGAGGAGCCTCCAAAACTCTGCCCTCCACAGACCTTTGACTTCATGGAATCAGGGGCCCCTGCTCTGTGCCAAAGCTGCCAGGCCAGACCCGTGCTCTGCCCTTCGTCCAACAAGGAAAGGCCCTCAGGGATAGAGGTGCGGCTGAGGGTGCCGGGAAATCCCAGACTGCCTCTGCAGGATGATTCAGGGAGGTGGGCACTAACTGTACCCTACCTCTGCTGAGGGAACTGTGAGAAGAGACAGGGTAAGCCCACAGCAGAATGGTGGCTAGACTTCAGGAAGGACTTCCCTACGGTCAGACAAGAGCCAATGGAACAGGCAATGGCAAGAAATCAAGGGATTTTTTTTTTTTTTTGCGTTACGTGGGCCTCTCACTGCTGTGGCCTCTCCCGCCGCGGAGCACAGGCTCCGGACGCGCAGGCTCAGCGGCCATGGCTCACGGGCCCAGCCGCTCTGCAGCATGTGGGATCTTCCCGGACCGGGGCACGAACCCGCGTCCCCTGCATCGGCAGGCGGAGTCCCAACCACTGTGCCACCAGGGAAGCCCAAGGGATCCTTTTTGATGGTGGAAAAAGCCCCCCTTCTCTAGTCTCCATCCACTTCTTGCCCATTCCTTTCTCAGGAGTGAACTGGGGCCGGCTTGCCCTGCCTGAGGCCTCTGGGGGGGCCCAGGATGGCAGCAGGCATCATATTTAACATTCTGCCTCCCCCACTTCTGAGACACCGAGCTATTTAAAGACCCACTTGTCCCCACCTCAGTGGTGTCAATGACAGCCCCGAGCACTGGGGCTTAGTACTGGGGTCGAATTCCTGACAGATCTGGCTCACTTGGCATCCAACCAGTTTCACGGCTGTGATATTTTTGTCTCAATTTTCCTATTTTCCAACAGACTGAAACAGCCTCCTGCTCTCCCTCTGCCCAGCCTTCCTTGTCCCTCACCAGTTCCACCCTCGTTGGCAACCTGCCCCGCCTCCCCCTTTCCTCAGTGTTTACACAAAGCTCTTGGCGTCCATCGCCCTCCTGGCCTGTCTGATTGACCAGTTATCCCCCCGGCCCCCTCATTCTACTCAGGCTTGGCTGAGGAGTCTGGGAGCAGCCGTACACTTGGGCTGTCCCTTCCTTCCACGGCCCTCTGTCCCTTCGCTTGAGTCTTGATGACAAACTCAAGTGAAGAGAAGTAGCATCTTTTCGGTGCATCCTGGTGGGGTAGTGGCTCAGGAGCAGGGAGGAGGGGCCTCTTCCTACAGCTGAGGCATCTGCGTTCTGGAATCAAGAGACCCTGGGGCCCTGTGGTTTGCCCTGGAACATTGTGACCTTTGCGGGGGTTGGGGGGGTGTCAGGTGAAGGGAAGTGGTAAGGGGTCAGTCGCTGGACATGATGAAGGAAACTGACATTTCTGGGTCACCTAGCATGTGCCAGGCCACAGTAACAGCCACCACTTACTGAATGGCTTCTTTGTGCCCTGTATTTTGCAGACATCGTCCTCACAGCCCTCTTACGCAGTGGATGCTATTATGAACCCCGTTTTGTAGGTGAGGCAGCTGAGGCTCAGAGAAGCTGTTATTTGTTCAAGATCACACAGCTCTTTAGGGGCCGAGGCAGGACTTGAACCCAGAGTCCATCTCCTTATGGAGGCTGCAGACATCCTGCCCCCAGCCTGGAACTATGGGATGAGCCTAGGCAGTTGTGGGGAGACCACCCCTTCTTGGCCTAGACCTCCCTGGCCAGCAGGGAGAATGGGAGGCAGACTTGGGCTCTTTGGCCTCAAGTCTGTGAAGTGGTGTGAGGATCCCACACTGGTCAACTAGGTGGGGAGAAGTAACTCCTAATGTTTAACCCTGTTCCTGGGCGCTGTGCTGTACACTGTACTTGTATTGCTCATTAAATCCTTATCAATACTATGATTATTCCCATTTTACAGATGAGAAAACCGAGGCACAGCAAGGCTAAATAACTTGCCCAAGGACACACAGGAAATGCAGAGGCAGGATTTGAACCCTGGCAGTCTGGCCCTAGGGCCTACATTGTTAATGACACTATCTCCCAAATCTGTGGAGAGGGTCAGAAGAGGAGCCCCCCATAATGGGAAACTCCCCAGGGGAGAGGGGACTTTTCAGGGGTGCAGAGTCCAGGCTTCAGGTGGGTCTCTGTAAGTGGAAGGCCCCCTGGGGAGGCAGTTGGACAGGGAACCAAGCTGCCCCCAGCCCCAACCCATAGAGCTAAGCCCTAGCCCTGTGCATCCCCCCCAACCCCCAGCCACCACTTAGTTCAGTCCTCCTGTCACCTCCCCCTTCCTGCCATGGGTGACAAGGAGGCCTGGCTGGCCGCCATTCCCTGCTGCCTTCCCCACCACCTCCCCCTCACGTTGGCTCCAGGGCTACTCTTCCCCAAGGGTGTCCCTGTTCCTCGCCTGCCCAGGAGACCTCTCCTGGGCCCTGTCTCCAGCCCCGGGCCTGCTTCTCTCCCCACGCTGACCCTGAGTACCACAGACTCTGCAGAAGCAGAGTCTGAGAAACGACTCTGCTCTGGAAAACGACCCGTTTTCCAGCCTCCAGACCATGCCTCCATTGCTGTCTCTGGGGAAGGGGTAGCACCAGGGATGGGACAGGATGGCTGTCCTCAAAGGAGGAAGCAGCCTGACCTGGACTCATCACCTGACATCAGGGCTGGAAAGGGGACAAAGGATCACTTTGACCAGCCCCTGATTTGTCCCAGGGGGAAGCTCAGGCCCAGAAGGACAAAGCCTGTGCCCAGGTCATGAGAAGCATAAGCAGCGAGAGTTAGCCCTGGACCCAGGCCGGACAGGCTTACACCGGATCCCCGAGCCTCCAGAGACTTCCAGCTTTGCAGTAGGGCCCAGGCCTCCACCCCATTGCTCTTCCCGTTTCCTCATAAGCCCCCTCGAGCCTGCATTAGGGAACTCATCCTACCCTCTGACCTTCCTGCTGCATACTGGCTGGAGAGTGGCTTTTTACCCTGCTCCCTCTGTCCCCTGCCTGGCCAGTTTTCCTGGTATACTGGACCCCACTGAGCAGCTCCGGGCCTTTACCCATCTCCGGCAGGCCTGTACCACCCTAGTGCATCCGTCCCCACCTCCCGGGCGTTCCAGGCCAGACCTTGGCTGTTTCTCCCTTTGGCTGGTTTCCCAGCCCTCCAGTGTGTGTATCTCCACCCCAGCCCACCCTTCTTTCAGTATGTTGGGCTTCTGCTGTGGACACAGCAGTCCCTGAAAAAAATGTCAGCACCAGCTCCCACAAGAGGCAGGCCTCATTTGCAAGATGATCTGTGCTCTCTCCTCGCAGTTAATTTCCAGGAGAAAGGCCTCCAGCGTTCCCTTGGGCCCTTGCCCACCGCTGCCCCTCCAGCCCTGCTCCTCTACTCCTCCCAGAGCTTGGAGCAGCAGCCACTGGCCTGGGCCTGGAGGGTTGGGCCGGCCCAGCCGGGAGGAGGCTGGGCTCCGTTGGCCAGGCTCCTCCTCAGAGACTTGGCCCCAGCGGGACCTACTTGATCTCCCTCCCTTGCTTGCTTGCTCTGGACACACCCCAAGCTGGCTCGAGCCCCTGCACCCCACCCACTTCATTCCCGCCACCAGAGGCTGAGGTCACTGGCTCACCTGGCCCGGGTGGGGCTGTCATCATCACCTGCCAGTTGGGGGAGGAGGTGAGGTTCCCCGGGGGCTGTTGTCTTAGCCACTGAGTAACCAGGGAACTTGACTCTGCTGGAACTGGTTCCCAGGCCAGGCCGGAACCTGTGGCGGCTGCAGCCCCCGTGGCCTTGGGGGTTCAGGGTGGTGGGAAGCTGAGCCTGATGGCCCCGGGCTGGGTGGGGGTGGAGGGACACGGGTTTGTCCAGTCCATGGGCTCCAGGGCCCAGGGGAAGCATGTTTCTCAGCTCTGTAGATCCCTTTCCCCAAAGTGAGATGGATGTGAGCCCTCTGGGGGGTCTTCCCCACCTTGGGGCACCACACTCACCAGCCACTTCCCTCCTCAGGTCTCCCTCAATGCTTGGTTCTGGTCCACAGTCTTCCACACCAGGGACACCGACGTCACAGAGGTGAGCGCCCTCCCACTCCCGTTTCTGCTGGAGACAGTCCCCAGCGGAGCCAGGAGCGGTGGGGCAGAGCTGAGGAGCCAGGAGCGGTGGGGCAGAGCTGGCTCTTAATTCTCTCTTAGTTCTCGTACTGACTCGGTTTATGGAGCACTTGCTCTGTGCTGGGTGTTTTAAACCTATTCGTGCACTTGAGCCTCACTTGACCCTTGTGAGGCAGGTGTGATTATTGGCTCTTCTTAACCGATGCGGCAGCTGAGCCTTGGACGGGCTGAAATCACTTGTCCAGCATCATGCAGCCAGTGAAGGGGTGCAGTCCAGACTTGAGCCCACAGCTGCTGAACTCCAGACCACACTCATGCTCTTACGTTCTGGAGCCTTGGTGGGCACCCTCTACCGATACCTCTAAAGCCTCACTGCCGAGCACACATTTTTTTAAAAATTGTATGTGAATACAAGGGTCAGTCTATTGAATTCAGGCATGAAACAGCAATAGACAAAAGGAGCACGAGACACGTCCCCACCAGCCGTAGGCCTAGGACTCCCACGTTAGACTCTGGCTGGGCCTCTGCCACCCCTCCCTGCCCCCATCCCTAGTGGGTCCCCTCTGGAGCCTGCCCTCCATGAAGCCTTGTCCACCACCTGTTGCCCACACACTGGTCCTTCATCGAGCTCTCCTTGTCCTCAGAAAATGGACTACTTCTGTGCCTCCACTGTCATCCTACACTCGGTCTATCTGTGCTGTGTCAGGTGAGCCCGCCTTGGCTGCTGTGGGAGCAAAATCAGACCCTGGGGGCAGAAAGGGGTCGCCAGTCTCTCCGCTGGGGGTGCTGTCCCAGGGCTTTCATCTCGCACGTGCATACGCTCCAGACGGTTCTGGATAGGGACTCTGTGGTGGGACCAGGGGCCCTGGCTCTTTCCGAGGAGGTTGGCAAAGGCCCCCAGGAATTGGAGGCTTGCCCTGCTAGCCTGTTTTGATGGGGGTGGGGGCAGTGGCTCCCCTACGCTGCTGCTGCTGCGGGGACGGGTCACCCTGCATCTGAGCAGCTCTGGGTGGCGGGGCAGGACCGTGGGGCTGCAGCGCCCGGCCGTGGCCAGTGCCTTCCGGGCCCTCCTTCTGCTAATGCTGACGGCGCACGTCTCCTACCTGAGCTTCGTCCGCTTCGACTATGGCTACAACCTGGCGGCCAATGTGGCTATCGGTGAGGTGGGACAGGGTCTCTGGGGGGGCTGGACCATCTGCAGAGCTGCTGGCTTGGGGTGGAGGTGGGCATTGGTGCTGTTCCCAGAGAAGGAGCTTCTAGAGAGACCCTTAGGGGGAGGGAAGGGAAAAGAATTGGGGGTGGGAGAGGGGGGAGGTTGGGAGGAGCCCCTGAGGGGGGCCCTGGGGTCACAGAGCATGGGGGCTAGGAGAGACTTTGGGAGGAGAGAAGGAGGTCGGGGAATGAGTCTCTCCCCGCCCCCATCCACACCCAGGCCTGGTGAACGCGGCGTGGTGGCTGACCTGGTGCCTGCGGAATCGGCAGCGGCTGCCCCACGTGCACAAGTGCATCGTGGTGGTCCTGCTGCTGCAGGGGCTGTCCCTGCTCGAGCTGCTAGACTTCCCGCCTCTCTTCTGGGTCCTGGATGCCCACGCCATCTGGCACGTCAGCACCATCCCTGTCCACGTCCTCTTCTTCAGGTGGGTACTCCTCCCTGCCCGTCCTTGCCTGCTTCTTAGAGGCCTCTGTGCACTGGTCACCCACTGCCCGCTCGCCTGCAACACCCCACCCTGCCCCCAGGGGACGCTCTCAGAGCTGTGCCTCAGTGGGCTCCTCCCTTGGCCCACAGCTTTCTGGAAGATGACAGCCTCTACCTACTGAAGGAATCAGAGGCCAAGTTCAAACTGGACTGAAGGCCCTGGAAGCGGGTCTGCCCTCTTGGGGACTCTGTCCCTCCCTGCTGGCTCCCCTTCTTCCCCCCGTCCCCGCCCCAATCCTTGAGATGCCTTTTTTTCCTTTTAGCATCTTGTACTTGGACATGGAGGGTGTGGGACCAGAATCATGTAACCTGCCCACCCCCTTGCTCACCCCCACATGGCCCTCACAGTTTTTGGCGTCAGTTCAGACCTGGCCTCATAACATCTGGGGCTGGAAAATGGGCAACCCCTCTGGTCCCTGGAGCTGAACAGGGCTGTTCTTAGCTCCACCGAGAGGAGGGCTGCCTCTCCCTCCCCATCATCTTCCTCCTCCCATCCCCTCACTGCCTGGGTGGTTCCCAGAGCCATCTGTCTAGCTGGGAGACCAGGTACCACAGGCCTTTGGGGATACAGTGGGGTCCCCTTCTGTTACCCCCATGCCCTCCTCCGGGGCACCACTAGGTGGCACTAGATGCTTGCTCTTTGCCCAAGTTTCAAGGCAGGTCTCATTCTCCCCATGGGATCTAGAGGGACCAAGCTGTTGGGATTGGGGAGCAGCCTCACCCAGACTATTGTCCCAGTCAGACCCCCAGGAGGCCTCACCACACTCCCTCTTCGGGGCCAGGACCCCAGAGAACCCAGGACAGGAATCCCTCTGGCCCCTGTGCTGCTCTTCCGGTTGGGAGCCCGCATGTGAGTGCGTAAGGGAGACCAAGTGTGTAGGTGATGGGCTGGTGGGCACGGGCCTGGGGTGTCTGGGATGCTGGGTGGGGCAGTGTGTGTGAGCATTGGCCTTGTGCAGTGTGGAAAGCGGGGGTGTATGTGAGTGGTTTTGAAGTGTGGTGTTGGGGGGCAGGCGGGTTAGTGTGGGTTAGGGGAACGTGTAGAGACTGAGTGGAGGTGCAGGGCAGTGTGAATGCCACACAGTGGGCGGGGGGGAATCAAATCATGTCCACAGCCATTTACTGAGCACCAACCCTATACACAGCCCCAGGCCAGGCAGAAAGCCAGGATGTCCCCAAGATCTGGCAGGGGTAAGGGTGTCCAGGCTGCATGTGTGTATATGTGTTCCTTTCTTTTGCCGCCCTCTTTACGAACCTCATTGGGCTTCTGCACAACCCAAGATCTCCCCCAGAATCAGCCCCTTGGGAGGCAGAGGGAGGAAGAAAACTGGGGATCCTCCTTGCCTAGACATGGTTGGCCAGCCCCTACCCCAGTGTCCTGCCTGCTAAGCCCCTTTGCCACTGCCTGACCCAGGGGAGGGAGGGGGCAATCTGAGGCAGGAGGGGAGAAGGCTTTGGCTGGGTCTGGTTTCTGGTCTTCCCAGAGGCAGGCAGGGGCCGTGCTGTACCTACACCCTGGTAAAGGTGACCCCTGCCAGTTGCCAGCAGCCATAGCACATTCCTGCTCCACAAGGACAGAATATGGAGCTGCAGAAACTTTCCATCCAAAGGCAGTGTCTGTGACTGGAGCAAGGAGTCGGGATTCTCTGCCCTCTTGCCTCTCCCTGGGGGTAAGGGCGCTGAGCTAGGACTCCAACCTCAGGGACTTGGGTGACCTATAACTTCTTTTGATACTAAGAACTATTTTAAGGTAGGAGGGTGGCAAGGGACATTCTTAATAAACCAATTCTCAGACTCACCTACCCTTTTCCAGCTCATTTGTGTGAGTAGGATGGGCTGGAGGGAAGAAGACAGAGCTGGCTGGAGGCAACAGGCAGATGGCGTCTCTACCTAGGCCCATGGGAGTGGGGATGGCAAGGACCAGATTCAGGGCAACAGCAGATCTGGATGGAGCTCCCATCCCGCTCGTAGTGGGGGCTGGGAGAGGGAGCTGGTGCCTGTTCTTCCCCTCTGACTTCCCTTGGCCTTTGTGCCTGGGTTGTAGCACCACCGCCTCCAAGTTCTCCTAATTATCCCCCTTCACCTCCCCTTCTGGGCTCTGCTAAGCTCCTCTATTATTTATTTGTTCCTAACCTTTCTGAGCTTCACCTGCAAACAGGACAACAGGACCTGCTGCCGAGGGTGAGGACTGAATGGGCCTGGCAGGCGCCTGGCACACAGCACATGCTGACCCTGGCTTTCCTTAGTTTGGGAAGAATGAGTGTACGGAAACTTTCCTTCATGGAAGCTTCTGGGAAAAAGGCCAGGGTTGATGCCTCCCATATGCCCACAACACAAGAGAGAGCTCTGGGCCCTTGTTGCTTCCCAGGAGAGCCGCAGACTGCACTTAACACCAACCAGCATGGACTTATTTCTTTATTAGGTGCCACCTCAGATAACAGGGAATCTAGGTGGGTGAGGGCCGCCGACACTGTGTGCACTGGGGCCTCACACCCCCACCTTCTTCTGGGCCCAGGCGAAGAAGATGCCCTTGACATCATCTACGCCTGTCCGAAGGTGGGAAGGCATGATGTAGGTGCGCAGATCCCTCACTTCATAGCCGCTACGCACCAGGGCCTCCCTCACCTCCTCCTCACGCACTGGCACCACTGCCAGCCTGGCCTCCCCAGCCAGGTACCATGACTCCTCCAGGGCCCCGATGAGGAGGAGGTGCCCCCCAGGCCTCAGCAGTGTAGTGATGTGGTCCAGGGCCCGCTGGAAGCTGGCAAGGTCCGGACTCACAGCCTCTAGGCAGAAGGCGGAGACCAGGGCATCGGCAGGCAGGGGCGCCAGGCTCCCAGAGCCCAGGGGCTGGGGCTGGTGCACGTCGATGGGCAGGATCCGCTTCACCCTGGCTCGCAGCTGGCACTCCTTCTCTTGGCAGGATTCACTGTTTGACTCAGAAGGCAGAGTCAGGACCAGGGCTCTGGACTGCCCACACCCAGTTCTCTGTTGCCTCCCACCAGCCACTCTGTGGGAAACCCCCTGCCCAACCCGTACCCCCCAGCCCTTACCCCTTGCCCTCGATGAGACAGACATGCTGGCTGTACACGCTCCAGTCGAAGGCCCCAGGCTCGCCTCGCAGCCAGAGCCCCAGCTCCTGGCGGTTCACCTCCAAGAAATCTGTCATCGTGATGTCCTCAAAGTGGGCGCAGGCGCTGAGCAGCTGGTAGATAGTGGGGCCTGAACCAATGTCAATGAGGGTGCGTCCAGACACCTCACCTGGGTGGGGCAGAGGAAGCAGGTCCTGGTGCTAGGCCTGTGCCTGCAGCCCCTAGCCTCAGTCACGGCCTCCCTTACCTGGGGCTTCTTCCCCCTCTTTCTGTTCCTTCTCCCCCTGGAAGTGTGTCTCTGTCTAGAAGAAGCATTAGCTCTGGAGTTAGACTAACCAGGGTCTGAGTCTGGCTCTAACGTCCGCTGACTTTTACCTTGGGAAATGAACCTAACCTCTCTGTGACTCAGGTTCCGCAACTATAAACTCTAGTCACCTACCAGTGAGGATTAAGTGGGGGAACTCTCAGGTGCCTGGCAGCTTCTCTCCTCCGCCTTTGCCCCTCATTCTGCATTCCCCACCTCACTTCTCAATTCTGAGTGTTCTCCCTCCCGACCCCCCCGCCTCACGTGAAGGATGCTTGCTCCTCTTCTGTTTTCACCCCTTAACTACCTATCCCCATCTGGCTGTCGCGTGCGCGCCCCTTTGGCTCCCTGATGACTCCTTGTCCTGTTTCCCAGCGCTCACCGGTGGCGAAGGTCTGCGCCAAGCAGCGCAGCTTCCAAGGCCCGACGCCGTCGGGGCCGCTCAGGTCCCCCCGAGGGGGCGCGTAGTTGTTGCGGAGGTAGGCACGGGGCTCGAAGCGCTGGTAGGCCGAGGCGACTGCCGCCAGGCCCGGGTCTGAGTCGGGGGCCGCGCCCGCAGCGTGACTCAGGTCTGTCCCGCTCATGCTGCTGCCGCGGCCGCCCTTGTCCCCCGCTCGCCTTTATCTGCGGCCGGACCGCCGCCCCGACCTCTCCGCTGCGGGGGCGGCGGCTGAGCGATGAGCCGCCCGGGGCCGCGCGCGCTGCGTTTCCCCTACCCCATCCATCTCCTTTAGTGTCGGAGCAGCAGACACACGGGAGGAGCATCCGTCCCCGCCCCTGCTCCACGGTTGCTCCCGTCTGCCCTCCACCCTTTGCCTCACCTGCCCTGGTCCAAGGCCAGCTCCCGCGCCCTGCCCCTCAGCTTCGTGCCCCCAGACTCCTTAGACCCCTGCGTCCGCCAGCCCCAGCTCCTCCCTGTAGCTCTTCTCCATTCACCCCTTTTGCCTGGCATCCCTTCCCTTCTTTTTTGCCAGGGTTCAAGCTAGCCCTTTCCCCCATTCCCAGCTCCCAGCGCCAGGGACATCTCTGGGACACCCTGTCCAACATCCACCCCCCCCTTCCTTAGTGAGGTCACCCCAACTCCCTTTCTCCGCCTCTCCCCTAGGCCTCTTTCGTCCCTGTCCTCCAGCGTTCCCCCCGCCCCCCGCCCCGACTCCAGAAAGGACAGTCCGTTCTGGCCTCCGCCACGGTCGCCCCGGGGCCCCAGAGCGGAGCTCCAGCCCCGCCCGTCAGATGGCAGCGACGATAGGGCAGGCGAGCAGGGATAAAGCACTTAGCGGACGGAACAGCCCGGGCCTCCCCTGCGGGCCCTGCAGGCTCCCAGCCGCGTATCTGGGGGCTGCCGAGGGCGGAAGGCTCGGGACATTCCCGTCACGTCCGGGGCGAGGGACCCAGGTGAGGACGGAAGGGCGCGGGGCGCGTTCTCCAGGCTGCCAGGGGTACCAGGGGACGCGATCCGAGCCTTCGGGTGCCAAGGGATTAGGTGTGTCGCCTGGTCTGGAGTCTGACCCCTCTCATCTCCCAGCCCACACTCCAGCCCCCTCTGCGGGAGCAGGGCCAGGCCAGCCCTGCAGATTGCTTGGCACTCCAGGTACCAGGCTGTCAAGATGCCAGGGTCCCCCTTCTTATCCTCCCAAATGGGAAGTGGATTCTGCGGGGCCATCTCCGTGGTCTTCCTAGAGTGGGACCCTCCTCTGGCTAAGTCTAGTGCCTCTCGGCCCTGGGTAGGCTACCAGCCCCTGGCCTCCTGTACCACACCCTTACCCTCATCTTTTCCCAAAGGGAAAGTGTCTTCTTGTTGGACCAGGCAGCCAGGTTGGGACATGAGTCACCACAACAGCTGCAGGGGTCACACACAGGAACCTGACCACCCCCCTACACACCCTACCCCCAAGAACCCACCTTGGGCTCCCAGGGCAGGGAGGGTAGAACACCTGACCCCAGCCAAGGATTGATTCTGTCTGGATTCAGAACCAAGAGAGAGGTCAGCCTTGGGGTCACTGACCCCATCCACACCCTGAGGCACAGCTGAGGACAGTCCCGGTGCCAGCCCCTTCCATATTCTTCATGAGGTCATTTAAACAAACCCTGGATGCCAACTGGCCTCCTGGGCACTGCCCAGTGCCAGGGGACTCACACAGAGGCCAGGACTGCAGAGCAGAGTCAGGGGGACTGGACGGACAGCCACCCTGTTTATAGCTCTGTCCCTGCAACCCCCCCCCCCCCGCCCGGGAGCATGGGGTGACCCACTAACTCTGCCATATTTAGCTCAGATGCAGGGCCTGTTCCCAGAAGTGAGCATGGGGGGGGACAACAACGGGTGGGCCCCTCAACCACCAGGAAAGAGACGAAACTCTGGCATGTGACTGAGCATTTATTGCAGCGCTAACAGAGGGTGCTGGGGGCTCCACCCTGCCTCGGCCCTCTTCACGTCCCCCTCCCTCCGGTCTTCTCCAGGCCTCCTTCCCTGAGCATTCCTTATGCTTTTTCTTCATCCTTCTCTGAAGCTGAAATCTAGACTGGGGTCACTCCTCTCAGGGACCTCTTACCCTCACCAGCATTTTCTGCCTTTCCTCCTGGGGGTACTCGGCTGTGCTGGCCCCCAGCACTCCACCCTTAGTGCCCACCGTCTTTGCTCCCTCCCTGTGGGAACTCAGGAGACCCAGGCATCCTGGCCTCTGGCTCCCACCTCCCCTAGCCCCCAATTCTGGGCAAACTACAAAGCTTCCATGGCCAGCAGCTCCCCTCCGTGGTCCTAGCCAGGAAGGGCCCAGCCCAGGGCAGGCACTGTGGAGCCCAAGTCACCGTCCCTCTCAGCCTCTCTGTGCTTCCTGGGACGTGGAGCGAGACAGGGTGCGACACAGGGCGCCGGGCTTGCTGACAGGCACCACAGGGGGCAGCTGCTTGGTGATCTCGGCCACGTCCTGGCGGTCCACACACTGGCCACCCAGGGCTGCTTCCAGTGCCAGCAGCTCCTGCAGCTGGATGGGGGTGTCCTCGTGCTCCTCCTTGGTGGCGCCCACCTTGGCAGGGGTGAAGATGGGCAGCGGCAGCATCCGCTGGTAGGGCAGCTGGTACTCCTGCAGCCCGCGGCCCAGGATGCCCATCCGCATCACCAGCCAGGGGGAACGCTGCATCAACGCCTGGCACCGCCCCTGCCGGTGGTAGGTCTCCCGCCGCTGG
Source organism: Delphinapterus leucas (assembly GCF_059928025.1). Taxonomy (NCBI): domain Eukaryota; kingdom Metazoa; phylum Chordata; class Mammalia; order Artiodactyla; family Monodontidae; genus Delphinapterus; species Delphinapterus leucas. Next base: position 49,524,574 of record NC_143147.1, on the reverse strand, counting down.
GCATCCTCCTCATGCAGGGAGCAACTGGGAAGGAGAGGGGAAGGGGGCACTGAACTCCTGAGAGCTGTTGCCCTCCAGTCACACGCTGAGGACCTGGGGTGCCAGGACCTGGGGTGCTGGAGGGGTGACTCCACTTTGCTCCCCCCAGCGGGAACTCTCCTGGCCCCCACCCCCCGAAACTTCTCCTGGCCTTTGCGCTCTGGCTTCATAAGCCTCAGGAAGGGTGCTCTAGGGGAGGGGAGGAGGGACCCCCAGCTGGCCAGCACTCACCCCTCCTCAGGCCGTGTGGACAGCGTCAGATCCTTCCACTCAGCCCAGAAGGCCTCTCGGCGCTCACAGTTCTGCTCGGACACCTGGCAGCTCAGCTCTAAAGTGGCCATGATGACCGCTCACTCCCTCTGGGCTCTGTTCCTCCCATGCCCTTTAAATAGCCCCATCCTCCCCCTCCTCCAGGGGCTATTTTCAGGCCCTCTGGCGTCAGATGCTACAAGCAGAGCCAAGACTCACTGCTGGGGGATTCTGGGCCCAGGGCGGGGCTTGGGGTTCCTGGACTCTGGCTGCCCCCAGGTCAGAGGTCAGCTTCTGAAGAACTCAAGGTGCTCCTGTGGGGGCAGGGGTCCTCAGCGTGACACCTCCAGGTGTCTGACACTCCTCAGACACCGTCTGGGACCAGGCACGTGCCCAGCCTCGTGCCACCTTGGCACTTGCCCTCTGCCCCACCCCTTCCCCTAACCCAGGGAGGACAGCGGCTTGTCTGTAAACAGAGCAGGAAACAGCAGGAACCGAGGCCCCCTCTGGGCTCTGTACCAGGCCATCGTGTCCTTCCCCACTGCCTGGGCTCAAGGGCACATCCCCTGACTATCCCCTCAGCAAGAAGGGACAGTGCCGCCACGTCCTCGGGCATTCGCCCCTGAAGGCCTGGCTCCCGACCACCACCTCACCAGCAGGGGCAACGGAAGTTAATTCCACACGTGGGATCCTGGACGCCAACCTTTGGCAGGTGTCTTCCTTTCCCGTCGGGCCAGTAGGGTGGGGGGAGCAGATGTGGGAGGTGGCCCCAGCTCTACCCCAACACCTCAGGTGGGGTGAGGTGGGAATCCAGGGGCTCCAGGGAGTGGCAGCCAGATCTGGCTCTAGCCCCAAAGCAGCCATAAATAGGCTATGTGACTATGGGTCAGCTTCTACCCCTCTCTGGGCCTCATTTTGCCCCCTTTCTGTTCACAGTGGCCGTACCAGAAGACTTCTGGGTCCTGCCAGCTCCAGGGTGCCACTGGGCAGGACCTGGCTCTCATCCCCAGGGAGAAGGCCAGTAGGAGGGCTGCCAGGACAGCCCAGCACTGAGAGCAGTGGCACGTGCTGCTGGAAGCTGGCACACAGGGTGGAGGGCATGGGGGAGGAGGAGTGAGGGCGTCACTGAGTGGACAAAGCAAAGGGCGCCAAGAGAGGCAGGGACAGGAGCTGAGATGAGAGCTTAGTGGTAAGGCCTGTGGGCACCCACCTGGGGCAGAACTGCATCCTCTTGATTACTGAGCACTACACCTGATTCTTGGTATCTTCTAACCTTACAAAAGCTTTTATAAAGTAGGAAATGGAGGCTCAGAGAGGTAGATTTGCCCAGGGTCGCACACCTAGCCAGGACCAAGAGGAGACCCCGCCCCCACCCCTGGCTCTAAGTAAGTCAGCTCCTCCGGAAGCCTGAAGGCAGGGAGGGCGTAGGGCAGGTTTTCTGGCGGCCCCAGTGTGATGGGGCAGAGACGGGAGGTTAAGTGGAGCCCAGAGGCCCGGATCCCGGAGGTGCATCAGTGACCTGGAAGGCCAGGCCCCACGTCCAGGCTCCCCCCCGGCACCCCAGCCTTGGGACCCCAGTGGCAACCAAGGCCTGCTGTGGGTACTGCCAGGTCTCTCCCTACCTCTCTCCTCCCAATCCTGGGCTGGAGACCTTAACCTGACCTTCCCTCACCGGAGACCCAGAGACCCTGCAGGGAGGTGGGGAAGTTTTCTCTGACCAGTCATCTGCCCAGCTGAACCATTCAAGAAAGTTGGGGGTGGTTCCAGGAACTGGGTCTCCACTGGCTCCGTCCTGGCTCTGCGAGGCTCTGCGAGGGTGTGTCATGTGGTGGCTGCAGCAGTGGCTCCTTCCCCGCCTCCGCGGTGCTGCCCTTCTCTTCCCTCAAGAGGCCAGGCTGGAAGGACTGCTTATTTTTTTTTTTTTTTTTTTGAGTTCATGTTTTTAATTGGCTCAAATTACAAAGGTCCCCAACGAGGCCCTGGGCGGGAGGGAGGCAACCTGAAGAGAACCTGGGAGAGGCAGGCTCCCTGCCAGCACCCACCACTCCCACCTACAACCTACACCCCCACAAGTGCAAGTGGAAAAAGGTCCCAGACCCTTTAAGTAATCCTAAAACACCGTGATGAGAGAGCAGGCGGAAGAAGGGGGTCCTGCGCCTTCACACTGGTGACAAGGCTGCCCTGACTTCTGTCCTGCCCAGGGTCCTCCCCAACCAAGTCCGAGGTTCCCATTCCAGACCCCGGCCTGGCCAGGTGGGGACAGCAGATCTCCTCTTCCAGGAGGAGACGTTTACAGGGACGCCATGTAAACGTCGGCAGGATGGACCCCACTGGCCTCAGCGGCAGAGTCAGACGCTTGAGCTCTCAACCTGCCCACGGCCAGGGCTTCCAGGCACAGTGAAGCGCGTGGAGGGTGGCAGCTGGGGGCCGAGGGGCTGCTGTGGGAGGAAGCCCCTTCCTCCCCACTGTTTGAGGCCAGGTCCTCTGTGGGCAGCGGGAAGCCCAACCGGCCCCTCCTCTGGCTCTGGAGGCCGTGGCGACAGGACCCTGGCCCGCAGGGTGGTGAGGGGGCATGCTCATGCCCGTGCACCCAGCTCTCCGATGCGCTGCCGCAGATGAAAGGCAAATTCAAACATGGTGGCTGCAAGGCTCTGGTGGATGAGGTACCGGGGCAGGCGGCCCTGGGGGAGGCGAGAAGTTCCAGGAAGGCTTGCCCTGGGCAGGGGCTCCCCCTCAACAACTGGCACCAGCAGGGGCTGCTCTGGGCCAGAACACAGGTGCAGCTCTGGAATGCAGCCTAGGCCGCCCTCCCCCCTCCCCCCTCCCCCTGGCAGGAAGAACATGCCATGCCCGGGCCTGGCGTGAGTCACACAGAAAGACCTGGGAGGGGCTGGGCTGGCAGCCAGCCACCCTTCCTGGGGGCCTCGGGAGTCAGAGGTAAAAAGGGGAGGCACAAGCCCGCCGGCAACTCAAGGTGAGAAGACCACCTGGACCCTGCCCCCAGTATTAGAGTAAGAAAGGAGGCGGAGAGTAGGGGAGGCTCTGAGCAGAGCAGGGAGTGCCCAAGGTCACACAGCAGAGGCCCCTCCACTCCACAGAACCTGCCTCGCAGCCCCGGCACGCCCACCTTCAGATCTGCATTAAGGATCCAGATGAAGGTGCAGACTCCAGGGTTACTGGCTGACTTGAGCACAATGAAGCCCCCAGGACCATTCTCCCCCCTGAGGAGAGAGGTACCAGTGGGGGACCTTGGAGCCAGGCAGAACCCCTGACTCCACCCCCCCACCGCCCCATTCTTGGCCCACCCTGGACTGGGGTGGGAGAGGCAAGGGAGCTGCTGGTCCAGGAACCCCCTCGCTGCCTGAGCAGGGCCCAGGACGGGTGTCCCAGAGGCCACAGCATACAGCCCTCCACCCCCACCTGCCATGTGACGCTCGAATCCTCCTACAACCGCCTGCCGATGTTTGCATACCCCCAGTGGCAGGGAAGCCCCAGCTCACCACCTTCCCAGCCCTCATCTAGTCGGTCCAGGGATTCTAGGTCCGCTCTAGTCCTGAGGAGGTGGGCTGGGCGGGCACTTATCATCAGGGCCCAGCTCTGGGAGTGGTGCAGTGCCACTGGGCTCCAGGAGGGGGCGCCTTCTCAGGCGGCGTCAGGCCTGAGCTGTATGGTGCACATCCCATCTCCATTTAATTCGCCTACAGCTCCCCTGACTCCATATAAGGAAGCTGGCACCCAGAGGGGAAATGAGCTTGCCCATCACCCAGCAAGTCTGCGGTGGTGGCGAGACCAGAGCCCCAAGCTGACACTCAAAGAACAGTGCTCTCTGAGGAACCCCAGGACAGAAGGGGAAGAGTGGGGTATCTGGGAGGAGGTCACCTGCAGGGCTAGGATTAGACAGCAGGAGAACTGGAGGAGGCCCTGGAACAGGCCGCAGAGAGTAAGGCCTCTCCTTTGGAGGTACTTCCAAGCGCCGCGGGAGGAAGGCAAGGCCGCGGGGCAGGCAGAGGGGATGAAAGGGGCCCGAGTCTCCTCAGGCAGGAAGTTGATGGTTCAGAACACAGAGCCTCCTGCTCAGGTCCCCCAGACCAGTGCAACCTCATGGCTCCCAGCCCCCTTCCCCGGGCTGGTCCCTATTCATCCCCATTCACGGTCTATCCTGGAGCTGCCCTCCAGCCTGGTGGTGGGTTCAGCCTCCAGCAGATAAGCAGGATTAGGGGCAGCAGGACTGGGGACAGGAAGGCAGCCTCGGCAGGAGAAAGTGCCCAAACGTACACACCGACCCTGCCCTGTCCCCACAGCTACCAGGGGAGGGGCCGGCGCACACGACCCCAGGCAAGGCTCAGCTCACCTGACATATTTGTGTGTCGGGGGCTTGGCGCAGTGGGTGGTGGCGATGCCCGATGACAGGTATCGGTCTCTGCGCCGCTCGATGCGTCGGACGTTCACGAAGTCCCTGGAGGGGGTAGGGTTAGGTCAGGGGATGCCGAGAAGGTCCAAGGACAGGCGGCCTGGCTGAGAGGAGGGAGCTTGGGGGCCACTCACCTGGGGGAGACCACACCGCCCGCGGCCCCCGAAGACACATCGTAGGAGATGAGGGTGTTGTCTTCTACTCGCTGCAGGATCTGCGGGCGTCAGGGCAGACATGAGGTGTATCCACCCCAGGAAAACCCCAGGGAAGGGTCCCAGCATCTCAGGAAAGCCCCAGGCCAGCCTGCTCTCCGCTCAGGTCCCTTAATTAAGAGTCATTCCCATTCATGGGCACTGGCTGGGCCAGGCGCTTTGAGCATTTCCTCTTTCCATCTTCCCCACCCTCTCCAGGAGGCACTAGTACCACCATCCCCATTTTACAGATGGGGAAGCTGAGGCACAGGGCAGTCCAATGACATGACCTGGGTCCCCTGGGGGTCACTGGTCATGCTGGGGTACAACTGCGCCCTCATCTGCCATGTCGCTCTGCCTCTGCCCTGAGGGGTGACCAGGTCTGGCCCCCTGGCTCGGCTCACCTGGCAGGCTGTCACCGTCTTGTTCCACAGCACCATCCTCTCGGGCTGCAGGATCACCTCCTGGTACACCAGCTCCGCGGGGCAGGGCAGGAAGGTCTGGAGCAGGGCGGGCAGAGGGCTGGGTGGTGCCAGATGTACTCGGGCACACCAGCCCTTCCCTCCTGGTTGGGAGAAACCTGCCGGAGGGTCCCCCTACCCCCGGGCTCTTTCCTCGAGTCCCAGGCAGAGCAGGAGGCTCCAGAACACCTCTTCCCTCACTCACCTTCAGGATGAAGGTCTTGCCATGAAAGGGAACCTCGATGGTGTACACAGTGTCCCCATATTCCTGTGGCAGGGACAGAAGGGTGGCAGGGAGGTGAGCATAGGGCAGAGGGGAGCCGGGGGGGCAGGAATGGGTGACACGCAGGGCAGGTTTTTAACAGCTCAGGGTAGAAAACTCCAGGAGTTTTGGGATATCTGAGGAGCCATTAAAGAACAGTGGTTCTGGGACCTCCCTGGTGGCACAGTGATTAAGAATCCACCTGCCAATGCAGGGGACACAGGTTTGATCCCTGGTCCGGGAAGATCCCACATGCTGCAGAGCCACTAAGCCTGCGAGCCACAACTACTGAGCCCACACGTCACAACTACTGAAGCCCACATGCCCACACGCCTAGGGCCCATGCTCCACAACAAGAGAAGCCACCGCAATGAGAAGCCCATGCACTGCAACGAAGAGTAGCCCCCGCTCGCCGCAACTAGAGAGCCTGCACAAAGCTATCTATAAAGACCCAACGCAGCCAAAAAATAAAAAAGTGGTTCTGCCTCCTTGCCTCCTTCACTGTTGGTGGGAATGTAAGTTGGTGCAGCCACTATGGAAAACAGTATGGAGATTCCTCAGAAAACTAAAATTAGAATTACCATATGATCCAGCAATCCCACTCCTGGGAATATACCTGGACAAAACTATAATTCAAAAAGAATTCAGAAAGTCCCTATGTTCATAGCAGCACTATTTACAATAGCCAGGACATGGAAACAACCTAAATGTCCATCAACAGATGAATGGATAAAGAAGATGTGGTGCATATATACAATGGAATACTACTCGGCCATAAAAAAGAACGAAATAATGCCATTTGCAGCGACATGGATGCAACTAGAGATTATCATATAAGCGAAGTAAGTCAGAAAGAGAAAGACAAATACCATGTGATATCGCTTATATGTGGAATCTAAAATATGGCACAGATAAACCTATCTACAAAACAGAAACAGACTCACAGACATAGAGAACAGACTTGTGGTTGCCAAGGGGGGTAGGGGGAGGGAGAGGGATGGACGGGGAGTTTGGGGTTGGTAGATGCAAACTATTACATTTAGAATGGATAAACACCAAGGTCCTACTGTATAGCACAGGGAGCTATCTCCAATATCCTGAGATAAACCATAATGGAAAAGAATATAAAAAAAGAATGTGCATGTGTGTATAACTGAGTCACCCTGCTGTACAGCAGAGATTAACACAACATTGTAAATCAACTACACTTCAATAAAAAAAAAAAAACAGTGGTTCCGACAAATGTTCTGCAATGAGGAGAGAAAGGCTTGTGATATCAAGTTTAAAGGCAGGAGCACAGCTGCGGCTGCAACCACGAAGGACCGTGTCTCCAGGCCGACAAGGGCTGCCAGAGGAACTGGCCAGAGAAAGGGATGACGATGTTTTCCCTCTGTTTTCCAAGCTCTCTGCCATCTTTTTAGATAATACTGTTTTGACCCTGAAACAAAATACCAGACACAGGGCCGAAGCCTGGCTTCCCCTTCAAAGCTGGAGCCGAGGGAGCAGAGCAGCGGGGGGGGGAGGGGGGGTGGAAGCAGGGAGAGGGGCGGTGGGAATGTCCAATGCAGCCCAACCAAGTGGCTGACCCCAGGGCTCAGCTCCCTCTCCTGGGGTTAGGAATATGGTTCCAGCCCATGCAATCTTTGGGCTTATTTCTCAGGCCTCAGAAAAGGGAAGGAAAACTCCCCATAGGAAAACCCTCAGGATCAGGTGGGAGACAGGTTTCTTACATTATTCTTCTCAAACTTCCAGTTCTCCTCCTGGGCCAAGATCTGGTCCACCACCGCCATAGCCTCCTTCCCCTGGAGGATGTACTCCCGTTCCTGGCCAGGGATGGGAGTCAGGAAGGGGTCAGCCTGGGGTCTGCACCCCACCTGCTCTTTCTGCACTGGGCTGGGTGGGAAGCCTGACTCAGCCAGATGTCCAGATGCCGGGTCTGGGCTGGTCTCCTGGGCCCTGTAGGCTTCCTGGGACCAGGTGCCGTGGCTGCGGCTGCTACCCTCGGGCCCCAGGCAGGAAGCAGACCGGTGGGCCTGACCGGCAGTGGGGCACACACCCAGATGGACACGGACTGGCATTCAGGCTGCCTAAGGTCTGCCCTCCGCTGGGAAGCCCCTGCCCACCTGGCTGAGCGCATCACTGGCCCCTCCTCCAGGGTGCCCACCCGGGGCGGGGTAGGCAGCCAGATACCTGGGCAGAGAAGCCTTTCTTCCCAACAACTTCTTCATCTGATTCATTGTCAGACCCTGCAGAAAACAAGCAGAGGACAATGGGAAGAGGCGGAGAGAGCGGGGCAGCGGGGGTCGGGGAGGGGGTGGTCGGGGTACAAGGACAATGGTGTAGGGGTATGAAAGCGGGTGTGGCAGAGGGCTGCTCGCTTTCCCCGGGGAGCTGACACGAACAGAAAGAACAGACCCAGCCAAGGCCCCTCCCCGAAGGCAGTTCTCCCACCCACCAGCCCGCACCTGCAAAGGATTCTGGGGGTGAATAGAACTGGCCCTCGGACAGGGCGCCGGAGAAGAGCAAGGGTCCTCGGGCGACAGCAGCCTGGGCAGCGAGATACCCTGGGGGAGCAGACGTGGGCAGCCATCGCCCCAGACCAAGGACAGTCAGCCTGGGGTCCCCTAGCCCAGGCTCACCCTAAGGCTCCTAGAGGCAGAGCTGGCAAGAGAGCTCAGAACTGGCTCTCAGGCCCGAAACTCTCCTCTCCTGGGTGGGGCCGACCCTCACTGCACCCCCTCACCCCCCAGCACTCACATCGCTCCTCCTCAGCCTCCTGGGGTAGGACTCTGAAGTCAAGGAACCAGGTCTCCAACCAGGCGAGGACGAAGGAGACGATAGGGAGCAAGTAGCCGAAGGCCCCTTTGCTGAGCAGCTGTGGAGGGAGGGGGCTGGGCTCCACGGCAGGGAGTCACCTCAAACCCAGAGCCCCACACTGGGGCTACCAACTCTGGCCTACACCCCACTCCTGGTACCAGCTGTGGGGACCCTCTGTGGCACACGCCTTTGAGATGGATGGATTAATGGGTTCTGCAGCAGGATAAACTCAGGTTAGGCTAGAGGAGGAACTTTCCGTCCTTGGGGTTGCAGCAGGGCGAGTGCGGAAAGCCAGTGGAGATGACCCCTTAGAAATCTCAAAGGACAGGATTCCCCCTCACCCCAACCCCGACAACAGGGTCAGACACCCAAAATCAGAGGAGCGGCCCCTTCTTGGGAGAAGCCCACCCCTCAGGCCAGATGCCCACCAGACCAGCCAGACCCTGAGCCACTGACCTCAGAGAGGATGACCTTGACAATGAGGAATGCACTGGACACCAGCGTGGTGACCTGCCCAGGGGAGGGAAGGAGGAAGAGAGCGAACACAGAGGCTGGGGAGTGAGGCCTCCTCCATCCCATCTCTTGCGCCAGCCCCGCCAGGAAAGTGGCACCTTACCGCAATCACCCACCGGTGCCGGAGCCGCAGCACAGCATAGCCCAGGAGCAGTCCGGAGAAGCGGAAGAAGGCCAGGGCCTGGTGTGGGGGGCCGGGGAACCGTCACGGGCAAGCCAACGGCCCCACCCCTGCTGAAGGCTGGCCTCCCCCTCCAGTCCTGCTGCCTGAGGTTCCCTCCACATGGTGTGCACACCCCAGGAGAGGATGGCCGAGGCCAAGTCAGCGTTTCTTTGGGGACGATCTGGACGTGACCTTCTTGGATAGGGGTCTCTCGTCTTCCCCTCCCACTTGGGGCTCTCTGAAGGTGGGGCCTCATTTAGGAACCCGTTTGAATACTGAGGGTTCCCTGAAGATAGGAGCAAGTCTCCCTGATCAGATTAGGGTGTGTGTTGCGAGAAGAGAATCCAGCGAGAGTCGCGCTCCTATGCCCTCTGTCCCCAGGATCTCCAAGGCCACTCACCAAGATGTCAAAGAAGGAAGTTTCAAAGCTGTAGTGGATGATCTCCTGCTCCAGGTTCTTCTGGATGCCTGTGTTGGTCTGAAGAGAAAGATGTGGACAGCTCTGCAAGCAGAACCAAGTCCCCAGGGCTGCCCCTTGTTCTCCCAGAGGGGGAGGGGGCGGGAGGGGGAGAAAGTAGAACCAGGAGGAGAGGCTGTAAATGCTCAGCTACCACCCAAGAAGCCCCTGAGGCAGCAGGGGAGCTCAGCCAGGGACCTGAGACCCCAGCACTATTACTGTTTCTCTAAGGATCCAGGCAGCCCAGACAGGCGGGGCTAAGCTGAGGCTCAGACACTCACGGGCACACTGCCCAGGAAGAGGCAGGCCTGGAGGGCCTTGGGGCTGTGCAGGAGAGGCGATGAGCCCTATGCAGGTAGGCAGCGCTGGCACACAGGGTGCTGGGAGCATGCCTCTCACATAATTTCATCTCCCTCCCACCACTGCGGTGCTCTATCTTCCCAGCCAAGCATCCATCTGGGGTGATGGGGGCCAGGGGTGGGCAGTGGTGTCAGACGGAGCCCCAGGTGGCAAATCAATTGATTAGGTTTGTACTTAATGGGCAAAATCCATCATGCTGCTAGAGGGGATGGCATTCAGAGCGAGCAGACTGGTCCTTGCCCCTGCCCCTGCCCTAGCCACCCACACATTTTCAATGGGAACCCTGAGACCCTGGCTGGGGAGTGAGGGGTCTGGATGGACACTGAGAGCTAGAGCAGCCTGAGGCTTCAGGAGGAATGGGGTGGCAGGCTTACGCGTCTGCAGGTGGGGCGCCAGCCCCCGGAGAAGGGGGGCACAAGGGGACTCTCAGGAATGGGGCCTGGGAGCCCTGAAGGGGAAGACCCTTCACACCTAGACCGGGGCTTCTGATCTCCCACAGATGATATGAACTGGGGCAGTGGGGCTTGAGGGGGCTTGTTAAAGATACAGATGTTCAGACACTGGGTCTGAATCTCAGGCTGAGCTGAGCATCTAGAATGGTTATAAAACTCCCAGGTGATTCTGATGCTCGGGGCAGGAGCCAGCAATGTGGACAGCCCCTCACTGAACTTCGAGCCCCGGCACATCCCCACTGAATGCCTCAACCTCAAGACCGCTCTGAGCCCCGTGGAGTCTGACGCCTTGCTGCCCCTGGTCTGACACCCCACCCCGCCCCAGCTCGGTCCACCCCTTCCTCCTGACTGCTCCCTCTTGGGCTCCACAGCCCCTCCCACCCCTAACAGCCCCTGTCCCTCAAGCTCTGTCTTCCACCATTTTTCTCTTTACAGAGAACTCTCCCTCTGCCTGGGTACCCGCCTGCCCACTGCATGAGGACCCAGGACAGTGGAGTTCCAGCCCCTGCTTTGCCACGGGCTACAAGACTTTGGCACAGGTCTTATAACCCGGCCAGGGTCGTTGCATCCACTGGGCAACACACAGTCTGTTAGAAAATTTAAAAAATATATGCTCCAAAATATGAAAATAAGATGACAGAACTGAAAATTAATAAAATTTCAATTAAGTGTCTACTGAGTGAAACATTATGTTGATTCTATGAACTATTAAATCCAGCACTCTGCAATTTTTCATCACATTTGAAAACAATTTGGAGGTTAGATTTTCGCACTTTGCAAGAATTCCCAAGTCTGCATGATGACTGCTAAGCTATTACAGCCAATACAGCCAGAGAGTTTCAAAAGTAAAATTTTTTCAGCTCTTTTCTGGCAAGTAAATATATATACTGAATGAAGGATGCGGGTGAATTTTAGTGCCTGCTTTGAGATGCTGCACGGGACCTTCAAAAGCAAGAATGTCTAAGACCTCGGAAGCTCTTCAAGCGGCCCTGAACCTTGCTGGGCCTCAGCTCTCTCATCGGTAAGATGGTCCCAAAGGCCCCGTGGCTGTGGCTCCTCGCTGAAGGTGCCAGCTCATCCCTGTGCACAAAGGACAGTCACCCTCAGAGCCCTGCCTTGCTTTCCAGCTCAACACGTCTGGAATCAAACTTACCCTCTTCACCCCTAAACCAGCCCCTTCTCCAAATTCATTTCTAGCACCAGTCATTCTCCTGACACCTGAGCTTGCGATCTGGAGGAAGGGCACCTGCCATGCAGAACTCTGACCCACTTTGCACAAGGAGAACAGGGGGTCTCAAAGAGGCTGAGTCCCTTGCTGAGGTCACACAGTTACTACAGAGGAGAAGCTGGCACGAGACCAAGCCTGGGATGCCCTGTTCCACAGCTCCTGCCTCTATATCAGGTCTTGCTCTGCCCTGTTAGCACCCGGGGATCAGGCCCCACCACCAGCTGGCCAAGCACTGCACAGGGGGAAAAGGGGGCAGACCCTGCCCCGACAGGCAGCTCCGCCTCCAGACTGCTAGGTGGCATCTCACCAAACCCAAGAGGCCAAACTGGGGGGCACTGGAAGAATGCCCCAAGTGGGGAAGGAGAGCTGGGCGCCACGGGGAACTGGGAGTTTTTACTGGTTGCTCCCCACTGTACCCTCTGCTTTTAGCACAGTATCTAGGACACAGCAGGGGCTCAAAAATGTTTGTTGAATGAATGAATTAATTAATTAATTCATTGAGCCAGAGAGTAATGTAGAGCAGAAAGAAGACAAAGGTTTCAACAGCTCAACCAGAGTCCTCTGGGCTCCCTCCTCCTTTCTCAAGAGTGTCCGCTAGGGGGCAGTATGGCGCAGAGGTCAAGACTGCAAGCTCTGGAGCCAGAGAGTCTGGGTTCAAACCCTGCCGCCTTCACATACTTGCTGAGAGACTTCAGATAAACGACTCAGCCTCTCTGAGTTTCTTTCTCTGGAAGATGAGAACAGCTATTCTTATCATCTCATTCTTCCTTTTACCTGGAAATCAACAGTCCCCCCCAACACCCCCTGCCGCCGGAGGCAACCCTCCCATACCGCAGATGGAATAACTGAGGCCCAGACAACGCCCACAGCGCGGCTTGTGCCTCCAGCCTTTCCCCCACTCACGTTCAGCTCAATGATCCAGAGCAGGGAGATGAAAAGCAGGTCGAAGGTGACAAAGAGGCAGAAGGTGCGGCGGACGTCGGAGATGGACCGGCGCTTCTCGCGAGGCGGCGGGAGGAAATGCGAGGAGAGGCTCTGGCTGTGCGACAGCGACGAGCCGAGGGAGGCCACGGCTGGCAGGCTGCGCTCCAGGTCACGGGCCGGCTCCCCAGACAGCTTGCTCATCCTGGCGGCCCCCACCTCCAGGCAGAGAGGGCTGGGCCTCAGCAGCACGGCTGCAGGAAGACAGGGCGGCTGGCTCAGGTCCTGCATGTCAGGGTCCTGGAGGTCCTGGTCACCTCCCTCATCCCTTCCCACACAGCCCCCCGGGGACCCCGTTTGCTCCCAAACACATCTGCCCCTCAGCCCCAGCCTAACCCGGTGGCCCAGGGCCCTCTCTGCCTAATTTCCCACTGTGGCCTGCCGTTCAGGCTGGAGGGGTCTGAGTATCCCTCTCACTCTGTCGTGCTTCTACACCCGCCATCCCCGGCAAAGTCTTGCAGCCCCACGGTCACCCCTGGAGGCCTCTGGGATCCTCCCCGATGTCTGGGGGCACAGCCTGCTCCTGCCAAGCGCTGCCCTGTGGTTCAGCCTCTGGGCCTGCCCCCACCCCCAGGAGAAGTCAGTCCCAAGCTCTGTTCTTTGTTTTCCAAGCACAAAGCCACATTCCCTCCCAGCAGCCAGCCCTACCCTCCCACCCCCTAATCCATGGCGACTGGGAGGGACTTCCTAGAGCAGAGTGCTCTGTGCTGGGGGCGGGATGGCGGGATGACATCTTCATCTCCAGCTATGTCCCCACCACTGCCACCTCAGGCCCACCCAGCACGGCTCTCTCCCAGCGCTCCAACTTGCTCCTCATGGGCGCGTCTCCAGGCTTCCTCTCCTCCCTCCCACCCCGCCCCGCAGCAACCACCTCTCCACACAACAGCCAGAGAAAGCTCTTCAGAACATGAATCAGATCCTGCCGTTCCCCACTTACAGCCCTTTAAGGGCGCCCCCCAGGTCTGAGGATAACAGCACCCTCCTCATGATGCCCTTGCAGGACGTGGCTCTGCCTGGCTCCTCGCACCACTCCTCGCACAAGGCACGGGCCCCGTCTCACTACGACGGCCACCCGGGCCTTCTAGGTCCCTACACGTGGCAGCCCGGTCCTGCCTCGGGGGCCTTAGACCCAGCTCTCTGGGCTGGGTGGAATGTTCTCCCCAGTCCTTTCAACGGGCAGCTCCAAAGCCCTCTCCTCAGAGCCTCCCACCCTCCTGTCCCCAGTCCCAGTTAATTTACGGGGCTTTACCTTCTCCATTGAACTCTCACCATCTGAAACCATCTTACTGATTGTTCTGCAAACGCCACGGTGCAGGCCTTTACCTGACTTGGTCCCTGCTGTCTCCTAGGACCTAGCACAATGCTGGCACTTAACAGGCACTGCGTAACTAACTGTTGAATAAACGGATGACCCAGAGGGTCTCCTGGCCCTCAGCTCCATGCTACATGGTAGAGAGGACCAGGGCAAACCCAGCCACTACCCAAGGCTCGCCCAGAGCTCCAGTGCCGACAGAACACTGCGCCCATGGCCGTGTTTCAGGCCCACACAAAGCAGGATGGTTCCTCCTATTCTTCAGATAAGACGGCCAAGGCTCCGAAAGTGTGAATGGACTTACCCATCCCTTACCTGCCTGTGCAATCACGAGGCTGAAATCCTCACGAACCCTAGAGACAAAAGGGGCCCTGGAGCACCCCCTCCCTGCCGGGCAGGCCCCAGGCCTAAGGTCTCTGCTCTACCAGTTTGCTGGCGGGGGCCCTCAGAGGCCCTGTCCCCTGCGCGGGGGGAGGAAAGGTTTAGTCTAGAGCCAGAGAAGAGCTGATGCAGTGTAGTGGGGCCTGAGTTTCTGGGAGCCCATCAAGGGTCTCCCTGAGTGTTCTCACGCCAGCACCAGGGGGCAGGTTTGGGGGCCAGTGGAAGGGGAGCCCTAGGTCTTCGTGCTTGATCCTGGGAAGGCAAGATCTAACCAGTCTCCCCTCCAGATTCGCCGTCCCCTCCATACCTTTGCTATGTCTGCTACCTTCCACGCCCCACTCCATCTACTAAGTCCAAAACAAGCCCCCCGTATGTGGCCAGCAGGGGGTTCCGAGCAAGCCGGGTCACCCATCCCTCTGCCTCTGTGCCAGTGGACACAGAGCTGGCCGTTCTCAGCAGAGGCACCAGCCCAAGGCCATCCCCCCACTACCACACTCTTGGGGTCCCTGTGACAAGCTCACCTGAAGGAAGGCTGGGCCCAGCTCTGGAAGGCGGCAGTCAGAGGAGGGGATGTGACAGGCCGCAGGCAATGGGACCCCCCAACGTCCATCAGCTGGATCTCGTGCCAGACTGCACGTTCAGCGCATCCCTCACCGAGACAGGGCCGCAGCCCCAGGGCAGGTGACATTTGCTCGTCTCTAATAGCCCTCTTGTCTCCTGCCAGACCTGTCTCCATCTCTCCTCCCCCTTTCTGTCTCTCTCACAAGCTACCTCTCTACCTTTCTTTAGAAGTGTCTCTGTACCCTCTCCCACGTCCATCTTTATTTCACCCCCTCTCTGGGTCTTCCTCTCCATCTCTCTCCCATCTGTGAGTCTCTCTCCACCCCCATCGGATCAGTCTCTCTCATGTTTCCCTCTCTCTCCTCTTTTCTACCTGCCTTCCCCCTCTCCCTCTTCCCTATCTCATGGCAGGGCGCTGTGGCTTCCCCACTCCCAGTCTGCTCCAGGGTCTGTCTGTCTTTCCCCCTCCTTTCTGGGGACAGGACTTGGGTGGCAACAGCTTGGGTGTGAGACACACTCAGAGTGGCAATAGCACTGACACTCACACACCTAGATATCCCTGTGGAAGCGAGAGACAGACAGGGGCTGAGAGCAGAGGTGTTGGGGGAGCCCGGGTGAGCTGTGGACGCAGGGATGTGAGGGAGCCGACCCCGGGAGCTCTGAAGCAGGGGTGGGGGCGCCTGGCCAAGAGGCAGAGAGAGAAGGGTTCTACATTACCCTCCCCCAGGAAAGAAACTCCGGGTTCAAATAAGCAAGAGCTGGTAGGGTAGAATGGGCACTGGTCAGGAGTTAAGACCTGAGCCCCAGTTTGAGGGAAGCCACTAACCCTGAATAACTTTGGGCAAGTCCTTCTTAGCAAACCTCCATTTCTCTATGTGGGAAAAAGGTCCATGGTTTAACTTAAAACGAAACAGCAACAAGAAAACCTTACTTAGAATCTCAATATACGGGAATTCCCTGGTGGTCCAGTGGTTAGGACTCTGTGCTTTCACTGCCGAGGGCCTGGATTCAATCCCTGGGCGCAGCCAAAAAAAAGAACCTCAATATAGAAAACAGATAAAAGCAGGACTGTATGGGTCCTGCCACAAGACGCGGCCACAGAGAGCCCCACCGGTCAGCCCTTCCTCAGACTCCATCCATGGTCACCCCTGAGGCGCCTCCTTGGGTGTGGTTTGAAAATAACTCAAAAGGCTTTTGAGCTCCCTCCGACCACCTGCCAGTCTAAGAGGTGAAAGCCACCTTGGCCTGGAACGGCCCTGACCCTGGAGGATGGAAGGTGGCAGCTGCCAGCAGAGCAGCTTGGCCTGGCTTCTGCCCACCGCCCCCGCCAGGGCTGCCACCCAGCCCCCTGGGAGCAGCGCCCGCTGCCAAGCCCACCACCTGCTGTCACCGGCCCTTCCCAAGCGCCTTCAGAGGCGTCGGGAGTGGAGCAGCACGTGTGGCGTGAAGGAGTCCGCCTGGGCTGCCTGCAGACTAGACCCTTGATGTGTTTGCGGAAGCTGAGCGGCGGAAGCTGAGCGGCTGAAGCTTGGGGAGAGTGGCGGGGAGGGAGGGGAGACCGGAGGTTTTATCGTCCTCGGTCTGAAGGGAAAGAGGCGTGGGGAGGAGTGGGCAAGGCAGGTCTCTGGGCCCAGGGAAAGCTCAGCGGGCAAAGGGGAGGGGTGGGCCCTCACGCCCCCGCCCAGGCCTTCTCTTACTCGCCCCAGGAAGCACTAGCCCCGCCCGAGCGCAGCAGGAGCTCTGGGTGGGGCCCGACTCAGCGGACAGCAGCAGGCAGCTGTAGTGTGCAAAGAGAACTGGGCTCTGTGGCCAGGGCTCAAGTCTCAGCCTGCCCTTACCAGCCCAGCGAGCCACGGCAAAGAGAGCCAGGGCTCAAGTCTCAGCCTGCCCTTACCAGCCGTGCGAGCCACGGCAAAGAGAGCCAGGGCTCAAGTCTCAGCCTGCCCTTACCAGCCGTGCGAGCCACGGCAAAGAGAGCCAGGGCTCAAGTCTCAGCCTGCCCTTACCAGCCGTGCGAGCCACGGCAAAGAGAGCCAGGGCTCAAGTCTCAGCCTGCCCTTACCAGCCGTGCGAGCCACGGCAAAGAGATCTAGCCGACGACCACGGCAAAGGACCAGGCTCAAGTCTCAGCCTGCCCTTACCAGCCGTGTGAGCCACGGCAAAGGGCCAGGCTCAAGTCTCAGTGCCTTACCAGCCGAGCGAGCCACGGCAAAGGGCCAGGGCTCAAGTCTCAGCCTGCCCTTACCAGCCGTGCGAGCCACGGCAAAGAGAGCCAGGGCTCAAGTCTCAGCCTGCCCTTACCAGCCGAGCGAGCCACGGCAAAGAGAGCCAGGGCTCAAGTCTCAGCCTGCCCTTACCAGCCGTGCGAGCCACGGCAAAGAGAGCCAGGGCTCAAGTCTCAGCCTGCCCTTACCAGCCGTGCGAGCCACGGCAAAGAGAGCCAGGGCTCAAGTCTCAGCCTGCCCTTACCAGCCGTGCGAGCCACGGCAAAGAGAGCCAGGGCTCAAGTCTCAGTCTGCCCTTACCAGCCGAGCGAGCCACGGTAAAGAGAGCCAGGGCTCAAGTCTCAGCCTGCCCTTACCAGCCGAGCGAGCCACGGCAAAGAGAGCCAGGGCTCAAGTCTCAGTCTGTCTGCCCTTACCAGCCGAGCGAGCCACGGCAAAGAGAGCCAGGGCTCAAGTCTCAGCCTGCCCTTACCAGCCGAGCGAGCCACGGCAAAGAGAGCCAGGGCTCAAGTCTCAGCCTGCCCTTACCAGCCGTGCGAGCCACGGCAAAGAGAGCCAGGGCTCAAGTCTCAGTCTGCCCTTACCAGCCGAGCGAGCCACGGCAAAGAGAGCCAGGGCTCAAGTCTCAGCCTGCCCTTACCAGCCGAGCGAGCCACGGCAAAGAGAGCCAGGGCTCAAGTCTCAGTCTGCCCTTACCAGCCGTGCGAGCCACGGCAAAGAGAGCCAGGGCTCAAGTCTCAGCCTGCCCTTACCAGCCGTGCGAGCCACGGCAAAGAGAGCCAGGGCTCAAGTCTCAGCCTGCCCTTACCAGCCGTGCGAGCCACGGCAAAGAGAGCCAGGGCTCAAGTCTCAGCCTGCCCTTACCAGCCGAGCGAGCCACGGCAAAGAGAGCCAGGGCTCAAGTCTCAGCCTGCCCTTACCAGCCGTGCGAGCCACGGCAAAGAGAGCCAGGGCTCAAGTCTCAGCCTGCCCTTACCAGCCGTGCGAGCCACGGCAAAGAGAGCCAGGGCTCAAGTCTCAGCCTGCCCTTACCAGCCGTGCGAGCCACGGCAAAGAGAGCCAGGGCTCAAGTCTCAGCCTGCCCTTACCAGCCGTGCGAGCCACGGCAAAGAGAGCCAGGGCTCAAGTCTCAGCCTGCCCTTACCAGCCGAGCGAGCCACGGCAAAGAGAGCCAGGGCTCAAGTCTCAGCCTGCCCTTACCAGCCGTGCGAGCCACGGCAAAGAGAGCCAGGGCTCAAGTCTCAGTCTGTCTGCCCTTACCAGCCGTGCGAGCCACGGCAAAGAGAGCCAGGGCTCAAGTCTCAGCCTGCCCTTACCAGCCGTGCGAGCCACGGCAGAGAGAGCCGTTCTGAGACTCCGTTTCTTCAGCTGCATTAAGTAAAGGGAACGCTAATATACTTAATGCCATAGAACTGTCCACCTGAAAATGGCTGAAACGGTAAATGTTACGCTGTGGATGCTTTACCACAATAAAAAAGGCAGCAATAATTGCTACCGCCTCAGGCTGGCATTTATGTGCGGGTCGGGAGAAGGACGGCAGGTGCTTGGTCGGTAGGGGTGGAAATGGAACCAGCAACTGGTAAGGACGTCCAGGTGAGTGGGAGATTAAGTGGGGTGTGGGAGGGGGTGGGGCTTACACACCACAGTAGTAAAATCACCTCCAAAGGCCTGAGTTCAAATCTGAGCTCCACAGTTCACCCGCCTGGTGACCCACAGCAAGCTGTCCAAGCCTTCAGCCCAGGTTCCCTCACCTTGTGCACTAAGGGCCCAGCTACTGCAGCTCCAGGCAAATGTGTCTCCCCAGGGAGGGGCTGGGGCGGGAGGTGGGGGGCTGCCCTGGCTCCCGGCACAGGCTCTGGAGCGTGGGGCCTGGGACTGATCTCTGATACTACCCCTTCCCACTGGTGCCTGCTCCTCCCACCCCCACCTCCCCCAGGGTCCAATCTCCACGGTTCTTAGGTGGCAGGGGCACAGACAGGGTCCTTCCCAGGCCTCAGTCACACCCGAGGCCAGAAGCTCCCGGCCGGCGTTTCCTGGCCAAGGCAAGTCTGCAATGTGAGCAATGTCCCTCCCTCACTCACTCAGCAAGCCTCCAAGGCTGCACCTGGAAACGGGGGATACCTGTGTTGAGCCTGGGCCACCTGGCGGATCAGAGGAGACAGCGGTGCGTGGGGAGCGCGTAGGACAGCAGCTGGCACCACAGAGTAAGCACGCCATAGACGTCAACCACGGCCACCAGGCCACCACGGCTCCCTCTGAGGTCCTCTCACCCTCTCCTCTGCCCAGCTTCCCACAGAGGGCTGGGCCGAGCCGCACAAGTTCCAGCTAGTGTTCCCTCCACCAGCTGCGCTCTGTGACCCCGAGGGGACGCAACGAGTCTCATCTATATCCAGAAATGATTCTCACTTCGGAGCAGCACGGCTCCTCCAAACCCTCTCCCCAGGCTGAGGGGACAGGAGACACGGGCTCAAAACACATCCCCCACGCTGCATTGCTCAGGAAATGCTGGCACTAGCCACGGGGGCTTCCCTGAGGGGTCCCTAACTCAGCACAGATCAGGAGGAATCGGTGAAGCCAAGGACTGGATGTCAAGCCAGGAGAAGATTCAAACCCTGGATTCCCACCTTACTAGTCATTGAACCTCTCTGTGCCTCAGTTTTCTCCCTGTAAAATGGGGGTAACAGTAGTACCTACTTCTTGGAGGTATTATAAGGATTAAGTGACTTATTACACATAATGGACCCGAACAGTCCCTGACGCAGAGCGATCGCTGTGGAACAGTGAGCTAACATGACACCCCTGCCTCTTCTTTGGCGGAAACACAGCCTTGAGCTCTGACTGCCTCTGGGAGACAGCTTCAGGCCAGGGCTGGAGTTGCTCTGGATCAAGCCCCTGTTAATGCCCAGGTTAATGGAGAATCCACAGCGGGGCAGGAGGCAGAGGCTCTGCGTGCAGAAGAGGTCGGCCTTGGCTGTGTTCTGCTGCTGGCCGGTCTGGGTGGAAGCTGGCTCGGGGACGGAGGACAGCAGACCGAACAGGCCTGCAGACCATCCACAAGAAACAAATCTGGGCTGGCAGTGGCCCACGCTGGCCCCCTGCAGACATCCTCTCCTTTACTCACTGCACCCGCTACCAGGAGCTGTGGAGATGAGAAGACTGAAGCTCAGAGAGGCCTGCCTACAGCCCCCCAGCCTGGATGCGGCAGAGCTGACCCCAGGGACACGTGGGCTTCCCTCAGTGCTGGGCTGGGACCTGGTGAACCCAAACGTGGCTGCCCCCAGAGCCTGTGCTGGCTGGGGAGTGAGGTGTCAAAAGACCCCAAAGAGCTTAACAGCCACCCAGGCAGGGCCTGTGGAGAGCCTAGTGCCCTCCGCTCCACATCTGAACGATCAACAAATCCTTCAAAATCCAGCCAGTAGCGGCCACTGCTCACCATTACCATCACCTGCCCGAGCCACATCTCTCACCTGCTACAGCTTCCTGACGGCCTCCTGTCCTCGTCCCAAGTCTATTCTCAACGCAGCAGTCAGAGGGATCCCAGTAAAAGTCAGACCACACCTCCCAATGCCCCAAACCTCCAAGAGCTTCCAGCTGCCCCAGAGTAAAGGCCCAAGTCCCCACCCTGGCCTGTAAGCCTCCTCTTCCCCTGGCCTCCTCCCCTGGAACCCTCTGCTCCAGACACACCAGT
This sequence comes from Delphinapterus leucas, assembly GCF_059928025.1. Taxonomy (NCBI): domain Eukaryota; kingdom Metazoa; phylum Chordata; class Mammalia; order Artiodactyla; family Monodontidae; genus Delphinapterus; species Delphinapterus leucas. The sequence continues at coordinate 49,503,823 of NC_143147.1, read as the reverse complement.
CCCTCACTGTTCCCTGGACACATCAAGCATGTTCCCAGCCCTGGACCCTTGTTCCTGCTGTCCTGTCTGTTCCTCCCCTAGGTCTCTGTAATGTCCCCTCCCTCCATTCTGGTCCCTTTGAAGAGGCCTTCCGTGAACACCCTATTTAGCCCCAACCTCCACTCCCTTCCCCTGCTTTATTCGTCTTCACAGCACACATCACCCCAGACATATTATATGTTTGCTGGGCTGTTTCCTGCCTGCCTTCTTCCACTGGAACAGGGACTCCCATGCTCTGCTCACTGCTGCGTGCCCAGTTCCCAGAACGGTACCAGGCTCACAGTAAGTATTCACAAAATGCGCTGAACGACTACTTCCACCCTCTCCTGCAGCGTCACATGCACAGGTGCACGTTCACACCCAGCCCTGGAGGAGCGGCCCCACCTGTCCAGCCTCTCCTGGAGCTGGACTCCACCCTCTCTTGGTGTTTCGTGCTGCCCAGAGCCCCGGCACCTCCGCTACCAACGGGTAAGGGGGACTGGTTTCCTGGGCACCCTCGGGCAGGGTGGCAGCTCCCCTCTTCCCTGAGCCCCAACTCACAGAGAGAAGACCTGGTGAGGAGTTAAATTCCTCAGATAGCAAAAGGGTCCCCAGCACTCTTCTCTTGCTATGGGGTTGATACCCCTCCTCCAATACTCTCCAGATCACTGGCTGCTCCCAGGACACACCATGGCCAGCTGGTCTCCCTTCTGTGCCTCCAGTGCCTCTGTTTCCCCATTTTGGAATGACCTCCTCCCCCTGGGGGGAGCTCCAACTCTTCAGAGACCAGTTCACAAGGCACCTACTGGGCAAACCTCACCCTCAGCCTCAGGATTCCCCAAGCCCAGGTCTCGGGACTCTGCCTCAGCACTTCCCTCCCAACACGCTAGACTTGAGCCTAAAAGTCATCTCTCCTGAAGCCCCTGAGGCCCAGTCACAGTGTCTGGCCATACATGGCACATATCTAGTAGGTTCACTGGCCTGTGGATCTGTAATGCCTACCCTGGAACAAGGGAAAGGGTGTGGGTTTGGGGGTCGGTCAGCAGACCTGGAGTTGAAAGCCCAAGGCCATTCTTTATTAGGCTGTGTGCCCTTGACCAAATCACTGAGTCTCTCACCTGTAAAATGGGGATGGTAGAGTGCTCACTTCACAGAACTATTGAAAGGATTAGAAATAACACCTGCAATGTGCCTGTGTTTAAATAACAGTAGCTATTACTAATATTAGGGGCCATAATGTTAGAGGCAGGGCCCTGGGCCGGGCATATGTAGCATGGCACTCTGCCCAAACTGAGGGTCCATCAGTACTGCTAGATGGTAGGATGGGCCCTGACCTCAGGGAGCTGCTCGCCCAGGATGGTACACATTAGGCTCTCCTGTAGTTCAGGGCTCAGTGGTCCATGCCATCAGCCTCGACAAAGTTGGCTTACTGGCACCTACAGCACCTACTCTGCCCCACCCAGAGGGCTTGGGAAGTTCCCTGGAGAGGTAGGAATTTAAGGAGAGGAGGAAACGGCAGCAGTGACAAATAAGGTATCAAAGCCCAAGCCAGGCTCTGCTTCTCCCTTCCTTTCGGGGAAGTGGAGAGGGTACAGTCAAGCCAAGAAGCCATATTCATCACTGTGCACTCCCTACCCCTCCCCAGCCCAGAAGGCTCTGACGGTACAGTTTACTGGAAAATCCTAACAAACTGAGATCTACTCAGCCCTCCAGTTCCCTCTACATGCCAGGCCCTGTTAATGTTGGAGATGCCCCCTGCTCTGTGATTCTCTGACCCCCGGCCTACTCAAGGGCTGGTGAGTCAGGCCCCACCCGACCCCTTGGTGCTGTTGGATAAAAATGGGGGCTAATGAGGTCAAGTTCTCAAGGTCAGTCTGGAAACAGCCTGTCATGTTCCAGGGCGATCTCAGTCCTATCAGCCTACTTGAGGGAAGGGCTCTGCAGGGGTGGGGGTGATTCAGCACAGACTCCTCCCAGCACCAGCTCTGACCAGACAAAAGCCAGGATCAGCCTCTTCCCAGGCAGGAAAAGTTCAGAGGGACACACAACGGCCGGATGGGATGCCTTCCTTGTCCCTTATCCCACTGATGTGGCAGCTGCCCCTTTGAGGGCTGGGAGTCCGAGGCAGTTTCTGGGAGACAGCTGTGGACCTGGAGTCAGAGGATGGTTCCTTAAGTTCCTGCTGAGACACCTCCCAAGTCTCAGCTTCCTTGTCTGTAAAATGGGGCCAACCATCTCTACCGTTCAATGCAATAAGTGTGAGCTGTCAAACATACAGGATTTTTGGTCTCACCCACACCCCCCTCCTCCAAACAAGTCTAGGTGTGGGAGAGCTCAGTTTACCGCAGCACAAGAACTGAGAGCGTATGGTGTGCCAGACACTGTGCTGCTCCCTGGGGATATTCAGGGGCTCCGGGTCTGCTGAGGGAGGCTGATAGATAAATGTACAGTGCCATGCTGTCATCAGCACTTTCGGGGAGGAACGAACAAAGGACTGTGGGCTCCCAGAGAAGGGAGCATCTGACCCAGGCTAGAGTGGGTGAGGTCAGGAAAGCCACAGGGAGGAGAAGCCATTTGACTCGGGCCTCCACATCTACCAGCTGGATGCAAGGAAGATGGGCATTCCAGGCACTAACAAAAGCCCAGATTCAGGTTTAAAGCACAGGCCCAGCCCACAGGAGTGCATGCTGACCTTACCCCAGGGACCTGTCCCCAAACACGGGTACCAGGCCTCCAGACCTCCCCAGGGCATGGTCCCTGCAGGGGACACTTCTTCATGGCCAGGTGAGGAAAAGAATCCCCAGCCTTGACAGCGGAGACTGCCTCTGCCCTCCTGCCCACCTCAGCCCCCTCCCCTGCAAGAGCTCTCTATTCAGAGGACCCAGCTCTCCATTCTCTGAGCCCACCCTGGTCTCTACCTCCTTGTGGTAAACTCATTTTCTCGCTCTAAGGCCCCTCACTAATTGTCAGCTCCTCTGGAAAGCCATCCTTGGCCTTTTTCTTGCTTGGCTTCCCAAAGCTCTGTGTACATTTCTCTAGAATTAATGCTTGCCATGTAACATTTATTCATTTCCAGATTCATTTCTTGAGCAGAAATGACAAAGAGTCATATTCATTGACAAAGAGTCAGGCTTTGGGGCTCTGGGACAGAATGAGAAGCCACGTCAACTGTCCTCAAGCACTTTATAAAATTAAAAGTTATAGGCTTCCCTGGTGGCGCAGTGGTTGAGAGTCCACCTGCCGATGCACGGGACACGGGTTCGTGCCCTGGTCCAGGAAGATCCCACATGCCGCGGAGCGGCTAGGTCCGTGAGCCATGGCTGCCGAGCCTGCGCGTCCAGAGCCTGTGCTCCGCAATGGGAGAGGCCACAACAGTGAGAGGCTCGCGTACCGCAAAAAAAAAAAAAAAAAAGTTATACCCATTGGGACTTCCCTGGTGGCACAGTGGTTAAAACTCCACGCTCCCAAGGCAGGGGGCCGGAATTCGATCCCTGGTCAGGGAACTAGATCCCACATGCATGCTGCACCTAGGAGTTCACATGCTGCAACTAAGGAGCCCACCTCCCACAACTAAGACGGGGCCCAACCAAATAAAATAAATAAATAAAATATTTTTAAAAGTTATACCCACTGTTCTATATTATTCTTATGTAAAGAGTAATCGCTGGGCTTCCGTGGTGGCGCAGTGGTTGAGAGTCCGCCTGCCGATGCAGGGGACGCAGGTTTGCACCCTGGTCCAGGAAGATCCCACATGCCATGGAGCGGCTGGGCCCGTGAGCCGTGGCCGCTGAGCCTGCGCGTCCAGAGCCTGTGCTCCGCAACGGGAGAGGCCACAACAGTGAGGGACCCGCGTACCGCAAAAAAAAAAAAAAAAAAAAAAGAGTAATAGCTAACACTTATTTATTGAGCACGCATGCGCTCACTGTTTTAAGCCCTAAACATACACTATTTCATTTAATACTCACAAAAACTGTCAGGTAGGCACATGACTATCTCCATTTGACAAATGAGGAAACCGAGGCAGTGACTTCATCAAGATCACAAAACAGTATGAGAACGCAGGAAGTCTGATTCAGGAGTCTGTATTGTCAATCATCATGCTATTACGGACAGGTGCTGCAGGGACTCGGGGCAATACTTAGCCTTGGGGGTGGTGGGGGGAAGGTGGTCCAGAGGTGATGCTGCCTGAGCAGAGCACTGAAGGACAAGCAGAAGGTAGCCCAGCAGGTAAGAGGAGAAGGGGCTTTCAGGCAACGGGGCTGGTGCATGCAAAGGCATGGAGACACAAAAGGTGTGGACAAGCACATCCTGCAATGCCATATTATTGGACCTTAGGGTACACACAGGGTAGGGAAGAGGTAAGGTCATTGAGAGCTCTGTAAATTGTGCTAAAGATTCAGTCTTTCCCATAGGCAATGGGAAACCATCAAAGGGTTTTAAGCAAGGAAGTGACATTATGCGATGTGTTTCTAAAGGATCATAAGAGGCACTTCCTTGTGGTGCAGTGGTTGAGAATTCGCCTGCCAATGCAGGGGACATGGGTTTGATCCCTGGTCCGGGAAGATCCCACATACTGCGGAGGAGCTGAGCCGGTGCACCACAACTACTAGGCCTGCGCTCTAGAGCCTGTGTGCCTAGAGCCGGTGCTCTGCAACAAGAGAAGCCACGGCAATGCGAAGCCCTCGTACCGCAACGAAGAGTAGCCCCCACTCACCGCAACTAGAGAAGGCCCGCATGCAGCAATGAAGACCCAATGCAGCCATAAATTAATTAATTAATTAATTAAAAAAAAATAAAAGGATCACAAGAGTTACAGTTTGGAGGCTGGGTTGCAGGCAGCCATGACTGGAAGTTGCTGGGAAGTCACTGCAGTCATCCTGGTGAGAAACACATCAACAAGGGTGGTAACAAAAGAGAGGCACAGGACCAGGTGTGAAGCATGTTCCGGTCACCTCTTAGATATGGGAATTGAGAAAGAAGAGGAAGTATAATTCTCAGGTTTCTGGCTGGGATGGGGTGATAGAGAAAGAATGAAGCTGCAGGGGAGAAGAGCAGCAGTTCAAGTTCAGACGAAGTGAGTGGCAGCTGGAGTGGGGCTGTACAACTGGTAGCTGGATGGCCAAGTCTGAGGCTCCAGGGAGGGGCACTCCGCTGAAGATGTAGATCTGGGCGCGTTTCGGGTATTTAGGTGGTGTAAAGCTGAAGCCATGAGAGTTGACGAGACCACCCAAATTCAGTGTACAGAGTAAGGGAGTGGGCGAGAGAGGAGAATGTGAAACGGTATTTCTACAGTCAGAGAAGTAGGAAGAAAATAAGGGGATGCTGACGCGGAGGAAGCCAAAAAAGGGGGAGAGAGGCACGTATCAACTATTTCAATTACGAGTTAGTATGCACCTCTAAGAACTCAAGAAAGATACTAAAGGGCCCTTCTGATGTCAATTAGGAAGTCATTCACTGCCATTTCCAAAGGAAGTTGAGGGAGACCGGATGACAGTGAGACGCAGACCTACAGTAACTTGTAGATATATTCCTCCTCATTCTCAGGCCCTGACCCCTCCCTATATCCAACTCCTGCCCTTTAATACCCAGATACCGCCCCCTCGCTTCTCCGCTCACAAAGAAGAGATAGGCTTCGGAGGCCGATCCGGGACGCCCTTCCCGGGCTGTCTCGAGTGGGCGGGACCGCGGACGGTCAGCGCCCGAGACCCTCGAACCCGGCGCGGGGTGGAGCAAGGCCAAGCAGAGGAAGGGGGCGGAACCTGGGGCGCAGGGGGTGTGGGAAGGGTCGGACGGAACTATGAACGGACACCGGCTAGAGAAGCGGGATCTGCTGGCAAGACGTAGCCCTCGTACCACCACCCGGTCCCACTGACCTCTCGCGGACCCACCTGCTCCATGTCAGCCACGGCCCCAGTTCTTCTTAGCCCCAGCCGCAGCCCGTCTCCGCGGCCCCAGCAGCGCCTCGGAGAGGAAGGGGATCTCCCGGCGGCGCCACTTCCGCCACTGAGTCCGCCCCCGAGAGCGAACGTGCGTAGGACTGCAGCCCCGCCCCCAAGCCCTCGGGCCCCACCCCCAAGGGGCGGAAGTGGGGGCTGCAGCTAAAGTTAGGCCTGAAAGGATATTCCTAACGGTAGGGGTGTTGGAAAGAAGCCCAGGGGCATCATCCTTATTGGGCCACACAGGCCTGGCACTGTGGAGGAAAAAGGGGATCTTCCTGAGGGGAGGCCTGTGGGGCTGGGGGACAGGCCCTTTGGAGGAATCCAGTTACTCTTAAAGGACTCTTCTTTCCCCCTCTGCCTCTTTCAGCCATCCTCAGCAGGATCTAGAACTCCTGTGGTCCTTCCCAAGAGGGCTCGGAGCTTGTCAGCAGTCAAGTCTCCAAACTAGAGGACTGGACACTAGGGTCGAGGACCTGACCCTTGGATGACCACCACAGGGTTAACAGGGAAACCTGTTACCTCCTCCCTCTCCTTTCCCCCTGAAAGAGAAGTCTCAGCAGTTATTTACAAAGATTTATTACAGCATGGGAGCGGTTCAGTCCTGGAGTCAGGGAAGGAGGGAAGGGGGCAGAGCAGCTGGAGGACAAGGAGAGCCTGGCTCCCCCACCATGTGCCCCCCTAAGGACTTATACTAGGCGGCATTCCTGGCATCAAAGCACAAACAAAATGCAACAAAGCAGCCTCTGCCAGTCCATCTTCCAGGCACCCAGGCTGGGGAGCAGTTGATAAGGGGAAGAGTTCCAAAATGTTGAGGCTGTGGAAAGGATGCCTGAATCCTGGGCCCTGGTAGAAGCCAGTGAGAGGGGTGGTGACTTGGAATTCCCCAGGGGATGGAGAAGGATCTGTGGGCACTTAAAGTTCTCAGTACCCTCTTTCCCCAGATCTTAGGGTCCTGCCCTGTGGGTTTCCTGTGCCCAGGGGAGAGGGTCTGGGGAGTAGACTTGTGAAGGATGAACCTTTGTCCCCCATTTACTGGATTTCCCAATGCAAGCTCTCTCACATCCCACCACCCACTGGGTGAATGGGGGAATGACTGGCAGGGGTAGGCATCAGGCAGCAAGTGCCCAGGGACTCTGGGCATCAGCCAAAGGTGGGCAGACAAGCAAACACAGACCAGCCCTAGTCTTCTAAGTCAGAAGCCGCAGCCCTAGCAAGTGAGGGGAAGGGTACAAAATAGGGTGGGGACAGAGTGGGTTTCTGGGGAACAGCAATGCCCTCGCCACTTCTGGGAGATGCAGGGCTGGTGCCTATGTGCCAGGTTCAGGGTGAGCAGGGCGCTGTGGCTCCTCCCCAGGTTCTGCAAGGCAAGCAGATGGACTTAGGGTCTGGCCACGCCCACCAATATCCCAGCCCCGCCTCCCCAGCCCCACCCCACCCCCCAAACCTCACCATTTAATGCCGGATCTTCCACTTGGTCCTCAGAGCTTCCGTCTCTCTGGGGCTCATCCAGAGGAGGCGGACGCTCCCAGGGACCCTCCAGACCTTGACCAAAAGTAGTCTTCTGCCCAGCTGGGGACGGGAAAGAAGGGATAAAAGCACAGGCTCTGAGTATCCATCTGGCTGTCCTGGAACAGGAGCCGAGTCTCTCAGCCGGCTGTGGCTAAGCCTTCGGAGGGTATCGTGGTATAGTGGAGAGAGCACTGGACTAAGACAGCTCTTGCAATGACTAGCCATATGACTTAGATAGGTCCGTTGTTACCTCTTTGAAGGGGATGGTAAGAGGGAAATTGTGTAGACTGCCTTACATAAGATAATAGTTAATACCCTGCAGCCCAGCGCCGGCACTTAGGAGCTGCTCCAAGATTGGTCATCCTGTCATTTGACTCACTGCCCTGCTGCTTTCCTAAGGGAACAGTCTCCTCTCACCTCCTCTTCACCTGTTCCAGCTGGAGATTTTGCTCCCATGATCGATGCCCCCGCTGCCAAGGCAGAGAGGAGGCCCACGCCATTTTGGGGGGAGGTGCAAGGGATGGACACTTCAAGCAGGAGTGGTTGGCTAGTTTTCATCTCCATAAATAATGGCACCAAAACGTTTAAGGTGCACTGGGAGGGATAGATGTGGATGGCCTGGGCCTAGAAAGAACAGTCCTGGGAGGGCTGAGATCTTCCTGCCTAGGAATTCTCTGGGCCTTGGGACTCCCTGTGGAGATTTGGGGATTTGGGGTCTCTAGCTCTGAGGCCCTCTGTGTAGGTTTCATGCCCTCCCTGGCCCCTCTCTTCCAGGCAGCTGGGGTTGGAGCTGCAGCCAACGCAGTTGGTTCTTGAATCCTACATTCTCCATCTAGACACTAGAGGGCACCCTCTCACCTCCAGCCTAGGAAATACAAAAGGGGAAAAGAGCCACAGGTTCCTGGAGAGGACTTATCGACCAGCCCTGTGCCCCCCAGCAGAGACCACATCCTGTGTTCAGAAATGCAGGTGATGGGGCACTGGATACTCTTAGCCCACTATCCCCCATCTCCTTGCACCTCCCAACTGCCGTGGATGGGAAGTCCTTTCTTGGGTCTAGCCTCAAACCTCAGGTGGCCTTGCCTTAATTCTTAGGGAAGAGAGGAATTATTGGAGGAAACCTGATTGGGAGAAGGACTGAGTCAAGGATGGGAACAGCCCAGGTGTCAGGTAAGGCTGAGTGCAAGGCATCCTGTGGGATGAGAGAGTGGGGAGGCCCTTTACATGTGTGAGAAACTGTGAACCGGGAGGGGGTGTTCCAGGACACTCAGGGAGGATCCCACCTAATCTGTGGTGGTGGAACCCAGGCTTCACAGCCCGTTCAGCTTACCAGACCCCCTGCCGCCCTTCAGGATTTCAGCCTGGCTGTCCTCGTCCTCCTCCTCTTCTTCGTCCTCCTCCTCCTCGTCCTCCTCTCTTGGGTAGCCCAGCTCCCGCAGCTCCCCCAGCTCATCCTCCTCCTCTGAGGCCTGGTTCTCACCCAGGTTGCTGATGGACTGCAGGTGAGACTCAGCAATGCGCTGCACAGCTGGCACAGGGGGACCGGGAAGGCAGGGCTCAGCCAGGCCCAAGAAGCGGGAGAGGCATGTGGCCCAGTCCCCAGCCTCCTTCCTGTGGGCCTGGGGCAGAGCTAATCCCCCACAGGGGTCTAGTTCAAAAGCTAAAAGCTGCAGGTCAGCCTGCTGGGGGCCAGACCAGGGCAGAAGCAGCAGGGGGTAGCCTCTTGATCACGTCTGGCTCCTAAGCTGTCCAAAGGTGCTGCTCTCCCAGAGGCTGGCACCAGGCAGCTCCTGCCAAGCCGGACAAGACCAGGCGGGTACAGCAACAGCTTAACATTCCCTGGCTGGGGAGCTTGTCCACCAGCTACAGCCCCTGGAGAAGGCACAGGGCCCGTGGGCCAGGCCCTGGGGGATGTGTCCCTTTCAATTTCTAGGGGAGTGCCCAGCCTGCTTAGGGCTCACTGCTACCCCGATCCTGCCCACCACCCCATGCTGGGCTTGGTCCCCACTCCCCGGCACTGCCCCATCGTAGATGCTACTCCACACACCCCTGCCCTAGGCTCTAAGAGGTAGGAACAGTTCTGAGGCTGAGGACATAATAGTCTGCAGCCAGTGAAGTCCGTGCCTGGGGATGCGGCGTGCTCAGACGCGGCCCCCACAATCTTGACCCACATCCCCAAGCTTCAGCTCCCTCTGCGGTGACCTAGAAAGCAGTGAACGCCACCCACCCCCCCAACGCCACCAAGGCCTGCTGGGATAGGACCTAGCAAGGGAACAGTGTGGGCAGCTGGAGAGAAGTTTCTAAAAGATGGAAAGGACTAGGGGGTTAGGAGAAAGGGGCCAGGGCTGGGGGACTCTGGGAGAACGGCAGGGGTTGGGGGACCCTGGGAGGAGTGGCTGGGACAGAGGCAGCAGGGGGGCCAGGAGCTGGTGGGATTTTAGAGCATTTGGGTCACTAAAGTCAAGGCCCAGAGACCAGGTGCTGACGAGCTGGGCCCTGCAGTTGCTGCAGCTCCTCCTTGCTCCGCAGGCAGCCCCTCCCCTCAGAAAGCCCAGAGGGGGCAGATCCAGGCTGGAAACCTCCAGTGTAGGGAGCAGGGCACCGCTCTCCTGCCAACTCAGGGCCAGGCACAGAGGGTGCATTGTGCCTGCCCGCTGCCCTGCCTTGCCCCGAGCTCCACCCGGTGCCTCCTGCTGGCTCTGGGCAAGCTACCCAGGCAATAAAAGTGCGATAAATTATCCCGCCCTGTCCTTGGGGAAAGCTTCACCTTGAGGCAAGTGTGAGAGCTCGGCCTTGAAGACCCCCCTCAAGCCAAGACTCAGTGTCCACCCTTCCTTGGGGGCCCTGAGCTTCTCCACCTACAAGCCCCCCACCCTGCCAGATGCTTTCCCTGCCCAGAAAGGAGTCAAAGCCTATAACACAGTGCCCTGCAGGTTCAGAAGGGTCCTCTGAGCGTTGGGGAAGGGAGGAAGGGAGGAGAGGAGGTGGCAGCTCGAGCAGCCGGGGGCGGAGAGTTCAGTTCTTCAGTTCGTGAGCCACAGCATCAACAATAGGTGTGCGCAGCCCTGTGCTGGCGCCCCGTGAGCCTCCCGCGTGCCTCGCCTGCCTCGTGCCTCGCAGGGCTCTCTGGGGTCTCCCCCTCATCCTCCCAACTGTCTCCTAATCCCTCTGTCTCCAGCTCTGGGAACCTGAGTTCCCCCGACCCAAGAGGCCCTTTTTAAGCTCCAAGGTCCCCAGCACAGCCCCCGCACCCCTCTCCTGGCCCCTTTCCACCGCCCTGCCTCTCCCCACTCAGACCCTCCTTAAGTTGCAGCCCAAAGGGGCCACGGGGGCAGGGGCACATTTCTGGCATCTTTTTCACCCCAGCCCTCTGCCCCTCGCTCACAATCAAGAGTCCAAGGGTGGTTCTTCCCTCTCACACGCACTTGCCCCCAGCCCAGCCCAGGATGGGGAGGAGATAGATTTCTCATATTCTCTCCTGAGAAGATGCCACCTCCTCCCTCATGCCTGCTTCAGGGGCTGGCCTTCCCCACATCCCAACAGGTAGAAAGGCCTTCCAAAAGATGAACCCACTGCCCGCTTGCTGTCCCTGCCTCGTCCTGTCCTTGAGGAAGAGAAAGGGCTCCTGCCCTTCTGGACTCTCCTCCCAGTCTCTCTGCTCCCAACCTTGGCTGGCAGGCTGACAGGTGCACCTGTTGACTTGGCCGTTCACTGGGAAATCATTAAACCCACCCCAGAGGGAGCTCTCCGCACACCCTTCTGGTTCCCTCCCTCCCAGCCTCCGTGGGAGGAGGGGCTGGCCAGGCAGGAAGAGCCTCAGGTGGGAGCTGAGGTGGGTGTAGGAAGGCATCCTAAGGCTTAGCTGGGAAGAGACCCTCCTCACACCCCCACCTGTGCCACCTTCTCCTCCAGGTGTATCTCCCCCAGCTCCCCCCTGGAAGCCAAGTCTCCAGGCCGGCCCTGAAGACCCCTGTGATTTCACACCAGCTTCCCTTTGCACACCTTCCTCCCTCTCCCTGGAATGCCCCTCCATGCCTGGCCTGCCTGTTGAATTCTTATTCAGCCTTCCCATCCAAGCTTAAACACCCTCTCCTCTGTAACTCTCCCTGACTCTTTGAGGTGAAGGGCCCCAGGAGGGCTGAGGACAAATCTTACTCTTATTTTTGCCCAGCACCCACCAGGGGGGCCTGGCATACACTAGGTGTTTGATAAGTGAGTACTATAGGAATGACTTGCCTTTTGGTATAGAAAGGAGAAGCAGGAACATCGGTGTGCAGACCTGTGCAAATGGCACGGGAATGGGAGAGGAGAGCAAGGGGTGCAGCCCAAAGAAGGTGCCCTTCGGGGAGAAGGAGGGGGAGGTGGTCCAGTGCATGCTTGCAAAGGAGGTGCAGAGCCGATGCCTACTTGTTACGTACCTCTTTTCTTTCAACCCCACAACCTAATTTTAAGACCCATGCCACCCTTTTCAGCCCCTGGGCTGCTTCTTTTTACAAGGCCAAATTAAGAAAGAATTGGTCTCTAAGTAGGGCTTGGGGTGGGTACACAAGACTATCCATCCCCACCAACAAAAGCTCAACATGTCACACACACACCCAATGTCAGCCCAGTTGCAGGGGTCAAGGGGACAGCCCAACTGATGAGTGGGAGACAGTACCTTTCAGCGAGGGGGGTGTGTAGGCACAGGGGTTGGGTCTCTTCGACTTGAGGTGGTGCCCCTCTCCTGAGGCTCTCTGCTGGGGAAGTGCCAGGTTAAATGGGCTTACAGAGGCCCCTTTCCTTCACCCTCCCTCCATTCTATCCCACCAAGGCAACCCAGGCAGACTGGTCTAGCCTCTGTTCTCAGGTCCAGGCCCAGGCACTGCTGCCCCTCGGGTCCTGCACCTCCTGCACCGAGGCTGAGGCTAACTGGTGGCTTTGGGAGGGACTCCATAGCCATGGCCTGGCTCAGATCAGGACCCTGCGTTCTGGAGGCCCAGCCTGAGTCTGAGCAGAGGAAAGACAAGGGCAGAGGAAAGACAAGGGCAGGGTGTTGGCGGCACCCTGGCACCAGGCACTCTCACTGAGGTGCCAATTGATATGCTAATGTCCTCCTGGGTGGCACCGTGTGTTAGCTGGGAAGTAATCCCCTCCAGCCCATCACAAAGGGCCCTGGCATCCCTCCTTCCAGCTGCCCCTGGAAACTCACCTGGTGGGGTGAGGCCTCCTCCTCTGAGGGAGGCCACCAGTGAACCGAGCCAGGAAGAAGAGAGAAGAGGGAGAGAGAGAAGAGAGAAAGAATCTGAATTACTTTCCCCAAAGGCTCAGTCTCTGTGCCCTTTCCCTCCTGGTGTTGGGAGGTGCCTGGTCAATAAATGAACCCAATGGAGTTGGGCTCCCAGACCTTAACCCCCCCATCTTCTGCTCAGTCTCCTACTCATGGGACTTTGGCAGGGGCCCCAAGAAGGCATCAGGGTTAGGAAGGGGCCAGCACTAGGGGGCAGGGTAGGGGCCCACCTGGCGAGGAGTGCTCTGAGAGCCGAAACAGCATGGCAGGGGTTGGTCTCCTGCGCCGGATCTAAGAAGATAGAGAAAGAGATGGGGAGGAGGAGGGGCAGGACAGACACCTGCAGCCCACTCCCCACCCCCTACCCAGGCAGCAGGGAACAAACAGTGCTTTGGAGTCCCCAGGGAACCTTTGAATCAAAGCCTGTCAGAGCTGTAAGGAACTCCATAGCTCACCCAACCCCCTCATTTTACCAAGGTGAAACCCAAGGCTCAGAGAGGTTCAGCAAAGAGCTCAGAGTCACACAGCATGCCAAGGCAGGGAAGGGACAAGAAAAATGCATCACTGGCTCCCAGCTGACGCCCATCCCACTCCATGGCTACTCCAGAACTGCCACCTCCCTTTCTGCCTTCCCCTACCAAGGCCCTTCCTCTCTCATTTTTGAAGACATCAGACCTCAGGACCTGAAGCTGGCTGTGGAAGATGCCCCATGGGCCATGGCACCCACATGGCCCTGCCTACCTAAGGTCAGCTCAAAGGCTCCAGGGAAAGTGGATCCAGTTGCAGAGGGAGGCTGAGCCTGGTACTGCAGGCACCTCCAACCTCACACTGAGGCTCAGGTGTGGGTCTGACCCTCAGACCCACAGGGGCCTGGGTGTGGTCTCTGGGGGCCTGGCTCTGGGTCCCTCTAGCAGTATCTCTCAGGCTGCAGAACTCTTCACCCAGTCCTCATAAAAAACAAAAAGTTGCCCTCCTTGGTACATGAGCCAAGCTGCACCGGGGGGTGGGGGGCGCACTGAGCACTCCTAGTGACTCCCCCGCCTTCCCCCCAGCTTGGCAATCAGACCAACTGTCAGTTAATTAGGTCCCCTCTGAGCTCCAGGGAAATGCACAAAGAGAACCAGGTGAATTAAGCTGAAACCGCCGCCTCCCTCTGCCAAGCTCCCAACGCTGCCCTCCAGACCAAAAGCTGCTTGGGCCGGGGACCCAACCCGCCCCCATGGCCGCCTAGCTCTCCTCAAAATGACTTGGCTCCACTCTCACTGCGCTGTGGGGTGCCAGCTCCATCTCAGCAACAAGTGAATGGCTAAGTTGCGGGGTGTGGGGCAGAACCCTCTTCTCTCCCTCCGTCACATCCCACCCCCCACCCCCACCTCAAGCCGTTGGAGGCCTCCAGTCCCCAGAAAGGCTGTCCAGAGAACTCAGTTGTCTGTGGGAGGACTTCTGGCTTCTGTGATGACTGGTCATCATCCCCCCCACCCTTGTTGCCATGTTGTGGCTCTGTCTAGAGGTCAGAACAAGGTTCTGGCGACCCCAGCCCAGGCACGCAGGGTGGAACTAGACAGAAAGCCAGAGCGTGGGGCAGCTGGGCGGAGGCCTGCTCTGTGTAATAGGTCAGTGTACCATGTTTCTCACATCTGAGCGGCACCAGTGGTCCGCGTGGGAGTTTAGGGAAGGAGGACACTGTGCAGGGTCCGGAGGACCGTCTGCCCTCCCTGGGGCCGCCCGGGATTCTCCCGCCCCGGGATCAGGACCGAGGCCCCGGGGGGAAAAGTTGCACGAGTCTCCAGCGAACTTCACGCGCTGCCCCACGTCCCCGCCGCGTCCGAGGCGGGCCCGGGACTCCTTCGCCCCCGTCTCCCGGGCCAGTTCAGACCCCGGAGCGCAGAGGAGCCCGGGTGTTTAGCGGGGGTGAGGGGGGCGCCGCCGGGGCTGGGGCGCAGCCCCCTTACCATCTCCACCTGGCGGGGGTCGAGCTGGCTGGGGGGCGCGGGCACGGAGAACTGGATCTTCTTGCGGTCCTTGGGGTCCATGGCGGGCGGGTGGTCGGTGGGCGGGGCGCGCGCCGCGGGGTCCGGGGCTGCGGTCCAGGCGCGCTGCTCAGGGCGCCGCGGCGACAGCGGGCCGAGTGCGGCGGGGAGGAGCAGGAGGGCTGTTCACGCACAGATAAAAATACCGCGCCGGCGAGGGGAGGGGGCGCGGGGGCGGGGGGCGGCCGCCTGCTCGCCTACCCCGCCGGGCTCCGGGGCTCGCCCGTGCCTCGGTGCCTTCGCGCCCGCACCCCGGGCTCCCCGGCTCGCGGGTCTGGGTCCCTGTCTCTCCCCTCCTTCCCTCGCTCTCTCTCAGTGTCTCTCCGCCCTTCCTCTAGCTCCCTTGCTCCCTCTCCGCATGTCTGTCTCTGTCTCTGCCTCTGCCTCGCTCCGTCTCTCCGGGTCTCACCCTCCGGCCCCAGCCTTGGGGTGCCCAGCCCGTCCCCTCAGCCTGGGACTGGCGCCCGGGAGCTTGGTGGGAGGACTCAGGAGACAGGGGCCAATGAGCGCCGAGGAGCGTGTTCTCCCGGGGCCGGGAGGAGGGCGGGGAGTGTGAGCCAGGACGCGGGGAGCGGGCTGGGGGCCCCCTGCCGTCTCCCCAGAACTTGAAGCTGCATTATTGATGGAGTCCAGCAGGGAGGATAATGCGGGCAGGCCGAGGGGAGAGCAGCAGCGGGGACTCTGGCTTTAACCCCTTCCTGGTGTGGATACTTGGAGTTTCACGGGGAGGCCTGTGAGGTCGTGGAGAGAATACCACCAGCCTGCCACGCTGTGAATGGGGGTGTCCTAGAAAGCGAGTGTGCGTGGAGCGGGTTGTGCGTGGGAGGACACGTGTCAGTCATCATGGCAGGGAGTGTGTGAAAGTGAGTGCCAGGGGCCCTGTAGTGCCTATAGCTAGGGAGTGTGTGTGTGTGTGTGTGTGTGTGTGTGTGTGGGGTGGGGGGGTGTCGGTGTGGTGAGAGTGTGTGCGAGTCTATGTGAGTAAGTGTGTCAGAGTGTCAAGGATGCGGGTGTGAGTGGCAGGGTGTGGGAAGACTGTGTGTGTGCGGGGGAGGGGGTGAGGTGGGGGAGGATGTCAGAGGCTGTCAAGGTGATGGGCAGGCTGTGCCAGCTTGTGGGGGGGTGGGGGTGGGTGGGTACTGTATCCACAGCTCCAGCCTGTACAGTAGAAGGGGATGAGGCTGTGATCCTGGGAGCACTCCCGTGGGGGGCGGGGAATGTGTCCCTGCCGTGAAGTATCCTGGATTCAAGTGCCTCCCCAGATCTAACGTGGGGGAGACAGAACCAGCCTGGGGGAGATAGAGTTGGGGGTGTTGGGGGCCAGCCTGTACCAGTACACGTGCCATCACGTGTGTGAGTTTGGTGCAGGAATAGAGCAGGGGGGAGAGGTGTGTGTGTGCTCGCTTCTGAGGTGTGAACCTCTCTCTCTGCAGAGGCGTTTGTGTGTGTCTCTGGAGGGGAGAAAGGGGAGGAGATGGCCCTGTGGTTTGGAGTGTCCCTGTTTATCTGTCCAGGTCCTGGGTATCTTTGCAGGAACTGGTGTTTCCCTCTGTGGGCCTAGGGGCGAGGGACTGAATGCCCCTCTGCGGTGACGAGAGGGTGTGTGTGTAGACGTGTACATAGGCATGTGTCTTCTTGGGGCTCTGTTTGTGTTGGCTCTCTTTTCTCCTGGTCACCCTCGGGCCTGGAACAGTCAGGCGTCCCCCTCCCCCCACCCAGCAACTTTTCCACTCCCAGCCCCAGTGTGCTGGGTCCTTGGCAGAGCGAGAAGGAGCAAGAGGCCAGAGGAATCTTGTGAAAATGGGGTCAGGGGCACAATGCAGTGCCCCAGAGTCAGCGCTCACTCTGGGGGTGAGGAGAGGGTAGCAGGAGGGCAGAGCTTTGCCCATGGGCACTGGAAGCCCTGGCTGCTCAGTGCCACTCCCCCCAACCCCCAGGCCTGGCTCAAGTCCCGCTGTGTTTGTTGACTTTTATGCTTGTGGGGAAACAGCCAGATGCCAGGTTGCTGGCCCAGGGGTGTGGGCATCTCTGGCAGCCCCTGGATTGGCCCAGACCCCTCCTTCAGCTGGGTTACGGTGGGGGGCGGTAACGACCAATTTGGCACTGTACATGAGGAGGTCCTGGGAGTCGGAAGGGGCACAGGAAAGGCATGGCTCAGGCAGTAACCTGAGTGGCCACTGGGCTAAGATGAGGCTGAAAGGCCTGTGGCTTCCAGTGCTGGGGAGGTGGGAAGGTCCTGGTTGGGATGAAGGGGACAGAGGACAGCTGGATGGGTAATGAGAGGACAGGGACAAGGAGGCATCACTACCAGTGGAACCTCACAGCCCATCCGAGCTGAGAGGGCCTTGGGGAACACAGCGGCTGAGGCTCCTTTGACCAGGGAGGCTTGTTCATAGAGCTTCTGCCAAAAGGATTGGAGCTCTGGGTGGCCCAGGAAAAGTTCCCCTGACCCAAGCTGGGGCAGCTGGTAACGGAGACTCTCCTCTCTTGGCTAAGCTTGGAAGATGGGGTCTTCAGGGATAGAGGGGAGGGTCTTTGCCCTCTTCCCCCAACCTTTGCCCAGGCACCCACAGCTCTGGCTGCTAAACCCTGGAGCCAAGAGGGACGGGGGAACCTCACTGACAGAGGAACAGTCACAAGGGACAGACAGGAAGGAGGAGGAAGGGAAGGAAGGATGACAGAGACAGGAGGTGAGAGAAAGAGAGGAGGGGGAGGTAGGAAACATCGGAAAGAAAGAGCGAGAAAACACATGTGAGAGATGGAGAGACAAAGGGGGAGAGAGAAAGCCTCACGACAGAGAGAGGCAGGAGACAGAGATGGAGAGAGAGTAAAAATAGCTCAGCATTAAGATAATTGCAACTCACAGCTCTGCCCTCCGTTAGGAATTAAATGAGGTTTTATTACTTTGATTTTTCTCTCCTGGATCCTACGCGACTTCTCAAGAACTTGGGGAAAAGTTTTTCAGGTGGGCGGCCAGGTGGCGGGGGCTGCGTGGGTGACAGAGGAGGAAGGGAAAGGGACTTCTGGGGGGAGGGAGTTGTGGGCAGGGGCAAGGAGTGGGGAGGGGCTGGTGAGGATGGAGGAGCCCAACGGGCTGGGGGAGGTGGCCAGCGTCAGGCCCATCCCAGAGGGGTTGAGAAGCAAGGGGCCAGGGTGACCTCCATTTTCTCTGACTTAGAATTAATCATATGCAAATGAGATGTAAAAATAATATGCCACTCCTCGGTTACTCCTCGGTTATTATTCTTGAGTTAGAAACACAGGCGTTTGGGTCCAAGGAACAAATTCAAGACCTTGTTTGACTTAACTCCCATTGAACTATGGGTCTTCCTGCTTGGACTGACAAAGTTTGTCACAGAGTGTCTATTAATGTATAGTAGGTCTGAGCACAGTTATTTTGAGCACACCCTTTCTCCTCACATCATTGCCTCTTGCCTGCCACATTGTCCGGCATACAGGAGGCACGACATTCACCTTCCCTGGAAGTGTGAAGCCTTTGTTCTCTTTTGGGGAGGTGGGGAAAGAGTTCAATCGTGAATTTTCCCTCCTTTCTTCCAAGCAAGGTATAGCCTAGTGGACAACATAAACTGGGTAGATTGGACAGACCTGGGTAGGAATCTTAGCTCTGTAACTTACTGTGTGACCTTAGACAAATTCTTAGCCTCACCGTGCCTCAGGTTCCTCGTGTCTCAAAGCCCACCTTACATGGTACCTGTGACGATTCGAAAAAGTGAAACTAATGAAGTCCCCAGCCCAGTGCAGGGCTCCCCGGTCAGTATTCAATAAAGGTTCCAGCTTCTCTAGAGCGCTAGGAGTGCAGTTCCGAAAATAGCCAGAAGGTGGCGGAGTCGGCCAGTGTTTGGGCTGCTGCGCTGCTGGCACTGCGTGTCTGTACCTGGGCATCACAACCCTGACCTTGGCACCACGGAGCTGAGTCAAGCTGGCTGTGTTGGCATGTGGCAGCTGGAAGGGAGGCCCCCGGAAGCCCCTGGAAGCAACCTTAGAGAAGCCAGGGAGCGTTAGCTGGGCTCTCTGGGGCATCTTTCCCTGCCGCTGCTGATGGGGGGCGGGCGGGGGGGGGGCGGGATGGAGGGCGGGAGGGAGAGACTGGGGATTCCAAAGCCCGCCTCTGGGAAAACCCGTGGACACCGAGAGAAGAGGGCAAAGGCACCCTCAGACACCAGGACAGGTGGGCAATCATCTGAGACACTCATTGACACACATTCATTCATTCATCCATCATCCAGCCCTTTGCCCATTCAGGAAATTCACATTGGGTGCTTTTTTAAAAATCAATTCTATTGAGTTAGAGTTTATATACAATAAAATGTACCAAGTTTAAATATAAATTTCTATGAAACATTTCCATACAACTTGTGACCACTATCAATACAGATATAGAACGTTCTCATCACCCGCAAATGTTCTTTTGCCCCATCCAAGTCAATCTCCCTCCCCCCTCACTGGGTGTATCATAACTCTTAGCACACTATTTTGAGACATGTCCTACCCACTACCTGTCTTTGCATCATCACCTGCCTGCCATAGTGCCCGGAACACAGTAGCACTCCATGCTGTAGAGGGGATGGATGGAGGAATGAATGAATAGATAAATACACGAGTCGTAGAAATTGGCAACGCGTGACGTATATGGAGCATTTACTCTGTGCTGGACACGGGGCTAGGCCTTTTATATGTATTGTCTCATTTAATCCTCATTAGATTCACTCCGTTTTATAGATGGGGCAAATGAGGCTCAGAACTTCTGCCCAGAGCCTGCGTTCAAAGGCAAACCGTCTGACTTCAGAGTTAAGTACAAGATCGCTTGCATACACAGAACTGGGCTTCTCTCTTGCTCAGAATCGGACCGGGTTTCTCTCTCTCTCAGCCCAGTTTGGACCAACCTGGGTGGGAAGCAAAAAATCAATGTGCGGAGGCTGCCCTCTGGTGGCAGACATGAGTACAGCGGTATCTGTTCCCTCTGGCGCCCCCAGGTGGGATGCTGTTGAGAAGAATGAGCAGGCCGGCAGCCCACGGCGGGGGCAGCCTCAGCCCCGGGCACCTGGAGACCCCCTGCTCTGGCCACTGCCTGGTGCCCCCCGAGGTGCCAGCTGAGGCTGCCCCCGAAGAACGCCAGCTGCCGGAGCCTGCCGCCTCCCACCCCCTCCACCAGCCTCACACACACTCCAATCCTGGTCCAGTCGGCTGCTTCCATTCCCTGAAGAAGAGGCCCTAAAGTTAAAACAGCTGTTAATTTATAAACCAATTTTTCCGTGACTGCTTAATAAATCGCCAACAGCTGCTCTGCCCCCCTCCTGCCCAGGCACCCGGCCCCGAGGGCTGCACGGAGAAGCTCGGAGCCGCCAGCCTGCCCCTCCTGCCTCCTTCCCCCAACTCCCCAGCTTGCCCCCAATCTCCCAAGAACTGGACATGTGTGGGGGAAACCCCAATGAAACCCAGCTTCTGTGGGCTTCAGTGGAGTGGAGAGGGGAGGATGATTTTTCTACAGCCCAAAGGCCATCCCTCCCAACGCCCTAAAACCCCCAACCCAGGACTCCCAGGCCCAGAGCGTAGGTGTCAAAGGTTTTCTTAGTCCTGGGGGAGATGAGGTGTTCAGATTCCCTAGAGAAGTTCCCCTGAGCAACTGGGAGGCAAAGGGAACCTGGACTCATCCCTGAGTGCACTGGAATCTCAATTCGCATATCAGGGTGGTCCCCCTGACAGATGCTAACAGACTCACTGACCCTGTTGTTCTCTCAAGGGGGGTGGGAGGTGCTGGGAGGCGGCAAGGAATGCTGGGATAACATCCCCGCTCTGGGGAGATGCCCACACACACTCATCCCCAGGATAGTGAGAGGAGGGTTCTGGGCCTCCAGAACATTCACTTTGCCTAACTTCCACTAGCATATAAAAGGCACCATGAAAATCCACGCGGGGTGGGGGTCTTGTGAATGGCAGACATGAGACATGTTCTTTGCATCTGCAAGTTCCAAAGGCACCCAGGGTGAAAGGCCTGCTGCTACTGTGTTCCCTGACTCTGCTGGGCAAGAGTCAATCCAGCCATGCTGGACTTCCCTAGTGGCACAGTGGTTAAGAATACATCTGCAATGCAGGGGACACAGGTTCGATACCTGGTCCGGGAAGATCCTACATGCTGCGGAGTAAGTAAGCCCGTGTGCCACAACTACTGAACCTGTGCTCTAGAGCCCGCGAGCCATACCTACTGAGCTCGCGAGCCACAACTACTGAAGCCCGCGCGCCTAGAGCCCGTGCTCCGCAACAAGAGAAGCCACCATAATGAGAAGCCCTCGCACCAAAATGAAGAGCAGCCCCGGCCTTCCCTGGTGGCACAGTGGTTGGGAGTCCGCCTGCCGATGCAGGGGACAGGGGTTTGTGCCCCGGTCCGGGAAGATCCCACATGCCGCGGAGCAGCTAGGCCCGTGAGCCATGGCCACTGAAGAGTAGCCCCTGCTCGCTGCAACTAGAGAAAGCCCGCGCGCAGCGATGAAGACCCAGTGCAGCCAAAAATAAGTAAATAACTTATTTATTTTTAAAGAAAAATCCAGCCATGCCCCTGTAGACACAAGGAGCTCAGTAGGAAACGGGGAACAGTGTGGTAAAGCACACCAGGTCAGAAGTTCAAATCCCGGTCTCCCACCTACTAGCTGTGTGACCTTAGGCAAGTAACTTAACTTCTCTTTCCTTCCTCGGTGACTCCATTTATAAAATAGGGATAATAATTACAGAACTGTTGTGAAAATTAGACAAGCTGAGGCACAAAAAGTGCCTGGCACATCGTAGGTGCTTACGGTAATGTGACAGTATTATCTTTCCCATCCCCCTGCTGGAAAGAGCAGAGACTGGATCTCCTAGCTCCCCACAAGTAGCAAATCTTGGGGTGGGGTTGCTCAGGAGATTTCCACGGGTGGGGGCAGGTAGGTGTTCTGGGGACAAAACCAACCTGGATTTCTGAGTTATATGGTTCTGACTGGGTTCTCTCATTCTGGGCCCTTCTGTTCCCTCCCATTCCTCAAACCCCCAACCTCCTCCTGACTCAGGTAGCCATGGCCTTTCCCCAGCCTGCTTCTTGGAAAAGAAGGAAAAGCTTCCACCTGACTCCAGCTCTTCGGAGCCCCACCTCTCAAGAAGAAAGTTCTCCCCACATTCTGTCTAATTGAATTCCCTTCCATTTCTTCTCTTGTTCTATTAGCTGTCATGACCCTTTCCTGCCCCACACCCAGAGACCTGCTGGCCTCTACTGTCATTCAGGCCGAGCCTGAATGTGCTACATCCTCCCTGTGTGCCCAGAGCAACTTAGTCAACCTCTCTGAGCCTTGGGTTCCCCAGCTCTAGAACGGGGAGAATCCCAGAACCTACCTCCTGGGTTGTAATGAGGGTTGAATGAGACACTACCCATGAAGTTCTTATCCTTAGCATAGGGCCTGGCTCTCAGCCGGTGCTGAGGACATAGTGGTGGAGAGAGAGGTGGTAGAGTGTGGTGGAAAGAACCCGGATGCCAGAACTCGACTGTCTTGGTTCAAATCCCACTCCACTCCTCGCAGCTGAGTGACCTTGGGCAGGTTGCTTAACTGTCTAGTACCCGTGTTTCTCCATCCATAAAAGGGCCTGTGATAGAACCTACGTCACTGGGGGGTTGTGAGCCATCTAGAATTCTCGGAACAGGTCTCCAGCTAAATAAATGTTTCCCTTAATTAACAGTATTGTGAGTTGCTGTTACTATTATGGGCCCACTAGAGCACTGACTCCCTTTAGGCCTTGCCCCACTAGGGGCTTGTTGATGGCAGAAGGTTGCAGGGTGAGCAGAACCAGACTGGAGACCCTAGTATTGGGCTTCCTGGCTCAGGACAGACTCGCAGGCTCCAC
Organism: Delphinapterus leucas; assembly: GCF_059928025.1. Classification (NCBI taxonomy): domain Eukaryota; kingdom Metazoa; phylum Chordata; class Mammalia; order Artiodactyla; family Monodontidae; genus Delphinapterus; species Delphinapterus leucas. The sequence continues at coordinate 49,481,177 of NC_143147.1, read as the reverse complement.
ATCCTCAGTTTTCCCACCTCTGACATCCCCCTAGACCCTGGCTCGGGCTCAGTCAGGAGGCACAACCCTCTACCTCCCTGAGTCAATGCTCCTGCAAACTCTCCAGCCCCCTCCCTATGCCTAGGTCCTGACTACCTCCTAGAAGAAAAAAACCAGGTCCCGGGGGCCCACTCAAGCCTAGGACTTCTCTGCCAGGGTGCCAGCTGGTGCCCATGGAGGCGGTGTTGCAGTTTGATCATGTGGAAAGGGAAAGCTTGGAGGTACCCCTAGCCGTGGTGGCCCCCACCAGAGACGAGACTGGGGCACCCAGGACATCCTGGAGGCTTCCTTCCCCTGGGGACAGGCTGGGGTGAGAGCTAAGCTTGTCTTGTCTGGTGCCTCAGTTTACTCAGCCATCCTGGAGATGGAGTCTTCATTTCTGTCTCCCCGGGGCGCCAAAGGCCTTGGCATTGGCCTCTCGCAGCTCCTTGCCCTCTTTCCTTTCTTAAAGAAACCGAGCTCAGCCTCCTCCACCCGGCCCGGATTCTCTCCTTAGAAGCCACCCAGGAGGACCCTTAGCCCGGGAGGGGAGGGGGAGAGCCAACCCCGTGCTGGAGATCGCCTCTGCAGGACGTGGGGCTGCACCTCCAAGCCCGCCCAGGGCCGGGGTCGCCCCGCGCCCCGCGCCCCTGCCCCTTCCCGCCGCCACTGGCCCTTTAAGAGCCTCTCCGCGCGCCGCCGTCCCGGATCAGCCAGAGAGACCATTAAAATTTTATGCAGAATGAAAATGGGCCAGGTCTCCAGCTTCCTCGCTCCCATCCAATGATTTATTACTCGCAAATACCACAGAACTAATTAGTATAGTAATTAATTAATACGCATTTGCATATTTGCATGTGCAATTAGTGCAGTGGAGTGATTACTGGGAGAATGAGGGGCCCTGGGTTGTCAGATGTGAGGAGGAAGTGGCCTGGAAAAGAGTTAGTGGGAATGAACTTTGTAGGGAGCGCGAAGGCGGGGAGGGAGGGGGATGCGAGCGGGGCTAGGCCGGGGGCGCCGGGGCGCTGGGCCACCTCGCGAGGCGCGGAGCGGCTGCGCGGGGCAGCGCGGGTTCCGGGCCGAACCGCGGCCACCGGACGCCGGTCGGGGTCGTGACCTGGGCGCCCCCACCCCGCCCGAGGCCCCGCCCCGCCCCCGCCGCGTGGCACAGCTCCAAGAGCGCGCCTGATTGTTATGCATTGTGTTTCTTGTTGCGAGCGGAGCCTGGCGGAATGGGGCTGGCACAAGCTGTTTCCCTGCCACGCGGCGGTGGCACCTTAAAGGGGCAGCGTCCGCTTCCCGCCGCCGCCCGGCCGCCCCCACCCCCGCCGACCCCACCCCCCAGCCCCAGTTGAACACCCTTCCGGGAGGCGACCGGCGGCCCGAGCTGGGCTAGAGGCCAGAGGGCGCGCGCCGAGGCCGCCCAGGAGGTGGCGCGGCCCCAGGGGGCGCGGGGCACGTGCCGAGGGAGCCTGGCAGGCCGGAAGGCAGGCTGTGAGCCGAGACCCAGCGGCCGGGGAGCTCCAGGCCCTCTGCCCGGCACGCGGCGGGGGTGATGAGGAGAGAGCCGGGAGAAAGCCAGGGTGGGAAGGACAAGGAGAAGGAGTGGCAGGGGCCCACTGGGTGCCAGGTGCTTCTTCATAGGACACCGCTTTGCTTCCAATCTTCACAAAGATTCCGTGAGGCAGGGCTCCTTATTCCCATTTTACAGACCGAAAAACAGAATGGGGTGGGCCCCCGCTAGTGATCAAGTAGTAAAGCTAGGTTTCCAGCAGGTCGGTCCATCCTCAAGTGCTCAACGTGGAGCCAAGGGCCAGGGGAAAGAGTGACATTTCCTCAGCGGGCATCAGGGAGGACTTCCTGGTGAAGGAAGCACCTCACTGAGCTTGCAGGGGCGAGGAAGGCACCTCCTGAAGGAGCTGAGGGAAGAGGGATACAGGGTGGAGAAAACCCAGGTTTGATGTGACTGCCCCTTTCCTTGTGTAGAGAGACACCGCCCCGCCCGCCCCCCCCCCTACCATGAGTAGAACTGCAGAGACCCAGGCCAGGGCACTGACTCCCATTACGTGGGGGCCTGGATAACAGGCAAACCCTTGGCCCCAGATCCGCCCAGGGTGCCCTCCTTTCCCTCTCTATTGTAGCGTCTGCTGGTCCCACAGTGTGGAGATAAACCCAGGTTTCAGAGAAGGGAACACTTTGTAAAAGTGAGTAAGAGATTGGACTCAGAGTAAGGCAGAGCTTGGTTCAAATCCAGGCTCTGCCACTTACCAGCCATGTGACCCTGACACAGCAACATTTTTTAAAAAATAAATTTATTTATTTTGGGCTGCGTTGGGTCTTCGTTGCTGCCTGCGGGCTTTCTCCAGTTGCGGAGAGCAGGGGCTACTCTTAGTTGTGGCATGCGGGCTTCTCATTGCGGTGGCTTCTTTTTTGCGGAGCACGCGCTCTAGGTGCACGGGTTCACCTAGTTGTGGCTTACTCCGCGGCATATGGGAATCTTCCCGGACCAGGGTTCGAACCCACGTCCCCTGCATTGGCAGACAGATTCTTAACTACTATACCACCAGGGAAGTCTGACACAGCAACCTTAACCTCAACCTCTCTGTTCTTCAGCATCTAGTCTTTAAGTGGAGGTAACAGTAATCCCACATCTGAGGTCATGGTGAGAATGAAATAAGATTGTGTGTGTGAGGTCAGGGCCTGGCACAGATAACACTGCCACTGTCATTATTTCACTATTATGGATTACAAAACATTAAAGTATTACAGAGAGCTCTGAGGTCCCAGGGACGGGAGGACCCCAAAGCAGTAATCAGGGTCCTAGTTTCTAGTCCCAGCTCTGTCACCACTTATTGTGTGAAGCAAGGAATGTTGCTTCTCCTCTCTGTGCTGTGGTTTCCTTATCTGTAAGACGGGGCATTGGGCCATGAGGCTCCTACCCCTAGACTGTTCCCTTCCCTCCCCGTGCCCCCCTGATGCCACAGGGCACTGAACCAGGGAAGTAAAGGCTAAGTCTCATTCACATTGTGTTGGGCTCCAGTCTCCCAGGGGCTCAGCCAAGAGGTATCTGGTTAAATTGTGACCTCCTGCCCCGCATGCACACCCCCGCCCCCACCCCCATGCACAGCCCTTTAAGGCTGTCCTCCTGTGAACACGAGCACCACTGCAGCTGTGGGTCCTCTGTGCCCACTGCCAGCCTCAGGTGCCCCATGCTCTGTTACTGGGCTCAAGGGAGGCATCAGAGAACTGTCCGGTACTAGGTACCCAGAAGTCCCCAGCCCAGATCCTTGGTGCTGATTTCCAGGGGAGGAAATCAGGACATGCCCAAGTCATGGGCAAGTTCAAAGCAGAGCCTGCCTGGAGGAAAGAAACCTGGAATGCACGCCCGTCCTGTGCTCTTCCCACTGCCCTGCACTGCCCCATCAGGCGCCCACTTTCTGCCATCAATCAGGACTTAACCACTCCAAGCGCACTTCATAATCACTGTCCTTTTGGTCCTCCCATCAGTGCTGAGAGAGACAGCAGGTGGACAAGTGGCACTAGTCCCATTTTACAGATGAGGAAGCAGAAGTTTACATGATTTAACAAAGGTTGAGACCCTGCTAAGTCTGGTGTTCTTTTGACCAGCTCGAGCTCCCTCTTCCACCGACTGCCTTCCTCTGCAGACCCGTGGAGGGGCAGGGGCAGGACATCCCGACTGCTCACTTGGAAAACTGACAAGAAAGGCAGAACAAAGATGCAGTGATGAACAGAGCTTCAGAAACAGTTTTGTATTTAATTATTTATTTATTTATATACTTTTGGCTGCATTGGGTCTTCGTTGCTGCATGTGGGCTTTCTCTAGTTGCGGCAGGTGGGGGCTACTCTTCGTTGCGGTGCGCGGGCTTCTCATTGCAATATCTTCTCTTGCTGCGGAGCACAGGCTCTAGGCACGCGGCATTCAGTAGTTGTGGCACGTGGGCTCTAGAACGCAGGCTCAGTAGTTGTGGCGCAGGGGCTTAGTTGCTCCGCGGCATGTGGGATCTTCCCGGACCAGGGCTCGAACCCGTGTCCCCTGCATTGGCAGGCAGATTCTTAACCACTGCGCCATCAGAGAAGTCCCAAAGTTTTTTGTTGCTGTTGTTGTTGGTGGTGGTGGTGGGTTTTTTTTTTAAAGTTGGTCAGGGATCTGAGGCAAAACCAGCCATACCTGGATGGGGCAGTTGCTGAGGCAGCACTTCCACATTTGTTAGCTCATTTGATGCTTAGCAGGCATCTTATTGTAATTATCACACCCATTTTACAGGGGGGAAGGTTGAGGTTCCATGTCAGTGCGGGGATTGGTAGGGAGGCTGAGGGGAAAGGAGGAGGAGCTTCCCCTAGGCGGGTGTCCTGCCCTGGCTGCAGCCTCCAGTTTCTGGGCAGTGGCAGGACGGACCTTTGTCACCACGACCGCTTATTGCAGATACTGTATGTGCCAGGCTCTGGGGCCAGTTCCTGCCTTCCAGGTGGGAGAGACCCATGAGGCAAAGGTCATGGCCTGTGCCTCCGTAGAGGTGTGCAGAAGGCATTAGGGAAGTCTGGGGAGGGCATCTAACCCAGAGAGACTTCCTGGAGGAGGTGATGCTTAGGCTTAAAAGGTGAAGAAAGTGGAGAGGGTGCTCCAAGCAGAGGGGACAGCCTGAGCAAGGGCTCATAGGCATGAGGCTCGTGAAAGCTAAAGGAGTTTAGAGTGGCTGAGGGGCAGAGTTCAAGGCAGGGACAAGCGTCGAGAGAGAGCTGCATAGCAGCCAGACCAGGGTGTCCCTAAGAAGCATGGCCTAATCCTAGGGGTGATGGGGAGCCACTGAAGGTGCCTGAGTAGGGGAATGTCACGTTCAGATTTGACTTTTCAACAGGATGAACAGCCTCGGTCCTATGCGGGAAGCCAGAGGAGCAAGGGCCTGTGGGAAGTCAGAGCTTCCCAGGGGAACAGAGCCTGGGCCAGGTCCATAAGTCAGAAGGGTTGAGATATTGGGGGGTGGCTTTGGGGAGTAGCATCAGCAAAGAAGAAATGGCAGTGGGAGTGGGACTCAGCTGTGTCCCTGGACCTCATCTCCCCTCCCCTCGGGGAGTTGCCTTTACCCCATGCAGGGAAGGTGTGGGGTAGGGAGAGGAAGGAGAGGGGCTCTAAGCCTGCTGAGAGGTGTGAGGTCCAAGAAGGGGGTCTACAGCTGGGCAGGAACCACCCTGGAACGGGAGGCATTTTGGGCCTCATGTGGCCTCAGAATCTGAGCTTGGTGCCCAGGGAATGGGGGTCAGGCACTCCCAGGCTCAGCCTCCATGCCCTGAACCCTCTCTCTGAAAGCTACTTTGAGGGGAACCTGTGACCCCCGCATCCCAAGTCCTCCTCCCCACACTGAAATTGGTTAAAAAAAAAAAAAAAGGCAGGAGGGGGGGTCTGGGGGCTCAGGGATTGACCCGGGGCCTTGGACCTGACTGCTTTAGAAGAGTCTCTGGAGAAAGGCTCCAGTACCCCAAACCCTATAAATCAGCCAGGCATTAACGCAAGGAGCATTTATTGAGCACCAACTCTATACAACCTATTTGAAGCCCCGGACTACTGAGATATAAGGTAAGTAGCCACCACAGTCAAGTCAGCTAGACATGGGTAAATGGTTTCTCCTAACAGAGGGTGGTAAGTACTGAAGCTGCCTGGGAAGATCAGGGAAGGCTGCCAGGAGGAGATGTCCAACCAGGAACACCTCTTGGTGAGGAATGAGAATGAGTTTGATGAAAAAAAGGACTCAGAGGCCAGAGCCTGTCAGGGAAGGAGCTCTTTTCAGAAGAACAGGGCTCAGAAGCTGGAAGTCAAAGGTTATGGGGCAGAGGTCACTGTACTTTTGGAGCAAAGGACCAATCCCAAGGGTGCTGGCTTTGCTGGAGGATTAGTGGGCCTCCTCCGTCGGCCTTTGTCCCAGGTTAGGGGGGGTCTGACCCGTGACTCTCAGCTCACGCCTGGAGCGGCGGGCATGTGCCCACCTATCTTTGCGTGGCGCCTAGGCCCAGAGCGGGAGCCCAGGGCGCAGGCAAAGGAAGTCGAAGAGAATCCTGGTAGCGAGCTCTGGGGGTCAGGCCAGGAGGTCAGCACAGAGGAGGCGGGCTACACCTCACTGGTCCTCCCCCCTCCCCCTCCCCCTCCCCGGTGGCACCACAAGGCACGCAGCCGCATATCACCCGTGCCAGCCCTCACCTCCCGGCAACGTCGCCGCATTCTCAGCCACGCCATCTGGCGTGCCCGCCGCTCCCCAGAACACTGCAGCGGGTGGGGGGAGGGGGCAGCGGGGCAGGTGCCCACCCCAGAGCCAGGAAGAAGCGGCAGGTCCCCTCCCCCAACGTCCTTTTGGACTTGAGGTGGGCAGGGGGCTGGGGAAGAGGGCGGCAGGTGCTCTGATACTTCAGGAGGAAGCTTCGAGCATCCGAATTGATGGAAGAGTCGCCGTCTGGGCAGCGCCAGCCGGCCCCCTCCCCTCCCTCCTTCCCCACAGCACAGCCGATGCCCGGAGCACCGGCCCTCAGAGGATCCCCACATTCCTGCCCTTCCTCTCAAATCAGAGGTGGGGGCGAGCAGAGCAGACCGCCGCCTCCTCGCCCTGCTCCTGTCCTCGTGCTTCACCCGCCTGCCCACCTCAGCCGGGGAGGCCCCGGGAGACGGAGTTAGAGGGCGGCGGCTGGGAAATGGACGCCTGGGTTCTGATCCACCTGCCCCTCGTGGTCTGGCACTATGGTGGGAAATGAAATCTTCTTCTCCGGCACAATTGCCCCCAGCAGTCTTATTTGGAGCATGGTGCTGCTGGTGGTGGTGGCGTCTGGCTAGGTGTCCTTTCTGGGTGTCAGAACGGAACGCGGGTTTACAGATTTGTGTGTGTGTGGTGTGTTTTTTTTTTGGTTTTTTTTTTTTTTTTTGGTTTTTGGTTCTGTTTTGGGGTTTTTTTTGGTGAGAGCAGTTTTATAGAACATTCTCCTGTCCTCTGAGCAAGATTACCTAGACTGCTCAGGAATGACCTATCCCTTCCCTCCCTCTCCCCTCTGCACCCCCAATGCTCCCCCCCAGGACCTACGCCCGCACAAAATGGCTGCCACCCCTCTGAGGCAGCCATTTTAGGTGCCCAGACTGTGGCCTCCCCTGGGACGGGGCTATGTCTCCATGGGAACCTCAGACCCTCAGCTCCCAGCTCCCTGGATGGGAGTGGGCAGCAGAAATGGGAGTCTTTCCGACCTGGCTGAGGTGCCCAGCCTTCTCCTTTCCCTCTCAGAGACCCAGAGGGGACCAGGCCCCTCACCACCTCCCTTCCCCCAATGCCAGGGGGAGGAACAGATGGCATCTCTGGGTGTCCTTCTCCTTCCGTCTCCTTCCTTCCATTTCTGGCTCTTTCTGTCTCTCCATCACTGCATCTCTGCATCTCTGGATGCACAGAGAGGAGCACAGACGTCCCTGTATGTTCATGCTTGTGCATGTGTATGTGGACACGTGTGTGCTATACCTCTTTCAAGCCCATGTCTAAGGCGGGCCCATCCCACACCTCCCTCTGTTCCAATTTTCCCCTGTTTTTTTTTTTTTTTATTGTATCTTCTAAAAAAAAGTTGAAATGTGTCGAGTGAGAAAAACTTGTTCCATTTTTCTGAAGGAAGAAAAGACAGGGGCAGCAAACAGACTGAGAGGGCTGAAGTTCTCCATACCCCAAGGTATATCCCCCTGACCCCTCAGGCCTCTTTCTCCGGGGGTCTGAAAGGAGCTGAGTTCATTCCTGACAGGAGACAGGGCAGGGATGGAAGAGCCTCTGAAGGGCTCCCCTATGCTGAGGAGGTCTGCCTCCTGCCTGGAGCAGAAAGCAGAGCTGGTAGGGACCTGTGAGGCTTAACCCAGGCCCCAGTGTCCAAAGGAGAGGGCAGGGGGTATCTTTCGACCCCAAGGAAGCATTAATTCACTTACTCATCCATTCATTCACCCATTAATTCAACAAAAACTCAGTTCTCATGTAGACAAAGCATTCTGAATGTGTATGTGCCGGGGGTATGTGCAAGAAACCAATAGCATAAAGCATGTTACAGTTTACAAAGTGCTTTAATAAAAAGGAGAGTGGACATTTATTGAAGGCGCACTCTATTGCTAGCCCTGTGCTAAACTCAATACACGTACTATCCCATTTAGTGCTAACAACAGCCCTATGAGGTGTAGGATAATTGTCCCCATTTTACAGATGGGAAAATCAAGACTGAGAGCTGTTATGTAACTTGCTCAAGGCATTCAGCATTCTTTAAAGCTGGTAAGTAGGGTGGCCAGGAGTCAGAGCCCAAAGCATGTGCTTGTAATCGAAATACCATGTGACTGGGGGGCTCAAGAAGGGCCATGTGTCAGGATTGAAGACCCCCACCCTCTGTAAAGGGACAGGAAAGCCTTTGAGGCTGTGCCCAAACATGGACAAAGGCCTGGCCAGCACCCCTGAGTCTCTGCCCCACCTGAGGCCTATCCTTTGGCCCCTCTCTCTGCCATGCCCAGAGTGCCCCAGACAATCTGCCAGACCATGGGTGGGAGCCTACCTTCCCAGAACCAGGATGTATGAGTGGAGGAAAGCTTACCATTGGTTTCTCATCCTTGGAGACCCCTGAGGCAGACTGTGTGACTGTAGAAGGAGCACTGAGCTGGGAGTCAAGTTCCTGGGTTCTAGACCAAGTTCTGCTCTCCACTGTGTGGTCCTGGGCAAGTCAGTTCCCCTCTATGGGCCTCTGTAGGAGGAATATTAGAGGTGCCTTTCGGTACCTGGTCCTGGCTTACACAGTGCCAGCCCCCCTTCTCCAAGGCCTCCTTGGCCATCATGCGTACCTCTGTTTAGAACCTAATTCATTCTACCGGGCATCAGATCAGTGTCTTACCAGCCCGAGACCCCTTCTGGAGGTCCTAGAGGGAGAAAACTGCTCCTGTCCAGATTGAGGGTGAAACCCCTGTCTTTGTACCACCCAGTGCTTAGCACGTGGTTGCCACCAAAGTGCACGTGGTTAAAGTATTATTGAAGTTGTCTAAGCATATGGACGCTGGAGGGTGGGGAGGGATAGGAAACGTAGATCTGAAACACACGAATGCCTGAATAAAGGTGTAGACAAGGGTCTCTCTACACCTGGTTGTGATTACCTGCTTACACACATGAATCTATCGGAGTAGGGGTGTGTATCCATTTTCTGCACCACAGAGTGAGGAACACGTGTGTGTGTGTGTGTGTGTGTGCACGCACGTGTGTGTGTCTAAAGCTACCTCCCTCAACTCGTGCCATTTCCATCTGTGTCTGGCCCAGGGAGAGGGTTGAAAGGTGAGCTGTAAGATAAAACAGCAATTTCCTACCTTCCTTATCAAGACACCTGTCTGACCTACCTCCCCCTGGTCACTTCAAGACTGCTGGAGTTGGCTTCAGTACTTGCAGTATTTTTTTGCAGGGGGAGGAGAATGCTTGAGCCTCTTCCAGGAACTTTAGGCAATTCCCAGCTCAGCCCCCTCCTCCCTCAAATAAGCAAGTCAGAGGACAGGAGACAAAGCCACTGGTGGGATGGTCACTTGTCTAGCAGGGGGAAAGTATGTTAGGCAGGGAAGGGGGGGGAGAGGAGGGAGAAGTTTCTGGGTTAGGAATCCAGACTGAGCCCTCTCCCACACCCCCAGATGGTGGGTGCATTGGCTCATCCCAAGGGTTCCTTTTCATTCCCATCCCAACCTACATATACCCCTAAACACCCAAGGAAATCTTTCCCATCAGCTGACACCACTGATACACACACATGTCCCCACAGACACACACACGCCCATGCAAAGGCACAGACATCCAGGCAAGTCTTTCCTTTCCTCTGTCTTTCCCTTGGTTTGAATTGCGTTCAGCCACATATGTTGTGTGTGCGTGAGGGTGGGTGGGGGAGGGGCAGACAGGGATGAGGGATGGCACGGTGCCAACATCTACCTATGGGGCTTAGGCCAGGAACGCCCCCCACGCCCACCCTGGGAGGGGGCCTCAGCTGTCCCTTTGTGACCGAGGGGATCCTCCTGAGGGTGGGGGGGTGGGGTGGGGTGAAGGCAAACATAGAGGTCCTTCCTCCAGAGCCGAGGGTCTTGTCCCTGACCCACCTTTGGGGGCCTGCAAGGGAGGAAGTGGACAGAACAGGGCCCTGGAGGGAGCATAGAATTGGGGACATCAAAACCCCCCAAGTTCCAGCCTTGCCACCCCATTGTTCCCTTGTGGGGGACTCTATATCCAAGGGGGGCAACTCCTCCTACCTCCCTCTCAATCCCTGCTTTCCCTGCGTTGGGCGGGGAGGGGAGGGAGGCAGAGATATTTATTTATTTCCTTTATTTATTTAATTTTTTTTTTTTTTTTTTTTTTTTTTTGGAGTAGAGAGTGACAGATGGCGGCGGGTCCCGGGGGAGCCGGCTCTCCCCCAATGCAGACGCATGCCAATCACCGTCTCTCATGTGATAGCTGCTGCCCGTGACGTGCCAAGCCCATATGGCCTGGCATAGAGGCTGGTACCCCGCCTGGTAGAGATGCCACACTCGCTCCGCGGTTCGCATGGCGCTCTGAAGACGCCGGCGCCTGCCGCCTTGAGGAGCCGCTGCCCCCGCTCCCTGAAGATGGGGGAACAATGAAATAAGCAAGAAGCTTCCTCTTCTCCCCCCTCTCTCTCTTGCCCCCCTCCCCCCCCTCCCCTCCCCTCTCCCCTTGACTCCTCTCCGAGGTAAGTTGTCCGAAAGACAGCTAGATCTGACCCGCCGCTTGGGGGGTGGGGGGCAGCGTCTTCGGCCGACAGGAGGGTCCCTAAATCCCCCCTTCCCGGGACGATGCCCCCTAATGGGGTGGGCATCGGAGGCGCCCAGGGTTCCCTCTCCCCTTGGGGCTGCAGCTCAGTGGGCTGCGGAGGGAGGCGTCTCTGCCTGCGATGGGCTTGGGGAGGAGGGGGAAAGCAGGGTCATGGGGGGGCGTGAAGAGGCTGAGATGGGAACCCCCCCCATGGTTGTCCCGGAGGAACCTTCGACCTTTCCCTACCACCGAAAAAAAAGAGAGAGAGAGAGAGAGAAGGAAACAAACAAATTTGGATTTTTTCCCATCAATCCCGAAATACAACGAGATCTGAAGAGCCGTGTGGGAGGGAGGCAGTTTAAAGGGGGGAAGGGGGTCCCTGACCGCAGGGGAGACGGACGGGGCTCGCTTCTCTCAGTCTCCTCCCCACGCCCGGCTTTCTCAGTCCTCGCCGCCCCGAGCCGGCTCCGGGAGCTGGGGACGCCCGGCTGGAGGAGACGATCCTCCCGCCTCTGGAACTGGGGCTGCGGGGGTGGGGGCCGAGCCGAGGGCGGCGCGCGGCCAAGTTGCAAATTGGATTAGGGAGTGTGGGGGTGAGAGCCACGGGAGGGCGGGGGAGCCGGGCGGCGGGGCCCGGGCCGCCGGAGCCGCCGAGCGGGGCAGCTGCCCCACCGCGGCCGCCCAGCCTTCCTCCACCGCCGGGAGAGAAGAGGCTTCCTGGCGATCGCGCCGCCTCCCCCCGGCGAAAGATCTGCTCCCTAAAGCCCCTGTTCTGTCCCCGACCACACCCGGAGAGGACCGGCGCGGGGAGCGGCCCCTCGTTCAGGCGAGGGGTGGAGCCGGGGCCCAGGGCCGGAGAAAGGGCCTGTGCCGAGACCCCGGGCGGGCGGCGGGGCTGGGCTGGGCTGGCTCGGGGTGGGGCAAGCGGAGGAGGTGGGCACCCAGGGCCCCCCGGGCGGGAACCCGCGCCGGACTCGGGGGTGGAGGCGGGTTACGGGGGTCGGGATGACCCCAGCGCTCCCCTAACTCTGTGCTCTCTCCTCTTCCCGCCCGCCGGGCGCCCTCAGGCACCATGCTGACCCGCCTGTTCAGCGAGCCCGGTCTTCTCTCGGACGTGCCCAAGTTCGCCAGCTGGGGCGACGGCGACGACGACGAGCCGAGAAGCGACAAGGGCGAGGCGCCGCCGCCACCTCCGCCTCCGCCGGGGCCCGGGGCTCCGGGGCCCGCCCGGGCCGCCAAGCCCGTCCCTCTCCGTGCTGACGAGGTGCCGGAGGCCGCGCTGGCCGAGGTCAAGGAGGAAGGCGAGCTGGGGGGCGAGGAGGAGGAGGAAGAGGAGGAAGAGGAAGGGCTGGACGAGGCAGAGGGCGAGCGGCCCAAGAAGCGCGGGCCCAAGAAGCGCAAGATGACCAAGGCGCGCCTGGAGCGCTCCAAGCTGCGGCGGCAGAAGGCGAACGCTCGGGAGCGCAACCGCATGCACGACCTGAACGCGGCGCTGGACAACCTGCGGAAGGTGGTGCCCTGCTACTCCAAGACGCAGAAGCTGTCCAAGATCGAGACGCTGCGCCTCGCCAAGAACTACATCTGGGCGCTCTCTGAGATTCTGCGCTCGGGCAAGCGACCCGACCTGGTGTCCTACGTGCAGACGCTGTGCAAGGGCCTGTCGCAGCCCACCACCAACCTGGTGGCCGGCTGCCTGCAGCTCAACTCGCGCAACTTCCTCACTGAGCAGGGCGCCGACGGCACGGGCCGCTTCCACGGCTCCGGCGGCCCATTCGCCATGCACCCCTACCCGTACCCGTGCTCGCGCCTGGCGGGCGCACAGTGCCAGGCGGCGGGCGGCCTGGGGAGCGGCGCGGCGCACGCCCTGCGGACCCACGGCTACTGCGCCGCCTACGAGACGCTGTACGCGGCGGCTGGCGGCGGCGGTGCGAGCCCGGACTACAACAGCTCCGAGTACGAGGGCCCGCTCAGCCCCCCGCTCTGTCTCAATGGCAACTTCTCGCTCAAGCAGGACTCGTCGCCCGACCACGAGAAGAGCTACCATTACTCTATGCACTACTCGGCGCTGCCCGGCTCGCGGCCCACGGGCCACGGGCTGGTCTTCGGTTCGTCGGCTGTGCGCGGGGGCGTCCACTCGGAGAATCTCTTGTCTTACGATATGCACCTTCACCACGACCGGGGCCCCGTGTACGAGGAGCTCAATGCATTTTTCCATAACTGAGACCTCGCGCCCACCCCTTTCTTTTTCTTTTGCCTTTGCCCGCACCCCTGCCCCTAGGCCCCCCGAGCGCAGGGGCACCCCACCTACTCCGGCGCGGGGCGCGGGGAGCGGGCTGCCGGTCGTGCCGCTCTCCTAGGCAGCGCGGTCCTCTTACCTGTGGGTGGCCCGTCCCAGGGGCCTCGCTTCCCCCAGGGGACTGCCTTCTCTCTCCCCAAGGGGTTCCCTCCTCCTCTTTCCCAGGGAGTACTTCTACAGGGACCCCTCTTTGGGCACTCCCTGGAGATCCCCCCACCACCACCAATTCCCAATCCCTGCACTTAGGTTTTCTCTTCCCCTTTCCCCCTGCAGGCCCAAAGGCTTTGGTAAGGGGGCAGCTGAGCTGTGGGATACTGTTCTCCCCCTATTATTATTATTATTATTACTAGAACAGACGCCGAGCTGCCGGGCGCCCCCTCTTTCTTGAAGAGGGCAGAAGTCAGGGCACGGAGCCTGGACCTGGAAGCCCTCATCATCCCCAACCCCTAGTCTAAGCGTTTTGTGATTTTAATTTTGGCGGGAGGGAATGTGGATTGAAGGAAAGAGAGAAGCCAAGACAATTTGTAACTAGAATCCATTTTTCCCTTTTCCCTTTTTTAAACAAACAAACAAACATACAAAAAAAAAAAAAAAAGCTAAGAGGCGACGGAGGCCGAACGCAGAGTCCGGATCGGAGAGAAAACGCAGTAAGAACTTTTAGAAGCAATAAAAGGCAAAAAATACTACTACCAATAATAAAAAGACACAAATATCTATGCAAGGAGGTTCTGACTGAGCCTAGCGGCCCGGCCCGGCCCCGGGATGCTCCCCACTCCCCCGGCCCGCGGGCCGCGCCGCCCAAGCGCGGATCTGTGCACTTTGGTGAAGTGGGGGCCGGCGCTGCCCCCTCCCCTCCCCAGGTTCTTACAATCAGTGACTCGGAGATTTGGGGCCCCAGTGCCACTGCCCTCCCCCGCCCCGTCCCCGCTGTGCGTCCTGCTGTTTTTTAAAAATCTGTTTCCAAATTTGTATGGAATGGCAAACTGTTGGGGGGGTCGGTTTGGGGAGGGAGGGTTTGCATGGAAGACACACACGCACACCACACCGCACGCACACGCAGCCCCGGCGCGGGCGTCCGGGGACAGAGAGAGGAGAGCTCACCGCACACCCCCCCTCCCCGCAGGCAACTCTGTCCTTTCCCGGGACGAGGGAGGAGACCGAGAACTGGAGGCAGCCCCACCCCTGCCCGACTGTGCCTCGGTGGGCGCCAGATGCCCAGCGATTTCCAGTGTCTGGAGAGGGGGTTTTTGTCCGAGACATCCTCTTGGCTCTGGTTGGCAGGTGGGCAGGGAGAGGGCTGAGGGCTCCTTCTGGAGATTTCCCAAAAAAGGGGGCAAAAGGAGAACCTCTTCCCACCGGAGGCAGGAGATCAGGCATCCAAACACACTCTGCAAAGATGCAAACCCACAGGCCACACACCCACACACTCACCCACACACTCACACGCAATTTTACCTTCCTCTTGTAGTGAAGATGAAACTCCCGTCGGACACCCGAAGTGCATTGCGTGTTTCTGTTCAGTTTAATGACGATTAATAAATATTTATGTAAATGAGATGCAAAGCCGGACCGGTTTCTCACGGTGGCCTCATTTCATTCGGGGGATTGAGCTGGGACTCCGGGTGATGGAGAAACAGAGTCAAGTGACTGTGCAGTGGCCATGTAGAGGGACCCTGGGCATTCCTGGGTAGGATTCCCACACTAAACCCCCTCCCACCCACCCACTGGGCACCGAAACAGCTATACTTCTGCCCCTCCCAGACCTTACACAGACTCACACACGCCCCCAGCACAAAGCATTGCACTAATCTCATTACACTCCTTCAGTTCCCAAACATGCACACGCACCTCTTTCGAAAACAAAATATCTTTTCATCACTGAAAAATGACCGAGTTGGGAGCAGTCGGTCATTTTACAGCCCTCTGCTCACTGTTGCAAAAAACAAGTGTGTAGAAATGAAGAGACAACCATTTGAGCCAGACAAGGGTGTTTTAAAATAAAAAACAAAAAACTATAAAGTTATGAGGATGAAATATTAATGGGAGAAGTCTTTTCAGTCTTAAATTTGCAATTTCAGTGGACTCAAGGGAATCAGCCTTTTTCAGCCTCAGGAATTCTGAAATTTGTAGGGGTGTTGATGAAGTTGGAGGAACACCCCAGAGTTCTATGAGGGGACCTGAGTCTAGGAGTCCACCAGGTAGACAGAGTGGAGCTTGACCTAGCCACAGGCTTCCCCTGACAGGGCCTCGAGAAGCCCTGTGGTCTACACAGGGACAACCCCCTTCCTGCCTGGTGCAGCTCCTGGTAGAAGGAAGCCCTCAACTTAGGCAGACGGAGGAAGGGCGCCTCGGAGGAGCCTTCGGCCCAAGCCGCTTCCCCCTCTCAGGCAAGATAGCCCCAGAGTTCTTTCTCCGATCCTCAGGGACAGAGTCTGCTCTGAACTGACTTCCCGGAAAGAACTCCCCCCCCTCCAGACATCAGTGCCCCCTGGAATATTTGGAGAGGGGTCTAAGTCCCAAAGGCCCCCCCATCCCAAAGCCTGAATACACTTAGGAGTACCAGGACCAGACTGTTTCTGAGTCTGCTTATTTAAATTATTTTTTCATAAATATTTCTGCCCGTTTCCGAGCAGAAATGGGCGTTGTAGTGTTGAGTTTGCGGTTTGAGGTCAGGCACGCTGAGGCTTTTAAAGGTTGGATCCAAGACCCCAAAACGAGAGCACCCTGACAAAGGGGGAAAGGGAAAGGTAGTTGAAGAAGGACTCCCTAGGTGCAAAAGGGAAGATCGGATTATACTCTCTGACCCTGAGCGCGGCGGCTCCCCTAAATGACCATCCCAGTAGAGACGTGGCCCTCCTTCCTTCACCCCGGGATGGATGGCGCGAAGCAGGGACCGGGCCGGGAGCTGTCCGCTCCCGGGTGCTGACGCTCGTCCAGCCTCGCGCTTTCTTCCTGCCTCAGAGGGAGGCCGAGCTTCCCTGGCTCCAGAGAGTGCCGCGCAGCGTGAGGCCCTTCCCAATGCCTGGCCTGCCAGAATTCTGGGCGGAACTCTCCTACAGTTTTCGGAGAATTTCACTGGAATCCTTTCCAAATTTCACCGCGTTCTCTGGAATTCTCGTAGGATCGCTTCTCGCGCGTGAGATTTAGAACTGGGCCTTTCGTTCTGAGGATTCGCCCCTGTCGGTGGTCTAAGGTGGGGGCTGTTATAGACCTCTAAATCACCCCTATTCTTAGGAGAAAGAAGTCGGCCCACCTTCAATCTCCCTCACTTCTTGCATGGAGTATGGACCAATGTGAGAACCTCAGACCCAAATCTGAAGGAGTCAGGTCTGCTCATGGCATGGGTCATGGCCTGGCAGGGGCAACTGGAGAGAAAAGGAACTCGGTACACGTCCCGAGGCCTGAGTCTTTTCCTGCCCTAAGAGCAAGGTTAATTGGGATTCCCTCCCATTCAGCTGGTTTCCCAGAACGCCCTCTGAAGTCCCGGGCTGGGTGGCATCCAAGTGGCTTGGGGCCCGACGCAAAAGACCCCTCCACGTGGCTCCCCGGGCCAAACCATAGACTCCTGCGCTCTGCTCTTCCACGCGGCTCGATTCTGTTTTTGAAGCTGGATCCCAGCCCTTTCCAAGGATGCTGACGACTCTTGGGCCGCTGCGTCTGTGGTCACTTCGGGCGGACGGAGTGCCCGGGGCCCTTTTGGGGCGGGGATCCCTAGCGCCTCTGCATCTTGTGAAACCGGAGTCCTCGTGAGCCGCCCTTTTCCCAATTCCTGACCCTTCCCCCACCTCTCTGCACTCCGGCTGTGCTCTATTCTCCCATCGCCCCCCCTCCCCAACACTCAACTTCCCTGGCGAGATGGCGAGATGAGCAGGAGAAGAAGATGCGCGCGGACACACGGCCCCAAACTCCCCCTCGCAGGTCTTTTTCTTTCGCTGCTCTCCCACTTCTGCGCGCACACACGGAGAAGCTCCAGGAACAGAAGGAGGTGTGTTTTGGGGGGCGGGGAGGAAAAAAGGGGCCAGAGCGGTGGGAGGGAGAGGCCAAGGGGAGACGTCGCATGCCCTTCTTGCCCGAGCCTGAGCAACGGGATCTCCAAGCAGGAACCAGCCGTCTCAGCTCAACCCCTGGGCTGCCAAACCGAAGGCTGGAGCCCGAGATCAATCCGGAGGGCATCCTCCTCTTGACTTTCCCACCCCCGTTCAAAGTCCAGCGTTTGGAAATGACTGGGAAATAGAGATGTCTCTGAGTCCAGGTCATTTGTACATCAGGGGAAAGAGAGGGAAAACACTACTGATTCTCCCCTCTCCGTTTAACCCTATTTCAGCCAGGATCTGGACCCTGACCCCCCAGTGAACCTCCAGTGAACCCTCAGCTCTGATTTCATCACCCAGGACAGCTCCATAAATCACTGAGTACAATCCAGGGAAACTGAGCCCCATTGGAGTCAGCGACAGGGAAGTCCTGACACACCCTAGACTCCACTGTCTTGTGTTTACTTCTCTCTTTTTCCCTTTTACGGGAAAGTCCACAAGAAGGGAGATGCAAAAGGATTCCCCCTCAGAGGTCAGAGGTTTCATTCCCTCTCGGGCAACATTTTCTTCCTCCTCTTCCCCAAAATCTTTAACCTGAAGTTGCCTGCTCCTTGGAGGAATCTGTTGATTTGAGGGAACATTGAGACGGAGGGATAGTTCTAGATTCCACAGTTTAATTCTCAAGGAAGGCAGGAAGAAAGAGACAGTGGAGGCCAGGCCTGACCAGCCCTGGCCTTGACATCCACTCCCAGGCCCCCCGTGTGACAACAAGGGTGAGCACAGGATTCCACACCTGACTTGCCCATATGTGCTCAAAGGAGAAAGCTTTTTCTTTTGGTGAGATGTAGGAGGGGGCAGACGGGCCTTGGCTTTCACAACAGGCTTCTCAGCTCACAGCCCAAGACACTGTCACTTTTCTTTCTTTAGGGCTGGGTGCCCAGGCACTGGCCACAGGCCCAGAGGGGAGGTGACGACCTGAGCGGTGAAAAGTCTTGAAAGCCTGTTCCTTTTCCAAATCCTGAAGTGGCTTCTGCCTTTCTATTCCTCATTCTTTTAAAATTCTGGACAAAGTTTTCCTGGTTGAGAAGTGGTAAGAAAGGGCACAGACACCTTGGGAGGGTCGTTATTGCTCTCTGAAATTTTCTCCACCCTAAAGCAATGGGGTAGGAGCACCCCACCCGCTCAGGAGTGCCAGCATGAGAACGCCCAGACCAAGCCTGGGTTCACAAGCAGGAGGGCAACCTGTTTCTGGGGGCAGATGCCACTGAATGGGAACCTCAGCCCCCTAGTGCGGGGAGGGGAAGCTGGGGCACTCGGGGCGGGGGAGAGGGTGAGGGAACCCCTAGATGCTGCCTGTGCCAAAGGAGCTGGGGCACTGCGTTGGGTGGAGACGCTGCCCAGATGTGTGCCTGGATGTGCTCTGCTGCTGCCCACTTGCCTGCCCACTCCAGCGCAGCCTCCCAGGCGGACTGCGGTTGCAGGGTTCCAGAGCCGAGAGCGTGTGCCCGGTGTTCCGTTATTCGAACCTTTCTCTGGGCTTCTCTCCACTTCTGTCTGCGTCTCATTCCTCTTTTCGGAATTAATTGAATTAGGAACAGGTCTTTCTGGGGCGCTTCCACTTCCCGCCTGAGGCTGTGCTAGCCAGGAGGCCAAGGCTGCGAAGTCAGGTCCGCCAGGGCCGAGGGAGCCCCCAAACCCCTTTGGGGACCCGCGTGCCAGTTCCTACCCTCAGCCAAGTCTTCGCCAAGGGCACAGCTGGGCGGGGTCTGGGCAGTCCGCCCGGCTTGGGACATCTGTTCTCGCCAGAGTCGCATTAAAGGCGAGAGGTGGGCGGGGTGGTGGTGGTGGTGCTCAGAACCAACCCCTCAATCCCGAGTCGATGCCTGCTTTCTCGACCACAGGCGGAGGCAGCAGGGGACACTGGACTCGCAGAGTTTTTTCTTTCCCCTTGGGAAAAGCGAGCGAATCGTGTGGGGCAAGTAGGGATTTCACTCTTGCCTTCATCTCTCCTGCTGCTTACTCAGATGCCACATCCAGCCTCACTCCTGGTGGGCAACAGGGTACTCCTGCCCTGCGGGAGGTGCCCGGGAGTCCCCGGGGGCGCCGGCGCCCAGGATTCCGTGGGCCGGCCGGCTGTGGAACGGATCCCGCTTGCAGCGAACGAGCGCTCGGCTGGGCTCGGAGGCAGAGGCCGGGGCGCCGCGCAGGGGGTGGGTTCAAAACAACTCAGTTAAAACAGCGAAAACACTTGGGTTTATATTGGGGGGAGAGCGGTGCTTTTTAAAAAAATCTGAGAAGAACCACACAGCCCCTAAGCAAAACCAAAACAAAATCCTTAACTACTGATCTCTTTGTAGCAAAAGACAGAAAAATTCCTCAAACACTTCTCCCTTGGTGCCTCCACGAGAAAAGCTCCCGGCTGGCTAAGCCCGGCGCCTGGACACCTCTTCACCACCCCAGCGCCCTGGCGCTGATCCCAAGTCGCCCCCTGCCCACCCTTCGCTCGCGCGTTGGTGCCAGTCTGTGCCACTCAGCCGGTGCCCGGTGCCCGGTGCCAGGCGCGGGGGGAAAGCGGGGAGGAGCTGAGGCTCCAGCTTAAATTCCATGGCATCTGTTCATTATTATACAGTGAGGAGTTTTATATGGACAGCTAAATTAAAGACAGATTTTTGCCAGAATTGCAGATCCCATAAAAATGATGACACAGGATGGGGGCTTTTGCTTTAAAAAAGAAAGAAAGAAAAAATTTAAAAAACAATCCAACAAACCACAACCCAAACCCTTCTGTGCCCTCTCCTCCGACATTGTGGAGTTTCTTTGCCCCCTTTGCCTGCCTCCCCTTCTTCCACCAGCATGGGCTGCCCAGGGAGAACAAAACCCCAGTGGCTCTTCATGCCCGCTCTGCTCACAGATGCCCAGTGACCAACCAGGTCGCTCCCCCAGCCGCGGGGAGGGGGGGCGGGGCGGGCAGGCAAAGGTGGAATAGCCAAGTCCACCTTGGTGTGGAGGGTCAGGATGGGAACTGGAGCTGGGAAAAGAGTGCCAGAAAGGGGCAGGAGTCAGGGGGCCTGACCTTTCCACATTCCTAAGTCAAAGGGCAGGCTGCATTTGCGGCTGGTTGCCAAGGCTGGGGACAGCCGGTGAGTACCAGGCATGCGGGGTCCTCCAATCCAGGGCACCAGACAGTGCCCAGGTCCCCCTCTCTAATGGAGAAGGTGATCCAAAGATTGGGCACTGGGCACAATTTGCCCTGGAGTGGGAGTTGTGGAATTTTTAATTTCAGAGATTCTAGACGACTGGAACCTACACCTTGGTGATATTCTAGAGCTTTGCAGGGGTTCAGAAATTCTGGGTTCTGGGTCAGGGAGCAGACCTCCCAGGCTTCAACTCTGGAGCTCTGGTTGCAACAACTCTAGTTGCAATGATTTGAAGTTCAGGGATGCTGTTGTAGGGTGCTGGGGGAGGCTGGAAGAGTCTGGGCAGGCAACCCAGGGAGGATGGAAGGAGTGAGGGCCACTCTCAGGGGTTCAGACACGTCTCCCCAAATTAGTGGGAGCCTTTCTTATTTTTCTTCCATTCAATTTTTTTTTCAGGGAAGAAAAATATCTGTGGAGTTCTGTGTCCTCCAGACAATTGCACTGTCTGTGTCTGTGTCTGTAACTGTCTGTGTGGCTGTCTGCTCATCTCCCTCAGATTTGGAGCTGACAGAATTCATATCAGAAGAGTGAGCACAGGGACATCTGTGTGCGGAATGACTGTGCCTACTCGAACCTGCCAATCGCTCCTGGCACGAGCTGGGTAACAAATGCCTGTTACCTCGGAATGCTGGCGGGTGGGGGTGGGGTGGGGGAGGGCGCCTGGCACCACCCGGCTGCCGAGCCCTGCCAAGGCCCCCGCCTGCCCTCAGCGGGTCCCGCCCGCCTTCCCCGAGTTGGGGGTCCACGGAATTGGATTGCTCATTAATTAGCAGCGGTTAGAGAATTTGGGTGTCTCTCAGCCCGGGCCGACCGGCCTCGTCAGCCTCCCTAATCTGGAGCCTCCTCCCCTCCTCCCCTCCCTCCATGTTCTCCGGATAAGCTCCGGGTTTCTACTGAGGGCGGGCGGGCGGCCAGCTGGGGATGGGGTGGCTCGCGGAATGCAGGGAAAGGGGTCTCTGGAGGGAAGAATTCCGCCGAAGTTGCCAGGAGGTGTTTCTGTCTCGAAGCGGGAGGCTCTGTGCGGAGGGGGTCTGCATAGACGCGGCTGGGCTGTGGGGTGGGGCAGAGAGACCGTAGATCGCGGACAGAGGACCGAAGAGAGACGGGGCTGAGGAGCTGCGGCAGAAGGGAAGAAACGAGAGAAGGCAAGAGGCCGAGCCGCACCGTCCCCGGTTCCCTCTGCGCCAGGAGCCTCCGAGACTCGGCCCAGCCCGCTGCCGCGACCCCGCGGGCCTCCGCCGCCCCTCGGCCCAGGCCTCCGGCCGCGCTCCCCGATCCATCAGCCGGTTCTGCTGTCGGAGGTGGGGGAAGGGAGGGCGCCACACCACAGCCGGTGCCAGCTTGGGGTGGGGGTGGGGGTTATTGCGAGGAGGGGCGGAGAGCACATCTAAAATTCCGAGACATCTGTTCACCCAGGGAAGAGGCACCGGGCGCAGGAAGGCTGGGCGCCCCACCCGCGGTTCTGCCCGCGGTTCCAGGGGCGGGACTCCCGACCCCCCCGCATCCTCAGCCAAGCCCCCATCCCCAGCCACCAACGCTGGCCTGCACAGGGAGGAGGAGGGGGGCGCCGATCTGGGGATCGGACTGGGGGTGTGAAATTCAGGAGCTGCTGTGCTACTGGTGGGTCCTCAGAAGGGGAGAATCAGGGCCCAGGAGGGCTGTGTGGGGTGGAGATCCTGCAAAGGAGGATGTGGAAGGATGTCTGTCAGGCTAGATCTCCTCAGAACACCCACAGACACCCTCCACAAACACACATACACACAACTCAGAGATCATACACACTCAGATATGAATGCTCCCCTTCTTGTAAACATGCATAACTGGCCCCCTTCACACTCAATCACTTATTCATTCAAGCAGTTTTACAGATACTTGGTCTGTGCTGGGCCTGGGCTAGATAGTGGGGACATACCTTCTTACCCAACAGGAGCTGTGAGCACATTCAGATACCCAAGTGCACAGGCCCTCACACTGCCCTGACGCTCACGCTCACATAGATTCCTAGTGGGAGGGAGACCTGGAGGGAGGAGGTTCCAGTGGCAGCACCATCCTCCTCTTCCCCCAGGGGAACCCAGGGCAGCGTCTAGGAGCCCCAACGGGGGGCTCTGGACCCACTGCCAGGCACTTGTCACCTTCTTACCTACTCCTTACTGGTGGGAGCCCCTGCCCCCAGGTTTTCCCTGAACAAGTTCCAACCCCATTGCGCATCAAGCCTTGATGACAACCTCTCTCTCTCCCTGCCTTGACCTGGCACCTGCCCCTCCACCTGGGCTGCCCTAGCTGGGCTAACAGAGGCCAGGCCTCTCAGCTGGGAAATGTCCATGTGGTTGCTACTTAAAAACTGATTTATGAGGCCGTGGTGGCTGCGGAGGCTTGGCCTGCAGTCCTGGTAGTAATCAAGGGCATATGCCCATCTTGCCTGGCACTGCCCAGCTTGTGAGCCCAGTCCTGGCCTCTGCTCTCCCGCTGGGATGGGAGAGGCATAAAAGGTACCAAGTCTTCTTTCTCTTCAAGTCATCTCTCTCCTCCTCTACTCTCTTCCTTTTCCTCCTCCTCCTCTTCTTCCCTTTCCTCTCTCCCTCCTCCTTTCATCCCTCCTCCTTCCCTCCCTCCCTCCCTTTCTCTTCCTTCTCTCCCAAGCGGCACGGACCAGCCTGTGTGCCGGGCTGGCGCTCACAGCTGCAGCCCATCTGCTATGATTGAATAGTGACAGTGATGAGACAGGAGCTGGGGGGAATGGGAGGACATGGGGGCTGCCCTGCCACCCCTCACCCCTCCTTGTACCAGCCCCCACATGCTTCCTTGACCTCCAGAATGAGGCCATCCGTTTGGCCTGTGAAGGGTGGGGAAATCCCACACCTCTAAATAGTGAGGGAATTCCTTTTCTCCCAACTAGATTCCTGAGAAGAAAGAAGGTGAGGGGTAGGTAGAAAAAAGGCAAAGGAATCGAGGTTGGGAGAGCAGTCTGGAAGAAATGCCCCACATGTCCACATCCGTACAGGCTTGAGCAGGACCGAGGCACCGGCACTGAATAGGGTGGGGTGCTGAGGCTCCAGTCTGGGCAGAGAAACACTGATGTAGGTCCAGGGTCCAGCTTTTTCAGGAATCCAGGAAGACATCCTTAATGGCCCCTGATGGGTGCCCTGTTCCCTGGACCATGAGGTTCCCCCTCTGTACCCCAGCAAACCTCCTGGCTCTTTCTCTTCAGGAGTAAATTTGAAAAGCTGGGAAAATCACAGTGCCCAAAGGTGGACCTGAGACTGTAGCAAGAAGGTCTAGTCATAGATGAAAGATTTCTCAGCTGATCCTAGTGCAAGACCAAGATGCAGCAACAACATGGAAACTAGCATATGTTTGGAGTTCATTATGTATCAGTAACTGACAAGCATTGTACATGACCTGACGATCATCTCAACCACCCTATGAATTTGGGACTCTGGTTATACCTATACTATAGGTAAGGACACATATTTTGCCCAGCTTGTATCCTAGGGTGGCTTCTTCCCTCTTGATAGGAAAAAAAGAAAGAATAATTACGAGGTCAAAAAAACTTTAGGAAAAAACAAACAAAAAACAAAAAACTTTAGGAGATCCAGTATCCTTTCTCTTCCACTTACTCTGCTTCTGCTTCTCTTCTTCCTCTGCCCGCTTCTCATCCTAAGTCAAATATCCACTCTCCAGTGATCATCCACACATGTTGCTTTCTCTTCCTGCCACTGGTGCAAATAGGTGGAAATACCCCCAAGGGAGCACCCACCCTTCCCATCCCACCCACGGGGAAACCACACAGGCAGATTTGATTGCATCTGACCTCACCCACCCTGTTTGCTAGGGCAGCTTCTTCTCACATCCATAGTCTTGGCCCATGGGGTCTTTGGCTTGAAGCTCTGGGTGAACGATGCCACTGTGAACAGCTCCAGGACTTCCAGTCTAATCTGGGCCTCTAGGAAGCTCGAGAGAAGCAATTTGCTCCACCTGGCATTCTTCCTCTGCCCTTTCGCTGGACACTGTAGTCTGTCTGGGTCATTCATGCCCTCTCGCACTCCTGCCATCTGCATCTCCACCCTCCCCCTTCCTCATTCTCCAATCTCTTTCCTCTTCCCTTCCTTCTTTCATCCTCTGTCTATCTTCACAATTCTTTCTCTTCCCCTTTCTTCTTTTTTCTCTCTCTCATTTCCCCCTTCATTCTCTCTTGCCTAGTTATATGGTAAGCCTTTTGGTCCTTGAAATCCTCCCCTCCCAATCAGGAAAGTGGGCATTACTCGTGTTCCATAAATTTCACAACTAAGAGGCTGCTGGTGGGAGATCCATTCTTACTAGGCAATCCTACCAGAGGGAAGCTTTTATCTCAAGAGAGGGAGATAGGAAACCACAATCCAATCTTGTGGATAAAATTAAGCAGTCACTAAATCCCTGCAATCCCCGGAACAAATCCAGATCAACATTGTTGTCCACTTGCCCAACACCATTTTGGATAAGAAATCATGTGGGGAGCTATTTGCAGGGTCATTATTGGGTTTCCCTGGTGTCTCTCTCCTTACTATACTGTTTTAAGATCCTCCAGGGCAAGAAGACACCCTGAAAAAGACAACTGGGGGTCAACAGAAACCACACATCCAGGGTCCCTAACATGCCATTGTACCCCTACCAAACTCTTTTCATTCTTGGCCCTGAAAGGCAAAGACAGATAAATCCTTGAGCCTGATACTGCACTTGGGCAGGAATGGGGGACTGAGATCACCTTCCATTATCACCTCCCTCTCCTTGTCCCAGTGTTCACAATATTTTGTTTCTCCTGGTATCTTCTAAACTCTCTCCCTCTCTCTCTCTCTCTCTCTCTCTCTCTCTCTCTCTCTCTCTCACTCTCTCCCCTTTATCTGTGGATTTCCCCCTCCCTTCTCTTCTCTCTCCTCCATTCCTCCTTTCTTGTCCATTACCTATCCCAAGTCTCTTTCCATCTCTTTCTTCTGTAAAGAGGTCTGTCTGTTTTCAGAACCACGGACAGAGGCACTGGGTGGGTTTGCCTGACGGGCGGGGCCGGACCCTAGCGGGTCTACTTCTGCCTGCCGGGATCTGTGCAAGTGGTGACTGCCCACGAGTTTCTTTCGGCGTGTGTGATTGTGCGTGTGTGTGTGTATGTGAGTGTACCCAAGCCTGTGTGAAGCCCGTGTCTGTGCCTCTCTGGGGCACACGCCTGTGGGCATTTCCGGGTGCATCTGTGTGTTTGTATCTGTCTGTGCTGTGTCCCCGCCTGCTGCCTGTGTCCCTGGCTGAGAAAGGGGACGGGATGGGGACGCTCCGTTCTGGAGGTGGGGGAGGGAGCGGGTGGCTTAGTATCCCAGCCGGGCCTGGGGGGCGTCTTCCTTGCCCAGACGTGCTCCAGTCACCATGTGGCATGTGTGCCAGCCGGCACAGGCTGAGGGCATTCTGCCCCGGCAAGGGGGGAGGTGGAAGGGGATGCAGGCAGCTGGAGACAGGCAGGAAGAGGTGGGAACTGAGCTCAGAACTCAACTCTGGGGCCAGGCCCTTTCCATCCTGCATGAACTCCACTCACAGTCACGGGCATGAAGAAATGTACAGATTATTTGCCTTTGTGAGGGCCTAGACAGCCAGATACCTCACACACACACACACACACACACACACACACATATCCTGAGGGAAATGCATGGGAGGCAGGTCTATTCCGGCTTGCACATGTGTGCAAGTCACCTGGCCCTTTTTGTACCAGTTCCTGCACAAATGCACACACACATACACAAACGCCCAAGCCATTCTTAGAGTGTGGGGGAGGCTTTGTGTCACAGAACAGGACGCCTCATCATGTGAGTGGGCACTTCCCTCCAATGATACCAGGCAACCACGGTAAGGGTCTGGTAGCTCCTATAATAACTGTTCATTCCCCGACAAACGGGCGGTGCAGGCCCTGGGGTTGTCATCAGGAGCGCCTGCCCTCTGCACCCAGGTAAATCTGGGGGGATACTGCTGTTTCTATGCTTCATCTGGGACAGAATGAGTGAGGGAGAGGGGACAGGCATCCGGATGGCTGTCCTCTCCATCAGTCACGTGCTCCTCATGAAGTGCTCATCCCCCTCACAGAGCCTGGCGTACTGGAGACAATCCTAGATTACTCATCCCAGTTTCAATACTAAGTGGCTGTGCGACCCTGGGCAGGTTAT
Source organism: Delphinapterus leucas (assembly GCF_059928025.1). Classification (NCBI taxonomy): domain Eukaryota; kingdom Metazoa; phylum Chordata; class Mammalia; order Artiodactyla; family Monodontidae; genus Delphinapterus; species Delphinapterus leucas. Next base: position 49,454,663 of record NC_143147.1, on the reverse strand, counting down.
TTCTCAGTGTAATTTAAATATGACAGTTCATGTAAAGGGCTTAGCTCAAGAGAGTTGTCATTAAGTGGTCACTATTTGTATTGTTACATTAATACTATGGAAAGAGTGGTTAGCCAGATTGGATGAAATAATGTAGCTAAAGCTTCCAGCACAGTGTCTGACCCATAGTGGGTGCTCAATGCATAGGAGTATAGTATAAATTTAGTGGTAGAATTTCAGGAATTTAGGCAGTTAAAGGGAATTGAGAATGAATGACAGTATTCTCTCTCCAAACTTGACTGGCATGCACTCCCAAGCACAGCGGGAGTGGAAGTTAGACTTGCAGAAAAGCTGAAGGGCAAGCTAGGAAGCAAAGGACTGGGGAGGTGAGAGGGAACCCCACTGTTGTGGGTCATTCAGATCTCTGTCCTTCAGAAGCCTCTAGAGGGTCTCCATTCAAAGTCTGAACCCATTGTCCACATGCCTTCCCTCTTGTTTCTTCTCTTGGCTTCCCCATCAATAAATGGCACCACTGGTTAGTTGCTCAAGCCAGAAACCTGGGAGTCACCCTCAAGTTCTCCCTACCTCACTCTCCACATAGACTCTCACCAAAAACCACTGATGTACCCCGAGTCCAGACACCTCTCTCCTTCCTCAGTGCTTCCCCCATAAGCCAGCTCATGTCACTTCTCATCTGAGTCTCTGCTCTACCTCCCACCTTGTCCCCCTGCAATCCAATCTCCCACAGCAGTTAGGGTAATCTTTTTTTTTTTTTTTGTGGTACGCGGGCCTCTCACTGTTGTGGCCTCTCCCGTTGCGGAGCACAGGCTCCGGACGCGCAGGCTCAGCGGCCATGGCTCACGGGCCCAGCCGCTCCGCGGCACGTGGGATCTTCCCAGACCGGGACACGAACCCGCGTCCCCTGCATCAGCAGGCGGACTCCCAACCACTGTGCCACCAGGGAAGCCCTAGGGTAATCTTTTAAAAATATAAGCTGGGCCTTTCGCTCCCTGTCTTAAAATTCTGCAGTGGCTTCCTTAGCACGTAGAATAAAATCCAAACTCCTTACCTGCTGGATCTGGTCCCTGCTTCCCTCCCCAGTGTCATTTTCTGTCTCTCCCTCTTCATACTCCAGCTTCACTGGCCTTTCCACTCTGCAAACATTGGAAAGATCACCTTCCCACCCTAGGGACTGAGCTGCTTTCTTGGCCCAAATCAATCCCCTCGCCTCCCTCTCACTCTTTTTGTGACCAGCTCCTTTTCACCCTTCAAGTCTCAGTTGTCCCCTCACCCCCATGAGAAACCTTTCCTGATGTCTTTATCCAAAATGGTGCCCTGGTTATTCTCTAGTTCAGCATTCTGTTATTTCCTTTGCAGCACTTTACTTAACTCTTTATTTTATTTTTGTAAATTTATTTTATTTATTTCTTTTTGGCTGCGTTGGGTCTTCGTTGCTGCGCCCCGCCTTCCTCTAGTTGGGGCGAGCAGGGGCTACTCTTCGTTGCAGTGTGTGTGCTTCTCGTCACGGTGGCATCTCTTGTTGTGGAGCACGGGCTCTAGGCTTGCAGGCTTCAGTAGTTGTGGCATGCGGGCTCAGTAGTTGTGGTTCGTGGGCTTAGTTGCTCCGTGGCATGTGCGATCTTCCCGGATCAGGGATAGAACCCATGTCCCCTGCATTGGCAGGCGGATTCTTAACCACCGTGCCACCAGAGAAGTCCTTTATTAACTCTTGACTTGGTGTCTGTCTGTCTCTCCTGCTGGTCTGTAAGCTCTCTGAGGGGAGGGACTGTAGTATTTGTTCTGTTCCCACGGTAAACTCTGGGCGCAGCATGCAATAGGTACTTAGCCAATGTGTTTGTATGGTTGAATTGATAAGTACTTTGATATATTCGAAGAGGAGTGGGGGAAGGGTAAGCAGGTCCTGTAGCCTGGGCTCCAGCCTGCCCCATTAGTGGTCTGTCTCATCTCTCTTTCTTCCTCTCAGGGGGCCTGTCTACTGGCAGCCTCCTAATTATATTTTACTTGACTATAAATCTTTTCGTTAAATGTAATTGAAAAATACACCTTTCCAATCATCACATTAACCTAGCATCCACTCTGAGGCTGTAATTAAAGACTTCCTAGAATCTCCCACTGGCTTGGGAAGAACTGGCTCAGAGATCATCCTCTGCCAATCCCAAACGTGTCAGCATCAGCCTTCCTGCCCCAGAGAAGGTGGAAGCACAGGACACACGTCGCCCACAGTTCAGGTTCAGGGGGTCGAGTATCTTTTCCCTCTTCTCTCCCCGCTGCAGGACTCAGACAGCTGAGAGCAGTGCTCAGACCCCAGTCCAGCACTCCCTCTGGGACCTGAGGTCTGCAAGATCCCCCCTCCTCATTCTCTCCTGGGCTCTGGCTCAGAGCTGTCTCAGGTGGAAAGTCGGGGAGTAAGGGGAAAGAGAATGAATAAAAGCTCTCCCAGCACCTCAGATGAGTCAGGTCTGTCCCAATCAGTCTTTGCAGCTCGCTGAAAACAGGCTGAGGAAACTAATGCTGCGAGGGGCTCTGCAATACGTAGGGCTACAGTCCAAAGCGAAAGGCCAGGCTCTTAGAACCTAACTCATAATATTGCCCCTTTCAGAGTCCTGGTGCTGCCCTTGGTGACTGGTGCCCTCAGGCTAGCCCCTCTCCCTTTCCAGGACTCTAGTTCCTCAACTGTTCTGGTTCCCTAAGCCCAAAACTCCGGAGTCATTCTTGATAATGCTCTTTCACACCCACACCTGATTCAAAAGCAAATCTGTCTGCTCGGCCTTCAAAATAAATCCAGAATCAGAGCACTTCTCATCTCCCCACTGCTACCACCCTGGTGCAAGATGCCATATTCTAGCTCCTGGATGCCCACAGCTTCTGTCCTTGGTCTACTTCAGTCTCTTTTTGGTGTAGCAGCCAGAGTGATTATTTATTTATTTATTTTTTGGCTGCATTGGGTCTCTGTTGCTGCGCACGGGCTTTCTCTAGTTGCGGAGAGCAGGGGCTACTCTTGGTTGTGGCATGCAGGCTTCTCATTGCAGTGGCTTCTCTTATCGCAGAGCACGGGCTCTAGGCATGCAGGCTTCAGTAGTTGTGGCGCACGGGCTTAGTTGCTCTGCAGCGTGTGGGATCTTCCAGGACCAGGGCTCGAACCCGTGTCCCCTGCATTGGCAGGCGGACTCTTAATGACTGCGCCACCAGGAAAGCCCCTATTTATTTATATATTTATTTGAAATATGGTTGCATACAATATTACATTAGTTTCAAAGAGTAACTTTTTTAAAAATAACAGCTTTAGGGAATTCACTGGTGGTCCAGTGGTTAGGACTCTGCACTTCCACTGCAGGGGGCACCAGTTCCATCCCTGGTGGGGGAACTAAGATCCTGCCAGCCGCATGGCCAAAACAAACAAACCAACAAAAATAACAGCTTTATTAAGATATAATTCACCTATTTAGGTGTACAAGTCAATGGGTTTTTAGTATATTAATGGAGCTGTGTGACCAACATCACAGTCAATTTTGAACATTTTCACCACCCTCCAAAGAAACCCATACCCCTTAGCACTCACTCCCCATTTCCCCGCTAGGCAAACAAGATTAAACATCACCTTCTCTAAGAAGCTTTTCCAGACTACCCCATCCAAAACTGTACCTTGTTTCCCTTTCCCCCTTCTTTGCTTTTTTTTTTTTTGTTAGTACGTATCACCACCTAAAATACTATGTATGTTACACATTTATTATGCTCACTGTCTAGTTTCCCCATCCCCACATCATACATAACAAGGTTCCTGAGGGGGGGGGGGTTATTTATAGTAGCACTCCCAGCACCTAGGACAGGAACAGGTACATAGTAGGTGCTCAATAAACAAATGTTGCATGAATGAATGAACTCAATAATAAAGGTATTGAGATCAAGGATCTCAAAAGTGGCATCCATTCTCTAGGGGCTGGCAATGAAGACCCATCCTGGGGCCAGCTCTCGGGTGCCTGGATTTCTCTTTCTCCTCACTCTTCCCTCTTGCTCTTCTTTTCTTTCCTGCTTCAGGCACATATTCCCCTCACCTCCACCCTCTGGGCAATCCTTAACACAAACTCCCTAACCTGTAGACTTGACCCTCCTCCTACTCTCCTTCTGCCCTGACCAATCCCTGGCTCTTCCCCACTCTGTTTTCAGACTCAACCCTGGAGAACATCAAGTGGGCGGTCTTCGGCAGGCTATCGAAGAATTGTCGGTTTCACTGCTTGAGTCCTTCAAGAGTGATGAGCCCTCCAGTAAGCGTTCACATTACTGTACATACAACTTTGGCCAGGCCCTGAGTTGAGTGCTTTGCACCAGCGCTGTCAGATAGAACTTTCTACAATTATGGAAATGCTTTATTTCTTTTTCTTAAAATTTATTTTATTCAAGTATATTTGATTTACAATGTTGTGTTAATTTCTTCTGTGCAGCAAAGTGATTCCGTTATATATATTCTTTTTCATATTCTTTACCATTACGGTTTATCCCAGGTTATTGAATACAGTTTCCTTGTGCTATACAGTAGGACATTGTCGTTTATCCATTCTAAGTGGAATAGTTTGCGTCTACTAACCCCAAACTCCCAGTCCATCCCTCTCCCTCCCCACCCCCCCACCTTGACAACCACAAGTCTGTTCTCTATGTCTGTGAGTCTGTTTCTGTTTTGTAGGTAGGTTCATTTGTGCCATATTTTAGATTCCACGTATGAACGATATCATATGATATTTGTCTTTCTCTTTCTGACTTACTTCACTTAGCATGATAATCTCTAGTTGCATCCATGTTGCTGCAAATGGCATTGTTTTGTTCTTTTTTTTTTTGCGGTATGCGGGCCTCCCACTGTTGTGGCCTCTCCCGTTGCAGAGTTGTTCTTTTTTATGGCTGAGTAATATTCCATTGTATATATGTACCACGTCTTCTTTATCCATTCATCTGTTGATGGACATTTAGGTTGTTTCCATGTTTTGGCTATTGTGAATAGTGCTGCTATGAACATAGGGGTGCATGTGTCTTTTCAAATTATAGTTTTGTCTGGATATATGCCCAGGAGTGAGATTGCTGGATCACATGGTAACTCTATTTTTAGTTTTTTAAGGAACCTCCATACTGTTTTCCATAGTGGCTGCATCAATTTACATTCCCACCAACAGTGTAGGAGGGTTTCCTTTTCTCCACACCCTCTCCAGCATTTGTTAGGAAATGCTCTATTTCTGTTCTGTTCAATACAGTAGTCACTAGCCAATATGAGGTTATCAAGTGCTTTAAATGTGGCTAAATATGACCAAGGAAATGAATTTTAAATTTTATTTAATTTTTGTACTTCCCTGATGGTGCAGTGGTGAAGAATCTGCCTGCCAATGGAGGGGACACGGGTTCGAGCCCGGGTCCGGGAAGATCCCACATGCTGCGGAGCAACTAAGCCCGTGCGCCACAACTACTGAGCCTGCACTCTAGAGCCCGCAAGCCATGACTACTGAAGCCTGTGCGCCTAGAGTCTGTGCTCCACAACAAGAGAAGCCACAGCAATGAGAAGCCCGTGCACTGCAACAGAGTGGCCCCACTCGCCGCAACTAGAGAAAGCCCGCATGCAGCAACGAAGACCCAACACAGCTGAAAATAAATAAATTTATATTAAAAACATCATTTAAAAATTTTAATTTAATTTAAATCAATTTAAATTAAAATAGTCACATGTGGCTAGTGGCTTCCGGTTGGGCAATGCAGGTTTAAACATGTTATTTTATTTAATCTTTACAATTATCTTGAGGAGTAAGTATGATTGCCCCCATTTTACAAATGAAGAAGAGTGGCTAAAAATGGGACCACCCTCCAATCTAGATCACCTCTTCATGACTTCCCCCGCACCACAGCATTTACTGCCTTCTAATATAATTTACTGATGTACTATGCCTGTCTCCTCAGCCAAAATATAAGCTCTCTGAAGGCAAGAATCTTTGTCTGAAACATCCCAGAGCCTCAAACAGTGCCTGGCACATGGTAGGATATCAATGAAATTCTGTTGAATAAATGAACACACATGCTCAAGGTACTTCTGCCTTTGCAGCAGGAGGGTTGGATTCTAACCTGAGCCCCTTTGCTTCCAAAGCCTGAGTTCTTTCCCTTGAAGCCATTTTCTCTTAAGTAGTCTCCCCAGCTCCCTCCCCAAGTTCTCTTCCTTGGTGACCCTGGCCTGACCCAGGAGTTCCCTGCTCCTGCAATTTCTAGCCCAGGTAGAGATATGGCTTCTTTTATATGACCTTGGCTATGATGCTCATGAATTTTACTAAATTTTACCAAAACTCAGAGATCCTCCTGCCTTCAAGGCAGGAGCCCTGGGTCTGTTTTTCAGGCTATGGCCCCAGGAGGTCTCCCCCTCCTCCTTGGTTCTCTTCCCACCTCAGACACTGCTATTCCTTCCCCTCTCTGCTGAGGAGGGGCTGGGCCAGGTGGCCTGGTCATTTCCTCCTTTCAGAGGGACACCTCTGGGGATGCAGTGACATGAGGGTAAGTAGGTAGAATCCTCCCCCATCCCCTGAGTCCCACCCCATGAGGAAGGTGATGAGGTATGTCCTCATGGCTGGGTGGAGGGGCAGGGGCTCTTCCTTGAAACTGGCAACTGGGGTTATCCATGACTCCATTAGGAGAGATGAGAGTTAGATAGCAGGAAGAACTTCCCAAAAGTCTTCCCAACTTAAGGGTTAAGAGAATTAAATGCACTCACTTTCCTGTACACTTTCTTGTACATCTTCCTGAATGGTCAATCACAGGTAAAAATGAGTGCCGGCTCTCCCCTCAGAGCTCCAGAGCTCGTCCTTCTCCAACTTCTCTTTTCCACTCCTCCGCACCCCTTTTCCCACATCCCTCAGCTCAAGGCCACTTGCTGGGGCCAAAGGGGAGGGGGGCCAACTCCCTAGGTATCCCAGGGAATATTAAGCCACATCAAGAGGGAAGAGCTGACTTCTGATGTGTGGCCCAACCACCTTCTGGCAGTGAGATGGGAGGAAAGGCTAGGGCTTCAGGTCAGTCCCAGCTCTTCCGGATCATAGCTGTGTTGTCCAGAGAAGCTGGTCAACCTCTCTGAGCCTCAGCTTTCTCATCTGTAAAATGGGACTAACAGTATTTGCCCTACAGCATTATACGAGTTGGAAATGGCTCATGGGAAGTTCCTGGCACAGGGTAGACACTTAATTATTATGATTACTATTACTTAGGCTCCAGGAGGCCCTCTCTTTCATCCCCATGGATGATGGAGGGGCTTTTCCCCACCTTGTTCTCCATTTAGACCAGTGCGACGGTTTCCTCACTGGATTCCCTGCCTCTAGTCTCACTCTGTCCCAATCCAACCTCTACACCCTGCCAGAATTCCTCTTCTAAAACTCAATACAAACACAGCACTCCCTTCTGAAAATTCCTCCCAAGTTCCCCACTGCCTACCAGGACACAGGAAGCATAGTGGATTAAGAGTGTGGCCTCTGGGGTCAGACCTAGGTTTGATGCTCAGTTCCGTTGCTTTCTAGCTGTGTCTCTTGGACAAGTTACTTAATACCCCTGAGCCTCAGTTTACTCATCTTAAACATAAAATAACAGTACCTGCTTAGTGTGGTTACTGAATGAAGACACAAGGCAATCAATATAAAGTGTCTGACACGTGGAAGATGCTAGCTCTACCTATTATAACAATATGCAAGAGTTGTAACTCCTGAGAATGGTATGCAAGTCTGTCTATACCAGTTAGACAATAGGAAAGACTTCCCAGTTTTTTGGGGTTTTTTTGCGGTACGCGGGCCTCTCACTGTTGTGGCCTCTCCCGTTGCGGAACACAGGCTCCGGACCGGGGCACGAACCCGCGTCCCCTGCATCGGCAGGCGGACTCTCAACCACTGCGCCACCAGGGAAGCCCCAGACTTCCCAGTTTTTAGAGCAGGATTTTCATGATGAAGCAGCTGGCCTGCCTGTCCAACCTTGTTTCTCCCCATCCTCCACATGAACCCCACGTTGTGGTTGGCACAGTGTGTTACTCACCATCCCCCATGCTGAGACTTCTTTCAGCGCCTTTGCACATGTTGTTCTTGCTGCCTTGAATGCTCTTTCCTTGTCCTCCTGGTAAATTCCTACTCATTAGTTAAGACCTCATTCAAGCCTACTGTCCTCTTCAAAGATTTCCCAGACCCCTGAGCAGGCTCAGTCGCGTTCTGGTCCTTCACCAGCCCTGACCTGGCCCCTGCTCAGCAACGGGTTAAGAGCCACATACTTCAGGACCAGGCAGCCTGGGTTTGAATTCTAGTTCTGCCACTTCCTAGCTGGGTGACCTCAGGCAAGTTACTTCACCTGTCTGTGCCTCAGTTTCCTGATCTGGAAAGGGGGGTAATGATAATAGTATCTATGTGATAAGGGTGTGAGGAGTAAATGAGTTACTACGTGTAAAGAATTTGCTCCCACTTGGCACAGGGTAAGTAAGGGTAAGCTGCCATAATTATTATTCTAGCCTCTCTTGCCTTCCAGGGCAAGGTTTGGTCTACATGTGTGTCTTCCTCACTAGGCTGTGAGCTCAGAGGTTAAAGGCAGGAGCTGAATCATAGGCTGCTGCAGAGTAGACACTTGGCACCTCCACCTGGATGGACAGTCACGAAGGCTCTCCTTTATCAAGAGCTTTCTCGTCTGTCCCTTAGGGTAATTCTATGAGCTGGGTACTAATGTTCTTTCCATTTTACAGATGAGGAAATTGAGGCCCAGAAGTAAATGCCTTGGGGTCCGAGTAAGCGAGCAAGTAGCAGAGCCAAGGGCTACTCTTGTACCCAGATGACTCCAATCAACCCCTCCTCCTCCCACTCCTGAGCCTCAATTTCCTCATCTATAAAATGGGATGATAGCTATTCTTCCCATGTCTCAGGTTTACAGTGTGGATTAACTTATGTAAGAGATCTTGAGGAAGAATGAGGTTGGAGTCCCCCTTATGAACTGGGTAATGCTTTGTCTAGGATAAAAACAAGAACTTTTCGGGGTGAAACTGAGGAGTAGCTGAGACCCAAAAGGCCCCAAAGCCCCAATTCACCCCTCTCCTTAGGGTCTGTCTGGAGCCTGGGGCCAATTCAACAACCTCCCCCCTTTCCTGGGCCCACTGCCAGCCCCTCCGCCCCTTCACCCGCCACCCATTGCCACTGGAAGACAATGGTGGGCAGGCCCAGCCTTTGTGAGAGAGGTCAGGCCAGTCCATCTTGGGCTGGGCTGGGGAGGGGCGCATAGGGGGACCAGGGGAAGGGAGGAGAGAGGACGGCTAGTGGGGACAGACAGCAGAGGGTCTGTGAGGGCTGGGAGGACGTGGGAGGCCAGAAGCCTGAGGAATAAAAGCTTGAAACAGGCTTTGGGGAGCTTTTCCTCCGAATGTAGATTTGAGCTCCTATTAAACTTGCCAAAAATTTGTGTTAGCTAATGGATTCTTAATTCTGTCTAAAATGAGAGAGGGAAAATTATGCCATTCATCTTGTATTGGTTTGAAATTACATCTGACACCTAATCGATCATACTGTGGAACATTAACTCTTTGGAAGAGGCCCAACTTCTCCTCTCTCCCTTGCTTTCCAGTGTTCTCCAGCCGCTCCCACCCCCTGACTCCTTCTTTTGTATTTCATTAACTAAGCAAAGCTCTGGCTGTCTCTGGGGGGTGAGGGGTGGGAGTTAGGGAAAGGGTTCATTTGAATCAAAGGAGATAAGCAGGCCCCCAATCTTGTGCCCAAAACCAGAGCCCCAGCTTCCAACCTTCACGTGACCTCCTCTCTCTGCCTCCTTTTTCCTATGCATCCTGAGATCTGGAAGCGCAGAATGGAAGGCATTGGGGTGTGGGGTGACCTCAGAGCCACCTTGGGGGCACCAGGGAGAGGAAGGGAGCCAGTCAAAGCTGAGCTAGCACCTGGGGCTGGGGCAGGGGCCGTGGCAGGGGGCTCACCTGCGACTTGCCTGGCAGATGGGTGAGACGGAGGAGGGCAGATGACAATAGATTTGCCTCTGGGGATCCTGATGAGCTCTGACTGAAAACCCCAACCCCAGACCTGCTTTTCCAGGAGGAGGACTTTCTGGCAGCAGGGAGAGCCCACTGGAGGCTGACAGACCTGGGCTAGGATCTTGGCTTCACTGCTGATGAGCTGTGTGACCTTGGGCAAGTTACATAACACCTCTGAGTCTCAGTTTCCTTCTGTGGCACAGAGCTTTCTGTGAGGGTGAGAACTGGATGAGACTATCCAGGTAAAACTGGGACAGAGCCCATCGCCTGGCACACAGTAGGTGCCCAATAAAGGCGACAGTCAGAACCCAGATCAACACCCTCCCTCCCCACTTCTGCTGCTTCCCCTCCTCGCTCCCCTGCCCCCAGCCCCATTCTTCTCTCCCACCTCCGACTCCCTGGCCCCTCCCTCAGGGCAGACACAGGGCTGAGAAGCCACAGGGTCAGGTCAGGCCAGGAGGGCCAGTCAGTATCTCCTCCTAAGAGGACACCCAACGGAGGCCTGGGCCCCTGGGTCTCTGCAGCGCCCCCAGCCCTCTTCCTTCCTGGAGCTCCTCTGTCTCTTTCAAGAGTTGTGGGAGTTATCTCCTGCATGGAGTTCTCTGTCAGCACTCCCCTCCCTGCCCAGAAGGTAAGGTCTCTTGAGGAAGGGGATCTCTCGAAGTGAGGCCAGGAGGAGCGGCGACCCAGCTGGGAGAGAGCTACTTGCTTCTACTGAAGCATCTCTGACCTCTGCCTGCAGATTCCAGAGGGCTCCTGTCCTCAGTCCGGGCATCCCATCTTTTATTGACGAGGGGTAGACTGGGCTGGGAGGGGGGCTTGGTCCCTCAAGAGCATGGGAGGGCAAAGGGAACCAGGTGGGTGTGAGAGAGGGGAAGGGCGCAGGGACACTGCCACCACCTCTATTCCCCAGGGGGTACCATGGCTTCTCCCCTTGGCTGACTTCGGGCACTAAGGAAGGAGAAGGTTCCAGCGCCCTCCAGCTCCGTGTCAAGGGGGTAATCATGGAAGGAATATAGCATGCAGCTGGTCTCTGGTGCAGGACGGCATGGGAGGCTCAGATGCCTTTTCATGAAAATCTGGGCCATTTCTGGACCGTCTCAGGGTAGACTACTCTCGTTAAGCACCCACAAATACTAGAATAAATAAACGTGCCGATGAAGGGCCCAGGCTGGTTTAAGTGACCAGTCAAGGTCACACAAGGAATCATTAGCTCCTACCAGGTACCTGCTCCAAAGACAGGAAAGAATGGCCTAGAATGCCCTCACTGCATTCTCGGGCCTTGTGGAGGAGCTCCAATGCGGGGGGCTAAGAATGATGGGGAAGTCTCACCTAGCGCCCTCATTTTACAGAGGAGGAACCCAGGACTCAGAAAGGGGGTGCAACTGACCGGGGCCACAGGGTGAGGCAGGCAGCCGAGGACGTGGGCCTCTGGCTCTCAGTCCCCTGATTTCCCCACCTGCATCATGAGTCTGAAGGGGTGTTTTCTGGGTCACCTGTCCAGCAGAACCCACATGTTTCTGGGGAGGGGGCTGGAGTTTGGGGAGGGAGTAAGGAGAGATGCTTTCCCTGAAGAGTGAAGAGCAGAGGGGGTTGGGTGAGGGTTTCTTAACTCCACCTCCGGCCCCAACACACATACAAACACGCAGAGGCAGGATTTTACTTCCCAGTGTCCCTGCTCTGGGGAGCTTGCTGTTTCCCAGGAGACGCCTAGTGGAGATGCCCCTTCCTGCCAGTCTCCCTGGTAGCCACTAGGCGGCTGTGGCTCCCTCTTCTGCCTAGAGACACCACAGCAAGGGTCTCACGTGGTTTGTATTAATAGGAAGTGGAGCCCAGGCCTATAAACGCTGAGGATGGAGCAGGCCAGCCAGGAGCAGGTGGGAAGCAGGGTCAGTAGGTAGACTCAGGCAGCTGCTCACAGGGCCACATTGATCAAGGGCCCTGGGCAGCCTGGCATGCCTAGATACGTCTGGTGACCAGAGGGGGAAAAAATCCTCCCTCTCTGACATCTTTTTTCCCTAATTGGGAATGTTTTTATTGTGTTTTTACCTTGAATATGAAAGTAATACACGATTGTTATAGAAACAGATAATTCCAACAAAACAGAATAAACAAAAGCTCCAGGCTCAAATTCTAGGATCTGCCTTTTCCCATAGGAAAGCAATCAGCTTCTGGCTCAAGAGTCCAGGGCAAGAGTCTGCTGTGTTCAGGAAGGAAGGGGGAAGCATCACGACACTGTGGAATGTTCTATAATCTGGGGGATCCTCCTGAAGTAAATACCCTTGTATTAGAGAGGCTGACATGTGTGTCTGTCTGTTTTGCCCCCAGATCAGTGGCTTCAGAGTAAAGTTCTTCCCACCCACTTGTGTTATTCCCAAACTCCCACCTGCTGGGTGCACCAGTGTGGTCACCCAGGAAATACAGACTGGAAGAATGAATGAACTCACCCATGAGGAAACACGCCCAGAGATAGACACTGAGTTGCCAGAGTGGCCCAGATCAGGTTAGCAAACCCCACTGCCACTGGAAAAATTGGCCTCAAATCCTTCACCAGCTTTCTCTCTCCCAGGGCTGAGGAAAGCTAAAGGTTGGAGTTAGCCAAAAAGCCTAAGCATATATAAGAAATAGTCCAGGTTTGGCCCTTGGAAAGGACAGGGCCCAGGCACTAGAGGGAGACCGTCATGGCTTGTTGGAAGAGAGGCTCCACGGAGAGAGGCATGGAGAACCTGATGTGAATTAGAAATTAAGTCTATGCCAGATTAAGCTCTATGAGAACTCTTGAACAACAAGATTTGATAAGCTTCTGGGCTGGTGAATGTATCATGTGCTGGGAAGGTGGTGCACCCCAGTTCCATGGGAACCCTTCTGGACCTTGCCCTGTGTACCTCTTCATCTGCTGTCTGCTGTTCTTTTGCAATCTTTATAATAAACTGGCAAATGGAAAAAAGAAAAGAAAAAGGGAGGAAGGAAGGAAGGAAGGAAGGGACGGAGGGAGGGAGGAAGGAAGGAAGGAGGGTAGAAGTTAAGTCCATGCCATGCCAATGAGGTGGAGAGAAGTTTTGTCCCTTTACCCTGACAAGCAAGCAGCTCTGGCTGGAAGGTTCCAGGTCTTCCTCCAATTAAAAAGGGATGTAAGCATATGGAGACTTACCTCCTTCAAGGAGAGAGCAGGGATCCACCCAGCACAGCAGCAGGGATGGAAGCCAGCCCCTCATCTCCTTTTCTCTTTCTTGCCAGAATTGAGGCAGGGTCCTGCCATCAACATATTATCCCATTCAGCTATTGACAACTGTCAGGGGAGTCTTAACCCCATTTAACAGATGAATAAACCAAGGCTAAGAAAGGTAAAATCACTTGCCCAAGTCACAAACCAAGTAGCTGACCTAAAAAGAGCCTCTAATCTCAGGTCTGGCCTCAGATGCTCTTTCCACTGAGGCCTGCCCTCAGCACTTGGTTTCCTGGGGGCCAGGATTTCATGGCCAGACCACCCCTGCTAGATGTGGGGACAGGTTCTCTAGAGGCCCCTGGCCTTCCTTTGAGCTCAGATCCTTGCCATGTCCTGTGTTGTTTGAGCAGACCCTGTCCCTACTTCCCCTAAGAACTGTACTTAAGGCACCCAGGGAAGCATCTGATAAGACATGTGCCACCCTGTCTTGGCCCATGTGATCAGTTCTCCTCAAAGATGTCACATTTCCCATTTTGCTAAGGCTTGTTCCACCGAATTTCTCAGTCCATCACTGTGCTGCCTCTCCACCCCAAACCATCCATACCCTCCTGTGGAAGGGGCAAAACTTTTGCTGAAGGCAGGCCCGAGGCCGGCGGTGTTCGTGGCCCAGGGAGGGCATCTTGGGCCCTCGGGACGTAGTTCAGAGCTGGACTCTGCTCCGCTCCTCCTTGGGGCCCTCCCCGCCCACCGGGGGCAAAGGCCGGCCGGCTCTCCCTACCCGCTCTGCCTGGCCTGCCGCAGCAGGGCACCGAACACCCGGCAGCCCGAGGAGCGACTGGGCGCAAAGGCCGGCGAAGGGGCCCGCAGATGCGGCCTCGGCACCCCCCTTCCTTGGCCGGGGCCCCCACGGTGTCGGGGAGCAGGAGGAATCAATCAGGATAATGAAGCCGCAGCCTGCCACGCACCGCGGGGGCACTGAAGAGCCGGGGCCGGTGCCAAGTCCGCCAGACGGTTCGGAGGAGCCGAACCCGCGGCGGCGGCGGCGGCGGCGGCGGCGGCGGCGGCGGAAGCCGGACGCAGCTCCGCGCAGGCCCCTGGCAACCGCGCCTTGGCAACCGAGACGCCCAAGAGAAATCTTAAAGCTGCAGCGCCTCTTTCCCTGCCGCCGCCGCCTCCTGGACCCCAGGGGAAAGGGGCGTGCCCTTAGTGGTGGGAGTCAGGCTCTGTGCCTCTCGGGATTTGGGGATCTGACTCATACCCTCACTCGTTTGTTTATCAAATGTAGATTGAGCCTACGCGCCCAAGCAAGGGCTAGACTGGGGAGGGGAATGGGCAGTGATTAAAAATTGAGCGAGGTCCTGCCAAGAGGAGTTCACAGTCTAGCGCGCAAGGCAGACCAGACTGGCTGAGGTGAGCAAAGAAAGCCCTGTGTTACCCAGGATGAAGGGCTTCGGCTGGAGGGCTGAGGGGCTGTTACAAAATAGTCTCACAGCACCTGCCTTGCTCCAGGCTATGGGTTAGCTGCTTCTTTCCTGTTATTATACCCCCACCAGCCCTGTGAGATGGTATTATTATCATTATCGATCCCATTTTAAAGATGAAGAATTAGAGGCCCAGAGAGGTGAAGGGACTTAGCCAAAATCTCATTTTATGTTTTGGACAATCTAGGACCGATTTACATGACTTCTTACGCTGGCCAGTTTTCATTACAGCATGATGTCTGGAAGGTTAGGCTTGAGTGAGGACTTCCCAACACAAATCGTATAAGAAGTGGGGAGAAAGGGTAGCTGAGATAAGAGATGGCTACTTCTCCCTTCTGCTGCCCACTACCCTGACCCTGTCTGTCCTGTCCTCATGCGCAGGCCTGTATGTGGGCAGAGGGCTAGAAGCGGTGACCTCCAGAGTTCCCTCTGGTTCTGTGATTTGATATCTCCTGCCTGAAGTCCAGGCACTGTGCCACTCCTCTGGGCAGCAGTAGTTGGCAGGGGGCTACAAACTGGGGGAGATTCCAGTCTTCTGAAAAAGGGAGTCAAGGGTGATGGGGGAGGATTAAAGAAGTGGTAAGGGGTCTTTGGCAAAAGAAAACCTGAGTCAATATCATTAGGCAGGTTGGGCCTCATCTTCCCGTCTCTTGTCCATCTATCTTTCTCTTTTGGCACATCTATTCCGGTAAGAAATTTGTGCCAGGGCCTGAGGTAGGCTCTGAGGCTGTTGGTGAGGCAAAAATCATGCCGGCTTTGGAACCAAGCTCATCTGGTTTTAAATCCTGCTCTGACACTCATCAGCTATGTGAGTTTGGGCAGGTGGCTCAATCTCCCTGAGCCTTATTCAGTTTCTTTATCTGTAGAGTAGAGGCATTAATATCTACCTTTCATAATACCTTTATTGTGAGACTTAAATGCAATGAGAAGAATGTATATATGGTGTTTGGCACATGGCAAAGGTGGCAAAGCTTATCAAAAGGTAAATTTAAAGATGTCTTTGCTTATTTTGGTAGTCTAAATGTCCACATCCTGATCCCTGGAAGCTGTGAATGTTACCTTATCTGGAAAAAGGGCGTTTGCAGATGTGATTAAGTTAAGAATCTTGAGATAGAATATCCTGGATCATCTGGGTGGGCTCTAAATGCCACAGGTGTCATTATAAGAGAGAGGCAGGGGAGATTATACACACACAGAAGAGGAGAAGGCGACGTGAAGACAGAGGCAGAAATTGGAGTGATGTGCCCACAACCAAAGAATGCCCAGCAGCCACTAGAAGCTGAAAGAACAGATTCTCCCTTAGAGCCTCTAGAGGGAGCACAGGCCTGCTGACACCTTGATTTGGGCCCAGTGAAACTGATGAACTACTGGCCTCCAGAAATGTGAGACAATAAATTTCTGTTATAAGTCACCAAGTTTGGGGGAATTTGTTACAGCAACCTGGGGAAACCAATACATTTACATTGGAAATTCCATCTTGAACAAAACCCAGTACCTGCCCTCTAGGAGTTCACAGTCTAGTGGGAAATGGGAGAAGTAGACAGTGCATAGGGATGCCCAGAGGGTGGAAGGGTAAGGTAGGTAAGGCTGTTGTAGTTGGAGAAGAAGTTAGCCAGGTGAGGGGCTAAAGCAGGAAGGGCATTCCAAACAGAGGAAACAGTGTGGGTAAAGGCACGGAGTAAGAGAAAGCACTGCCTTCAGGAAACTCCCCACATTTGGAATGGCAGGTGCATGGGGATGTGGGGGGTGGCATGACAGAGCTGCTGAGGTGGGAGGCAGGGGCAAGAGAGCCGAGTAGCTTCCACCCCTGAATGGAATCAAGCTGTCTGCCCTGGGCTGGCACTGGGTCCCCGATCAGATAATCCTAGACTGTCAGTTATGGACAGAAGCCTTAGAGACCATCCTGTCCAGTCCTGCCATTTCACACATAGGAAAATTGAGGCCCATAGAGAGAGTCCATCTGGGGAATAAGCTAGAACCAGATGGCCACACTCTGGCCTCTCTTGAGCCTGGGTGTCCCATATCTGAGGGTCTCAGAGACACTGCCTGGTGGTTCCTCAGTAGCCCACTTCCAAAAAACACAGGCCCTGTGGTCTCTAAACAAAGAGGGGATTATTTGCATATTATTTGCATGTTGTTAATTAGATGAGGGAGGCAGATTCACTCAGCCCCTTCCCTTCATGTCCCCCTGTCCTATCTCACTCCCATTGAGTTGTTCTTCCTCAACCATCTCTTGCCCTCAGCAACTTCTCCCATAATTCCAGCCCAGGCCTCACCCCTCAAGGCCCCTTACCTAGCCCCAGCCCAACCCCTACTGTATTGTTTGGTCCTGTCTGGAAAAAGTACCTGGTGTGTCTTTAGTATATCTAATCTGGATGGAGGTTCTTGGAGCATGTTGTAGTGGAAAGGGAGTTGATGGGCTTTCCAGCTCGAGGTTTTCTCTGAGAATGGGGAGCGGTGAGCTCTGTCTCCCTGTAGCCCAGGGGCCATCTAAATGGGGCTATGGAGTGAGGGAGGAGGGTGCTCCTTGGGGATCTGGGGGGCAGGTGCCAGCTGCATGCCCCAGGCCTTCCCCAAGCCTCTTGGCTGGCAGCCACACCAGCCCACAGAAGAGCTGGCTCCTTCTCTTAGGGAGGGGGAATCCTGCGGAAGGTCAGGGAGCATCCCTTGGCCTAGCAGCCTAAGATGGATAAGGTTGAGGTTACCATGCGAGTCATTATGGATCCTCCAATGGGGACAGCACATCCAGATTCTGGGGCTGTCATCAACCCAGTCCAGAAAATTATGAGGCACTGTGCTAAACTAAGCACAGTGTCTCCCTGAGGGTAGACATTCAATCAAGTTTTTCTGATAATGAGGGGAAACAGGTAAGAAGGAAGGCGAGTCACAGAAAGGCACAGGCTCTGCCTCTCTCACCTGCCATTAGCCCCCTCTTCTCTCCGAAACCAAGCCTATGCCCAGAACCTCTCTCAGATGAGATGTCTGAGCCTGTCACCTGATGGTCACTGGAGAAGGCACCACACTGTAGCCATTACAGGTACACAGGATGAGCTCAGGTGCCCCCTACGCCATCCTGGCAGAGTTGATCTGGGGCTCTGTCACAAATACGGCTGACTCAAGGTAGCTGCCAGGAGCTGGGGAATGTTGGTGCATTAGGATTCATGGAAAAACCTGAGGCACAGCTCTGGCTAGCACCTTGCAGAAACCAACTTGCTCTGGTTAGGACAGTGGCCTGGATATGAGAAGAAAGACTGACCTGCACGTGTGAATAATTCTTCTCCATGTATGAGTGATGTACAAGGTGCGTGTATACATGCTACAGGGGGACTCAGGAAGCATTCTGACCTGCGTACACAGCTGTGTATACATATCCCAGGGTGCACAAGTATATGTGGCATGTGAGTGTCTTCATGGAATTCTACCTTTTCTCTGCTCTGGGACTTCTTTTCTTGTTTTCTGGTAAAACGGGAAGTGGGAATGTCAGTTTCACCGTCCCCAGCCCTGCTCCCTTGTGTAGAGGTTCCCTGCCTCCATTTGCCCATGACAGCAAGCATTGGATCCCTCCCTGGTCCTGAGTGGGGGGTTCTAGTTGCTTACTGGCCTGGATGACTCCATCCTGCACCGATTCCTTCTTCCCCTAGTGTGCCCCATGCCACTCCCGCATCTAGTGTCCAAGTCAAGGGGAGAGGTGGGAGGAAGTGGGGTGATGCTATGGGAGTGGGTGTAGGAAGGGTGGATCAGATACTGTTCGATTTTGCCCGGGTCCCTCTGGATCACTGCTGCTCATTTAAAATTCTGATTTAAAGCCGAGCGGCTCTTTAAATTTCCACATTAGCATGCTGCCCTGATGCCAGGCCAAGATGTTGGGATGGATTTGGCAGGAACGCCTCCAACAGCAGCACTTGCCAACAATAAAACAACGCATGAATAAAAGAAGGCTGGCTTGGTGGCAGCGGCAGCCCAGGTAGCTGGGTGAGTCAAGGAGGGGCCCTCATATGCGGAGGCTCAGAGACATGAAGGCCTGTGCAGGGCACATGGGAGCGTAATACTCCGCGGCTGTCTTGGCCCTCACCCTCAATCTGTGCCTGTAGTGGAATCTGGAGTGAGGGCCCGGGAAGGACGGTGGTTCCTACCCTGCGCCTGTCTCACCCCCCTCTCCACAGGGTTATCTTCCTGGAGGGGACAGATGTTGCTTTTGATGAGGACACAAGGACTTGGCCCATAGCCTGAGTTGTCCTACTTCATTAGGGGCCCAGAGAACAGGTGGGGTCAGAGAGAACAACACTGCCTAGAATGGCTTCCAGATCCATGACCCCGGGTGCCTAGGTGCTGAGGGGCACTGTCAGGATAAGGGGGCTGGGTGAGAGGCTGCCATGAGGACTGGGTATTGGTCCTGAGCTGGGTGGGAGAGATGCTCTGGGCCGGGTGGTTGGCTAGAATGAGGAGTGGCCAGGGAGAGCAAAGGGCTGCTGGGCCTGGCCTAACTCGAACTTTCTGCAGACTCGGGAATGTTATTTGAGGTCAGATGGCAAAAGGGCAGCGAAGAGGTCAGATAAAGCGCTGGACTGAAGCCTGGCCACTCCTAGAGGTCATTTTGTCCACCCCTGCTTCCCAGGGTCTAGAGAATTCAGCTCCAAAGGACTTGAGGCCGCTGGATCCTGTGTTCCTCTGCTCCAATCACCTGGCTGAAGCTCATCACCAGCCCCCAAGAGATTTCAAGAAACAAGCGGACTATCCTGCTCTTACCATCTATCCCTTCCACTTGGTCAAACCATCTTCTTCCTTGAAGCCCAGGGGAAGAGACAGAAGCAAACAGAGGGGTGATAGCAGATGGTCTCTGCAGTCTCAGCTAAGGCAGTAAGGCAGAAAAGAGGGGTTTTATGCAGAGCACCCTTCCCCAGTGGAACTCCTCCCTTCCAGCTCACGAGTGATTTCAGGCCCCAACATGGGGAGACATTGTTGGGACTTTGAATTCTCTCAATCCCTGGAGAAGCTGGAGGGCAGACAGGCAGGACCAGGCTTGGGCAGGGCAAGGGCCCCATATCCTGGGACTTGGCCTGTCCTGTCCTGATAGCTTTTTCCAGGGAAAATGAAGTGGCCTGGCCTCCCAGGCACCTTGTTCCCTGTTCCACACATTGCAGGTGAGTCAACACTGGGGTGGGGGTGTGGCTACTAAGCTGAGTTTAGGCCAGAGAGATGTCCTTCTGTCATTTTTTCATTCACTCAACAAATATTTTCCAAAGAGCTGCTTTATACTAGGCACTGTGCTGGGCACTGGGAGCACACTGGTGAACACAGACAGACATGGTCACTGTCCTTGTGGAACTTTCCATCTGGTGAGGGAAATAGGATCATTATTCAAATGACTGCACAAATCAGTATGAAATAACTGCGCTAAATGTTATGAAAGAAGAATATATAGTACCATGAAAGTATATAATCGGGGGACTTGGCTGAGTCTAAGGAGCTGAGGGTGAGCTTGCAAAGGAGACAGAGAAAGAGCAGCTAGAGTGGTAGGAGAACCGGCAGTGACATCACAGAACCAAAGGACGAGGTGGTCAACTGTGCTGAGAGATGCTGCAAGCTGGTGAGACACCTATCTGCCCTGACTCTTCACCTGCTGGTTGTGAGTACAGGCATGGAAAGGCTCTGGCATGGTGCCTGGCTCACAGTTGGTGCTCTGTAATGATAGCTCCCTTTTCCCCCTCCCTAAGCTGAGCCTCCCTCCAGGGACCCCAGCTTTCTGGAACAAAGGAACTGTCTAGGCTTAGCCTCCTCTGTCAACTCAGGCCCCAAACCCCAGCCATCCAGTCGTCAGTGAGGGACTCTGGGCCTCTCCACATTAGTCCCTTTACATAGAGCTCTACCATCCCCCAAACTACTTCTTCCTTTGCATTGGTCTTCCATGAAGAGGGGCTTGGAGAAAGATGGCATTCTGGCTGTGCTTCTGGGGCTGAGTCTGAGAAGGCAGTTGGAATCCTCAGCAGCTCTCAAAGCTGCCCGGGGTGAATCTGAGTGTCTTAGGTAGCGAGAGGGAGTAGTGGGGAGATGAGGAGGGGGGCTGCCCACCCAAGGCGGCGTAGAGCCCAGAGCCTTTTCCATTGCAGACACCCCATCTGTCTCCCACAGAAGGCTCGGGCTAGAGGAGGTGCCGAGGAGGGGGTACAGAGGGTGAAACTGCACAGTCTGAAAGTGAGTACCATGGCAGTGAAGGTGCTGACTGGGGAGAAGGTGGAGGGTCAGGGCGGGGAACCGGCAGGAAGAACTAGAGGTCAGAGGCTGGGAATGGAGGTGGGGAGGGTAGGGGCACTGCATGCTACTCTCCCATATAGCTTTGTGTTTGATTTTGATTTAAGGTTCCCTACCCCACTGACAAGAGGGCAAAGAATCACACTTTTCTGGCTAACAAACTAATGATGTTCCTAAGCCCGGGGCCAGGCTGGATTTATGATGCTTCCTTCTTCCCAGCAGTCAGACCTTTGCCAAACCTTAAAATAATATTTTAGTTAAACTGGATGGCTTCCAAGGTGTTTTCTTTCACATATTACTTTAACTGATCCTGCTAAAGTCCAGGGAGGTAAACATTATTATTATTCACCTGTAAATAAAGCAACAAGGAGTTTCAAAGATTAAGTGAATAACTTGGATCACAGGAGAGTAAGGAGAGGGGACCGGAACCTAAGCCTCCTGACTCTACATGCAGCCATTAGGCTACTCTTGGGCCTTCCTTGTTCCTCATTTTTGTTGATTATTGTACCACCTCCACTGCCAGGTCAAGTCTGAGGTTTTCTAGTTGAGAGCTCAGACCTCCTTCCCTGAAAAACCCAGGCCTTGTTGAACACACATCGACACAGAACCCCCCTTTCTAGAGTCTAATCCAGACATTAGAAAACTGGACATCCCCAGAGGGGTGAGTCTCCCATATACGGAAATATGAGAGCGCTCTAGACCGGAAGTGGTGAGGACGGAGGGACGGGGCAGGGTGTGGGGAGAGGAAAATGCCAGGCCAGGAAGCAGCTCTGTTGGCATCCATTCCAGGTCCTGAGTGGACCCTTGGGAATCCCTTTGGACATCCCCTCCCCACATTCCAAGTTCTAAATACTAGTTTTTTTCCTCTACCTATACTTAAGAGAATATGATTCCACAGCTTCCCTACCTACTCCAGTCTTTTCTCCAACTCTTCCCTGTTTGGAAATTCTTCCTAGGGTGTAACTTTATAAGGCTGCAGCTTATTCCTTCTAAAACAGATGCCAAGGGAACCCAAGACAGGGCTTCGGCTATTAAATATAAATAGACAAGGGAGGGAAACTGAATATAGAGACAGATATTATATCTCTCAGTCTCTGCGAGTTATTAGGAAGAAGGCACTAGTGGTTGCTAAGCAACAGGTCTCCATAGATGACAAGGCACCTAGAGGAAAAGCCTCCTTTGACTTAATATTGGGGTGAGAGAGTAGGGAAGGTGGGGGTCGAAGGGCTATAGACTGGCAGGCTGGGCTTCTGGGGAATGGTTGGTGTGTCCTCCAAGACCAGCCCTATTACCCAGGCCTTGGCAAACTCCGCCTTTATAGCCTTCAGGATTGGTGGAAGGAGGAAGGCCTCAGGCACTCCTCCCTTCCTGCCGGGAGGCAACCTGGTTTCCATAGCAACCCAGAAACAAACCTGGCCTTGTTTTGCTTAGGGCTTCTCTGTAACCCCCTCAAGGAGCACCAGCTTTCATAGAGCCCTTTCTCTGACCCCCACCTTCTGATTTGAGGGGCAGGGCCCACAGAAAGGTTAGGGGTGGGGATGCCACAGAGCTGGTACACTTGGCTCTAAAGTGACCTGTTAAGATTCTAAAGGGGGAGTGACTTTTAGGGAAAGGACTTCCAGGTGTCCTCTGACCTCTGCACCTCCTAAGGGCTGAGAAAAGCAGGGGCAAGTGGTGGCATCAGAAGCAAATTCTGGGCCCAGGCTTCCTTTCTAAAGATCAGGCACAGGCTGGGGCTGGGGGTCAGGAAGAATGAGGAGGCAGGGTCTTTTTTTGCCCCTTGGCCGCCCAGACCCCCATCCTCCTAGACCTCAAGTCCTCTGTCATCAAGCCCCGAGAATGGAGATATAGAACATTAACGTATGTCAAGTATAAGTGAGTGGCACCGAGGGGCATAATCTGTTTTTCTAATATGACCACAAGCAGAGTGTTAGAAGAATTAGGCCGACAGCTGCTGGGTTCCCCCTCCCTTTCTACCCCCCCTCCTCGCTCTCCCTCTCCCTTGCTCCTCGGCGTTTGCACACACCAATGGCAGCCGAGCCCTGCTCGCGATTTCTCTTAATCTTCCTCCACCATCCTGCGCTCTTTCCGCAGGCGGTGCTGCGAAACCGGCAGAACTCCGCGTCACACCTTACTGCTCTCTGAGATTGCTCCACAGAGAGCTGAAGGAGATGGCAATTCGGTGCTGATGCCGGCTGGCAGCAGTGGGGAGAGGGGAAGGAGGAGAGAGAAGGAGGAAGGGAGGGGGGAAAAAGTTGGCACGGATACCAAGTTTTTCCCTAGAGAGACATGGTTTGGGGGGGGCGGTAGAGAAGAAGGGAGAAAATGACACAGAGAAAAGGAAACGAGGAAAAAGAGGCAGAGGGAGAGTGACAGAGGCAGACAGAGAGAATTAAAGTTCTCTCAGACATTCACATGTAGGTATCCTTAGCACACCTCACTCATGACCCTCTAAAGATCACACCACCCAGTGGGGGTTCCCAGCCCCCACTCTCTCTCTCCTTCTCTCTCCCCCAGCCAACCTGGAAGTCAAATAGGTGGAGGCATGTTGTGTGTAGTGGTGCAAGTGTGTGTGTGTGTGTGTGTGTGTGTGTGTGTGTATACGCCTGTATGTTGTCTGTTTTGGATCGCAGTAGAATGCAGTATGTAAATGAGATGGTTATTACCGCAATGTTCATCAAGCTGAGCCGAGAAGACATTAATAGCCTGATGAATATGCATGTGAATTTGTTAATTAAGTTAATTATTCTGCTGAAAATGCATTCGTCTTCCAAGGACATTTTCCCAATGATTTTTACATGCTCTAGCCATTAGTCATGCTATATTTTATCAGGGAAATGAGTTTGCTTAAGTTGTAAAAAAAAAAAAAAAAGAGAGAGAGAGAGCAAGAAGAGAAATAGAGAAAGGAAGAGGGAAAAAATGAAAGAGGAAAATGTGTTGAAGTTGAGAGTCGGAAGGCATCTGAGGCCAGCCTGAAGTTTGAGGCCCAGCTGGGCTTTTGAAGCCTGCCCTCGATTTTTATGGGTATCTCACTCTACAATTTTTGCCCTGTTTTTGATGACAAACTTTTTTTTTCCAGTGCCAAATTTCCAACACATTAATTAATTGTTGTAGCCAATTAACTGTAGTTGTGCAAATGAGTTTAGCACTAATTACCATGCAGTGCCTGTAATCACATAAAAAACTTGCTGAGAGAGAGAGAGAGAGAGAAAGGAGGGATGGGAAGGGAGTGGTGGCAGGAGAGGAGGGTACCTGGAGTAGAGGGGCAGCCAAGGGAAGGGAAGAGGCAGGGGCCCTGAAGTTTCCTGATAAGGCACCATCTTGGCTTCAAGGGCAGGTAGCTGTCTCCACATTCAGGACCTCTGACAATCAGGAAATCTCAGAGGGGATAAAAGCCAGTAAATAGTGATCTCCTTTTGTCTAAGAACTTCCATCCAGGGAATTTCCTGGCGGTCCAGTGGTTAGGACTCCATGCTTTCACAAACAAGGGCCCTGGTTCAATCCCTGGTCAGGAAACTAAGATCCTGCAAGCCCCTAGGCACAGCAGAAAAAAAAGAAAAAGTCCACCCAAAAAAGAGGTTTAGAATGGTTACCTCTGGTTGCTTCAACAATGCAAAGTACTCCCTATACATTCTGAAGCCCTCAGTGTTTATCCCCCATGGCTGGAATTACTGGATAAGGATGGAGGGCACCATTGGAAGAAGATGTGCCATTTCTGATGGGCCATGGAAGATGGAGAAGAGTGATATGCGCTCTCAGCCTGGTTCTGGAGCTTTAAGTAGACAGGGAAAGTTGTTATAAGTCCACCACAGCTACGAGAATAGGCCAAGGGAGCAATGGTAACATCAACTGTAAAAAATCCAGTTCCAGCAGGAGGTGGGAAGAGGCAGCGTTTGGGCTGACTCTAGGTTTCCACCTGTCAGCTTCTACCAGTGCCCAGAGGCTGAGGGATAGACCAAATGATTTCTCTAGCTCCTTCTGACTTAGCTGTCCATGATTTGGAGAGAAAGAGCAGTGGTAAAGTGAGGACTAAGTGTGAACTGGCATTTTTTCTTTTTTTTAAGCAGATAAAGGCTTGTTTTTTATTGAATGAGTGATCTATGTAATTGCCGAGGCCACTCTGAACAGAGAAGAGGGAGAGAACTTTATGTCTTGGTCTCTTCCTCCTTGGACAGAGTCTTGACGATTTCCTCCTTCTTGGCCTGGAGCCGCTCTTCGCGCTTTTGGGCTTCCTTGGTCTTAGACCTGCGGGCCTCAGCCTGGTCCGCCAGAAGCTTCTTGCGAGCCTTGTCTGCCTTCAGCTTGTGGATACATTCCATGATAATCCACTTGTTTTTGAACACTTTACCCTTCACTTTCAGGTACAGGCTGTGATCACATGGCGGTCAATCTTCTTAGAGTCACGGTATTTTCTGAGCAGCGGGCGCAGAATTATCATCCTCCTCAACCAGGTTACCTTCTCGGGCATTCGAGCATTGGTAGCACCCTTTCTCTTACCTATGCCCATGTGCCTGCCCTTCCGGCGGGCCAAGGTGTATTTCCAGCATCAAGCCCAGGAATGGACTGTCACAGGCTTCCAGATGATCAGCCCATCTTTGATCAGCTTCCGGATCTGCTGATGGGAGTTGGCATTGGTAATTTCATTAGTCTCATTGGGGTCCAACCAGACCTTCTTTTTGCCACAGCGGAGGACACCGAAGCCAAGCCTTTTCTGAAGCCTGAGCATACTCATGCCTGCGGCCGCAGCAGCAAAACAGTGAACTACCATTTTTGATTCCACTTTGCTTTCCCCGAACCATGTCCCAGACACTGAGCCTACCCAAGGGATGTGTGTATGTGTGTGTGTGTGTGTGTGTGTGTGTGTGTGTGTGTAAATGACCTATAGTTCCCCACCACACTAAAATAAAATTAAAATGCTATTTCTCCCTTACTGCCCCCCACCCCAGAATAGAGAGCTCACTTGTCATGGGACTCAACTTCCTCAGACCTCAACAGAGATACACTCAACTTCACATTTCCAAGGAGACCCTTGACCATTTATGCTCTGATAGACAGACACCCGAAGGCTGAGTCCTCCCTTTCCTATTCTAGGTCCCAGGTCTTGGGCAGATTGCTCATGGGCTCCATCCACTTCAGTCTTGAAGCAACAAAGGGGAAACAATTTGAAGGGCATAAGCCATATTGCCCCCTGCTTCATGACACTGATCTTCTAACCTATGAACCAAAGTTAGCTGTGAGGACCTGAAGTGGCCCAGGCTGCTCCAGTGCTCTTCCTGCCTCCGACATCTCTCTTCTGGTTCTGCCTACACCCTCTTCCCAGCAACCTTCGTCAAGGTCTGAGAAAGCCTGGTGTAGTAGAAAGAGCCCTACTGTCTTGAGTTCCAAGCTCTTCTTTGCCATTTAACAGCATGTGATTGTGGGAAAATCATTTACGATAAGGCTCAATTTTCCCTGTCTATGAAATGGAAATAATAATAGGTGCCATGCCTGAAGGGTTAAGAAACTTAATAATTGTGATTATAAAACAACACTCAGGACACCAAGTAAAACAGGCTCTTTCATTAGTTGCTAGTGAGTACAAAGTGGGAGCACAAAGTGTTCCTTTTATGAAAAAATATTTTATTTTTATTGGCGTATACTTGACTTACAATGTTGTGTACAAAGTGTTCTTTAACAGGTGAATGGTTAAACTGTGGTACATCCATATCATGAAATAAATAAAAGAAACAAACTATTGAAACATTCAAAAACTTGAGTGGATATCCAGAGACTTACGCTGAGTGAAAAAATCCAATCCTAAAAAGCTACATAGTGTATGACTCCATTTTTTGAAAGAAAAAATTTTAGAAGTGGAGGATAGATTAGTGGTTGCCAAGGGTTAAGAAGGGGGTGATGTAGGCGTGATTATAAAAGAGCAACATGAAGAAACCTTGTGGTGTTGGAACTGTTCAGTATCTTGACTGTAGTGGCAGATGTAAGAACTTACACAGGTAACAATATTGCATAGAACTTAATATACACACATACACAGGTAAAACTGGGGAAACATGGATCGAACTAATGTCAGTATTCTGGTTGTGATGTCACACTATAGTTTTACAAAATGTTACTACTGGGTAAATGTGGGCAAAATGTACAAGGGATCTCTCTGTATTATTTCTTACAACTGCATGTGAATCTACAATTACCTCAATTTTTTAAAAAGGATATGATAGATTATTAATGTTTCTGCTGGGTTTAGGAGAAAGAAGGGGCTGCCCGTGTGTTTCCACTGAAGAATTCCAAAGAGGAAGATTAAAAAATATTATTCTTATTATGGTACATCAATAAAGTAATCATACCTATGGGGAGGGGGGATATTTGTATCTGTTGACCCAATAATTTCACTTCTTGGAATTTACTATAAAAAAATGCATGAAGTTTTAGGATAGGATGTACATCATGGTATTATTTATAACAGTAAATATGTCTAAATGATTAAAATAGTGGATGAGCTTTATACATCATAGCATATCTAGGTGATGAAATACTCTATAGACTTTAAACATACTTAAAAAAATATATACACTGAGCACAATGCCTGGCAGTCAATAAATGGTAGTTCACTTTACTGGGATGTTCTGGGTATTAAAAGAGCTAATGTAGGTAAATGCACTTGACAAACTGTAAAGTGCTTGGCTAGTGCTCTGTGTTGCTATCTTTTGTTTTTTTCCTTTTTTGGCTGCGCCATGTGGCATGTAGGATCTTAGTTCTCTGACCAGGGATCAAACCCATGCCCCTTGCAGTGGAAGCGCAGAGTCCTAACCACTGGACAGCCAGGGAATTCCTCTGTGTTGCTATCTTAATGGCTGTCTCTCCCAGCTCCATCCTAGATGAAGCTGTACTTCCAGGCAGAACACTACCTAAGGAACTCCTAGCTGGAGGCATGGGAATGGGGAAACTGACTTCTTTGGGAGTATGAGTCAAAGGATTGGGGCTACTTCCGTTCCAGGAGACTGCCACCCCCTGCTCCAAATCATCAGTAAAACTATGGACATCCTCCCCAGCACACGCACATACTCACATTTGGCCTATAATTCCAGGGGACTCATAGAGTCTTTGACACGGTGTCAGCCCTGATGATTCCATAAAATTAATAGACTCTATTGTATCAACCACTGTTGACTGAGCACCTACTCAGTATCAGGCACTGTCCTAGGTACTTTACACACATGATTTCACTAAACTCTCTTCACCACCTTAAAAGGTTGTTTATCTGCATTTCACAGACAAGGACACTAGGGCTAAAAGAGGTTAAGCGACTTACCTAGGTGGCACAGCTCGTAAATGGCAGCACTGGCATTACACTCTAACCACCACACATACTACATTTAGAAGAAATGGGGAGGAAACTGCACTGAGGCCCACATCTGGAGGAGCCCCAGAAAAATACCCTTTGTTCTTCCAATGCCCCTTGGGTGGACATAGACTTAAACTCATACCAGGCAAAAGAAAAATCTCTGAAGAGAAGTAGGTCCATTTTGAAGTCTTATATCCCATGAATAAGTTTTTCCATGTGTCTAACCTCTATCCTTTCTGCTAAAATCCAATCCCTTTTCCTCTCTTGTTTCCCGTGGGGATGGTGAATATATGACATGGTGCCCCTCCATGAAAGGTCCTGAGTCAGGAGGGGATCGAGGAATTTCTCTATTGAGGCCTCAGTTCCCTTGGTCTCTTGGATCTTCCCCAAGGTATCAAACCAAAAGATGAGGAGCAGAAAATGGACCAGGAAGAAAAGCAGAGAGAGTAGCCTACCCAGACCAAGGAGACCAACTTGGAGAATGGCCTGGGACTCTTTCAGGACCTAAGTCCTGGGCTCAGGGTGAAGTTAAGGTGGTCAGTTTTCCCCACCAGGCTCAGCAGCCAGCTTCATGTTTGACATTTATCCAGCTGTGGAGGTCTGGCCAGCATCCCTCACGCCAGAGCCTCTTGTTTGTCGCAATGTGACATCTCTATAGAAAGGAGGGATCTGGGGCTTCTGCCACTCTGCATTTATTCCTCCCGTCTCAATACTACCTTGCTGTACTTGCTCAGGACCAGCCAGCCTAACGGGAGGAGCTTAGAGAATAATCTGAGGAAAAAGAATAATCTTATGAGGAGGAGGCTAGGATCCCAAGACTAGGTCCAAAGCTCTTTTCTCTCAACATGAGAGCCAGGAGGGAAACTGGGGCCTGAGTCTAGACACAGATTGGGAACAAGAGGTGTCTCCCCTCCCTCCATCCTTCCTTCCCTCCTCCACGCACTATTCTACCCTGCCAGGGCCTAAGCATGCTCACAGCTCACTTTGGCTTCCCTTGGCCCATCTACCTTATGGACAGGAGAGAGTTAAAGGCATGGTATGGGCAAGCTATAAATTTCCCATCAGTGTGGGGAGAGGAGGACTGTTGGCAGAGAGGGGGTTGGGCTGGGGGGGGAGGGGGAGCTGGGAAAAAGCCAGGAGGTTGTCTCTAGGTAACAATAAACACTGCAAGCAAGGAGCAGCTGTTACACTTACTCTCTCTGCATCACAATGCTGAAATAACACTAATAAACCAGTGTGCCCAATACACAGGCATATACGCATTTAGGGCCAAGCCCCACTGTACCCCTAGGGCTGCCCTTTGCTCCAGGTCAGGGGCCTTGGTGCCAGTGGACGTACCTGTCTTGGCCTGGCTATACTTATGTGGAGGATGAGGACTGGTGAGTCAGTCTCAGAGGCAGAGTGGCATTCTCAGAGGAAGGGGGTGATTCCAGGTTCAGATCCTGATGGCATTCACTGATAGGAAGAGGTCAAATGGGGTAACTCTTGGCTGGGAGTTGGGAGGAGGGGAGGAGAGTGAGAAAGAGAAAAGTATAGGGAACAGACAACTACTTACTGATGTCTTACTATCTGATGTCTTCTCAGATTGGAGGGCATGAGGTAGCCAGGAGTGGAGTCAGCTGAAGGGAGGTGGAAGAAAAGGGGGACTGAGGAGAAGGTTTAAGAGGAGGAACACGTGGTATTGAGGAGTGATCCTTGTATCTCCTGGGGCTGAACTCCCTACACCTGCCTACACCCCACCTGGTGCACCCAGGCTCCCCCTCAGCACCACTTTTATACCAGAGCCAGGTGATATGTCAGTTCAGTTCAGGATTGGGCTTTATTATGGGTGTTCCAGCAGGGGCCCCTGGGCTCCTGATGCTGCCAGGGAGAGCTGGGGGAGTGGAGCTGATCCCATCTTCCTACACGAAGAGCAGCTGGTCTGTCCCTTCCTCCAATCAAAACTGTCTCTGGATCCCCAGGAGCATCCCGCAGAGGGCCCCTCATCCCAGCTGGACAGCAGAGCCGTCATCGGTGAAAGGAGTAGAAATAGGCAAATGGAAACTTAGGCTCTGTCAGAGAACTCCCCTCCTATTCTCCTCTGAGGTTAGAAGGAGGATATCTATTATGTGTCTGGATACACTGGTATCCGAGATCCCTGTTTCCTTTTGCTGAAACAGGGAGGCCCTTGGGACTGTGGTCAGAAGCACAGCTGATTCTCCTGGTCCACTTTCTGGCCCTGTTCTGCTGATATGACCTCAAACACAGTAGTCTATCATCCCCCTGATTCAGAAAGTCAGGAGAAGATGCACATTGCCCACCTGACCTGTAAGGGAAGAGAAAATCAGCACCTTTGAAGATCATGGTTTCTGTTTCCAGCGAAAGAGTACTGAGACCAAGTAGTGGTAATCCTTCCAGGTTCTGGTCCTATAATAGTGCCTTTTTCTTTTCTTTTTTTTTTTTTTTAATTTCTAAGTCGTGCTGTGTCAGCTGGGTACCCAGACCTCTGGGCAGGTAAGTGAGAGTAGGGAGGAGTAGCCGTGTCTGCCTGGAAAGCCCCTTTCCTGAAAGGTGCCTAGGAACGCTGAGCTGCCTCAGCACAGAACCCTCTGTGCAGCCCATGGATACACTGGGGCAAGAGTAACTAGCCTCTCCTATCCTTTCCTCACTGGGAAGCCTCTCCCTGGGAATGCTCAGCCTCCCTGCTATCTTCTCTCCCATTTCCCTCTCTTCCTTCTTAGCTGGGGCCTCTCCTTGCCCCACAATCCAGATGACAGACCTCTATCCACGGCTCAGAGTGGGGGAGAAATGGGGTAAAAGAGACCTCTAACAGGCCTAGACCCCCTTCCCTTCTGTTGTTTTCATGAGCCACCCCTGTTGCTATGAGCCACCAGAACCTTGAATTCAGGTGAGCTGCCAGCAGCCTTCTCCCTCCCCACAGCCGCTCCAGCCAGGAAGATACGCACCTAAAGGGCCCCAGAGCCCACTGTCTACTCGCAGGGCCACAGCCCCCTCCTGCATCCCTAGGAATCTGCACCACAGACACACTGGGATGAGTTAGAAAGAAGTGCGACAGACCCCACCATGTGCTCTGTGCTGGAGCAGAGGGCCAGCTGCCTGTACAACAGAGCAGGATCACCAGCCAGGAGAGCCGGCACAACTTGGGCACAGAGCCTTGTCGGCATGTTAGAGGGGGCAGGGGAGGGGATGGGGTAAGAAGGCTGTTTCAGGAGCACACATCTCCTCCTGGCTCCCTCTCTGGGCACTGTTTCTTCTCCTTGGCTTCTCTCCCTGGGTACTGATGGATATCATGGCACTGCCACCTCTGAAATATCTTCCTTCACTTCTTCCATGGCTTTGGGAGCTAGAGAGGGGATCTGCATGATAACCTTCGAGGTGTTGAGGTGGGAGGTTCAGACATCCAGCTCTCTCACCAACCAATGGGACACACTGAGGGAGAAGGAGGAAAGGAGCCCCATCAGAGTAAAAGCTAAACCCTGGGCCAGCAATGAGTTCCTCAACAATTCCCTCTTCTCTAGAGCGCAGGGGATTCTGGGTACCGCTACCTCTGCCTTCTGCTTACTTCAAGCCTATCCCTCCTTCCCTGCAAAAGCTCAGGGTTTCTTCTGGATTCCAGAGTAGGCTCCAGGCTCTGTCTCCAGGGCTGTAGATCTCATACCCTTGACTAAACCTTGGGAGTATGAGGCAGGGCTGGTGGGGATTGAGGGGAGGGAGATCTTGTTCCTTAGAGAAACATCAAGAATCTAGACTGAATGCTTTAAGGGCCTTTTAGCCCCTCCAATATACCTCTAATCTTGGAGTAGGGGTGGACAAGGGGTGAGAAAGAGGGCCTAGAGAAAGCCTGACACCTCCTCTCTCTCTTCACTGCGTGCTCCTCCTCTGCTGCTCTCTGTTTCAGAGGAGAAGCAGCAGCTCTGTAAACAGGAGCCATCTAATAACCCCCCTGAACAATACTCAATATGAACGGCCTGCCTTATGTTATGCAGCCAGCCCCACAGGTGGGACTACAGGCCTCAGTTTCCAAATTTCCCCTCTCTAACTTCTCTCCTCTTTCAGCCTTCTCCCCCATCTCCCCCCATGAGAGAATCTTCCTTTTCAACTCCCTGGCACAGTTTTCCTCCCCCACCCCCACTTCTGCAGGCCCTTGGAAACAGGGGAGGAGCTAGATGGAGTCTATCCAGACTGTCCTGAGGCAATGCAAGGGGGCCCTTCTCATCTTGTTGGTAGTAGAAAAGGCAGAGAATTAGGTAGCCAAGGAGATGACCCTGAGTGTCTAAGACAGGGCAGGGTGAGTCTGGGGGCACTTAGAGAGGTGCATCTTGCTCTTCCCTAGGGACTCTGGGGACATTAAATGGTGTACTAAGATAGAGGAGAAGACAGTTCTGGGAGTAAAGGATAAGTGTTGGGGGTTTGGAGGGTGTGACAAAGTTTCTACCCATACTGCTTTCCGCAACTTATTCTCATGAAGCACAGAACAAAGAATGTTGAATTTTTTGAGGAAGGAAGGAGATGCCAGGAAATGCCATCTTTGGCAACTTGGTGGGCAAGCCACTTCTCTCCATCATTCTTTCTTAACTCTAGTGTCTGAATAGTGAAGGAGGTGGGGGTGGGAGATGGGGACAGCTGGAAATGTGCCCCTCTCTCCAGTGTGCACCAACACCGCATAGAGCCAAATGGGGCTTGACTAAGAGCTTTGGGCCATGGCACCGCGTGAATACAGGGGCATTTCTGACTCAGCTTTCAGAGCCTTGAGTTTTAATTCTGTCTCTCTTCTTGGCTTAGACATGGGACAAGACCACTCCTCGCTACATTTTTTGGCATAATTTTCTCTAGCAGCTTATACTGCAGCAGAGAAACTTGTGATAAGATCTCAGGAAAAGCTCAATATTTAGTCACCATTGGGGGATTTATTTCTTGGTTAAGGAACTGGGGAAGTTAGTGTATCTCCTTCCCTGTGGACCTTTTAGAATATGGTAAAATCTCATGGGAGTGGGAGGTTCTGGGGGATCTGTCTACTTGGAAGCAAGGGAACGGATGAGATGACCTCTGGAACAGGCTGTACAAGGGAAATGTTCCCCCAGTAATGCACCCACCTGACTCCTCTGAGTTGCTTCCAAGACTTAGGAGCCAGAGACTCCAAGCAATAGAGAATAATATTCTGCCTACCATCTTCCCTTGACTTTCCTCCCCACACCCTACCTACTTACATTTCCCTGTGTTCCCAGGAACTCTCCAAATCCAGGAACAAAAGCAACTCCACGGCAGGATTCAACTGATTTCCCTTCTCTGGGTCTCTGTTTTCACATCTGTAAAATGAATCGTTTGGCAAGATGAGCTCCAGGTTCTCTTCCTTGCAACAGTAAGGGTCTATGATTCATACCCCAAAGGCACCAGCCCTCATCTGCATGCTGTTTTGCATGTAATCTCAACGGCACTTATTTTATGTCTAAACACACAGAAATATCTCTGAACCCTGCCCTTCTCCTCCCTGTCACCACAGTCTCTGGTTCTACGGTCCCTAGTTCCTGTCCTCCCCTTCAAGGACCTCAAAGCTCTATCCCCACCTTCCTTTCACAATTTTACAGCACTCAATGGGACAAGCTCAACCAAACAAAACCTCGGGAACAAGAAAACAGCCTTACCTAATATCCTGGCTGCAATTTTGGGGCCCCAAACTGAGTCAGCTGGTACAGTTCCATCCTTTTTGGAGGTCCTGGCCATTGGGGGGAAATCCTGGTACCTCTCCCCAGTGCCTCCCCTCCTCCTCCACCTTGCTATTCTCCATGCCAGAACGCAAAGTGGCCAGTGATTGATGGGCCTGGGTTCCTGGTAACCGCACCCAGTGGCCCAATCCTCCTCCCTTACCCAATCCCTCCCCTGTCCCTATTCAGAGATCAGATTGTCTCATGTTGGTCCCTGAGGTCCCATTAATTAAAAATACATCCAATTAAATGGCAGGTGAAAACGTGCTATTGGAACTCTCCACCCCCCTGCCCCAGCTTGGTCCTCCCCACCCCCATTTTAAGGCTCAGCTGTGCTTTGAGCTGAGAAAAAAAAGAGAGAGAGAGACGAAGAAAGAGGGAGAGAGAAGAGGAAGACATAGAGGTGGGGGTATTCGGCGGGGGAGCTATTTGAACCTCTGCCAGGGTAGCATGTGCCAGCCTGGGAGGGTGGCACTGTGCCCTGGTGTCTAATTTCTGGAGGTGTGAGTAGGTTCAGTCAGCTGGGTACCCACTTCCATTTCCCTTAAAGGGGCAGTGGGAAGTCAAAGGGTGTGTCTAGCTATACTGCCCTCCTTCTGGGCTTGGTGAAGGAAGGAGTAGAAGTATAAATGGTAGAGGGCCCTTAAGAGGGGGTGTGATGTTCAGGGGTTGGGAGAATCTGAGGCTTCCATTCTTGGCATATCCCTGCTCTTCCCTGAACTGCAAAGAAGATAACGAGAAGCTGTTTGGGACCCAGGTGGCAGGGCATGGCTGTGCTCCCGAGCCGGGCTGTACCTACCCCTGCCCACAGGAAAGCTGAGAAAAAAACGGAGCGATGAAGGAAGGAGCCATAATTTGGGTGGGAGCAGATAGGTCAAATAGGATAAAATATACAAGCATGTACATTTGTGTGGGCAGCACCTTATAGGTAAGAAGATCTGGAGGGACTTGTCCTATTTGCCCTTTCTCTAGGCAAAAAGAAGCAGCAGTAGTGTGAAGTCACCTCAGACTGGCAGGCTGTGAGTAGGGCATCTCTGCTCCTCCACATTTATGGTGTCCCCAGCATTTTGTCAGGTAAGGCATCAGCCCCACCCTCCACCCCTCTAAAGCCCTCTGGCCCCAAGCAATGCAAAGCTAGTAGGCACTGAGAGATGTTGGGAGAGGAGCTAGGAAAAAAAGGGTGACTAAGGGTGGTACTCAGAATCCAGGCAGTAGTGGGGGTATCTGCCGACCGAGGGCCCCCGTCTGGCCTCCTTGGCAGCCTCAGTACCTCCTCACTTCACTTTAACGCTAATTGGAGATTTTAATCTGCACTGCTGCGCTGCTCGGGGTGCTGGGGGGAGCGCCAGCTGTGCAGCAATTCCAGCAGCACCGACTGTTTAATCAAGCTGTCCTCCTGGGGAGGGGCCCTCGATCATGGGGGTAGGAGGGAGGAGGAGAACCTCTGTCATCTCCCTTAGCCTGTTCAGCCTGGAAGGGCTTCATGGAGACTGAGGGTCAAATATGGGACATCTCATCCCCATAAGGGCTCCACGGCCACTTGGATCCCTAGCAGAGACATTACACAGTACGGAGGCGGCATGAGGATCAAGGGTCAGAGCAGCCGCCATGCCCATCCTGCTTTCTGAAACTACTGTCGTCGCAGCGCCCCAGAGTGTCCTGGGTGTCCTCCAGCCATTCAGGTGGTAAACATCCTCCAGATCATCTTGAGCTCTGCGGGTTTGTGCTGGGGGAGGTGACGGGGGCATAGAAGACTGAACTTTCCTAGTCTCTCAGTCTCTCTGACAGAGTCCTCTCCCCAAAACTCTTTCCTAAGAGAGCTAGTTCTTTAAGAGCTACTTCTCTTAAAACAATTGTAAGAGATTTTTTTTTTTTCTCTCTCTGAAAAACCAGATACCTCCACCCTCTGGGCCAGAAAGAGACTGTCTTAGAGGCTGGGGACAGTGGGGTGGACAGCTGGAGCCTGCTACACCTTGAAGGAGAGAAACACATGTGCAAGGTGTTTTGTGACTAGAGCTAGGGGGCTTCCCAGGTTCAGCTGGGAATATAGTGACATGTCAGTCCACTAGGGAAGAGCATTCAGGGTCTCAGGCCATTTTTAAGGAAGAAGAAGTGAAAGAACAACTAACTATTCTTCTGGGTCCTTGGGCCCCTGGTCTCAGGCTCTCTGGGGGGTGTTTCTGACCCCTATCTTGGAGAAAGATCGCAGAGTCCCCCTCTCCCCTCACCCAAACTCTGTCTGCGGAGGGGCAGGAGTTTTAATTGGTCAGCAGTGCCCTCGTGTGGCAGAAACCAAGACTGCAGCCGCCCAAGTGGACGAGCAGCTTTGAGGGATCAGACATCCAGGTTGACAGAGAGGTAGGCAGGGTACCCCAGGTGCCCAAAGCTTACTTACTGCTCAACCACTTCCAGAGACATTTCCTACTTTCTAACACCTACTCTATCCCTCCCTCCATCCCATCCTAACTGCTTCACCTCCAACTCAAGGTGTGTGCCTACCGGGGGAGGGAGAACCTTACCCAGACCTGGCGCTTATTTAGGCCTGCTGCTTGTGCTGTCTGGATTGCAGGGGTGAGAGAGGCATTGCTGAGAGACGAGACCTAAGGTCAAAAGGGTAAGCTGATGTCAACTCCAGTGGCAGGAGAGGCTCTGGCACCCCTGCCAACTCCCTGTAAGTGCCAGACAAGAGCTGCCACCCGAGCTCAAGACGGAGTATTACCTATTGCTGGGTTCTTCCCTGTAGCAATCTTCGCTACCCGCTGGAGGGGTCTGGGAATGAATACAGAGAGACTCTTAGAGTCTGAGATCCTTGTCCTCAGGAATGGACACCAGATAAAACCTTTCCCTCAAAAGATTCAAGTGTTCCCCAAGGATGCCAGGCCACTGGACAGAATGCACATCTGGACTTCAGGCTTTCAGCTCGAACAGAAGGGTTGCCTGTCATTAGACCCTTCCCCTCCAGTGTCAAATACCAACCATTTACTGTTTACTGTTCCCTTCTTTCCACATGCACTAAATGGGGGAAATGTATTTGTTTTGTTTTGTTTTTTTGCGGTACGCGGGCCTCTCACTGTTGTGGCCTCTCCCGTTGCGGAGCACAGGCTCTGGACGCGCAGGCCCAGCAGCCATGGCTCACAGGCCTAGCCGCTCCACGGCATGTGGGATCTTCCCGGACCGGGGCACGAACCCGTGTCCCCTGCATCCGCAGGCGGATTCTCAACCACTGTGCCAGCAGGGAAGCCCGGGGAAATGGTTTTAAGCTACAGAAAAGGGGGTGGAGAGTTAACATTAGGAAGGGCTCTCTAAAATTTAGGGCTGGAAGTCACCAAGGTGGAGAGCTGAGTCACAGAGGCCTTCCCCTTGTTGGAGATATTTATCAACAGAGAGAAATAGTCCCAGGGAGAAATATGACCCTGTTTAGGGTTGGTGGGTAGGGAGAGGAGCACACCTACCTGGCAGCAAGAAGGGTAGGGGTAGGCATAGTAGGTTGGTGACCTGCCCAGGTCTAGGCATTGAGGATGGAAATAAGCAGGCTGGCAGACCTCTACTTCTCGTGTCTTTGCACAGTGTTTGGAGAGGGGGGATCTCCCATCAAACCTGGAAATGATGTGGAGAAGCTGATGAGAGGTAGTAAGAAGGGATATCAATGCCCTACCCTCACGCAAAAGAAAGAAAGAGAAAATAGCTTCTTGGGGAAGAAGAAAGCAGGACTATGTGTACGTATGAGGTGGTGGGTGAGTGGGGCAGGTGCTGTAGAGAGGCTGAGAGTAGCCAATATCAGCATCACACTATTGAGGAATATTCATTAGCACAGCTGTGGCCAAGAGAAAAGAACAGGAATGAAATGACCACAATGCCAACTGACAGGGTTACCCACTCCAGCCAGGAGGGAGGAATTGCTAATCAGAAGACAGGACACCATAACAGGGTCAAGTAAAAAGCTAAGGATCTCCCAAGGCAATAGAAATAAAAGCAAAAATAAACAAATGGGACCTAGTCAAGCTTATAAGCTTTTGCACAGCAAAGGAAACTATAAACAAAACAAAAAGTCAGTCTACGGACTGGGAGAAAATATTTGTGAATGATGTCACCGATGAGGGCTTAATTTACAAAATATACAAACAGCTCATACAACTCGATAACAAAAAATCAAAGTACCCAATGAAAAAATGGGCAGAAGACCTAAACAGACATTTCTCCAAAGAAGACATATAGATGGGCAGTAGACACGTGAAAAGATGCTCGACATCACTAAGTATCACCTCACACCAGTTAGAATGGGCATCATTAAAAAGTCTACAAATAACAAATGCTGGAGAGGGTGTGGAGAAAAGGGAACCCTCCCTACATTGTTGGTGGGAATGTAAATTGGTGCAGCCACTATGGAAAACAGTATGGAGGTTCCTTAGAAAACTAAAAATAGAGTTACCATATGATCCAGCAATCCCACTACTGGGCATAATATATCCAGATACAACTATAATTTGAAAAGATACATGCACCCCTATGTTCGTAGCAGCACTTTTTACAATAGCCAAGACATGGAAACAACCTAAATGTCCATCGATAGATGAATGGATAAAGATGTGGTACATATATACAATGGAATATTACTCAGCCATAAAAAAAGAATGAAATAACGCCATTTGCAGCTACATGGATAGACCTGGAGATTATCATATTAAGCAAAGTAAGTCAGAAAGAGAAAGACAAATACCATAGGATATCACTTATATATGGAATCTAAAATATGGCACAAATGAATTTATCTGTGTAACAGAAACAGACTCCCAGACATAGAGAACAGACCTGTGGCTGCCAATGGGGAAGGGGGTTGGGGGGAGGGTTGGATTGGGAGTTTGGGACTAGCAGATGCAAACTATTATATAATATATAGAATAGATTAAATAACATCCTATTGCATAGCACAGGGAACTATTTTAAATATCCTGTAATAAACCATAATGGAAAAGAATTTAAAAAAAAAAAAAAGCTAAGTAAACTCCTCTGGAGATCTTTGGGTATAAGAACTTCCCTGAGACTGTGTGTGTGTGTGTGTGTGTGTGTGTGTGTGTGTATTAATCCCTTACAAAAGCAGGCCAGTGGCCTCTGATTGGCTTAAGGTCCCTACCTGGCCTTAAAGTCTGTGAAAGTGACTGAATTTTGCAGGGGTCCGGATGTCAGGTAATTGACGGACATTACCAAATTCCTCAGGGGCCATCACTCCTACTGCTGCTGCCACCTGTAAAAGAAAATTCAGGTTATATTAGAAATGAGATAAGGGATTAGACACCAAAAAGGGTCTATGGGCTTTCACCCAGGGAGCATGGCCTTGGTAGGTAAAGTGATGGCAATGGTCACCACTCTTCTAATTCACAGAGCTGAGAAGGATTCTGGTGAACCTTAAGTATGCTCCCAAAGAGAGTTGTAAGTGTTCTAAGATTCCTAGCTCCAGGGAACTAGCTCCCAGTCTGATAAAGTAAAGAACCATGGTTCCTATACTTAAAAGTTAGGAATTCAACAGAAATAGAAGCTGTGAAACCCAGAATTATAAAGGGCAACGAAGGTTCAAGGCTAATGGAAAGTTAATGCAAGAAAGTGACTCAAAGGAGGGCATCTAGTTTTAGATCAGATAATCAGATTGTATTTGAAGCCTCTCTTGTCCAAAACAGCTTCTTGAAGAAAGGCTCAGAGGTCAGAAAAAGGTCCTATGAGATAGAAAGGAGGTTTGTGGGACAGCAGATTTGATGCAATTTGGGCAGGTAGGTCTATACACTCCCTGTGTAGGGATTAATCTGCATGGGGACCAACTCCACATTCCTCCTGTGCTATCAACCAGGGTGTGATGGAGAAAACGTAAAGATATGTACTGGGATCTATTTGTCAACAGCAGTCAATACTCATTTTGCAGCCTCCCAGCCCCTCTGACCCAGACCTATAATTCTTTCTATCTCTAAACTGCCTTACTCCCTCCAAGATACTGCTTCCACTTTAGGAACTCGTTAGCATTCCCCTCCCTGCACGTCAGTAGCTCCCAGACTCATGCTCAGAAAATAAGCATTGGAAGGGACTGTAGAAACATCTGGGAGAGGTCCAAAGAGGGGAGGGGAGTCTCAGTACCAGAGTGAGATGATTTTAGAACCTGCTGTGCATGTCAGCGCATTGAGCACACTATTCAGGGCTTAGGTCATTGTGGAGCACACCACCTTCCTTCCGTCCCAACAAAGGAGAAAACCAACCCAAAGCTAAATAACAGGGGGGAGGAGTACAGCCCCACCCCCATTTGCCTGTAATCTCAGAGAATATTTTATTTTACTCAGAGTTCTATAATCCCTTCTCTCATTCAGCAATTCCCCTTAGTTTCCCAGCAAGTGAGGTGTTTTCTTTCTCCTTTCCTTCTGATTTTATTTTTCAATATAGCTGTATTATAATGCAAAGGAGCCTGAGTTGAGCTTTGGGGTAAATTCCTCACAATGCCTCTGAGGATCTTTTCCCTACTATCCAACCCCCAGAGATAGTTGGCAACGAGCTCCTAGAACTATGATGTAACTCTGAGGCATCAGGATCTTTGGCTGTGGCTTGCCACTTGCTTCCCAACGAACCAGAGTTCTTGACTCTAAATAAAAATTACAGTTGTAAAATTTGCATGTCATTGAAAGATTAATCTTTGAGGTAAAAATATATAAAGCTTCTCAGTTTTTCTACTAATTTTTTTAACCTAACTTCCCCCCTCAATCTGTCCTTCCCCCCTCAAAATCTCACAGCCCTACCTTCCTTTCTGGAGGAAGCACAGGGCTGTTAGGAATTGATGCTCTTGGATTCTAATCTTGGCTGGCTGCCACTAACTCACTGTGATACTGTGGACAAGGCATTTCCCTTCCCTAAGCCTCAGTTTCTTGCTCTGTAAACTGAAAAGTTGAATTAGGTGGTCTCTAGTTCCCTTTCTAGCTCTGGCCATCTATGATTCTATCAGGAAGAAGACACAAGTGTCCTTCCATAAGGAAGTGAGATAGTCCTGCCCTTCACACCTTTCTCTCAGGGCCACTGCATAAAGAAGCTCCCCTGTAGATGCCTGCCTTTTTCATGCTGGCTTAACTAAAGGGACAAACAAGTGAGTTCCAGCAGGAGGCCAAACTCCTCTGATTATGAAGAAAAGATGTTAAAAAGGTGATCTAATTCTAACCTTGAATCTTGAGAGCAGATAGGAGAAAAGGCAGGTATGTGGCAGGAAAGAGTATGACAAGCATGCCCCACTAACACACTGAGCACACTCACCCTAGGGAGCCCCGTATAACCAGTGACTGCTTAGCCAACACAACTGTGTGTGGATGGAAGAAGAAAGCGAGGACAT
Source organism: Delphinapterus leucas (assembly GCF_059928025.1). Taxonomy (NCBI): domain Eukaryota; kingdom Metazoa; phylum Chordata; class Mammalia; order Artiodactyla; family Monodontidae; genus Delphinapterus; species Delphinapterus leucas. Next base: position 49,413,369 of record NC_143147.1, on the reverse strand, counting down.
GTGTAAACACTTCAGGAGCATAGACGTAAATGTCCGATCAATGCATATACACTCACTCCTGCTCTCTCCCACTTAGGCCTATATGTGCCTTGTAAGAAGCTGTAGTGGGAGGGGACACCACATCCCAGTCTTCTCCCTCCCCAAAGTCAGAAAGGAAGAGACAGTGAGACAGGAGATACTTGGCTTCCTATAAATTGTTTTGTCCTTCCTCACAGCTGCAATCAGAAGCTAAGGGCTCCCGCAGGCCTTGTTCTGATCTGCTGCAGGCAACGGAGGGTTTTTGAAACCGAGAGGACTTGGCTGCGGCCCCGTTTCAGCTGCCATTGGGGCTGGCTAATGGGCTCATTCGGGAAGACCCCCGCCTGCTGCACTAAAGAGTCCCCTGCCGACCCCTTCCCCAGTCCCAACCCAATTAATAAATGGGGGCTCCCACTTTATGGCTCTGGGAGCAGGAACCAGAGATACAAATGACCCCCAGGGAGGGAGAGAAAAAGGCCTTCCAAGAATCAAGCCAGAGAACTGTGCATCCACAGGCACATGCTGCCACAGGCTAGTCATATCCCATTTTCAAAGCATTAAAGGGGAAGAAACTGGCAAAAAAACTGTATTTTCTTTCCCAGATCCAGAGTGGGATAGCATTCCTGAAGTCTGCGGGTACACCCCAGGAATAAACTCTCTTTCACTTGGTTCTCCAACCTGAAAAAGTCAGAGTGCAGGTGATCATCTGGGCACATAGCATGTGCTCAACTATTTTCCAGGGGCTGTGCCTCCTCCTAGACTCCGTAATAATGAACACAGACATATTCCATCAATTGGAATTATTAAAAACAAAGCAGCTACCTCTTTCCAAGTTCTCATCACCATCAACAGCATAAATATGTCCTGGGGTTATCATCTTCAACCTTTTACTCCTCCCCTCACATCCAAACTATCATGAAGTCTTGCTAATTCTACTGCCCCCTCTCTTTCTTCTCCTTCCCCTTGTCCTACTCTAGTCCTGGCTCTTGGGGCCTTACATCTGGTTAAGAACAATAATATCCTAGCAAGCTTTCCTGCTTCCATGACCTAGTATAGCTGCAAAAGGCCTCAACGTCATATTCATCTCATCATGCTCTGCTCTGTTACTGCTTACCAAATCAAATTCAAATTCCTCATTCAGGCCAACAAGATTGCTCCTCCAACTTCATTTCCTAATATTCCTTTCCCGTACTACCCTGACTACTCCACTCATAGCCCTCTGCACAAAACACATAAGCTTTCCATAAATTTTCTCCCTCTGATCACCTTCCTCTCTTCTGTTTCATGTCCTCTATCCTCATTACCTTCGAGGAATCTTTTCTGGTTAACTCCCGTTTTTCTGATTACTTCTTTGCTTTGGTTCCTTCTGTACTATGTTACTATTTTATTTTATAACCTGCATTAATGTACTGACTTATTTCCCTACTTCCCACCAGGTATAAGCCTCATCTCTCACTAGACCCAGAAGCTTCCTAAAGTTGGGACCCTCTCATAATCTTCCCCAGAAGTTGCCCTGTACTCAGGACATGATCCAGCTAATGATATTACTGCTCCCCATAGAAGCAGCCCTCATGGTATAATTCGGGATATCATATCAAACAACTACAAGAAATACAATCTTACTCTCAATGTCAGTTTTCAGGCTGCCACCTACCCTTACCAACATTGAACATGACTTCAAAGTGTGTTGCAAAACAAAACAAAAACCTAAAAAATATATATATATACAGTAACCATAGGATTTTGTTTATCTTCTTAATTCATAGTATATATACTATTTTTTTAAGACCCCTTAGGATGAGAAGCCCCTTTTTGTTCCCTATTTCTAAGATTAATCCTATGTTCTCAGGTCATGACCTGATTTTCTAGAATGAAATCAATCCCAGAGGCAACAGTAATCTTGTTTCCTACCAGCCTTGTCTCTAGCCTGCCTCTGACCCATCACATTTTTGGAAGGTACCTAGGAATAAAGAAGTTATTCATGAGTCTCTCTCAACTACTTAGCAAGTACTTCCTTAGATTAACCTCACTCTCAAATGTTGACTCCACTTCCTCTAGTTTAGCCCTGTGTGCTTAGACAGGAAAAAATTATCTGCCACCCCCCTTTATCTCCTACATATTGCTCAGGACAATAAGGATTTGCCTTTTATTCTTTCCATCCCTTGGCCTCAAGGTGCTTAATAATCCAGATAATAAAAGCAAAGGTACTATGGTACCTGACACATAGTAGGTTCCAGACAACGTTAGTTCCCCGTTCTTTCCCTTCTTCCTCCCAACACTTTCTCAACCCTTTTGGGTCTGTTTTTTCACTGGCTAACGACGGCACTGAACTAGACAAACTAATGTCCTTTTGTAGCTCTAACGTTCTGTGACTCTAATTCACATCTTCTGGTTTGTTTGCTCTTCTATGCATCATCCTCACTTGGGTCTAAAATGAAGGGGAGCGGAATAATTAGCTTCCAGGTTGACCTAAAACATACAAAACCACTTTGCAGGAGAGTTTTAGAACTCCAAAAATACAAATAATTTTTTGCTTGATGCATCCATATCATTTCCTTCTTATTCCTGAAATACTCTCTTGAACTACATAGATAGCAGTGCTAAGCAAAATGTCCTTGATATAAATTATTTGCTTAATATAATCTAGCTTCCCTTGTGAAACTGTCTGCAGAGCATCCCCCAGCTTAAGGGTTCCAGGCTCATCCTCCAACCATAAAGGTAACACTACTGTAATCAAGGGGACACTTTACTCTTTAATGGGGCCTCCTTGAAATGAATTGTGAACCTTTAAGGCACTTATCCCCTTTCAGTACCCCAACAACAATTTTTCCTTCCATCCTCATATCTGTATCTCTTCTTTATAAGCAATGATACACTGTTTCTTTCTGCAGCCCCACCCCCAGACTCCTCTGGTTCTCCCTTCTTTCCCTTATTTCCATCTCCCTCTCATATTGCTTCATTTTATATGAGGTCTTTGGTCCCCTAACAGAAATTGCAAATACTGATACAAGGCCAAACCTAGAAGTTCCTGAATTTATAAAAGGGATCAGACTCCTAGGCTTTCTCTAGGTCTCTGAATTCAGCCTCCTTTCTCCAGGGCCAAAAGCATTCAAAATTGGCGTTAGCCTTGGTAGGGAGGGCTATCTGTCTACAAGCTCATCCTCACCAAGGGTGTCCCTCATCAAACACAAGAGGAAGAAAGATCCTCTCCTTGAGACAACCCATCAGGCAGGTGCCTTCAACTAAAGACAAGACGCTCTCAAAGACCCAGGCTCTGCTCTTCACTTAGCTTTGCTACATTATAGCCTTTTTAAGGTTTCTCCATGTTGACGGCGTCAGGGATGGTTTGGCTTGGATACAATGTCCTTCATTCTTTTAGAACTATCAATATTATCTTCAGGTTACAACTATGCCAGAGCAAAACATCCCAAAATCCATCTGTTTCCAGGTCCTAGGGAACATATGTCTGAATGAATTTACTTCATGGCTATACCCTCTCATTCCAGAGAAGTATGATGTGGCTGAGGGCTGCATATTGAGAAGGCTTGGCTAACAACTACCCACCTAGGGAGTATTAAAGACTAACTGCATATCAGCCTCTTTCTCTCAGCCTTGGACTAGTAATTCTTGAGACAGAGATATGAGAGCAACCCAGTGGTCCAGTGTTTTGGCAACCTAGTGATTAAATCACCAGGACATCAAAGCAACCCTCATCTGCTTTCTCAAGGACAGCAGGGCCCTCTTCTCATCAAGCTTTACTTCCTGTAGACACCATCTGCAACCGAGCTTCAAAATGTTATCAGCAAAAGCAACAGTCTCAGGATATGAGGGAAGAGAATGAAGAAGCAAAGGTTAACCAGTTAAAGAATCTCTTGTACCCCACACAACATAAATTAAAAGCTCCTTTCATAGCTTTTAGCAATAAGAAAGTTATTACTTTCTCCTTCACCTCTCACCCCATTAAGTTGAGGATTTGGAATAGACATTTGTCTCCTGAATTGCTTCTCACTACCCTTCAAAACTACTAAGCAGCAGTAACTCTACATACCCTGCAGGGTTAATCAATCAATATTTCTGGCAAGACTAAAGCATGTGAGTTGGGTAGTGAGTTGGGAGAAGAGAGAAAAATAGGAAATGAAAGGAAGTGGGTGGACAGGAGATGGAGAGAGAGCTGCACATGGTGAGGAGTGGTAGAGTACCACCAGTAATTCCTTTAGGTGTCATACCTCCCCCAACTGGCTTGGAGTATACTCTCACTTGAGAGTATTCCTAAGGCTATATAGGAACACTAGAAATGCCACACCTGGACAGTAAAATTAACCAAAGTGTCCAGGAATGCTCACCTTTCCTCTCAGGACAACCAGAAGACTCAGCAGTTCCATTTCTCCCTTGGAATGTTTGAATATTTACTCACTTGAGGAACTCCCCACTTCCATTCCACCTAGCCGTTCAGGATGACTAAGTTGTGAACAGAGAAGTAACTCAATACCAAAAAAAAAAAAAAAAAAAAAGGCAAGCTATTGGGCAGTCTTTAGTAACAATGTAAATCCCAGTTCAGCACAAAGAATATTAACTGTTAACTTCCTTGAGGCATTAACCTTACCACACAGTTAAGGATGCCTGTCTAGGAAAAGACAGTGCCCAAGAAATTTAGGTACTGAACAGTATGGTTTCTACTTAGAAATAGCCTTGAGTGTGATAGAGAAAAAAGTCCAGGTTAGTTAGGTCCTCAACTTTCAGGCCCAGAATTGAAGACAGCCATTGCTATGAAGTGGAAACAATATTCTCTACTAGGTTGAAGTTCACACTCCTAGTCATGAACTTGCAGTACATAAAGATCAAAAACGAATTCCTTTTCTCTGGAGGGTAAAAAGGAACACAGGATTCCAGGAATTGGAACAATCTTGAGCTCTCCATTCTCCTTCTGGGTAAAGACATGACAGCCCACAGGCAAGGAAACATCTTACTTAAACTGTGGGGATTCAAAAACAAGCTGGCAACCCTCATCATCACGTTTTTGAATTGGATTTCTTCCTAATTTCCTTGTGCTGGTGTACCCCTTAACCTTGTATGATTGCTTACCCCACTCACAACTTCCTGATACCTGTTCTCCCCTCTTCCTGTCTCCTGATGCCTTTCTTTTTTTTTTTTTCTGTCCTCTGCCTACTTATGTCATAACTAGCAGGACTGTAGCACATATTACAAGGGAACGTTTAGTCCCCAGTGTCCTAAACCATGAAAGGGAAGGGAAAGCAATTTTCTCCTCATGTGGAGACAGGAAACGATTTTGGAAATAATAGGAATTTTACCCTTATAAATAACTTCGATTTACTTCCTGGATTGGCAATGTATCAGGAAATCTCAACAGAACTAGCAACACTAATCCATCCCCATGCTGGCCCTACTCAAGGCAACATAGGAACTGGCGTGAGGGTGAGAGTTTCTGATTTAAGAGACTATTTTTTTTTGGTCTAAACAGCTTCTTACCAACTTCTCTTGATGACAGTTGAGCTCAAACCCACTTACCTCTCCTTTCAGGAGGAGTCAGGGTACATGAAGCTCAACTCTTTTGATGGCCTAGCACCATCATTACTTTTGTACAACTGTTTTTTACTTTAGAAAATCACATCTTATGATTTCCCCCAATTCTTTATTCTTTAGTTCCTAGTCTAGTGTTTTGAAGCACCTCTTCAAATTCTGAGAACTTTTTTTTTTGTGGTAATTTATGAGTCTACAGAGATTCTGAGACAAAGAACCCCTAGGATAAAGTGGAGGAGAAATGCCCTTTATACATATAATTAGATCTGCTCAAAGGGTACAGATTAAGAAGTAAATGCAATGGAGCAAAAGTGGTATAGTAACAGGAAATATTTAATTTTCCAATCTCCACTTTCCATTTTTATAAACTGAAAGAAAAAATTTAATATATTACAAAATATCTATACATAGACAAGGTAAACCCGATGGGGGGCAAAAACAAGAGAGAGAAAGGAATACAGTGTCAGGAACCTAAATCAGGGAGAGAGGTGGCAACTGACACTTTTCTGATGCAGCATTCTCTCTCAAAACCTGCTGGTAACCATTTTAGTACTGTAACTATATATGCATATCTCACACACACACACACACACACACACACACACACACACACACACACGGCTGGGTGATGTCTATGGCATAAGCTAACAGAAATCCTACTTACAAATTTGTGCTAACTGCCCTGCTTTTAAACATATAGATCTGATGTTTTCAAATCCTTATTGTTCCCATGGACAGTTGAAGGAAAAAACTAAAGAAACTGTGTCAGGCAAATTTGTTTTCAAAACACAAAAATGATTATGGTCAAACCAGTTTTGCCTCTCATTCGTGAACAGAATCAGACTTCTCATCTGTTCAAAATAATGTATTTAATGGACAATATCTCCCATGGTTCAGTAACTAAAACCAAAACCACTTTTGAATATAATTGGGTTTGTAATTTTCTAATAGCCAAGCAGAAATTCTGCCAAACCTGTACTTCCATCACGTTTATAGATAACATAGCTGAAAAATTAGCAAATACCTTTTCTTCCTCCAGACAGATTACAGGTTGTTTCTTTGTCCCTCCGCCTTTAGAAACAGTCCAAAATATTTTTTTTCTTTTTAAAGGTTAGACTCCCAAAATGGGGGTGGGGGTTGAGATGGGATCATACATACACAAACACACACACACACATACTCACCCCCTTCCCTAGTAGTAGGGATGGGGGAATGGAGACTTAAGTATATTATTTAGAGTATTTGGCATAATTAAAAATAAGGGGTGGAGAGGGAAAAACACTACTGATGACTGCTGATAGCCAAAATACAATTAAAATATATAGAGAATTTTATTCATATTTGATGGGAAACCAATTTTTCTCACTGGATACTTTTGAAAGTATCCAAGGCTTAAGTTCTTTAATCAAAAATGGGAGAGCAGGGCTCAATGACTCTAATTCAAATATTCTAAAATATAAAGGCCCATGTCTGAGGACTAAGAAGTCAACAGACAAAAGGTTCAGATGAACTTTAATGCAATTTACCAAGAGCATGTCAGTGAGCCTAGCAAATCTAATCGAACACACTGGTATAAAAAGCCATCAATGCCAAAATGGCTAGAAGGTTCTCTTTTTAATCAGTGTTTGGCCCTGAGGGCAAGGCCAGACCAAAACCCAGAGAATAATAAAGAAATGCACACACCGGATATCTGCCTATTTCAGTAACAGGGGAAAATAGTCTTCATGTAAGTATCAGAAGAGGGTTCTTCTTTCATTTCTTTAAAGTTTTTTTTGTTGTTGTTGTTTTTGTTTTATTTTTTAATTAACGCACCTCTCTCTTACAAGTAGTGTTTATTTTTTAATATAAGAACTTGGCATTGAAACATGAAACTTTGAGTTGAGGTCTGTAAACTATTCTCCAAGATGCTGAAACATATTTGCCTTTTCTTTGTAAAACGGGACTAACCTACGTTTCACAAAGGTCTAGGTCTGTGCAGATAATTTATTTAAATGTTTATGTTTTTAAAACACATTATATGCTGGTACTCACACAAAACTGGAAGCCAGAATGAGAAACCTCCCAGGTTATCCCACCCTGAAAGCCTTTCCCTCTTCCATTTTGTTTATAATAAGGCAAAATTCTTGCCATGAAGTCATAATTTAACCCCTTTTACCAAAACCAAAATCAAACCTCTCTGGAGGAAAATCCCTAAAAGAATTGGCTGGATATACATGCTGAGATGTGTATATGTCAATACTGTTCTTTCTTATGGTCTGCTCTTTTAAAATTATTTTTTAAAAAAAGGTCTCAGGTAGTGATACATCTTCAGAAAAATATCCACCCTAAACTAAGTTACATTTCCATGTATTTTCAGGATGTATTTTTTTCTCTTTGACAATATTACAATGCTCTGTTTCAAAGGTTTTTCTTGACATAAAAATATATGCGTAAACAATATGTATGCTAACTGATCTTAGTAGCCCTCCACGTATGGAGGCATCATCTCCTATCCTAGCTCAGCAGCAATGTCCTAGGCTGGTTGCATCTACAAATCAATTTCACCATCAGAACGTGGTTTTAAAAAAACCAAAAAACATTTTAGAATTGAAGATTTACAGAGAACAATATAGGAGTTTGAATTTCCTTTCCTTTATTTCAAAAAAAGTAAAGAATTATCCCAGGTTTTTGGGCATCTCAACAATTAATTTTTTCCAAACAAATGCCTCAAATAAGAGAGAAGACAGAGAGAGAGAGAGCGAAAGAAAAACTATAAAGATGGGGTAAAAAAGGTAAGAGATGGGGTAAAGTCTACCTACTTGCCCAAGAATGCCACTTTCTACAACCTGCTTCATGTGCAGGGAGAGATAGGGCATGTCTTTTCTCAAAGTGGAGCAAACTTTAAGGACAAGCAATTTATTTGGAAAAAAGGTATGTTCAAGATGCTCAATGGGGTAAAAAAAGAGTTCACTTGAAAGCAAAAATGTGAGATGGTGGAGAGGAAGGAAACATTTATTTAAATCAGCCAGTCACTCTGTTTCCCTTATAGCAAAAGCCTAAGAGCAGCTCAAATTTTGTGAACACTATTCTCTTAAAAAAACAAAAACAAAAAACCACAAAACTTTAAAAACCTAAAGAGAGCCTCTCCTGAACCATCTCAGAATTGAAACTGTTTCCTTTTTCTTCTGCTCAAGAAGTACAGGCAATGAACTAATTAAACATTTACTTTCCAATTTAATGACCCTCTCCGTATTCTCTACTTGTATTTACTAGGTAGAGCTGAAGTAAATGTTCTGGCTATAGCCCATCCAGGGGGAACTGGTGCCAACATCACTGTTTTGTAAGTCGCTTGCTAGTGGCAAGTGAGCAAGAACTACGACAGACAGCTTTGCAGTAGCCGAATGCAGATGATTACCTCACTCTGGCAAACGGTTTCATTAAAGGTTCGGAGGACTGGGCGGAAGGATGGACAGGGAAGGAATCTTTCAGGACTCTGAAGTCTCTGGGTTAGTAAGGAACTCCTCTCCCTCTTCCCCCTCTTGGAGGGACTCTTGTAGGCCCCCGATAGAGTTTTCCATAAGCAGAAGACTGAGCTGGGGCCCCCCAGTTAAGGCCTGCTCCTGAGCTGCTGGCCCCAGTGGTTCCTGGCCCCAGCTCCCCATAGTTTTGCAATTTGGTCTCTGCATGTACCACAGAGTTGCTGCTTCCCTCAGCCTTCAGGAATGGTTGCCCGACCACTGAGTGTAATGCTAAGGGGACCCTGGCAAAACGGAGGTCCTGATCCCCTGGGAACTGCACTGACCCTGTGCCCTGGTAACTGCTAGACTCCCCAAGGTGGCTCACAGAGCCCGAGAAGGTCCTGTTCTTCACCAGGGTCTGGGCCAAGGATTCTGTCAAGGCTGGACCAGAGTGGCGTTCATCAGTGTCAGTGGCACTGAACCCTGTTTCAGGCCCATCATTGTTTCCGTAAGTCCTGTTGGGATGGGGTCGGGTGGAGTAATCCATTGGTCTCAAGGCCTGGTGCTCATGTGGCAGGTGGCCAGGAGGCTCTGCTTCAGGCTGGGATAAAAGTTGCAGCAAGGCGGCTGTCACGGCTGGGTTCAACTCCTGGGGGGCGCTGGAAAGATCGCCTTCAACCAGAGGGGGTGGAGGTGGCGGCGGTGGAGGTCCGGGGGGCTCAGGGGGCCTCTTCTCTGGTGGAAGAATGTGAGGAGGACATGCTGTGGAAGGGTTACTTCTTTTAAACACCATCTTAAAAATCACATGTGACTATAAACACAAACACACAGACACACACAGACACACACAGACACACACACACACACACTGCCCGACATAAACAAATATCAATACAAGTAACCAAATATATATAAAGAATAAAACCTTGGGATCAGGAAATCGCAATTTATAAATAAAATCAAGTGATTAAAAGTAAAACAGTTGCATTCTGGATCTAACAGCTGGTGTAAAAAGATCATATATTTCAAATGATTGTCCTGATTTTTGTCTGAGATTTCCTCCATTTCCTTCCTTAAGGAATTGTCCTAATATGTAGGCTGTTGGTAGCCTCCCCGCCCCTTTTTTGCTGTTGGATCAAAACATTAATGAAAATTAGAAAGAAGGAAGATGAGAGGGAACAATACAAATGCTGTGGTCACATATCTAGGACATAATCTTGCTGTACAATAGGAGACCTTGTATGGACTTAGCTAACACATTTTACAGAACGTTTGATGATATAAGGTTAACACGTAAAACAGAACTAAAAGAATATACAGGAGAGGTGAAATAAAGTAAAAACCTTCCATTACCGTCACGTATAAATCATACACTTGCTTCTCCCAACTTGAGTCCCTTTTCCCCATAATCACATTCTGAAGAATAGGATATTAACCACCATACTGTCATTCAGTTTCCTTTGTTACAGTAATTATAAAAAATCACTATAGCAATGTCATGCAGAATGGGATGTTGATAAACATCTGTTTATCTTGGAGACAGTGACAAGAAACGAGTATTTAGAAATGTATTGAACTAATACTACACTCTGTCTTTCCAAAGATCTTACTAGAACCACTCCCTAAAGTTTTTGTCACCCACTGCTGGATTACTTTGCCTAACCATGGCAATCATTGTCTGATAATGAACTCCTGCCAAGGCAAGAGACTAGACATGTACAATGGCGTGAGTTTGAGGACACACAAAACCAAGTACAATCAGAACTGTGACTTTAGAGAGTTGGGAGTCATCCTGCTGAAGAAAAGACTTAAAGTTTTGGGATATCTTCCAAATGATTGATTTTTCTGTTCCCTATGGAAGCATATTTTTAAATGTCCATATAATCAATTCTTTATTATTATCTGAGATAGTGATATAAAGTCATTACTCAGGCAAGCCAAAAGTAGTTTTCATAGTTATCATTAGGTATTTTGGTTGTATATTTACCACAATTATATTTTGCAAAAACAATCAGGAAAGTAAGCATGCCCTTAGCGTGCAGATGAAAGTACTCTGAAAACACTACAAAACTGTTGAGCAGTAGGAAGATAAGGTCGGTGTGTAACATACAAGTAGGGTGACCAAGAGTCCCAATTTGCCTGGGACTGAGGGGGTTCCCAGGTTGCTAACTTTCAGTTTTAAAACCAGGACAGTACAGGGACAAGGTGGTCATCCTATATACAATACGCACCCAAGTTACTTGTTAACAGACTGGCTGGTTGACTAGGTGGTAGAGAAAACTGAATTAAAGGACAAAAGAATTAGCTATAGACAACTCACAACTTGAAAAGTAGACATCCAGAAAAAGGAGAGCTAACTGGACTACAAACATCTATAGATTTCAGAGCTTTTTGCCGTGAACACTACATATCTCACTACATAAGAACATCAATCACAGTACCAGTTATTTTTTAAAGTATTTTTGGTCTGTACATGAAATGGAACACCAGTTTTTTGGGGGTTTTTTTTGTTTTTTTTTTTAATACTAAGGGCAAACAACTTTAAAAATGCCTAACTGCAAAAATGGACAAAGCTACACTTATTTTCTTCCATCTATAATACTTTTCATATTTGCCTTTTATGTAAATAGCCTAGTTGTGTTTCAACAGAACTAATTCTTGAGCTCACATTCTTTCACATGTATGAGAGGATGAAGACTATTTCAAAATAGCAAAGGCAGATGGATTGTAAAGAACTATTAAAGGTTAATAAAACATCTTAAGAGAATTAAAAGTAAAATCACATTAAAAAAACATACTGTTATAAGATTCAAAGTATTAACAATATTGCCAATCCTTAAAAGCCTGTACTGATGGCGGGAGGGATTAATGAAATACACAAATAACTTAAAACTTCATTTTACTCATTAGATTTCAACCAAAACCCTTTCCCAACGAGTACAGAATAGCTAAACAGTAGCCAAAGTGATAGATTTTTACCTTCTCTGGCTAACTCAGTCTGCCCTCTGGTGGAAGTGCTAATGAACACTAAAATGGCCAAGTGAGAGATAGCAGGGGAGAAACAAGAACATAGAGACATTGGAGAGACACCAACGGGATAATCCAAAAGTGACTGTAATCATTAGGAATGGCATTTCTACTCTCCTCTGAAAAGTAAATCCAACAATTTCTGGCCATGAGCCAGGCCTTAATTTTAGTTCAATTTCACCATTTGGCTGATAGCTTGTTGACTCAATTACTGGGTGAATTTCTTTCAATCACTATGCCATTGAACTTGAACAACTTCTTTCAGATATTTTGATTATAGCTGAATTTTTTTTTTTTTGGTTGGGGGGTGGGTGGTGGTGCAAGGAAGGAAGGTATGAGAGATAAGACAAAAAGGCCTACTTTAATTCTAGATTTGCTTTCTCTGTTATTCCACGTCCTGGAGTCTCTTAAAAACAACTGGAATTGTTATGGCATAATAGCAAAGTGAATTAAGAAGCACATTAAAAAGAAACACATTAACAAAGTATAGGAATTCTAGTTCTGCCTCTGCCAATAATATGATTTCAGCAGGACCATAGGCAGGCTTATTTAAACTCCCTGGATTGCAGTTTCCCTATCTATAAAGTAAGGGGGTAATTTTATTTATGTTACCTTCTGTTTTTTTTTTAACTTTACATATGATAAATAGTTTATATATTTGACCTTGTACTAGTGGAAATAAGGCATATATTCTCCATACCAACCCATATGAAATGTGAATGCAACAGCCTAAAAGTTGAAGGTTAGTGTACCCCATCAGACCTTGTACATCTTCTCATTCCCCAATTCATGGGGTCTTCATGGACAGCAAAAATTTCCAAGGAGTTGGAATCACTTTCAGATAAGTAAAGATTTTGCAAGTAAAGACTGTGAATCAGAATTCATTAGAAAATTTAAACTTCTTTTCCCTCTAATAAATTGTATGCTGTGGTCATCTGAGATCAAGGTATACATATTTCCTTTTTTCAGATTTTTTTTTTTTAATATAATGCTCAATTCCTAATCTGGGGCCCATTTAATTATCTCTTTCAGGAACACAGATTTAAAGGAATCATTTTTATATGCTATTTTTTGGAAAGGAAATGTACTTTGTTAATTATCTACTTAGAAATCTCAAATTATTCTTCAGGAGATTAACAATGATATCTTATTAGGGCTTTCTTGACTGTATGTTTCTGGCGAGACTCTGGTATCTAGCGTCCACTATACTAGAGTACAATTGACTATTTGTACAATCTGATAATGGTTTGTTTGGAAGGCAGATTTCCAAGTGCCAATACTAGCTGGCCACCACACACACAGTGGTTCAAGATGCATCACTAGCTACAGTTGTGGTTTCCTTGTGTGAGAACACAGGGACTTTACTTACCTACTTCCTAGGAAATGGAAAGATGGAAAAACAATCAGTATATGAAAGGTGCTTTAAGAAGCTTTGAGACTTAAATAAAAGAAGCTGGGCAAGAAATACAGCACTTGGTGCTATGTTCTCCTGTAGACTAGGTGACAGAAAGACTGAAACCGAGGCCACTGATGTGAAAAAGAAAATGTTAAGAGATTTTTAAGAGGATCAACAGCACCTGAGCTCAATGAGATTCATGACCGGTCTGTTTACCTGCTGCCTCCTCCTGTGGCATTGTGGGAGTTCTTCGGGGCCCCTGTGGCCCACTGTTCTTGTCACTGTTGTTTTCCTCCAGGTTGCCTGCTGGCTCCTGGGTTTTCATTAGTTGACTCAAGAGAACTGCCAACATATTCTGCATGTCAGCTGGTGTGCTTGAAGCTTCAGGGGTTGTCTGTTCTGCGGAAGGTTGGACCACTGGGGCAGGGGGTGCCTCCTTCAAAGATTCCTCTGGGGCCGTGGGCTCTGAGTCCTGCTGGTGGGAAGTGGCTTCTGTTAGGGCACTGATGGATTGGTTCAGGGCCTCCAGCTGCTGCTGTATCTCTGGATTGGAGTGGATGTTAAGCAGCTGCGCCATTTGAGGAATACTCAGGTCGGTTTGGCTCTGGAGCAGGTTCAATAACACTGCCAATTCACTTTGATTCAACTGCTGTGTGATGTCACCGAGGCCTGTGGAGAGACAGTGGAGCCAGTATAAGAGGATGAGGCAAGGCAAGGACCTTTGCCTTCTTCAATTGGCAATAGCAACTTACAATACCCAATGAATGAAGTTTCACTTTGAATGTCTCATTTTTCATGCCTCCAACTGTCATGACACATTTGTTATTCTTTATATTTTCACTTAAAAATACAGGGACTAATTAAAACATCTCTGTATTGTGAGTAAAAGTGACTTCATTTTATCTATATTCTTCAAGGTCAGTGATTTTCAACCCTTACTGTACATCAGAATAGGAGAGGTTTTTTGTTTGTTTTTTTAATATCTTTATTAGAGTATAATTGCTCTACAATGAGAATAGGAGAGATTTTAAAATTTAGAAGCCTCAGGTCCCATCCCTAGAGATCTGGCAATTGTTTGGAGGTGTTTATATTTAAAGCTTTTTAGATGATTCTAATGTGCAGCCAGCATTGAAAAACACTGTTTTAAGTGGACAAGGAAGGAAAAATGAGCCAAGGAAGGAATAGCTGTAGTTCAGAAAAAATGGTTGCACCACAGGAGAGCTACTTTGTTGTTTATAATAATTCATTATTACACAGTTTTTGATATATTTAGATCAAATAACAGGCTACAGAACTAACTACATTTAGCAATTGTGACTTAACATGATTAAATTCTAAGAAGGTCTTATCAAATCTAACATAAAACAGGGCTCCAGTTATGTTAGAGAGCCATGGGTAATCTAATCTTAAATTAAAACACACATACACACACAGGGCTTCCCTGGTGGCGCAGTGGTTGAGAGTCCGCCTGCCGATGCAGGGGACACGGGTTCGTGCCCCGGTCCGGGAAGATCCCACATGCCGCAGAGTGGCTGGGCCCATGAGCCATGGCCATTGAGCCTGCACGTCCGGAGCCTGTGCTCCGCAACAGGAGAGGCCAAAACAGTGAGAGGCCCGCGTACCACACACAAAAAAACAAAACACACACACACACACACACACACACACACACACACACACACACACACACACACCCCCTTGCACTTGACCTTCAAAATCTGCCAAGTGCTTAGTAAAAGCACAAAGGCTCTATCCCACCACTACCAGCACTGACCTATTGCATCCCCAGCCCCAGGCTCCACCCTGCCAGGAGCAGGCTGAGGTGGTGCTGGGCTGCTGTTCTTCACAGGCTCAGCACTTGTCCCTGAGATAGTTTCTTTTCGAGAGGCTTTGGGTGGAGGTGGCTCCTCTACCAAAACACCGCTTTGTCGCTGCCGTCGCCGTTTCTTACTCCATAATTCATGGCAATCCTGCCAGTGGGGGAGGCTGGAAAAAGACAAAAGAAATGTGTGTGGGAATGCAGTAGTGAGTGAATGGAGGAACAAGAGATTAAAATGGGAAGGCAGCGGCTTCCCTGGTGGCGCAGTGGTTAAGAATCCGCCTGCCTGGGCTTCCCTGGTGGCGCAGTGGCTGGGAGTCTGCCTGCCAATGCAGGCGACATGGGTTCGTGCCCCAGTCCGGGAAGATCCCACATGCCGTGGAGCGGCTGGGCGTGTGAGCCATGGCCGCTGAGCCTGCGCGTCCGGAGCCTGTGCTCCGCAACGGGAGAGGCCACAAAAGTGAGAGGTCCGCATACCGGAAAAAAAAAAAAAAAAAAAAAAAAAAAAGACTCTGCCTGCCAATGCAGGGGACACGCTGGGTTCGATCCCTGGTCCGGGAAGGTCCCACATGCCATGAAGCAACTAAGCCCATGTGACACAACTACTGAGCCCGCGTGTAGAACCCACAAGCCACAACTACTGAAGTCCATGCGCCTAGAGCCTGTGCTCTGCAACAAGAGGAGCCACAACAATGAGCTGCCCACACACCGCAACAAAGAGTAGCCCCCGCTCCCCGCAACTAAAGAAAGCCTGCGCACAGCAATGAAGACCCAACGCAGCCAAAAATAAATAAATAAAATTTTTAAAATAAATAAAATAAAATGGGAAGGCAAAGAGCAAGGGGAAGTAGAAAGGATAAGGAAAATATAAAACTAACCAGAAAAATTAGTAAACAGATAGTAGCAGTGTAAATAGAATCATGGCATATTGTAGTCTGAGAAACTAAAAATCCAAAAGCCCAAAGAATTTCTTTCTACAGTGAGAAATGAAGATGTTGCTAATACCACAGACACACTTGCTATATAAATGCCCATATTCCAGTCAAACAGTTAAGTTTTATAACGGTTCTTGCTTGGCATAACAAAAATAAAGGAGACCTTTACTGGTCAAGTTTCAGTTGGGAATAAATAGAACAGAGGTGACTGCCTTGTTAATATCTACAAAAAGTCCAGGCAAGGTGGTAATTTAAATCTTGGAACCACATAAGAATATCATGATTAAATCACCTCTGTGTAAAATCGATTTATGTATTACTTGGTCTGTAAGGACCAAAAAACTGGTTCTTTCTTCTTTCCGCCCACTGAATTTCATGACTGGATATTTTCATTTGTGAGGTTTATTAGTATATTTTAACATATTTCCAGACTTTCCTATACTCAATAAATTCCAGTAAGTCAAACCTTACCACAATAAAGATTATCATAGCCAAAATTTCTCTATAACAAGTTTCCAATTTTTACTAAAAAGCTTACATATTTCAATCACATTCAATGTATCAAAATTCAAACACAATAAATGAATTCGAACATTTCTTTGGATTATCAGATTTGTAGATATTACCTGTTCGTGTACTAACATCTCATACATTTAAGATACACAGTATTTCTATAAGAAAGAAATGCCCAAAAACTCTGACATGAAAGCTATAATGCTGTCAGTGAGAGTCAAAGATTTTTATCTATCAGAATGTGAGATGTGAGTGTAGAACCTCTGAGGATCTCATACAATACAGGAAATTAATAAGATTCTGATGGAAGAAAGACACATTCATAGACCATATTTTCTATATCAAAATTCAGGACATATGGCTTGATAGTGAAACAAACTATTTAAAATTAGGACTGTCCTTGCACGTGTGGGATAACATGGTCACCGCAGATATAGGGAATTAAAAAAGATGAAAAGGTTAAAAGCAAAAATTAGAAGGAATACTTTCAAAGAGGTTATATAGAGCAATATGCTGGGGATCCAGGGACAAAAGAAGATAGCATGAGTCCAGTTAGAACAAATATCATATCTAAATCTATTCCTTGTTTAAGAAAAAAACATAAAGCAATAAACTTATCAACCATAATACTCAAGGACACCTCTCTATTTGGTTGGCGACTGCAGTTCCTTTTTTAAAAAACCTATTATTTTGAGTTTCTCATCTCCTGAAGCCTCGGGAAGGTTTAGGGTCACTACATGGCCACCAGCACTTACTCTGGAGGATCCATTTTGCTGAGCTCGACATCTTTAAGGAAGTCACTCTGTAGGGTCTGTTCAGCTGTACAACGTTTGCTAGGATCTAACGTCAGCATGTGGTCCAGTAAATCAAGTGCTGCTGAAGGAATGCTGTGAAAAGGAAGAGAGAAAGAATGAGTTCACAATGACCCCGCAGTTCTTAAACCGGTAACCTTATGTCAAAGGTCTCTGAATTTCCAGCTCCATGTAAAACTATGGGAAGGGAGTTGGAACCTGGCTAAACAAGCAAGCAGATTTACTTCCACAAAGGATTCAAGAAATGCAATAGTAATACAGGTAGAAAACATGAAGCCAGCAGTTTTATTCTTTTTGTTTTAGGAAGAACAAAAGGACTATGAGAAAACTTGTATATCATTCAAAATAAAATGGTTTTCTATCAGCTAAAGCCTTCATATGAGAAAACTACAAAAGGGCTATGATAAAACTCATACTGCTCAAAAATAAAATGTTTTCCTATGGTGTGTTTTCATAATAAATTGGGACAGCACTAACTCCCTAGGACAGGAAAAAGTCAAGTCCAAACAACAGCCAAACACGGAAACTAGATGTACACATTTGTCAAACTCACAAAGAGAATTCTTCTCGTAGGCGCCTTCTATATTGCTTCTTCGGTTTCATTGTATTGAAGTAGGGCAGCTTGATAACATCAGGCCACACAGCTGGACAAGGGCTACCACAGAGTCGACTGAAAACAAAGCAAAAAGCAAGAACAAGGAAGTCAGTGAGTCAGCATCATAAATTCTGGAGATTCTAGAAGGAGAAATTATTACCTCCTCAGGTCTGGGGGATCTTGGCGTATTAAGTTAAAAGGCATGCAGAGAGATAAAACCTGACCGCACTGCTTTAAGGACAGAAGGAACAGGACAGAAAGACTGGTTACACGATAGTGAAGAGATAATACTGGCACAATAGTCCAAAATGATCCACTGATTTGGTTTTGTAAAACATGTTCTTAATCCTCCACATAGGTTTCAACTACCAATTTTGTTCTGTTCAGTTAATATTAATTTCGAAGAGCTGAGCTGGTCCTATAATGTCCCTAAAAGGGAAAACTAGCAGAAGAGAGCCTAAGTCTGGAATTTTGATGGAAAACTGAATTTACTGCATAACACGAGTTACACACCACCTTTAAAAAAAAGTCTACATTAGGGCTTCCCTGGTGGCGCAGTGGTTGAGAGTCCGCCTGCCGATGCAGGGGACACGGGTTCGTGCCTGGGTCCAGGAAGATCCCACATGGCACGGAGTGGCTAGGCCCATGAGCCATGGCCGCTGTGCCTGCGCGTCCGGAGCCTGTGCTCCACAATGGGAGAGGCCACAACAGTGAGAGGCCAGTGTACCACAAAAAAAAAAAAAAAAAAGGTCTACATTAGCCTGTCGTATTCTTCCCCTTAATCTTATTGAAAAGAAATAAAACAAAACAGAAAACAAAACTCAAGTTCCATCCCACCCCCAGACCTTCCCCAAATCCTCTATTACAGGCTCCCTTTTATAATTATCTGTTTACCTGATGCATCACTTACTAAACTCTGAGTTCTCTGAGCAGGGACCTATCTTATTTATCTCTGAATCCTAAAGTTTAACAGAGATAGGAATTTATTATAGAACAGGCTCAACGAATGTTTGCTGGATAAAGTTGATCTTAATCTAACCTAAGTAAGAATGCAACAGCTATCCTGAAAACAGCATGCTTTTATATGAAGAACTAATAAAAAAAAATGCAAAGAAAGACCTAAGAAGTAGGTGGAATACAACTTCTTTCCATATACAACCCATGACAAAATATATGGTAAACCTGACTGAGTGAAGAGAAACTTACGTAGACGTAAGGAGCATAAACTCACTTAGTAGAATGACTGAAAAGTGTTAGAAATTAGAGGATGAGATTACCTATCACCCCTGGGCACTCAGAGCACATGCACAGCTGTACCTGATCAGTTCTAGCTGAGCCAGTTCCAGATTGGCTTGAAAAATTGGCTTCTTTGTGAACAGTTCCCCAAGGATGCATCTAGAAAGAATAAAAATGAGAGGTCAGAAGAGAAATCCCTGGAGCCTATTTAAAGTGTCTCAATAAACTTTTATAGTATATCAGACTGTATCTGATATACTAAATAAGCCCAAAACTCAGGGTCTGAGTTTCATAAAAGAAAATATTTCTTGCAGTGAAAATAGTACAAAAGATTTAGATTTGCTGGTAGATCAAACTTTTGCCACCTATAAAGGACAGTCTATAAGCAGAAAAAAGGAGTCAAGAAGCCTTTTCTATCAATTCCACTGTAAATTTAGGAAATAACTAAACACTGAAAAACACACACTTCAATTTTACAAAGATGCTCAGCAGTTTCAGTAAAAAGAATATTAGCCTTTTTCATTCATCTGCTCTACAGAATGTGCACTATGTACATGTACAGCCCTCTTGGCACTGTATTTGTAAAGAAAAGTTTATTGTCATCAGTCAGGATCAGTTTCAATAGGACTTTCAAACACATTATGCTTAAACACTTTTACCATTTTGAAAAGGCCTTTCAAAACTATATTGACATATTTACACAGTCTCCAAGTATCTCTCCACAAATTACTTAATTACAAAAGGAAAACTGATAACTATTTAGTGTGGAAAAAAGACAACACCTTAACCAAGTAACCAAAATTAACATCATTAGTAAGAGGCAAACAGGGTTCATGTAAATACAAATGTAATACCCTAAAAAAAAAACACTTATGAAATAAAAAAGAATGAAATTCTGCCATTTGCAACAACATGGATGGACCTAGAGGGTATTATGCTTAGTGCAATAAGTCAGATAGAGAAAGACAAATACTGTATATTATCATTAATATGTAGAATCTAAAAAATAAAACGAATGAATATAACAAAACAAATAGACTCACAGATAGAGGGAAAAAACTAGTGGTTATGGGGAGAAGGACTTGGAGAAGGTCAAGATAGGGGTAGGGGATTAAGAGCTACAAACTACTATGTATAAAACAAATAAGCTACAAGGATACATTGTACAGTACAGGGAATATAGTCAATATTTTATAGTAACTTTAAATGAAACATAATGTACAAAAATTCTGAATCCCTATGTTGTACACCTGAAACTAATATTATAAATCAACTAAACTTAAAAAAGAACACTTATGGAATATTCCAGCCAAAATCAAAACCAAAAAAAGGCTAAGGAACTGTTCCAGATTAAAGAATGAAAACTAAATGTAGTATATGATAATGGACTGGATCCTCTATCAGGTGAAGTATTGTTTCCAGGACATTATGAGGGTACCGAAAAAAATCAGAGTATGGAATGTAGGTTAAAGTACTCTATTAAATATATTGTATCAATGTTAAATTCCCTGTATTTGATAATTATACTGTGATTATAAGAGAATATTTTTGTTTTTAGGAAACATACACTAAATATTAAGAGGGAAAGGAGCATGATACATAGAACTACTTTCAAATAGTTCTGGAAAAACATATATGGTATACATATATAAACGCACATTTTATTCTATGTATATATTGTACGTTGTATTATATGTAAGTACATATATATAATACATATACATACCACATAATATATACGTAAGTGAATATAAAAGGAAATGTGGCAAGATGTTAAAAATTAGTGAATCTGGGCTTCCCTGGTGGCGCAGTGGTTAAGAGTCCGCCTGCCAATGCAGGGGACACGGGTTTGTGCCCCGGTCCGGGAAGATCCCACATGCCACGGAGCGGCTAGGCCCGTGAGCCATGGCCGCTGAGCCTGCGCGTCCAGAGCCTGTGCTCCGCAACGGGAGAGGCCACAACAGTGAGAGGCCCGCGTACCACAAAAAAAAAAAGAAAAAAAAAATTAGTGAATCTAACACAAATGATCTCAAAATAATTAATGCTGAGTAAAAGATGCCATAGGGGCAGGGCTTCCCTGGTGGCGCAGTGGTTGAGAGTCTGCCTGTCGATGCAGGGGACACGGGTTCGTGCCCCAGTCCAGGAAGATCCCACATGCCACGGAGCGGCTAGGCCCGTGAGCCATGGCCGCTGAGCCTGCGTGTCTGGAGCCTGTGCTCCGCAACGGGAGAGGCCACAATAGTGAGAGGACCGCGTACTGCAAAAAAAAAAAAGATGCCATAGGGAAAAAAGAGCATATATAGTATGATTCTGTTTACATAAAATTCTAGAAATGGAAATCAATCTAAAGTGATAGAGAGCAGAACAGTGGTTGCCTGGGAATGGGATGGTATGGACAGTAAAGAGGGACTACAAAGGAGCACATGGAAAATTTTGGAGGGTGACCTTGGTGATGGTTTCACTGGTGTATATAAATAATATGTCAAAAAATTATACACTTTGAATATATGCAGTTTATTGTAAATCTCAATTGAAAGGTTAAAAAAAATCAGTGAATCTGGATAAAGGTTATACTAAAGTTCTTTGTACTATTCTAGCATCTTTTCTGTACATTTAAAATTATTTCAAAATAAATTTAAAACATGAAAAAAATTACATGAATACTCTATACTTTTTTGTGTGCCTGAAATATTTTTCAAAAAGTGGGGAAGAAAAAAGTGAACAATGAATCTCTACTAACCTGTGCTCTGAAATGAGATTAATTTACAAATATTCCCAAAACCAATGTTTTCAGTCAGCCCTCCGTATCCATAGGTTCCTATCCATAGATTCAACCAACCATGGATTGAAAATATTTAGAAAAAAAATTCCAGAAAGTTCCAAAAAGCAAAACTTAAATTTGCCACCCTGGCAACTATTTACACAGCAATTACATTGTATTTACAACTATTTATGCAGCATTTACATTGTATTAGGTATTACAAGTAATCACAGATGATTGAGAGTATACTGGAAGATATGTGGGAGGATGTGTGTAGGTTATATGCAAACACTACACCATTTAATATAACAGACTTGAGCATCCCCGCGTTTTGGATGCAGGGGGTCCCGGAACCAATCCTCCGGTGGATACAGAGGGACAACTGTATATAGTTTAACTTTGAAATTCTTTAGCTTGACAAAATTTGAGAAAGCAAACAAACCCAGCTTTTAAAGTTATTAGCACCTTTCTTTTAGTATTTGTTAACCTCAAATTCTTATTTCCAATATTCTCACAAACCTTATCCAAAGAAAGAAAAGTATAAGTAAAATTTAATTGTTTCTAATATTAACTGCCAAATCAAATTCCAAATACAGTGTTATCACAACATGTAAAATAAAACGCAAAAAGAACAAACCCAGATGAGTTTTCACACTCTAGGTATAATGTGTTGTACTAGTCTTTCTGGTTTCTCCCTGGATTTTCAAACTGAACTGCTCCATCAATTAATTCTGTCAAGAACATCCCACAAAAGTATCCTCTGAGAGACTACCATGGATCACCAAAGCAGTAAGTGCACATCAAAAGTTAAGCAAAATCTCAATTCAATGAGTCACTGAGCTTTAAAGAAAGTATAATTTTCTATAATTTTAATTTCCAATTGTGTTTTATTTCAGTTTCCAGTCCTTTGGTGGGGAAGACATCATTATGTAATCAACACTTTGCTACTGCACTAACGTAGCAGGTTGCACAGAAATAGTACCAACAGAGCTATGAACTTTCCCTGTGCATCTTAATGGGGCATTAACTTTAGAGCCTAGTTGTGACAATTTAAATGCTAATACTGTTAGAGCAAATAGTCCAGAACACAAACACGCCCAGCTTGAGTCAGTAAAATTTAACTAAAGCTTCATTTGAATTGGGTAGGCTACTACAGAAATTATGCTCTTTCTCCATCACCCTTTTGAATTTTGAAATAAAAGCCCTATACTGCTCCTTTTAAAGAATGACATTAACAGAGGAGAGAAAATGGAAAAAAGTGATACGCTCCACTGGGAAGTTGTGTGTCAGAATCCTAAAGTATGGAGGTCAAGGTCAGTGTGCATACATAAATCATACAGTGTAAGAAAACAATTAACTAGGGGACTTCCCTGGTGGCGCAGTGGTTAAGAATCCGCCTGCCAATGCAGCGGACACGGGTTCGAGTCCTGGTCCGGGAAGGTCCCACATGCCATGGAGTCACTAAGCCCATGCGCCACAACTACTAAGCCTGTGCTCTAGAGACTGCAATCCACAACTACTGAAGCCCACGTGCCTAGAGCCCGTGCTCCACAACAAGAGAAGCCACCGCAATGAGAAGCCTGCGCACAGCAACAAAGAGTAGCCCCTGCTTGCCTCAACTAAAGAAAGCCCACGTGTAGCAACGAAAAACTCAACGCAGCCAAAAACAAATAAATTAAATTTATGTATTAAAAAAAATGAAACAACTAACACAGCCCATTTAAATGTCTATGCCCCTACATACAAATTGTGGCCTCTAAGTATCATTTTGTACTAAAAGGAACTAAGACTCCTTAGAGAATGGCCAATTCCAGGTCTGTAGCAGGAAATGAACAGGATGAGCCTAGAACCAGAAAACAATGAAGGCTATCAAAGACTAATATGGTTGAGTCAAAAGGTCCCAAGAATTAACCTGCATAAACTCCCACTGACCAAAGACTGGACAGTTTGAAGAGGAATAAAGATGATAACTACAACGAATTAAAACATGTCAATTTTTTTAAAATCCATGAGTTCATAATGAAACTAAAAAACAAACCCCAAATAACTTCTCTTTGGTCATCTTTGGAGGATAATAGTAAGCCACCTCATTATTTTGAAAACTGGTAAATAAAATGAAATAATTCAACCTTTCATTAAACCTTTTCAACTTTTTTTTTTTTTTTTTTTGGCTGTGCCACGAAGTTTGTGGAATCTTAGTTCCCCTTCCAGGGATCAAACCAAGGCCCTCAGGAGTGAAAGCATGGGGTCCTAACCACTGCACCACCAGGGAATTCCCTAATTAAACCTTTTCTGTATCATTTGTACCCAAATAGATAAACTGTCTTTATTTCAAGAAAGAATAAAATGATTAGACTATCGTATCACAAAACAACCACAAATGGATTGATGGATGTGGATCATTAATAGCTAATAACATTTCAAAAAGAGACAATTGCATATTATATAAAGTGGTGTATGTGTAAATCTGCTCCCATAGGGATGAATATTTTATTAGACATTGTTTAGAACTGCTTGTATAAGAGGATAATAAAAAGTAGACTAATTTGTAATGCATTTTTAAATTGTTTTTAAGTTCTCTACAGATAATGTATCCAGTTATTGCCTGTACTATGGGCAGAGGCTCCCACTGCTTCCTACCCCCAACTCTGATGTACAAGTGACTATGTAATCTGTCAGAAGTACTCAAAACCACCTGTAAAATAGTTTCAGGGTCAGTGGGTGTTGGGAATCAAACCTGAATTCACCTACAATTTACAGGAAATAAAAAAAGTAGAGAACCATGCTAAAAGATCACCATGAGAATGCAACCAGCAAAGTCCAGATTATGGGAAATTCTGTAGGACAAATGACCCAGTTTCTTCTAAAAAACATTATAAGAGGGGGGGGAAAATCCTAAGACAGATGGAGGGGGAATCTATAATTAAAAGACTTGAGATAATCAATTACAATCTATGAGCCTTATTTGAATGTATCTGGATCCAAATTCAAAGCTTAAAAAAAAAAAGAAAATTGGGGAAATGTTAAAAAAAATGTGTCTGATATTAAGAAATATTCAACAGATTTCTTTGAAATCTGGCTAAAAGTTGATCCCCATCCTTTTGAACTTAAAGAAGAGTGGCAAAAAGCCAAAGTAGAGATAAAGCAGGATACAAATTCAACAGTATGTGAGTTACAAACAAAAGAAAAGGTGAAAAAAGCCTTACCCACAGCTCCAAACATCTATTGCTGGCGTATAACGCTCCTCTCCCAGCAGAAGTTCTGGAGGTCGGTACCACAGAGTAATGACTTTGTTTGTATAAGGGCGGCTGAAATGTAAATCATAACCATGACATAAATTTACAATGGTTACAACGGTTTCTGATGAAAAATACTTGTACAATTAAATGCAAATTAAAATAGCTGCCAACTGGAGACGGGATCATCAAAACAGCTCCATAGCAACCTAAGAGTTCAAAAGTAAACTGGACAGAAGGTGATGAAGAAATAACTTCCATTCCAATTTGGGTTGATTTATTTCAGTCTAAGGCAGATTCAAGAATTTAGATATAATTTACTGTCTAAAATCTAGGTGGTAACACACTTAGAAAATTAGGGAACTCAGAGAGTTATTGCAATTTGCAGAATACTAGCATATCCAAGAATGAAAAAGACTCTTTCCTATTTCCCACATGTAATTTTGTTGAATGACTCACCTCTCTTCAGAATTATAGAGCCGAGCAAGTCCAAAATCTGCTAGTTTGATTTGCCCACTGTAAAACAAAAATTAATTATTTTCATAAGTAACAACAGCAGCCTCCAAATTACACCTAAAAAGTCAAGTGCTAATTTAGGAGTTAAAGGAATTACAAAAATGAATTTTTAACCTCTGCTCTTTCAGTTCTACTCTTAATGGTCACTCTGCCAGATTAAGCCTCTTTTGAGGACTCCACTATACAAAGCCTTAGAGAGTTTTTTTTGGACTACTACTGTATTTTTGGATTTGACTCCTTAACTAAGTATTTCTTTTATTTCTTGGCAAACAACAGTGGCTAGAACCTGCTAGATTAAATACCTACTGTTGGGGTAAAAGGAATGGGCTGTTTTAGATTAAGAGAGATTTAAGAGGCCTAACAACTAGATCCAATTCATAATCCTTGACTGATTCTGGTTTGAATAAACTAGCTATACAAAAGGCTTTTTTTTTTTTTTCTGGCAATGCCACAGGGCATTCGGGATCTTAGTTCCCCAGCCAGGGATTGAACCTGGGCCCCAGCAGTAAAAGTGCCGAGTCCTAACCACTGGATCAAACGTAATGATATCTGTAATTTACTTTAAAACACGTCAGGCAGAAAAATAAAAAGGGAGCAAATATAGCAAAATGTTAATTGTATATGTATTATTAATTATATTAGTGTCTCAACTTTTTCTTATAATTTGACATTTTTCATAACAAAAAGTAAACTGCAACAGTTTTGTGGCTATAACAGATTTTTCAAACAGAGAACATACCTTTGATCTGAACAAACAATTTTTATGATGAACAAGGCCCCTTCTACCAACAAACTGCCATCACTTCCTATACCATAAAGATACACAATTATGACTTTAGAGGGGTTCTCAAACGTTAATACGAAATAAGAATCACCTGGAAAGCTTGTTAAATGTTTTCTGGGCCCATTCCCAGAGATGCTGATTCAGTAGGTCATGGTCCATGAATCCACATTTCCAACAAGCCCACAGGTGATGCCAATGGTGCTAATCCGAGAACCACACTTTGAGAACCACTCCCTTAAAGGGATCACATCCACGTTTCACTCTGCTAAATATTCTGTCTTTGACAGTGATGTCAAGCAATAGTTTAATAAAATGCAACACAAAATGTTGGGAAACTATTTAAAAACCATCATTAACTATTTTGGATTAATCATATTTATCTAAATTCTTGTGTAGTCTATTTATTCACATTTACAGTTTGCCTTACATCTTGCGGAATGAAAAGCCAATTCACCTTTTTTAAGGGACTGGGGATATCTCAGGTGCCTGATAGCTCAGATCAAGCAGAAAAGTGACATAGAAGAGAAAAAAAAAGGGCTCTTCTAGGAGGTACTCTTCAAAGTCTGAGCAATGGGACAAAATATTAAAACAAAAAAGCTACTAGCAACGAAATTTTACATTAAATCAACTCTTACCATTCCTCGTAAAGATTACAGGCACCTTACCCACCTGTCCCAGACATCATCACATTTTAAGTTCGATTTATAAGCAAATTCTGAGAGAAGCAAAAAGGAAAGAAATAGCTGACTTGAGCCCTATATTGAGACAAAAAGCGTTCCTCAAATTTCTTGGCATCCTAACTTTGATCCCAAGACTCAAAGTAAGTCCTACTATGGTAGGACTGAAAGTTAAAATGGCAATAGATATACAGTTATGGAAAATGAGGCTAGACCTAAACATCACCAGCACCTAGCGTATTTCCTAATCCATCCCCTCCCTCCCCCTCTCACTCTCAGTAAATAACCTTCTTCATTGGAAACAGAAGCCATCAGGTGGGACCTATTTAACATACTTTTACCTATAAACTTATTTACACCTCTAACCTTGCTTTCTCCTTTCCCTTCAATTACAGAAAAGTGCGTCAATCTCTCTTCTTATTCAAGGATAATCAGTATTACCACCTCTGGCCGTGACCCCCATCTCCTTAAGAAACTCATTTCTTTAAATTACTTTGGTTCTTTCTTGAATCTTCAACTTCCCCCTCTCTACTGATTTTCTTTTTGCTTAGCATTTAAATATGCTCAAACCTCTGCTTCTTTAATAAAAAATTAATAAAAACAAAAAACTGAAGTCACACCTACAATCACCTTCCCATTAATTGTGCTACCCACCCACTTACCCCACACTTTCACCACTGACCTTTTAATTTTCAGATTCTCTCTTTGGGCCTTAAAATCTACCTGCATCACCTGACATCTATGACCACTCATTTCTTAAACCTGCCTATTTTGCATTCATATTTCCTTATTTTCTTCCTATCTGTCTAATCAGCCCCTGGGGTTCCATCTTCTCACATCTTTTCTATGCTTGATAACTCCTAAATCTACAATGCTAGTTTGAAACTCCCATGTGACCATATGCCTATTTGAAATCACTACCCTGGATATATAACAGACATATCCAAAAGGGGTTTACTCTTCCCCCGACGCATCCTGCTGTTCCTTCTGTATTCCCTATATTGACCACTGTGCCACCCATCTAGATAGTTTCTCAGGTCAGAAATCTTTGAGTTAAAGTACTTTGATTCATTTGCCACCATTCACTCACTCATCAGTCTACTGATCTACCAAGTCCATCATGCCCATCCTCTTCTAGCAATGCCTTGGTTAGTTCAAGCACTGACCATTTCTTACATTGTTCTTAATAAGTCTCTCTGCCTCCAGTCCACATGCTATATGGTGACCATTTAGTGATGTTTCTAAAACAGAAGACTAATTATGTCTCTCCTATATCTAAAATAATTTGGTGTCATTTATACTTGTGTAATTAAGATAAAATAAACATCATGGAGCCCAACGCTGCTCTCCTCCCTCTCTCGTCAATGCTTTCTCTTCTTTGTCCACCTGAGGACTCCTCTCTAGGCCATCTCACCAAGAAGTCTCTGTGTAGACAGAACTAAATGGGCAAGAGCAGAGGCTGGCTGGATCAGACTACACCATGAGACTCTTGCATCCTGCTTAGCAACCTGAGAAGGAAATTCACTTTAGCCTAAAACCTTATCAGCTTCCTGAATATGGGAAGTCAGGGACAGAAAGGGGCCTGACCCACCAGAAAGGACACCAAGCAGGACTGCAGTTATTCCCTGGCCTGAAATATCCCCCAATAGAGGAGCAAAAGGAACAGAAAAAAGTATATTAATACTATAGTCCAGAAAGCTGCAAGATGATAGCCATCATCAAATTTTTGAAGCACTATTACTGTGGATACAGATTAACCAAGGCCAGCTTTAATGAGAATTGTGGTGGATCACAGGGACAGTGACAGAAAGGAATGATATATATATATATATATATATATATATATATTTTTTTTTTTTTTTTTTTTTTTTTTCCCCAAAGACTTTTTTGTTGCTGTTGTGGACCATTTTTAAAGTCTTTATTGAACTTGTTACCATATTGCTTCTGTTTTATGTTTTGGTTTTTTTTGGCCATGAGGCATGTGGGATCTTAGCTCCCTGACCAAGGATGGAACCCGCAACCCTCGCATTGGAAGGCAAAGTCTTAACCACTGGACCGCCAGGGAAGTCTCCAGAAAGGAATGATATTTTTAATATCGTGTTTTGTCTCAAAAAGGTATTTAAGGGCTTCCCTGGTGGCGCAGTGGTTGAGGGTCCACCTGCCGATGCACAGGACACGGGTTCATGCCCCGGTCTGCGAAGATCCCACATGCCGCGGAGCGGCTGGGCCCGTGAGCCATGGCCGCTGAGCCTGCGCGTCTGGAGCCTGTGCTCCGCAACGGGAGAGGCCACAACAGTGAGAGGCCCGCGTACCGCAAAAATTAAAAAATTTAAAAAAAAAAAAGGTATTTAACTACAAATAACAATTTTACAGTAATCTGTACAATTAATATAATAATGCATTAATTGTATAATTTAAAAACAAAAAATTAACCAGCACCCTTCAATGGCTGTTACCTGTAAATAAAATTTAAGCTCCTTAGCAAGATGTACAAGATCTTTAAATTGGCTCCTTGCAACTGTCCAGCCTCATCTCTTGCCATTATGTGCTTCCCTCTTCTTGCCCTAGCAATACTGGCTCCTTTACAGTTTTCCAAACATAACGTGTTATGTTATCTTCACATTTATGTGCTTCTGTACATGCACTCTTCTTTTGCCTAGAAATGTGAACCTCTGTTGTCAGTCTTTCTGATAAATTCCTGTTCATTCCTCAAGACTGCATCTTCCCAGATGCTCCCAAATTCAAGGGGGGGAAAAAAAAAGCTTAATAAATGTTTATTGAATTGAGCAACTTATTTGTTTAGCTTCCCTACTAAACTCTGAAATCTTCAGGGACCAACCATCCCATGTGGGACTTTTAGTGCTAAAACCAGGACAGTCTCGGGCAACACTGGAGAGTTGGTCACCCTACTTCACAAAGACAGGAAATATGTCATAACCATTCCATATTCCCATCTAGATAATGTTTGTTAAATAGAACTGATCCGAAATATTTAAAACAGAGGGTGCATCAGACAAAGATGGCTATAAACAGCCCACTACCTACAGAACCAAACACTGGCCTTATTTCAATGGTACCAGACTTGCTTTTTATTCCTCAGTATGTAGGGCTATCACCAAAGACTACTGTAACGCAACTGATATCACCAACGCAATTTAGGCAAACAGCCAGAGAGGAAGAAAGCAGATGATAAAAACTTCTGAAGAATTAACACTGTTCTTCACCAAATTCCTGTCTGTCTATACTATTAAAACTCAGGAGTGGGCTTCCCTGGTGGCGCAGTGGTTGAGAGTCCGCCTGCCAATGCGGGAGACACGGGTTCGTGCCCCGGTCTGGGAAGATCCCACATGCCGCGGAGCGGCTGGGCCCGTGAGCCATGGCCACTGAGCCTGCACGTCCGGAGCCTGTGCTCCGCAACGGGAGAGGCCACAACAGTGAGAGGCCCGCGTACCACACACACAAAAAAAAAAAACCCAGGAGTAAGTGCTGGGCAGCAAGGTCAGTCACCAACTACATCTGTGTTTACTCTGAAATTCGATAACTGAGAAAGTCTCAAGAGCAGTTAAAAGACCAGGTATGTCTCTCCCCACTAAACAAAGGAGAGTGTCATTAAGAACTCAATATGTGTTTGAATTTGCCTAAGACCACAAAAGTATTATTTACTAACTATGGCAAAAGCTCTTTGAATATTCCTATAGGATGTAAGTAATTCTCTAAAATGTCTGCATTTAAAAAAACCTTTACAATCCTACCTCTTTAGTCCTTACCAACACTGAGTCTGGAGACTCTGATCAGAGTACCCCTATCACAAGTTGTTCCTAAGGTACAGACATCAGATGTACGTAAATGCAAAAAAGTGCATTACTGGGTTTACCTATAACCCCAATTAACTAGCTGAAACTAAGGGTGTCAGAAGAGAGGGAGAAAATGCTTAACCTCATATGGTTACTGTGTTACCTGTTGTTCAGCAAAATGTTAGAACACTTAATATCCCGATGCAGGAAATTCTTTTTGTGACAGTAATCCAGTCCTTCCATTAGCTGTTTCATAAATGACTTGATATGATCCTCAGAAAAGTGCACCAAACCAGATTCCAACAGTCCCATTAAGTCATGGTCCATATACTCAAATACAAGGTAAAAGGCTCCTACATAGGACGAAGGAAAAAATTAAAAACAAGAGAAAAAGGATGCCGAAATGACAATGCGTCAAATTTTAACATAATTTTGGAGTTGACCATAACCTTTCTGGAAAAACCACTTAATTTTACACATAAAGAAACTAAAACTCAAGCAGTTGAATAACTTGCCCATTCTAACAATAAATAACAGAACTATTTTTTGAATTAATCTTCTGACTCATAGTCCAGTGCTCTTTGGACTACTTACTTCTCTAAAGGGACAACTGCCCCAATTAGATTGTATAACTAGTCTTTTATGATCTAAATCAGTTGGCAAATTACAGACCCCTTGGGCCAAATCCGGCCTGTCTATTGCTGTAAATAAAGTTTTATTTGTAATATACAACCATGTCCATTTGTTACACATCGTCTAAGGCTATTTTGTAGAAATCTTTACCCTAGTTAACAGCACTCACATAATAACGCCAGGGGTACATTTAGTACGAATTATTAATGAAAGTTATAGTATTTAAGAATTGAAAGAAAAATGAATCATCTAATTCAACTCCCTAAATTTAAAAGTAGATAAAAGGCTAAGAGAATTGTGAAAGATTTGAAATCCACATTATCTTTCCACTTTCAACAGGTGCATGATAGAAGCAAATACTGTAACATAAGAAATACTAGACCTAGTTAGACAATGATCCATCCAGTCTAAAATTCTTCTCTCAGTAGCATAAAGGCAAGGATTCTTCATCTAGGGGATAGGCTTCAAGGACTCTTTGAACTCTCTAAATAGCATACAACATTTTAAACACATGTGTATGCAACATTTTAAATGTATTTTTTTGAAGAGTGAATCCATAAGATATTTTAAAAGGTTCATGACTCCCAAAAAGTTAAGAACCACTGCATTAAAGGAATATCTTAGCTTTAGCTAAGCCCTTGTATGAATTAAGAAAACACTAAAACTGCAAAAGAGAGTGGATAAAGGAACAAACGGACAACTCAAAAAAAGAGAAAATAAGTAAAATTGATAGACATGGAAAAAAACTCAGAATATAAAGAATGCAATCCAAAATAATGATATCATTCATACTTCACCTATGAGGTAAGATGACAATTTCTTAAAAAGATAAACTCAATGTTAGGGAGGATAAAGTGGGATGGGACTCACTGGTGGGACATAAATTATTACTATCTTTCTTAAAAGCAATCTAACATTAAATATGAAAATTCCTTTGACCAAATAATTCTACTTCTAGGAAACTATATTAAGAAATAAATCAAAATACAAATATTTATGCACAAAGATGCTCAATGCAGTGCTATTATATTTTTTTAAACTGACAACTAATTGTTCAACAAGGACTGGTGAAATAAATTTGGATTCATCTATCTTTATGCACAGTCATTAAAACATGTTAATGATACAAGAAATTGCTTATGACAAGTTATAAAACACTAAATACACTTTGATCTTGGTTATGTTAAAATAAATACAATATATATAAAATATAAAGTACTAGAAAAAAAAATGCCAACATGCTAATACTACAGTGATCTTCTATGGATGCTCATATACTGGGAGTGGGAGAGAAATGATTGCCATTTTCCTTTTCTTACTCGCCTATGTTTTCAATTTTTCCACAAGGGGCATGCATCACATCCATTCATTCATTTAATATTTTATGATTAAAAAAATTTTTTTTAAGTTTTTGGCTGTGCCACACAGCATGTGGGATCTTAGTTCCCTGACCAGGGATCAAACCCATGAACCCTGCAGTGGAAGCACAGAGTCTTAACCACTGGACTACCAGGGAAGTCCCCTATTATTTTACGATTTTTTAAAAAAGAATTTAAACAGTACATGGTAAATTATTTAAACAGTACAGAAGGGCATGGATGAAAAGCAAGCACCTCTCCAGAAGCAACCAATTAACACTTTCTTACGCATCCTCACAGAAACTAGCTATACACTGTATTTTTTTTTTTTTTTTTGGCGGTACGCGGGCCTCTCACTGTTGAGGCCTCTCCCGTTGCGGAGCATAGGCTCCAGACGCGCAGGCTCAGCGGCCATGGCTCATGGGCCTAGCCACTCCGTGGCATGTGGGATCTTCCCGGACCGGGGCACGAACCCATGTCCCCTGCATCAGCAGGCAGACTCTCAACCACTGTGCCACCAGGGAAGCCCCTACACTGTATTATTTTTATAATCAGAAAAGGTTAAAAAAACACACCCAGAAATATACCTAGTATACTTAATTCTATTCCAATCTAACTTTCATAAATTTATCTAAGCAGGATTTCCTCTTTTCTTTAAAACTACTTCTACTAAACTCAAGAGGTATTACCCCCCTAGAGCTAATATATTTGAGGCTCTGTAAAGAAGTCCAACTTAACTTTATCCATTACCCTCCTAATTTTATGTATTTCAATCATATTCTCTGTTAACATCTCAGGCTATATTCACAGATGCCACCTCTTCACAGCTGCCCCTCTCTAAACCTTCAGATTTACTTTAATAAAAGTAGGCTGGATGTCATATATAGACTACTTCAAACATAAGTATGAAAACAACAAACGAATGTATCCCCCATAGACAAAAGTTACAAATCCAGGAAAACAAACCACTATGTGACCTGAAAACTGTTTTAGAAATACCTGCTTTGGATTCGAAACTGTATAAGTACAAAACTACATTAAAAAAAAGGATCTGGACTTCCCTGGTGGCGCAGTGGTTGAGAGTCCGCCTGCTGATGCAGGGGACACGGGTTCGTGCCCCGGTCCGGGAAGATCCCACATTCTGCGGAGCGGCTGGGCCCGTGAGCCATGGCCACTGAGCCTGAGCGTCCGGAGCCTATGCTCCGCAATGGGAGAGGCCACAACAATGAGAGGCCCATGAACCGCAAAAAAAAGGATGCATATAAATGAAGGATGTAAAAATGAGAGTAACTGTCAAATCTGGGTTTTAATTTCCATTATTATTATTACAATTTGTAAAAAACAAAAACAAAAAAAACCAACTTCAAAACATTGGTTGGAGGAGAATCTTATATTGTTTGTGTGCTGGCCTTATTAGGTGTTAACAGCAGACTCTAATTTTAATGATTAACAATGATTTCTAAAAGTATGAGTACAATAATGACGAATGGACATTTTATAAAATAAGCACTGTTCAGCACAAGAACAATCTGTTAACATCTTAATTCTGATGTGGATTAAAGAAAGAAGCTGGACTTTAGTACAACTTGTTAAAAAATGCAAACAGGCAAGCTAAGAAAGGGAAATAAAATGTACCAATCTCCCATGAAGAAACATGATTCTTTGCTAGTACCTTTGTCCTTCTTGAAATCCAGCGCGTCTTGTTTATCTGTGACAATTTCCTTCATGTTAACAACACTTCGGTGGATTAGCTGACGAAGGATTTTGATCTCACGAATGGCTGTGATTGGGAAGCCCTCTTTCTCATTGTCCAGTCTCACCTTCTTCAGGGCCACTAGCTCTCCTGTTACAACAAATTCAAACTGTTATATTACAATTAGCATTTTTTGGCCACCATCATGAATCAACCAATATATGCTCTTGCTCTGAAACAGACTTAATGCCTACTTTTTTTTTTTTTTTTTTTGGCGGTACGCAGGCCTCTCATTGTTGTGGCCTATCCCGTTGCAGAGCACAGGCTCCAGACGCATAGGCTCAGCGGCCACGGCTCACGGGCCTAGCCACGCCGCGGCACGTGGGATCTTCCCAGACCGGGGCACAAACCCATGTCCCCTGTTATCGGCAGGCGGACTCTCAACCACTGCGCCACCAGGGAAGCCCCTTAATGCCTACTTTAATGCTACATAGCAGATACTTTTATACTGTTAAAAAAAAAAAAAATCCCCATTTTCCCTTTCTTATCTTTGTCTTTTTAAACATTTAAAAAAAAATTTTTTTTTTCTTTGCGGTACACGGGCCTCTCACTGTTGTGGCCTCTCCCATTGCGGAGCACAGGCTCCGGATGCACAGGCTCAGTGGCCATGGCTCACAGGCCTAGCTGCTATGCAGCATGTGGGATCTTCCCGGACCGGGGCACGAACCCGTGTCCCCTGCATCGACAGGCGGACTCTCAACCACTGTGCCACCAGGGAAGCCCTTAAAATTTTAATTCAATATTCTGTTAAGCCTAAAAATTTTGTATTATTAAAATATATCAATAATCCAGCTACTTCATTTTATCTTCAAGGACTAGCCCCTTACCAAAGAGCAACTGACAAATTTTATTTTCACCTTCTCTTAAATTCCCAGCAAGCTTATTATAAAACATTTACAATGGACAGAAGGAGGAAGGTTTTTAGACAGTAATAATTATACTATTCTTTTGGAAAATTTTAATCTACTTCATAACTTTTGGAGACCAAATAAGAACTCAAAGTTTACTTTTGCTAAATCCACCTAAGACATCAGTACTGCTAAATTTTTAACCTTCTGACATCTAAAATTTTGTGGCAATATTTACCTGTGTCTTTGTCCTTGGCTTTATATACTTGGCCATAGGTTCCCTCTCCAATAATCCCAATAATGTCAAACTTGTCCACACAGCGTTTCCCCCAGTCACTTTCTGTTTGTCTTCTTTCTCCATAACGAGGACAACAAATTCTAAAAAAGGGAAAACAAAAATAAAACAAACAAAAAAGTTATTTTAAAAAATTATGTGCATTCCTTTTTTTCTTTTTCTTTTTTATTTATTTATTTGGCTGCATCACATGGCTTGAGGGATCCCGATCAGGGATCAAAACCGTGCCCCCTGCAGTAGAAGCATGGA
Source organism: Delphinapterus leucas (assembly GCF_059928025.1). NCBI lineage: Eukaryota > Metazoa > Chordata > Mammalia > Artiodactyla > Monodontidae > Delphinapterus > Delphinapterus leucas. Next base: position 49,377,139 of record NC_143147.1, on the reverse strand, counting down.
GTCCTAACCACGCCAAGGAATTACCTGAGCGTATTCAAAGAACAAAACAGAATTCTTTTATGATGATTTCTCTGGCTCCTGAGTCTTTTATCAGTTTCTTTATTAAAAAAGCAGGAATCAAATGATATGAAATAAATAGTTTAAACAGTCTCTCACAGTGGCTAATCTCTCACAGATTTTTTTTTTTTTTTGCTTCAGGAAGACATAAGATCAAATAACAATAGATTTGCTACTTTATTAAGTACTGGCTTCCTCAGCCACAGAATGGGAAAATAATCCCTACATCATAGGGTTACTATGTAAGTAAAATATAAAACTTTGGCAATAATATGTGCTCAATAAATGGCAACCAAGAGAAGAATGCTAACAATCTGAAGATCAAACTCAGATTCTACTACATTTATGGCATGGCAATTTATGTAGTTCGGGGGAAAAAAATCCCCCATCTATTAATTCTTCATTAATGTGTACATGGTTGACACCCTCTGAATTAAAGGATTTTTTTCTTCTTCAATACGCTAAGTATTATGAATTCAAAAGATACACTGGGATCAATGTTCATGGTATACTTGGACTTGGGAAATTATTGTTTTTCTAAAAAACACAACATGGTATCTATGAGTGTAGATGAAAGGATTTTATCCATTAAAATAAAATAAGATCTACATTAGGCCCAATCCTCTATAAGCCTACTGGTGTAGGTTGTGGTCCAAAGGTAAGGAAGAAAGCTGTAATTAAGGAAGGGTCCCTCCAAAAACTCACTTTGGTCTCTTTTTGTATGGTTGCTGAGGTGGTGTGATTGCCTTTGGTTCTGGAGAGTCTGGGGGAGATGGATCCCCACCAGGGAGCTCTGGAGGGAGAGGGAGGTCTGTGAGTAGGTGACGTGGCCTTTGTTCCTTCTCCTTCTTTACAGGTTTTGATGGTAGAGTTTCTTTCGGACTAAACAACAGAGAGGAAAAAATGAAAAAGATCACAATTACTTAAAGGACGTGCAAATAAAACTTTTCAAAGATTATAAGGTCTGGCTGTTAAAAGATTACAAAGATTTTACTTTTAAGGGAAAAACCCCCAGTAATATAACAATGAAATGAAGTTCATCACAGTTAAAGAGACTTGGATTTTGCAAAAAGAAATCTATAGTATATTAAAAAAACTAATAAGAAATTTGGCATATTATTTGTAGCAACTTTAATAAACTTCTTTAATGTCCTTCCTAAGATTCTATGTGGATTTTTATTGAGATGAAATAAAACGCAGGAAGTTATAATCTTAAATTTGCAAAGCACCACTGCAACTCATGAAGTCACCAAACCTGCTCCATATTTTAACCAGCAAAGATTTAAATGACTGAAAGCCCAGCAATGTAATACTGGGTTGGCCAAAAAGTTTGTTCGAGTTTTTCCATGTTACAGAAAAACCTGAACGAACTTTTTGGCCAAGCCAATACTATTATGTTACTGAAGATGTGGCGAGAAACTTGGAAAAAGCAAATAGTATTTTACAGTGTTTTGTAAGAAATACAGCTAAGCTGGAAATCAAAATAAGTGAAAAATATACTTATTTATTCTACTGGCTGGGAAGCAAAAGGCAACCATATCCGACCATCCAAAATGGATAAATAACTTTCAAACTAAAAATCTAAGGAGAAAGAGTCCAAGAGACTATTTCAGAATCATTAAAACACTGATAGCAGAAGGTCTCTCATGATAATCAACAAATTTTAATAGTCAGTGGGGAAAACAGAAGGGATGGCTTTCCTGGAATAGACTAGAAAATTCAGTTTTCAGATCCAATTTTTAACCACCTCTATTTATGAGTAAAGGAAGGATTTTGTGCCATGCATGTCCTCAGAAAAGATAGTGCAGCATACTAATTCATGCCTACAAATAAAACCATGCTAGATAGTCTTTTGTATTCCATCACAGTTATCAGAAGATTAAAAAGAATCTGAGAATCCTAACCACAGTACAAACCTCCTCTACGTTTTCAACAAGTGGTTATTTAAAAAAAAATTCTTTCATGAATACTTCCACAGAACCATAAAGAACAGATCTACCCCTTGCAATGTATTTTTTTTTTTTTTTTTTTTGGCTGCGTTCTCTTTGTTGCTGGGCATGGGCTTTTCTCTAGTTGCGGAGAGCGGGGTCTACTGTTCGTTGCGGTGCACGGGCTTCTCATTGGGTGGCTACTCTCATTGCAGAGCACGGGCTCTAGGCGCGTGGGCTTCAGTAGTTGTGGCACTCGGGCTCAGCAGTTGTGGCTCATGGGCTCTAGAGCACAGGCTCAGTAGTTGTGGCGCACGGGCTCAGTTGCTCTGCGGCACGTGGGATCTTCCTGGGAAAGGGCTCGAACCCGTGTCCACTGCATTGGCAGGTGGATTCTTAACCACTGCGCCAGCAAGGAAGCCCCACAATGTATCTTTTTAAAGCATACTGCTGCCCTCTGTGTGTGAAACACAATCTCAAAAGCTACTACTTCCTACCAATTTTCATCATTTTAATCTCTTATAAATCAGACAGAACAATAGAATCTAGTTTGTACCATATCAACCAGAACTGGGGTAGTCAATGGAGAGCAAAACAATCACCTGAAACTTTCTGTTAAATTACTGATAGAGATGAACACACAACATTATTATAATTTGCACTAAGATTTTTCTACCCTGGGAACAAAGCCTGTTACCAGAAAACTCTTGAGTCAGGATGCCATATAGATTTTTTAAATTTCCCCAATTTTTAAGACATTTGGGAAAGAAAATTCCTAATTTTTCAACTAATGTCAAAATATTTTTTATAAATTTCAATTCCTCATGACTCAGAAATAGATTCCATCTTGGTTCTGTGTCACTAGAATCAAATTATCTGAATCCTTTCACCATCATTTATGTTCAGTCTGTATTTTATATTTACACTTGTTTTAACCAAAATTTACTTTATGGGTTCAAATATTGTTTGCTACTGTGAAAATGTACATCGCTTCTGAAAAATTATATTTTTAGTATGTTTATGTCAAGAAAGAATGAGTGTTTGATGGGATACGTACTACCAGTTCAGGGCACAAGTTAATAGAGGTCAAATTCTGTTTCAATAAATTCCAAATGTACCAAAAACCTTGGAATAATGATGACCCATAAAATTGCAGTGCTTAACAACATTATGCTCTTTAGCCTTTAGTGTAGGGCACTCACTAAAATAAAGCTCTATATAGTTCTGAGGGCATGGAGTAGATGCAGAGAGCCTAACATATTGGAGCAGATACTGAACATCTAAGTCATTACTTGAAGATTCAGTACCAGGAAGTGCTGATCTACCCTACCAATAGCAGTATTTCCTGGTTCTCCATTTATACCTGCAGATGGGTTCACATGTAGTGACAAGGTTGCATAATGCTTGTGTATAATTAAAAAAAAAAAAAAAAGTTGCCAAGCTCCAAGATGCTGAAATTTTAGAATCCGGATAGTCTCTTGGAATTTACGATGCTGGATTTAATCTGTAGGTACAATGTAACACCTCTAATAAGTCTTTATTGTTAATAAAGAAAAAAATATGAATTTACATATGAACTATGTGAAAAGAAATTAATTTTTTTTTTGGGGGGGTGGCCGTACCACGTGGCTTCAGGGCTCTTAGTTCCCCGACCAGGGATAGAACCCGAGCCCCCTGCAGTGGAAGCACAGAGTCCTAACCACTGGACCATCAGGGAATTCCCCAAAATTAATTCTTATTAATTTTCAAAATGTAAAATAAACTACTTTAAAAAGTTCATTTATCTCCTTCCCCTTAAAGCAGGTTGTTTAAAAAGTGATTTATTTTTACAAACTTCTATTAAAAATTTGAGTGATTAAAAACATTGTATTAGCATTCTAGTAAAAAACAAGCATTCTATTACAAAAATCCTAAAATCTAATCTGAATGTTTACCCAGTTCTATTCTACACGAGCTCAGTACTTTAAAAATACAGCCTTTGAGAATAATGTAGACTCTATTCAAGTCTGATAAAACTCCAAATGAACCAGGCTATCAAAAAAATAAAGAAAACAATATTAAAAAAACCCTATGTGGTTAACTGAAAATTTTTTAAAAAGCAGCAGATCCCCATGAATAGCTATGTTCATGAAGAATGTACCATATCACGGTGGATGTTTGGCAGCCTTTGCTTCTTGAAACCAAGAATTGTAGACCATGAATCATAAAGGTTTTTGCAGTACCATTAATTAAATTCACTCCTGCATTTGATACCTGGGTTAATACACTCCTGCCCAATATATATGTTTGAAAGAAAAATTTCAATCTTTTCCCAAAAGGACAAATCCTCTAATACAAGCTTTATGTCATCCAGGTGGCAAATAATTTAACTACATGCCCGATGTCATTTCACACAAGCCCTGACTCTGGCTCCTTCAGCAGTTTTACTTATTCAAATAATCAATATTTAATGACTGCATTCTGTGTTCTATGTTTAAAGCACTGTAGGCAATAAAAAGATGTGTAAGTCACATTCTCAACATTTAAGCTCCTGAAGCCTCACATGAGAGAAAGTAGGAGGAATATGAGTCCCATGTGCAACTTTCAGATTCCTTCCTAAAAAGTTTTCTTACATAAAATTATTTTTCGGGACATCACTGGTGGTCCAGTGGTTAGGACTCCATGCTTCCAATGCAAGGTGGGCATGTTCAATCCCTGCTCAGGGAACTAGGGTCTTGCATGCTGCGCGGTGTGGCCAAAAAAATTTTTTTAAATAAATAAATATTTTTCATGTGAAAGATAGGTGCAGCTGGTACATGGATAGGGTGGCACCAAATAAGTAAATAAAAACAAGAACAGAAAAACTATCTTGAATTTATAGTTTTATAGTGAAAAAATAAAACTGATAGTGGAAGAAATCTTCACTTCCATTTTTCTACCTTTAGTAAGGACTATAAAATAAAATAGTTACACTTTTGGAATCAGAATAAATATATAACAACAATAAGTTTTCTCACTTCATTCTCTCTCTTACACATTTTTAAAGATAGCTACACATACTCAAATAAGCACTGAATGGTCTTACTTTACCCCTCATCTGCAATCTGAAAGATAAAAATTCCTATGTGCCTTCTATCAAAATTGTTCCACCTCTGGAAACCTGTACTCCATGCTGACGCATGGTAGGTAGGTTCAACAGCTATTTGGTTAGCCAAGGAAACATTTCAAAAGGAAGATCCTCAGCCACACTGATATTGTCCTAGCCACTATGTAAACTAAGATTTAAACAAGGTTCCTGCGGATAGACAGTGGCCTAGGTTCCCTTTGGATGATACTCAATTGACTATTTTCCAACAAAAACTGTAAAAATATATCGCTTGTATCTATGAAAATTATATTGTGTACCTCAAACAAATTTTTCTACATAAATTTCAGGTTCTGTTCTCCTTTGCAGTTCTCAGGATGTGGCAGAATTCATAAATACCTATTAATATTAGAAAGAGCATGTGAAATTTTTCTTTAAAATCAGATTTACAGCTATGTATAGTAATGGAGCCATTCTTTTAAATAATCTCTTTCCCTCTCATTCATTGCACTTGCACCTTCTAAAAAAAGTTCAGAGTGTAATCTGAAAAAATATAGATCTAAAGGGCTGAAATGTATCACTGTTCAAACTACTGATGTCACCTGGAAAGTAAGGGAAGCTTGGGAATTGGTCTGGGATGCAAGACCGATAATACTTATTTTTGTGCTTACAGTGGAAGTTTGTTGCAATAAGTGAAACTCACATCCTCCAGAACAAGAGGGCAGAATCTCCATAGGAAAAAGAATAATACAAAGATTGCCATGGCATATGTCACTGCTAAATCATGTTTGTTTGGTGGTACTTGCCTGGCTAGGCCTGTCAAGAAATTAAACAAATATATTTCCTAATGTCTTCCATGAAATCAGATTCATGCTTCAAATTATTTCAGTTTTCAACACTCAGAGGACTCATTAAAATTAGAGCTCTTCCCATCACCCCACTGTGAATTTATATTCTAATTAGCAAAGATTCTACATATTGTTCTTTTCTTCTTACAGGATAATTAATTTTTTTAAAGCATCAGGAGAAAAAAAAAGCAGCTATAAAAGACATTTTTGGGACCACTGAGGATATTATTATTATTGATATGCTACTGATATTATTTAATAAATGAATGATAAGTTTTTTAGGGTGATAAAGGTATTGTGATTATATAGGAAAATGTTCTTGTTAGGAGAGACATGCTAAAGTATTCAGAAGTGTCATGATATCTACAGTTAAAACAAATATGGCAGAAAATTAACAACTGGTGAATCAAGGCGAAGAGTATACAGGTGTTAATTATATTCTTTTAACTTTTCTGCAGCTATTTAATATTAAAATTTTCAACATAAAAAGTTAAGGAGAAAAACACACGATTTTTAAAAATTTGAATCAAAATTATCAATAAATACACTTATGAGAAAAAGGGTTACGTAGACCTCAAACTGTAATTCTCTTTTCCTAATAAATGTCATATATAAGGACTTTTCCACTGAAAACCAAACATCAAAGGCATTTCCTATTCATGAAAGCATTCTAAACAGCCATTCATTAGATCAATTTTGACAAAGCTTGAGAAAAAATACATTACACTTAGAACAAGAGGGTTAAAATTTCCCAGTTAACCACAGGACTTACCTATCCATGTCATCATCTCCCAGTAATAAGGGTGGGAGGGGCAGAGGAGGCAACGTTGAAGTTTTTAGGTGTGGAATAGCAGCTGTTACAGACACTTGAGTCTTCACAGAAACCTGTACAGGGGGCTGAGAATTTGCCTGAGAGGACAGAGTTGATGTCCTTGGGTGAATAGAAGGGGGCAAAGTTGAAGTACTAGAAGAAAGAACCTGACTAAATGCTGGTTGGGGAGGAGGCAGAGGTGGTTGCTGTGGAAGAGCTGGTAGTGGAGGCAAAGGTGGCAAGGGGGGTGTCTGAGGTGGAGGGGTAGTAGTTGGTAAAGGAGGTGGAGAAGTAACTGTGGGAAGAGGTGGAAGGGTCTCCTTTTCAGATGTCTCTGTCTCTTTTGGAGTAGCAATCTCCTCTTTCAGTGCTACAGGTTTAGAGTCTCTTGTTCCCTGTCCTTTTGAATCTTTAAGAACAGGATGCTTCTCAGAGTTTTCATCCAACTTTATTTTCCCTGTATCTAAAGAATTTTTGACCTCTGTATTTAGATGTGTTACGTTCACCAGTTCGGTATCTGGGGCAGATTTTTCCAATTTTACACCTCTGGGTAACTTTTTAGACTCCAAGCCTGAATCCTTAGCCTCTACCAAACTGTTCTCTTTTCTAGGCAAAAATATAGGTGAACCCTTGGATTCCTTTCCATCCATTTTTGCTGCAGCAGCTGCTGCTCTTTCCTTCTTTTTCCTACTGAGTTCAGCTCCCAAGCTGGAGTTCAGTGGAAGCCTGACAGGTGAGATACTGGAATGTCGACTGCGTGACCCGGATCTCTTCTTTTTACTATGAGAAGATGAGTGTCTTGAATATGCGGGACTTCTACTTCTAGACTTCATGGATTTTCTACTGGAAAAAGAAAAAAGCAGTTTAAAATGGATAGACTACAGCAATGTGGAATAGATCAGTTAAACAAACTATGAAGAACTGTAACTTAAAAAACCCACTGAGTATTTAGCAATCTTAAAAATAGATTAGGTACCATCAAATAATAATAATAACGTATCAATATTGGTTCATTAATTGTAACAAATGTAAGATGTTAACAATAGGGGAAACTGAGTTTGAGGACATAAAATAATTCTTTGTACTATCTTTACAATTTTTCTGTAAATTTAAAACTGTTCTTTACTTTAAAAAATAGATTAGAAGGAAATAAATCCTCCATGGCAACATATTTCAATCATATAATCTAAAAATTACCCACTACTTATTCAACTGAAGGAAGATGGATGGATACTTTTTTCCCATGTTAGAAAATACCCATATTCACAATGATTACTTTTAGTATTTTGGTTTAAATATCTGATAAACTGAAAACATGATTTTAAAAAGTCATACTTAATGCTAAACGTGGGTTATATCAATTAGGAAGTTAAAAGTAACTAGCACACTTCACCAAAACCTAAATTTTTTAAACTAGACAGCTATTTTATTGAGAAATCCCAGGAAAAGATTCTGTTCCTTGTATCCTCACTTTATAATTAAGTTGCACCTATACTAAACAAACCCCCAATTACAAGAGTTAGGATTTACAAAAACTAGATAAACCAGAGAAACTGTCTTACCAAAATAATTTATTAGAAGTTATTAAAACTATGATGGCTTCTAGTACTTTCAAATATAAAATGATTTCCAATAAACTTTTTAGGAATTCATAAAGCAAGGTATTATTGCATGTTCAACTTATCTTCTCCATTATTAAGGAAGGACTGGAAAGTAAAATCTGGGAATCTATAAGGCAGATTATTCTAAATTAAAACCCAAACCCTCATTAATTCTTTTTTGCTTTTTCATAAAGTCTAATGTGCTCAGGCCTCAGTGTGAGGAGGAAAAAAAATTAGCACAAAAAATGTGACTGGACAAAAGATAATTTGCCCAGTAGTGTAAAACAAATTGTTCCCATTCCAGATCTTCAATATCTCCCTTTATCGTTGATCATTGGTAAGGCTGATGTGATTCAAAATGTTTCAAAACAAATAGCATATACATGGTAGGTGAAACAACTCACATGATGTTAGTCATGATTTTCTTATACCTATAATGCTTTTTGGAAACTTTCTTCCAAGTTTATTAAAATGTAAAGTTATCACTGGAATCAAAGTGCTCAAAACAACAATAACAACAATGTATATATGAACATGAGGATATAAAATACTGAAAGTAGTTAAGTGAATTTACCAAATATCCACTTACCCTTCAGAAAACTAATACTTCTCTTATAAATAAGTGGCTAAAACAAGAGGTTTTCTCTGATTGAATTATAGGCTGGTCTAAAACTAACATTATCTCAGGAAAACACTAAGTAATGTCAGAGACCGTGCTCTACAAACCACTGTTTCTTTCATCTTTCAGCATGACTAAATCTTCCTAAGGAACTCTGCTACAAACCTTAAACTTCTGAACAGAAGCCTACTGTTAATAGGATGTTTGGATGGCCATAAGTTATATAAACGTTACATTTGAGGTCCAGGTCCACTCTTCAAGGAAAAAAGGGGGTATAGGGAACAACAAATAGGTAAATGCAGGCAACAAAAAAAATTGTCTTCAAAAACAAATGTATTTTTTCCCTAAATTAAGTTAGGTCCCACCATTTGAAATGAAATTTCTACTATTAATCACTAATAATTTGGTGGATGCAAAGACCTTGCGTTTCTGCCAAAGCATTTTCAGTCTTTAAAAATGAAATCTTTTGTTTAATCTTGACTGTCTCTCTCAAGGAAAAAAAAAAAGAGAATACCATAAAAGGCATCTGTATGTTCCTCCAGCCTGACTCTAAGAAACTGAATGAGGAAGAATACGTACATAACGCACACACACAAACACATAATGCTCTTTTCAAGCCAACTAAAAATGTGCATGTGACTCCAGGATTATTATGTAGTGTTTATATTTGTGTCCTATAATACTGTGTCTCCAATTCTTTCTTGATTTATTTTTACCATCACTGCACTAGTTCCAACTAAGTGAGTAGAGGAAGAGAGAACTTGAGATTTGAATCCAAAAGGAATCATTGCAAAGTAGCAGTTTTTACTGAAACTTGTTTTAGTGTTTTAGCCTCAATGTAATTCTGTATTCCCAAACCCCATAACAATCAAAAATTCTCAGAACAGGCTTAATGAAACTACTCCCTCAAGAAAACAAATATTCTGAGAATATTTCTTAGGCATCCTTAAAAAACTAAGCAATTTTACAAATGGTACACTTAAGACATCCATTTCACTGTATATAAATTTACCCCTCATCCCTCCAAAAAAAAAAAAGTGAACTCTAGCTAATGGTGTACATGCTAAAGTGTTTATAGTGAAGTATACGGAATGGAACTTCACTATAAACTTCAAGTAAGTATGCAACTTACTTTGAGATGAATCAAAACAAATGAAGGTGGAGAGAGATGGATAGAGATGATAAAATGTATAGCAAATATTAATTGCAGAATCTAGGTGGTACATACTTGAGTCCTCACTACAATTCTTTCAACTTTTCTGTGCTTGAAAAATTGTAATAAAATGGAGGGGAAAAGCCTAAGGAACTTCAGACTCTGACAGCTAGGAACTCCTGTAGCTTGATGAATTCAAACTAGTTTATGAATAATTATAACTTTAAGTCAGCAAAAATTACTCACACTGACATATAAAAGACATGCATGGATTTTTTCAAATTCGCATACTTTCTCTACTAGTGTTCAACAACATTTCCCTCATTCACTGATAGAATTTACTGACTGGCTCCAAGTACCAGGCACTGTACCTGGCTATGCACTCATATTTACTAATTAATCCTCACAACAACTCTAGAAGTAGGTAGTTATTATTCTCATTTCACACACAGAGAAATTAAATTATACGCCAAAGGTCACAAAAGCAAGATTAGGATTCCACTCAGGCATAACTCCAAAGCCCAAGTTCTGCTTTTGAGGAAAATGTTAAGTCTACAAAGAGGGAGGTACATCTCACCACCTAGGAACAAGAACAGTTTTCTGTAGACAATTCACTTCAACAATTAAATTTCAAACTAACATGACTTTCTCACCAAAAATATCACAGTGAAGGTACTATTACCAATTTTTAAGAGAAAGATTTTGAAATTCACCTGTGGTCACAAATATGTCAATGGTGATGCTGTAAATAAAATCAAATTATCCTTGGAAACAATTTCTGCTAGGTTATATCATAAAAGGGAAAAAGAACTAATTGGCTGAATTTCCACTAGAAACATCACATAAAAGACAGGAGTCTCGGGCTTCCCTGGTGGCGCAGTGGTTGAGAGTCCGCCTGCCGATGCAGGGGACACGGGTTCGTGCCCCGGTCTGGGAAGATCCCACATGCTGCGGAGCGGCTGGGCCCGTGAGCCATGGCCGCTGAGCCTGCGCGTCCGGAGCCTGTGCTCCGCAGCGGGAGAGGCCACAACAGTGAGAGGCCCGCGTACCGTAAAAAAGACAGGAGTCTCTTGTAAGTTATCAAAAAATTGTCAATTAGGAAATAAACTTACAAGTTTGGAGACTCAGTGGACAGCACAAATGGTAGATGACTTAGGCAAATAGCCCCGAGATAATACAGATGAAAATTTTTAATTTCTTACATCTCCAATCAGGTCCAATGAAGCCTAAGGCACTAATACCAAAGTGATTTTTAAAAAGTTAAGACAAAGCAACTGAAATAGCTGGATAAACTCTGGGCACCAGTATCAATCCTAGGCAGTCGGTAAGCAGAAGCCTATGATTTTTCTCACATGGGAGCTTACAACTGAAGATCCCACCACTGGAAGTACCTACCTTTAGCAGCTGTAGGCATGTGAACTCTGCACTTCTCCAATTCTGGGTTAAGAGGAGACCAGACTCACCTACATGATGACTAACCAATAGCAAAGTGTTCCAGTCAATGATGAACACTGGGGGCTTCAACAAAATGTTAACATGTCTAATCACCAGTTCCTCATAAGCCACCGAAAGAAGGAACGGGCTGTTAGACAAATAGCTCACCTGGGGAGCGGACTCCGGCTCAGAGAGCGCTTGCTCAGGAAAGGGCTGCTGGACCGCCTTCGGCCGTAGGGACTGGGTGATCTCCCACTGTAAGAGCCACTCCTTTCATAGCTGGAAGAACGTCGCCGGCTATAGGGACTCACAGACCTCTGTCGTCTACTGTAGGGACTGGGTGACCGTGTGCTGGACTGGTAGGCAGAAGGCTCCTTGTAAGGTGGGCTGATTGACTGCCTTCTTGAGGTACTTCCCGGACTCTTCTTGTAGGAGTCGTAATTGCTAGAGGTGTGAGATCTCGGGGGACTAAGGTCATAATCTTGGCCGTAAGAAGCTCCTGAGGGGCTATCATCTTGCTTGGGGCTGTCCGACCACTTCCGGTGGGGACTCCTGGACCTCCGTTTGGGGCTGTCCACGGTTTTGTAACTTTTGGGTGTTTCCCTTTTCCGATGACTTTTACTCCGGTCTTTGTGCCCGGACTTCAACTCACGTTCTTTCCGGGTCTTCTCCTTATGGAGTTTGGATGACCTGGATTCCTTGTTGCTGCTGCTTTTGGAGACCTGCGTCTTTCCATGGTCATCATTCTCCTCATTTGAACGCTTTGAACTTCCTGATATCCGGTCCTTCATCGATCCCGACTTGCTGGAGGCTTCCAGGTGTTTTTCTTTCTCTGACTGTTTAGTTTTTAGTAAGTCCCGGGAACGTCTGTGCTGGTGGTGACGGTGTTTGTGCAGGCGGTCACTCCGATCAGTCCCGCGACGTTCATCATTCTCCCTCCGGTCCAGTTTGAAGGCCATGTCGTCAGAGAAGGTATCGGAATCAGAGCTAATGTCATCGTACTCCACCAAAGGTTTGATAATTGTACCCAAAGGTGCTGCTTCGGGGGTCACCAACCCCATGTCTTTGGAGTGCTTGGACCTATGCCGCTTGTGCTTCGACACCAAGCGGTGACGCTCCCTGCTGTTGGAGCTGCCACCTCCCGATGACGGCTGCAAAGTTCCAGAAGCTCCTCCACTCCCGTCCTTCTTGCCCCCATGTCTCTCTGGATTGGGCATTCCCTTTCCCCTGGCCTCAAAATGGGGAAAAAGTTCCCCAGCACTCCAAAAAGTAGCCCCCACCCTCCCCCCCAGCCCCAGCCCCACGCCTACCAAAGCGCCCCTACAAGGGGGTGGGGAGGGAAGGGACGGTAGCCCAGGCTCCTCCTCCCTCCCGACTCCTCAGCACCCTCCTACATGAGGTGGGGGGTGAAGGAGCCAGGGAAGAAATGAGAGTTGCTCAGCAGTGGAGTTGCGAGACAACGGGTAGCCGCTCGAGTCTGTTTCCCCTCCTCCCCACGCCGAGCCAATCCTCAGGCCCAGGCGCCGGGGAGGTCGAGGAAGTAGGAAGCCGACGGCCCGGGGCTGTGGGGCCGACTCCGGCTCTGGGGCCCTGTGAGGACTGCACGGGCCCTTCCCCTTCCCGGTAGCCCGGCTCGGGGCGGCTTCCTGTCGCTGGGGTCCCGCGGCCTAGGTGCCTCACGCCCCCTTTGTCCCTCGCTACTGAAAGAGCCCCTCTTCTAGCTTCCGCCTCACCTCAGTACCTCACACTCACTCGCTCCCTCACAGAGGCTCACAGTCACACACTAGGTTAAACCGAAACAGCACTGGGAGGAAGGGGGAGGGGGTAATCCCAGGAAATATCGCGAGAATCTGCAGTACTCTCGCGGTATTTCGTGCTTCCTTTCACCTCTCCCCACTGCCTGCTCAAACAACGCGAGAGCAAGTCCCGGGCCAGAAACGCATTCTGCCAGATTCTCGCGATAAGATCCCAGCTCCGCGTTTGAGCAAAACTTTATTGAAACGGACTTAGGAGGAATTTTTTAATTCAAGACTTTATTAATAACTCATTGAACAAATACATATTCCCAAGTTCCGGCGCAAACTAATTTTTGCATACTCTGTAACAGCTCCTTTAAATACCAGGATGAAAATATTGTCAACAGAATAAAGGGCAAATGTGGGGCTATTTCAACCCAAGTCCCTAAGTATTAACGATTCTTCCCACTTAGGTAGCATATACTACTACGTGCATTATTACTAATTCTCGTACTGCCCTGGAAAACACAATTTCCTCATCCCTATTTTACAAATAAGGAAACCCGGACTCAGAAAAGTTGAGTAAGTTACTTAGGGTAACAAAGCTAACCCAGCAAGGGCCAAAGAAGAGATAAAGATTCGCGTCTGGGGACTTCCCTGGTGGTGCAGTGGTTAAGAATCTGCCTGCCAATGCAGGGTGCGTAGGTCCGGGAATATCCCACATGCCGTGGAGCAATTAAGCCAGTGCACCACAACTACTGAGCCTGCATGCTACGACTACTGAAGCCCGCGCACCTAGAGCCTGTGCTCTGCAACAAGAGAAGCCACAGCAATGAGAAGCCCACACACCACAGCGAAGAGTACCCCCTGCTCGCCACAACTAGAGAGAAGTCCCGGGCACAGCAATGAAGACCCAACACAGCCAAAAAAAAAAAAAATTCATGTCTGACCTTAAACTACAAGCTCTTTCATTGTGTGGCACTACCACTCTCCAGTCTGCTTAAAATCTTAAGAACCTTGAAAGCTCATCACCTCTTGAGATCATCTTCTGGCTCTTTTGGAATCATTTAGCCATTTATCTTCACACAGAAGATTATAGTTATGAACAAGCAAAGCATAGTATTCATGAACAGGAAAAAGTATGTTACACTGCCCCTCATTTTTTATCTTTCAAAATTCCTTGGCACATGTTAACTCATTCCATTCACAACTTACCTCTTCACAACTTACCCCTGAAATAGGTTGCATTAGTGAGGCGACTAAGGAACAGAGAAGCTAAGTGGCTTGTCCAAGCTTCCCCATTCTTTTCTTCAATAAATATATGTGTGTGAGACTTTAAGGTCCTTCTCCGTGTACTAGTGCCCACTGAGACCCCTCAAGAAGGATATAGACAATATATTCATACCTCAAAATATAAGGTAATAAATGTCATAAGAATGATACAGAGCAGTGTGGAGGTTCAAAAGAAGGTTGGGAGTGGTAAGAGCAAGCTTTATAAAAGTATGACATTTGAGGGGCTTCCCTGGTGGCGCAGTGGTTAAGAATCCACCTGCCAATGCAGGGGACACAGGTTCGACCCCTGGTCTGGGAAGATCCCACATGCCGCGGAGCAACTAAGCCTGTGTGCCACAACTACTGAGCCTGCATGCCACAACTACTGAAGCCCGCACGCCTAGAGCCCGTGCTCCGCAATGAGAAGCCACCGCAATGAGAAGCCCGTGCACTGCAACGAAGAGTAGCCCCCACTTGCCACAACTACAGAAAGCCTGCGCGCAGCAGCAAAGACCCAACACAGCCAAAAATAAACAAATAAAAATTTTTAAAAAAGTATGACATTTGAGTTGGACCAGAAAGCGTAGATAAGGATTTGTATATGAAAAGAGCATCCAGTAAATTAGGAGCCAGAAAACATTCTGAATGAAGGCAGAAAACTCTACTCTCCAAATCACTCCCTGAAAATGTTCTTGTTGCTTTGGGTCACATGGGTACAAAAAAAGTTTTTTACTTAAATGTTTGAGCCCATAAATCTTCATTAAAAAAAAATGAAAAAGACAGGGAATTCCTTGCTGTCCAGTGGTTAGGACTCTGTGCTCTCACTGCCAGGGGCCCCGGTTCCATCCCTGATGGGGGAACTAGGGTCCCACACGCTATGCAGCTCAGCCAAAAAAAAAGAAAGAAAAAGACCAAGTTTTTCATGACAACTTTTTAATCATCTACAGAAGTAAAATTAATACTATCAAGAAAAAAGAATAAAAGAGGATAGAATTAAGTACTTGAACTCAGGTGTGGTAACTCCTCATTCATTGCTGCAAGAGGGCCTGGATGTAAAGGTCTCCACCAGTGTCTAACATGATGGCAGATGACATGAGACTTAATGAGCCGATTAGGTGAAGTGACTGGTCCACCTTATTAAACGTTGGCATGAGTTCATCAAAATTACTCTGATTTTTTCTTTTTTTTTTTTTTTTTGTGGTATGCGGGCCTCTCACTGTTGTGGCCTGTCCTGTTGCGGAGCACAGGCTCCGGATGCGCAGGCTCAGCGGCCATGGCTCACGGGCCTAGCCGCTTCGCGGCATGTGGGATCTTCTCAGACCGGGGCACGAACCCGTGTCCCTTGCATCGGCAGGCGGACTCTCAACCACTGCGCCACCAGGGACGCCCTTTTTCTATCTTTTGAATGAGATCAAAGTTTTGACCCAGGATGCGCGCACAACCCACAGTAAAATGGAAAAGTGGGGATGGCAGAAGGAATTGTGATGATGTGTCAAATTAAATCTTGAAGAGTAAAATTCATTATCCAAATTAATCCACCATCATTCCAGGAATAGAAACTTTCATTTTTTTAATTAATTTATATTGGAGTATAGTTGCTTTTTGTTTGTTTGTTTGTTTACTCATTGTGTTATTTATTTATTTATTTACTTAGTTGCACCAGGTCTTAGTTGCAGCTCGCTGGCTCCTTAGTTGCAGCATGTGGACTCTTAGTTGTAGCATGCATGTGGGATCAAGTTCCCTTACCAGGGATTGAACGGAGGCCCCCTGCGTTAGTAGTGCGGAGTCTTAACCACTGTGCCACCAGGGAAGTCCCTGGAGTATAGTTGCTTTACAATGTTGTGTTAGTTTCTGCTGTTCAGCAAAGTGAATCAGTTGAACGTATGCACATATCCACTTTTTTTTTAGATTTCCTTCCCATTTAGGTCACCACAGATCACTGAATAGTGTCCCCTGTGCTAAACAGTAGGTTCTCATTAGTTATCTATTTTATACATAGTAGTGTATATATGCCAATCCCAATCTCCCAATTCGTCCTACCCCCTCCCTCCTGCCCTTGGTAACCATAAGTTTGTTCTTTATATCCATAACTCTATTTCTGCTTTGCCAATAAGTTCATATGTACCATTTTTCTAGGATCCACATATAAATGATATCATATGGTATTTGTCTTTCTCTTTCTAACTTACTTCACTTAGTATGATAATCTCTAGGCCCATCCATGTAGCTGCAAATGGCATTATTTCATTCTTTTTTATGGCTGAGTAGTATTCCATTGTGTGTGTGTGTGTGTGTGTGTGTGTGTGTATGTATATCACCTGTTCTTTTTCCATTCCTCTGTTGATGGACATTTAGGTTGTTTCCATGTCTTGGCTATTGTGAATAGTGCTGCTATGAACATAGAGGTGCATGTATCTTTTTTTTTTTTGCGGTATGCGGGCCTCTCACTGTTGTGGCCTCTCCCATTGCAGAGCACAGGCTCCGGACGCACAGGCCCAGCGGCCACGGCTCACAGGCCTAGCTGCTCCATGGCATGTGGGATCTTCCCGGACCGGGGCACAAACCCACGTCCCCTGCATCGGCAGGCGGACTCTCAACCACTGCGCCACCAGGGAAGACCCATGTATCTTTTTGAGTTATAGTTTTGTCCAGATACATGCCCAGGAGTGGGATTGCTGGATCATATGGCAACTCCATTTTTATTTTTGGGGGCAACCTCCATACTGTTTTCCACAGTGGCTGCACCAATTTACATTCCCATCAACAGTGTAGGAGGGTTCCCTTTTCTCCACAACCTCTCCAGCATTTATTATTTGTAGACATTTTAATGATGGCCATTCTGACCAGTGTGAGCTGGTACCTCACTGTAGTTTTGATTTCCACATTTCTCTAATAATTAGCGATGTTGAACATCTCTTTATGTGCCTGTTGGCCATCTGTATGTCTTCTCTGGAGAAATGTCTATTTAGATCTTCTGTCCATTTTTCGATTTTTTTTTTTTTTTTTTGGTTATTGAGTTGCATGAACTGTTTGTATATTTTGGAAATTAAGCCCTTGTCGGTCTCATCATTTGCAAATATTTTTCTCCCAGTCTGTAGCTTGTCTTTTCGTTTTATGGTTTCCTTTGCTGTACAAAAGCTTATACGTTTGAATAGGTCCCATTTGTTTATTATTATTATTTTTTTAAAAGATATGGTATATTTTTAAAAATATTTATTTATTTATTTATTTATTTAGGCTGTGCTTGGTCTTAGTTGCGGCTCATGGGATCTTAGTTGCCGCATGCAGACTCTTAGTTGAGGCACGCATGTGGGATCTAGTTCCCTGACCAGGGATCGAACCCAGGCCTCCTGCACTGGGAGTGTGGAGTCTTACCCACTGGACCACCAGGGAAGTCCCCTGTTTGTTTATTTTTGCTTTTATTTCTATTGCCCTGGGAGACTGACCTAAGAAAACATTGGTATGATTTATTGTCAGAGAATGTTTTGCCTATGTTCTCTTCTAGAAGTTTTATGGTGTTATGTCTTTAAGCCTTCAAGCCATTTTGAGTGTGTCTAAATTTTTAAATACAGCTGCTGAGATTGGCCCCAAAACTGGTGAGAATTGTGCCTTTGTAAAATAAGGGTTGCTTCCCTCTACAGAAAAACTTTGAACTCTGAAATTCCAGACTGCATGATTTGCTTTATTTGCATGACCTCCCAGGGCAGGGAGTCAGGGCAACTCTGGGAAGCCCAAGGTGATCAGTCAGGTGATGACTGTAGTTTCCCTGTAAATCCCCCAAAGCAGGTCAGAAAGCTTCTCCTTAGGCTGTACACAAGGGGAAATATTTAACTAAAGTTATAATAATTTTCCCTCACCCCAAGGCCAATTTGTTAGTTTAGATTTTGGTTTAAACAGTCCTCTGGAGTCTCCCACAAAGCTTAGTCATTTAAAATTTGTCCATCCTCCTCTTCTTGGCATATAAGATTACTCCTATGTGTACCTTAAATGCTTTTCTTATTTAATGACACGTCTCTCCTACCTTTACTTTTAGAGTACAAATTTTTCCACAATGTCATTTCAGCTGCATTTTCAGATGAGAAATAATAACTTATTCTATTCTGTGACTAAAATTTGGTAAAGTTTATTCTGTTTTCAAGTTTTATATGATTTAACATTTCCTAGCCACACTTAGTACAGACATTATTGTTTATTTGTACAGAGAGCTTTCATGGGGAAATGTAACTGTGTATCCAACAGTGATACTTTGGGCATAAGAATAAATTAACAAAAAATTTTTGGGTGCCTACAATTACAGTGACCAGTCATATTTTCAGAACTCTAAATCAGGTGAGCCCATCAAGGGCTGGGACTGTGCTTTCAAGTTTATATTACCAGCTTCTAATACACAAGTATTAGGACTCCACAGATATTTGTTGGATGAAGAGTACTTTGACAACAGGAAAGGAAACAGCATTTTATTTTATTTTTTGTTTCTATTTATTTATTTTTTGGCTGTGCCACACAGCTTGTGGGATCTTAGTTCCTCAACCAGAGATCAAACCCAGGCCCTTGGCAGTGAAAGCATGGACTCTTAACAACTGGACTGCCGGGGAATTCCCACAGCATTTTAAATATGAACTGTCTTTGGAAATTCTCACTTGGATAAATGCTTTTGCTAGATTTACATGAACATACTTTTACACTAAAAAAAATTTGTTGATTATCTGAAATTCAAATTTAATTGAGTGTTCTGTATTTTATCTGACAACACTATCAGTTTATCCCAACAATATGTATTGAGTCTCTGACATGTGTCAGGAGCTAGGCTAGGCAGTATCACTAGACAGTAGTGAAAGCAGCCGCCCTTCCTGGATTTGATAGTTTAGCAGGGAAGACAGGCATTGAATGCATCATCACATACTTAATTAATTTTGATGGTGAAAGTGGTATTAAAGAGAAATTTGAAATAATATAACGGAGGACCTGATCAAGTGTGGGTTTAGAGAAGCCTTGCTTCTCTAGTCCAGAGCAAGAGACATTTACATTGAGATCTGAATAAGTCGGCCTCAGTGAGGAGAGGGGGGTGGGGTAGGGAAAGACCTCCCAGCAGTTAAAAAGGCATGTTCAAGGACCTTGGGAGAGGAAGGAGTGAAGGAATTGTCTGCAGGTGGAAGGTCAGTGTGGCTGGGGTTTGGCAAGGGGAGAAGAGCTGGGTCTAGAGAGGCTTTTTAGGCCCAGTAAAACATTTGTCTACTAAGCCCAGGTACAGTGCTAGGTAGTGGGGATTCAGAAATGAGAGGCAATTCCTGCCCCGAGAAACTCACTGTGTAGTGACTGAAAGGAATGAGGGCACGAGGAATAGACAAGAAGTAAAATTTAAGTTCTACTTTCAAGGAGCATGGTTATCTTTGTGGCAATCAGCATGTGGCAAATAAAGATTTATTCTTATTAAATTTACACTGCTGTGCCTGCTCATCTGAACTGCAGTTACCTGCTGGAATGGCTTTGGAGGATGTTTGCATATCATTTTTGAAATATGGGGAAAGTCTGAGACTAAAGAACCAGTGGAAATCCATTGCTTAATATCCTTACAGCAAACTAGGTAAAATCCAACTTTTCAGCAGTTATTCTCAAGGGTGGGTATGGAAAAAAAGAACATTAAAAAAAAAAGGTAGCCTTAACTATTTTAAGAACTTCCACCCAGTGCTAGCACAATTGTATTTTAGCCTGGCTCTTGTTCCAGTGGCCACGAACTTATCAGCATTACTCCAGCTTTCTCTTTGTGAGGATTTACTGATACAAGAGATATGACTACACATTCTTTGTGACTTGTAGTGTAGAGTATTATTAGCTAAAGTGCTTGTTTTCACTATGATTACAAAAAAAGATACAATCAATTGTGAACACCTTTGGGATCCTAAAGATAATTAACAGCATCCGATGATCTGACTGCTGCAAACAAGTTTTTCTTAATCCAGAATCTCCCAGATCTTCAAAAATATTGGAATTGCTCAAGAAAAATATTTCTTAAGTTAAAAAGAAAATTAGGACAGTAAATTAAGTGTACCGGGCTAGCTTGGGACATCGTTACAAATACCCAACATTTTTTTTCCACCTAGTATCTCAAGAAAGCGAGTATTTTAATAAAATATTCCTGATAACAATACTTTCGAAGAGCTAGTCTTTTAGTAAAGAGAGCTGGGGATTTAAATTTGCAAACTGCTTAAAAGCCAAAACGAAAGTGCCAATTTTCGCAGAGGAGCCGAACACTTCCAATTAGCAAACTCCATACCTACGGCCGAGAAGTCTGAGACAATTGAGAGAGAAGGAAGGGTGGGGAGAATCTCGCGAGTAGCAACGTATTAACCATTTTTCGCGATATTTGGTGCCCAGCCCTTTTCCTCTCTCTCGCAGGATCACGGTTAATCTCGCGATCTTTCGGAAGTTCTGTTGCGGAAGATGGCGGCGGCCGCGAGCACCCTTCTCTTCTTGCCGCCGGGGACTTCAGACTGAGCCTTCCCGGGAAGAGTGGGGACTGCAGGCGCCCTGCGTCCCGGGAGCCCGAACCAACTTGGTTCCTCTGTTAGTGGTGAGGAGGGGCATATCCTCTTGTGTAGGACTCAGGCCCTTCCCGCTGGCAGGATGAAGGCTCAGGGGGAAACAGAGGGTGAGTGACTGAGGGGAAAAGCAGGGGGCGGGACACAGCTGGGGGAGCCAATCTCTGAGAGGAGCTGGGGGGCAGATGCTTCCGCGGGGGCCACTCTCCCGAGGGCTCAGAGTCTAGGAGGCGGGATGTGTGTGAGTTTTAGATTTTGACTGCCTTCCTTGGTGATGGAGAGCTTTGACTTTGGGGAGATGGGGGCTCCCAACTTATGTTAAGGTTTCCTGCTTAGCTAGGGGCAATCATTTGGGCCTCAGGGCATTTTTAGCCTAAAGGGATGGGAGACGCGGCGAGTGAATGTAAAACTTGCTCCTTCCAGAAGAGAAGTGTGAATGATGACATAAAAACAGTAATACAGCGCTGTATGTCAAAGTACTGGAGAATGTTTTCGCGTGAATGAAATGATTAGGTACTTATGGTATTAAAAGCCAGCAGTTCTCAAGAATGTCACAGTGTTCACATCTTGTGCTATTGTATATTCTAAAAATGCGTTGAATTTCAATCTTTCAATGTCTGAACTAATTCAGAACTGCTGAAAAACAACTTTTCTGTGTAACCACATAGATTCTCTGAAGTTCCACTTTCCAGTTTAAATGCTTCCTTAGCATTTTGGACATAGTTCTGTTGATACAGCTCACTATTATTTACTTGTCTCCTCCAATGTGCTCTGAGCTATGTAGATCAGGATCTTGCCTTACTCATCATTATACAGTCCCTGGCACATAATAGTTGCTCAAAAAATGTTTCATTAGAGCATTTTTGTAAAGATATTTATCATCAGGCTTCTTAAGGGAGAGAAAGGGGGGTGTGTTTTGAAGGGGAGGAAGAAAAAAGGTATACTTCTTGGTGCAGAGGAATGACAAGTGTAAAATGGAAACTAGATGAGGCAGTTTTGTCTAGTTTGCTCACTGCTGTATCTCCGTCATGTAAAATAGTGCCTGAGTGAATGAGTCTTGAAAGTGGGAATTGTCAAACATTTCTCCAGAACTATAAATTGGCTGAAACAAACCAAAAAACAGTTTTCCAGAAGATGAAGGCATTGGAGGGAGGAGTTGAATCTTGATTTAGAAGATGTCACTACCTCAACTCAGATTGCTGACATTCTATATTCATCTTTCAATGGCACCTTTTCTGTAACATCCCCACAACTAATTACAAACTTTTCCTCCTTTGAATTTCAATAGTAATGTGTCTCTGTTTTTAAGAACAAATCTCATTTTGCTTTGTGTGACAGTTATTTTCACATAACTTACCCACACCCCCTCACAGGTGTCATCTGAGGCATATTGTAATTTTACACTGCCGGTGGTCTCCAGCACAGGTCCTTGCTCATGCTAAGCAGTTACAAGAATTACAGGAGTGTTGGAGGGTGTAGGAGGTTCCTTCACACACTATCCAGGAGCCATTCTTTTCTGCTTTTCTCTTAACTTTGCTGGAAACTCATCCTTTAGTCATTGACATCTTCCTTGTTCATATAGTTTGAGTTCAAATAGGAAAAATCTGAATGGCAAATAAAGCCTGTTTTCTTGATAATACTTATAAATTGATCTCTTAAAATTATGTGAAAAAATTAAGAAAGTCTGTATTTTCACTTTGAAAACCAACTAACCATAGTTAGGCCATGTTCAAATGTGTGCTCTGCATATATCATATAAGGGATTTCACGAACATCATGAAATTATTTTGTCACTAAATGGTAGTCTTGATCCTTAAACAGGATTAGAGATGGTTCTTTTTTTGGTTCTCATTAAGTTTGAATAGAAAGCAGTCCCCTTCTATGGTGTTTGTTAGACTAGACCCACAATTGTGTGTGTCTTCTTGTCATTAAAAACAAATTCTTCATATGTTTTGAAGTAAATCATATTGGAAAATATTTTAACTGAGTTCTTACCAGGATGAAGTACGGGAGTTTTGTTTGCAAGAAAAACTGTGGAAGGTCTTGAAAGAACAGTTGCTAATGATGTTTTCTGATTTATATCTTAGAGTCGGAAAAGCTGAGTAAGATGAGTTCTCTCTTGGAACGGCTCCATGCAAAATTTAACCAAAATAGACCTTGGAGTGAAACCATTAAGCTTGTGCGTCAAGTAATGGTGAGGATTGTGGTGAAGTGGATAAAGTGTTGTGCTTAGATAATTATTTAATAAGCTAAGCTCCCTGTGTAGACTTTTTCTAACTAGTTATTATGGTGTGTCTTCAGTTTTATTTCTCATAAAATCATAAGCACATGATGGCTTTCAACTTTTAAGAGTCTACCTAAGAAGGAGGTATATTTATAGAATTGTGTTAATTGTGAGTTATAGTACACTGGGGTACTTTAGGCAAAGTGCTAAGAAATACACCTATAAAAGATACACCTGATAGGGAGTTCCCTGGTGGCCTAGTGGTTAGGATTCCTGGCTTTCACTACTGTGGCCCAGGTTCAGTCCCTGGTCGGGGAACTGAGATTCCACAAGGACCACAGTGCCGCCAAAAAAAAAAGATACACATGACAGACTGATATAGAGAGACATTTATTTTCCACTTCCTGTCAAGCTCCTTGATTCTAATGTGTTAATACTGTCACTGTATCTTTTCTGCTAGTTGAGTTTGCAATTCATTTTTAATTAACTTCACCTGTTTACTCTGTGGCCCTCTTTCTCTACAGTACTACTTCCCCTTTCTGAGTCATTCACCAGTATGGGGAGCCCTTAGTTAGGTGGAATACAGGGAGTGGGGTGAGGGTAGAGGCTGGATGTTAAAAGTTCATCCATATGAATCCAGTGGTAGTAAAATGTTACAGGAGTACTTTTTTATGACTTGACCTGGGCAATGGTTATATGGATGTGTTCACTTTGTAATAATTCACGATCTCTTCACTTCAGATTCATATACTTTTCTGTATACATGTTATACTTCAGTGAAAGTACCCCTCTACCAAACCTTACACCGGGTCCAGAGTAAGTTCAGTTTAGTAGATTTATTAGAGCTTAAAATGATCATATCAGTATATAGCCTAGTAAAAAAACTGAATTTGCTGTCAAAAACCCTGTATTTTAGTCTTGACTCCAGTACTTCTACCTAAGTGACCTTGGACAGATTATTTGTTCTTTCTGATCCTCAGTTTCCTCATCTGGAAAGTAGAGACACACAACACCAGTTTTTTGCTGTAGGGATCAAATGAGATAATGGACACCAAAGTGTCATGCTGCTAAAAGATTTCCATAACTAAGTTCTACAGATATCTTCTGGCTCAGGATTGTGTACATAAAAAAGGTTTTTTGTTTTTTTTTTAGAAGTCTTAAAGAATGGCAATTTTTCCAGTCTGGGAATTCAGAGGTTGTCATTTTTATACTATAAGGCAGCCATATTCTAGTTTGAAATATGGTCTATAAGTGATATTGTCATTAGGGAGACATTATGACATAGAGGGATTCCAGGTGGCTACTAAGACCCTCTTTTGGGTTACCAGTTCTTGGTTTGGTCACCATAGCTTCCATTGTCTACTCCTCACTTTTGCAGATTCAGAAACCTACTTTTATTGGTACGTAAAAGATTTTGAAGAGTTTTCAACAACTGACATACTAACAAAATCTCAGTAGATTAACAGGGAAATCAGAATGCCAGTTTATTAATTTACAGCAGAGTGTTTGTCTTTCCAGCTACCAAAGTACTGGTATCCATTGTCCTTGCAATGGACAAGGTCCTTGTATATTCAAGGTACAAAGGGAGCTAGATTATTAATTAGTCAGGTATTTGTGAGGGTGGAATTAGAGCCAAGAGAGATGGATTTAGGGCGTGGAAAAGTCTGAAAAAACTATCCTTGTATCATAAAACTGTTCATACTTCTGGGGACTAGAGTGTTGTGCAAAGAGAAACTTCTTCCCTGGATATGTTTAGAAAAACTATGCTAAATTTTTTGCTCTTTGGCTTTTTCTGGACTACGTATCCTGTTCCTTAGAGTCAATCTAATTTGACCAAGGTCTGGCTGTATTTCTTAGATTACATGCATATCACCTTATTAGATTTGGGAATTGTCCCATCTGAGCCACCCCATTTAACTTACTGAATCTTAGGATGTACAGGAGGCTGATCTCATTTATTACATTTTGATTCTTCCTAATTTTTCCCTGAAACTTATCTTATTTTAGATCTGGAAATACCTTTGGTATAGGCTTTTTTTTTTTTTTGGCCATGCTATGCAGCATGTGGGATTTTAGTTCCCCGACCAGGGATCGAACCGATGTCCCCGGCGTTGGAAGTGCAGAGTCTTAACCGCTGGACTGCCAGGGAAGTCCTAGACCTGGAAATACCTTTTTCTGCTTTCATGGATATGGATATGCCTGTATCCATGTATATTAACCTTTCGTCTTTTGGATGGATGGACAGACTAACAGTTAAAAATCTATAGATTATCTAGAATATATAGAAAATGTAGAGTGTATAGACTATACCATAATATATAGACTATCCTGAAATGTTATTTCTGGGATAATGTGTATGTTTACCCAAAACACTGTTGGCTTTGTTAGTTTTTACCTGAAATGTTTTCCTTCTTAATACAGGAGAAGAGGGTTGTGATGAGTTCTGGAGGGCACCAACATTTGGTCAGCTGTTTGGAGACGCTGCAGAAAGCTCTCAAAGGTTTGTAAACATCTTTGAAATACGCTAATTTCTTAAAAAAACCCAGTTTAGGAAAGACTATTTTATACTTACACTAGAAATATAAATTTGAGATAGGTCAACCGTTCTATGCTAGGTGTTTTTCTTGCTTTCATTATGGAGTTGAGATGAGCTCTTACCTGAACTTTTGAAACATTTATTTTTTATCCCATTTTGGAGGTTGGTAGAAACTCAAAAGATAATTGATGGAGGGTAGCTATAAGATTGCAGATAGCAGGGGAAAGTTTTTTTCCTTCACATGTTCTCTCCTAATTAACTCAATAAGAAGATGGACTTTTTGACTCTTAAGAGATTTTTACAGTGTTTATAAAGAATGTTTTCAGGAAAGCAAACATAAAATTCAAATCATGAACTTGATTATTCAAGCTTATAATTACTACTTCTGTCTGTTTTTGAAGGAAAATGAAAGTAAAAACAGATTTTACTCTGATTATCACAAATGAACCTGATTCAGCTGCATATTGTTTTTTTAAAAATTGTGGTAAAATGTATATAACAAAATTTACCATTTTAACCATTTTTAATTGTACAGTTCAGTGGCATTAAGTGCATTCACATTGTTGTGTAACCATCACTACCATCCATCTCCAGAACTTTTTCATCTTCCCAACTGAAACTCTGAACGCATTAAACAGTAACTTGTCATTTCCCTTCTTCCCAGCTCCTGGTAACCACCATTCTATATTCTGACTCTAACAATTTGACTACTCTAGATACCTCATATAAGTGTAATCATACAGTATTTGTTCTTTTGTGATTGGCTTATTTCACTTAGCATAATATCTTCAAGGTTCATCCATTTTATAGCATATATCAGAATTTCCTTCCTTTTTAAGAAAGCTGAATAATATTTTATTGTATGTATACATTATATGTAAACAAAATAACATTTTGTTTATACATTCATTCATTGATGGACACTTAGGTTGTTTCTATCTTTTGGCTATTGTAAATAATGCCACTGTGAACATAGAATATTTGTTTCTATGCTGGTTTTGATGTTAATCTTCCTTATTCTAGCATTAGCAGATAAATGTGTCTTTTTTTTAGCCGCACTGAGTGGCACGTAGGATCTTAGATCCCTGACCAGCAATTGAACCTGCGACCCCTTCAGTGGAAGCACGTAGTCTTAACCACTGGACCTCCAGGGAAGTCCCTAAGTGTGTCTTCTTTAGATTAAAGATAACTTGTCCCAAATGAGTAATGAAAAAGAGAGAAGAGAAAGGTGCAATCATTTTTTTCAAATAGATCTTTTTTTTGATCCTTATTACTGCTTAGGCCACAGCTAAGCCTTACCAATGAACTTTATGCACATTATAAGCATTTGAACTATTGAATGTGTTTCTGGCTTTGGAAGGATAGATATACTCTTGAGATGTTTCTGACTCTGAAGAATACAATTTATTTGGAACATCTTTTGTGATTTCCTTTTTTCACCCTTTTGTAGTAACATCTTTACCAGCAATGACTGACCGTTTGGAGTCTATAGCAAGACAGAATGGGTAAGTAGTCTATCTGTAGGCAGAAATGTTTAACTTAGTGTTGACTTTGGGTGGCTTTATTTATGTGTCTTCTATTAATTTTTGTTTTGATTTGTTCCTGCTAGACTGGGCTCTCATCTCAGTGCCAGTGGCACTGAATGTTACATCACGTCAGATATGTTCTATGTGGAAGTGCAGTTAGATCCTGCAGGACAGCTTTGTGATGTAAAAGTGGCTCACCATGGGGAGAATCCTGTGGTATGTGTTGTTGATATTTCACTGGAATCTGTGGGGTTTACTTAGGGACGTTAATTTTAAAAGGAATTGTTGGGGTTTGAAATAGCTTGGGTTTAGGTTTTTTTCATGAGCCACTATAGAGATGATGTGATGGGCTACAACATCAGTAGCTGTAGAGTGGAATTTAGTATAATCTGGGTCCATCTCTGACATCATCCAGAGGCTTTGACAAAAGGAAACACCAGAGGAACCCTTTCCATTTCATATCAACAAACATGAGCCGCAATTGAACAATAGGTTCTGGGGATACAAATAATTTAAAGTTCCTACCTCAAAGAACTTATAATCAAGAAGGACAGATAATCTTGTACATAACTAATGTCTCTGAAAAACCCTGTAATAGAGAGGAATGTAAAATGTGTATAACCAGACAGTTGAATATGGATTCCAAGGATGGCTTTAAAGAGAGGTCCTAATGTTTTAAACAAGCAGCTGAAAGTTGATTCCTTTATAAGCTATTTCATATATATTTTAATCTTTAATTTCCTGACCCAACCCATGGTTTACCAAGTAGGAAGAAGATATTTTTGATATCTTAATATAAGAAACTTCTATAGTTTTAATGTTTTTGTTATAAAGCATGTGTTATTAATAAAAGAGAAAAACTTTTGATGTCTTCAAGTGTCTTAAAGTAGTTTAAAGTTTTAACATAATTTCTTTAATTTCAGAGCTGTCCAGAGCTTGTACAGCAGCTAAGGTGAGCAGATGACATTTATATTCCCTGATACTGGCAGACAGTGCTATTCTTTTTTTTTTTTTTAATTTCTTTTTTAAATTTTTGGCTGTGTTGGGTCCTTGTTGCTGCGCGTGGGCTTTCTCTAGCTGCGGCGAGCAGGGGCTACTCTTGTTGCGGTGTGCAGGCTTCTATTGCGGTGGCTTCTCTTGTTGTGGAGCATGGGGTCTAGGTGCGCGGGCTTCAGTAGTTGTGGCATGCATTCTCAGTAGTTGTAGCTCGCGGGCTCAGTAGTTGTGGCACACGGGCTTAGTTGCTTCGTGGCATGTGCGATCCTCCCGGACCGGGGCATGAACCCGTGTCCCCTGCATTGGCAGGTGGACTCTCAACCACTGCGCCACCAGGGAAGCCCGACAGTGCTATTCTTTATAGCTAAGTTTTGAGGATGGTCAGAAGTTACTTTCCTGAGGAACAAATTTATTTTCTTGGGTCAAGATTTTTCACAGTCTGTACTTGTTCACTTTCAGAATTGACTTAGCTTGATTTTTTTTACCCTATTCCGTCTATCCCAGGGTTTCTCAACCTTGACAGTATTGAAATTTGGGTTGGGAAATTCATTGCTGTAGGGGGATGCCCAGTTCATTGTTGGATGTTTAACAGCATCCCTGGTCTCTCCCAACTAGTTGCAATATCTCCTGAATTATGATAATCAAAAATATCTCCAGGATTGTCAGGTGTCCTCTGGAGGGCAAAATCACTCCTGGTTGGGAACTACTGAGCTAACCTTAGGAATTCTGTGTGGAACAAAAATAAATAGAACCTGATTATTGAATCAAAGAAAGCTTGAGAAATTTGAGTCTATACCATGAAAAGAACTTTTTTTCACTTCAACTTTGAGAAAAATTATTTTATATTTAAGGTATATGGGTCCCATTATAGTAAAGTGCTAGGCTTGAAGACAGTCTCTTTTAGTAATTGATGTTTTTTGCCATTGGCTTATCTTTTCTCTTTGAATTGAGTGGAAATTTTCATGCTTAAATTTAAACCCAGAGTTAACCCTCTGGGAATTTGAGAAAGTCATTACATCAATTTTATATTTTAAATTATAGTGAAGTTATCAGATATCACATGGAGGCGTCTTAGAAAGGGTGTTAATATTGAGGAAATAAGTTTTACACTCAGTCTTCTCAATGATCAGTTTAATGTCCTTATAGCCAAATACACCAGATTTGAACGAGCTTTGAAAAATTGCAGTGCAACATAAAAAATAACATTTTATGATTTCATTAACTCAATAAGTCTAGCAAAGTTGTATTACCAGAATAGTCCAGGAAAAAAATATGTCTGGCTCTAATGTGGAGTAGGAGACCATACCAATTTATGAACTGATGGTGTTCTAAAGTTAATTTGTAGGCATGTTTGAAAGTGGGAACCTTAGGAAAAATATTAGTCTTTACCTGGTATTTCTTTTCAAATTAATTTATTTTTGGCTGCATTGGGTCTTCGTTGCTGCATGTGGGCTTTCTCTAGTTGCAGCCAGCGGGGGCTACTCTTCGTTGTGGTGTGCGGGCTTCTTGTTGCGATGGCTTCTCTTGTTGTGGAGCACGGGCCCTAGGTGCCCAGGCTTCAGTAGTTGTGGTGTGTGGGCTCAGCAGTTGTGGCTCGTGGGATCTAGAGTTCAGGCTCAGTAGTGTGGTGCAAGGGCTTAGTTGCTCCGCTGCATGTGGGATCTTCCTGAACCAGCGCTCAAACCCATGTCCCCTGCATTGGCAGGTGGATTCTTAACCACTGCACCACCAGGGAAGTCCTACCTGGTATTTTTGATCACTTTGTATAGATGGTAATTTTAAGGTAGGGAATATATTTTGCTGCTGCTCTTGCTTCCTTTTAATGTCTTCATGGCACTTTGGGCAGTAAGTGGTCAATAAATGCCCGACCAAGTATCTGACGTTTTCAGAGCAGTACAGCTTTCAAGGGACATTTTTTTTGTTTTTAAGTTTGAAATAGATGTAGAGAGTTAGAATTGTCGAGTTATGTTGGATTCATGCCCACAAAACCTTATTAGACTAAGAAACCATGCCTGAATATTAGGTTCTAGGAAGCCAGGGGTTCATGGTAGTAGTTACTTTTTCCTGGGGTAAAGCTAGTCATAGGAACATTTTGGAATATGTGGTTTGCCTCCACAGTACCCATTCCCCTTTTCCTTAGGTCTCCCATCTCTCTCCTAGTGCTCATTTTCCTTCTTTGCTCTTATGTTGCCGTATACATGAAAAGTGTTCTATCTGTATACATGAAAAGTGTTCTATCTTCCCAATTTATTTATTTCCATTTTCTCTCCAAAAGTTTTTTTTCCTCATGACATCCAATCATCTCAGTTACAGATTAAGAGGAGAAGAAGTGATTTATTTAAACCAAGTCTCATTACTTAAGAGCGAATTACTATATGAGTTATCGGGTCTTTTTGACTATCTTTTATACTGCTTATTAGCACCTTCTCCAGAAAAATGGGGCAGAGAAAGGGATACACTGCATTTTCTTTTCCTACTTCTGATTGATTCTAGAAAACTTTGGGGGAAAAAGAGTAAAGTAAATTATTAAGATTAGTTTTATATAGCCATGATTTTTGGCACTTTGCTGATAAGACTGAATAGTAATTGTATGTTTTATTCTCTTCCCTCTCCCCTGAACTTCTTATAGGGAAAAAAATTTTGATGAATTTTCTAAGCACCTTAAGGGTCTTGTTAATCTTTATAACCTTCCAGGGGACAAGTAAGTATTTTTATTTTTTTGGTTTTTTTGGAAAAATTAGTATAAATCTGTAAACCATTTTGTACTTAGAAATTTGCCAAGTCTTTGGCCCTAGCTCATTTGTGATTTCTACTCATACTGACAATGTATAGCTCAGCTTCCAGCTTAATGTCTTTTAAAGGTATATTAAATAAACAGATATCTGCATTAATGGATTATAGTGCTAGAAGATAATCCTTGAGATGTCTTCAACATACTGATTTCTAGGCTGAAAGAAATTGTTATGGAACTGGGTTGCCACTTTTATTTTTAACCTACCTGGGATTCTGTATATCTGCTTGGCTCTTTTAAGTAGAGATAAAAATTAGCTTTGGTAGATCAGTAATGATTTTTTAACATTTTAAAGTTTTATTTTGTTTTTTAAATAGATATCTTAGTTGCCTCCAAGGTAGACTTGCTCTCTAGGCTTTCATGTTTGTGTGTGTGTGTATATATATGTATATTTGTCAACTATTTAATTCTTGTTTTCTTTATTTACTTTCTAGCAAACTAAAGACTAAAATGTACTTGGCTCTCCAATCCTTAGAACAGGATCTATCTAAAATGGCAGTTATGTATTGGTAAGACTGGCTAAAGTGTCAATTCTGTTTGACCTTGTTCTTAAAGTTTTTCGTCTATGGGGTTACTAGGCTCTTATTTTTTTAAATATATATTATAGATGTATGTTACTATGCATCTGTGTTTTACCTGTATTGTACATCTTGTCCATATCCTTTCAGTTCCCAAATGATTGCATTCCATTTTCTGAGTATCAGTATCCCTAAGTTGTTGGTTGGTATTCCTTAGGTTTTTTATTTTCTTAAAATTAAAAAAAATTTTTATTTCTTAGGTTTTATCAGAAGACTTGTCAAACCTGGCCTCCCTTCTTTTTTTTTTTTTGCGGTACGCGGGCCTCTCACTGTTGTGGTCTCTCCCGTTGCGGAGCACAGGCTCCGGATGCGCAGGCTCAGCAGCCATGGCTCACGGGCCCAGCCGCTCCGCGGCATGTGGGATCTTCCCGGACCGGGGCACGAACCCTTGTCCCCTGCATCGGCAGGCGGACTCTCAACCACTGCGCCACCAGGGAAGCCCTGGCTTCCCTTCTGATAAATAATAGTATAGTTGTAATTTTTGTTCACCATATTACATACTGATGTATTCTTAGAAATAATCCCTTCACTTTGAAGTTGAAATACAATTGTTAAATGCCCAAGTACAAGATAGAGTCATTAGGATAGAATTATAATATGTTTAAGAGCTGAACTCATTATCACATTGTACACTAATACCTTCAGGGCTTAAATATAAGCAAACATAGATCATTTGTCTTGCAGGAAAGCAACCAATGCTGGTCCCTTGGATAAGATTCTTCATGGAAGTGTTGGCTATCTCACTCCAAGAAGTGGGGGTATGTGATTCTATTTTGCCTGTTTAGAAAAATGTCTAATTTTAGTTGAGGGGTTATTACAATTTCACCTTGGGTTTATAAGCAGAAGGTGAAAATTACCAGTCATTTGTGTTTCTGGTTTTTTTTAATTGAAATATAGTTGATTTACAGTGTTACATTAGTTTCTGGTATAGAGCAAAGTGATTCAGTTATATATATATGTGTATATGTTTTTTTTTCTTTTGCACATTCTTTTCCATAATAGTTTATTACAAGATATTATGTATGGTTCCCTATGCTTTACAGTAGGACCCTGTTATTTTATTTATAGTAGTTTGTATATGCCAATTCCAAACTACCAATTTATCCCTCATTTGTGTATTTTTTTAATGGCTTCTAAGGTGTCAACACCTGCCCTCCCCTAGTTTTTTTTTTTAAATTGTGAAGTAAATTGTTGCTGCTAGAATCAATATTTATGCTTCTGTCATATTTCATAAGCTGCTTTGGATCATTAGTCCTCATATCTGAAACTCTTTTCTTGTATATAGGTTTATAGGAATGGGAATGTTTTTCTTTATTTGTAATTTACCTGATAAAAAAGTAGTGACAAGTTTTATTTTGCATAGGTCATTTGATGAACTTGAAGTATTATGCCTCTCCTTCTGACCTGCTGGATGATAAGACTACATCCCCTATCATTTTGCATGAGAATAATGGTAAGACTTTCACTGTAAATTAACTGAAGGTTTTGCTCAGTGTTTAAAAAATATTTTCAAAAATTTGAATGCCCAGGCCTGTACTTTCTGGTTTGCTACTCCCAAATAAATCTGCCATCCCTACCAAAGTTTTCCATTTCTACCAGAGTTTGCATCTGATACATACACATACACTCCTACAGATATACATATCTATATGTACACATACATACATAATAATAAAAACTTAATAATTCCTTTTGAATAAGTAAATGAGTGAATAAAAAAATGTAAACCATCTGACTTGAAATAATCCCCTTTAATCATTACTTTAAAGGAAAAGAAATTAGCCAACTTACTAAAGAACTAAAATAATGGATCTTACTTTGAATTTGTACTTTTTTTTTTTTTTTGGCCGCACAGCACGGCTTGATGGATCTTAGACCAGGGATTGAACCCTTGCCCTTGGCAGTGAAAGCCCGAAGTCCTAACAACTGGACCACCAGAGAATTCCCTATATTTGCACGTTAATAGACTAAAACATAATGAGAAATGGCCTAATACCTCATTTGCTCCCCTTTTAACTTCAATCATTGACTATTCTATAATCATAATTCTACTTAAATGCTTTCTGAAGTTGGAGAAAATAAGTAAATATTGGTAATGAGCCTTTAAAATTTTTTTTTCCTTGGACTGCATTGTTTCCTGTATTTTGTTTTATTTACTGACAGAAATATTGGTTGGTTAGAAAGATAACTTGTAGCGTTTCTGAGTTATATAGGTATTATAGTATCTGACAAACAAATGAGGGCTGACAAATTTTACAGAAGTTAGCTTTTTTTTTAATGTTAAGATACTTATAATTTTTTTAAAAAAATAAATTTATTTTTTTATTTGCTTTTATTTTTGGCTGTGTTGGGTCTTCATTGCTGTGCGCAGGCTTTCTCTAGTTGCGGTGAGCCGGGGCCACTCTTTGTTGTGCTGTGTGGGCTTCTCATTGTCATGGCTTCTCTTGTTGCGGAGCACGGGCTCTAGGCGCACGGGCTTCAGTAGTTGTGGCACATGGGCTCAGTAGTTGTGGCTCGCAGGCTCTAGAGCACAGGCTCAGTAGTTGGGGCACATGGGCTTAGTTGCTCCGCAGCATGTGGGATCTTCCAGGGCCAGGGATCGAACCCGTGTTCCCTGCATTGGCAGGCGGATTCTTAACCACTGCGCCACCAGGGAAACTCAAGATCCTTATAATTCGTGTTACTTTGGAGAATACCATTTTTCTTTCCTTTTCTCAGTTCCTCGATCTTTGGGCATGAATGCATCAGTGACAATCGAAGGAACATCTGCTATGTATAAACTCCCAATTGCACCATTAATTATGGGGTCACATCCAGTTGACAACAAATGGTAAGTTAAATATAATTGTAGGATAGCAATGTCCATTTATTTCAACCTTAAGCCCAGTAAGAAACGGGTATTACTTTGACTTGGCTCTTCCCCCAGTGGACTTTCTAGAGATGGCCTTTTTGTTTTACCTATTTAATTTCTCTTTTTAATATCTGCATGTTCCTCTTTGAAGTCTGCTCATAGAACACATTCTTATCCTGAGAGAGAAAGAAGAGAACTGTGCTACTTGCACTGGTTTAATGATTGCTCTATGGGATTTTCCTGTGGGACTTTATGTTGATTTAGAGCTATGCTGGAGTAATAACTAGAGAACGTGCCTCAGGATAGATGTTTGGTAAGATACTCTAGGGTTAACAAACAGGATATTTTGGAATTGGGGGAAGGAAGTTCAAAGAGTGAACTTTTGATAGGTTTTGTGAGTAGGTGGTTATATGATACA
Source organism: Delphinapterus leucas (assembly GCF_059928025.1). Taxonomy (NCBI): domain Eukaryota; kingdom Metazoa; phylum Chordata; class Mammalia; order Artiodactyla; family Monodontidae; genus Delphinapterus; species Delphinapterus leucas. Next base: position 49,342,157 of record NC_143147.1, on the reverse strand, counting down.
GACATGTCTAAGAATGAGTGTTTAGATTTTTCATTTTCACATCATTCAGAATCCCAATCCTCCACCTTTTCTTTTTTTTTGAAGGACTCCCTCCTTCTCCTCAATCACCAGTGCCAACAGTGTTGATCTTCCTGCCTGTTTCTTCTTGAAATTTCCCCAGCCAATCCCAGTATCTAGAGCATTTGTTCAGAAACTTCAGAACTGCACAGGTGAGTTTTAGGAAGCATCAGGAGCTAATAATTGTTATAAAAGTGAAAAGCAAACTTCACATTCAGATTATCTTAGACCTCTTTCAGTCTTGGCCTCAAAAAACCACTGATGGGTATAGATGTCATGGTGCTTTTGCTTATTAGTAAGTACTTTTTGAATAAATGGGCGAATGAAGTAGAACTCATGAAGGGAAAACTGAGCTGTCAACGTTTTCATCTTACAGTGAACATTGTATTGATCTTTGTTTTTCTAGGAATTCCATTGTTTGAAACCCAACCAACTTATGTACCCCTTTATGAACTGATCACTCAATTTGAGCTGTCAAAGGACCCTGACCCTATACCTTTGAATCACAACATGCGATTTTATGCTGTAAGTAAGGCCTTATGAATTGTTGTAGATTATGTTTGGACCCAAGATCAGAATCTTCCTTTTATAGGATAACTGAGGTCAGATGATGTTCTTTTGGACCGCTGGATCATGTCCTATTTCCTCAGTCAGGCAGGAAATTACAGAAATCTCTGAAACATACTGAAGGAAGAGCATGAGCTTCCAAGTCAGGAAACAACGTACATTTCATTGTTGAAATTTCAGGTGAAAGTGTCTTAATGGTATTCTGAACTTTTACAAGCACATAAGTAGGTATTAAGAGTTATTGCTGTTTAATTCTTTCAAGTGCCATGAGCTTATAATCTGCAAAGTATTTAATGGAGAAGAAAGTACTGGAATGAATAAATTAAGGAGCGTTTTAAAACCACTTCTGGACTTGAATTTATTTGAATGCTTGACAGTAGTCTGGATTAAGTAATAATTCCCAAATTCTGGCTCTGTTACAACTATATAGGGTGTTATTAAAAATATAGATTTTGCACTTGTGGTCCAGGGACCTCTCTTATACAGATTTCTGAGGTAATTTTTATGTTAGCTAGATTAGGAAACCATTAGCGGAACATTTACAAAGAAGGGGTCTTTTCAGCCAAGCGAGTATTTGGCATTTAACATTAGCTGACCAAAGAACTGACTGTGGAGCTTTAATATTCAGCAAGAAATTGCTGATTTTTGAGGAGTAGGGTTTTTTTAAGGATAGTTTGTGGTTGGAGTACAGTGGGTGAGTAAATAGCACTCGTTTCCTTTGTTCTTTTTGCCCAGGCTCTTCCAGGTCAGCAGCATTGCTATTTCCTCAACAAAGATGCTCCTCTTCCAGATGGTAGAAGTCTACAGGGAACCCTTGTTAGCAAAATCACCTTTCAGCACCCTGGCCGGGTTCCTCTTATCCTGAATCTGATCAGACACCAAGTGGCCTATAACACCCTAATTGGAAGCTGTGTCAAAAGAACTATTCTAAAAGAAGGTACTGCCTTTCCTTTTGATATACTTACTGGTAAATGGAAACTGATTACTCTAGTAGTTCTCTAATTTTGTGGCCCATCATATCACCTGTGGAGCTTTTAAAACTACATACATTTGGTTTTCATACTCAAATGAACTTAATGTGGGAGAAGTTGGGAATCTAGTTCAAGCTCCATGAATAATTTTGATGGAACCAGTCTGTAAATTGGCATTTGGAAACCACTGGATTTTGTTGCAATGGACTTACTCTTATTCTGCATGCAGCAATATGGTACCTAAGGGCCTGAACCTTGCAACAGATATATAAGGTAGAATTTGGAATTCTGCAGGAAGAGAGGAGTTCTTGATGTCTAAATTTTAGGTTGTTAGGACAGTGGTTCCCACATTTTAGTCCTGAGTATATTTCCTCTCCCCATTCTTTGGAGAACTTAATCATATAGCTTAAAAAAGGATGAGACCTGTGCCCTTCTCTTTTTTCTCCCAGGATGCTAGAATGCTGATGTTTTTCAAACAGTTTGCTATTAGAAATCTTGATATGAATTTTGGCTTCTCTAGTTAACCATAGTTAATTTTTTACTTTAGTTGTAAAGCACTTCAGTGATAGAGCTGTATCAGCACAAATGGTAGGCAAGAAGAAATGGAAGGTAAATCAGGAGACATCTTTTATGGGAATAAGAATTGCTTTAGAAATGAGAAATTTTAGAAAGTTGGAGTAATGACACAGAGCGTGTGCAAGTGTCCTTATGACCCTTCTACTTCACATATTTCAATCCTAGGAGAATTTTCCACATAGCTTCACAGTATTTAAAAATGAGTTTTTGTAAGGTAGTTATGAAGTTAGTCCTACAGAGATGCATGCTTTTTCCCAAGAAAGTATATAATCCTTGTCTCTGGGCTGTCAGCCTGTTTGGCTTAGAAACCAATGATAATAGTTATATATATATATATATATATATATATATATATATATATATATATATATCTATGTGTGTATTTGGCATAAATATATCATTTTAGATTGTAGCCCCTACATCTGTGCTTACCAAAGTATGGAGTGTATAACTAACAGCTGTATACTGGTAGAAAGCAGGGTTTATGGTAGTGGTTCTAATGTCTGCTTATCAAATAGAACGAGAAACTCCTCTTGGCCACATTTATTTTCAGAATTCACTTTCAAGGCAGGGTGTTTATATCTGCCAAGGACTGTATCAATTGGGATTAAGTGCCTTCATTTTAGAAAACTGAAGTTTAGTTACTTACTTGTTTTGGAGTATTCGTAACATACACTGGTAGATTCCTTGGAATCTGATACCTTTAGTCACCTGTGGGTGACATAGTAGGTTCTGTGTATTAAAAAAATGTGTGGGATTTAGTTTCCAATGAGGGAGAGAAAATTTCGTAGTTAATAATTACCATTTACATGTCTCAAGTCTTTTATTTGGTTGATTATTTTATGATCCTTTTCTTTGGCTTTTAGATTCTCCTGGGCTCCTCCAATTTGAAGTGTGTCCCCTCTCAGAATCCCGTTTCAGCGTATCTTTTCAGCACCCTGTGAATGACTCCCTGGTGTGTGGTGAGTTATGTGGGTGGCTAGCTCCTCTCTCAGGGCAGCAGTTTGGTCCCTTTATCTTTTTTGGAAAGTCAGAAACTGAAGCTGACTCTTATCTTAAATGCCTCCTATATATTTTGTCTTTCAGTGGTAATGGATGTGCAGGACTCAACACATGTGAGCTGTAAACTCTACAAGGGGCTGTCAGATGCACTCATCTGCACAGATGACTTCATTGCCAAAGTTGTTCAAAGGTAGCACCGGCCCTTTTCCATCAGAGTCCCATTAAGAGGTGTATAAGGAATGTTGTTTTCAGTATTAGAGTGAATTGGAAATTTAGTAGGAAAGCATTTAGTCACTGCTTTGAATTCACCCTTCTCTGCTTTTGGATCGGAAGCAATATGAGCTTTTGGTTTTATAAATCTCATTATGAGAGTAATAGGAAGTAAAGTAGGTAACTTCAGGCCCCGCATTAGGGTTCTTTTATGAGGGAGAGAGCTGAAATAAGATGTAGATCTTTTTCCACTTTTTCCTCTGTGTCATTTTTTTTTTAAACACATATAATATGTGTCAAATGGCAGTATGTGGGAAGATCCTTAAGCCAGTCAGCTTCCCATAAACATTAATATGTAATTTCAAGATTTTTTTGGAGTAGGTACCAGTGGTCTGTTTAGTAAATAAATTTTATTGGAACACAATAAAACATACCTGTAAGTGAACACATCTTTTCATTTACATATTGTTTATGGTGGCTTTTGAGCTAAGATGGCAGAGTAGTTGGACAGAAACCATATGATCTTTGAAAGTCTAAAACATTACTATCTGGTCCTTTAAGAAAGGTTGCTGACATATTCTAGAGCAAAATATTTTCAAACATGTTTATAAACATAAATTTATCTGTAATATCAAAAGTGCTTTGCTTTAAAATAAAAAAGATTTACTGCCAGTGGTAGCACTTTTCACAGTATAGCTTTGGGGTGATCTAAGGCATTGAAGTTTAGAACTTGATGGGTCAAGAGGTTTTTCTAATGATTCATCAATTAAGATAAATTATATATACCATTAATCACATGTAAAGCCCAAAAGGAGGGCATTTTCTTACTAAGTTCATTATTACCAGTTTTATTTTAGTTCAGTATGATGTCTAATTATTTGGACTCTTGTTTATGGTTGGTTTATTTGGTGGCATTTCAAAAGAGGTTGATGATTGCCTCTGGTCCAGATTTTTTTTTTTTTTTTTTGGGCTGCGCTGTGAGGCTTGCGGGATCTCAGTTCCCCAACTAGGGATTGAATCCGTGCCCCCTGCAGTGGAAGCATGGAGTCCTAACCACTGGACCACCAGGGAATTCCTTCCAGATTCTTTTTATTTTTAATTTTTTTTTGGCTGCGTTGGGTCTTTGTCACTGCACGCAGACTCTCTCTAGTTGCAGTGAGCGGGGGCCACTCTTCGTTGCGGTGTATGGGCTTCTCATTGTGGTGGCTTCTCCTGTTGCGGAGCATGGGCTCTAGGCGCACGGGCTTCAGTAGTTGCGGCACATGGGCTCCAGAGCACAGGCTTGGTAGTTGTGGCACACGGGCTTAGTTGCTCTGCGACATGTGGGATCTTCCCGGACCAGGGCTTGAACCCGTGTCCCCTGCATTGGCAGGTGGATTCTTAACCACTGCACCACCAGGGAAGCCCCCAGATTCTTTTAGAATGAGTTTACCCAAAGCTCTGGCATTTCATAGAACTGCTCCTGCCTTGCGGGTTATTTGCCTTGCCTGAAAGCTGCTTATTGTAAACCTTTTGGCATATGTAAGTCTCAGGCAAAATTAAAGCCTGTTTTCCCAAATAGAAAATTGGTTTCATTAGCAGCTAGTGCAATATTAACTTTGTTTTTTCCACCTTATTTTACAGATGTATGTCCATCCCTGTGACGATGAGGGCTATTCGGAGGAAAGCTGAAACCATTCAGGCCGACACTCCAGCACTGTCCCTCATTGCAGAGACAGTTGAAGACATGGTGAAAAAGAACCTGCCCCCGGCTAGCAGCCCAGGGTATGGCATGACCACAGGCAACAACCCAATGAGTGGTACCACTACACCAACCAACACCTTTCCGGGGGGTCCCATTACCACCTTGTTTAATATGAGCATGAGCATCAAAGATCGGCATGAGTCGGTGGGCCATGGGGAGGACTTCAGCAAGGTATCTCAGAACCCAATTCTTACCAGTTTGTTGCAAATCACAGGGAACGGGGGGTCTACCATTGGCTCGAGTCCGACCCCTCCTCATCACACGCCGCCACCTGTCTCTTCGATGGCCGGCAACACCAAGAACCACCCGATGCTCATGAACCTTCTTAAAGATAATCCTGCCCAGGATTTCTCAACCCTTTATGGAAGCAGCCCTTTAGAAAGGCAGAACTCCTCTTCCGGCTCACCCCGGATGGAAATGTGCTCGGGAAGCAACAAGGCAAAGAAGAAGAAGTCATCAAGATTACCACCTGACAAACCCAAGCACCAGACTGAAGATGACTTTCAGAGGGAGTTATTTTCAATGGATGTTGACTCACAGAACCCTATCTTTGATGTCAACATGACAGCTGACACGCTGGATACGCCACACATCACTCCAGCTCCAAGCCAGTGTAGCACTCCCCCAACAACTTACCCACAACCAGTACCTCATCCCCAATCCAGTATTCAAAGGATGGTCCGACTATCCAGTTCAGACAGCATTGGCCCGGATGTAACTGATATCCTTTCAGACATTGCAGAAGAAGCTTCTAAGCTTCCCAGCACTAGTGACGATTGTCCACCCATTGGCACCCCTGTTCGAGATTCTTCAAGCTCTGGGCATTCTCAGAGTGCCCTCTTTGACCCTGATGTCTTTCAAGCCAATAATAATGAAAATCCATACACTGATCCAGCTGACCTTATTGCAGATGCTGCTGGAAGCCCCAGTAGTGACTCTCCTACCAATCATTTTTTTCCTGATGGAGTAGATTTCAATCCTGATTTGTTGAACAGCCAGAGCCAAAGTGGTTTTGGAGAAGAATATTTTGATGAAAGCAGCCAAAGTGGAGATAATGATGATTTCAAAGGATTTACATCTCAGGCACTAAATACTTTGGGGGTGCCAATGCTTGGAGGTGATAATGGGGAGACTAAGTTTAAAGGCAATAGCCAAGCTGACACAGTTGATTTCAGTATAATAGCAGTGGCTGGTAAGGCTTTGGGTCCTACAGATCTTATGGAGCATCACAGTGGTAGCCAGAGTCCTTTATTGACCACTGGGGACTTAGGGAAAGAAAAGACTCAAAAGAGAGTAAAGGAAGGCAATGGCACCAGTAACAGTAGTCTGTCAGGGCCAGGATTAGACAGCAAACCAGGGAAGCGCAGTCGAACCCCTTCTAATGATGGCAAAAGCAAAGATAAGCCTCCAAAACGGAAGAAGGCAGACACTGAGGGAAAGTCTCCATCTCACAGTTCTTCTAACCGACCTTTCACCCCACCTACTAGTACAGGTGGATCCAAATCTCCAGGCAGTTCAGGAAGATCTCAGACTCCCCCAGGTGTTGCCACACCACCCATTCCCAAAATCACTATCCAGATTCCTAAGGGAACCGTGATGGTGGGCAAGCCCTCCTCTCACAGTCAGTATACCAGCAGTGGTTCTGTGTCTTCCTCAGGAAGTAAAAGCCACTATAGCCATTCTTCCTCGTCTTCTGCTTCCAACTCAGGCAAGATGAAAAGCAGTAAATCAGAAGGTTCATCAAGTTCCAAGTTAAGTAGCAGTATATATTCTAGCCAGGGGTCTTCGGGATCTAGCCAGTCCAAAAATTCATCCCAGTCTGGGGGGAAGCCTGGCTCCTCTCCCATTACCAAGCATGGACTGAGCAGTGGCTCCAGCAGCACCAAGATGAAACCTCAAGGGAAGCCATCATCACTTATGAATCCTTCTTTGAGTAAACCAAACATATCCCCTTCCCATTCAAGGCCACCTGGAGGCTCTGATAAGCTTGCCTCTCCAATGAAGCCTGTTCCTGTGACTCCCCCATCCTCTAAAGCCAAGTCTCCTATCAGTTCAGGTTCTGGTGGTTCTCACATGTCTGGAACTAGTTCAAGCACTGGCATAAAGTCATCTTCAGGGTTAGGATCTTCAGGCTCATTGTCTCAGAAAACTCCCCCATCATCTAACTCTTGTACAGCATCTTCCTCTTCCTTTTCCTCAAGTGGCTCTTCCATGTCATCCTCTCAGAACCAGCATGGGAGTTCCAAAGGGAAATCTCCCAGCAGAAATAAGAAGCCGTCCTTAACAGCTGTCATAGATAAACTGAAGCATGGGGTTGTCACCAGTGGCCCTGGGGGTGAAGACCCAATGGACGGCCAGGTGGGGGTGAGCACAAATTCTTCTAGCCATCCTGTGTCCTCCAAACATAACATGTCAGGAGGAGAGTTCCAGGGCAAGCGTGAGAAAAGTGATAAAGACAAATCAAAGGTTTCCACCTTGGGGGGCTCGGTGGATTCATCTAAGAAGACCTCAGAGTCAAAAAATGTGGGGAGCACGGGTGTGGCAAAAATTATCATCAGCAAGCATGATGGGGGATCCCCCAGCATTAAAGCCAAAGTGACTTTGCAGAAACCTGGGGAAAGTAGTGGAGAAGGGCTGAGGCCTCAGATGGCCTCTTCCAAAAACTATGGCTCTCCACTCATCAGTGGTTCCACTCCAAAGCATGAGCGTGGCTCTCCCAGTCATAGTAAGTCACCAGCATATACCCCCCAGAATCTGGACAGTGAGAGTGAGTCAGGCTCCTCCATAGCAGAGAAGTCTTATCAGAACAGCCCCAGCTCAGATGATGGCATCCGACCTCTTCCAGAGTACAGCACAGAGAAGCATAAGAAGCACAAAAAAGAAAAGAAGAAAGTAAAAGACAAAGATAGGGACCGGGACCGGGACAAAGACCGAGACAAGAAAAAATCTCATAGCATCAAGCCAGAGAGTTGGTCTAAATCACCCATCTCTTCAGACCAGTCCTTGTCTATGACAAGTAACACAATCTTATCTACAGACAGGCCCTCAAGGCTTAGCCCTGACTTTATGATTGGGGAGGAAGATGACGATCTTATGGATGTGGCCCTGATTGGCAACTAGGAACCTTACTTTTTAAAGCAAAAACCATGGCCAGAGAAAAACTAAGTGTATAGGCAAATCACCATAAGGAGTGAGACAGGTCTGATTTTGTGTTTTAAGAATCTTAAATGGCATGGCTTTGACACCAAGTGGGGTGAATTTAGAAAGGCATAGCCAGACCCTACTAAAGAGACCATAGGGTTTGATTCTGGTTACCACGAATCACTTGTTCCTTTGCCAGGAAAAAAAAAAAGTTAAAATACTTGCTTATGAAAGGGAGGGGGTGGGAAGGGCTTAGGGAGAGGGAAGGGTGGGAAACAGTTTTGTGGGAAATATTCATATATATTTTTTCTCCCTTTTTCCATTTTTAGGCCATGTTTTAAACACATTTTAGTGCATGTATTTGAAGGGCTGGGCAGAAAATGAAAAAGCAATACATTCCTTGATGCATTTGCATGAAGGTTGTTCACCTTTGTTTGGGTAGTTGTCCATTTGAGGCGTGGGCAAATGAAGGACTTTGGTCATTTTGGACACTTAAGTAATGTTTGGTGTCTGTTTCTTAGGAGTGATTGGGGAGGGGAGATGATTTTAGCTATTTATTTGTAATATTTCAATCCTTTATCTGTTTGCTTTTATACAGTTTTTTTTCTAATTCTATGAGGTTCAGGGTTCAAAATGATGGGAGGTGGAAGAACGAGGCTTATGTGGTGGTAGGGAGCTTGGAGCTTGTGCTGGTACTGCAGTATCAAGCTGAGGCAGGTTAGTCAGAGTCCACCTTTGGAGTTAAGTAGAAAACCAAAATGGTATTTTTATTTTAGGAGGTTTTTCATAGGGTTCAGACATCATAGGAATATTAAGAGATATCTTTCTGTGGAGGTATTGATTTATAGTTTCTTTTTCCTTTAAAGAAAGCTGGGCTGGCTTTTTGGGATGTAAACGTGTTTTCAGATGCAGTGAGGTTTCAAAGAGGGACAGCCTCTTTGATCCAGTGGCATGAAAACCAGTACAGAATTAATAGTTCTCCTATTTCTACAATGTGCCAAAAGTCCACATCCCAGCATTTTGTTAGTAGGAGAACTGATGCCATTCCTGAGAGCTGGGCTCCTTGTTTCCCTTCATCACAAGGATAAGGAGTCCAGACTTTAATTATTCCATTGTATGCTCCCTTAGATAAAACAGTAAAAAATTTGCAGCCATAGTTCACTTAAAACAGTTCCAAGCTCACTTGAAGTAATGGGGGGGGGCCTGGAATGCTAGATGGGTATGAAGATAAACCCTTGCTACTATGTAGCAACACAATTGGACCTTTTTGGAGGAACAGGTCTGAGTCTGGATTCTGGGGGGACATCAATAAGAAGCCCTTCTCATAAATATAGAAATCCAGGAGACCATTTGAGTGCAACACAAGTTCTCAGTATTTGGAGGGTCCTCTCAAAATTCTGCGGCCTTACTTTGATTTTGACACCTGCACTGTGCCATTCCTGATGATTCCATTCAGGTTCTGTGTCAGCAGGACGGGGCATGATCCCCAGCACAACTCTTCTGGATTAAAAAAAAAAAAAAGCCAGGTGATTCATTTGTGTGTGTGTGTGTGTGTGTTATGTATGTGTGTGTGATAAATGGAGTGACTTCATCAGATATTGAAGATTTCTATATTCATCCCTTTCTGCAGGTTGGAGTTAGCATAGAGTTGGAAAATCAGCTTTGGCTTTCTTTCCTGACTGTCTCTGATTTCCTTTAGTGTTCTCCCTTTTCTGGTCATCAGCTCACAACAACTCTGCCACTTTTGTGTCCCAAGGTAATAAGAAGTAGGAAACGAAACATTGCAAAGTGGAGCAAGAAAAGTTATCGGTTACCGTATCAGAGTCAAATGTCTTGGGTGACACTAAGGAGGACATGGGCAAGGTGATACCAGAGTGCTTTATCTTGTGATGCTGATACAGTAGCAGCCTCTCAGACACACAACCAGGTTGGATTTCTCACCTAGTTTTGAATCCTATCCCATTGGTTTCTGCAGGAAAAAAAAAAAAATGGTTTTTAAGTTGGTCTGGGTGGGGAAAATCTTATGGGGAATGTACTGCATAGTATCAGGGGCTCAGCTCCCCCAAGCAGAGCCAACAAATACCAAAATGAGTAAACTGGGAAGCTTTTTCTCTCTTTCTGTCTTCATCCCAGATCAAAGAATCCCGAGTTAGGATCTGGATGAAGGATAAGCCCCTGACTTGTCGATGGGCACACCCCACACACTGACCCAGCATCTGAACTTGCTTAACAGGGAGCCGGGGCTAAACTGCTTCACCCTGCCTGAGAACCAGGGAGCACTGCATTTCTCCACAGGGTGGAGGAGAAGAGGCAGAATAAACCAAGCCTGGGACACCTCCCTCCTGTCTAGGTGTACTCATTCTCCTGTTTCAAAAGACGGCAAGGACATGAAGTCAACTTCTACCTATCTTCTGCTGCTGGAGTCTTTATGTATTCTTAGTTTGACCTGATTCCTCTTCTGTCTTTTGGCTTCATGTTAGGGGTTCTTGGTCAAAACCTGCTCTGATGTACATGAAGATTCCAGGTTCAAAAATCAATTTCTTTTAAAACAAGTATTGGGGGGGGCAGTGGGAATGAAGCAGGATATAATTGCCAAAACTAGGCTTGAGATTGGTGGCTCTTGGAAGGATTTTCCTTAAGGCCTAGGTCTGAAAATTTAGGGCAGCACTATTATGAATTCTCAAAAGAAACCTTCCAGGGAGCCAGTGAGTCATAGTATCCAGCTGAGTCACTTAAAGCAGATTCCAGTATAGGAAACTCATTATTCACAATCCCTAAGCAATCTCATTTTCTTTTACCTTTTTTTTCCCCCCCAATCTCCCTCCCCCCTGATTTCTACCCTTGAGTTAGTTTTTTGAGGGGTAGGAAGTACTTAACATATCAGAAGCTAGGTTGGGAAACATGCTCAGTTGCAAAAGCTGAGCTTTAAATTTTGTTTCAAAAATGTACATCAGGAGCAGATGGGGAGGGTCTTTTCTAAAATCTTTTCAAATTTGATTTTCTGTGCATATGGCCGTTCTGTAAATACTTGGGGGTTTTTCATTTTTTTGAAAGTAGATAAAAATCTGTGGGATTTTTTCCCCCCAAACATTACAAAAACGTGTTTATTTACATGCGAATAAATTTCTTTGATAAAAAGCAACATGCCTATGTGTAATAAATTTTTAACCTTTGAATAATTTTTGTTTATTCAGCTTTTTAAAAGTCCAGTCAAAAAATTTTAACAAAGTAAAAGTCTTTGCTGAGTATTACTTCAAATTAACTGGAAAGTATAATTGAAATTAGGGAAACAGACCCGTGAAAGTTTTCATCTGATTTATCTGCTCAAGCCAGTTTTACTAACTTTTGCAGGCCTTCGTCACTAAATTCATCAGCAGTGCTTGCTGGGAGAAAACTGCTCTTAGATGAGATGCAACTAAAATGCTGTTCTTATTTGACTGAAGTGAAGCAATAACAGTAAAAGTATCTGGGACAGGAGGAGGCTGTAACATCTAGACCTGGCTTTGTGGGCCTGAGAATGAGTTTCTGAAGCTGGGTTCCTTGCTTAGGAAGCCCTTTCTAGGATAAAAAAATTTTAAAAAGTTCTTGAAGAGTTTGTTAATAAGCCTTCCAGGAAAAATATGCCTATTTTAAAAGATCTCCAGCACTAGTTGCTCTTAAATAAGCTCATCTCTTAATCAGACATTCCTAATAAGCCAATCACTGAATGTGCAAGTGAAAAGAGGTAAGAAGACAAACTCATCTACTTTGTAATACAGTTAGAAGTGGTCCAGCCAGGACTGCTAGAATTTATGATAGTTTCTAATATTTTATCTTTGGGATACAATTCTGTAGCTTGTCGCTCTAAGGGTAAACTCTTATTCGTTAATTCATAGAAATTAGATCATAAGTTTTGAGACCTTGAGGGCTGGGGTTGCTAAAGTATAATATGACACAATCTAGCTTCTATAGAAAGAGTCATAATGAATGTTACGGCTGGGCAAGCGCCCCCGCCTGCTCCTTCAGACACGCTTGTTTCTCCCGCCAAAGTGGCGTCAGGATCAGGTTCTCACCAACCAGAGCCCTGATTGGAGGGCGGGTAGGCACTAGAGCCCATTGGGTGCCTGCGGCGGTCGGGCGGCGGAGGAGTGGTTGAAGCCGAGGCCTTTCTGCCTCACCCGCCCCCACCTCCACCAAAGCGCGCCCCTCCCCCGGCTAAAGGAATGGTCGCCCAGCTCCTGCACTGCACCCCCTGACCCCAAGGCACGAGGTGCGGCCTTGCCGCACGTCCCCGGAGTAGAGGGCAGCACAATTGTCCCCCTGTCCTCCTGATCCATGCACAGGAGGATCCACGCTCCGCAGCGGCCCCCCCAAGCCTCCCTGCAACACCCGGTAATGCAATTCACGGGGGCGGGGGAGGCGGCAGCAACAACGGCGACGGCGGCGGCGGCGGCAGCAGCAGCACTGCCCCAATCTAGAGACAACCAGAGACGAGGAAAATGGCTCCGAGTAGGGACCGCCTGCTGCACTTTGGGTTCAAGGCGACAGTGAGTGATAGGGGAAGGGAGTTGGGTGGCTGGGAAGGACATGTGTGCCAGCACAGGCTACCGGGGAAGCGACAAGACTTAGGGGGCTGGGAGGACAAGACAGACAGCTCAAGTGCTTAGTGAGTTGGTGCGTGCTGTTTGCCCGCGGAGGAGAGGAGAGTGGGCTCGGGTGCTGTGTGCAGTTGTCCTGCTTTCTCCTCTCTCACCGGTCGGCGAGCACGCGCGCACTCGCATCCGCCCCACAGCCCCTCCCATACATAAATACACACAGACACATAGGCACTTCCCTGCCTCTCCTTCTCGCGGTGGGCTTTCCTGCCTTGGAGGCGAGAGCGGGCTCGTGCCACCGCCACCGCCGCCGCCGCCGCCGCCGCCGCCGCGCTCCGGCTGCTCCCGGGCTGATGGTCGCCGGCTGCACCCGGGGGTGGGGGAGGGGTGGTCCTGCGCCGCCGCCGCCGCCGCCGCCGCCGCCGCCGCCGCCGCCGCCGCCGCCGCCGCCGCCGCCGCCGGCGCGCGCTCCTCCTCCTCCCCCTCCCCACGCAGTTCCGAGGCCCGGGCGGCTCTGCCCAATGAGGAGCGGCGTTGCTGGTAGGTGGGGAGTGTTTTTGTTTTGGGTTGAAGTTGAGGCTGAGGAGAGAGAAGAGCTAGCGACGAGCAGTCGTCGCCACACCGCGGGAGGTGGAGGAGGCCCTGACGGAGTCGAGAGGTCTCCCCTCCCCGCCGACGGCCCCTGCCCGCAGCTCCTCTGCCTCCTCTCGGTGCCGGAACTCCCGGGCCTGCCCGGGGCCCCCAGTCTTTGCACTCCGCACGCCGCAGCGCCCGGCCCCGGCCGCACCCGCCGGCCCCATGAGGAGGGACGTGAACGGAGTGACCAAGAGCAGGTTTGAGGTGTGCGCTTGGAGGGGGCTAGGGTGGCGGGAGGAAGGCGATTCCCTCTCTCGTGCCCCGAAAAATTCGCTCCGCACTGAGCCTCCTCCCTTGTCTGGCGCCGTCACCCCCCGGCCTCTAGGACTGCCAGACTTCTCTCCCCCTTCTCGCGACCCGAAAGCCCAGTGCAGCCCGGCTTCCCTCTTCCTCCCGACCGGTCGCCTCCTGCCTCTTCCACCAGCGGGGCCCCGGCGGGGGATTAGCTCTGGCGCCCTAATTCCCCCTCCCCCCAGTATCACTCAGCTTTCCATTCTTTACACAACCCTTGGCTTGCCTCCCTTCACCCGGCAGAAAAAGCATCACAGCTCCGATCGACCGGAGGGAGCTAGCTTCTTTTCTTTCTGCCACTTTCTTCGTGAAGCGAGGGGGAAATTATGGGCCAGGGGGCTTTTCTCCGAGTTTGAGAGACCTTGGTTAAACTAGGGAAGTGGGGGTGGTAGAGTGAGATGATAGAGACGACCACGAGTTTTCGGTGCTGTTTGCTTTGGGTATTGTTCTGATACTTCCTCTTCTTTCCCGTTTAGTCTGTACTTTTGTAGCTCATTGTTTCTGGGAACTCTTAGACGTGTACAGGCTTTGAGGTTGGGACGAAGGTCTGAGAGACTTAAAATCCATTCAAGTCTCTTTGTCTCTAAGAACTCCACCTCTGGCGAGAGAGGTTTATAGTAATGGAATTAAGGAATGGGTGAGGAAATAAAACATCCGAAAGCGTCTTTAGAGAGTAGTCAGTGTCAGGAAGTGGTTCCTTTGGGAAGTGAAGTATCGTAGCTACAGGTGAATTACAGTAGTATAGTAATATACGGGAAGGTTTTTTGAGGGGATAAGAAAGAGAAAGAAACTACAGCAAGAAGAGTAAATGTTGCCTGGCCTTTTTTGGCAGAGAATCAGGCTGACCTGGGATCACTCACAGCTCAGTGTACATCTCACTTGGTGTTTTTCTTCATTTCCATTTGAAGGATGAAATTGTAAGACGGTGAGACAGAAGTTTCAGGAAGCTTGCCAACTAGTTGCAGAGGATGAAATTGTTACCTAAGGCCTTCAGTTTAGTCTATTCCTTGATTTCTTTTTATGCTTTTGGGAAAAATATTTTAATTTGCCCATAAAGATCAAGACAGGGAGTGTTGGGGAGAGTTTAACTGCAGAGCTACAGTGTTACTGTTGCAGGCCAGGAGTGGAGAAAAATCAAGGAATTGGTCTCCTTAGAGTTTTCATATTTAACTTCATCATGGGAAGAAATTATTATAGTAGATATGTTTTGGTGTTTAATAGAATTTTATGTTGCCCTAGTGTAGAGAGACCCAGTAAACTTAATTTATGATGGTTTCCTATTCAGTACTACTGTAAAAGTCCAGACTGCCATTAAAATTACTGAATAGATATTTAGCAGTTAACAGAAATCTTCAAAGGGAAACCCAAATGCTGAAGAATTGAGAGGAGGATGGCCTTTTGCCATTACAGTCAGCTCTTTATCATTTTGCTATTCACTTTTAGGTTGTGTGAGTAATTGTTGGAAAAAGTTCTTTGTAGTTTGTGCTTTAAAAATGCATTGCTATATCCTGTTTTTGTAATTATTTTATATTTTAATTTGTAGTTTATCTGTACTGGTGGTACTAAAATAATAAGAGAATGTATTGCTTTCTTGAGCATGTCTGGGTTTTTTAAATAAATTTATTTATTTTTTATTTATTTTTATTTTTGCCTGCGTTGGGTCTTAGTTGCTGCGCGCGGGCTTTCTCTAGTTGTGGCGAGCGGGGGCTACTATTCATTGTGCTGCGCAGGCTTCTCATTGTGGTTTCTTGTCTTGTTGCAGAGCACGGGGTCTAGGCACGTGGGCTTCAGTAGTTGCAGCACACCGGCTCGTTCTGGCGCACGGGCTTAGTTGCTCCGCAACATGTGGGATTTTCCTGGACCAGGGCTTGAACCCGTGTCCCCTGAATTGGCAGGCGGGTTCTTAACTACTGTGCTACCTGGGAAGTCCTGCAAGCATGTCTGTTTACCTTGATTGGTACAACTAAAGTTTTCTGAACATGTCTAAGATAAAAAGGGAGGGAAAACTCCTTCTTCTGCAGTGTTTATTTGTAAACAAAAGGCTACTCTTATTATGAAGTGAAGTGTTCATGCTGAAATACAAATGAGAAGGGACTGGAAATGATATGTGTTAATGAGTTTCATTGTCTGATGTTTCTTAAAGTCATTTACCCCTTAATGACCTAATTTACAGGTAATAAAGCAATAAACTTTGGTCTCTCATGAAGTAATAAACCTTGCTAATTCGTTGAAAACATTTTAAATATTTACTTTCAATGGATAAAAGATGTAGATAAGATGAAGCAGCCTTTTCATATCTAAAATATTTACATCAAATTATTTTTTTAATTCTCAAAAATCACAGGTTTTTAAAGGACTGATAATTTTATGATTGTAAGCAGATAGCTCTGAAAATTTTTGTGAGTGCAGGAAATTTCTATAGCAAATATATAACAACAAATTTCAAATTAGTTATGGTTAATACAAAAAGTGAAAGATTGTTTTCTTGGCCACATTTTTTTTTCTGGGCAGAAGATAACTAAAGCTTATTGTTTTTTATTTAATTCTTTAAAACCTTTTTTAGGGAATATTCTGCGTATTATGCTTTTGGATGTTGTAAGTGAAGGCCACACACTTTAAATCTCACACTCAGGGGTAGAGTTGTAGAAAAAAAAAAAATTTAAGTTAAAATCAAGGGAGAAGAGTACCTGTTAGGCAGCTATGTAGTATCCTGTAGAATAGCCAAGTAGATGACTGTTGGATAAAAGAGTTTAAAAAAGATATGGAGGTGTGAAAATTATTGTTGTTCTTTGCTGTATCACTTTGGCATTAAATCTGTACTATAATAACCCTTATAAGTTAACATAATGCGTACTGAATTGTCTTAGTCTTCCAATTGAAATTCATTAAAATACTTTTTTTTTTCCGGTACGCGGGCCTCTGACTGTTGTGGCCTCTTCCGTTGCGGAGCACAGGCTCCGGACGCGCAGGCTCAGCAGCCATGGCTCACGGGCCCAGCCGCTCCACGGCATGTGGGATCCTCCGGGACCAGGGCACGAACCCGAGTCCCCTGCATCGGCAGGCAGACTCTCAACCACTGCGCCACCAGGGAAGCCCCAAATACTTTTATATTACTTGCAGTACACTTTGTTTTGTGGCAAATTTTGATAATTTCCTTTCAAATTTAATAATGATTATTAAATATGTCCTGTATGCCAGGTGCACTGAGCTAGATGTCTTACCTTGGTTACTTCTAATTCTCACAATTCTCTTTTGAGGAAAGCTAGGGCCCAAGAAGTATTCAAGTTGCACAGCTAGTATTTTTGGGAGCCAAGATTCCAATCTGCAATTTTTTTTTACTCCACTCTATCATTCTGCTCTGTTTTTAGCATAAAATAGTATAAAAGCCCATAAAATGTGTGGAAAAGAGCTTTCCAAAAGTTCTTCATCCAGTTTATTTTATTTTGCTTTTGCTATCGAGAGAATACAGCTATCCTTCATTTTAAGTGCTGTAGCCAATGCTATCTTAACATAGTGAAATTAATGACAGACGTGTAAATATCTAAGCTAGCCCTTGAATCCAAGTTTAGATTTTTTTCAGTTAAGACTCTCTACTTGTCATACTCTTAGTAGCTCCATTATAAGAATGTAGTATTATTGGAGCAAAAAATTCTTATTTGGGTTTATTAAAAAATATAACTTAAAAAAAAAGTTATAGTGGTAACATCCACTGACATTCACATACCATTTTACAGTTTAATCAGTGCTTGGAGATGTTAAGACTCACATAGCTAGGAAGTGATGAGTTCCAATTTGGGTATTTTGAATCCCTGTTCATTATTGTTTTTCATTATACCTCACTGCCTCTCTGATAAATCTGTAATACTACAGTTTGTATGATTAGGTTGTAATATTTCTTTACCTGCTTCATTTTATTGCTTCAATTTGTCCAAAATAAGAAAAATCATAAACTGTTTTGTGGCAGAAAGAAAATACTGCTTTGGGAGTTAAGAGAACTGGATATTAGATAACCTTGATTTTTGTCACCAACTAACTGTAGCTTTGGTCATCTCTTTTCACTTCTCTGGTTTGGTCATTTACCTCTTCTGTAAGAAAAGGGAGTTAGAATCAATTATTAAGGTTCCTTTTGTTCCAGATCCTATGAATCTGTAATTTTTGAATAAAAGCCGACCTTGGTCCTTTCTTCTGAAATAGCCACTCCAGTATTTTGTTAAAGTTTGTAGGCTCAGTCACACAGTACAGTTAAGACTGCAGTAATGACCCTTTTTCTCCCTTAAGGTTTTAACTTCTAACCTAAAGAACATTCTGCATAGTAAATAACCATATTTTCCAAGTTGGTGCATGTGGAAAATGTTATATTTTCCAGTGGGTGAGAGTCATTTGTGTCACTCTATTTGAAAGGCCTTGCAATGGGAAAGAGTACTAGTAAAACTAAGGAATTTTGTTTTTAATGCTTTAGAGATTGGTTTGAAAGCAATTATCTAACATTACTATAGAAAATCCAAATTAAAAGTCTGGGCTTTTTAGGCCCATTCAGACAATCTGTCCTTTTTTGAATAGTGTTACTGATATTTCTTTATTGTATAATCATGGGTCCTTTTGAAGCACAGTACACTGTATCATGTACTTATATTGTAGTCATTCATTATTTAAAATAAACATATGTTTGTGTCTTGCTACAGTATATAAACAGTTATGTATTGAAAATTATGCTTTCCATTAAGTCATTAAATTTTTTTAACTTGGCAAAAACTTCACAAGATGTATTGTTGATATTTAATCCTAGTTATAAGATGTGATCTATTTCTTTTTTAAAAAATAAATGTATTTATCTTATTTATTCATTTTTGGCTGTGTTGGGTCTTCGCTGCTGCGTGCGGGCTTTCCCTAGTTGCGGTGGGCAGGGGCTACTCTTTGTTGCGGTGCGCGGGCTTCTCATTGTGGAGCATGGGCTCTAGGCGCACGGGCTTCAGTAGTTGTGGCACGTGGGCTCAGTAGTTGTGGCTCACGGGCTCTAGAGCACAGGCTCAGTAGTTGTGGCACACGGGCTTAGTTGCTCTGCGGCGTGTGGGATCTTCCTGGACCAGGGCTCAACCCGTGTCCCCTGCATTGGCAGGCGGATTCTCAAGCACTGTGCCACCAGGGAAGCCCCGATGTAATCTGTTTCTACATTGAAGATTTTCATTCATTAAAGCAGTATTTCTGTTAGAAGTATCCACACTTTTAAAGTCATGTCTTCATGTTCTAGGCCTTTTGTCAGTTTTAGCTGTTAGTATTGGTGTTGTTTTTTAATCTTAATTTTAAAAAATCCTTCTATTTTCATCCTCAGAGTTGCCTCTTTTGAAATTTTGGTCTCATTTGTCTTCTAAATTAATGAGTACTTTTGTTATTGCTAGCCCTTAGATTACTGTTTCCCAACTGGTGACAGATTGGAAACTAAATTAAAAATTTCAGTAATCTAACTAATACTGTGGTCTTGCAAGGTATTTTTAGATGTCCAAAATAAAATATTCCGTTACACCAGGAAAATCCAAGGGAGGGAGGAAGAAGAAAGAATGCCCTTAAACTGACCAAATTTAGCTGCTTGTGCAGTTGTCTTTACACTGTTTTCCTATTTAATATCCCAGACTTAGTGGATTCTTAGATCAGACCCCTACCCAAAAATTGCCTCAGAAAAATGAAGGCATCCACCTGTGGTTTTATAGTTTTATGTCTTAATGCACTTGAACCCATTTGATAAAAAAGATTTTAACTTAATAGCAACTACAGTAGGTGGTGGTATTGAACTATGCAGTAGTATTTATGCTTGATTCATGTTGCTTTATTATATAACTTTAAAAAGAAAGGTATGTATTCAAATGTAATAAATCCAAAACAGATTTGCATTAGCTTTTGAAGACTATTTCTGTTAAAAGAATGGCTTTGCTGGCTAGTTATTTTCAGCACATATCGAGTAACGATTTAGCAGGCATGTGATTTAAAGCTATAGGTAAGTAACCTATTTATTCCCGAATCATATTTCCTCCAATTTGATTTTATGATATTCTGTTGGCTTTAATAAGCCTCATATCTGACAGTTGTAATCAGGTGGAAATGTAAGTAATTTAATCCATTTTGCTGTCTTCTAAGTTGCTCTGAGGTAAAAGTCACCTATTAAAACATGGTAGACAAGGGTTTAGTCAGTTATGAAACATATATTGGCAATGTCTTCTGTCATTTTTGTCCTTGATCCCAGGAATTTCTAGTAAAAAAAGGGAAATAGAACACTGAAAGTAAATTGATTTTATGCATTACTTTGGTGCTAAGACAGAAATCATATCTAGTAACAAGGAGGTGAAGGTTGGCAATACATCGAATGCCTGCCCAGTTTTATATAATCAAATGTAAAAGCTATTGTGATATTTGTTGGTGAGTGTAACTTTCTGATTAACTGAAGGATGCAGGCAGATATAATTTCACGATCATTTATTTATTTTTGATTTATTCTGCTACTTTATTTTTATATATTTCCTACATGACTTAAAAGAGTTATAAATTAATTATATTTTAACAAGAGTGGATAATTATGGGTACATGCACAGACAAAACTCAAGAATTCAGAGTCAGACTGTGGTTTTTTCCCTACCTTAGAATTTGTAGCCAAGGGTTTCTTTGTTTTTTTTTCCCACCAAGAAGAAATAGATATCTCGGGGACTGAGAAAGTGGGAGATCTTTGCTGACATGAAAAGAGTTGTACTTTCAGAATGGGTTAGAACAACAAGGGGTGCATATACTAACTCTTCACGATCATTCAAAAGTAAAAAATGGAAAAGCATTCTCAGTGTTACTACAATTTACAATAATAAGAATATGCCATAGGTATAGATATTCTGAGTACTTTTTTTTTTTTTTTTACTATATGCAGTATGAAGGTATTTATGTGGCAGGAGGGACAGGCAAAAAGAAAGCAGTAAATTTCTAGATTAGGGCAGGTTTTTAAATGTAGAGTACCTCTTCTTTTATGCTTCTGTCATCCTTGTTTGACAGTTTAGGCTCTGGAAAGTTCATCGCCAACTGCCTGTATCCTGAATTGCAGTTACCAGCGAAGAGCCAGATTTGTTTTGTTCTTTGTTTTCTTTTTTCCTTTTTTGAGGTGGGTGGGGTGAAGGGAAAAAAAAGAGAAGGGATTTGCAGTTCCTTGAAAATTAACAGTTAAAAAAAAATATTTCTGAAGAACCTAGGGGCAGGACAGGAATAAAGATGCAGACATAGAGAATGGACTTGAGGACACAGGGAGGGGGAAGGGTAAGCTGGGATAAAGTGAGAGAATGGCATTGACATATATACACTACCAAATGTAAAATAGATAGCTAGTAGGAAGCAGCCGCATAGCACAGGGAGACCAGCTCCCTGAGAGCACCTAGAGGAGTGGGATAGGGAGGGTGGGAGGGAGACACAGGAGGGAGGGGATATGGGGATATATGTATACGTATAGCTGATTCACTTTGTTATAAAGCAGAAACTAATGTAACAGTGTAAAGCAATTATACTCCAATAAAGATGTTAAAAAAAGAGAAAATTAACAATTTAATGTTAACTATAAATGTTAGCTGCAAGGTTTTCCAGAGTTTTTTGTTAGAATATGTTATCCATTTTTTTGTCATCTTATTTTTTGAACTAGATCATCTATGGACTTTAATGTTCTAATTTTGAAATTAATTTGAGTAAGGAGAGGATGGAAGCATTAAGATGGGACTTCCCTGGTGGCGCAGTGGTTAAGAATCCTCCTGCCAATGCAGGGGACACGGGTTCGAGCCCTGGTCTGGGAAGATCCCACATGATGCAGAGCAACTAAACCCGTGCGCCACAACTACTGAGCCTGTGCTCTAGAGCCCGTGAGCCACAGCTACAACTGAGCCCACGTGCCACAACCACTGAAGCCCACGCGCCTGGAGTCTGTGCTCCGCAACAAGAGAAGCCACCACAATGAGTATCCTGCACACCGCAATGAAGAGTAGCCCTGGGGCTTCCCTGGTGGTGCAGTGGTTGAGAATCTGCCTGCCAATGCAGGGGACACGGGTTCGAGCCCTGGTCTGGGAGGATCCCACATGCCGCAGAGTGGCTGGGCCCATGAGCCACAATTACTGAGCCTGCACGTCTGGAGCCCGTGCTCCACAACAATAGAGGCCGCGATAGTGAGAGGCCCGCGCACCGCGATGAAGAGTGGCCGCCGCTTGCCACAACTAGAGAAAGCCCTCGCACGGAAACGAAGACCCAACACAGCCATAAATAAATAAATAAATAAATAGATAATATAGATAGATAGATAGATAGAGTAGCCCTGCTCACTGCGACTAGGGAAAGCCCATGTGCAGCAACAAAGATGCAATGCAGACAAAAAATAATGTAAAATTAATTAATTAAAAAAAAAAAGAAAATGAAAACGTTAAGATGATGTCTTTAGGATTTTGCAGGGGGAAGTAACTTCTGAACTATGAAGTACATGTGTATATCTATGTGACCTTGGTTTAATTGCCTTTCTGGACCCCACTGTCTGAACTCTAAGGTTCCTTCTCACATGGAAATTCTGTGATTCTCTGTAAATAAATCCCCCAACTTGCTGTGAGTTAGATATTAGATATTCAATTTATTGCCAGTGTTCTTACATTTCTTTGTTTTTAACTGCTGTTAAACACAAAACACTTACTTAGCCTTTGTGACCTGAACCTATATTCTGCTTTGGATTCCTGCTTGTTTTTGCCCTGAATTTTGATAAAAATGGAGGTGGGCACTGGCAAGAGAAAAAGACAAAAAGTATGGTATGTGTATATACCACAAGTACGTGTAAACCATATGTACATGTATATGTATATACAACTATGGTGTATCTGTCCAAATGACCTTTGCCGAGGGAGTGAGGAATGGATATGATTGTGTGATATCCTGGAGTTTAGGGTGTTATGATTCAGTTTTTAATATTTATGGAATTTATGTATTTATATGTAGAGAGCCTATTTAAGAGTATTAGCTTTGAAGTCTGAGTTTGAACCCTGGCTGGGAAAAAGTGTATTATAAAGGGAAGAATGTAACTAATGATTTCTTTTCATCTGATTCAATTTTATATATCAGGTTTATTGAACAGGAACATCTATGAATTTTAACCAATGTAGTTGAACAGTAATTAACAGTGTTTCAATTTGGAGTTTATACTGTAACCATTATTGCATTCATTGTTAGGCAAATGTGGATATATGTCTCCTAAGATGAGAATCTGGAACTAAATTGTAAGTTGACATTTAAAACACTCAGCTTTTACCCCAGAAACTGGTCATTCTTCCGTCTCTGATTTGTAGAAAATAAAGCTATGGCATGACTGAACATGGACAAGTAAGTAGGGATGCATTTATTTTTTTAAAAGAGCACCGCATTGCTAATACCCTTTCCCCACACTCATCCTTATCAGTTTATTTGGAAAATTATTTACATGTCCTTCATTTGAAGACACTTATGTTGCAAAAATCACATCATAACTTACTTCTGCAACCCATTTGTAGGAAGGAAACATGATATATTTTGGAAGTATCCTTGGATAAGTTAAAGCATTTATTTAATAATGTAACTTTCCTAACATTATCATGAATGGTAACTTCAGGAAGATAAAGGACTTTATATTCAGTGTTCTTAGTCACAGCTGACTAGAGTTATACAAAAACAGCTTCCCAAATCTAGATCTACACAACAACAAAAAATGCAGTTTTACTGAGGTCAACACGTTCCTTAAGAAAGAAAAATTGTATTTAGATTTTTTGCCTCAGAAGGTGGATTATAGGCTCTAAATGGTCCAGACAGAAAAGTTTGGTCTATAGGAATCAAGAACTCAAGGGGCCTAATGTTGACAGTACTGTGAACTCAAACTGAACGCTGGGGAAAACCACTTACTTCTCTGTCTTTACAGCTCTAAAATAAGATTTCCAATATCTATTTCCCTGTCTTAATACAAACTGGATTAATGTTAAAAATTAAACCTAATATAATGTTGTATGCCAATTATACCTCAATAGAAACAAAAAAGATTAAACCTAAAACCTCTAGTACTCCCTGAGTTAAATGGGTATTATTAAGGAGAAATAAATGAAACTAAATTTAATTTATGGCAACTGAATTCCATAGTAGAGATAAATAAGTAACAACCTGAATGTCTAATCAGAATCACCAGTGAAGTTTGTTGTACAGTACTAATCCCTTGAAACACTGGGATAAAGAGTACAAAGTTAACTTGTATTTGCAAGCTGAACTCCACGGGGAAATCAATTTACATACCATAGATTTGCCATTATAAAACCAATATCTCTTCGTAAGTTTATATCCTATCCTAGATGTTTTAGCCCTAGAAACAGGAGCAATATTTAATGTATAGCACCTAAAATACAGTTCTTTTACAACTTGTACATTTTACATGAATCAGATACATTCAGTTTTACTAATGAAACCACCACACCACACTACAGCCTCTCAAACTACCAAGAACAAATATGTCTGGGAACTCAGCAAAGCTTATCTGACCTTGTCCGGGGCACAGAAAATCTCATTATAGAAAACCAGGGCGGGCTTCCCTGGTGGTGCAGTGGTTAAGAATCCGCCTGCCAATGCAGGGGACACGGGTTCGAGCCCTGGTCCGGGAAGATCCCACATGCCGCGGAGCAACTAAGCCCGTGTGCCACAACTACTGAAGCCTGCATGCCTAGAGCCTGTGCTCTGCAACAAGAGAAGCCACTGCAGTGAGAAGCCCTCAGACCTCAACAAAGAGTAGCCCCCGCTCGCTGCAACTAGAGAAAGCCCCCGCGCAGCAACGAATACCCAACACAGCTAAAAATAAATAAATTAATTAAAAAGAAAAAGAAAACCAGGGCGTGGTATTGATAGTTCAGTTCTGTTCAGATTTTATTTAGCACCAATATGTGTCAGATATTGATAGGTGTTAGAGGTACAAAACTGCTTCAAAGCATTGTCTTTTCCTCAGGGGGTTTGTTGTCTAGTTAAGAAGAAAACTGCATGAGAAAAATAATTTAGTGGGTTCTGGTAAATGCAGTGATAGCTATATGGGAGCGTGATAAGAACCAATTTCATGAAAAGCATTCACACTTTCTGTGATCCTCATACTGCTTATATGAGACGCATTACATTTTATTTAGTGCTTTTAAAAGAAAAAATCCATTGAGGCTGCTTTTAAAAAATATTAGCACTATACTGTCAGGTGTAAGAATTTATTTTTTTAATAAATTTATTTTTTATTTATTTATTTTTGGCTGCATTGGGTCTTCGTTTGCTGCACGCAGGCTTTCACTAGTTGGGGCGAGTGGGGGCTACTCTTCGTTGTGACATGTGGGCTTCTCCTTGCAGTGGCTTCTCTTGTTGCAGAGCATGGGCTTTAGGTGCGTGGGCGTCAGCAGTTGTGGCACATGGGCTCAGCAGCTGTGCCTTGCGGGCTCTAGAGCACAGGCTTAGCAGTTGTGGCACACCAGCTTAGTTGCTCCGCGGCATGTGGGATCTTCCCAGGCCAGGGCTCGAACCCGTGTCCCCTGCACTGGCAGGTGGACTCTCAACCACTGTGCCACCAGGGAAGTCCAAAATTTATTTTAAAAAGTACAGGTATGAATTACTTATACTTATCTGTACCAGGGACAACCAAGGGAAAAGAGGCATGTTTTCATTAGTAATTTCTTTGGTTTTACTGGTACACCTTTAGGGAAACAAAACAGTGGGACTACTAATGATAGAGCTAATCAGAGTAACTGCTCTTCTCTAAAGCTGGACATTTCTCAGAGATGTAAGCAGAAATTAAACAGGGTTAGATGAAGAGTAACAGGAAAGTAACACTTTCACCAGTAATTCCAGGAATTAATTATATAGTAGGTAGTTATACACATATTGTTCCATTTGTTTTTAAAGCAAAGAATGAATTTTGTTAAGGAATTTATGAATGACTGAATAATACTGACCCTCATTTATGGAGGGCATCCTGCTAACCTTCCTTTAGTAGGGCAGATATTTTGAACTGCCTTAAATAACCACTTAATATAGTGTTTTACACATTAAAGAACATGTTCCCATTTATGATTTCATTTGAACTTAAAAAAAAAATCTTGTATGTTAGGTAGGGGATATTTTTCTGCTATTTTATAGGTAGGAAAGCAGATATTCTGGAAGGCTGTTATTTTACCAACATTAAATAGCTGAGTATAAAAGCCAGAACTTTAATCCAGTTGACTTGAGTTTCTTATACTTGCCTCTAGGGCATGCTGACTGAGAATTTTTTTTTTGCTTGCTTGCTTCCTTTTTCTTTTTTTTTCTTTCTTTCTTTCTTTCTTTCATTCATTCATTGGAGTATAATTGCTTTACAATGTTGTGTTAGTTTCTGCTGTACAGTGAAGTGAATCAGCTGAGAATGGGTTGTTTTTTTAATTTTATTAAAAAAATTTTTGGGGGCTTTCCTGGTGGTGCAGTGGTTGAGAGTCCGCCTGCCGATGCAGGGGACACGGGTTCGTGCCCCAGTCCTGGAAGATCCTACATGGCATGGAGTGGCTGGGCCCGTGAGCCATGGCCGCTGAGCCTGCGCGTCTGGAGCCTGTGCTCCGCAACGGGAGAGGCCACAGCAGTGAGAGGCCCGCATACTGCAAAAAATAAATAAATAAATAAAATTATTTTTTATTTTTATTTTTGGCTTTGTTGGGTCTTTGTTGCTGTGCACGGGCTTTCTCTGGTTGCGACGAGCAGGGGCTACTCTTCATTGCGGTGCGCGGGCTTCTCATTGCAGTGGCTTTTCTTGTTGTGGAGCACGGGCTCTAGGCGCACAGGCTTCAGTAGTTGTGGCACATGGGCTCAGTAGTTGTGGCTCGCGAGCCCTGGAGCACAGGCTCAGTGGTTGTGGCTCATTGGCTTAGTTGCTTCGTGGCATGTGGGATCATCCCAGGCCAGGGCTCGAACCCATGTCCCCTGCATTGGCAGGCGGATTCTTAACCACTGCACCACCAGGGAAGCCCCGAGAATGGGTTGTTGTGAACAGTTTACCCATTGTTATTCTTTTGATCCATAGCAAGTATTTATAAGATGTTTGGTTAGGGTTGATTAACACTTGAGTTTGTGGCGAAAGAATTGAGCAAAGTTAATTTTGTGGGGACTGCAAAACATGGGCATTGAACCTGTACTTTGGCTTACTAGCCAACTTAAGTAACTCTTAAACAGCCATGAACAAATATTCTGGATAAATCACGCTAAGTTGTAAATTCCTTTCAGATACCTATGTAATAAATTACATTTGTAGCAAAAGCTGTTAGTGTATCATTCATATGTTGAATAAAACTGATTTGATTACCTTCTTTACTATAATTCTTCCTCATGAGAACTAGGAGTGAGATACTAAAAGTTTTATAATAAGTATTTGTAGAATCTTGAATATAAGTTTATAAGGCTTCATGTTCAGCCTCTTTGCAAATTTTGCTCTTAGGCTTGATGTATAAAGTCTGGGCAGCATTTTACTCAATTTATCATAGTATATTATTAAAGATGAAAGGTAGCAGTATACCACTGTTGAGTGAAAAATAGTAAACATTTAGGATATAGTATTTTATGAATAAACAGACATGTCTAGATAAAGATCAAGTAGGTTTAGTAGAATAAAAAAATTTTAATATCAGAAAGAATACCAAGAAGCAATATTACCATCTTATAGAGTGTTTAAATTATTTAAATAATCTGAAATTTGCATTAAAAATGATCCCATCCATAAAATGCAAGCTGTTCTGGAGTTATGGCCAAGATCTATCTGACCCTTCTAACAGCTATCAAATATATATTTATATGAAATGTGTGATAATTCACTACATTACCTTTTTAGTCTTGTCTATACTATATACCTACCTAGGATCCAGTTTTATTTTTCTATACTTTACATGTTCTGGCTGTTGTCAAGTGACTGGGGTCTTGTCGGTATTTCCAGTAACGATATTGTTTCAGAGATGAATTAACAAAATGAAAAACTACAGGATTCAATTCAACATTAGGCTGGGAACCAGGGGAGAATATATATGCTCCACATTATCCTTTTTATTTTTTTAACATCTTTATTGGGATATAAATGCTTTGCCGTGGTGTGTTAGTTTCTGCTTTATAGCAGAGTGAATCAGCTATACATGTACATATATCCCCATATCTCCTCCCTCTTGGCATCTCCCTCCCACCCTCCCTATCCCACCCCTCTAGGTGGTCACAAAGCACCGAGCTGGTCTCCCTGTGCTATGCGGTTGCTTCCCCACTAGCTATCTATTTTACATTTGGTAGTGTATATATGTCCATGCCACTCCACATTATCTTAATTGGAAATGTTTTTCTCTTGTGGAATTAGGCCTGGATACACATTCAGATTGAAGGTGCATAGCCAGCCAAATAGTATTTGTAAGTAGTTGTTTTGCTTAACGCCAGTGGTACTAGAAAGGAAATGATCAAATTGAAATCTAAGTAAAACTTAACCAAGAATTAGCTTAGTAAACTTTCTTGTAGCTTTTATTTACTGTGGCTGGGTTGGACTATGGCTTATTAAATGGCATGCAATCTCCGTGAACTGTACCATTATTTTAGACAAAGTCAGTTTTAGCATCATCTGCTTTGGCCGTCCTAAAGTAGCCTCAGATCTCTCAGTTTAATGTGTTTCAGGGACGTGTCTTTCTTCTGCCCACTTGTATTTTGCAAAAATAAGACAGTTATAGGCCTATGATTTAATTTGGGACTGGTAATGGGGGTTAAATTAAGTTGTTGCTTTAGTATTTGTTCTTGGAAGAGAAGTTAAATTATAATTTACTATGCACCTTAAAGTGAGTTTCAAGTGAAAAGCAATTCCTCCATCTCTCTATTCTCTAGAAGAACAATTGTTAACTGTTTAATATGTATCCTTTTAAAAATTATTTATCTATTTAATATGTATGGATATGTTCACATTTTATGATCAAGCAAAATTATGCTGGACATACAGTTTAGAAACTCGCTTTTTTCTTCTTTTAAAAAATTATAGTAAGTTTTAATTTATATAAGAAATATGTGGATACATTTTTATTTAAAAATTAAAACATTTTGAGTATGATAATTCCTTTTTATACTGCCCATAATCCTGATCCTCTCCACCTAAAGAGATAAGGGCCAGATAAACAACAAGATCCTACTGTGTAGCACAGAGAACTATATTCAATATCCTATGATAAACCAAAATGGAAAAGAATTAAAAAAAAAGAATGTATGTATATGTATAACATATACACATTGCTGTACAGCAGTAGCTAACACAACATTGTAAATCAACTATACTTCAATAAAAAATTAATTAATTTAAAAAGGGGGAAACCAAAAAAAAAAGAGAGAGAGATAAGGACCAATTTTAAATTTGATGAGTGTCCTTGCAAGTCTTTTTCTGTGCTTTTACATAGCCTTAGTTTTCTGTGTGTGTGTTTATGTAAGTTGCCTCATACTGTATCTGGCATTCGGAAATTTTAACTACGATATGTCTTAGAGGTCTGTTAGATATATTTCTTTTTACAGTTACATAATATTCTATTATATGAATATTCTAGTTTATATAGCTAGCTATTAATTAACCTTTAGGTTTTCTCCTTTGCATCACAAACACAAATGCAATGAATGTTCTTATATATGTGCAAGTGTTCCTTTATGTTAAATACCAAGAAGAGGGTTTTCTGGGTCATAGGGAATATATGATTATTAAGTTTATCAGATATTGTCAGATTGCCTTCCTAATTTATGTTTTGGCCCATAGTGTGTGAGTGAACTTGTTTCTCCACATCTTTACCAACATGTGATATTTCCCAACTTTAAAGTTTTTCAGTGATAGAAGGAAAATTGTGTTTTATTGTATTTTGTATTTCCCTCATTACTACTGAAGTTGAGTATCTTCTTGTTTTAGTCTTAATGTTTTATTGATCTCATGTGTTTCTTCCATAAGAAAGAAATTTTTCTTTCTTGTTTATTTTATCCTTTGTGAAGTTTTAAAAATTAGTTCGTGCCTTTTTTTGTTTGTTTTTTAATCCCTTTAGGCATTCTATATATTGGATACTAACCCTTTGTGTACCCATATATTTGCAAAGGTTTTCATTGAATGGGCTTGTCCAGTGTTTCTTGGTGTTTATTTAAAAAAGGGTCTCCTATCCCAAGATCATAAATATTCTTCCATATCTTGCTACATTAACTTTTGTAAAATCTAAGTTTTTAACCTACCTAGAGCTTATTATATAAGGTAGAGTTTTAACTGAATTTTCCCACATATTGATAGTTCATCTTCTCCCCGCTGGTTTTGAAATGCCATTTCGGTCATAAAACCAATTAACTGAATTCAAAGGTCTGTTTTGAACTGTGTTCTGTTTCTTTCATCTTTTTTTTATCGCCGGTACCACAATTTTAATTGATTGGTTTTATACATTAATATGAGGGAATTTATATAATATTTTCCTTCCCATTCAAGAATATGATAGGGAGTTCTTCCTTTAAGATCTTAACACAGTTTGGGTTTCCCTGGTGGTGCAGTGGTTAAGAATCCGCCTGCCAATGCAGGGAACATGGGTTTGAGCCCTGGTTCAGGAAGATCCCCCATGCCCCGGAGCAACTAAGCCTGTGCACCACGACTACTGAGCCTACGTTCTAGAGCCCGTGTGCTGCAACTACTGAAGACCGCGCGCCTAGAGCCCGTGCTCCACAACAAGAGAAGCCACCACAGTGAGAAGCCCGAGCACTGCAACTAAGAGTAGCCCCCACTCGCCACAACTAGAGAAAGCCCGCACACAGCAACGAGGACCCAATGCAGCCAAAAATGAATAAATAAATAAATTAAAAAAAAAAAGATTTTACACAGTTTTCCTTTTATTTCTGCAAACTTTATAGTTTTTGAAGTTATTACAAATGGGCTTTTTTTTCCTGTTACATTTTCTTTCTTTTTCTTTCTTTCTTTTACATTTTCTAATGATTAATTCATTCAGCAAATATTTGAGCACTTTCTATGTGCCAGATATTGTTACAGATGCTGAGGTGTAAAAGTGGACAGAACACAAAATCCTGCCCAAATGGAGTTTAAAATTTAGTGAAGGGAAATGGACATGAAACAGATAAAAAAGTAAATGCGTAATGTGTCTGATGGTGATAAGTGCTATGGACAGAAATGAGGGACAGGAAAAAGAGGAAGGGAGGTGGGCATGGCTCATACTTTACATAGAATGGTTAAGGAAGACCTCACTGGTGGTTAACATTTGAGCAGACTTAAAGAAATGATGGAGCAAACCCTTACAGGGGAAGGAATACAAAAATGAAGGTGGCAGTGTGCTTGATGTATTCTAGGAACAGAGTGAACAGGTTAGTCACTGTGACCAGATCATGGTGAGGTTGGGTAACTGTGGTAGGGAAGAGGTCAGAGAGTTATGAGTCGGGGGTCAGGGTGGGGTGGGGAGTGGGGAGCATGGGAGAGCAGGGCAGGTCATAAATGAACTTATTGGCCGTTTTGCGCTCTGGATTTTATTCTGACAAGGGAAGCCATAGGGATTTTTGAACAGAAGAGGAACATTCAGGCTTTGAAAGGATCACTCTTGCTTTGTAGAGAAGTAGTATATATATAATTGGTGTTAAGCGTTCTTGGAGTAATTCAGAAAAGTAATAGTGGTATCTTGTATGAAGTTGATTGTGATGGAGGTGTAAGAAGTAATTGGATCCTGGATATATTTTAAAGGTAGAAATGATAGGATTTACTGTCATTAGGAAGCTATAAAGTTGGTGTATTGATTTTTGTGTATTCATTTTTGTATCCAGTTAGCATGCTCCCGAGCTGCAAATAGTAGAAAACCCTTTTAGTGGCTTAAAGAATAAGGTGTTCCTTATCTCACATTATAAGGAGTCAAAAGCAGAGCTTTTACCAGGATTAAGAGCCTTGGTTTAGAGAGGTGGTTTTCAAACTTCAATTTGCTTGACAGTCATCTGGAAAACTGGCAAATCACCTGGGCCCATGAACTTGCATTTCAAAGATATATAAAGGTGATGCCTAAATGAGTACCACACTTTGGGTAACACAGACTTGGAGCCTAATAATTAGGAGGACTTTAGGGTTTGAGCAAAACAGTGGAACCATACTGACTGGGTTCAAATCTTAGCTCTGCTATTTCCTATCTATTTTAAAATTTCAGGTATATTGATCTCAAGGGGCTATTTTGTTGTTCTTTTCTAATTTTATTGTGTTACATATAAGTGTATTAGTGGTTTATGATAACAGGTGTTTTTTTAAAAATTTTATTTATTTATTTATTTGGCTGCGTTGGGTCTTCATTGCTGTGCGTGGGCTTTCTCTAGTTGCAGCGAGTAGGGGCTACTCTTTGTTGTGATGCATGGGCTCTAGGCGCTTGGGCTTCAGTAGGTGTGGCACGCAGGCTCAGTAGTTGTGGCTCGCAGGCTCAGTAGTTGTGGCTCGCAGGCTCTAGAGCGCAGGCTCAGTAGTTGTAGCACATGGGCTTAGTTGCTCTGCAGCATGTGGGATCTTCCCGGAACAGGGCTCGAACCCATTTCCCCTGTGTTGGCAGGCGGATTCTTAACCACTGCAGGCAGGCAGGTGGATTCTTAACCACTGCGCCACCAGGGAAGCCCCGTGATAACAGGTTTTTGAAAGTTTCTTTGTGGCCAAGTACATCATCAGTTTTTGTAAGTGTTCTGTGTTGGAACAAAGTAAGATTTTGTTTATTGAATGCTTGGGTTTGATGTGGGGAAAAAAAAAATCACAGACACAAAATTTTAAAATTAGACTGCCTTTTTAAAGGGTGCATTGTAGGAAGGAAGAAGAGAAGTACTTACCAGTCAGAGACTGGAGACCAGAATACCCCGTTTTCTTAACATTTCTTAAAATTATGGTTTTTCTGTTTATATCTAAATATGAAATTGTGATGGATCAACAGAGGAGGCAAGCCTCAGAACCCTTAAGAAGACTCTTAGGTAGAAGAGGGAAAAGCCTAATGATGAACCCTAAATACAAAGGGGACCTCATATTTCTGACTTACAACATTTTAAGAAGTCAGTTTAAACTTGGAAAACTTCAAAAGGGCTGATGACACTTTTGAAAGGGATCATACTGTTTGTCCAATAAAACATTAAGGATTTATTATTTTCTTAGAGTCTTACCGATTCCTAATTACTGACATGCAGTACTGTCGAATTATGGCAAAGCTAAATTTTTATCAGTTCATATTTTGGCTGAGATTGCTATTTAAAGCTGTGTGACTTTGGAATACATTTAATCTCTGCACCTCAATTTTTTAATTTAGGAAATGGAGACAAAATAGAATCTTTCTATTCAGGGTTGTTGTAAGAGTTACATGATATATAAAGTGTTTACAAGGCCGCAAGGTATACAATATCCATTCAGTAAGTTTATTGTTATTATTTGACTCAATTCATTACACATATCTCTTAGATCAAGCTTGTAATATGTGGTATTCAAATCCTCTAGGTTTTTATTAACTTTTGTCTATTTTGTCTCTCTTTTGTCCCCTAATTAATTAATTAATTTTGGCTGCGTTGGGTCTCCGTTGCTGCACACTGGCTTTCTCTAGCTGCGGTGAGCGGAGGCTACTGTTCGTTGCCGTTTGTGGGCTTTTCATTGCAGTGGCTCCTCTTGTGGAGCACAGGCTCTAGGCATGCGGGCTTCAGTAGTTGTGGCTCGCGGGCTCTAGAGTTCAGACTCAGTAGTTGTGGTGCACGGGCTTAGTTGCTCCACAGCATGTGTGATCTTCCAGGACCAGGGATCGAACCCCTGTCCCCTGCATTGGCAGGCGGATTCTTAATCACTGTGCCACCAGGGAAGTTCCTATAGATAATTTTAACTCTCTACTTTATAACTACCCTTATTTTATTTTATTTTTTTTTTGCGGTACGCGGGCCTCTCACTGTTGTGGCCTCTCCTGTTGCGGAGCACAGGCTCCGGACGCGCAGGCTCAGCAGCCATGGCTCACGGGCCCAGCCGCTCCGCGGCATGTGGGATCTTCCCGGACCGGGGCACGAACCCGCGTCCCCTGCATCTGCAGGTGGACCCTCAACCACTGCGCCACCAGGGAAGCCCTCTCCTTCAACTCTTAATGATTTTTTCCTTGAATTAATTTTATCTAATAATATTGCTGTAAAGTCATTTTATTTTTGAGTATTGGGCTTACTTTGGGTTCTCACATTCTAGATTTTGGACTGGTAGTTCTTTATACTATTTTTTGCTCATCCGTGCTTTAAAAAATTCTACTATTATTATTGTCATTATTTTTAATATTTCACCATAGTTTTTAGTGGTCCTTAAAAGGTTTACGAAAATAATCTGGTCCATTACTCCCAAAAGCAGGAGAAGTACCTGGTTCAGTTTTCTTCTTCTGAAAGTAGATCCTTTTAAAAAGGTTCTTTTACCTTGGACCTAAGTGGTGAACTTACCTAATTACTTATGTGTGGAAACATCTTTTTTTCCTCCTCATTGCTAGGGTCATCTAGGGTGGGCTGGGTACAAAGTTCTCAGTTGCAGTTATTTTCCCTGAGTACTCTAAAGATATTTCTCCATCATCTTCCAAGTTCTGTTGTTACTGAGGAGAAGTTTCCTGTGAATTTATTTTTATCTTTCTTCTTCAAAGAGCTTGTTGAGTACACATTTTTAAATTATATTTTTTTATTGAGATATAATTCACATTACAAGAAAGTTCTCATTTTTATAGTATACAATCCAGTGGCTTTTAGTATATTCACAGATATGTGCAGACTATCACCACAGTCAATTCTGGAACATTTTCTGCACTTCAGAAAGAAACTTGTACCCTTTATCCATCACTCCTTATCCCCTATCACTCCCTTGTTCTAAGCAACCACTCATCTGCTTTCAGTCTCTGTAGATTTCTCTTTTCTGACTTTCATATGAATGGAATCATATAGTATGTGGTTTTTTGTGACTGGCTTCTTGACTTTGCATAATGTTTTCAAGGTTCATCCATGTTTTAGCATGTTTACCTTTTTATGGCTGAATAATGCGTTGTATGGCTATACCACATTTTGTTTATCCATTCATTTATTAACAGGTGTTTTGATTGTTTCCACCTTGCGGCTGTTGCGTATAGAGCTGCTATGAATATTCTTATGAATAAGTATGTGTTTGAAACCTTTTTTCAGTTCTTTTGGGTATGCACTTAGGAGTGGAATTGCTGGGTCATGTTGTAATTCTATGTTTAACGTTTTGAGGAAGTGCCAAACTATTCCGCAGCAGCTGCCCATTTTGCATTCCCGTCAGCCATGTACGATGGTTCAGATTTCTCCATATTCTTACAGTTATTCTTTTCCCTTTTTTTTTCTTTTTCTCAAATTATAACATCCTAGTGGGTATGAGGTGGTATCTTATTGTGGTTTAGCTTTGTATTTCCCTAATGACTAATGATGTTGAGCATTTCATGTGCTTGTTGGCCATTTGTGTATCTTCTTTGGAGAAGTGTTTATTTATATTCTTTGTACATTTTTAAATTGGGTTATTTGTATTTTTATTGTTCAGTTGTGAAAGTTCTTTATTTTGAATACTAGACCCGTATCATATAATTTGCAAATGACTTCGTTGCATGCTTTGTAATTTTTTGCTGAAAGCTGAACATTTTGAATATTAAAATATAGCAACTCTAGAAATCACATTCTCTCCCCTCCTGGGCTTGTTGATGCTGCTTATTGTAGTAGTATTGTTTGTTTGTTTAGTGTCTTTTTCTGAACTAGTTCTATAAACTCTATTCTTTGTCGTGTGTGGCCACTGAAATCTCTGTTCCATTAGCTTAGTAGTCAGCTAATGATTGTACAGAGATTTCCTTAAACATCTGGAACCAGAAATTCTCTCAGTCTTTGCTGAGGGGCTTCTTGTACATGTTAGGGCATGCCTTCAGCACTCAGCCAGGCAGTATACAATTATGCCTTAGCCTTCACTTCCTGTTTCTGCAATGTCTCAAGATCAACCAGAAGTGACAGCTTAGGGTCTTCTCAGGTTTTTCCTGAATGTGTGCACAGCATTGGGCATGCATGTGGCCTTCTAGATTCCCAGGATATAGGAGCTTTTCAGTACCATTATGGACATCTCATTCTCTAGCCCTTTCCCCTCAGCCTCTTTGGTTAGTCTGTTGTTTGCCCCAATTGTTATCTGTTCCTTAGGCAGCAGTGACTAAAACATTTGCCTGTAAATGTTTTGAACAAAGTGGAGTAATTTCTTTAGCACTAGGCCCCTTTTGAGTCGGGCAAAATAAAGACAAGCCTTTTG
This sequence comes from Delphinapterus leucas, assembly GCF_059928025.1. Lineage (NCBI taxonomy): Eukaryota > Metazoa > Chordata > Mammalia > Artiodactyla > Monodontidae > Delphinapterus > Delphinapterus leucas. The sequence goes on along the minus strand of NC_143147.1, from coordinate 49,306,073 downwards.
AGCTGATCTTCCAGGGAGCAACCAGACAGGTCAAGACAAATAATTACAATACTTTGAAAATGAGATATGTTCTGGTTCCTCAGTTACCAGCAGTGCGAGCTGTTATTTTCAAGATAGTGCTACTGCAAATGTAGGGGTTGGGGTAACTTAAAATGCCTCAAAGCTCTCTGTTTTTACTGAGATTCAGCCTTTGTTCTTGAATATACACTCCGTGGACTGTTGCAAGCCTTCGGTTAGTTTCTGAAGTTCAAAAATATTTGATTTTGTCAGTTTTTTGGTTTCTTTTATGGGGAGGTGGGATTTCAAACTTCCTTATTCCACCATTTTTGCTGATGTCACCTCTGAGTACGCTTTTGATCTGAGGTTTTAGAAGAAACCTGATTCTGGCTCCCTAATTTTGAAATACTCCAATTATACTAAAAATGTACTTTCTCAATTTCTAATTTTTATTCTGCAGAAGAGTGACCACAACCACTAGTTTGGCCATGTTGTCTCCTAATCATTTTTACGTACTACAGTTACTGATGATGGTTAATTAATACAGTGAATTTGAGTGGGTATCGTCTTTGTCCTATATCATAGAAAGGTATCTTGAGATAGCAGCTTAGAGTCTATCCATTTCATTTAAATTCATCTCCTCAGTGTAAACTGAATTATTTTCAATTTTCGGTTTATAGGATGTATAATTAGCTTTTATTTTTTTAATACATTTATTTAGTTATTTTTGGCTGCATTGGGTCTTTGTTGCTGCGCAGGCTTTCTCTAGTTGCAGCGAGCGGGGGCTACTCTTTGTTGCGGGGCGCAGGCTTCTCATTGTGGTGGCTTCTCTTGTGGAGCACAGGCTCTAGGCGCGTGGGCTTCAGTAGTTGTGGCACGCGGGCTCAGTAGTCATGGCTCACGGGCTCTAGAGCACAGGCTCAGTAGTTGTGGCACACGGGCTTAGTTGCTCCATGGCATGTGGGATCTTCCCAGACCAGGGCTCGAACCCGTGTCTCCTGCATTGGCAGGTGGATTCTTAACCACTGTGCCACCAGGGAAGCCCCTAATTAGCTTTTAAAATTCCTAGAGCATGCAGACAAAAAAACAGAACTGGTGATAATGACCCAATGTATTGCAGAGGAAATTTGACAAGGGAAAACAACATCTTAGTTATAAGATTAATTATAATCTGGCAGTCTTTGATATGCACTTGCTGTGACTTTAGAATGAGTAGAACCTGAAATAGCTAGAAACCATAAAATCCTCTTTACTTTTAGTTTAAAGAAACATTTATCCCTTCAGTCAGTCAGTGCAACAAATATTTATATTATGATTTGTCATGTGTAAGGCACTGTGGTTAATCCACTTTCTAAAAGCTTACAGCCTAGTAGGTTAGAAGATTGTCAACACAGTAAGAAAAAATTTAAGATCTATAATAGAAATATAAGCAAAGTTCTGGATTATAGGAATGTAGGAAAACATTTCCACCTAGAGATTATTGGGATTTCTGAAGAGGTTTCAGGTAAAGCATCCCTTATCCTTTCTGAAGTTCTGAACAGATAAAGAAAACAAGAGTGGCAGGTAGGGGTCAAAATACCACTTTTATTACTAACAGAGACCAGGTTGGAGGATACAACTTTCAGTACTTGAGCCAAATTGTGCCTTTTAACTGAAGTCCTTTAGGTAGACCAACCTGCCTCCAAGCAGTGCTATATTGACTCAAGCCTCCCTATACAAGGGAGAGTCTGGCCCTAAATAAGCGGCGAATGCTTGCTCCACACCTTGGAAAGGTAGAAGCACAGAGATGGGCCAAGTTTGCTCTTCACTCTTCTAAGATTAACTAGTCAGACAGGTTCAGATAAGTCACTCTGTCTCTGTAAGTAAAGAAGTACAGAGAAGTCAGGAGTGTGTTTAGCGCAAGTTCTTCCTCATGAAAACCTGAAGTGGGAAAAAGGCATTCCCTCCTAGGAGAGAGGATCAGTGAAGCTTTCATGGAGGATATGAAATTGGAGCAGAGCATTTAAAAAATGGATTGATTTCTAGGTAGAAGACGTAAAGCCATAGAGATGAGAAAGTATAGGCTTTGTTTGAAAAAGAGGTAGTAGTCTAATTTAACCGAGCAGTTGAGTTCTTGGTTTCAATAGTGTTATCCTTTGGGGGTTATTATCAAACATAAACATTTAGCTCTTGAACAGTGGTTGGCTCTATTTCAAGGTTATTTGACTTAAAAGATTACAAAAACCATCCCTTTCAGGTTTTAAGACAGCAAAGTAAAATTATTTTCAGGCTTTTTTGAAAATCACCTAAAGACAGGAATATAAACTCCATTTTGAAAGGATAAGACATCTGTAATCCTACTTGTATAGGAAGAAGGAAAGCAAAAAGAAGTAGTAAGTGACCTAGCAGAGGAGAGGAAGGTCAAACTCTATAGAGGAGAATACTGGCAAGAGACAGATCATGATTTCTCTGCAAGACCCCTGAAAGGCTCAGTACATGGAAGTACCATGTACCACAGATAAAGGCTGAGAACAGGGAGCATTGTCTGAAAAATCTATAATGGGGGATGGACCCCTCTCTGCCACCACCCCCACCCCCATACTCACCACATGCACCCTGATCAGTTGAATGACTGCCATCAGACTTACAGAAGTCAGGACATTATTCTTTGGAGGAATTGAACATGAGAAATTCAGGACCTAGGACCCTAAGCCCAGAGGCGAATGAGGCTAAGATGCCACAGTGAACAGTGGAACCTGCTAGTCTCCTTCCCTCACCTAGTTCCAGAATTCCATCAGGCAGGTAAGAGATTAGAGTCTTCCTTCTAGTAAGAGAAGGCTCCAGAGAAAAGATAGCTGAATTTAAAATTCTGCTTATGTATCAATAGGCTTGTGCCTATCAGTGTTGATTTTTTAAAAAAAAATCTGTAAACATGTTTTTGTTCATTTTTTATGGCTGTTGGCAGACAACCTTGTAAAGTTATTCATGACCAAACTCTTTATAGAACTGTCCTATAAAACATACATTCTAGGAAATCTACAAAAGCCTTGGATTAGTAAAATGGGGAGAAAAAAAGGGAGGGGGGCTAACTAATAAAAGGTTGCCAACATTTTCTTAAATGTGTCATATACCATTGATATTTTAAAACAAAATACAGATTAATTTAAACCAAATCTAAAGGGTATAATCCCAGCATTTAAAAATGGAATGCATGTAGATTTATGAAAAATATCATTGTCCTAATAGTTTTTGTTTTGTCTTGGGTCACCACTGGTTTGGGGAGATAGGGTCAAGCATACTGCCGAAGAACAGAGTTATCAAGCCTGTGTTCTAGGCTAAGTCCTAATTTGTTTGTACATCCAGTAATGACACTGGCTTGCTTTTTCTCAGTCTGTGTTGATTTTAATTTTGATTTTTTAAAAAGATTTATTCATTATTTATTTATTTATTTATTTTTGGCTGCATCGGGTCTTACTTGTGGCAGGTGGGATCTTCGTTGAGGCATGTGAGATATCTCGTTGCGGCGCGCGGGCTTTCTCTTGTGGTGTGTGGGTTTTCTCTTCTCTAGTTGTGGCGCACAGGCTCCAGGGCGCATGGGCTCTGTAGTTGTGGCGCTCTGGTTCCAGAGCGCGTGGGCTCTGTAGTTTGCGGCACATGGGCTCTCTAGTTGAGGCGCGTGAGCTCAGTTGCCCTGCAGCATGTGGGATCGTCGTTCCCTGACCAGGGATCGAACCTGCGTCCCCTGCATTGTAAGGCAGATTCTTTACCACTGGACCACCAGGGAAGTCCTAATTTTGATTCTTTTTTAATGTTTAAGAAAAATAACTAAATGTAAACCTATTTTAGTATATTCTGTATGCCTATGTAAATTACATTTCTTTATTTATGTTGGTTCCCTCTTTGGTTTCTTTCTTTTTTTGTATCCAGCTTTACTGAGATATAATTGACATATAACATTGTGTGAGTTTAAGGTACACAGCATGATGATTTGACATACGTGTATTTTGCGACTACCACAGTAAAGTTAGTTAACACATCTGTCATCTCACATAGTTAATGATGTTTGTTTTGAATGTGTTTTTATTTTATTTTATTTTGGCCACGCTGCATGGCATGTGGGATCTTTGTTCCCTGACCAGGGATCAAACCCGTGCCCCCTGCAGTGGAAGTAGAGTCTTAACCACGGGACTGCCAGGGAAGTCCCAGTGATGTTTGTTTTGTGGGAGAACATTTAAGATCTACTCTCAGTGGGCTTCCCTAGTGGCACAGTGGTTGAGAGTCCGCCTGCCGATGCAGGGGACGTGGGTTCGTGCCCCGGTCCGGGAAGATCCCACATGCCGCAGAGCGGCTGCGCCTGTGAGCCATGGCCGCTGAGCCTGCGTGTCCGGAGCCTGTGCTCCGCAACGGGAGAGGCCACAACAGTGAGAGGCCCGCGTACCGCAAAAAAAAAAAAAAAGATCTATTCTCAGCAACTTTCAAGTATACACTTTAACCACCTTCTCTCATTTCCCCCATTCCTCAGATCCTGGCAACCACCGCTTATGAGATTATACAGTATTTGTCTTTCTCTGATTTATTTGACTTAGCACCATGCCTTCTAGGTTCATCCATTTTGTTGTAAAAGGCAGGATTTCCTTCTTTTTTGTGGCTGAATAATATTCCATTGTATATATATACCAATGTTTTTTTATCCATTAATCTGTTGACAGACACTCAGATTGTTTCCATATCTTGGCTGTTGTAAATAATGCTGCAGTGAACATGGAGGTGCAGATATCTCTTTGAAATAGTCATTTCATTTCCTTGGATATATACCTCAAGTGGGACTGCTGAATTATATGGCAGTTTTGTCTTTAATTTTATGAGGAACCTCCATAGTGTTTTCCATAGTGGCTGTACCAATTTACATTCACGCTAACACTGCTTAAGGGTTCGCTTTTCTCCACCTCACCAGTACTTATTATCTCATGTCTTTTATTTTTGCGGTACGTACGCGGGCCTCTCACTGTTGTGGCCTCTCCCGTTGCAGAGCACAGGCTCCGGACGCGCAGGCTCAGCGGCCATGGCTCACGGGCCCAGCCGCTCCACAGCATGTGGGATCTTCCCGGACCAGGGCACGAACCTGCGTCCCCTGCATCGGCAGGCGGACTCTCAACCACTGTGCCACCAGGGAAGCCCCCTCATGTCTTTTTGATTATAGTGATTCTAACAAATGTGAGGTGATATCTCATTGTGGTTTTTTTTTTTTTTACTAATTTTTAAAAAATAACTTTATTTATTTATTTATTTCTGGCTGTGTTGGGTCTTCGTTGCTGTGCGTGGGCTTTCTCTAGTTGCGGTGAGCAGGGGCTACTCTTTGTTGGGGTGCGCAGGCTTCTCATTGCGGTGGCTTCTCTTGTTGCAGAGCACGGGCTCTAGGTGTGCGGGCTTCAGGAGCTGTGGCATGCAGGCTCAGTAGTTGTGGCCCACAGGCTCTAGAGCGCAGGCTCAGTAGTTGTGGCGCACGGGCTTAGTTGCTCCGCGGCATGTGGGATCTTCCTGGACCAGGGCTCAAACCCGTGTCTCCCGCATTGGCAGGCGGATTCTTAACCACTGTGCCACCAGGGAAGCCCCCCTCATTGTGGTTTTGATTTGTGTTTCCCTGATGATGTTGAACACCTTTTCATATACTTTGGAAAAATTTCTGTTCAGATCCTTTGCCCATTTTTATTTATTTATTTATTTATTTATGTTATTATTATATGAGTTTCTTATATATTTTGGATAATAATCCCTTATCAGATATATAGTTTACAAATGTTTTCTCCCATTTTATAGGTTGCCTTTTCATTTTGTTGATTGTTTCTTTTGCTGTGCAGAAGCTTTTTAGTTTGATGTAGTTCCACTTGTTTTTTGCTTTCCTTCTTGTGCTTTTGGTGTTATATCCAAAAAAATCATTGCCAAGACCAATGTTAAGGAGCATTTTCACTATATTTTCTTACAGGAGTTTTAGGCCTTACATTTATTTAAGTCTTTAATCCATTTTGAGTTAATTTTTGTGAGTGATGTAATATAGAGGTCTAATTTTATTCTTCTGCATGTGAATATACAGTTTTCCCAGTACCTACTATTGAAGAGACTATCTTTTCCCCATTGAGTCTTCTTGGCTCCCTTTTCAGATATTAGTTGACCGTATATTCATGGGTTTATGTCCGGGCTCTTGATTCTGTTCCATTGGTCTGTGTGTCTGTTTTTATGCCAGTACATAATGTTTTGATTACTAAAGCTTTGTAATGTAGTTTCAGGTCGGGAAGTGTGATGCCTCCAGCTTTGTTCTTCCCTCTCAAGATTACTTTGGCTATTCAGGATCTTTTGTGGTTCCATATAAACTTTAGGATTGATTTTCTATTTCTGTGAAAAATGCCATTGGAATTTTGATAGAGATTGCATTGCATGTGTAGATCATTTTGGGTGGTATGGACATTTTAACAATATTAATTGTTCCAGTCCATAAACATGGATATATTTCCATTTATTTGTGTCTTCAACTTTTCTAATCAATGCCTTACAGTTTTTATGTACAGGTCTTTCACTTCCTTGCTTAAATTTATTGCTAGGTATTTTATTTCATTTTTAATTTTTTTAATTGCAGTATAGTTGATTTACAGTGTTGTGGCAATCTCTGTTGTACAGCAAAGTGACTCAGTTTTATACATATAGACATTCTTTTTAAAATATTCTTTTCCATTATGGCTTATCCCAGGGGATTGGGTATAGTTCCCTGTGCTATACAGTAGGACCTTGTTGTTTATCCATTCTAAATGTAATAGTTTGTATCTACCAATGCCAAATTCCCAGTCCATCCCTCTCCCTTCCCCCCTCCCCCTTGGCAACCACAGGTCTGATCTCTATGTCTGTGAGTCTGTTTCTGTTTTGTAGATAGGTTCATTTATGCCATATTTTAGATTCCACATACAAGTGATATCATATGGTATTTGTCTTTCTCTTTCTGACTTACTTCACTTAGTATGATAATCTCTTGCTGCATCCATGTTGCTGTAGATGCCATTATTTCATTCTTTTTTATGGCTGAGTAATATTTCGTTGTATCTATGTACTACATCTGCTTTATCCATTCATCTGTTGATGGACATTTAGGTTGTTTCCATGTCTTAGCTATTGTGAATAGTGCTGCTATGAACATAGGGGTGCATGTATCTTTTTGAGTTAATAGTTTTGTCTGGGTATATGACCAGGAAGTGGGATTGCTGGATCATATGGGAATTCTATTTTTAGTTTCCTGAGGAACCTCCATACTGTTTTCCATAGTGGCTGCACCAATTTATATTCCCACCAACAGTGTAGGAGGGTTCCCTTTTCTCCACACCCTCTCCAGCATTTGTTATTTGTAGACTTTTTAATGGTGGCCATTCTGACTGGTGTAAGGTGGTACCTCATTGTATTTTTGATTTGCATTTCTCTAATAATTAGTGATGTTGAGCATCTTTCCATGTGCCTACTGGCCATCTGTATGTCTTCTTTGGAGAAATGTCTATTAAGGTCTTTTGCCCATTTTTTGATTGGATTGTTTGCTTTTCTGTTGTTGAGTTGCATGAACTGTTTCTATATTTTAGAAATGAAGCCCTTGTTGGTTGCATCATTTGCAAATATTTTCTCCCATTCCATAGGTTGTCTTTTTTTTTTTTTTAAATGGTTTCCCTTGCTGTGCAAAAGCTTGTAAGTTTGCTTAGGTCCCGTTTGTTTATTTTTGTTTTTATTTCTATTGCCTTGGGAGACTGACCTAAGAAAACATTGGTACTATTTATGTCAGAGAATGTTTTGCCTATGCTCTCTTCTAGGAGTTTTATGGTTTCATGTCTTATCCTTAAGCCATTTTGAATTTATTTTTGTGCATGGTGTGAGGGTGTGTTCTAACTTCATTGATTTACACGCAGCTGTCCAACTTTCCCAGCACCACTTGATGAAGAGACTGTCTTTTTCCCATTTTATATTCTTGCCTCCTTTGTCAAAGATTAATTGACCATAGGTATGTGGATTTATTTCTGGGCTTTCTATTTTGTTCCATTGATCCATATGTCTGTTTTTGTACCAGTACCACACTGTTTTGATCACTGTAGCTTTATAGTATTGCCTGAAGTCTGGGAGAGTTATTAGGTATTTTATTTTTTTATATTATTTTAAATGAGATTGTTTATTTTCATCTAGTTTGTTCTTAGTGTATAGAAGTGCAACTGATTTTTGTATGCTGATTTTGTAACCTGCAGCTTTAATGAATTATTAGTTCTAATGGTTTTATGGTGTAGTCTTTAAGATTTTTCTGTATAAAATCATGTCATCTGCGAACAGAGATACTTTTACTTCTTCCTTCTGATTTGGATGCCTTTTATGTCTTTCCTACCTAATTGCTGTGGTTGGGACTTCCAGTACTGTGTTGACTAGGAGTGTTTAGATTACCTTTGTCTTGTTTCCAATCTAAGGGGAAAAGCTGTCAGCCTTTCACCATTGTGAAGTCAGCTGTGGGCTTGTTATATATGGCCTTTATTATGTTGAGGTACATTCCTTCTATATCCAGCTTGTAGATGGTTTTTTATCAGGAAATGATGTTGAATTTTGTCCAGTGTTTTTTTTTTTCTATCCAGATCATATCATTTTGGTCTTTCATTCTGTTAATGTGGTTTATCACATTGATTAATTTGTGTGCATTGAACCATCCTTGTATCACAGGGATAAATCCCATTTGATCATGGTGTATGATTCTTTTAATGTGCTGTTGAATGTGGTTTCCTGTTATTTTACTGAGAATTTTTGCATCTAAATTCATCAGGGATATTGGCTTATAGTTTTCTTGTAGTTTCCTTCTCTGGCTTTGGGTAATGCTGGCTTCATAAAATGAGTTTGGGAGTGATTTCTCCTCCTCAATTTTTGGGGAAGAATTTGAGCAGGATTGACATTAATTCTTTCTTATATGCTTCCTAGAATTTCTCAGTGAAACCATCTAGTCTTGTGCTTTTCTTTGTTGGGAGGTTTTGATTACCGATTCAGTCTCCATACTCATTATTTATCTATTCAAATTATCTACATCTTCATGATTCAGTCTTGGAAGTGTTAAAAAAGAAAAACAAAACCTGTTGCACATTAAAATGTTGAAGAGTTTATTTGAGCAGACATTAATTTGAATTGCAGAGCACCAGTCCAGAAGTGATTTTAGAAGTGCTCCATGCACAGGAGCTACGGGCAAGGTTTTTATAGACAAGACACCGAAACAAAATAGTTATTTGATTGGCTGTATCTTAAGCAGTTGCCTTACTTGGGATTGTTCTTAAGTTTCATTTTCTCAGATCCCAGTGCATTTATGCTGGCTTAGGTTTTGGTTTGCAACGTGGGCTACCAAGGCATTAGAACCACCTCAGACAATTAAACCCCAATTGCCTCCTTGTTTAATTACCTTAACAGTAAGTGGTCATGCTTCTAGGAATTTATCCATTTCTCGTAGGTTGTCCATTTTATTGGGGTATGATTGTTCATAGTAGTCTCTTATGATCCTTTATATTTCTGTGGTATCAGTTGTAATGTCTCCTCTTTCATTTACAATTTTTTTCTTTCTTTTTTCATTTATAATTTTACTTGAGTCCTCTCTTTTCCCTTGGTTAGTCTAGCTATAGGTTTGTTGATTTTATCTTTTTAAAGAACCAAGTGTTAGTTTCATTAATCTTTTATATTGGTTTCCTTTCTCCATTTTGGTTATTTCTGCTCTAATCTTTATTATTGCTTTTTGCGGACATTGGGCTTAGTTTGTTCTTTTTCTAGTTCCTTGAGGTGAAATGTTGGTTGTTTATTTGGGATCTTCCTTTTTTCTTAATGTAGACATTTATAGCTATAAATATTCCTCTTAAAACTGTTTTTGCTGCATCCCATAAGTTTTGGTTTGTTGTGTTTCCATTTTTGTTTGTCTCAAGATATTTTTTGATATCCCTTTTGATTTCTTCTTTGATCTATTGGTTGTTCAGTAGTGTGTTGATTGATTTCCACGTATTTGTGAATTTTCCAATTTTCCTTCTGTTACTGATTTCTAGTTTCATGCCTGTGATAATTGTGATTTATAACACATATATTTTGGTCTTTGTTCTTGGTTCCTGACTCACAACTCCCAAAAACCCTTGTAATTTCCTAAGCAAGCAGTAGGAACATCTTTTGTTCTCAGTTCAAAGCCATAAAGGTGAAATGGGTGTCTTTTTATTTACAACAAGCCCCTTTCAACCACACCTGAGTTTGTTAATAAGGTGAATTTTTGAAGGCCCCTAGGTAACTGAATGATGGAGACCAGTTGCCAGGGGAGCCAACTATGATAAGAGGGTTGGAACTTTCAGTTCCACTCCCCATTTCCCCCTTGCCCACCTCTGGAGAGGACAGAGGAGCTGAAGGCTGAAGCAGTCACCAATGGCCTGTGGTATAATCAATTATGTCTGTGTATTGGGGCCTCCATTAAAAAAACCCAAAAGGACGAGGTTCAGAGATCTTCCATGTTGGTAGCATCTACATGCCAGAGGGGTGGTGCACCCCAGTTCTTATGGCGACAGAAGCTCCTGCACTCAGGACCCTTCCAGACCTCACCCTGTGTTACCTCTTTATCTGGCTGTTCACCTGAATCCTTTAAATAAGCTGAGAGGGCTTCCCTGGTGGCGCAGTAGTTAAGAATCCGCCTGCCAATGCAGGGGACACGGGTTTGAGCCCTGGTCCAGGAAGATCCCACATGCCGCGGAGCAACTAAGCCTGTGCGCCACAACTACTGAACCTGTGCTCAACAGCCCGCGAACCAGAACTGCTGAACCTCTGAGCCTGTAGCCTGAGGATGAAGAGTAGACCTGCTCACCGCAACTAGAGAAAGCCCGCATGCAGCAACAAAGACCCAACGCAGCCAAAAATAAATAAAAATTAAATTAAGTAAATTAAAAAAAAATAATAAACTGAGAGACATACGTTAATGTTTCTCTGAGTTCTGTGTACCACTTCTAGCAAATTAATTGAACCTGAGAAGTGGGTTGCAGGAACCTTTAATTTATAGCCAGTTGGTCAGAAGCACAAAGTAACACCCTGGACTTGCAATTGGTGTCTGAAGTGGGGGTAGTCTTGTGGGACTGGGCCTTTCACCTGTGAGATCTGATGCTATCTCCTGGTAGATAGTGTCAGAATTGAGTTAAATTTGTAGGACACCCATTCAGTGTCTGCTAAGAAATCGGGTATTGCTTGGGTGTTGGAAAACACACGTCTGAATACCATTGTGATCAGGAAAGATACTTGATATGGTTTCTGTCTTACCAATCTTGTTGAAATTTGTATTGTGGCCTAACATATGTTCTGTCTTGGAGAATGTTCTGTGTATGCTTGAGAAGAATGTGTATTTTGCTGCCACTGGATGGACTGTTCTGTGTATGTTTATTAGATCATTTAGTCTGTGATGTTGTTAAAATCTTCTGTTTGCTTATTAATTCTCTGGAAGATCTGTTATTGAGAGTGAGGTGTTAAAATCCCCTGCTACTATTGTATTGCTGTTCGTTTCTCCTTTTAGTTCTGTTATATTTGCTTTATATATTTAGGTGCTCCAGTGTTGGGTGCATAAATATTTACACTTGCTGTATCTTCTTGATGAATTGACCCCCTTTATCATTATATAATGACCTTCTTTGACTCTTGGTTTCTTTATTTCTGTCTTCCTTTAGTGGGACCAAGCTTAATGTCATCTAGTTAAAGCTCCTTCTCAATGGAACAATCTACTCTATGACATCGCTGGTATTGGAGAGACTGGCTGACCAGTAATGGGGAGAGCTCACAGCTTTACACAGTTATTTAAGCCAAATCTGTCTTAAACACATTGTCTCCACTTCTCCTAGGTTGGTTATCTTGAACAGTATAGAGCTACTTGATTGTAAAGGACAATTCTTCAGCTATTCAATAGCAGCTATAATGTTCTTCCATTGAACATTTTGAGTATTCCTCTTATCTTTACCATCTTCCACGAAACTTAGCTTTAGAACCTCTCAATATCCTGGGATCCATTTTCTAAATGATATTTAGTTGCTTTCCTTTCTCAAATGTGACGTTAGAGTTATTGACAACCACTCAGAATATACAGTAGTTTTGTCCCTTGGTCTGGTCTGCTTTCCATTAGTGTATCCTAAGATACAGTTTTTCTTTTCTTTTAAAACTTGTTACAGGAAGTCACATAAGTAACTCATGATAAACTAAAACTCGCTGTTTTTTGTGAAACTAGGTTTCTAGTTTCATATTTATATAACTGGTAATTGCTTAATTTTAGTGAGAGATTTAAAAAAAATTTACCCTGTTTAGTTTCCTCATTTTTTAAAATTAATTTATTTATTCATTTTTGGCTGTGTTGGGTCTTCGTTGCTGTGCGCGGGCTTTCTCTAGTTGTGACGAGCGAGGGCTACTCTTCATTGTGGTGCACGTGATTCTCATTGCAGTGGCTTCTCTTGTTGCAGAGCACGGGCTCTAGGTGCATGGGCTTCAGTAGTTGTTGCTTGCGGGCTCTAGAGTGCAGACTCAGTAGTTGTGGCACACAGGCTTAGTTGCTCCGTGGCATGTGGGATCTTCCCGGACCAGGGCCTGAACCCATGTCCCCTGCATTGGCAGGCGGATTCTTAACCACTGCGCCACCAGGGAGGTCCCTAGTTTCCTCTTGATACTGTCCTTTTGAAATCATGTTGAACCCTGATTCTGTTATCCAAGGTTATTATTTATCCTAATGAGTTTCATGGTATCCAGAAGTTTAGTAAATATGCTTATGACTTTATTCAAGATATCTAAAACTATTGCATGGGTGTTTTGGCTAAACATGGGAGTTTGACTTAATACATTTATTTCCTTTCTTTTCAAATAGCACTAACATTATAATAAAAGAATAAAAAGGAGTATAAGATCACAGAAACAAGAATGACAAAAAAATTTTAGAAGATAAAAAAATTAGTAGAAAAGTGTTAAATAATTTAGCCAAGTAGAGGGAGGTACACTCTGGGTTGTCTGCAGAGACTAGCAAGCAAGTTTACAAAACCTCCAAAAAGACTCAACACTTGGTAGTAAAAAGTGAAAATACAAGAATGAGGCTTGAGATTAAAAGTAGGTACTGGTTGAAGAAAGTCTTTTTTTTTAATCCAAAATGTGTTTATTGGGATGGGTTCCCATTCATCTTGATTCTGGGGGCTTTTAGTGCTGCTTCCGTCTGAAGGAGCATCCTTTGGTAAGCCTTGCTTTTCCTCCTGTGGGCTGGCAGAGGACAGTAAAACAGCCACCACACAGAACTACTGTTTGTGCATGGCCAAAGGCAGTGGTGGTTTTATAGCATCCTGGGCATTTCACATCCATGAAATAGGAATTAGGGCACTGCACCAGGCTCTTCTTCTTGTGTTTCCTCTTCTCCTCTTCTGGAGAGGGACGAAGGAGATCCTTTGAGAGAGGCATGTTCTCGTGGGGAGGTCGTCACCGTCGGAAAGGCTGAAGAAAGTCTTAAGTGGTTGAATCCTATGTAAACTACTTCTTCCCCCTCTAGGAAACTGGGCATTTTTTTCTTCAAGAAAATGGAGGCTGAGGGTTCTGGATCCAGGAATATCAGATGTATGAAAAGGATAGGGATATGGAGCCAAACAGTGAACTTACAATAGCTTCTTAATGCCATGAAAAGGAGTGGACAGCCAAGGATAACCTGATAGTTGAGGAAAGCCTCCAAAATGAGAGGCCAAACAAACCCATAAAAGAAACAAGGTAGAGAGCAGAGGGGAAAAAACTGCGGGTAGGGCAGAGGGGAAGAGGTATTAATCTCTAAGAAATGAAATGTTGCATCTTCAAAAAACAGAATGCTCTTTTGAAACTCTTTCAATAAATAAGAAATAACTCTTGGAAATAAAAAATGATACCCCCCCAAAAAATTAGTGGAAAGATTGGAAGTAAAGTTGAAGCAATTTCCTAGGAATTAGAAAGAAAATATTAAATGAGGAAAATAGGAGACAAATAATTTAAAAAGTTAAAGATAGACCAGAAGGTCCAATATTTGACTAATAGGAGTTTGAGCATGAGAGGACAGAGAAAATAGTGGGAGATGATACCAACAGATTTCCAAAGCATTTTCCAAACTGAATCATAGATTTGCAAGTTGAGAGATCTGATAGAATAATAAAAAAGACACAGACCAAGAGGACTGATTATGAAATTTCAGTAAACTGGGGATACAGAGGCTGTACTAAAAGCTTCCAGCAAGAGTAGCTAGAGGTTACATTCAAAGGACCAATCAGAATAGCATTACATATCACAGTAGTAACATAGGAAGACAGAAATGCATTAAGCAGTATCTTCAGATATCTTCAGTGGAAAGGATTTCCAACCTATAATTTTATTCTCAGTCATATTATCAACCAAATGTGAGTCTAGGATAAAGATATTTTTAGACATGCAAGTGACCAGGATTTCAGTTCTCATGAGCCTTTTTTCCCCGTAAGTTACTAGTGAATGTACTCTTAAATAGGAAGGGAAAAGAAATAGGGTCCAAGACTCAGAATTCAGTCAAAGAGAAGAGCCAAGGGAGAGCCCAAGGTGACAGCTCTGTACCTAGTCTAGAGAGTCCCCCCACAGAGGGAAGCGGAAGAAAGACCAAAGGGTTCTGGGAAGTTATGGCTCCGGGAAAAAACAATATCTGGTGTGTTTGAGCATATGGAAAATATTGATAGACATGTGACAGATGCTGGAGCATTTGAGGAAAAGTTAAAAATATATAGAAAGTAGAAAAAATGAGGTTGTCATTAATTTGTAGGGACAAAGAGTACATGGTCCTATTGTACTGCTGGCTCAGCACTCAGTCGTATCTGTCCAGTATTACATTCACACTCACTCTTTATTTAAACAAAGATTGTCATAAAATTACATAGGGTATGGAGGCTAGAGGTAGAGGTTGAAACTAAATACTTACATTCCTTGGCAGTATGTCGATAGGTAATATCTAAATTTGATAAATCAAGCATATTTAGAAAAACAGAGGTAAATATCAAAAGAACCCCCTAGAAGATTCGATAGGGTATAGGGGTAGGGCGGACCCTACTGTTTTTCCAATGTCCTTTTGTCTTGGTTGAATTTTTATATAAAAATTCAGTTAAGTTATATGGTATATTATAGAGACCTCTTTCTATATATGTATATATCAATTAATAACAGCCAAATATTTAGCTATATCATGCATCCTTTGTTTAGCTATCTTGTTCATAATAGCACCACTGTCTTATTCATATCATGGCCTAGGAAGTCTAATAGATTTCCTTTGTCTGTTAATTTGGTATCACTTTTCCTTAATGACTTTCTTACAAAGTTATTTCTTCCCTTCCTTTTTAAAGAATCTTTGTTCTGATTTAACATATTGTTTCTTTTGGTTCCTTTTAAATCTAAAATATAATTTCTGGCATGCAGTTAGGGTATCTAGGGTACTGTGTACTTTGTTTCTTACATTATCTAAAACAGGGGAATGCTTTTTCTACAAATAAGTAGCATGGCTGTATTAAAATACCATTGCTTTGGAAATATTTCCATAGCAGTAAGATGATTTAGAATGTGTGTTTGTGAGTGAGTTGTAAAATTACTATCTGACATATGTCTTGGAAAATTCCACAGATTCTGCCAGTTTTCAGTTTCTGGCACATCGACTAGAATTTGTACATGAGGAAGTCAAACCCTACTTTCCTCTGATTTACCACCCGCTCTGGCATTTTGGAATATGAGATTCAGTTAAATGCTTGCTAATCCTGAGTCAGATCCCATCATGGCCTTGTTGTATCTACTAGTAGTTCTTTTGTGTGTATGTAGTGTGGTGGAGCTGGGGTAAGTGGAGGAGAAAAGGGGAGGACATATAATTATATTGCCACCTTGACTTTAAAATTCTTTCCTTTCACTTCATAACTTAAAAAGTTTTCAGTAGGGCATGGAAGATTTCCAGGATTGAGCAGTACCCAAAATGAGTTCCAGTCATATCCAGTAGTTCGTCAAAGTTCATGGAGTCGTTGGTGCTCTGGAATGTTGCTGTGGATAGTTAAAACTGATTAAGTGGAAGAAATTCTCAACAGAAAACAGAATAAAAGTGTATACTTATTTTAGACTGAGAGCAATGAATTGGTAGTGGATATTGATTTCGGTTAAAGAAACAGAAGTCAGGATAAAAGAAAGCTTGTAATATTGAGTCAGATATTAGAAAGTGTCCATAGCAGAAAGTTTGATCTATTAAGTAATGTATCTGTTTTCTAAATGTATCCCTTCCTTGGTGTTTTTATCTAGGGATTTCTTTCTTAAGATAAATTTAGTCATGATATGGTAATGCACTGACAGCAGTTTGCTTCTAAAAAGCAATTATATTTCTGCTAGGGACAAGATGTTGGGTGGAGGAATTACAAACTTACTTTGTTTTAGGTTTATTTAGGCATACAAAAATGTTTTCCTCTTAGATTTTGGCGAGAAATCAGTTGGAAAAACATCTGGTGTTGGTTGAGTGAGGAAATGGCATAATCAGTAAAAACTACTTATAGGAAAAAATCGTTTTAAAAAAATCTCTGCAGCTTCAACTCTGGATTTCTTTATGACGGTTCATTCTTAATCTCTCTCAGAAATTTTCTTCCCACCAAAGATTTTACCTGTGTTGGGCTGCTTCAGTATGTCTCAAATTTTATTCAAATCTATGAAATTTAGATCACGAGTCATGAACTTTTAAAATGTAGAATGTGTTTTCATAGCTTTTGCTGTCTAACAGCCGCTCTAAAACCTAGTGGCTTGAAACAGTTATTCAGTCTGGCAGTTCTTCTAGTCACCCAAAAAGGTTGCTCGTGAGGCTGCAGTCCTCTGGTGGCTTGACTGGGACTTGAGTGTCTAAGATGGCCTCATTTACAGTCTGAGACCTTGGTGTCACTGTCAGCTGGTACTCTTTTTCCACAAGGCCAGTCGTCATTCACAAGTTTAGCCTGGGCTTTCTTACATGGTGGCAGGAGTGTTTGAAGAAGGTAAAGTTTTGGTTAAGGCTTAGCTTGGAAATTGCAGTGTTATTTTCACCACATTCTTTTGGTCAGATCAAGTCATCATGTGAACTCAAATGCAAAGGGTGGGAAAACAGACTCCACCTATTGAAGGGAGGTGCAGCAAAAGCCCACTGCAAAAGGGTATTGTAGCAAGGAGATAAGATTCTTCAGAGGCCCTTGTTATAAGGTTCTACCATGGTCTGCCCTCTGGCTCCAATGGTTCGCATTCTTGTCTCATGCAAATCATTCCCTCCCAAGACATCTGAAAGTCTTATATCCAAAAACAACCTGTATAAATACACAAATAAATAATGGTGAAAACACGTAACTTGTTATCTGCATTTGATTTAGAGGTAGATGAGGGTCCTCACCTGCAGTTCCTCTTGATCCAGAGACCTATGAACTAAAAAGAAAAGTTATCTGCCCCATACACTCAACATATACCGTTATTCACAGAGATAGAATAACGGCAATATACATTCACCCGAAAAAGGGGAAGTAACAGGAGGCATATAGCATATATCAATTCTGAAATATAGCAGACGCATTGTCAAGGTCACCTACTCCAGGTGAAATGGAACAGGACCCTATGGTCCTTCCCCACCATGTCCTCTGCCTCCTTTTGTCTGTAGAAAAACTTTAGCTAAAGAGTTTAATCAGAGAATTGAGAAAATGCAGAAGCAAAGGAAAACAGTCAAACAAGACCAAATATTGATAGTTCGGTTATTAAACAAATTCAAGGACCTTTAGTTCCTTCTCATGGGCTGTAGGTAATATTCTATGTCCTTTGAGCTGTTTTGTAGATATTGAAACCCCCACCAGGTGGAAGAAGTTTACTACATGATGACCAGACTGTAGCCATGGCATGAGCTGCCATAATTCTGAGAACTGGCCTCAAGGAAATGGGAACAAACCGACCTTGGAACTGAAGATTAACTGTACTTAAAATCAGGATGACGCTGATCAGACCACCGCATGACCAATTGCAAGATGACTGTCAGAGCTGACTATTTGGTTCCTGCCTGTAGCCCCCTACCTCCGCCTATACACAACTCCCCTTTAAAAGCTCTTGCCCACTGATTGTCAGTGGGGAGTTGGCCTTTGGGCATGAGTCCACCCTCTCCCCTCGTTGCCGGCCTCTGAAATAAAGCAAATTTTACTTTCCACCAACCTTGCCTCTCAAGTATTGGCTTTCGAGCAGCAAGCAGCTGGACCCTACTTTTGGTAACCCAGAAGCAGGAAACGTGCCTTGATTGGGGCCCATTTCTGCTTCCTGGGAATGGTTCCCTAATCCATTGTTCTCTGTGATTCTTGGTACTGCATTATGAGCTCTTAACACTGCTTTCTGAGAGGTCTCTCCTTTTACATAAGAAGTATCTTATGAAGCTAAGTAGCTTTCTCAGGGTACTTCCTCCCTATAGAAAGTTGGGAACCCAGTGGCCTTTTTTCATTTTAAATAGTTTCTGTCCCTTGTTGTACCCAGCAGGTACAACTTCCTTTAAAATTTCTGAAATTTTCTGTGAATCTGGTTTGTGTTATTCCATGTCCCCAAATCTACATCATTATAACTCTTTAAAGACAGACCTCTCCTAACTTGGTTGTGTCTATCTGCTGTGGCATAAATTCCCTTTAGCTTCTTAGAGGCCATTATGTCTAGTTAAGAGAGTTAGCTAGGTATGGCTTTAAAAGTTTCTGAATTAAAAGACAATTGTATAACCTTTCGTTAGGCAGAGTTCACATGTATGATATTCAAAAGCATGATGTGTTAAAAAAAGGATAAATTGGACTATATCAAAATTAAAAAAATTTGTTCTTCAAATGACACCATTAAGAAATAGAAGTCACAGCACACAGAATGGGAGAAAATATTTGCAAGTCATAGAGTAGATAATGAATGTGTATTCAAAATATATAAGGAGCCCCTAAATCTCAATAGTAAGAAGATAAACAACTCAAAAGGGAAAATGATTTGAATACACATTTCACCAGAGAAGTCTTTTGAATGGCTGAAAAGCACATGAAAAGATGCTCAGCAGCATTAGTAATTAGGGAAGTGCAAATTGAAACCACAGTGAGATACCACCCCATTAGACTGACTGAAATAAAAAAGACAACAAGAAGGAACGGTAAGATGGGGACAGACTGGAAACCTCGTACATTGCTGGTGGGAATGTAAAATGGTGCAGCTACTCTGGAAAACAATTTAAAAGTTTTAAGTAAACTTAACCATAGGACTTCCCTGGTGGCGCAGTGGTTAAGAATCCGCCTGCCAATGCAGGGGACACGGGTTCAAGCCCTGGTCCGGGAAGATCCCACATGCCGCGGAGCAACTAAGCTCGTGTGCCACAACTACTGAGCCTGTGCTCTAGAGCCCGCGAGCCACAACTGCTGAGCCCACGTGCCACAACTACTGAAGCTCGCATGCCTAGAGCCCGTGCCCCACAACAAGAGAAGCCATTGCAATGAGAAGCCCGCGCACCACAAAGAAGAGTAGCCCCCACTTGCCGCAACTAGAGAAAGCCCGCGCGCAGCAACGAAGACCCAACGCAGCCATAGATAAATAAATAAATTTATTAAAAAGAAACAAAACACTTAACCACATGATACAACCCAGAAAATACCCACCTTAGAATTTATCCAAGAGAAATGAGAGCATATTTCAACCCAAAGACTTGTATGAGAATGATCATAGCAGCATTATTCATAATAGTAAAAAAAATTGTAACAATCCAAATGTCTGTCTGCTAGGAATGAATAAACAAAATATAGAATTCCATACACTGGAATACTATTCAACAATAAAAAAGAATGAAGTACTGGTACATGCTATAACATAGGTGAACTTAAAAAACATGCAGAGGGCTTCCCTGGTGGCGCAGTGGTTGAGAGTCCGCCTGCCGATGCAGGGGACACGGGTTCGTGCCCCGGTCCGGGAAGATCCCACATGCTGCGGAGCGTCTGGGCCCGTGAGCCATGGCCGCTGAGCCTGCGCGTCCGGAGCCTGCGCTCCGCAACAGGAGAGGCCACAGCAGTGAGAAGCCCGCATACCGCAAAAAACAAACAAAAAAACCATGCAGAATAAAAAAAGTCAGATGCAAAAGATGACATATTTTATGATTCCATTTTTTTTTAATGCCCAGAAGGGAAAATCTACAGAGACAGAAAGCAGATAAGTGGTTGCTTGAGGTTGGGGATCAGCACAGGGATTGATTGTAAATGGGCATAAAGGATATTTTTGGGGTGATGGAAATTCATCAAAACTGAATCGTAGTGATGGTTACACAGCTTACGATATTTGCATTATGCCATAATAAAGCTGCTAAAAATGCTGTATACAGATGAAATCCCATGATGGTGAAAACTTAGGAATTATTACAACTTTTTTTTTTTTAAACAAGAAATGTATCATATCCCTTGAAATAAATGGGCCATAAGTTGAATCTTCAAACTTTTTCTTCAGGTATTTTAATCGTTATTTTTGTAATGTATTCAGTCTGTTGCTGTGTTGATGTCATTTGCATGTTATTTGCTGAATTTAGAGTAACATTCAGTTTATTAAATTTCTTTCTTCCTCCCCTCCCCTCCTCTTCCCTCCCCTCCTGAGATACAAAGTGAAAAAACCATGGAAACCTGCTGGGAATTTAGAGTCAAAAAGTATTTCCTGATCTATTTAGTAAAAATGACATTCATTGGTTGAGGAATTTCTAGGCATTGTGTTGCTTACCGACTATACTGGGGTGAACTAAACAGACAAGGCCCCTTTCCTCTCAGAGTTTACACTCTGATGTAATGGACACATCATCCTTGAGGAAGGAGTAAAGAAGGGGCACGCTCTCTCTCATTAAGGATCCTCCTGATACCACACACATCACTTTTTCTTACATTCCATTGGCTAGAACGTAATGAGAAATAAAGTCTTCTTTCCACACAGCCATGTGCTAGCTAAACATTGGGAATCCTGTTACTCTAGATGAGTAGAGAGGATATGAGGGGATACTAGTATTCTATGCCAAAATACATATATTAACTTTTGTATTTCTTCCATAATGCTTGAATAACATAGGTCAGACCTTTTAATTTCCGTTTTTGGAGTTGGTAGCTATACTTTAATCGGCAGGGGTCACTTGTGAAAGTATTTCTTTTCCTGTTTCCCTTGTTCAACCCATCTGCATTTCCCACCCAGATCCTGTATTTAAAGCCTCTTGAATTGGTTTCCTGTGTCTTTTTTGTGTGCTAAGCATTTAAATTTACTATGTTAGTAAACTAATACCCAGAATGTGCCAAAGATTTAAAAACTGATCAGAAAGGCTAAAATAATAGCCAAAAAAAAAATGCTTCTTACTCTTCAGGAACTCTATGTTGTAATTACAGTTTGCAACAAGTGGTTTCACAGTTATATTTCTCAGCTAGGTTATTTATAGAAAAACGATTACAGTTTTATACAAAACAACAATAAATGCTAATGTATGACAAAACAAATCACTTAGTTTTTTAAAAACCTGAATATTTAAGAATGTCCTATCCCTGTAAGACAGGGGGGCTGTTTCAGTGTCTGTTTTTGTTTGTTTAGGGGATGATGTCCTACCTTGAAAGAAATAATCGAGAGAGAACAATGTAGTTGTTCTCATGTTCCCCCCCACAATATCCTTGTAATTTTTTGTGGATAGATTATTAAAATATATAATAATCTATCCACACATTAATATGAAACCAGATAACCTAAGAATGTCAAATGTTTGAACAGTGACTTTCTCTACGATTATATCTAAAACCTTCACAAATTTGTTATAATTCATTATATCCTTGATATAATTGGATTTGACACCCTTTATATTTTGTATGAGAAACCTAGAGTTTGGATTCAGCTGAAATAGTAAGATATCTAAAACATGTATTCTATTGCTTCTGTGAAACATTTATTTTACCAACAATACCATGGGGACTTCCTTGGTGGCACAGTGGTTAAGAATCCACCTGCCAGTGCAGGGGACACAGGTTCAACCCCTGGTCCAGGAAGATCCCACATGCCCTGGAGCAACTAAGCCTGTGTGCCACAAGTTCTGAGCCCACGTGCTACAACTACTGAAGCCTGCGCACCTAGAGCCCTTGCTCCGCAACAAGAGAAGACACTGCAGTGAGAAGGCCGTGCACCGCAATGAAGGGTAGCCCCCACTCGTCACAAGAGAAAAGCCCATGCGCAGCAACAAAGACCCAATGTAGCCAAAAAATTAAACAAACAAACAAAAAAACCCAATACCATGAACTTGAGCAGAAACCATTTGGGTTTCCTAGAAAGCATCTAAAATTAATGTGTGTCTACCTCTAGGATTATTTTCTAAGCTCCATTGCTATGTTACTTCAAATAATAAAATATTCTGATTATGTGTTATAACTGTAATTTCTTAAGTCCTGAGATTCTCAACCTATTTTATCTGTTCCATTGGTTCTCAAACTTTAGGAAGCATCAGTATCACCTGGAGGGCTTGTTAAAATACAAATTGCCCCTCTTTCCCTCCACCACCCCTGGCATCCTGTTTCTGATGCTGTAGGTCTGGAGTACAGCCCAAGAATTTGCATTTCTAACAAGGTTCTGTTTGATGCTGATGCTGTTAGTCAGGTGACCATGGTTTGTGAACCACTGATCTTTTTCGTGCAGACTTGGAGTAGGATACATATGTGCAGAAGGAATTGGAGGGAAATATAAGTCTGGACAGATATCCTATACACATGATGTTTCCCAGATACTCCCAGGACACTGTCTATTCCTTTTTTTCTTTTCTCTTTTCATATACCTCGTGTTCTTACAGAGACAACATTTGGTCTATTTAGAGTGACTTAGGAGAAAAAAATTGCTGCTGGGTGTGACTTTTTTTTCCTAATAAATAAATAAATTTATTTATTTATTTATGGCTGAGATGGGTCTTTGTTGCTGTGCGTGGGCTTTCTCTAGTTGTGGTGAGTGGGGGCTACTCTTCGTTGCGGTGCGTGGGATTCTCATTGCGGTGGCTTCTCTTGTTGCGGAACAAGGGCTGTAGGCGTGCGGGCTTCAGTAGTTGTGGCACGTGGGCTCAGTAGTTGGTGGCGCATGGGCTTATTTGCTCCGCGGCATGTGGGATCTTCCCGGACCAGGGCTCGAACCCGTGTCTCCTGCATTGGCAGGCGGATTCTTAACCACTGCGCCACCAGGGAAGCCCCTGGATGTGATTTTTGTTCCTTTTTGTATCTAGAATTGCACAAATCATGTGAACAACACATAACAGGTTTATATTTTTTATCAATTTAATTACCCTGTATATTCAAGTGAGCAAAGTGCCTTAGTGGGTGAGGTATGTAGCATTCAATTAAATACTTTGAATATACAAGATAAAGAGCTTAGCATTTCTAGTATAAAAATGATTATCTCTTATATTTTGTGGATTTGAGTTGGGCATAGTCTAGTATATTGGGTGCTTAGCTTAGTGATATTGTTTTATACTTACTAACTTGATTTTTCCCCAAGATCTCAAGCTTAAGATATATGTTGTGTGCTAAGAAGTCCCCCAGGCAGGTCTCCATTTTGGATACATTAGCTGTCTTTGCTAATGTTATTTATGTCATCATAAATAACATAATGTTATAATGTTATCAACAAATAACATTGTTATTTATGTCATCAACCCTAGATTATTCAGGGTATACTTTATAACTACTTCATGCATTCTTTACTATAAGTGTACCTGGAGAAGAATGATCTTAATGGTGTAGAGTCTTAGAAACCGTGGAATTTGAGAACTTGTTTAGGAGGAAACGTGATGGCTTCATTTTGAAAGTCTGCCTTATAGAAAAGGGATATGATTTTTTCTTAATACCTTCCATTAATGGGTAGAGAATTTAGGGAAGCAGATTATTCTTTGATGTCAGGCAATTTCCAAAAACATGTAATTGTCAGGCAGCATTACTTTTATTTTAACATAGTGTGTTTGTTGCACTGAAACTTGGTAGATGATCCAACTTTCCATCAGCAAGTCCTGTAGCTTCTTTAAAAATCCTTTTGTCTACTTTTTTTATTTTCCACTTCCACCACCCCTGTAATCTTACCTGCATCATCTTTTACTTGAACTATAATTTTAATATATTTCTAGCTTATCTCCTTGATGCCAGTCCAAAATTAGTATTTGCTTATTTCTGTGTTCTTCATTGTAGAGCAGGGGCTCCTTAAGTACAGAGATAACATCTTACTGTTTTTGTATTTCATTGCCTAGAAAAGTGCCTAACACAGGGTGTTCAGTAAATGTTCATTGTATGAAGTCAAGAGGCATCTATGTAATACCTAATAGCAGGGACTGAACATATTCCTCTCAGCTTCAGTGACATGTGTATTGTTTTTAGTTGCTTTTTATTGGATATATAGATATTTGGTTTTTTTATGTAGCTTACTAGACAAGCTTATAGTGATGGCTCTGTTAAAAGTACCCATTATGAGTTATTTCATTAATTTGTTAAATGATCCTGCATTCATCCAGAATGCATGTGGTGGTGGTTATGAGGCATTATTACTTTTCTGCATGATATATAAAACTTGAAAGAGAACATTTCCTATCCTAGGTTTCTGAACATCTCTGTGAACAAATAAATGTGAGTTAGATTTGGAGAATAACCTTACCTTAATGGCATTTTTAAATGGTCACCCTGTACTGATATGCAAATAAACCTTTTGTAACTCAGTTTCCTTATATGTACAATGAAGATTAAGGGTAGTATGAAGATTCAGTACACTAATACATAAAATACACTTAAAATAACACCTGGCACATAATGTCATCCTTCTGACTGCTATTAGTTCATTTTTTTCTAAAGACAGGGAACAAATTAAATGTCTCAGACATTTTTTAGCCTAAAGAGTTTCTGAAAATATGACTTTGGCTTATAACACCCACTGTACTTATTCACCTCTCTCCTAAGAGGATTACCTCTAAACTGTTGAGTTGAACATAATAAAATGTTAAGTGACACTTGACACAATGATTTTGTTTTTGCAGATGTTCTCAAATAGCGATGAAGCTGTAATTAATAAAAAACTTCCCAAAGAACTCCTATTACGGTAAGTCTAACTTTATGCTGTTTTTTTTTTGTGTGTGTGTATCATATTTGCTTGTTTAAAAAAATTTTAGACTTGTTGCTAATTTTCATATATGTATAGGATCTGGATTATGTAGATTTTAAAATTTATTGATTCTTTTGTTAAACAATCTTATTCTAGGGGTTATAGCCTTTTAAAAATTAAAAAGACAAGTTATTTGACACTTTGCTCTGTTAGACTTACGATTTTACCATCCTTATTTTTAATGTGTAGAAACTACATTGGGGATCACTTGTAACATAAAACACACAGCTCCCAATTTATATACCTCTGACTTAGGAATCACCTGGGAAGAAACAGGGATCCAGGGAAGTTATTTTCAGTGCCCATTATTTGGGCACATAATCATACCATTCTTTGTTCACTTTTGTAGAATATCATGACTGAGAAAGGCACATTCTCTTTGCAAATGTTAGAAGTTAACAAGATACTGTGCTCGGGACATTTTTTTCTTGCTCATAGCTGCTACTGCAGTCTAGCCCATAACCAGCCCAGTCCCTGCTTCAGGGTGAAAAATTCTGCCCTAGTGCTGGTAAAGAGTATTCCTGGCATTCTTAAGTATTTGCATACTGAGTCCTCCACTAGATTGCAAGATCCATGGAAGCAGGGACAAAATCCTATAAATCTTTACGTAGGACTTACACTTTGAAGATGCTAAGAAAAAGGAACTGAATTGAACTT
Source organism: Delphinapterus leucas (assembly GCF_059928025.1). Taxonomy (NCBI): domain Eukaryota; kingdom Metazoa; phylum Chordata; class Mammalia; order Artiodactyla; family Monodontidae; genus Delphinapterus; species Delphinapterus leucas. The sequence continues at coordinate 49,280,246 of NC_143147.1, read as the reverse complement.
GGAATGAATGTTTTCTGTGAAAGCAAAACATACATATGTGCTGGTTGACTATAGTGTAAAGAACCTCCTAGACTACCCAGAACCATTGGAAAAATGTATCCTGAATATCTTGGGTATCCCTCAAATTTCAGCGAAATTTTAGCCATCTTAAAGAAAAATATTTTTAAAACAGGTTATGTTCTTCACTGTTACCATAAACTGAGTACACTGAGACTAAGACACACTTATTTTCAATATTAAGCATTATTTTGTACTGCAGTAGTTTACCTGGAGACTCAGAAAGATATATGGAAGTTATTTGACTCTTTGGTAACTGGCTGCATCCTGTTGTGGTTATATTTTATTAGAGTTTTTCTGTTTTTGCCATGAAACTCAAATTCCTTACTGTGGCCTACAAGACCTCTCATGATATGGCAGGGGAATAACATGATCTGGTGTATATTTTTAAAGGATTAGTCTGGGTACTATGTTCCAACCAGATTGGGGGATTGGAGTGGAGAGCAACAAGAAAACTTTTAAAGAAATCCAGGCAAGAGATGAGGGTAACACAGATAACATTTTCTGTAATTTTTTACACTGCATTGCCTGCCCTGGCCCTTTCTAGCTTTAGTCACTGTTTCTTTCTCTTTTCCCCTCCCTTCCCCTCCTTCCTTCCTTTTTGAGATATAAATTGACATATAATCTATTAGTTTCAGGTATACAACGTAATGATTCAATATTTGTATATATTGCAAAATGGGGGCTTCCCTGGCAGTCCAGTGGTTAAGACTCCATGCTTCTACTGCAGGGGGCATGGGTTTGGTCCCTGGTCGGGCAACTAAGATCCTGTATGCCATGTGGCGCAGCCAAAAAAAAAAAAAAAAAGATATATTGCAAAATGATCACAACAATAAATCTAGTTAATATCCATCACCACGGGACTTCCCTGGCAGTCCAGTGGTTAAGACTTCGCCTTCCAATGCAGGAGGTGTGGGTTCGATCCCTGTCGGGGAGCTAAGATCCCACATGCCTCGTGGCCAAAAAAACCAAAACATAAAACAGAAGCAATATTATAATAAATTCAATAATGACTTTAAAATTGGTCCACATCAAAAAAAAATCTAAAAAAAGAAAGAAAGGGACTTCCCTGGTGGCACAGTGATTAAGAATCCACCTGCCAATGCAGGGGACACGGATTCAAGCCCTGGTCCAGGAAGATCCCGCATGCAGTGGAGTAGCTAAGCCCGTGTGCCACAACTATGGAGCCTGCGCTCTAGAGCCCGTGAGCCGCAGCTACTGAGCCTGCATGCCACAACTACTGAAGCCCATGCACCTAAAGCCCATGCTCCGCAATGAGAGAAGCCACCGCAATGAGAAGCCTGTGCGCCGCGATGAAGAGTAGCCCCCGCTCGCCGCAACTAGAGAAAGCCCGCACACAGCAATGAAGACCCAATGCAGCCAAAAAAATAAATAAATAAATAAAAATTTATGAAAAGAAAAGAAAAATATCTATCACCACACACAGTTATAAAATTTTTTTCTTGTGATGGGAACTTTTAAGATCTACTCTCTTAGCAACTTTCCAAACATATGTTACAGTATTAACTATAGTCACAAAGCTGTATATTACATCCTGAGGACTTATTTATAAATAACTGGAAGTTATGTATAACTTTTGGCCACCTTTACCTATTTCACCCACCCCCCCACCTCTGGAAACCACCAGTATGTTCTCTGTATCTATGAGTTCCATTTTTTGTTTTGTTTTTTGTTGTTTTTAAGATCCCACATAAAATGGGATCATACAGTATATGTCTTTCTCTCTCTGACTTCATGTAGCATAATGCCTTCAAGGTTCATTCATGTTGTGGCATATGGCAAGATTTCTTTCTTTTTTAGAGCTGAATAATATTCCATTGTGTGTATGTATACATATATATACACACATATACATACACACACATCTCACATTTTTTTTATCCATTCATCCACCAGTGGACACTTAGGTTGCTTCCACGTCTTGACTATTATAAATAATGCTGCAACAAATATGGGGGATGCAGATATCTTCTCAAATTAGGGTTTTTGTTTCCTTCAGATAAATACCCAGAAGTAGAATTGCTGGATTATATGGTAGTTCTATCTTAACTTTTTTAAAGAACCTCATACTGTTTTCAGTAATGGCTATACCAATTTACATTCCCACCAACCAGTGTATGAGGGTTCTCTTTTCTCCACATCCTCACCAACACTTGTTATTTCTTGTCTTTTTGATAATTGCCATTCTGACTGGAATGAGGTGATACGTCATTATGGTTTTGATTTAGTTACTGTTTTGACTTTACTGTAGTACCTGTTGATGAGCTGTAAGGTCTATAGTTGCCAAAACAGATGGTATTTTGGGGAGGATTGGATAAAGAGGAATTTCTGTATCAACCAGTTTTTGTTACCACAAACAACTCCTAAATCTCAGTGGCTTTTTCTTACCATTACATGAAGCTGTGGGTTAGCTGAGGCTCTCTTTCAGGCAATGGGTCAACTTTTTGTTTAAACCATTTAAGCCAAATAGGAAAGAGGCTTTTGTGGTATCTTCGAAATTACACTAAACAGATAACAATAGATTAGTATAAATGTTAATAAATTCTATCCAGGGCATTTGTAATTTTTTGAAATTCGTTGAATGTAATATTTCCTTAAGAACTTTGAATACCTTGATAAATATCTTGTGGGGAGATATGTGTTGTTAGACCTGTGTTATCTTGTGGGGAGATATGTGTTGTTACAAGACTATGTGTTGTTACTCATTTTTGTCCACTAATTTTAGCATTCATTGCTGTTACCTGAAACAGTTACCACTGTTATGTTTGCCAAAGTTTTATATTTCTATAATTCTTCCTGCATATAAATTCTATTTCTGTTATTCTAATTAATAATAATTAGACTTCTACTGTAAGGAAGAGCCTTCACTTCAATTACATTTACTTATTTATTCAGTTATTTATAACAGTATGAACTCATGGATATTTGTTTTATTTTATGAATTATATTGTTACTATCATGACTTATTGTTCAGCCTTTTTATGTCTTCTGAATTTGTGTGTGTGTGTGTGTATATGTGTGTGTGTGTATATGTGTGTGTGTGTGTCTGTGTGTTTGGAATTTCATACCATGTCTGTGTATTAGCTATTTTATTTTATTTTTTTTAATATTGTAACAAATTCAATAAAGACTTTTTAAAACTATGTATTTATTTATTTGGTTGCACCAGGTCTTAGTTGTGGCTCATGGGCTCCTTAGTTGCAGCACGTGGGCTCCTTAGTTGCGGCTCACTGGCTCATTAGTTGTGGTATGCATGTGGGATCTAGTTCCTTGACCAGGGATTGAACCTGGGCCCCCCTGCATTGGGAACATGGAGTCTTATTCACTGTGCCACCAGGGAAGTCCCTGTATTAGCTATTTTAAAAAATACAGATTAATAAGTAGCATAGAATATTTGGTTTGATTAGATTTTAAGTTACATGTTAACATTATTTGATCCACCATATATCAATCTACAAGGAGAAAAGTTGTGTTACTAGGGCTGTACTATTTTCTTGCAAATCCAGAGCCACAACCAAGTTACCAATGAATTAAGGAAGTGTTCTTATTTTTTCTTAACTGTAACTTACTTTACCTTACTAACTTTCCTCCTTCCTTTTTGAAACAAAGTTTATTAGTAATGCCCTAGCAAGCTGGAATCCACTGCTTGCATAATGTGAAATTCAGTTAGCAGGATTGACAGTACTTCCTTTGAGAGAAGAACCATATGCATTTATTTAGAAGTACCTCTTGAAAAATGAATGTCAGTGTTTATAAGATAGAGACTCTTATGTGTTTTCCAAGAGCTAATGTAAAGTGAAATTACATTAAAAGAGCTAATGTAAAGTGAAATTACATTACATTCATTAAAGTGAAATGCAAAGTGAATCTTTGTTTCTCGAAGATTCCTTCTGAGGATGATATTGATAACTGTGATAATAATGTGAGTGGTAAGACTGCTTGAGCCCACACATGCCCTTTTGGCTATAAAACAAAGTGCAGTTTCAGAATGAGGATTATCATTGTTTATAAGAATCTGAAACTTTTCATTAATTTTTCAACTCTTGGGGTGTTGGGTCATAATTGTCATGCAACATGTAATACGTACGTGTGAGTTGGTAGATGAACTTTCTGAACTTAGATGGAAAGAATGAATTGGCTGGGATTTTTTGCCTAAAAGAGATAATCATGCTGTGTTGGGGGTCCCCAAGACTACTCCTAGGTTTGGTGATTTACTGGGAGGACTCAAGGCTATGAGCATATAGTCATACTCATGGGTATGATTTATTACAGGGAAAAGATACAAAGCAAAATTAGCAAAAGGAAAAGGCGCATGGAGTGAAATAGAGAGGAAACCCGGTGTAGGCTTATGAGTCCTTTCCCAGTGGAGTCACACAGGATGTGCTTAATTCCTCCAGAAATAAGTTATAACAAAAAAAAGTAAAATGTTGTCTACCAGGGAAGCTTATCAGGGAATAGTGGGAACCCTCCCCAATCCAAATTCTCAAATGCCATCCAAGGGTCAGCATTGCAAGCAGGCCTTTCTAGTAAGGATAGGCCTGCTATGTGAACTCTTTTCTGTACACATGCTATCTTATATTCTCTTCCAGGAAGCTTACAACGTTGATGATATCTAGTAGATTTTCATTCAGTGTATTTGCCAGGAATTCAGGGCAGATAGGGGTTTGTGTGTTTTCTTACTTTTAAAGGCACATAATGGTGAAGAACATGGACTCTGGAATTTGAACACCTGGATTCTGTCATTTACTAGCTGTAAATTGAGGATTTTAGTACCTACCTCTTAGAGTTATCCTAAGGATCAAAAGGGTTGATAAATGTAAAGTGCTTATTAGAAGAGTGCCTGGCACATAGGAAGTGCAATAAAAATGTTATGTGTATTACTATTGATTTCTATTTTTTACTCATAGACCATAAAATGATGTGATTAGATGCTAAGACTACCAAAAGTGATCATCTGTCAACTTTAAGGTGCATTGGCAGATGTTCCTGAATGAAAGAACAGAAAACCAATATTGCTCTTACTGAGCATTTAGTTTTCTAGCCTTCTCAATTGTCCAGAACAAATCAAAGAAACAGGAAGCGAGCTGGAAGAACAAATGGGCATTTTACTCAGAGGATGCATGCCAGCCATTTCTCAGGCCCTATGTACTCCTTTTCTTTTTTTTTTTTTCTTTAGACACAGTTATTACAAATTTGATTATGAATAGCAGTATGTAAAAATGGGATCAGAAGAGTTATGTTAATAGAGGGTCCACTGAGTTTTAAGAAGTAGCAATCTGATAGTAAGGGAGAATATATAAAAACTAATTTTAAAAACAAAAGCAGGGGACTTCCCTGGTGGACCAGTGGTTAAGACTGCATGCTTCCAGTGCAGGGGGCACCTGGTCGGGGATCTAAGATCCTGCGTGCCCCGTGGTGCTGCTAACAAAAAAAAGAGAAAGGAGAAAAAGAAAAAAAACAAACCAACAAACAAGTAGGATTGAGAACAGAGCAGTGGATCCCAGGTGGGAAGGGGTGGTGGGGAGGGCGAAAGGTGTAAAGGGGGTCAGCTGTATGGTGGATGGATGGAAAATAAATTTTTGGTGGTGAGCTTGTTATAGGGTATACAGAAGTAGAAATATAATGTTGTACACATGAAGCTTATACAGTGTTATAAATCAGTGTTATTTCAATTAAAAATAAATAGTAACATTCAAAACCAATACAGTACAGGGTTGCTTATTTAATGAGGAGACGTTTTAGTCACTTAGTTACCCATGAGGATTTCACTGTATAGGATGACAAGTGATTTTCTTTATGAAAGCTATGCAATATCAAGAAATAATTAAATTATATTCCCTTAAACCTTTTGGGGAGGAAGTGGCTCAAGTGATAAATTTAATTAAATACCAAGAAAAATAAGTCAGTACATTTTGTTCTTTACTGATTTTTAACACAGTAGTTACATATATGACTATAAACATATATTTAGGCTGGTTTTTTCCTATACCATGTATGCATGATGCATTTTCATTTGAGTTTGCTACTGCAATTAATCGATATGTTTTCTTGGTGAGAGAATTTTGCATTAGCAGAATGGCACAGTTTAAAAATTACTACAGACCTCATTCTTGTACTTTGTATTCCTTCAACTTTCTTTCTTTTAAAGAATTTTAGGTTTACAATAAAATGAGAAGAAGGTACTGAGATTTCTCACGTACCCCCAGCCTCAAACATGCATAAACCCCCCCACCCCCATTATCAACATAACCCACCAGAATGGCACTTTTTTTTTTTGTCGAGGATGAACCTACGTTAACACGTCATAATTATCTAAAGTCCATAGTTTACCTTAGGGTTCACTCTTGGTGTTGTAGATTCCATGGGTTTGTACAAATGTGTAATAATATATCCATCATTACAATATCATACGTAGTATTTTTACTGCCCTAAAAATCCTTCACGCTCTGCCTATTCATCTCTCTCCCTTTTGATCTCCATAGTTTTGCTTTTTCCAAAATGTTACATGGTTGGAATTTCTTTTAACCTTACTATAGGAGCAAACATGCAGTGTACCAGGCATTATGTTAGATATAGAAATAAACAGGAGTCGTTGTCCTCAGAAGCTCAGCGAGTAGTAGAAAACACCAACAAGAAAATAATCAATATAGAGCTATAATGGAGGTTTGCCTAGACCATTACAGCAAGCTCACATGTAGGACTTTACAACCAACCTTGGAGAGTTCAGAAGATGCTTTCAAGGAAATGAGACATGAGTTGAGTCGTAAAGGGGTAAGTAGTGATTAACTGGACAGAGGAGAAGAGTGAGGGAGAAGAACATTTCAGATGTGAGATTATTGTTCCCCTTTGTGGACAGAGGCAAAGTGTCTTTGATTTAGCTATACTACAAGATTTGAGGCTCAATCTCTTTTGCATAATACACAGTATTGTAGTTTAGGATTTTTTTCTCCTAAGGTTTGCCTGGCAAGCAAGCTGTCATTTGTGATACTGTTTATATTGGAGAATTTACAAACTTTGCGCATACAGTCCATTAGTAAATTGGATGCTGCCTGTGTATACAACTTCATCTCCTCCCTGGTTTGCATGTTTCTTCATAATTGGCATTTGCTTTTTTTTTTTGGCTGTGTCACACGGCATACAGGATCTTAGTTCCCCGACCAGGGATCGAACCTGTGCCCCCTTCAGTGGAAGCGTGGAGTCCTAACCACTGGACCGCCAGGGAAGTCCCACAATTTGCTATTTTAATATTTCCAAGCCTTACACTTCATTGCCTGGAGGAGCAACAACAACAAAATATTCTGAGGAGTAAATTGGATGTTTTATTTTAGGTCTGTCAGGGAGAGACTTCAGCTCTTGTTTGGCTCCAGATTTTCTTAGCCAGTAGCAACTCCTGTGCTGCCTTGATAGCATGGTAGTGATGGACTATTAATAAGATTAGACACACTGCCTTTGTTTAGGTCGTGTATATATGTGGACACACAGAGCTGTTTGTGTTTTGAGACTAAGAGCCACCTGGCTATGCGAAGATACTATTTTTTTTCCAAGTCCTTTTTGTCTTCCTATCATTAAACATCCTAATACCATGAACTCCCACCAGGCTCAGCTTGATATTGTGAAGCTAGTTTTTGTTTTTTGCGGGTTTTTTTTTGGCTGCATTGGGTCTTTACGATGGCTTCTCTTTGTTGTGGAGCACGGGCTATAGGTGCGCAGGCTTCAGTATTTGTTCTATCCCATTTTTTCCTTTATTTTTTAATATCAGTATAGACTCATGGATTCCTACTTTATTCAGTGTGTTTTAATCCCATTTGGGTTATCCTTGTTTTCTGCTCAGAATGTTTCAGACTTAGCCAGTGGGAGCCCCTACAGTTATATTCTATGTTCTTGGAATATGCCCCATCGTTGTTTGAATATATCCTCGTTTTTTGTTTGTTTGTTTTTGTTTTGTTTTTTGCGGTACGCGGGCCTCTCACTGTTGTGGCCTTTCCCGTTGTGGAGCACAGGCTCCGGACGTGCAGGCTCAGCGGCCGTGGCTCACGGGCCCAGCCGCTCCACTATCCTTGTTTTTTGACACAAGATGTTCTAGGACCTTCTTGTACTTTTCCTGACCCAGTCCTGGAATCAGACATTTTTGCAAGGAGCTCAGGGATGTTTTTTAGTGGAGAATGGTATTTAGAAGCTAATATCTCTACCCTAGCTATGCTTATTGCTACTGGAGCATCATTGCTCGTAGATCTTCTCATCAGGTAGAGCTAAATACATGTTTGGGGGTGGGTGGTACGTAAACATATCTTTATGCAATTTTATGTCTGTCTGTATCTATATATAGGTGGATAGATAGATTAAAAATGACAATACTCTTACATAACTAGTTTATACTAACACCCGCAATCCCAGTCTAATACCATAGGGCTCATTTTAGCTCTCATCCTTTCCATATTTATAACTGTCTTCTCTAAGGCAGAAATATGGCTCTATCCACAATATGTTTACTTATTTACTCAATCTTAGAATGCACATGAAATAACCCATAACGTTGTGAAAAAAATCTAATTAGAGTTCATTCATTATTTATAGTTTTTTGGTGTGACTTTTGTTTGTTTTGGTCTTTTGCCTGGTGATATACAGAAAATACTGAGTTCAAAAGTTACATTGGAAAAAAAAAAGTTACATTGGTTCATTCTCTTTTTTTACATTATTCATTTAAAATATAGTTCAGGGCTTCCCTGGTGGTGCAGTGGTTGAGAGTCCACCTGCCGATGCAGGGGACACGGGTTCGTGCCCCAGTCCTGGAAGATCCCACATGCCGCGGAGCGGCTGGGCCCGTGAGCCATGGCCGCTGAGCCTGCGCGTCCGGAGCCTGTGCTCTGCAACGGGAGAGGCCACGACAGTGAGAGGCCCACGTACAAAAATAAATAAATAAATAAATAAATAAAATTAAAATAAAATAAAGTTCATTTTATTCATCTCTGTTTGTATTCAGTTTGGGGTTTTCCTTTCCATCCTTATTCAATGGATTTATTTGTTTGTTTTTAGCAGATAGGTAACTTGGCAGTTACCAACCTACAAACTTTGTGTCCCCTCTGGTGGTTGGCCCCTGAAATGTAAGTTCAGTTCTTCTAACTTTAGCAACTCGGAGTCTGCCCCACACACGTAGTATTCAGAGGTCACTCAGAGGTTTGGACAGGATTTGTGCTCCCCTCACCTCACTCTGGCTCTCTCCCTTCTCTCCTCACTTCCCATTGCCTGTGGTTGCTCCAAACTCTGTTCTCTGGTTCTCCTTCACAGATTTCTATCCAAGTTCTGAGGGCCCCAAGTACAACCTGCCCTCAGGATAAAACCCATGAAAAAAAAAAACAAAACAACTGGAAAGTCGCTTGTTCTTCCCTTTTCCTCTTTAGTAGCTACCTGCATTTGTTCACTCTCCATTGCCTTCAGATGGTTGTTTTGGTTTTTTTTAATTAATTAATTTATTTATTTATGGCTGCATTTGGTCTTCATTGCTATGCACGGGCTTTTCTCTAGTTGTGGCGAGCGGGGGCTACTCTTCGTCGTGGTGCGCGGGCTTCTCATTGTGGTGACTTCTCTTGCTGTGGAGCATGGGCTGTAGGTGCACGGGCTTCGGTAGTTGTAGCATGTGGGCTCAGTAGCCGTGGCTCGTGGGCTCTAGAGCACAGGCTTAGTTGCTCCGTGGCATGTGGGATCTTCCTGGACGAGGGCTCGAATCCATGTCTCCTGCATTGGCAGGCAGATTCTTGACCACTGCACCATCAGGGAAGCCCCAGATGATTGTTTTTATATTTTGTTCAGAGTTTGAAGTTAGAAGATTAGAACAGTGAAAATTTACTCAGCCATGACCAGAAATAGAACCGATTTTGTTTATTTCTGACTATATAAAACAGACATGGTTTCAGAAGTCAGATCTGTATAACAGGAGATATGTTCCTCCACCCCCACCTTTCTACCCCATCCCCATCCTCCATTCTGAATCATTTAACAAGAGTTCTGACGGAAGAACGATTCTTTTTTTTAGTATTTATTTATTTTATTTTGGCTGTGCTGGGTCTTAGTTGCGGCATGTGGGACCTTTAGTTGTGGCATGCAGACTCTTCAGTTGTAGCATGCATGTGGGATCTAGTTCCCTGACCAGGGATCAAACCCAGGCCCCCTGCACTGGGAGTGTGGAGTCTTACCCACACCACCAGGGAAGTACCTGAAGAATGATTCTTGACCTTCACTTCTCTTGAGTATTAGATTTCAAACTGAGGCAGATGCCATCTTTGACATCCATTTTTTTTGTCAGTGGTTATGGATTAACTAAAAGATTGATCTTCACCTAGAGATGTGAATTTGTAAATTAATGATAAAACTTTGCTGCCATGCACTATTGTCATCTCTCTAGCCTGGTATATTTCAGTCTGTGATCAGGGGGTTAAAAACATGAAGGTGTACTTGTTCTGCAATTTGCTTTAAAAATATCTGAATTGTTGACCTCAAAATTCACATCTTTTATAAATGTTTTTGAGAGTGATAAATTAGTAACCTTTATAATGTTAGTGAGAATCACCTGGAGAGTGGTTTTAAAAAAAAATTCTGCAGATATTTGGGCTCCACACTCAGAAATTCTGAATCCGTAGGTTTGGGCTAGGAACCAGGAATTTATATTTCTATTAAACACTCTAGGTATTGGGTGGGCCAAAAAGTGCCTTTGGTTTTTTAAGTAAAAATAAAAGACACATTTTTCATTTTTACCAAGAACTTTATTGAACAGCGTATTCACCCTTTTGTTCCACTACCTTCTGCCAGTTTTCAGGCAACTTCATAATTCCATCTTCCCAAAACTTTTTATCTTTTTGAGCAAAGAACTGTTCCGGTTGCCTTTTACAGTCTTTCATGGAATTGAAATTTTTTCCATTAAGAGAATTTTGTAAAGACGGAAATAAACGGAAATTCGAAGGTGCAATGTCTGGTGAATGCGCTGGATGAATCAGAACTTCCCAGCCAAGCTGTAACAGTTTTTGCCTGGTCATCAAAGAAACATGCGGTCTTGCGTTATTCTGATAGAAGATTTTGCGTTTTCTTTTGACTAATTCTGGATGCTTTTTGTCGAGTGCTGCTTTCAGTTGGTCTAACTGGGAGCAGTACTTGTTGGAATTTATCGTTTGGTTTTCTGGAAGGAGGTCACGATAGAGGACTCCCTTCCAATCCCACCATATGCACAACATCACCTTCTTTGGATGAAGACCGGCCTTTGGTGTGGTTGGTGGTGGTTCATTTCACTTGCCCCATGATCTCCCCTGCTCCACATTGTTGTACAGTATACACTTTTCATCACCCATCACAATTTGTTTTAAAAATGGAACGTTTTCGGGGCTTCCCTGGTGGCACAGTGGTTGAGAGTCCGCCTTCCGGTGCAGGGGACGCGGGTTCGTGCCCCGGTCCGGGAAGATCCCACATGCCGCGGAGCGGCTGGGCCCGTGAGCCATGGCCGCTGAGCCTGCGCGTCCGGAGCCTGTGCTCCGCAACGGGAGAGGCCAGGACAGTGAGAGGCCCGCATACCGCAAAAAAAAAAAAAAGAAAAAGAAAAATGGAACGTTTTCATTATGTTTCAGTAGAGAATCGCATGTGGAAATATGGTCAGGAAGGGTTTTTTCGCTTAACTTATGTGGAACCCAAACATCAAAGCGATTCACATAACTGAGCTGGTGCAAATGATTTTCAGCACTTGATTTGGATATTTTGAGTATGTCGGCCATCTCCTGCGTGGTATAACATTGATTGCTCTGTTATTGTTTCGATTTGATCGCTGTCAACTTTAACTGGTCTACCTAACCATGGAGTATCGTCCAGCGAGAAATCTCCAGCACGAAACTTCGTAAGCACTTTTGACATGTTCGATCAGTCACAGCACCTTTCCATTCGCTGCACAAATCTTTCTTTGCGTTTCAGTTGCGTTTTTACCTTTCTTGAAATAATAAAGCATAATATGCCAAAAATGTTGGGTTTTTTCTTCCATCTTCAATATTAAAATGGCTACACAAAAATTCACCAATTTTGATGCCTTTTTTTTTTTTTTTTTTTTTTTTTTTGGCGGTACACGGGCCTCTCACTGTTGTGGCCTCTCCCGTTGCAAAGCACAGGCTCTGGACGCGCAGGCTTCAGCGGCCATGGCTCACGGTCCCAGCCGCTCCGCAGCATGTGGGATCCCGGACCGGGGCACGAACCCGTGTCCCCTGCATCGGCAGGCGGACTCTCCCCACTGCACCACCAGGGAAGCCCGATAAGTCTTTTTTTAAACACACACTGATATGACAGCTATCACATACAGTCTAACAAAATTCTTTCAAATGAAGTTAAAGACAACTTAAAGACAACTAAGTGCTACTAGAGCCACCTTACGGAAAAAAATGAACAGTCCTTTTGGCCCACTCAATACATTGGTGCAAGTGATCCATGAACCGCACTTTAGTAAACAGTAAAGCAAAAGAATACGAACTAAACCTTGGGAAATGCCTTCATTTGAAAACAGAAGTATAGTAAGTGGCAGATACAAGATGGTATCTGAGAAGCCAGAAGAGGAGGTTCTTAATAAGGGAATGGTCAATATGTTTGGAGGGATAAGGCTTATTGAAGACTGATAACGGCCTTTGGATAGCACAAGAAAACCATTAGTGTTCTTCAAGGTACAACTGCAATTGAGTAGTAAAGATAGAAATTAGATTGTAAAGTGAGAAAAAAGGAGTGATGACAAAACACCCTTTTCTCTTTGACTATCTCCACCCATATTGACCCCATTGTTTTTTTACTTTCAGCAGCACTTATATTTTCAGGTCACACATTATATTGGTTAATCATAAGCTGCCCTGTGTCTACATGTTTCTTTTTACAAAGGCTGTATGCTTCTGGAAGGCAAATATGTTGTTTTATATTATTGAATTTCCTCTCTGCCTAATAGACTGCTGGATATAACTAATAACTCTGTGGACACTTAATGACTTAACCTTTTTTCTTGTGTGACTGTGAATTAACAAGATTAACTTTTTTTGTTTGTTTTGCTATCCAAGAACATTGTGTGTTATTAATTATTTTTGTCTTGATTCATGTCCTTAATGATACAGTTTCTTAATAAATTTCATTCTGTTTCTATTATTGCTAGTTGTAGGGAAAGCTATCAATTTTTCATCTTTTAGCCACACCTTTAATATTAGTTCTAGTAATTTTTAGTTGTTTCTTAGATTTTCTATATATTTGTGTCTCCTGCCAAAAAAAAAACTCTTCCAATTATTTATAGTAATTTTTTTTCATCATTGCTTTAGCCACAACCTCCAAAATAAATGTTGAATGAAGGTGATGCTGTCAGTCATTCTTGTCTTGTTCCTAACCTTACCATGGTTTTCAAAATCCATTCCTTGTTAGACTCTAGGTGTTTCCCCAGTTATCTGCTATCATAGCACAGCTATAATGATCTTTCTCCTTTTGAGTATTTGAAACCATCCTTTATGATTTCATTAGGATAAAATCCTAGACGTGGATTATTAAGGTGAAGAGTATATTCCTTGACAATCTCAAATTTACAGAAAAGTTGCATTATGGTACAAAAAACTTTTCTTCCTGAGCCATTAGAATAAATTGCAAACCTGATACCCCATGAGTAGGTCCTTAATATTTTATTTTGTATTTTCCAATCCAACACCATATAAGTCTAGTTTCCTCCCTTTCCAGATTTGAATTCCCTTCTGTGACAAACCTGACTGTCATTATCCTTAATGTATTTTGTTATTTACTCAGACTTCCTGATTGTAACCAATCTCTGACTGCGGCTGCTCCCTTTCACAAGGATTCCATCTTCACCCCACTGGGTTCACACAACTCGTGCCAGACCACTCCCCTCCTCTTGCACGGACACCCTTCTACTCTGCTTGGGTTCCAAAACCCATGGTGGATTTCTGCTCCATGTGGTTGCCCTCTTCATATGGCCCAGGCACTGACACATTATGGTAGGTCACCCCAGTGTATGGATGCCCTCACTTCTTTTGGGCTTCAACTCGTCATGTGAATCACCTACACGGACATCCTTCTCAGCCCCCTCAACCTGTGACACCCCACACCAGGCTTCCCCTTCACCCTGCTTGTCCAATATCTCACTAGGTCACCCTCTTTGTGGATGCTGTCCTTCCTCATATAACTCAGCATTCTACTCCTATACTCAAATATATTCACACAAAAACTTATACGTGAAAGTTCATAGCAGCATTATTCATAGTAACCAAAAAGTGGAAACAATCCAAATGTCCATCAACTGAAGAATGGATAAACAAAGTATGATATATCTATATAATGGAATATTATTCAGCCATAAAAAGGAATGAAGTACAGATGTGTGCTACAACATAAATGTATGATTAAAAACACAGTAAGTGAAAGAAGCTAGACACAAAGGCCACATACTGTATTAGCCTATTTACATTAAATGTCCAGAATAGATAAATCCATGGAGATAGGGGTTGTCAAGGGCTGCAGTAAAGGGGCAATGGGGAGTGACTGCTAATGTGTACAAGGTTTCTTTTAGGGGCGATGAGAATGTTCTGAAATTAGATGGTGGTGATGATTGCACACCATTGTGGACATCTAAAACTCACTGGATTGTGTGCTTTAAAATGGTAAACTTTATGGTTTGTGAATTTCCTCATGTGTATATAACTTGTATATAAACTTATTTTAATTTATAGTAAGTAATATAATTTATAATAAATGTGTAATAATAAATATAGTTGTGGTAAAGTATACAATTACGTAATAAATTTTTACTTATATAAAATTTGAAACAAAAAATTCTGCCCTTTATTGGGAGGAAGTGACGGCCTGAACCTCATGATAGTAATAGGCTAGAGAGAAAATAGACTCAATCAAGAGATTTTTAAGAGTTAACATTTGGTGACATATTTGCTGGTTGATTTGATGCATTGTCAGTGGGGGTATGTATTGGAAAGAAGTGAAAGATGATACGCAAGTTTTTTTCCTTCTACTAAGTAGATAGTGGGAATACTCACTAAGATAAAGAAAGTAGGCGGAGAAACAGGACTAATGGGAGGAAAACAATGAAAATAGTTCAGTTTTGATAATTGAAAATATCAAAGTAGAGCTGTCAAAAGGCAGATGTATATACAAGTCTAAAGCTTATCAGCATGATTTAGAAGTCATCAACATATATATAGTAACTAAAGCCATGAGACACTGTATTATATTTAGCTCTTTTGGATTTACCAGTACCCGTGGGAAATAAGGAAACCAGAAGGAAACACAAGGCCTCTCAGACACTGAAATAAAGAGCTTTGGGGCCAAAACATCATATATAGCCTAGTGGTTGTCCTGTAGATGGGCAGCCTTCGGGTCAGGTGTCCAACCAGGTTCAGCCAGATACCAGCTTGGCATCATCACCTGGTAGTTGATGTGGAACTCTTTAGAAAAGAGCTGTGCACGGTAGATGTTGAGGTTTGGCCATACGTCCAGACAATTGTACTCTTACATATTCTGTCTTGGCTTAAATATTTTATATTAAGGTGATTGATGTCTTATGAGTTAGCAATATTTCATGTGTATCTTAATCTAATATATGTAAATCAATATGTCAGCTATAACTGAAACCTATTTGATTTTTATTTACTTTATTTAATTTGTCTCCAGAGCATCTGGGGTAGCTTAGATCAGGAGCAAATATAATAAATACAAATAAATAATCAGAATCATGAGAAATGTAAAGAAAAGTAGAAAACCAAAGCCAGAAAGTAAACAGATGCACCCTTGTACGAGCCTACGTAGTTGCTATAGATGGGTCTCAAATTTAGCTTTAAACTTCTTGATAGCATAAATGAAATGTCATTCTTAACAGAAAAGAAGAAAAATACGTATTATTCCATAAAAACAGAGTGCTTCCTAGCACTGGTTTCTAAGAGAAATTTCTCAAATGGGAGTTTACTTAGATTTGGTAGTTAAAATTCCATGGCTAAATCAGTCACAGATTTCATATGGTCACACCTTGTACATGGGGTTACCAGATATGGATAGATTAGGTTTGCATAATTTCTGCTGAATATAACCTTGGTTAAAATAATAGTTAAGGACTTCCCTGGTGGCACAGTGGTTAAGAATCCGCCTGCCAACGCAGGGGACAGGGGTGTGAGCCCTGGTCCAGGAAGATCCCACGTGCCGTGGAGCAACTAAGCCTGTGTGCCACAACTACTGAGCCTGCGCTCTAGAGGCCACGAGCCACAACTGCTGAGCCCACATGCCACAACTACTGAAACCTGTGCTCCTAGAGCCCGTGCTCCACAACAAGAGAAGCCACCAAGATGAGAAGCCCGCGCACTGCAACGAAGAGTAGCCCTGCCTCGCCGCAACTAGAGAGAGCCTGCACCCAGCAACGAAGACCCAACACAGCCAAAAATAAAATGAAATAAATAAATTTAAAAAAATAATAGTTAACTGTAAGTAACTGGATAACAAGACCAATTGTCTGATGTGTCTCCTCTTCGTATTTCTTATTTGAAATAAGGTCATTTCAAAAATGAGTAGGAGACTTAGTTTTCTCTCCTTTATGGCCAGGGTTGTGCATCTGGTTTATTTAAGAGTGATTTTGCATTGATGTTCAAGTTTAAAAGGAATGGGGGACCAAAGCACAGTAGGAGGTTGAAGATTATCTGATGTAGCAGATTATGTGTACCAGCTTTGATTCAATTAGTAATATGGAAGATGTCATCTTTGTGTTCACATTAATAACTAAGCAAGTACAGAGAGCTTTTATAACTTAATATATAACAACTCATTCTTGTCTAAAGAGTCAAACTCAAATAAGTCCATTATAGCTACAGGTAGCATACGTTGCTTTTGGCAGAGTTCTTCACAAGATCATGGTTAATTACAGTAATGTCATAATTATACCTGAAGTCCTCTTATCAGTTGTCTTAAATGGCATCATGCTCTTATTCAACCTGTGATTTTCACTCATCCATATGTCAGGAGCATTTTCAAGAATGCCAATGATGAGAAACACATTTTCCCTTTCCTAGAATGTAAATTATATTCCACAGGATTCTTTTTTTTTTCCATGTGGCATATCTGCATTTTTGCTTCTTTGGAGGCAGAGACTTTACTCATGTTCCATTTCCCTCCCATAGTAGTAGACCACCCATTTTTAGTTGAGTGTCCAGCCACTACAACAAAGATGATACATCCCAGTAAAACAGGAGCCTAGCAAACCTACATCTGTAGTCTGCTAATAAAGACACTAGCTTATCGTTGTTTTTTTTTTTGCGGTACGCGGGCCTCTCACTGTTGTGGCCTCCCCCATTGCGGAGCACAGGCTCCGGACGCGCAGGCTCAGCGGCCATGGCTCACGGGCCCAGCCGCTCCGCGGCGTGTGGGATCCTCACAGACCGGGGCACGAACCCGTGTTCCCTGCATACGCTGGCGGACTCTCAACCACTGCGCCACCAGGGAAGCCCTAGCGTATAGTTTTAATGAACAAGTCCTGCAAACCGATGGTCTCATGAGGAATAGGTTTGCAACTTTGAAAATATAGTATAGTTTTTGTCAGACAGTAGACAAGTATCAGAATTCTACAGTCGGAGCAGGCTTTAACACTCATGTGGCCAAAGATCTGCATCTAGTGCCTTAAAAATTTTTTTAACAAATATAAATCACTCATGAGCCCAGCACTTTTTTAAAAAAATGAAAAATCATAAACAAATGGCTTCCTTGTTCCTGCTTTCTCAACACCCCCCCCGCAAAAAGCCTATTTTCCCCACAAAGCTAACATATATCCTCTTATATTTAGATATATAATATGCACAATGCTTACATGCATGTGTTCATGTGTACCTATTATATTTTTCAAAAATGAAAACATATAAAAACTGTTCTACAACTTGTTTTTGTTTCTCTCATTTAATAATCATTGACATCTTTTTAGGTCCGTTCATGTAGCTCTGTCTCATTCTTTTAAATGGCTGCAAAGTGCAAATTTTTTTTTGTACCATAATATATTTAAGCATTTTTTAATTGATGTATGTTAAGGTCATTTTCGAACTTTTTGATATTTCAAGTAATGCTGCCATAAACATTCTGATAAATACTCATACTTTTGCTTCTACAGGATGTAGTGTCTGTGTTTTTTTTGTTTTTTTTTTTTAATTTTATTTTATTTTTGGCTGTGTTGGGTCTTCGTTGCTGTGCGCGGGCTTTCTCGAGTTGGCGGCTAGCAGGGGCTACTATTCGTTGTGGTGCGCGGACTTCTTATCGTGGTGGCTTCTCTATTGCGGAGCACGGGCTCTAGGCACGTGGGCTTCAGTAGTTGTATCGTGCGGGTTCAGTAGTTGTGGCTCGCGGGCTCTAGAGCACAGGCTCAGTAGTTGTGGTGCACGGGCTTAGTTGCTCCGCGGCATGTGGGATCTTCCCAAACCAGGGCTCGAACCTGTGTCCCCTGCATTGGCAGGCGGATTCTTTCTTTCTTTCTTTACTTATTTACCTATTTATTTATTTATGGCTGTGTTGGGTCTTCGTTTCTGTGCGAGGGCTTTCTCTAGTTGCAGCGAGCTGGGGCCACTCTTCATGGCGGTGCGTGGGCCTCTCACTGTCGCGGCCTCTCTTGTTGCGGAGCACAGGCTCCAGACGCACAGGCTCAGTAGTTGTGGCTCACGGGCCCAGTTGCTCTGCGGCATATGGGATCTTCCCAGACCAGGGCTCGAACCCGTGTCGCCTGCATTGGCCGGCAGATTCTCAACCACTGCGCTACCAGGGAAGCCCTGGCAGGCGGATTCTTAACCTCTGCACCCCCAGCGAAGCCCTGTGTTTTTTATTTTAATGGGTACTATTGAACTACTCTCCAAAAGAGTCGTACCCATAGATATCCCCATGATATAAATGGAATTACTTATTTTGTTATACCTTCTCCAGGATCATGCTATGCTTTTTAAATTTATTTAATAAACAGAACTATATTAAGAGGTATTGCTCAAGAAGGTTTGGGATTTTTGTCATAAGACTGTCAAGCCAAAGGAAGTTGGGAGTAAATCTTTTTTTGCAGAACCATACCATGGGTAACCATATCCCCAAATCTACTCTCGGTATTTACTTTAGCAGCCAGCTCCATGTTCTCCAAGAATCTAGTATTAAGGGTTTTGTTTTTTTTTTTTCTTTCTTTCTTTCTTTCTTTCTTTATACAGCAATAGATTTATTTATAACCAGACCCTGTCTTCTTCCACATAATGTCTCAGAGACCTGGCCAAAGTCTTTTTGTGTGAGTGGGGAAGGTGAGGCCCACTTTGCCTCAAAGCTAGGCCGGTTTTTCAACAATCTATTGATAAGAGAAGGAGGAGGACTTTTATTGAAGCAGTCAAGCAGGATCCTTCAACAATAACAGACCTTTCATTCTGCGTCAGTTTTCTTATCTCTTTGATCATAACCATTCTGGTTATGGATAATAGGTATCCTCAAGAAGGAATTATGTAAAGGGTTAAAGTGTAAGGTACCAAGCCTGAAGATGATGAAAAGCAGGAACGTTCTAAGTATAATGTTTTATTGTTCTGGCCTATCATATAGAAATGTCACTGTCGTTTCCCCTTGATTTACCCTACAAATACATACTTATAGTGATGTTTTTTATTTAAGTTAATGTTACCATATTTAGAAGAATAAATGTTCACTGTGAACCTCCTCCTCTCCATCCTCCATCCTCCCCCACCCCCCCAGTCACTGTAACTAAAACTCTGGCAGCTTATCCCATCAATCCTTATATTTGGGTTTCTAAAGGTAATTGTCTCTGTTGTCAAGTACGTAGAATAAATAGAAGTCAGAAGCTACTAAATAATAGCAGACATTTAGACAGACTGCTTGTGGAGTAGAAGGGATTTAAGCACAGAGGCTTATCACATACCAGGGAGCCAAATCAGGAGTGGAGAGTCCAAGCTCTTATTGCTTGATAGAGGAGCACAGCGACTGTATTTGTCTTCTCTCTCTCTTTTTAATGTATCATAATGTCAAACCCAGGTGAAAAGCCAACTTATGGGAATTTTGACATTAAGTACCCCAGGCAGTACATTCTAAGAATGAAATTATGGTTGTTGGGGCATGTGCTTCAGAGAGTCTCCTAGGTCTGCATTTGACCTATAGTCTGAGGTTTCATGTCCATCTTTATTTTGTAAAGAATCTATCTGTTGAAAGTTTACTAAAGTCTAACTAGGATCGTTATCTAAAATTTCTCTCCTGTGCCCCCGCCATGTGTAATATTATATTTATACAAATTGCTCAGGGATTAGTGGTAATTTGGCAGAAACAGGATCTTTAGACTATGAATCTCCACATAAAGGCACTATATAGTGGATGACAGGAAAAAGCAGCAGCATTTAAGCAGTGTAAGAAGGTTTGTTGCATTAGATAAACTTACTGTTTTAGGAATTGAGGTACCTGGGGGTATATATATTTATTTGGGAATGATTTGTAATCAGTATTTTAAAAGGTGGGAAATTTATTTTATTTTATTTATTTATTGAATTTTTGAATTTTATTTTATTTTTTTATACAACAGGTTCTTATTAGTCATCAGTTTTATACACATCTGTGTATACATGTCAATCCCAATCGCCCAGTTCAGCACACCACCATACCCACCCCCCCACCCACCCCGTGGTTTTCCCCCCTTGGTGTCCATACGTTTGTTCTCTACATCTGTGTCTCAACTTCTGCCCTGCAAACTGGTTCATCTGTACCATTTTTCTAGGTTCCACATACATTCGTTAATATATGATATTAGTTTTTCTCTTTCTGACTTACTTCACTCTGTATGACAGTCTCTAGATCCATCCACGTCTCAACAAATGATTCAATTTCATTCCTTTTTATGGCTGAGTAATATTCCATTGTATATATGTACCACAACTTCTTTATCCATTTGTCTGTCGATGGGCATTTAGGTTGCTTCCATGACCTGGCTATTGTAAATAGTGCTGCAGTGAACATTGGGGTGCATGTGTCTTTTTGAATTATGGTTTTCTCTGGGTATATGCCCAGTAGTGGGATTGCTGGATCATATGTTAATTCTATTTTTAGTTTTTTAAGGAACCTCCATACTGTTCTCCATAGTGGCTGTATCAATTTACATTCTCACCAACAGTACAAGAGGCTTCCCTTTTCTCCACACCCTTTCCAGCATTTGTTGTTTGTAGATTTTTGATGATGCCAATTCTAACTGGTGTGAGGTGATACCTCATTGTAGTTTTGATTTGCATTTCTCTAATAGTGATGTTGAGCAGCTTTTCATGTGCTTCTTGGCCATCTGTATGTCTTCTTTGGAGAAATGTCTGTTTAGGTCTTCTGCCTAAATCCATTGTTGGATTGGGTTGTTTGTTTCTTTAATATTGAGCTGCATGAGCTGTTTATATATTTTGGATATTAATCCTTTGTCCGTTGATTCGTTTGCAAATATTTTCTCCCATTCTGAGAGTTGTCTTTTTGTCTTGTTTGTGGTTTCCTTTGCTGTGCAAAAGCTTTGAAGTTTCATTAGGTCCCATTTGTTTATTTTTGTTTTTACTTCCATTACTCCAGGAGGTGAATCAAAAAAGATCTTCCTGTGATTTATGTCAGAGTGTTCTTCCTATGTTTTCCTCTAAGAGTTTTATAGTGTCTGGTCTTACATTTAGGTCTCGAATCCATTTTGAGTTTATTTTTGTGTATGGTGTTAGGGAGTGTTCTAATTTCATTCTTTTACATGTAGCTGTCCAGTTTTCCCATCACCACTTATTGAAGAGACTGTCTTTTCTCCATTGTATATTCTTGCCTCCTTTGTCATAGATTTGTTGACCATAGGTGCGTGGGTTTATCTCTGGGCTTTCTATCTTGTTCCATTGATCTATGTTTCTGTTTTTGTGCCAGTACCACATTGTCTTGATTACTGTAGCTTTGTAGTATAGTCTGAAGTCAGGGAGTCTGATTCCTCCAGCTCCGTTTTTTTTCCCTCAAGACTGCTTTGGCTATTCGGGGTCTTTTGTATCTCCATACAAATTTTAAGATTTTTTGTTCTAATTCTGTAAAAAATGCCATTGGTAATTTGACAGGGATTGCATTGAATCTGTAGATTGCTTTGGGTAGTATAGTCATTTTCACAATACTGATTCTTTCAATACAAGAACATGGTATATCTCTCCATCTGTTGGTATCATCTTCAATTTCTTTCATCAGTGTCTTATAGTTTTCTGCATACAGGTCTTTTGTCTCCCTAGGTAGGTTTATTTCTAGGTATTTTATTCTTTTTGTTGCAGTGGTAAATGGGAGTGTTTAATTTCTCTTTCAGATTTTTCATCATTAGTGTATAGGAATGCAAGAGATTTCTGTGCATTAATTTTGTATCCTGCAACTTTACCAAATTCATTGATTAGCTCTAGTAGTTTTCTGGTGGCATCTTTAGGATTCTCTATGTATAGTATCATGTCATCTGCAAACAGTGACAGTTTTACTTCTTCTTTTCCAATTTGTATTCCTTTTATTTCTTTTTCTTCTCTGATTTCCGTGGCTAGGACTTCCAAAACTATGTTGAATAATAGTGGTGAGAGTGGACATCCTTGTCTTGTTCCTGATCTTAGGGGAAATGCTTTCAGTTTTTCACCATTGAGAATGATGTTTGCTGTGGGTTTGTCATATATGGCCTTTATTATGTTGAGGTAGGTTCCCTCTATGCCCACTTTCTGGAGAGTTTTTATCATAAATGGGTGTTGAATTTTGTCAAAAGCTTTTTCTGCATCTATTGAGATGATCATATGGTTTTTATTCTTCAATTTGTTAATATGGTGTATCACATTGATTGATTTGCATATATTGAAGAATTCTTGCATCCCTGGGATAATTCCCACTTGGTCATGGTGTATGATCCTGTTAATGTGTTGCTGGATTCTGTTTGCTAGTATTTTGTTGAGGATTTTTGCATCTATATTCATCAGTGATATTGGTCTGTAATTTTCTTTTTTTGTAGTATCTTTGTCTGGTTTTGGTATCAGGGTGGTGATGGCCTCAGAGAATGAGTTTGGGAGTGTTCCTTCCTCTGCAGCTTTTTTTTTTTTTTTTTTTTTTTGGTACGCGGGCCTCTCACTGTTGTCGCCTCTCCCGTTGCGGAGCACAGGCTCCGGACACGTAGGCTCAGCAGCCATGGCTCACGGGCCCAGCTGCTCCGCGACATGTGGGATCTTCCCGGACTAGGGCACGACCCCGTGTCCCCTGCATCAGCAGGCGGACTCTCAACCACTGTGCCACCAGGGAAGCCCCTTCCTCTGCAATTTTTTGGAAGAGTTTGAGAAGGGTGGGTGTTAGCTCTTCTCTAAATGTTTGATAGGATTCACCTGTGAAGCCATCTGGTCCTGGACTTTCTGCTTGTTGGAAGATTTTTAATCACAGTTTCAATTTCATTACTTGTGATTGGTCTGTTCATATTTTCTATTTCTTCCTGGTTCAGTCTTGGAAGGTTATATATACCTTTCTAAGAATTTGTCCATTTCTTCCAGGTTGTCCATTTTATTGGCATAGAGTTGCTTGTAGTAGTCTCTTAGGATGCTTTGTAGTTCTTCAGTGTCTGTTGTAACTTCTCCTTTTTCATTTCTAATTTTATTGATTTGAGTCCTCTCCCTCTTGATGAGTCTGGCTAATTGTTTATCCATTTTGTTTATCTTCTCAAAGAACCAGCTTTTAGTTTTATTGATCTTTGCTATTGTTTCCTTTGTTTGTATTTCATTTATTTCTGCTCTGATCTTTATGATTTCTTTCCTTCTGCTAACTTTGGGTTTTGTTTGTCCTTTCTCTAGTTCCTTTAGGTGTAAGGTTAGATTGTGTATTTGAGATTTTTCTTGTTTCTTGAGGTAGGCTTGTATAGCTATAAACTTCCCTCTTAGAACTGCTTTTGCTGCATCCCATAGGTTTTGGATCGTCGTCTTTTCATTGTCATTTGTCTCTAGGTATTTTTTGATTTCCTCTTTGATTTCTTCAGTGATTTCTTGGTTATTTAGTAATGTATTGTTTAGCCTCCATGTGTTTGTGTTTTTTACGTTTTCTTCTTTGTAATTGATTTCTAATCTCATAGCATTGTGGTCAGAAAAGATGCTTGATATGATTTCAGTTTTCTTAAATTTACTGAGGCTTGATTTGTGACCCAAGATGTGATCTATCCTGAAGAATGTTCCATGAGCACTTGAGAAGAAAGTGTAATCTGCTGTTTTTGGATGGAATGTCCTATAAATATCAATTAAATCTATCTGATCTGTTGTGTCATTTAAAGCTTGTGTTTCCTTATTTATTTTCATTTTGGATGATCTGTCCATTGGTGTAAGTGAGGTGTTAAAGTCCCCCACTATTATTGTGTTACTTTCGATTTCCTCTTATAGCTGTTAGCAGTTGCCTTATGTATTGAGGTGCTCCTATGTTGGGTGCGTATATTTTTATAATTGTTATATCTTCTTCTTGGATTGATCCCTTGATCATTAGGTAGTGTCCTTCCTTGTCTCTTGTAACATTCTTTATTTTAAAGTCTATTTTATTTGATATGAATATAGCTACTCCAGCTTTCTTTTGATTTCCATTTGCATGGAATATCTTTTTCCATCCCCTCACTTTCAGTCTGTATGTGTCCCTAGGTCTGAAGTGGGTCTCTTGTAGACAGCATATATATGGGTCTTGTTTTTGTATCCATTCAGCAAGCCTGTGTCTTTTGGTTGGAGCATTTAATCCATTCACGTTTAAGGTAATTATTGATATGTATGTTCCTATGACCATTTTCTTAATTGTTTTGGGTTTGTTTTTGTAGGTCCTTTTCTTCTCTTGTGTTTCCCACTTAGAGAAGTTCCTTTAGCATTTGTTGTAGAGCTGGTTTGGTGGTGCTGAATTCTCTTAGCTTTTGCTTGTCTGTAAAGCTTTTGATTTCTCCATCGAATCTGAATGAGATCCTTGCCGGGTAGAGTAATCTTGGTTATAGGTTCTTCCCTTTCATCAGTTTAAGTATATCTTGCCACTCCCTTCTGGCTTGTAGAGTTTCTGCTGAAAAATCAGCTGTTAACCTTATGGGAGTTCCCTTGTATGTTATTTGTCTTTTTTCCCTCACTGCTTTCAGTAATTTTTCTTTGTCTTTAATTTTTGCCAATTTGATTACTTATGTGTCTTGGCATGTTTCTCCTTGGGTTTATCCTGTATGGGACTCGCTGCGCTTCCTGGACTTGGGAGGCTATTTCCTTTCCCATGTTAGGGAAGTTTTTGACTATAATCTCTTCAAATATTTTCTCAGGTCCTTTCTCTCTCTCTTCTCCTTCTGGGACCCCTATAATGCAAATGTTGTTGACGTTTAATGTTGTCCCAGAGGTCTCTTAGGCTGTCTTCATTTCTTTTCATTCTTTTTTCTTTATTCTGTTCTGCAGCAGTGAATTCCACCGTTCTGTCTTCCAGGTCACTTATCCGTTCTTCTGCCTCAGTTATTCTGCTATTGATTCCTTCTAGTGTAGTTTTCATATCAGTTATTGTATTGTTCATCTCTGTTTGTTTGTTCTTTACTTCTTCTAGATCTTTGTTAAACATTTCTTGCATCTTCTTGATCTTTGCCTCCATTCTTTTTCCGAGGTCCTGGATCATCTTCACTGTCATTTTTCTGAATTCTTTTTCTGGAAGGTTTGCCTATCTCCACTTCATTTAGTTGTTTTCCTGGGGTTTTATCTTTTTCCTTCATCTGGTACATAGCTCTCTGCCTTTTCATCTTGTCTTTCTTTCTGTGAATGTGGTTTTTGTTCCACAGGCTGCAGGATTGTAGTCTTCTTGCTTCTGCTGTCTGCCCTCTGGTGGATGAGGCTATCTAAGAGGCTTGTGCAAGTTCCCTGATGGGAGGGACTGGTGGTGGGTAGAGCTGACTGTTGCTCTGGTGGGCAGAGCTCAGTAAAGCTTCAATCCACTTGACTGTTGATGGGTGGGGCTGGGTTCCCTCCCTGTTGCTTGTTTGGCCTGAGGCAACCCAACACTGGAGCCTACCTGGGCTGTTTGGTGGGGCTAATGGCGGACTCTGGGAGGGCTCACGCCGGACTCTGGGAGGGCTCACGCCAAGGAGTACTTCCCAGAACTTCTGCTGCCAGTGTCCTTGTCCCCACGGTGAGCCACAGCCACCCCCCTGCCTCTGCAGGAGACCCTCCGACACTAGCAGGTAGGTCTGGTTCAGTCTCCCCTGGGGTCACTGCTCCTTCCCCTGGGTCCCAATGCGCACACTACTTTGTATGTGCCCTCCAAGAGTGGAGTCTCTGTTTCTCCCAGTCCTGCAATCAATTCCCACTAGCCTTCAAAGTCTGATTCTCTAGGAATTCCTCCTCCCGTTGCCGGACCCCCAGGTTGGGAAGCCTGACGTGGGGCTCAGAACCTTCACTCCAGTGGGTGGACTTCTGTGGTGTAAGTGTTCTCCAGTCTGTGAGTCGCCCACCCAGCAGTTATGGGATTTGATTTTACTGTGATTGCGCCCCTTCTACCGTCTCACTGTGGCTTCTCCTTTGTCTTTGGATGTGGGGTATCATTTTGGTGAGTTCCAGCGTCTTCCTGTCGATGATTGTCCAGCAGCTAGTTGTGATTCCGGTGTTCTCGCAAGAGGGAGTGAGAGCACGTCCTTCTACTCCACCAACTTGGTTCCTCCTCCGCCATTTGAAATTTATTTTATTAAAGAGAGCCATCAGGGTGGTAGCAAGTCCGCCTCAGGGGAACAAGAAAGTTTCAACGTTTCCGTCTTTGGACAGATGTGGAAAATGTGGTATACAGCTTTAAAAAGGAAGGAAATTCTGATACTACATGCTACAACATGGATGGACCTTGAAGACATTGGTGCTAAATGAAATAAGCCCATCACAAAAGGGCAAATACCATGATTCCACTCATATGAAGTACCTAGAGTAGCCAAATTCGTAAAGAATGGAAGTAGAGTGGTGGTTGCCAGCGGCTGGGGGAGAGGGAAATGGGGAGTCATTGTTTACTGTGTCCAGAGTTTCAGTTTGGGGAGATGAGAAAGTTCTAGAGATGGATGGTGGTGGTGGTGGTACAACAGTGTGAATGTACTTAAATGCCCCTGAACTATACCCTTAAAAGTGGTTAAATGGTAAGTTTAATGTTATGTATATTACCCCAATTTTAAAGAGTTTCAAAAAATTTTATTTACAAAATGCATATAACTTTGTCTGATGTAATTATTAACTCAGTTTATTCCAAGTTCTAAAATGTGATTGACAGCCTCTAATCACTAAATAACAAAATTTTGCTCTATTAAGCTAACTGAGAGTAATAACAGAAAAGAAAGTGTAGCTTTCATTCGTCTCCAGATTAATGCTTCCTGACCTCCATTTTGTAACACTCCAGCTATCTCAAGGAATATCGTCTTTAGAGTACATGCTCTGTTGTACCTTTTGCCACCTGCACAAGAGCTTTACTTGTTATTCAGATGAAAATGATCTTGAAGGGCGTTCATGAGTAAGGAGAACTGTAGGCACAAGTAACCCGTTCACTTTATTCCCAGGATGCTCTGACCTGTTTTTACAGGTGGCTTATGGTATAGAGAGTTATCGTCCTTTAGGCAAATTAATTATTTCAAATAATAACGCTACAAAATAAATATTTAGCCTCTCTAAGACTGAGAAGAATTTTAGGTGGTGTGTCCTGACATTGATGTGTTAACTGAGTTTTATAATTTCCCAAATTGGAATTAAATATATAGAGATTTAACATTTTATAGTTGCTCAGTTTTAGGTTTTACCAATATTTTATCTTTTTTCCTTCATAGCTGTAAAATTCTTTATAAATATAACCGTCCCCTAGCCTGTTTCTTTTGATAACCAGAATGTGGAAATTGGTTTTTTACTTTAAAAAGTATCAGAAATATTTTATCATCCCTTGATGTGAATAAATGAACTCGTTATGGTACTTACACGTACGTTATCAAGTAAAAGATTACCTTTTCCCCCTACATTTTTATGGGCAGTATTGTAAATTGCCCCAGCTTTTTGTGTTATTGTTTAAAGAACATCTGCCTTTTTGTGCATGTGTTAACATCGCCAATTATTTATAAGCAAAAATCAAGAGAAAGTAATTCATCATATAATAAAGTTTTCCTCCATCTCTTTTTAGGATATTTTCTTTTCTGGATGTTGTTACCTTGTGTCGCTGTGCTCAGGTCTCCAGGGTAAGAATGGCTGACATGATTACAAGAGCATCCCTTCCTGACATTAATGATAATCAGCTTCTGTAGTAGGCCAACTATTTACTTCAGATGGTAGTTGTATGTTATGTTTCCAAGGTTGTGGTTTCACCCATGGGATACCCAAACCCATGTTAATTCTACAGTGGAATTCTACTATATGTACTATCTCTAACTTTAATTTTTTGAAATTCTTGACTATTTGTGTAATACAAACAGAAGAAACATTTTCAAGGAAAAAGCACTAAACATGCAAATTAAAAGAATAGGCTTTACTCAGAACTGTAATAATATAGTATTTCATTATGTTTCCCTTATTCATTTTATGTACATACATATCTCCCTATATTTTTTTCTCAAAAGGTTATAGCTAGAATTTAATTTTTAAGAAATTGTAGAGCAAACCAAATTCCATTCTCAAAGTCAGTTTCTGCATTACTCTTACTTACCCATTTTTGTCAATTGACATTACTATGACAAAACAGTGAAACATAATCTTATTGCTGCCACTAATATTAAGAATAGAATCTCTGTTGTGGGAAAATTGCTTTATGAATCATTCATAGTCTCTATTGTAATACAGATATATAATAATTAATAAAATGAATGAGTACGTACAGTTATCATCTTTTTATAAACTGGACAATGGCTTTTTGACGTTTAACAAATACTTATTGAGAACCTACTATGTACCAGGTATAGTCCTAGGTGCTGAGTATGTAATATGGTTATATCACAATAGTCAGCATCAGAGTATTGTGTTTACCTCTGTTAAGTGGACCCAGGATTTCCTTCAAATTTCCAGCACCAATTTCCTTCAAAAAAAAAAAAAACCCACAAAACTTGCCATAGAAAATCCACCTCATCTTGCTAACTTTAATGTAATTTCTACATCCTAAAAGCCATAGTAAATCTGTATCTCAGCTATTTAAGAAACAATCAGGCATATTTTGATGATTTCTATTCATGACAGTTCTGTTCCTGGTACCTGAGTGGTTGCCCTAGTCATGGCTGGTACAAATGAGTGGGGTTTCTTTTTTGTCTCCATATGAAGCTGAGGTCATCATTGAGAAACAAAATTCCCAGACCAGTGTCTTAACCTGTTTGGTTGCAGAGTCTCATCTCAAGAATGTTGATTTGAGTGAGTTTTAATTGTTGTTTTCATGTTCAGGTTCCTCTTCTTAATGTGTTTTAACTTAAAAGGAAGCACAATGCCAATTTTCATTAAATCTGTACAATTGGAACATCGGTAGTTAGCCTGTTATTCTCTGTACTTGAAGTATTTAGTTAATTTGCTTTAAAAAAAAAAAACAACAAAAACTCTAGAGAGGAACCTGTCATTCCTAATTTTAGTCTCACTTTAGCATGTGTCCTGCTTGGTGAAGAAAGTAGTATGAGGAAATGAGAAGTATCAAATCAGAGATGCAGTTAGCCCAAGAATCTAGTAAACATATGATCTTTAAAAGTTTTATCTCTTGTCTCCCATGGAGCCATTTAAGAAACTGTTGGAAAAATATGAAGCCACAAAAAGAAAAGTAACATTGAAATCCTGAGAAAACCTTAAAGATTTCTATAATAATAACTTGGTTTACCCTCATACCCCTGACATCTTTCTTACTGATTGTGTGATAGTTACCTGGGGCTTATAAGTGTATCTTTAATTTCCGTTTTAGAATTTCAGTTTCGAATCTGTGTTTTGAATTGTTGTAGTAAGAGATAATATTCTAAGTTTATAACTTAACAGTGTTAAGACTTTTGTTTACACTTTAAATTTAGTAGGGAAAACGTTTAAAGGCTTTCTGATTAAAATACAGAACAATCCGCAAAAGGTTAACTCTTAGTGGAGTCATTTTTCACCTTATCCTGAAAGGTTGAAAATCTTGGAAGCTTTCTTGCCTCCCTTTAGGTAATTAAAGAAATGTATGAGAAGTCTTAAAACTTTCATTGTTTAAAATTACCACTGAATCAAGTTGAAGGGAAAGATGACCAATTGAAAAACATGCTTGAGTGAGCAAATTGGTAATGAGGAAAGCATTAAGTCTCTGTCATGTATACTGAGAAATGATAGTGTCTTTTGTAAATCCCAGGTCACCATATCACAGTTTTGGGTCCAAACAAGTGATGCTATGAATAGCATATTTTTATTGAACATGGCATATGTATTGAACACATGACATTCAGAGTGCCGTCTTCTTTCTTTGGTTTCACACTCACCTCGTTCCTAGTTGAGGGATAGAGTAACAGACTTGCTTTTTCATTAGCTGGATTATCTCATTTTGAGATTGGAAACTCAAGTTAGAAGACAGTTTCCGGCTATGATACTTATCACAACCTGTTCTTTCCCCAGCACGCTAATATAAGATCTTTCGTAGCTACTAATTTCTGTACCCACTCATTTATGAGATAATCTACTTGGAGAATAAAGTATGAATCAGAAATAAGACTGACTTTTTGGGAGTTAATGGTGGAGGTGCTAAGAAATTTTTTGGTCAATTTCAATCATTAGTAGGTTGAATTGTGAGCTTGAATTTTGCTAGCTTTTCCCCTTCATTTTCAGCTTCTGTTCATTCTGTCTCTTCTTCTTCAAAATAGGCCTGGAATGTTCTGGCTCTGGATGGCAGTAACTGGCAGCGAATTGACCTGTTTGATTTCCAGAGGGATATCGAGGTATGACTGCGTGGTGTGTGGCCCCATCTCTCTCGTTAGAATGTAATTGCAGCATATAGGACAGATTAGCCCCAACCACGTAAATCTCCTTTCCCTGGAGAGAGAGACTGTTCATTTCAGTACATCTGAACTTCATGGAAGCTTGCAATTTTCCCAAGAACTGGTTCAGTTTTTGAGAATGAGCAGAATTATTTTACTGAAATAATACTGAGTTATTTAGTATTAATAGGACTCAGAAATTTTTGTTTTTATTTTTGTGGTGGAAATGTGAACCTTTGTTTGCTCTTTTTAAGGAAGTCTTTTCATATTTGTTTATTTAAAAATAAGTGGAGTTAATTTATTGGAGCATGATATCTGCATAAATTCTTCTCGATGAGCACTCTGGGTTCTGGGGGAGCCTATAGATAGTTTTTGTAGAGAATGAATTGGATTACTTTTATTGGGGAGAGACTTTTTCCCTTCTCACTTCTCCCCCATATTTTATCTCTTAGTATTGCCTATTTTCTCTAAAATGGAGAAGAATGGCTTAAGCTTAAATTATTTTAACCTGAATTTGAGCTCTGTAGTCCTTGGTTTTCTCATCTGGAGAGTGGAAGTAATAGCTTCCTCACTGTGTTATAAGGATTAAATAAGATTTAGATGTAGCTATTTTTTCTGTTGGGTTTTTTTTTTTTCAAGTTCTAGTGGAACTTAGTGGTCTTGAGAATCCATGTAAGAAGTTAAAAAAACCTCACATGAACTTTATATTATCTTCATAAAGTACTTTTATTTTATTTTATTTATTTTTTTGCGGTACGCGGGCCTCTCACTGTTGTGGCCTCTCCCGTTGCGGAGCACAGGCTCCGGACGCGCAGGCTCAGCAGCCGTGGCTCACGGGCCCAGCCGCTCCGCGGCATGTGGGATCTTCCCAGACCGGGGCACGAACCCGTGTCCTCTGCATCGGCAAGCGGACTCTCAACCACTGCGCCACCAGGGAAGCCCAGTACTTTTATTTTTTAATATTTTTTTTTAAAGACTTTTTTTTTGATGTGGACCATTTTTAAAGTCTTTATTGAATTTGTTACCATATTGCTTCTGTTTTATGTTTTGGTTTTTTGGCCACGAGGCATATGGGATATTAGCTCCCCAACCAGGGATCAAACCCACACCCCTTGCATTGGAAAGCAAAGTCTTAACCATTGGACTGCCAGGGAAGTCCCATAAAGTACTTTTAAAATGGTACCCACCGACGTGCTGGATTTTTCTGTTTTTCACAATTCTCTGATCTTCATGGATGTAAATATTTAAAGCAGCCTGGCCTACAAAACCATTCAGCAAGCTTTTGAGAAGTGTTCTTTGAGTCTCTGCTGTATTTAGAGTACTATAGTAAATACACAGAAATAATAGAGAGAGTTAATGTCCTGTGGCTGCAGGAGGGGAATCTACATTGATGTAGTGGCATAAGAGAACTACAGAGCACCATTTCCTCAAATGCAGGGTATCTTACAAGAGGAACAAAGTAAATAACAATATAGGGTTTAGGTATGTTTCAAGTAGATGGGTTAATCAGGAAAGCTTTCTCCCAGTAAGTTGAAAATTTCATATTGATTTAATTAGGTCTTTAAAACGAGTAGAAGTCTCTTAAAAACGAGGATGTGGTCTTTTCAAAAACGATGTGGTGGCTTATCTTTGTATACCTGTCTTCTTTTTTTACAGGGCCGGGTAGTGGAGAATATTTCAAAAAGGTGTGGGGGCTTTTTACGAAAGCTAAGTCTTCGTGGGTGTCTTGGAGTAGGAGATAATGCATTAAGGTAAAAACATAGCTATCGATTAACTCATCTTCTTGACTGAAGTGAAGAACAACACCGAACACAGCACTGTCTCACCCAGAAAAGGCTGGAATAGTTTTCATATTCTTAAGCTATTCTGAACCCAAATACACGTTCACTGCTTATAACACAAATATCCAGTAGTGGGATGTGTGGTTTTGAGAATAAAACAAGAACAAGTGCTCCCCCCAAAAAGCCAGATTCCCCATATTATAAATGGTTCGTTTGGAGCTTTGAGTAAATTTTTTTAAGTTTGTTTACTCGAAGTTAGGATAATTTTAACTTTGGTTGACAAAAAGATTGATGTTTAAAAGTTTATGGTTGAAAAGTAATTTATTTGTAATTGTGAACAACTTTTTGTACCATTTTGTACCAGTAATATCCATTATTACCACTATTGGTATCTTCTATTATTTTTTTAATGCCGAGAATTGTGCCCGTTTTACCTCAAACCCTTTACTTTCTTTCCTGTAAAGGACCTTTGCACAAAACTGTAGGAACATTGAAGTACTGAATCTCAATGGGTGTACAAAGACTACAGATGCGTAAGTATTTTATGTTTTAGAAGGGTAAGTCATAGCCTCTTGTGTCCTGCCTATACTAGCTTTTAATGCATACTACTAAATATATTTAGCAAATTTCATTTTGGTTTTATAGAGGAAAGATGTTTAAATTTAGAAATGGAATAAGATACTTATTTTAGAATTTGGCTCAAATTCTGTTTTGATTTTTAAAAGAAAACTTAAAATTGTAGTCAGTGAATGTGCAGTAGGGAATACTAATATAGGACTACTTATATTTCAAAAAGACACTAGTAGCTGTCATTCAAAAGACACATAAACAGGTGACGCTATAAAAAGATGTAAAATCTTAAACATAGCTTAGAGTAATCAATATAGAGAGTGTTTATTAAATGACTCTTTAAAAGTACAGTGTCTTGTGTCAGTCACAATATAAAAGAAAGAAAGCATAATCCCCCATCCTTCAGAGTTTACTGTCACAGACCCAATAGACATAAGAAGGTAGACATAAAAAACATTCAGCCTAAGGATCTATTGGTAATAACATGTATCAAATAACATTTAAATATTATGTAGGGAAATTGTTGCCTATTGGAAGGTGAAGAAGATGTTTACACAGGGAGTGGCCAGGATTAGTCAGTGGATCCTCCTGTTTTTCAAAAAGGCCTCATGAAAGAGATGGGCTCTTTAGAATTGCTTGAATGAGGGAAAGTAGAAGACAGTCCAAGCACAGGGTACACATTGTTTATTTTATTGCTTTCTTTGAGGTTACAACTGGTTAACTTTTTTGTTTTTTAATTATTTTATTTTATTTATTTTTGGCTGCGTTGGGTTTTGTTGCTGCATGCGGGCTTTCTCTAGTTGCAGCGAGCGGGGGCGACTCTCCGTTGCAGTGTGCGGGCTTCCCATTGTGGTGGCTTCTCTTGTTACGGAGCATGGGCTCTAGGCGCCCCAGCTTCAGTAGTTGTGGCACACGGGCTCAGTAGTTGTGGCTCATGGGCTCTAGAGCGCAGACTCAGTAGCTGTGGCACACGGGCTTAGTTGTTCTGCAGCATGTGGGCCTTTCCTGGACCAGGAATCGAACCCGTGTCCCCTGCATTGGCAGGCGGATTCTTAACCACTGCACGGCCAGGGAAATCCCACAACTTGTTAACTTTTAATTCAAGAAAGTGTCTGAGGATTTATATTTTCAAAAGAAACAATGGAAAAATCATCATAAATGAATAAAATGGTTACTTATGGGGAGAGAAAAACCATGAAGAGACAAGAATGAAAGGGAGACCTCTGAAGTATCATGTTTTGTAATTTTACTTTAAAATTAAATGTAAATATTTTATATAATTGAAACATGGATTAAGTCAAAAAAAAAAAAAAAGCAGTCCCTAAAAATTGAAAACAAAATAGAACACATGAACCGATCCATATCAAGTTGGAGGTATAACCACACAGATATTACTTCTACTGACTTTTGATTTCTTATGAAAAATTTAAATATATGCCAATCTAGACAAAATAGTATAGTGAACCTCTCACCCAGCTTCAAACTGATAACAGAACTTGTCACTTTATGGCTAGTCTCGTTTTTTCTATACCCCTGCCCTTTTATCTTACTCATTTTGTTTTATTTTGAAAAAAGCCCTAGACACTGTATTATTTAATCTGTAAATATGCATTTCTAAAATATGCATTTCTGAAAGATAAAAGCTTTTAACATAAGCACATTAACTTTACCACTCCTATTTAAAAAAACCCATAATATCTTAAAATTATCAAATAAGCACTGGTTAATGTTCAGAATTTTGCATGTTCTAGTGACTTTAGAAATACAGTAAGTCCCCTACATACAAACGAGTTCCGTTCCAAGAGCATGTTCTTAAGTCCAGTTTGTTTGTAAGTCCAAGAAAGTTAGCCTAGGTACCCAACTGACACAATCAGCTGTGTAGTACTGTACGGTATAGATTTATAATACTTTTCACACAAATAATACATTTTAAAAAACCACAAAAAATAAAGAAAACGTTTTTAATCTTACAGTACAGTACCTTGAAAAGTACAGTAGTACGGTACAACAGCTGGCATACAGAGGCTGGCATCGAGTGAACAGGCAAGAAGAGTTACTGACTGGAGGAGGGAGAGGAGGTGGGAGACGGTAGAGCTGAAGGATCGTCAGCAGTAGGAGACGGAGGGCAAGCTGCAATTTCACTCACGCCTGACATTGATGTAATAACACACGTTCGCATCTTTGAAAGTTCGCGACTTGAAGGTTCATATGTAGGGGACTTAGTGTATATTAAACATAGTTTAAAAGAAAAAAGATACAAACTTTAAAATCAGAGGTGGAGACTTCTGCTTCTCATGATTACAGTCACTGCCCTCCTGCTGTAGACAACTCTAAAACTGTACAAAACATAGAAAACAGGCAGTATTAGATGTTGGACAACATGCAGAGCAGGACTGAGAAACAAATGAGGTGAGCCTTATGATCGCCCTGGCTTTCTGCTTGGTGGCATTTTCTAGATAATGGCACAAGGAGAAGGAACCCAAGCACAGCACAAAGTTCTGGCTGATTTGAAGAGAAAGAGATCAAAGTTCAGGGAGACCAGCATGGCTAAATACGTGTCTGGAGAGCGGGGAGCCACTCAAAAAAGGGCTACAGAAATCTACACAAATTTGGCTGAATAGTAAACTATATATGCACATATTGAGACCCCACAAAGCTGGGCAAAGAACATCTAATAAGGAAAGAACAATTACTGGGAAACTGAACTGAAGAATTGCCAGAGCTTAAATAAGGTTGGGAGTCGTGACTAACCAAAATGGAGAAAGCTCACTGAACACCTTGGGACATTGAATAGAGACTTCAGAAGGGTCACACCTTGGTAATGGAGCTAAACTAGACCAGCCCTAATAAAGGCTAAAAGGAAAAAAGTTAGGATCAAATTGATTCACAACTAATTTAACTGCCTGCTAAATCAAAACTCAACATTCTTTAAAGAGAGACACAAAATCTAGATGCTCAGCAATGTGTAGCATACAGAATTTCCAGCATCCCATCAAATATTACAATACATGCAAAGAAGCAGGAAGTGATACCAGAAGAAGAACCAGAAGAAAAACTAGGCAATAGAAACAGACCCAGAAAGGACAGTTTATAAAATTGACCATCCAAACGTTTAAAAAGAGCAATTACAAATATGCTCAAGAATTCAAGAAAACTTAAAGATAATATGGAGATTGAGAGCAAAAGGATGGGGAGGGACTTACCTGGTGGTGCAGTGGTTAAGACTCCACACTGCCAATGCAGGGGGCCTGGGTTTGATCCCTGGTTGGGAAACTAAGATCCCACATGCCGTGGGGCAACTAAGCTTGTGTGCTGCAACCACTGAGCCCATTGCTCTAGAGCCCGTGTGCAATGAAGAGCCCGCACACTGCAACAAAGACCCAGTGCAGCCAAAATTTAATTAATTATTTAAAAAAGGAAAATTTCTCTTAAAAAAAAAAAAGAGTAAAAGGATGGGGGACTTCCCTGGAGACCCAATGGTCAAGACTCTGTGCTTCGACTGCAGGGGGTGATGGTTTGATCCCTGGATGGGGAACTAAGATCCCGCACGCCACGTGACATACCCCCCCCAGAAAAAAGAGTAGAAGGATGGAAAAAGATATACTATCACAAACACTAATAACAGGAAAGTTGGAGTGGTTATTAATATCAGATGATGTAAACTTCAGGAAGAAGAGTAGATGGAAGGATATTAAATAGTACCCTCCTCTTTCAGTAGAGATAAAACAAGTAGACAAAAAAAAAAAAAAAAAAGAAAATGGAGAAGCTATAGAAGACTTGAGCAACACTATCAGTGAACTTGTCCTAAGTGACATAGAATGCTGTACCAGAAAGCATGCTTTTCATTACTGGGATATTCAATAAGATATACCAAATAATCAGCCATAAAACAAATTTCCGTAAATTTAGAATGATCGAGATCATATTGAGAGTATTCTATGGCCTCAACAGAACTAAAGTAGAAATCAAATAGCACGTATCCGGAAATTTTGAAAATTAAATATCACCCTTCTGAATAATCCATGAGTCAAGGAATAAATTACAAAGAAAATTACAAAATAAGTTTCGCCGTGTGATAGTGGCAACACAACATTCGAATCTTGTGGAATTCATTGAAGGCAGTGCTTAGAGCAAAATGTATAGCTGTGAATGCTTATCTTTTTTTTGTGGCTGCGTTGGGTCTTCTTTGCTGCACACAGGTTTTCTCTAGTTGCGGCGAGCGGGGACTACTCTTCGTTGCGGTGTGCGGGCTTCTCATTGCGGTGCCTTCTCTTGTTGCGGAGCACGGCTCTAGGCGCACAGGCTTCAGCAGTTGTGGCACGTGCACTCAGCAGTTGTGGCTCGCGGGCTCTAGAGTGCAGGCTCAGTAGTTGTGGCACACGGGCTTAGTTGCTCTGCATCATATGGGATCTTCCCGGACCAGGGCTCGAACCCATGTCCCCTGCATTGGCAGGTGGATTCTTAACCACTGTACCACCAATGAAGTCCTGTAAATGCTTATCTTAAAAGAAAGGTTTAAAATCAAATCTTCCACCTTTGAAAACTAGAGGAAGAAAAGTAAATCTACAATAAGTAAAAGGAAGGAAATAAAAAAGATAATGGTGGAAATCAATGAAATAAAAAATGGGCATAGAGTAGAGAAAAATCCATGAAACCAGAAGCTGTTTCTTTGAAATAAAATCAATAAGCTTGATCGACCTCTGTTGAGATTAGTCAAGAAAGAAGACACGAATCACCAGTACCAAGACTGTAAGAAGAAATATCACTAAAGTTTCTACACATATTCAAAAGGTAATTAGAGGATGTTATGAGCAATTTTATGCCAATAAATTTGACAGCTTAGATGAAATAGATAATTTCCTTAAAAGACACAAATTACCAAAACCGTAAAGAAATAGAAAATCTGAATAGCCTTATATCTTTATAAACTGGATTGGTGATTAAAAACCTTACCACCAAAAAATAAAAACAAAAACTTCTAGGCTTGGACAGTACTGAATTCTATCGAATATTTTAGGAAGGAATAATCTTTCAAAAAAATAGAGGAGGGAAAACTTTCTAACTCATTATATGAGATCATCATTACCATGATATCAAAAATAAAATAAAAATTACAGGAAAAGGAAACTACTGGCCAATGTCCCACATGCACATGTAAAAATCCGTAACAAAATATTATCAAATTGAACCCAGCAACATATGAAAAGCGTAATAAATCATAATCAATTTGGATTTATCTTGGAAATGTAAGGTTGTTTTAACATGCAAAATCAGTCAGTGTTATTAAGTTCCAACTTAATAACAGATCAAAGAAGAAAAATCACATGATCATCTCAATAGATCCAGAAAAAGCATTTTACAAAATTAAACACCCATTAAGGATAAAATCTCTAAACAAACTAGGAGAAGGTAACTTCCTCAACCTGATAACTTGTATATATGAAAAACCTAATTTTAACATTGTATTTAGTCATAAAATACTGAACATTTCCCCCTAAGGTCAAAGCATGGATATTAGGTCTACTACATCTATTCAACATTGTACTGGAAGTCCACCTAGTACAATAAGGGAAGAAAAAGCGGGGTCATACAGATTAGAAAATAATTTTTAAATGGCATGATAGGGTTCTAGCAAGTTCACAGGAAACATGGCCAACATGCAAAAATTAATTCTGTATCCGTAAACCATCAACGAACAAATGGAAAATGAAATTTTAAATATAGCAACATTCGTGGTAACATCCAAGAACATAAAATACTTAAGGATAAACTTAATAAAAATATGTGCACGTTACATACACTGAAATCAGATTTCTAAAAATTAAAGGAAAGTAGTAGGTCTTAAAACTTTTCATGGACTTCCCTGGTGGCGCAGTGGTTAAGAATCCGCCTGCCAATGCAGGGGACAGAGGTTCGAGCCCTGCTCCGGGAAGATCTCACATGCCGCGGAGCAACTAAGCCTGTGTGCCACAACTACTGAGCCTGAGCCCTAGACCCTGAGAGCCACAACTACTGAGCCTGAGTGCCACAACTACGAAGCCTGTGCGCCTAGAGCCTGTGCTCCACAACAAGAGAAACCACTGCAATGAGAAGCCCGTGCACAGCAACGAAGACC
This sequence comes from Delphinapterus leucas, assembly GCF_059928025.1. NCBI lineage: Eukaryota > Metazoa > Chordata > Mammalia > Artiodactyla > Monodontidae > Delphinapterus > Delphinapterus leucas. The sequence goes on along the minus strand of NC_143147.1, from coordinate 49,240,765 downwards.
CAACGCAGCCAGAAGGAAAGAAAGAAATTTAAGTTTTCATCACAAGAAAAAAAAATTGGAGCCGTGCGTAGTAATGGATGGACTTATTGTGGTAATCATTTTGCAATATATGTGTATATTGAATCATTTTGTTGTACACCTAAAACTAATATAATGTTACATGTTAATTATATACCCAATTTTCAAAAGCAAAGTATGATAATAATAACTTGTTAAATAGAGAATATCAATTAAAAGAAATTGTAAAATATGAGCCAAATGGAAACTTTGGAATTGGAAATACAGTATCTAAAACATATATATCATGTTGGCTATAGTTAACAGTACTGTATTGTATACTTGAGAGTAGATTTTAAATGTTTTCACTGTAGCAACAACAAAATGGTATTTATGTGAGGTAAACAGTGAGTTAACTAACCTTCTTGTGGTAAACATTCCACAACATATATGTGTATCAAATCATCACATTGTATACCTTAAACTTACATAATGTTATATGTCAATTACATGTCAGTAAAGCTAGGGGGAAAAAACCCCCAGAAAAACAGGTAATCAATCAATAAATTTAGAGATCTGTAGGGCTTCCCTGGTGGCGCAGCGGTTAAGAATCCGCCTGCCAATGCAGGGGACACGGGTTCAATCCTTGGTCCGGGAAGAGCCCACATGCCGCGGAGCAGCTAAGCCCGTGAGCCACAACTACTGAGCCCATGTGCCACAACTACTGAAGCCCACGTGCCTAGAGCCTGTGCTCCGCAACAAGAAAGGCCACCGCAATGAGAAGCCTGCGCACCGCAACAAAGAGTAGCCCCCACTCGCCGCAACTAGAGAAAAGCCCTTGCGCAGCAATGAAGACCCATGCAGCCAAAAATAAATAAATAAATATTAAAAAAAATAAATTTAGAGATCTGTATCAATTATCCCTCCAGTCTAAAGAACAGAAAGATTAAAGAAAAATGGACAGAGCCTCAGAGACCTGTGGAACAACATCAAGAGTAGAATGTGAATGAATCCCAGACAAGATAGAAAGAGGCAGGAAGAAAAAAAAAAGTGAGAAATTAGTGGCAGAAAGCCTCCCAAATTTGATGAAAAACGTTAATCTACACATCTAAGAAGTTCAGTGAACCCCAAGAAGGATAAAAATATCCATATAGACATGTTAGGGCCAAACTGTTGAAAATTGAACACAGAAATTTTTGAAAGCAGCAAAAGGAAAATAACTCATGTATACAAAAAGAATATTTGGTTAATGGATGACCTAATCAGAAATAATGGAAACCAGAGCCATGTGACATAGTGTGCTGAAAGGAACAAAACAAGAATTCTGTATCTAGCAAAACTGTCCTCTGTAAATGTAGGCAAAATAATGACATTCCCAGATAAACAAAAAGGGAGAGAATTTGTCCCTAGTAAATATGCCTGGCAAGAAATAGTAAAGGAAGCCCTTCAGGATGAAAGGAAATAAATACCAGACAGTAACTCGGATCCATAGGAATTGGTAAATGAAAAGCATCGGAAACGGTAAATATGTGGGTAAATCTAAGACTCTGATTTTTTCATTTCTTCTCTTAACTTCTTTAGAAAATAGAAGATTGTATAAAGCAATCATTATAACATTGTATTGTTAGGTCTATAATATATGAAATATATTTGAACATATGAAAATAATAGCACAAAGGAGAGAGGAGGGAACCATTATGTATTGAAGCAACATGCTTGTGCTTTATGCACATTAAGTTATTGGTTTGTTTGTTTTAATTTATTTTATTTTTTTGGCTGTGTTGGGTCTTAGTTGTGGCATGTGGGATCTTTGTTAAGGTGTGCAGGATCTTTAGTTGTGGTGTGCGGGCTTCTCTCTAGTTGTGGTGTGCGGGTTGTTTTTTTCTCTCTCTAGTTGTGGAGTGTGGGTTCCAGAGCACGTGGGCTCTGTAGTTTGCAGCACACGGGCTATCTAGTTGAGGCTCATGGGCTCAGTAGTTGTGGCACGTGGGCTTAGCTGCCCCGTGGCATGTGGGATCTTAGTTCCCCGACCAGGGATCGAATCTGCATCCCCTGCATTAGAAGGCAGATTCTTTACCACTGGACCACCAGGGAAGTCCCTAAGTTATTGTTTTGAAATAGATTGTGGTAAATTAAGATACATATGGTATTCCATGAGCAGACTATAACAAAATAATTAGAGAAAGAAAAAGGTAAAAAGTCAACAGAGGAATTGAAACAGTACACTTAAAACAAGAAAACAGTAAAGGAGACACAGAAAAACAAACTCGAAAAAAGCATGAAGCAAATAGAAAAGGATTGCAAAATGGGAGGGAAAATCCAACCATATCATTAATTTTACTAAATGTAGACAGACTGAACTCTTCACCCAAAAGACAGATTATCAATATGGATTAAAAATCAACACCCGGGGCTTGCCTCGTGGCGCGGTGGTTAAGAATCCACCTGCCAATGCAGGGGATGTGGGTTCGAGCCCTGATCCGGGAAGATCCCACATGCCACGGAGCAACTAAGCCCGTGCGCCACAACTACTGAGCTTGCGCTCTAGAGCCCACAACACAACTACTGAGCCCACGTGCCATAACTACTGAAGCCCGTGTGCCTAGAGCCGGTGGCCCACAACTAGAGAAGCCACCACAATGAGAAGCCCACGCACCGCAACGAAGAGTAGACCCTGCTCGCCACGACTAGAGAAGCCTGCACACAGCAACGAAGACCCAATGCAGCCAAAAACAAAAAGCAAGACACAACTATGTGCTGTCTACAAGAGACATGCTTTAGATTCAAAGCCGCAAATAGGTTGAAAGTAAACAGATGGAAAAATGCATACTATGCAGATAGAACACTCCACCCAATGATTACAGAATAAACATTCTTTACAAACATACTGGAACATTCTCCAGGATAGAGCATAGATTGGGCCACTAAACAAGTCTTAATCAGTTTAAGAAGATTAAAATCATTCAAAATATGTTCTCTGACCAGAACTAGAGAATTAAACTAGAGATTTAATTCAAAATGTGGGAAAAGCTCAAGTATTTGGAAATTCAGCATCATGCTTCTAAATAATTTTGAATTGAATGAAAATGAAAAGCTACCAAAATTTATGTGATTCAGCCAAGGTAACGATACAACTCTGCATTCCTATATCACAAAAAGGAAAGAAAGAAAGCTCAAATCAGTAACAACCTTCAACTTTAAGAAAATAGAAAGAAGGGCAAAGCCCAAAGCAAAAAGAAGGAAAAAAATAAAGATTAGATTGGATATCAGAGAAATAGGAAACAAAAACAGTAATAAAATCAATGAAACCAAGAGCTGGTTCATTGAAAAAAGTTTTTTAAATTGACAAACCTAGACTAAGAAAGTAAGAGACAAGACTCAGATTATCAAAAGCAGGAATAAAGGAGAGAACTAAGTACTTTAGCCAAAAGACAGATGAAATGTTTATCAGGTAATACCATAAATAACTTCATACTAACAAATCAGACAACCTAGGTGAAATGGACAAATTCCGGGGAAGGCACAGATTACCAAATTTGACTCAACAGAAAAATAGACAATCTGAATAGATCTATAGCAAGTAAATTCAGTAATTCAAAATTGTCCCACAAAAAAAGCCCAAGCCCAGATGACTTACTTCACTGGTGAGTCCATCAAATATTTAAAGAAAAAACAACACCAATACTCAAACTCACTCATAAAGTAAAAGAAGAAATACTTCGTAACTTGTTTTCTCCGGCCAATATTTTTCTGATACCAAAAATATCTGATGTCAAAGCCAAACAAAGATATCACAATAAAAGGAAATCTACTGTATTCCTCAGGAACAGAGATGCAGAAATACTTAACAAAATTTTAGCAAACTGAATCCAGCAGCATATAAAAGGGTTGGATCTTAACCAACTGGGATTTATCCCAGAAATACAAGTGTGGTATAACATCTGAAAATCAGTTAATGTAATAGTTCATAATAATTAGTAAAATAAAGTAGAGATCAACAAACTTTTTCTGTATGGGGCTGGATAAGGAAATATTTAAGGCTTTGTTGGCCATATGGTCTCTGTCACAGCTGCTCAACTCTGCCAGTGTTTTACAAACATTGCCAATGTTTTACAAAGTGGCCACAGAGAATACATAAACAAGTGAGCATGGCTGTGCTCCAATAAAACTTTATTGCATGGTGCTGAGATTTTAATTTCATTTAATTTTCACATGTCACAAAATAGTATCTTCTTTCAACCATTTAAAAATGCCAAAACCATTCTTGACTTGTGGCCATATAAAAATAGGCAGCTGGTGAGATTTACTGCCCTCTGGAATAAAGGACAGAAACCACATGATCATCTCACTATGATAGGCAGCCTCTAAAATGACCCCCAAATAATCCCTACCTCCTCATATTTGCACCTTTGTGTAATCTTTTCCCCTTGAGCGTGGACTGGACCTAGTGACTCATTTCTAACAATAGAATACTGCAAAAGAGATTGGATATCTCTTTGGAGATTAGGTTACAAAAAGACTTTGACTTCTATCTTGCTCTACTTTCTTCTCCAGCTCTGGGGAAGCAAGCTGCCCTGTTGTGAGTAGCTCTGTGGAGAGGTCCATGTGGCAAGAAACTGAGGTCTCTGGCCAGCAGCCAGCAAGAACCTGAATAGATCAAAAACCAAATGAGTAAGCTTGGAATTAGATCGTCTAAGGTCTGCCAACATCCACCTAAATGAGCTTGGAAGGGAATCTGTACCTAGTTACCTTTGAGATGATTGCAGCTGTGGCCAGTAGTACCTTGATGGTAGCCTTGTGAGAGACGTGGCGTCAGAGTCGCCCTGCTAAGCTGCCTGTGCCTATGTTTCTGATCCATGAAAACCATGAGATAATAAATAATTATTGTTTTAAGCTGCTCATTCCTGAGATAATTTGCTGTGCAACAGTAGCTAACTAATACATCATTAGATACAGTAAAAGCACATGACAAAATGCAACATTCATTCGTGATCAAAATTTTAAACAGGGAATTCCCTGGAGGTGCAGTGGTTAGGACTCAGCAGCTTCACTGATAGGGCCCGGGTTCAGTCCCTGGTTGGGGAAGTAAGATCCTGTAAGCCTCCAGGCGCAGCCAAAAAAAAAAAAAAAAATCAACAAACTAGGAATAGAAGGGAGTTTCCTTAATCTGATCAAAAGCTTCCATGAAAAACCTACTGCTAACAATGTACTTAATGGTGAGAGCCTGAATGCCTTACCTTAAAGTCAGGAGCAAAGTGAGTTTCTATTCAACATTCTGCTGGGGATTCTAGCCAATGCAATAAGTTTACAAAAAAAAAAAGGGCATACCAATAGGAAGGAAGTAAGACTGTCTCTTTTGGCAGATAACATAAATCCAAAAGAAATGCCAGATTTCGACTCTGAAAACCATAAAACATTACTGAGAGAAATTAAAGAAGATGTGTATCAAGAATATATAGAGAATTCTTACAATCAATAACAAGGCAATCCAATTAAAAATAGGCCTGGGACTTCCCTGGCGGTCCAGTAGTCAAGACTCCATGCTTCCACTGCAGGGAGCATGGGTTCAATCCCTGGTTGGGGAATTAAGGTTCTTTCTGCATGCTGTGCTGCATGGCCAAAAAAATAAATAAAAAAAAAAAAAAAAAAAAGCCTGAGCACTTAGACATTTCACCAAGGAAAGAGATGAATGGTTAGCAAACACAAGAAAGAGTGTTCGTTACAAAATTGCAAAATAAAACCACAAGAGGCAATTTGACAAAGGCATTTATGAGGCAATTGAGGAAACTTGAACACAGACTGGGTGTCAGACATTAAGGAATTAAAATCCTTATTTAGAATTATGTCCTGAAATATTTACAGGTAAAATAATATGTCTGGGATTCGCTCTAAAATAACTGAAACAAACAAAGGAGAAAAATAGATGAAATAGCAATAGTAGAATATTGATAAATGTCAAAGCTTAATGATGGTACAATGTGCATTCTCTGTTATTCATTCTTGAGTATATTTGAGATTGTCTGTAATTAAAAAAAATTTTAAATGAGGAACTTGACCACTGTGGGAAAAGAGCCTTTAAGGAATTCATAAAGGAAAGCAGGCAGTAATTTACATAACTTAAGTTTGTTTCAGCCCAACACTGGTCCATCCTCTGTATACCTTGCAAAAATCCTATTTTTTCATTACTGCCATGCAAAAGGTTATCTGAGCAGAAAGAGATTTAAGTGAAAGAGCAGAGACAGAGGTTTTGGGCTTCATGTTTCACCACTTGCTGGCAGGTACTAGCTAGCTTTCTGGTGTTCCTGAATTTACAAAATGCATGTAGATCTCTTATCAGCACAAATGTAGTTTGCTGTCAGTAGCTACTAACATTTCCAAATGTGAATCAGGCACCATCTTCCCCTCATGCACATTCTCATAAACAGCACAGCTTGTTTTATCCTTTGTAAACCTGCCTCTTCCTCAGCATGAAAGGTCCCTGGATTTATAACTGCTTTTATTTGGGGTATGGAAATTTTACAGTTCTTGTAACATGTGAGAGTCATGTATGATATTCCAAGGATGTGTTCTTATTTGTTTATTGAGAATTGTGTATGATATTGGTATATCATACTAATATCCTTAGTAGGATGTGTTCTTATTTGTTTATTCATTATTTTCTCCTTTTTCCATTTTTCAGTACATGTACTAGCCTTAGCAAGTTCTGTTCCAAACTCAGGCACCTTGACTTGGCTTCCTGTACATCAATAACAAACATGTCTCTAAAAGCTCTGAGGTAAATTTCTTACAACAAGAATGTCCAATAATCAGAACAGATATTTTTTTATTAACTAAAATAAAGTTGGAATTGAAGGAAACTATGTTTTATAGATACGTACTGTAGTTCAAAATAGATCTTTTGTTTTACTACTTGCCCAAATTACAGGACACATTCAGGTGAAATGATAGAGGTAACTAGGATTTCTGAACAGAATAGCACAGTTTGTACATGAATGAAGTGCTTAGCAGGATTCTGTATATATAGTAAGTGCTCAGTAAGTTTTCATTGTTTTAATGTTACTGTATTTTTTAAAAGTGCATTACAAAAAGGTATATCTTAAAAGGAGGGTGAAATGCCCAATGTCTTTGTACTTTTACTTTTTTATCAGCCTTTTATAAAAGATCATGGTGCCATGTATTAGTTACATTTATGAATAGTAAGAATTAAGCCATTAAAAGACGAAATGTAAATTTAGTTAAGTAGAGTGTAAGTAATCTGAAAATGTGTATCCTTCTATACCTTCCTTATGAGCACTGAACACATGTATCTAAGGCTGGTGTAGGATAATAAATAAGATAGTATAACAGTGTTTATAGTTCATAAGTAATTCACATAAATGATCTCATTTATTTTGAAATCTTGTGAGGTAGATAGGACAGACACTTTACAGATAAGAAAATCTAAAACATTTTTGAATGCCGGGTACTGTGGTTCAACCATGGGAGGTAACTGAATAAGATACTGTTGCTGCCCTTAAGTTGCTCAGAGTCTCGTAGAAGAAAAAAAAACCAAATGTGTTGTCATATTACAGCGGGATAAGTGCTATGGTAGAAATGAGTGCATTAGTTTGGGGAGAACATAGAAGGGCTACTGCTAATCTTGGTTTAAGAGAGGTTCTGTCAGGCTTCCCGAAGTGACTTGCCTGAAGTCACACTATTAATGTTGAAGAATAAACTTGAACTAAGATCCCCTGGTTTTATTTTATAAAACAATTAAAGCAGTATTTTCCAAAGAATGCCACAGAGCTTGGGATTCTTCCATAGTTTAAATGTGAAATCAAAGATCAAAGATGAAGCTAGTGTTTGATAGAAGGCAGAGATCTAATAATACAATATATCCTAAATTCAGCCTGTGGAAACTGTACCCTAGATACTTCCCAAGGGAGAGAATTTACAGATCCTTTGTAATTTTTTAAATAAAAGTTTAAATGGCCTCATTATTACTTTGATAAGTACTTGAGTTATTTGATAGAGAATTTGAGTTTGAATCTGACTCTTCATTAATTACTGTTAACTTGAACCAGTCGCTTAATTTCCATTTCCTATATAGAGACCGTTAAATTTGTGGTAAGTACAAAAAGAATATACTTTGAAAAGTATAAACCTCCATAAAAATCTAATGTATCTGAAAAACAGCATTGTGCCTGAGCTTGTTAGTTAAGGTGGATTTGAGCTAGCCCTCCTAGTGACGTAGTCCCACATGAACACCACAAGCGTTGATAAATGCCCCTTTTGTTACAGAATTGCCTGTATTCTAAATCTACATTAAGTAAATATGTCCCCAACTAGATGGCCAATAAAATGAGACTTTGGTGCCTTTGGAATTGGATTTAGTCATATGTTTGTTTCATTTTGTTTTATCCTAAGTGAGGGATGTCCACTGTTGGAGCAATTAAACATTTCCTGGTGTGACCAAGTAACCAAGGATGGTATCCAAGCACTAGTGAGAGGCTGTGGAGGTCTTAAAGCCTTATTCTTAAAAGGCTGCACACAGGTAATACTCCCTGTCTTACTTGTGAATGATAGAGGCACCATGAACTTGGTGGGCAGCCCAAGATGTTGGCTTGAGAGATACGTAGTAGTTGTGTATTACTGACCAAAGACCCATGCTTATCAAAAATTAAAGGGTTTTCCCTAGAGTGAAAAAATAGAAGAATTAACACCTGCCTGACCAAAGATAAATTTTTGAGGGGAGGCAAGATGGGAAGACAAAATCATAATACGGAACAGGTGCCACAGGCAAGAAGGTTTCATGTAATTTAATCTGAAAAGACAACTTGTCGTGTTGTCACTGCCTGAGACCTTGAACTGGATAGGCAAGGAAGACAGTCTTGGCAGTTTCCACTGGTTTAACTACGAAGAGCCTTTCTTAAATGTGCCAAGTATACAGCAAGCTACATTTTATAGTATTGACGCTTATTTCCTGCCAGTCACATCACAAATCCAACATATTTTGTCATTAAAATTTTTAATATCTCAGTGTTTTACAGTGGGAAAAAAAAGGAGTTGACATGGTAACAACACCTGGAAGGAAATGATCAAGAGTGGGTTTAGAAGTGACTGACAAAGTAGGGCTAGGCTCTTATTACCTTATTTTATTAATGGTTGCTAAAACCATGCCTTGTATTCTATTAAAAAATGCCCTCATTCTTTCACCATGAAGGGAGGATTTCCACGGTTTGAAACAGAGCTTTGAAAGTATGACCACCTTAAAACAACAACTTGAGCTCCTGGTTATTTATGGAATCCTGAAAAATATTGATTGGGGTGCATCACTATAGTCAATTACTTGCGATCTGTTCTCCGCGCTGTACGCATAGCACTGATCTTCTAGCAGCAGATAAACTACAGATTTCTTTCTCCGCTCCTGTTCCCAAAAGTTTGTTGTTAAGAAACTTTACAGGGAGTGTAGCAATGTGAAAGTTATTTTAGTTTCAAAATCCCTCAGCAAAATGCTGCAAGGCATCTTTAATTTATCGGAAGAAAAATCCATAAACATTAGGCAATGTTTATTTTATCTTTCCCTTGATTTGGTGATGATATGAATTTGACGTGGTCAGAACCGATAACAAATACTGATAACTCTACTAATCATTGTTTATGTGATCACAGTTCATTGTTTCTGGTTCATTTGTTCCTTTGAAAGTTGGTTGGCTATATTTAGAATGTGTTGATGAATGTGTACACTCTTAAATCTTTAAGATTTAAATACTTTAAACAATGTCAGTAATAATTTCTTCTCTCTTTTTAATCTTTCTAGCTAGAAGATGAAGCTCTCAAGTACATAGGTGCACACTGTCCTGAACTGGTGACTTTGAACTTGCAGACTTGCTTAGTAAGCAGTCCTTCCCACAACTCTTCTGTATTAGTATTAGTAATTCATTTCAATAATATTATTGTAAGAGTTTCAGTCATAAAGACCAGTAGTTTGTCTGCTTCAACCCTGGGGATGCAGTAATCATAGATGACTTTTTAAATGCTCAACAGTACTCGCCCCTAGGGGCTTTGATGTAGATGAGATAGAGGGTAGCTTATACAGAATTCCAAATAAGCTAAACTGTAGCTCCACCCCTTTCTCTTCTACTTAAGAAAACTCTACTTTTTAGAAGTAAATTTTTCACAGACTATGGCATTTTAAATATTTTTGGTAAATTAATTGCAGTCACACCGACTAACATTTATCAGGGAGTAATGACTATTGGGAATCATTGATATAAGCAGATGACAAGCAAAATGTACCCTTTAAATTATTTTCAAGTAGTGTTTGTAGTTCACATTTGGCTTGTTTAGACTATCAGCTTTTTTGTGTCTATCCCAAACCCCCTGAATTTTGTTCAGAGAATTTGCTGAAACTATTCAGGATCCTAGAACATTGACAATACACCTTTAGCTTTTGCCTCTTCCCTTGAAAATTGCATATATGTGTTGCCTTGGAGTGAGAGCCTCTCATAGCAATGAAAAAAGTTGGCGAGGGTTTTCTTTGTTTTTGCTAAGCCTTCTGTGTATAATACTCTCTCCTTCTTGTTTGGTCACCTGAAACTTTAGAGCATAGTGGTTGTTTAGTTTAAAGGTGACACATATAGGGCCACGTTTTGTGCAATTTAAGCACCCTGCCCTCCCAGCCGTTAAGGGATGGTGCTGATAGCGATCTGTTTCAGAGGCTCCTAAAGACTGAGTTAAAGGAATGATATTTTGATTTCCATAGTTGCTAACTACCAGAATTTGCCTACTTTCATTTATGAAACAAATATTTGGCCTGAAAGAAAGATCTTACACAGCTATTGTAAACACGAAACCGTCATCTTACAGTGACAGGAAAAAACTGTTCTTGCACATCTTCAGATTTTATTTATATACATACATAAATATACACATGTGCACTCTGTATATGTGTGTGTGTGTATATGTTACGTACGTACACACATACATACATATAAATACGTATATACCACCATACCTACCGTTTGCCGTTTTAGTTTCACTTCCTTTACCCTTCCAGCAGACAGAAACCAATCAGTAAGCCTAAAGAACCAGCTCTGTCATATGTTTATTTTACTGTTTACCTTCACCCAGATCATAGGGCATGAGTCATTCCTTCTGTCATTCTGTACAATGTGATGAAATGATTCTCAGCATTCATGACACTTCTTGAAGTTTCTGCCCAGAACTATTTGAAGGGACCAAAGTACACACTTAATGTAGTCTCTTTTTCTTGACTAATTTGAAAACACCAAAGTTTAGTAGATTTTGCTCTTTTAACAATTTAAAGTATTGGTAATATGACTTTCTTCCTCAGTAATCCCTTATAGATTTCAAAACATTAAGAAAGAAGAGGCAGCACAGCCCTCCCAGTATTTTGTTAATAATGTGTGACGCAAACTCCATTGGCCTGCTAAATATGCACGTTTATGGATTGCTGCTTCTCTCTTTATTTACATTTCTTTCAGTTATCCTTGTTTAGTAATAGTCACATTTGTGTGGCACTTTTTTTTTTTTTTTTTTTTTTTGCGGTACGCGGGCCTCTCACTGTTGTGGCCTCTCCCGTTGCGGAGCACAGGCTCCGGACGCGCAGGCTCGGCGGCCATGGCTCACGGGCCCAGTCGCTCCGCGGCATGTGGGATCTTCCCGGACCGGGGCGCGAACCCGTGTCCCCTGCATCGGCAGGTGGACTCTCAACCACTGCGCCACCAGGGAAGCCCCTGTGTGGCACCTTTTTAAGGTATTTCTACATGTGTATATATGCCTCATCAATTTATTCTCATGACAGATCTTGTATCTGCCTTAGCATCCATTTTTCATCTGTATGTTGTTTCAGTTCTATAATACTGAGAACATACTGATTTAGGTAGTGAATATTTAAAGTTTGATTTCTTTTTCAGTTGTCCTTGTAACCTAAGAATACTGTTTGATTAAACAGAAATGACAGGAGAGCTTTATTCTGAGGCTTACACAAAATTAGCAAATCTATCAGGACAAATTAAAATGCTGATCATATCCAACATGTTAAGATTTTTATATATGACATCTTTTTTCTAATGTAACATCTTTCATGTTTTTTCATTTTAAAATAATAATTTAAAACATACAAAATTATATTTGAGTTGGATACAACTATCTCCATTAAATTAGGATAGTCTTTTTTTTATACATCTTTATTGGAGTATAATTGCTTTACAATGTTGTGTTAGTTTCTCCTATACAACAAAGTGAATCAGCTATATGCATACATATATCCCCATATACCCTCCCTCTTGAGCCTCCCTCCCACCCTCCCTATCCCACCCCTCTAGGTGGTCATAAAGCACTGAGCTGATCTCCCTGTGCTATGCAGCAGCTTCCCCCTAGCTACCTATTTTACGTTTGGTAGTGTATATATGTCAGTACCACTCTCTCACTATGTCCCAGCCTCCCCTTCCCCCACTGTGTCCTCAAGTCCATTCTCGACATCTGCATCTTTATTCCTGCCCTACCACTAGGTTCATCAGTACCAATTTTCTAGATTCCATAGATATGCGTTCGCATACAGTATTTATTTTTCTCTTTCTGACTTACTTCACTCTGTATGACAGACTCTAGGTCCATCCACCTCCCTACAAATAACTCAATTTTGTTCCTTTTTATCGCTGAGTAATATTCCATTATATATATGTGCCACATCTTCTTTATCCATTCGTCTGTCAATGGACATTTAGGTTGTTTCCAGGTAGGATAGTCTTTATATTATAAAACTAAAATTTAGAAATAAATGGATTTATGGTTGATATGAGATTACAGCTGTGATCCACAGGTTGTTTCATTTTTTTAAAGTACCTTAATATCAGTATCAATTTTGAACTTGTAAATGCGTTTATACTATTAAAATACTGCTGTTTTTATCTGTTTTCTAGGTTTTAAAATCATTTAATTGAACCTACACCATGATGCGCCCCATCTGTTCCCAGTCTTGTCAGTCCCATTAGGTTAAAAGAACCCTGTTATAGCTTCTTCCCTTTGCACCAGAAATGAGCACAGATTCTCTTGAAAACTAAATCAAAAGGAACTGGAAGGAAGAAACAAAGTGTATTCATTTTCTTTTAGGTCTGCTACATGGTTAATATCAAATCTGCTTTTATTTCTTTTTGGCACTTGTTTCACAGAGGTAACTTTTTTCTGCCTTTATCTTCTGCCAAGTTACTAATAACTTTGGGTTTTTCCCCCTTGTTTTTTTCTTTTAGCAAATCACAGATGAAGGTCTCATTACTATATGCAGAGGGTGCCATAAGTTACAGTCCCTCTGTGCCTCTGGCTGCTCCAACATCACAGATGCCATCCTGAACGCTTTAGGTCAGAACTGCCCACGGCTTAGGTAAACATTTCTTGGTTATCTCAAAAAATCAGGGGAAAGGAGCAGTGGCCTCCTTCACTCATATTTATTCCTTGGAACCTTGAATTTTTTAAGGTAGACACTACAAGGCCACTACTACCCTTTCAGATGCGCACCTACTTGCTTTGTACCTCATTTGATTACATGTAATTGGCCTGAACCAGGGGGTAATAGTCCTCATTTTCTGCTTGTTGGCTATCCATACTAGAAAAATATCAACATTTTATCACATTACTTGAGAAAAGAAATAAAGGCATTTTCTCTTATTAATGCTTTCATATAATTCCTTTCTGAAAAAAGTTTTTAGAAGCCCACCCTGTGATCATTTATATTGTAGTAATGATGCCAGGTACATAGCAGGGAGTATTTAAAGAGAAAAAACAGCTCTTCCTTTGTGCTGATGGTCTTTTAAAGCAAGCTTTATTTCTCTGTGGCTCCTCTTCTCTACCTAAATACAGGATTGGCTGACTATTCACTAAGAATGCAGTGTTAGCGTGCACATGGTATCAAGCCCATATTGATTTTGTAAGAGCACACAGCACACTATTTGTAATAAATAGGGATAATCCCCGTATACCTTTTTTGTTCTTTAAAACAAAACTTATATTGTACTTACTATATAGTAAACATGTCAGCCACTGTTTTAAATTATTTACAAATATTAATTCATTTAATCATCATAACACCATACAAGCACTGTTATTATCTCTGTATTATAGGTGAGAAAACCGAAGCACAGGTCAAGTAACCTGTTCAAGGTCTCACAGTTAGTAAGTGCAGGAGCAAGTGTTCCATCTCAGGCAGTCTAGCTCCAGAACCTATGAAACCACTTGTCTTACACATAAGAATCATTGTAAACCAATAAAAACTTTCTTAAAACTTTTTTGTAATCACCTGGCCATGGGCCTTCGTAATCTCGGAAGCCTAGAGTAGAATACTCGCCAGGAGCTGAGGAGGTAGCCAGTCTTCTCTCTAAAAAACATTACGTATTACCTTTTTCTGTTTTAAAGACAGGGATGTTCAGCTGCATTCTCCTTCATGGTTTATTTTATTGTTAGAAAAGAAAGGCTCTCAAATGTGATACTTAAAAGTTGGGTTCAGTCAGATCATACTCCCCATTGGATACAGTGTTTTAATTGATTGTCAGTTGATAATGATTCCTTATACTTTAGCTTTATGGTTTTTTTCAACTTCTGTAGTAATTTGTAAGCAAACATACAGTGTTCTTTGGTACTGTCGTGCAGACACCACCAGACTTTTCACAAAGAAGAGCTACTGTTTTTGATTCCCCAGCCCTGTGGTTGATATTCAGGGTGGTGTTCGGCAGTTCCTGATAGGGAGGGGCTCAGCTGCCCTCTCCACTGGGCCTCCCTGGGAGCCTGTGGGAGGAGGCAGGAAGCTTAAGGGTATTTTTTCATAAGTATGGAATTTCATATTTGGGACAGGCCTATGATTAACCAGTCCCTTCATAGTATTTTGAAAAGCTATTTAAATCTTAGTGAGCCTACATGTAAGATAGGGAAAGAGAATAATTTACTTTAGCAACAGATTAACTGAGACAGAGTATTTATCTCCATCTCCTTTGTTTTCTAGGAGCAGGCTGCCCTCTGGGGGTAAGCAGTATGCCATCAAGAAGGCTTTTAAATGCGTTTCTCATGCATTTTGGCATTAACTACAAGCTTCTATTATATTCTTCTGATTGCATCACCCTAAAATGTGGTATTTACAGGACCACTTTATGATGACTCCATGAAAATGAATAGCAAGATCTGTATACAGACTTGCTTAGCTGTGAATGTAACTCCGTGTTATATAGTCCTTAGGGAATAAGAGGTTGTTTTCTTAAATTCTTGCTGTTTTAATAAACCCAGTTTTCAGGGACCAATGGGTTGACTTTCACTTTGTTTTTTTAACAGAATATTAGAAGTGGCAAGGTGTTCTCAACTAACAGATGTAGGCTTTACCACTCTGGCCAGGGTAAGTGTTTTCTTCAGGTTCTGTAGGTTTTGTTCAGGGTTTGTTTTATTTCAGAAGAATGAGCAATGAGGGAAGTGTGGAATGGCAGCAGAATTGAGGGTGTAGGATGTGGGGGGACGTCTCTGTGGCTGGTGTTCCTGAGCGTCCTTGGGCTGCAGCTACAGGCAGCTGCTCTGGAAAGGCAGACGTGCGTTGGAGACCATGACATTCCTTCGTGAGACTTGATTTTCCGCCTCTTCATAAGATTATGTTAAACTAAGTGGGAATTTCCTAGTGCTTTTGAAAGAAGCTTATTTGGTTATTTGGTATGCAACTGGTGGATGAGAATAATGTTGAAAGAAACATATAAGCCTGATTTAAATGGAGAGGTTTTAAGAGATTTTCTGTATTCTCCACAAGATTTTAATACATGGAGTGGTTTGTAAATCACTGTATAATAATAGTATTTAAAATTATACCATCTTTGACCAGTGTAATGGAACATGGGAAGGGCATTTGCTTTCAGGCAGATCAGTGGAATACTAATGGGGGCGGGGGCAGCCCATGGCATAACTAGATGAGGACATACAAATTCCCCTTCTGTGCTTACAAAGAAATCATTTTCATTAAATTATTTTTGGTTGAAAGGATCTCTGTATTAGTTCAGTATCAATGTTCAGGAAATTTATTCCCTTGGACTTTTAAGATGTTAGATACTTTTAAGTGTGGAATAATTGAGAAATTTCACGGTGATAAAGGCCTTTTAAAAATGTGTAATTAGGGACTTCTCTGGTGGTGCAGCGGTTAAGAATCTGCCTGCCAATGCGGGGGACACGGGTTCAAGCCCTGGCCCGGGAAGATCCCATATGCTGCGGAGCAGCTAAGCCCCTGCGCCACAACTGCTGAGCAACCCCCGCTCGCCATAACTAGAGAAAGCCCGCACACAGCAATGAAGACCCAATGCAGCCAAAAATAAATAAATAAAAATAAATTTTAAAAAAATGTGTAATTAATGGAATAAGGCAGGAAGTGATGTAAGAATGACACCAACACTGAAGCTCTTAAGATTTCATCAGTCTATTTAATACTCCTTTTTAGTTTTCTGATCTTAATTTTTTCCCAATTTTAAATGTTTGTACTGTAATGTTTGGGTTTGTATCTTATAGAATTGCCATGAGCTTGAAAAGATGGACCTGGAAGAGTGTGTTCAGGTAAGATTGTGGATTTTTACTCAGAAATATAGTACGGTAGAGACTTACACAATACATGGACATCAGAACGTTCAATTCCCTACCCTAGTATAGTGGGGAGCCTGCAGCACTGCTGACTCTCCATTTATTGAGGTGTCCTCCAGGCATACCAGCAGAGGTGCTCATGGTATTTTTGCTAAGGAACTAGGAAAATACATGCCATCAATAAGATTGCCATTGGAAAGAAAGATGGCTCAGGCATTTAGACCATAAAGATACTAAGATATTTCCTTAGACCTACAGGGTTATGATGCTAATAAACAATTAAAGGCCCAGCACACTGATAGATAATCACTGCCCCTTTTTAGCTTAACTGGACCCAGTGCCCCTTACATCATTAACCCTGGACACCCAACTCTGTATGGAACCCTGCCCTTCAGGCAGGCAGACTTAGCTTCTTATCAACAGTTTTTTTTTATTACCAGTTTTAAGAGCTTTCAACTTATTAGTTGGCTGGGGAGAAATTTTAAAGAGGGACTCCTAAAAAGAAGATAGAACAGTGAATTTTTGTAATGGTAAAAATAAAGAAGAGAAGATACTTCAATAACTATAGACGCCAATTTTTCTAAATTACTTGTTATCCGGACACTACTTAGTCCCTATTAGTTCTTATTAAAGTAAAACTTACTCACATCCATCTGTTTCTTGCACATGCCTAAATGTCCTGTGTGTCCTTTCCAGTGTTAGTCCTTCTGAGTGATGTGCACACGCCTGCCCACTCCAGTCCCCCACCCCTGCCATTTCTTAGCCCCTGTGAAATTATGTGTATTATAACAACAATCTCAGAATTGGAGAGAAATTTGAAAAGAAATGCTGATTTACTCTCCATCCTAAGATAACTATAAAATACTGTTCTTCCTTCAGGAGTTCTTCCTTACTGAATGTTCGTAGTTAACCCAGCAGCAGCCTCTTTCTGCCACCCTTAGGGAAAATAACTGGCATGCCAATTATCAATCCTGAGTTATGACATGGTTTATAAAAATATGGGCCAGATATCTAAAAATTTGAGGATGTTCCTACATTAATTTTTTTCATGGATCAGTGTCTTCTGATTCACTTCTGTGATGGTTCTAAGGAGGTCAAAGTCCAGTGGGTGGAAGTTATGAGGGAACACATTTTCATTTGTTTCAAAAACAAACAATTTTCGACAGACCTGTTCAAAGATGATTAGATGAGTTTAAGCCCAGCCTGGATAGGTTCTCAAAGAACAGGTTCTGGGGCTTCCCTGGTGGCGCAGTGGTTAAAAATCTGCCTGCCAATGCAGGGGACACGGGTTCGAGCCCTGGTCTGGGAAGATCCCACATGCTGCGGAGCAGCTAAGCCCATGCGCCACAACTGCTGAGCCTGTGCTATGGAGCCCACGAGCCACAACTACTGAAGCCCGTGCACCTAGAGCCCGTGCTCCGCAACAAGAGAAGCCACTGCAATGAGAAGCCTGTGCACCGCAATGAAGAGTAGCCCCTGCTTGCCGCAACTAGAGAAAGCCCGCATGCAGCAACGAAGACCCAATTCAGCCAAAAATAAAATAGATGAAATAAATAAATTTATAAAAAAAAAAAGAAGAAGAACAGGTTCTGGTAGCTTATGGGATTTCAACCTTACGATTCTGTTATTTGATGAGTGATATCAGGATATCAGTCTAACATACTAGTGTAGTCAAGAATGACGTATGACCTATGAGTTTTTTGGAATTATACCTAAAATAAACTTATATGTTTCTTTCAGATAACAGATAGCACATTAATCCAACTTTCTATACACTGTCCTCGACTTCAAGTATTGGTGAGTTTCACTGTGGAAGTTTTATGTATCTATTGGATTTAATCAAAACCCAGCTCTTACTTTCATCTTGGTGCCTGGCTACCATTTGGGGAAAGCATATTTCTCCAAATTGTCAACTTACAGAGGACCAAGGGAGGACCTGCGTGAAGGGAGAAACTGAGATAGAAACTGGAAAAGTTCAACATTTTCTGTATCAATGCTTGGAGCTTGAAAACTGACATGGAGAGTATGAGTTCTCGCTCCCACATGAATTATACTCCAGCCTGAACAGTGCTTAAATTTCCAGAGATCCAGGAGATGAGATGGCCTGAAATACGGTTTGCTTCACATTGGGACCAAGTGTTCCTATAAAATAGAACCAATCAAGGCTTTACTAGGGGTCGTTCTCTGCTACTGCTTCCAGTAACACTGTGGGAAAGCATTCTGGTTGACTGTTCTGTACCTAGGCTTATTTTGGTGTTTTGTGGCACATTAAACTATGTTTCGGTCGAGGGTTCTGAGTTTCGCATGGAGGAACCAGGGATTTAAGGAAAACTCGTAAAGTGAAGAGATGACCACATCTTACAGCTGTAAGAGTCATCTTAGGTTAATTAACTATTTGGGCATGCCCCTGCACCAGGTATTCAACATTTAGTCCAAATTCCAGAAAATTTTTTACAGGAAAAGCTTAAGCCCCACTTGTCCCTGTAGAGAAGAAAAGTATCAATAATTTGTGTGTGGAGAGCGTGGGGGGAGATATTTTGTTTATCAACTATTTCACAGTCATTATAGGAATTCACAAAATATACTTAGAATCACACAGAGAAATGTTGATCATTGATTGTCAAAAGCAGAACCCAAGCAACTCCAGTATGCGTTCTTTATTTCACCACATGGCTCCAGTGATGGCTCCATATACTTCAGACTCAAACCAGAAAATTCTCCTTTTTGGTTGCACACAGGCCTCTGGGTAGAAGAATGCCATTAAATATTTCAGTGTCCTTCCTTGCTCTGTTTGGCTGCAGAGTCTGTCTCACTGTGAGCTGATCACAGACGATGGAATTCGTCACCTGGGGAACGGGGCCTGCGCCCATGACCAGCTGGAGGTGATTGAACTGGACAACTGCCCCCTAATTACAGATGCATCCCTGGAGCACTTGAAGAGCTGTCACAGCCTTGAACGGATAGAACTCTATGACTGCCAGCAAATCACACGGGCTGGAATCAAGAGACTCAGGGTAAAGATGGTGGCATCACCCTCTGGCTCTAGTGTTCTCTGCACGCTTTCCTTCTTTCTTTATTTTTTCCCTCCATTTCCTTTTTTTAGATTTAGATTCCTGTGATTATTTATATTTATGTGGACATTCAGCAAAGAGAAAAAAAGATGGAGAGCAAACCTAAGGGTAGATAGTTCTTACCTGTTGTTCTAGATATTTGGTAGGAAAATACCCACTGAAGGGACGAAAAGTAGATCTCCTCCCAGCAGAGTCTCTCTCATAACATGCCCAGAGTCAGAAAAGCAAATGTCAGATTTTGGTTCTAAAGGAAAAAAAGGAGTAACATAAAGAAAGTATTTAGTTAAATGGGATTTAAAATTTTAATTTGTATTTCCTTTCATATCAAAGTGTTTTGCTGCGGTTCATATTTTTTTAAGGCAACAAATGGATCACGTAGTTTTTTACCTTTTCCTTTTGCCCCATCCTTCATAATAGAGAGACCCATGTATAGCCAAATGACTAAAAGACAGATTGCCAGCAAGGAGCTTATAAAAGACTGGATGAGTCTATATGTTGGATTATTCAGCTCAACAGACATTTATTGGAACATCTGCCTGACGCCTGTTGTGGGAAAGGCACTGTGTTAATTTGGCCCTTACGATCAACCTTTAAAAATATCCATGTTGGCCTTATGGCATCTGAGTGCATAAAGGAGCAGCACACTTCATCTTGAGTTCCAGTTGACCTCAGTTCCGCCTCTCCCTTCAGACCTAGAGGACTGAGAACGTAACTGCAATGGGGAGGCCTTGTACCCATATCTCTTCAACACCAAAAGAGGAGGAGAGCCACAGGTCAACCAGAGCGTCTTCTATGGCCTACGTACATTAGGGTTTTTGGACCTGCCTGGCTGTCAGGAGTCTCTTCCACCTCTGAATCCTCAAGAGTCACTTAGCACTTTGACACTCTAATTTAGCTATTTATGTGCATGTCTAGACTATAAGTCCCCTAAAAGCAGGATCTCCATCTTGACCATCTTTGCAGCCCTTTTACATAACTAGCACAGTGCCTTGAACATAGTAGGAATTTAGAAACTATGTAGTAAAAATCAGAAGCATGTTGTTAAAAGAGGATAATGAGGTTTTTTTTAAATATCAGAAGAAACATTGTCCATAATGGCTTGGAAAAAATTAAGTTTTTAAGCTTATATAATTTCTTCCAGCTCTGGGAACCCTTATGGGACAGGTTAAGAGATTAGCATGAATTTTTTCCCCAGTTTTATTATTATGGAAGCAGTTACTAAAGTTATGTGAGCTTTTTGGTCTTTTAGAATAACATGGGATGGTACAAAGTAGAACCCAGGTCTCTCAACATCCCGTCTGTGCTCAGCTTCTGCCCTGCCCTCATGTACACTCAGTCCCTCAGTGGTTTTTCTGAAAAGCAACATTGCTCTTTCTGTTTAAGCCCTCTCTCTTAGTAATGTTTCTGTCTTGTTTCAGACCCATTTACCCAATATTAAAGTCCACGCCTACTTCGCACCTGTCACTCCACCCCCATCAGTAGGGGGCAGCAGACAGCGCTTCTGCAGATGCTGCATCATCCTATGACAGTGGAGGTGGTCAGCCTTGGTGAACTGAGTATTTAATGACACTTCTAGAGTTACCATGGATCTCCATTGGAAGCGACCCCAGTGTTCCGGGCAAAGGTTACAAAGTGAGGGCAGCGTCCAGATCCCCAGAGCCACACATACATACGCATACCCACTCTCACCCCCACCCACTCTGTCTCTGTGACCAGGGGATTGGGTTTGTGCTGGCTTTATCATGTGGATTGGTAAAACTTAACCATTCCTGTTGGATGTGCCCAGAAGAAAATCAGAAGCAAGGTAGACGGAAGGGGGCATTCCAGCAAACCCAGTGTTACTGCTACTGTGGTTTCTTTATTTTGTTAAGGGGTTTCTTTGGCAGTTTTGGAACAGCAGCTGCAGTCCTCCAGGGTCAAGGAAAGCATAGAAAAACAATACATGTTGTATCCAGGGACCAGAGAGAAGATTTCTTTGCATCCTATCAGTGGTAGCCATCCATTGTGAGATGACTGCAGAGCTTCTGTGCTTCCTTGTTCCCATGCCAACATGCCGAGCGTGCTCACAAAGAAGGCTTGTCCATTCCTCCTCCTGTGTTTTAGTATTTGGCCCAGAGGTTTCCTAAATGGTTGCATTGAAATCGCTGTGGTCCAAAAGTGATGACGTATTCACTCAAATTGTCCCTTTCTGTAGCACACTGTGTACCTGTCTTTCATTCTCTGTTGCTCCCTCCTGCACTCTTGCTCAGTCTGTCATCTGTGCATAGTCTGCTTACTCACACTTGTTACTCCTTTGCTGTTGTTATGTTTACAGTTTGCATTTTGGATGATTAGTTGGGGTTACCAAACATTTTTAAAAGAGACATTATCAATAAATATTTTTTTAATTCTAAATTTTACCATTAGGGGACCCTGCCTGAATCTTTGCCAGTCTAAAGGGAAACTATAACAAAAGCAAGAAAAATTCTGAGAAGAAATTGAGCTAAGACTATTTTGATGAAAACAAACTTTGCCTTTTGGTTTCTGTTATATCTTGTGATAAATGATAATATGCATGATATGCCCGGTATTCCCCCTGCACATTTTTCCTTCCATCTAACTTAATAAGGAGAGGGAAATGCATTATTAGGAAACGGTGGAATGGCAAATCCCAAAACTGAACCTGAAAGCTGCCGCCACCCAAGCTCAGATGTGTTGTGTATTCACCGAAATCTAGGTGTGATCAGTGGCATCTAAGATTTGTGTCTCTGAGGTTTGTTCTGCTTTAGCAGGAATGCTGCTAGAGGAGGTGTGCAGTTGAGCCGGGTAGTTTCTCTTCCCCCCCCCCCATTTCAGCCTATCAGGGGTTCAAGAATGATCCTATCACAGCTGGTCAACTGTATGTCAGTGTTGATGGTATCATATCTAATGTTGGAGCCTCAAAGGACCAGAACCTGTCAGCCATATCTCTCTTGTGCTCCAGAGTTTCTGTGAATGAAATACTATAGTAGCCAGGTGAAGGCATTGGGGCAGCAGAAAGAGAACATTGAGAGGAAGTAGGGGGTTCAGTGTCTCTTCCCAGCCTGGTCACCAGAGCTGAGGGCAGGGAATTTAGTGCCTGTGACTCAGAGTCAAAGAAGAAGCTCCCCCTACTAAAAAAAGAAAAAAGAAAAATCATGGAGGATGAGGGAAATAAAATGAGTTTCTGAAGTACGAGAAGTAGACTTCTAAATATCAAGGTTAGAGACCTTGCATGATTTTTAGTAGGGTGACTTTTTGTCTTTTAGGGCATTCATGTGCAGTCCACTATAATCTTAGGTCATCCTCTGCATGATCCAGGCTGTTATCAGGCTTGTTTTAATGCTTGTAGGTGCTGGTTCTACCAGCATATGTAAGAATAAAGTGTGATTTGTTTTTCCACAAGCAATCAGTTGAAAAGGTCCTAGGAATCTGTACTATCCACCATTATTTAGCACTTAATTTATTTTAAATCCCATTTTATTATTGTGCCCTTTTAAGCTCAGATGATGTGTGTTTTTCATTTCCCTTCCCTTATCCTCTTTTCAGATTACCATATAAGGAATATACTTTTTAAAGTGAGACCCACTCTCCTGGCTATACCCCACATATACAGATACACACACGTGCACACACACTTCCAGATGTGGTTGATAATATTCAGATCCCTGGGTCCTCAAATAAAACTAAAAAGAAGAATATTTAGGGTGCAGGTGCTCTAACGTACAAGTTTAAAAAAAAAAATAGTGTCTGAACAAAATCCTGATTTATTAGTGAGTGTGGATTCGAATTTCCCAATAGTTGAAGCTCTTGAGGTACTTCTTTATTTAAAAAACCCTATTCACCAGTACATGAAGGTCTTAGAAATGCTGTTTCTGTTCTCAAAGAGTGTACCCATGTGCAGGTCCGTGTGGAGGCGAGCCCTGCCTGTCTGGGCCAAGAACAGAGTCAAGAGAGGGAATAAAGGCCCTGGAGTGTGCAGCACTGGCATGTATGTGGTCAGGCAGGAACCTTGTTCCTTTCTGAAGCAAACTTCTGGCCCACCAAGCTTGGAAGGACATGTATTTTTTATGCCAATCTAAAACCTATGTCAGCTGATGAAATGTACCAGGACTTCGAGAACACAGAACATGGTAAGTTTTGGTCAGGTGGAAGGGCCCTGCCATCTGAATATAGTATTTCCTGTCTCATCTTCAGGGACACTCTTGAAAATCCAATAAGGCTTTACTGATGTAGGAGAAACTCTTCCTTAGGAAAAACTTATTGGTCCATTTGTCTGACTCCAGAGCCACTCCACAATATGCCTTCAATAATAAAAAAAAAAAAAATACAGAGCGAACGGAGAGAAGAGATTTGGGATAAGTAAGAAGGTGCCCTCAAAGTTATTATGCATCTGGATCATCTTTCCTAAGCAGCCTTTTCCCCTTACATTTTTTAGCATCATCAGTATCTTTATTGGCCCCATCAAGGTGATGATTCCAGCATTTTTTTTTTTTTTTTTTGCATTGACTTCTCGTATGTCCTTTCTATACCCATCCTTGCCCTCTATTTGGAAAGCTTCCATCTCACTCCCAGCAATGCTGCTAATTTATTCTCGTGTCTTCAGTTTAGCTTCCTCTTTGGATCCTTGTCCTGATCTGGGCAAACTATCGTGGGCAGCCTTGAATTCAGTAACTGTCATGTAACTCAGGCCATTTTTCACTGGGTGATCTTTGATGTTTGCTTACTGGATTTGAAATCAAACTGTTAGATATGAGGAGTAAGAGAATCTGCCCTCATCCTTTTTCCAATATTTGGAATGTGAAAGCACATCGTGCTTTATGTAAAAAAATGTTTTCTCCTCCTATTCTGCTCTTTAGTGGATGTAAAGGTATTTCAGATTAAGTGGTTTTTATAAATTTCCACATCCATTAAGTTGATTTAGCAGACATATAAGTCAGAAATTTTTCATATGCCTTATATCACATTTTAGAGGGCAACCTGGTAAATATTTTTATGATGCTTTATTTTGGGCTTTCCAAACTGTTTGAATGGTTCAGTATAGCTACAATGCTATATAGCAGTCAAGTTCTTTTATTTCTTCTAATTGCCTTGTAAAATGCATTGTTACTGGTCTGATAACCCACTAATGCCATGGGGGGGCTAAACAAAGTATGAGTTGGAACCTGTCTTGGTTTGAAGTTGTTAGGAAGTGTGAGAGTGTCCCTGGAAAGAAGAGGTGGTTTCCTGCCTGCCTGTGGGCAGCGTATCCTTGGTGACTGTATTGTTTAGAGGGGAGGAACACTTGATCATGGTGGACCCTTGTCCATTTAATGTTTATTGAAAGTCAGATTGCTTATGACAGTTGCCACTAGTGAGAGAGGAAGGGTTTAAAGAAAATTGGACTGTTCTGCTTTTTCCCTCCTTGTGTACATGATTTAAGGTTAGATTTCTATCCTTGTTGTGCATCCTGGCTGACAGACTCTTTCAGTGGTATGCTCTGAGCTTCCGGAACATTTTATACAAAGATTGCCTTCTCTGTCTGCCCACCAGCTCTAGGATTTTTAACCACCTCAAATCCAGGCCATGTGAATTAGTCAAGTCTTGTTTGAGAAGACATGTAGGATGTTTCATTGGAGGTCTTGAGGCAGAACCCTCCCGCTTACAATGATCTTGGACCAAAGAATGCTAAAGTGTCAGGAGGTTGAGGGGAATTAATAGTCTCAGCCTCTCCTCACCTTTATTTCTCTCATAAATTTTAATTGTAAGATTGGAAGATACAGAGAGCTGTATACAACCATGTCGATAGGGTATAATTAACCCAGGTAATTTGGGAATAAAATTTGGCTTATATTTGCTATATCCAGATGCCCAGACTTAACATCTTGGTTCTCCAGCAAAGAACGTGCTGCTTTAACCTTGCCCTCTCACTGGGACAAACTTTCTACCTACCAGAAACTACCATTTGAGGCAAGGGAGTTTTCTGCGTGAAGGGCTTCTGCAGCACCGCCCCCGCCACCACCACCCCCAGTGCCCTCCCAAGGCAAGTCTACCTATTTTGCCCATTTTTATTCTTAAGAACATCAGTTCTGCATCTCTGAAGCCTTTGATCCTTTGGAAAGTCAGTAAGACCTTCTCAGCTGGGTCTGAGTGAATCTTTGGAGCCCAAGAGAGTTACCCTTAATTTTCAGCAGAGAAAAAAATTGTTGGACAAAATCACGTGTGTGTTAAGAAAATTCCATAATGCGCTTCCTCCGTCTCTGCCTTCTGTGTTTGTTGAGTAACCCCTTAGTAGAGGTTGGTTCATAGGTGTTGAGACTCAGTGCTTCCTCAGCCAGGGTAGTTCACTGCCCTTTTAGGAAAAAGAACCATGAACAACCAAAACTATATCAATTGACATTGTTTATTTTCTGTGTTCTTCAGTGTCTTGTTTTGAAGAATTGGGGTGGGGAAACGGTAGTTGACATTCAAAGTAGAGGAGAGAATCAGTTCTGGAACTGGGGTACTTTGCTTCAGGTACAAGCATCTGTCTTGAATATGTAGAAACAGCTGCCTCACATGTGAGTAGGTTTACTTTCCTCTCCATGTAATGAACTCCATGCCCTTCTTAGTGGCAAGGAGGGCTTCTACTTTCTACACACCTAACCAGTGTCATCCAGATGGCGATTGGCACCACTGAACACCACCAGTGCTTCCCATCGGCTTCTGGGCATGATTTTCACCAGGGCAAGAGCAAGTAGGCAGTAAATGAGAATCCCCACCCCAGGGAGAGATAAGAGAAGAGAGGTGTTCAGACACATACCTGTTCTCTTCTGCCATATCCCCAAGAACCCAGGGAAATCTTTGCAGTGATTTTTTTTCTTTTTTTTAATTAAAGTGGATGAAGAAAGATTTACCCCACTAAGTTTTAGCTTGTCACTGTCTCTTATACTACTTGTTGTTATTCATTCAAATCTGTACTACACTGCTGCTCACATACTTGTATGTGTTTCTTACCTTAGCCTAACCCTTCTCAGCCCCTGAAGTCATTATTCTATTTTGTGTTTTCTTTTTTTTATGGCACTAGCGAATGAGAACCTAAAGTCTTAGAAAATCCTAACTTGAAAAGGAGTCTCTAACTGGCATGGTTTGATTAATTACTTTACCTTTTCCCCCTAAAGACTTGAATGATTTTCTTCCCTAGTGCTATATAATAGATCTGTAATAAGTGAAACCTTTGCTGCTACTTTTCTGGGTTTACATCAGTTTTTTCCTTCCCTTAAAAATAATTTCTTATCTGTGCTTCTCTTATGACTGTTAATTTCTAGTAAGTACAGGAAGAGGTGAACCTGAGATTTCTTCTCTTACTCCCCTCCTCACGCTACCCCCAAATTATACACTAACCTCTAACATATATAAGATCCATGAGATGGGGCTCATCGTAAGATGCTTGTGGGTTTTTTTTCTCATCATGCTGCAGCTCTCAGAGCTGGCCCCTGAGGATCTGTGACTACCCAGTCCGAAGGGTTACTACAGGGAGAGAAAGGCTTTCTTAATTTTGCCTTTCTCCATTCCTGTTTTATGATCACCCTTCAGATGCCTCCCATTCTGGTGGCCTCCTTTTTCCTCCCAGGAATTGTTTCCAAGTAACCTGCCTCGGTCATTTCCCAACTGCTCTCCTCACCTTTGCCCACCTTCCAGTGACCCTGGGAGCACAGACCTGAGAGATGGGGCCTGTGCAGAGCTCAGAGAACTGTGAGGACTGCCCCTGCCTTTCAGACTCTACTTGGGGACAGAGATGGATGGGTAAATGGTGCTGCGGGAGCAATTTTTATCTTCAAACCAGGCTGTTTCGCCCTTTGCACTGCCCCGCCTCCATCCCCACTCCCCTGAGGAAGGGGTAAAGTGCAGAGGATGGTTGACTAGCAGGGTCTGATCCCCAACATTGCTGTCTGGCCTAAGCCTTGTCCAGCCATTCGGCCTGCTCTGGAGTGAGAGCTTCAGTGTGTGGGAGCTGCTGCTTGCTTGTTTCTCCACCAAGCCTGCCCCAACACTTAGCCGGTCCCTGGGGCCAACACAGTTCCCTACATGGTGACTTAACACCAGCCTCCATTAGCTGTCCAAGCGACTGCGTTTCCACCCAGTACTTTTGGCGCTTGAGGATGGGGGGAGGGAGGGAGGGTTATTTAAAATAAATAAAATCCAAGGTGGCAGTAGAGGATTCCTTTTGCTTTAAAAATCTTTGGACTAAAAAAATAAAAAAATTTAAAAAAATGTTTTTTTATATATGAATATATAAAGTAAATTGTTATGTAACTATTATTGTTTCCTGTATGTTCTAATTTTTGGTTTATGATGTAATTAAAGGAAATAAGCTGTGAAGACTTTTCATTTTACTGCGGAAATAGCCTGACTTGGAGCTGTGATTCTTAACTTCCTTGAACCCTTGGTCTGTAAAGGCTCCTGAGGCTGAATGAAGGGGCTTCTTTTTGGCATCTTTATTTTTTTTAATATCCTTTAGTGAGTACCCTTTATTTATTTATTAATTGTTTAATAATCTTTATTTAGTACCTTTTCAATAGCCTTTATTTAATACCCTGCACTCCACTTGCTTCTAAGAAAAACAGAAGACATAATATAAATCAGAGTTTCTAAAAAACTTTTGTCTTAATTTGATAATAACAATTCAACCTGAGTCCCTTATCTGTGCAAAGCATTGCCCTTACCTGGACTAGGAAGGAGTGAGGGAGTGGTGTAATGGTTAAACAAGCTCACTGCACGTGACCTTGGCCAGTTAACCCCTCTGTCTCAGTTCTTTGTTGGTAAAGTGGGGATAACAGTACCTGCTTTAGAGTTGTGAAGATTAAAAGTGATAAGAGTGGCACATAGTAAACGCTCACATGTTACCTGCTTTCATTCGCTTCATTTCAGTATATTTCAGTGTCTAATCTGTGCCAGAGGCTCCTAGGTTGAGAGATGCACAAAGGCTGGTGCCTTTGGTCCCTATCCTTTTGGTGGAGACGAGCAGTGGAGCCGAATCAGCAACCTCGATTTAAATCTCAGGGTATCTACCGTGCCCTGAAACACCTTTGGGGAGCCCTGTGGAATCAGAGGCCTCACTCGAAATCCGCTCATCCTGCATGAGTTAAATGCCTAATCTGGATTGGTCATCTGGGGCCAGCGGGGTCCCACAGTCCCCTCCAGGGGTGCAAGGAAGCAAGCCTGCTTCCTTGTCCGTATTGAGACAGCCTTGGCTTTTGAGGGAGGCAAGTTCGAGGTCTTTGAACTTCAATAAGCAGACTTTCCCTTCCCCTGTGCTTTAATCCTGTTAATTCAGCCAGTGTAGAGCCTTCCTCCTTCCTACCTTCCCTAGCCAGAGGCCACCAGGTTTAGGACTCAACAAAGATGATCAGTAAATGATAAATGGGGTAAATGATTAATAATGGCATCTTGGCCTATCTCCCAGTGCATGCAAATGGGTTTTCTCTTTTCAGTATGTTTGAAATTTTCCATAATAAAAATTTTGAGGGAAGGGGATGAAAAAAGAGGAGTGGAATAAAATATGGCCCCAAATCACTTATCTTTTTTTAAAGTACTTTAATATAAAATTGGTTTTCTACACAGAAAAACATACACAGAGAAAATCACTCTCAGGTAGATTATAGGCCTAAAAGTGAAACACAAAATTAAAGTTTGAACTTTGAAAAATATTCATAGGAAATATTTACCTTAATGTACGGAAAGATTTGTTAAGGCCTAAAAATTAAAAGATTAATTTTAATTCAACTACATTTCTTAAATAAAAAATAATAAAGCCCTATAGCCTCATTGTTCAAGAAGAGAGCTATAGTAATTCCCAAGTCTCTAGAACTGAAGTTTTAAATAAGTGATTTAATAGTTGAATAATCTTCTGGAGGCTTTAGTGGTTAGTTTTTGCCCAAACTAATTGGGAAAAGAATCCAGTCGGATTTATTTATATTTCTGTCCCAGACTCCGTCCCTTGCCCTGGTCTGTAAGTTTAAGCAGGGGACATATCCCCAAGAGGACCATAACACCAAGAGAATTGGACAACACATTGAATATATATATATAATGTCCAGCAGCACTGCTTGGGGCAAAAGCTCCTGTCCATATTGCCAGGGGTTTTTTTGCCTCACAGGCTTGGCCAGCTCAGCTCAGCTCAGCAGGGAAGGCTGTGTCTCAGGGATTCCAACAACTTGCTGTTGAGCAGAAAGAAACGTGAGCCTGGGGGCTGCTTGTCTCCTCCCCAGGGGTAGGACCCATGACGATTTGGCTCTTCACCTGAAGCCTGGTGAAGCCGCTGAGGATGTTAACAAGGCTTCTGGTGAGCACAGGACCCCAGAGAGCCAGGCTGGCACCCGTCTCCTCCTCTTGCAGCAGGGCACCCCTGGGCCTAGGTCAGAACCAGGTAGTAGCCATCTGGATTCTGCACTGAAAGCAGTAAAAAAAAAAAAAAAAAAAAAAAGGCACCACCGGGGTGAGACGGGCCCCAACCACCACTAACTACTGTGCTGCTTCTAAACCTCCAAGCGGCCTGCAGTGCCTCTGCCACACCCAAGTGTTCTTCCTGCCCCACCCTGGATCCAGCTCTTTAGGAAGCCTCCCTGGGTACCGGAGCACAGAGGAGGGATAGAGGGCAGGCATCTGAATAACCAGGACCACAAGCCAGCTGATCAGAAGTGCTCTGCTCCAGGTGGTGTCCAGCAAGCACCTGCCCTTCTGACTTGTATGACTCGGGGGGGGGGGGAGGTGCGGGAAGAGGGGTAGAGGCCTTTCCTTCCCTTCTGATAAACTCCCTGAAACTAGGGCATGTCTCCCTCATGAGAATGCGTTTATTCAGTTCCTTCTTCCTGAGCAATAAATGGCTGTCTCTTAGCTGTATGACCCTGTCCCTTTGACACAAAGCTGGTGTTGAGCAGGTGTTTACCCCTTGATTGGGACACAGCACCCGCAACACACCTTCAAGGAACCTTTTAATCTCATTTAGGAGGCAGTATTATAAACTATCTTACCTTTTCTAGGGCCTGTGAGACACACGCCTCTCCCTCTAAAAGCCCTACCTTTCTTCACCACAGCCACAAAGTACGATTCATCCTCAAGATTCTGAACCACCTGCAAGGGAGAGGGGTCACTAAGACGATTCTGTTCTTAGAACCAAACGGAATAAGCTAGGGCAGGGAGAGGGAGACTGGGCCTGGTGTTGGAAGAATGATCCAGGCCTTTGTGGGACCTTGCAGGGAACCGCTGCTGATTTACCTGGTCACTGAGGAGAATGAGGATGCCCCCAGGGCCCTGGTGGAAGAGCCGATGGATCTGATTGGCTGGGAGGTCCAGCAGTTCAGCCAGTTTCCCCATGAGCTCTACAGCACTGAGTTCATCCAGAGAGATCTCTTGATAAAAGCCTGGGGGCGTGGGCAGCACAGGGGCAGGAGTCAGTGGGGGCTGCGGCCCAGAGGGAGCCCCAGATATCAGGAGAAAGGAGAAGACAAGGCGACAGGCTCATTGGGAGGGCCCGGGTCAGGGGAGAAGGAGTAGAGAAGGAAAAAACCTTACAAATCCTCTTCACTTTCACCTCCTATTCCTCACCTTTGGGGAGGCCTAGGCTGAGAGGAACCCCCAGTTTAAAGAAGAGATGGGACACCGTATGATAGAATGACAGAATCAGATGGAGTCAGAGTATAGAGCATGGAGGAATAAACCCAGGGAGTCATCCTGAAAGAAGACTGATCTAGTCATGGAAGATGAGAATGCCAAGGGCATCCTGGGTCCCAGGAATGGTGGAGCATCACCCCTTCCCCAGCCCAGAAGAGGTTTCATGCAACCACACCTGAGTTTCTTGTCCTCTGAAGAGGCCAGAACCTCACCTGAGTCAGGGTTCTTAGGAACCTCGTTCTCTTGCCTAGAGGCCTCCTGAGCGACATATAAGGTCAGCCGGTGACGGATGGGCCTGGGCCAGGAAAATAGTCTACATTCATACCTGAACTAACAGGTCCCAGTTTTAGCCCCCATCCCTGGGAGAAACCCTGCGTCCTCCCAGGTCTCTAGGGATGGGGGGGTCACCAAACTTTTCTTAGGTATTTAGTGAATGCTGGACCCTAGGGGAGAGAAGATGAGAAGAATCCATCTCTGTCCCCAGAAATTGAGTGATGCAGATGGGCTGGCCACAGAAAGAAGTCACAGGAGCCTAACTTTTAAGCCCAATTCTGCTAGCCTTGCTTGCTCTGTGACCTCAGGCAGGTCGCTGTCCTTTGGGCCTGAGTTTCTTCCTTTGTAAAAAGAGAGAAGTGGGGGCTAAGTGGTCTTTCAGGAGCCTTTGGCTTGAACAGTCTATGAAACGTGAGTGTCAGCTGAGTTGGTAAGTGCCACTACAGTGGGAAGGGGACCCTGGTTGGCAGTGCCCAGCACCTGGCTCTTAGAGTATTGAAAAGGCGGATCCCGTCGGCAGCTCCACAGATCTGGATAAGGTCCTGGCGGGTAAGCTTCAGCAGGTCAGTGCCTGCAGAGTCAGACAGGGCTAGATTAGGGGAAGAGAGCCCTGGGATCAAGGGTGGCAAGGGATACAATCCAACATTAGTCTACAAATAGCCCTGGTATGCCCAGACATGGGAACCAGACTTGGATTCAAATCCCACCTCTGCCACTTGCTAACTGTGTGTCCTTGGGTAAGTTATTTAACCTCTCTGAGCCCTGTCCTCAGGGGTAGCGTATAAATTGTATGGGATAATACGCGAGAAGAGAGCCTAGCCAGCATAGTGTGCTTGCCAACACTTAGTTCTACATAGAAGTTAGTTGAAGGTCACACAGCAAGCCAGGACAGAGACAGGCTTCCTGCCCGACTGTCTGCCCTCAGTCCGCTACAGGTCAGGTCCCTACCAGACCCCAGCCTCACCAGTGAAATTGGCCAGCGACCGACAGTAGTTGGAGAACCGGTGCCGATGCAACCACTGCTGTGTCTCTAGGATGGAGGCTCCAGGGTTCAGATCCTGAGGTATAAAGAGAGCGGTCCAGATAACACCGTGGACCCACGGACTGAGAACAAGGTGGAGGGGAAACATGGCCCCTGCCCTTGGAGGTCCCAAGTCTGAGACGGGAGGCTCATCCTGCCGGAGGGAAGTGCCCAGCGCCATCCGCGAACCATTTGACTATCTGTGGCCATACCACATCTCCCCGCCAGGGGGCAGGGCCACCCTATTCTGGAGAGTGAGATGACACTGCTGAGAAGGCTTTGCAATAGGGGATGTGGGAGTGTGGAAAGGAAAGACTCACCTGAGCTGGGCTGCCCCCCAAGGTGTCCGAGGCGAATGGTGGTGAGGAGCAGAGCCTGTGGGGAGCAGGGAGTCAGGCTCAGGGAAACAGTGCGGCCAGTCTCCTGCCCCCCTCATCCTTCCCCAGGTCTGTCCCGGTGTCACCCACGTGTTCCCCAGAAGCTGCCTCAGCTGCACCCTCAGGCCGGCCCCTCCCCCGCTGCCTAGGCTGAGGGGCTCTTCTCTTCATTCTCACCCCCAAGGGCTGACAGA
Organism: Delphinapterus leucas; assembly: GCF_059928025.1. Taxonomy (NCBI): domain Eukaryota; kingdom Metazoa; phylum Chordata; class Mammalia; order Artiodactyla; family Monodontidae; genus Delphinapterus; species Delphinapterus leucas. The sequence goes on along the minus strand of NC_143147.1, from coordinate 49,207,611 downwards.
AGGTGCGCGTCCTGCCTCACCTCTCCGCGGACAGGAGCTTGCAGGAGTTGGGGGAGGTCAGAGCAAGAGGGCTCAGAGGCGGGTGGGGTCCCGAACTGGGCTCTGGCCACGGTGAACACTGCAGGTAGACAAGCAGCGAGGTTAGCCTGGACATTCGGGTGTGGGGGGGGGGCGGTGGGCAGTGGTGGCTGTTGGCCTGCCTTGGGCCAAACTTGGCCCCTGCCCCAGGAGTCCCTGACAAGTAGATCAAGTTTCCACACAAAGAAGAGAGTAAACTAGCCTGCAGCTCTGTTTGGGGGATTTGGGGAAGGCTTCCTGGAGGAGCTACAGCAGGAAAGGAGGTGCTCCAGGCAGAGGGAGCAGAAGTGAGGGGCGGCCACGGCAGGGCAAGGAGAGGCGGCCGGCAAGGCGTCATCTCCTGGGAGTCTTGAACAACAGGCAGTGCAGTTCGTCCTCGCAGGAAACAGGTGGAATCACTGGGAGGCTGTGATGATCCTGGAGCAGTCGCAGCCCCTGAGGCCTCAGTTTCCCAGCGTATACAACGAGGATCTTTTCTCCAGACCTCCCCTCCCGCCCCCGCACCCAGTACACACACCTCCATGAAGACTGTGCTCTCACAGGCTGTCTGATACTTGTCTCTCTCATGCACGGGCTGTTTCTCAATCTTCTCCCGGTCAGTTTTCAGTTTCCGGTCAGCTCCTTTGGGCTACAGGAGGGTGACAAGAAAACCTCAGAGGCCTTCTTTACCTGCCCACTTCTCATTACAGGAGGGGTTCTGAGAAAGAGACCAAGCCCCATCCCTCTGTGCACGGAGAATGAAACAGTCCCAAAGAGGGGAACCGCAGGCTGAGGGTCCGCCGCAAAGCAGAGCCAGATCCACACAGCCAGCAAGGCAGGGTGACAGCCCTGAGAGGGAGGGGACAGGGCCCCCGTGCTGCATGTACCTTAAACACCTTGATGAGGCAGCCAGCTGAATGCAGGTGCTCCGGGGAAAGCTCCTTGTCACTGGGCTTGAAAGTGTCGATCTGAAGGCGGAAGGGAACACCTTTCTCTCCACCTTTCTTCCTAGGAGTGAACTCAGTGCTGATGCAGTGAACCTGTGGTGGAAAAGAAGGGTGACTCCAGGTCCCACCCACATTCAAGGGATCTCACCTGAAAGCTGTTACCTGTCTGTCACCTGTCAGCCATTAATCACAGCAACTTCCCACCCCCAACCAGTGTCTATTCTTGAAGCATAACTTTTTTTTTAAGGGGAACAATTTTTTCCAGCTTTACTGAGATATATTTGACATATAACATTGTGTATGTTTAAGGTTTGCAGTGTGTTGATATGGTACATTTATATATTGGAAAATGATTACCACCCACCATAGCATTAGCTGCTAACACCTCCATCACAGAAACACCCCATCACATAATTACTCTTTTTTTGGTGGTGAGATCATTTAAGATCTACTTTCTTCTTAAAATATAACTTTATTAGATTCTTTCCCTTGTTCAAAATCCCTCAGCAGCTCCCCAGGGTTATGAGATGAGAAGCAAAGTCCCTGACCCTGGCTGGCATTCAAGCATCTTAAAGAGTCAAGTCAAGCTTTTCTGCACGGCTGCTCTCTCTCCCCCATCAATGAACCCACTGACCTACCGATCCAGCCTAATCATCACCTCAATACACCTGCATAGCTTTTTCTCTACCGGGAAAGCTCTCTCTGCTCACATCTGAGCCAATACATCCCATTCCAGGGTAGGGTTGCCAGTTAAGATACAGGATGCCCAGTTAAATCTGAATTTCTGTTAAAAAACAAATAATTTTTTAGTATCAGTATTCCCAAGTATTGCATCATGGGACATACTGATACTAAAAAAAAAAAAAAATTCTTTAGCTAAAATTCAAATTTAACTGAGTGTCCTGTATTTTATTTGCTAAATCTAGCAGTCTACTCCAGGAAGCCTTCCTGACCTGCACACCCACTGTAGCCCTCCCAAAATCTTGTGAAGAACAGGTAAAGGCTGGGAAGCGGAGGCTCACAGAGATCATGTGACCTGGGCAAGGTCCATGCCAGGAAGTGGTGGAACTGAAATTGTGCCACATCCACCTGACTCCAAGTCCAGATGCTTAGACTATAGTGGACACTCAAAATAGGGACTTACAGGTGAGTTTTGACAATATTGTTCGATTATAAAAGGAAATCTTTCAGCATAGAAAATATGGAGAACGCTGAAAAAGTATAAAGAAGAATACAAGCATTTCCCATCACCCCACCTCTCAGAGATAATACTGTTAACATTCAAGTATTGTTTCTTCCTATCTTTTCTCTGGGCAAGGAAAGAAAAACCCACAACTTTTGTATACACACACACTTTTATTTTTACAAAATAGAAATCAAACTTTAAATACAAGTCTATATTCTGCCTTTACTTATGGGAAAGCAGTTTCTCTTGTCATGAAATATTTCTCAGAGACATCATTTTAATGGCTACACAATTTCCATTATAAACCTGTACTAAACACTTATTTCAAAGTCAATCCTCTTCTGATGGACATCTGATTATTTAAAATCTTTTAATATATAAAGCGACACTGGCATGAATAGCTGGTAAATATATCTCTGTGTACTTATTGAACACTGCGATAGCGGAACTACTGGGTAAATGAGTATGAACATTAAATTTAATAAAATTTGCCCACGTGCCACATACCTACAGAATGGGTGCACCAATTTGCATTCTCAGGATATGAGGGTGTCTGTTTCTCCAAACCTTACCAATAACAGTTTTTTTAAAGTCTTTGCCAGTTATATATATATATATATACACACACACACACACACACATATATAATTTTTATTAGCATTATTAGCATTTTATATAACACATTATATGTCATACGTGGCAACTATTTTTCCCATTTGATGCCTCCTTTTAATTTTGCCTGTGTATTGCAGACCGTTACTTTTTATGAAGCTAAATTCTGTCCTATGTTTTGTAATTTCTCCCATTGCCTTAATGTTTAACAAGTCCTTGCCTTTGGTGAGACTCGATCAACATTTATCCATCTTTTTTTCCTCAAGGTGTTTCTAGAAGTGGTTCATTCTTATCACGCCCCCCATCACCACCCAAAATCACCTTCCTTTCCCACTTAGGCTGCTGCTACCCACATCTGAGCTCCAGCCTCCTCCCTGTCTCAGCTTCAGACTCACCTGCAGAAAGAGGGAGGTCCTCTTGGCCGGGTCCCAGTAAAACTCCACCGTGTTGAGTTGTGAGGGTAGCACTTGGGGTTCTATCACCCCCACGGACAGTGGCACATCTGCAGGCACAGGGTTGCAGGCAGGGAGTCGGGCTCAGCCCTCCCCATCCACAAGGGCCTCTAAGATAGAAAGCAGCCCTGAAGGGTCCCTGGTCCCTCCCCAGTCACCTATGTCCAGGATGCGGTCCCCAGGCCGGCTCCACCTCCACCCATCCAGCTGCTGCTGCTCCGTGTACTGCAGGCGCCGGTCGTGGAAAACCACACGCACCACACTCTGCGGGCACAGGAGGGCGCCTGGGCATTTGGGAACCAGTTCCCACACCTGGGGCAGGCCAACCTTTCCAGCCTCTCCCCCACCTTGCTTCCCACCCTCCAGGGGCAGAAGGACTTAGAATCACTAGATCCGTGTCCAGATGCCACCTGCCACTCACAAGCTGTGAAACTGAGGAAGTAACCTAGAGCCTCAGTCTCCTCATCTGTAAAATGGAGGCGTTAATCCCTTCCCACTCGTAGTCACTCTACCCATTTCTTTTCTTCGCTGCACTTATCAGTTTGCAATTTGTAAGTCAGATTGTAATTGCATATATTAATAATTCGTGTAATTACACGTTTGTCTCACTCAGCAGAATGCAAGCCCCCTGAGGAAGGAAACTGCATCTGTCTCTTTACCCCTGAACCTCTAGCTCATTGAACAGTTTCTGGCAAAGAACTGGAGCTAAATACTTTTTTTTTTTTTTTTTTTTTGAGAAAGAAGGAATCATGTGTGTGAATAATGCTATGTCAATGTATTTCTAAGTCCTGGTTCTGCTACTTACTGGCTCTGTGTCCTTGAGAAAATACTTAACCTCACTGTGCCTGTTTCCTCAACAATTCCTGCCCACCACTGAGCTATTGTGAAGGTCAGATTGAAAGGTGGACCTGAGAGGCTTCTACTTGACAATGACATCATAGTGATGACATTGGCTTCCTGCCCAGAGGGATAGTCATAGCCAGCTTTTGCCAATTCTGGAAGGGATGCACCTACCTTCAGCAGCCGGGGCCCCTGGGTGGCATCGCCCAGTTTGGGGTTGCAGAGCATCCTCACCTCATAGGACTGGCCTGGGAGAGATTAAGGGGATGTGTGAGCCCCACTCTGAGGGGCAGAGATGCTGCCTGCCACCCCCAGCCTGCCCTGGGCCCAGCCTCCAGAGCTTGCTGCCTCGCTAGCCCCTCTCCTTCCCCAGGCCCAGCTCACCCTGGTTCAGGTAGGTGAGGGTCTCCTCCTGCTGCTTCACAGCTGGCGAGGTAGCTGCACAGAGCACGTACTGGAAGGCGGGGCAGGGCGGTTCCGCACGGGGGATGTTGGGCGGCTCTTCCTGCTTCAGGTAGGGCAAGGGCAAGGCCTCCCTGCCAGGGAGAGGAGGGCACTGCTGGCTTCCTGCCCTGTCCACCCCATCCTCTAAGAGGCTTTGACTCTTTCTGCCAGGTTCTCCCTTCAGGGAGCCCACAGTTTGCTGTAGCAGGCACCCCTGCAGCAGCCAGGGCCTAAGGGGCCCCTGTTCAGCTCCTCTGGCCTCCAGCAGACCTCCCTTAAGGTACCAATCCCAGATACTACCAAACATTTGCAAACATCTGCTATCAATTACTTGTTTGCACCCTCAGGACTTGCCTGACACCCAGTGAATGCCCACCACAAGTGTCCTGAGTGGGTGGGTGGTCAGGATGTTTTGAGATGTCCTGGGACCCACTGAACTCCAGGTACATTTGACCACTTCCCCACCCCCAGAGGAACTCAAGATCGGGAGGCCCATAACCTTTCACTTGAAACAGAGGGCCCTGCCACGTCCATCTCAACTCAGAGCAGGGCCTTCCTCAGGGACTGTGGGAAGGGGATGTGGCCCTTACCTGAGCAAGCTGCTTGGTGGCCCGGGGTAAAGTTCCCCGGGGCTGGGCCACAGGTGCTCCGGCTGGCTGTGCCAAAACAGCATCTTGGAAAAAGAGCAGGACCAGCTGTGTCACAGAAAGCTCAGCACCGGGTTGAGCTGGACCCACTGGGCCATCCACCCGGGGCCTCGGGCTTTATGTACAAGAGCATAGCCCCAAAAGGGTGGGGCAAGGCCTCAGCCTTTTATTGGCTGAGCAACCGGGGCTCTAGGAAACTCAGGACCTATTAGGCAGCCCAAGCTGAGGGGAATCAAGAAATGGCATCCCTAGGGCTCCCCACCAATCATTAACTCAAAGGGGAAGTGGTGGTGCAGCAAAACAAGTCACCGGGACGGACATCCACTGCCCCACCATTCCCCCAGAGGCCCAGAACAATGAGGGGCACCCTCAGGCTAAAAGATTGGCCCCAGATCCATAAGCCACGTATAGAGTCCTAGAGACCTACGGGCCCAGACCCCTCACAGGACCCCATGGGGGGAGGGTGGACGGGAAGAGCGACAAACAACATCACATGGACCGACAAAGGGCCTTTGCTCCCCCTGGCCTCCTTCCTTGTCTCTACCCCGCCCCCATACACACAGGTGCAGTGATGGCCTGACACCTGTCCTGTCGCTGGGGGCTACCTGGCTAGGGGACTGGAGTTTACAGAACATAGTCCAGCTTGCTGTGGAAACAACTCGGGGGGTGGTGCTGGGAGAGAGAGCGTGCCTGTGAGGAGGAGGGGGTGGGCCCGGGAGAGCCCCCCTCCCAGGGAGGTAGAAGGAGAGGAGCTCCAGCTGGGCTGGTTTCTCTGCCCCTCCTCTGCCCTGGGGCTTGGGGTGCACTGTGTTTATGGACAAATACAGTCTGCCTGGGGGACGACCCCCTTCCCCAGGCTCAGCCCCTGTTGTCACTGTACACAGTCAGCTCAGGGGCCCCCCTGCCCCACCCCCCACTACTGTGTTGGGTGTAAATAGATAAGGGCCTTGCAGAGAGCACAGATGGGGCTCTAAAGATGCGGCTTGACCTCATGTGACCCTACCTATCTAGGCTTTGTGATTCTGGGGACCTTCCTTGCAGGGAGAGGGAAAACCAAAGAGTATGCCCCCACACACAATGGGCAGGGTACCTCCAGGTACCTTGGCCCTTGGTCTTCTCTCATGAAGCCAGACAAAAGGAGGAAAAGGGGATGGGAACCTTCCTGACAATGGGGGCCAAAGAAACCTGAGTCCCCAAGGTCTGCAGTAAGACCCCCAAGACTTCAAGACTCACCCATTGCCCAAAGCTGGATCCAAGGTCAGGAGGTCCCCCATGGGACCCTGCAAGGTTGGACAGAGCAAGATCCCAGGAAGGCCAGGGGAAGGGGAGTAGGAGGGGTCCAGAGGGAGGGCTTGGCCCTGGCCTCGGGGGAGCAGGGTGTAGGGGTGACAGTGGGGCAGAGGGGATGGGCAGGTGGGGGGGCGGGGCTTGTTATGCTTGCTATGGAGGATGGAGGTGGAAAAGGTGGAGGCTGGCACGGGCCCCCTTCGAGGACACCAGTGGAGGGGACTCCAGCTCCATAAGCCAGTCCCACCCCCTACACCGCCCCCCAGCCTGTCCTCTACCTCCAAAGCCGTCTGTACCCTCCCCCTTCCCCCTCTGAGCGCCCCCTCTCTCCTACTCATATTTTTAAAAAATATTTATTTATTTATTTGGCTGCACCGGGTCTTAGCTGTGGCGTGCGGGATCTTCTTTGCTGGCAGGCGGGATCTTTAGTTGTGGCATGCGCACTCTTACTTGCGGCACGTGGGATCTAGTTCCCTGACCAGGGATCGAACCCGAGCCTGCTGCACTGGGATCGCGGAATCTTAGCCACTGGACCACCAGGGAAGTCCCACCTCTCCCTTACTCTTGCTGCTACTCCCTCCTTCCGCCCATCTCAGAGTCTCTGGGCTTCTGTCCCCAAACAGGTGTCGCTGGGCCTGTTACTGGTTTTCCTTGGCTCTGTCTCTCCAAGGAAAGAAGCCAGGCTTGAGGCAGACAGAACCTGGTCACTCAGAGCCCCCACCAGACCCATTCGCTGTACCTCCCGGGCCAGCACAGCACAGGGTATAAACAGCCCATCCTCAGGCCCAGAGAGGCCTCAGGATATTTCTGGTCCAGGCTCCCCACTCTCAGAGGAGTCTCAGGCTCTGGGTGGTCTGAGGCCCCCACGAGGCAGGGACACATTTCTGAACCTACTTTCCTCATCGGTAAAATAGGATCAAGGCCTCCCTCCCACTCAGCGTGGCAGTGAGGATCCAAGGAAGTTCTGTGGAGTTGCACCCTATCCCAGTGTTTAACCCTCAGGAGCTTCCCTTGGGGTAGCGAGGACACCACTGAGGGCCCCAGCCTCCTTGGCGGTGTCCCTCGCTAGTTCTGGAGGTACAGACATGACTGTCCCAGAAACTTCCCCCAAATGCTCTATCATTTTCATATCATACCCCAAATGCTCTATCATTTTCTAGGCCATGGCATAACACGATCCTAATAATACCCTCGGGGTTCCCTAAGCCAAGGAAGTAAGTTTTTAACTGTCAAAATTGCTGAGAAATAAGTCAGTGTCTTTCTCCTCTAACCAAAATGTATCGTTTTGTTTTGTCTTCTATCCCAGGCAACATTCCAACCCGGAGATTTGGAGAGTGAAGCCTACCACTCCCACAGAGAAACAGAGGCTGAGGGGAGTGTTCCTCATTCATTCAACAAAATGTTATTGAGTGCCTACTATGTACCGGGCTCTCTCTCCCTCCCTCCCTCCCTCCCTCACTGGTGTGTGGGACCTGGGGCAGGGTACCTGGGTGGGTGGAATCCTAACCTATCCAGGGCTCAGGCACCGCTGTTACCCCTACATTAGTGGTCAAAAGGTCTGGGCACTGAGTTCCAGGGAAATGATTTGTATTTTTTTATCTTTTTTAAATTGGAGTATAATTGCTTTAGAATGTTGTGTTAGTTTCTGCTGTACAATGAAGTGAATCAGCTACTATATATATACATATATCCCCTCCCTCTTGGATCTCCCTCCCACCCTACCCCCAGCCCTTCCCACCCATCTAGGTCATCACAGAGCACCGAGCTGGGCTCTCTGTGCTATATAGCAGGTTCCCACTAGCTATCTATTTTACACATCGTAGTGTATACAGGCCAATCCTAATCTCCCAATTCGTCCCACCCTCCCATTCCCTAAAAGGAATGGATGAGAGCACGATTTTTCAGACACACACGCACACACGCAGGAAGCTGGCAATACCATATGGCAATCCCTGTGTGCTCTGTGTGTCTGTGTACACGAATGCCCCCACCCTAGGAGGGTGGTCCTTTTTTCCAGCAAGCTGTCTCCGAGGCCTCTGGGTGTGCAGCTCCACAGGGCACCGCACTAAACAATGCACCCCTAGAGTTCGAGGATGCACGGGCCTGGCTCTCAGCCTCCAATCTTTTATTCCTGAGAGTCCCTCTCACCACCAGTAAGTCTCACCTTGGAAAGGTACTCTGTTCACGCTTCAGACTTACTGCCTCCTTCTTAAAACCCTTCCTGCAACCCAGCCAGTTGGCATTTATGTTCCCCATGTCCCTCCTCTGCCCTTCACCAAATTCCTTCACAGCAGTCGTCTGATGTGCAATTTATTCTTAATGTACTTTGTCTAATGTTTGTTTTCCCATCAGAGTGGAAGCCCCTTGAGGGTAGGGACTAAGAGGTAAACATACCTCTCGATAGACCTCGAGTGCAAGCACAACTAGGTGGATTTAGGCAAGTAACTTAGCCTTTCTGAGCTTTGCGCTGCAACTATAAAAAGGGGATGGTGGGCTTCCCCGGTGGCGCAGTGGTTGAGAGTCCGCCTGCCGATGCAGGGGACGCGGGTTTGTGCCCTGGTCTGGGAGGATCCCACGTGCCGCGGAGCGGCTGGGCCCGTGAGCCATGGCCGCTAAGCCTGTGCGTCCGGAGCCTGTGCTCCGCAACGGGAGAGGCCACAACAGTGAGAGGCCCGTACTGCAAAAAAAAAAAAAAAAAAGGTGGGGGGGATGGTGAGAACCTCTGCCCCACAGGGCTGGATAATAATGAATGAGATAATGAGCCCTCTGTAAATGTAGGTGTCTTTTTCTCTACATATCTCCAGTGCCTAGTACATCATACAGGTTTATTTATTTAACACTTAAAAGTGTAGGTTTATTTATATAACACTTATAAATGTAGAGGGTCTTCTTATCTAGCCAGCAGTTCTTCAGTGCTCAGTATGACTCCAGAGTGCTTTTCAGTCTATCTTCTAAGACAGATGCTATTTTTTTTCTATTATTCTATTATCACCGCCCCCCTCATTATACAGATGGTGAAACTGAGGCTCCGAGAGGTTAAGTAACTATCTCAAGGTCACACAGCTAAGAGAAGACACAGCCAGGGTTTGAACCCAGGCCACCGGGTTACAGTCCTTGCTCCTAATGACTGCACTATGACCACTCTGCTGGACAAATGTGTGTGGAATTCTGAAATTAACCAGGCAACAGTCCAACCTGGGGAGCTGGAGAATGAGGTCTACCACACCTCCCCCAAAGAAAGAGGGGCTGATGGGGGGCAGTGTTCATCGTTCATGCATTCATTTATTTAACAGCTCCCAAAGAAGTATCAGACCCCGGAACCTGGATGGCAGGGACCCCTGGCCTTTCTGAGCTTCGGCCTCTTCAACTGCAAAATGGGGAAAAATACTTTCTGTTCCAGTCCTGGGCTGTGAGCCCTGAGGATGAGTAAATATGAATGACAGTGGCTGGTCTGCTGTGGTTTTGATAGATGGGGGCGGGGGGGTATTAATAACGGCAGGAGGAGCAGGAAATGGGATTTTTGTCTTCTCAAGGATGGCTATGACTTGACAATTCCCTTGGGATAAGCAGCAGTGGAGACTGCAGGAGGGAATTCCCTGGCGGTCCAGTGGTTAGGACTCTGCACTTTTACTGCCGAGGTCCTGGGTTCAATCCCTGGTCGGGAAAATAAGATCCCACAAGCCGCATGACAAAAAAAAAAAAAGGCATTGCAGGCAAGGGAAGCAGCTTTTCAGGGGTGTGCGATCCTCCAGGTCCCACTGCATGTTACAACCACCCCTTGAAGTAAGAAGGTCCCCAGTTACAGTCTATGCAATTTGTCCAAGGTTATTAGCTAGTGAGGGTGGGCTGGAACCTGAGTCACCTCACTGCCATGCACCCAGACCAAGACACAGGACTCCTTCCAGGCCATCCCTGCAGTGAAGCCTTTGGCCAGAAGACCCTGAGCCCACTACTCTGGCTCTGTTTCCACGTGGCTGCCCTTGGAGCCAGAGGGATCTTCCTAAGACACAGGAGTGACCATACCATAATCACTTGCAGTGCTTTTCTCAAGCTGGGCTATGGAAACACCTGGGTAACCATGCCCACATTCCAGGGCATCTGTGGCACACCATAGTTGGTGCTTAAAATCATTTGCTGGTTTATTTATATAACAGAGAGGTTAAGTAACTATCTCAAGGTCACACAGCTAAGAGAAGACACAGCCAGGGTTTGAACCCAGGCCACCGGGTTACAGTCCTTGGACTCAAAGATATGAGTATAGATATTCTTGGACTCAAACGCAAGGCTTGCACAAACATTTAATATAGAGACTTGTTTTTATTTATTTATTTTATTTATTATTATTATTTTTTGCAGTACGCGGGCCTCTCACTGTCGTGGCCTCTCCCGTTGCGGGGCACAGCCTCCGGACGCGCAGGCTCAGCGACCATGGCTCACGGGCCCAGCCGCTCCGCGGCATGTGGGATCTCCCCGGACCGGGGCACGAACCCACGTCCCCTGCATCGGCAGGCGGACTCTCAACCACTGCGCCACTAGGGCCCTAGAGACATGTTTTTAAATTCCTTTCAAGTTCTGAGTGAACCACTTTGCCTACCTGCCCCCGCCCCGCATGCCTCCATGGTACCCCTGGATGGTTCACCTGGGTTCCAATGAGCGAGTTTGAGAAGCCCTTTTGTGCAGGAAAACGCATCTCCCTGGCCCAGCATCCAAGGCTGTTTGTCCACCTTTTTCTGCCTTTCCCTGTCACCACTCCCTCTCTCCCTTGCTTACCGGCAACTTCCAGAACAGTCTTTTCTGTTTCACACCTCTGTGCCTTTGCCCAGGCTGTTGCATCTGCCTAGAATACTCTGGCCCCTCTGCCTTCTAGTCCCCTTGATGGCCTCTGTCAACTCAGCTGAAGGCGCATCTCTGTCCCCGCTGCTTCCTACCCCAACCCAAGTCTGCTCAGAGGGATCCTCTGGGCAGGAGGGCACTCTCTGGGTCAGGATTTACAGGAGGGCCTCAAATGCAGGAAACTGGCACCCCGGGTGCCCAGAGCCTCTCTAGGCACTTAGTAGGACCACATGGTTTAGATGTCTCAAATGTAGACCCTCAAAGGCCCCACCTACACACTCCTCCCTGGAAGACATCCAACGTTGTTTTCTGTGTAGTCTGCAGAGGGCAGTGTGGACCCAGGCTGGCCCCAGGATCCCCAGCTGCTGTTTCCACTGGGTCTAGACTCTCCCAGCCAGAAAACCTCTCCCCAGGAGGAGTTAACAAGCTGAATCCCAAAGGAGGAGTTACAGGCAGCCTCCATCCTCCCTGCCTTGACATCTCTTTGGCATCATCACCCTCACGCTTCTCCCACTTAGTAAGCCAGTCACCCTCACCCTTAACACCCAGATCCAGTTGCTTCCAGACTTCATCCTCCCTCTTTTCCACTAGCTCTCAGCAGCACCCTGCAGCCCAGTCTGTGCCCAGGGCCCCTCTGCAGCCAAAGATCCTCCTTTAAGAGTTTGGGGGCCCTCAGTGCTCATATCTCTAAAATTCTAACCCCTAACAGCCCCATCCCATCCACTGGGCTCCACCTCCTTGCTCACCCCAAATTGATGACATTGCTGTTACCTTGGTAACAGATGCTTTGTGGGTGGGTATGGGGAATGGACCAGGGAAAGAAAGGGGTGGCTTCAGGACACTATCAGAAGCATGGGAGATGGGGGTGGGCAAACTGGCATAGGGCCTGGGGAGGGGCAGCCAGGGGCTGTGACCCCCTCCACAGGCTGCTGTCATCCCTATGTCCCCAGCCTCAAGGGGAAAAGAAATAGAATAGAAGGGGACATCTTTGTGGAAAGAGAGGTTTTCTTCCTGAGAGAAAGGGAAACATCCCCAAAACCATTATCCCCCTCCCATGGAAACAAGTCTCCTGGACAGCCTCGACTTGGCAGGGTAGGGAGAGGGGTGCACACACTGGAGCCCATGTTGTTCCCCTCCAGGGAGCCTGGGGCACAGAGAGAGGGAACAGCTCACCCAGGGCGTGTTAGGGACAGCGCCACAGGCAGTGGGAAGGTGGCTCTATGCCAGTGTCCCAAGCTCCAAGGGTTGTTGGCAGCAGGGGGTGGAGGGGCCCTTCTCCAGCCTCTGGGGACCTGGCTGTCGCAGATGCCACAGCCAGGAAGTATGTCAGGCACTTGCATAAGAGCCTTCTATATTTCTGTAAAATCATAATTACCGATGCCTGCCGTGGGCCTTAGCTCATTAGAGCGGTATCTGCCTCTGAGGCCCTGGGGTGGGCTGGCAGAGGGACGTAGGGGAGACTGGGCAAGGCCAGACCTTTCACTGTGTTCTCGGCATCCCCAGCCCCACTGAGGCTGGGTCCTCTTCTTCTCCCCAGCTGGGAGATGAGAACCCAGACTTGACCTCAACCATGATGGACCCCCCTACCCTAGGAGCCCCGATTCTAAAGCTGGAGGGAGAGGCCAGCCACTCATGTGCTCAGCTTGGGCTGTCCTTGGTAACTCATGGGGGCAGAGGCCACAGCAGGGAGGGGCTTGAACTGAAGGTGTTTGTGGGAGAAAATAGGTCAGTCCTTATGGCAGAGGCAATCCCTCACATTGGAGAATCTCAACACCTTAGTGGAGGGGCCCTGGGTCATTTAGGCCAGAGGTTCTTAATCTTTTGGGGACCTAAGATTCTCGGAGGAGCAGACGATAGCTCTGGACTCTCCCCCAGAAAATGCTTATCCTCCAAAATTTGATACAGCTTCAAGCGGTTCACGAACTCCCTGAAACTTACCTACAAGCCCAAGGTTAAGAATCCTTAAAAAAAATTTTTTTAATATTTATTTATTTATATACTTATTTTGGCTGCACCGGGTCTTAGTTGCAGAACGAGGGATCTTCGTTGCAGCACGCAGGCTCTTAGTTGCGGCATGCATGTGGGATCTAGTTCCCCAACCAGGGATTGAACCCGGGCCCCCTGCATCGGGAGTGCAGAGTCTTACCCACTGGACCACCAGGGAAGTCTTAAGATTCCTTAATATTTTTTAAAAATAAAATAATAATAACAACTATTTATCATGCACTTACTCTGTCCAGCTCTTTACATATGTTAACTCATTTAATCCTCAAAAGAACACTAAGAGATATACAATTATTGCCCCCATTTAATCCAACTCCATTTCAAACTAATCTAGTCCAGTTCTGCCAGTCAGAAGACAAGGAAACCAAAGACCCTCCAGAGACGGATAGCTCTCTGCCCAAGGTCACAGAGCAGGAAAAAAGGGCAGACCAGGATGAGGACCAGGTGCTCTTAATGTGCTGGATATCGTGCCATATGCAGATTTGAAGCCATCTGTCCATCCCTCCATCCATCCCTCTGTCCCCAGGCTCCCGAGAGCCCAGCGCCCATGCTCATTCACTCAGCTCTCCTAGTAAGAGGCCCCCTGGTAGTTCTATTATGACGTCTGGTCTGAGAGCCCTTCTGAGAGTACGGCTGCCACTCATCCTCCTGGACCACCTTGCCACTTGCTCTGACAACCCCTCCTTTCTGCCCTCCAAATCTAAGATGTTCCTCCCAGAGAAGCTAGCCCAGTTGCTCCTGCCCCATCTCTGAGCCACTGCAGTGGGAATTGTTGGCACTGAGACAGTGACTCAGACTTAGATCATTAAAGACCGCTCTGAAACAGGAAGGCCACAGGCCGGAAAGGACATCCAGAGGTCATGGGATCCAGCCCCCTGCCTCCTCCACAGCTGCCCCACCTCAGATTTCTAAAACCCAGACCAGATGGGCTCCAGGGCCCACCGACTTCCCTGCCTTGCCCCACTGATTCCCCTGGGAATTCTTTCCCACGTCTAGTCAGAGTCTCCTGGGTCAATTCTCTCATGGAGTAGCAGGCTGCAAGCAGCCGAGGAAAGCGAGGGAAGGAAGCTGTTCTTCTCTCTACCTCAAAAAAAGACCTCGGAAGAGACAAATCTCCCAGAAGAAAGGAGAGAAAGAATATGAACTTTCTGTGCCTGTCTTCTCGGGGCTAAGGGGTGTACTACACTGTCTCATTCATTCTCCCGGGAGTGAGGTAGGCACAGTCTCCATTCTGCTGATGAAGAAATCAAGGTTCTAAAAGTTACCTACCCAGGGTCAAGTGAATTAGTGACTACACAGGTACTGGACTCGAAGGAACCCAGAGCCTCTTCTCTTTGGAGGGAAACAGGGATACCTCGCCGCAGGAGGCCTCACAAACACAGACGAAGCCCCTGTTTGCTCCAGTCCAGGACAGGTAGAGATAGAGGGCTGATGACCCCATCTCAGGTGCTCCAAGCATTTCTAAGTCTGAGTTGCCTAGGGAGGGGTCGTTGGGCTGACCTGTGCTGGGCAGGAGGGAGGAGGGTGGCCCTCAGAGGGGAGCAGTAGGTTATGAATGGGCCTTTGGGGAAACTGGTCTGAGGGCTGAGGCCAGGTTCTATTCAAACTCCTTTCAGGAAAGCTAGCACTCAGAGAGTCTGCAGTGTGTGGATCTGGGGGGGGAGGGGACTAAGCCCCCACTACCACAAACCCTCCCGTCCACCCTTGTCCTAATTCTGCCAGTGGCAAATAAATCTCTATTCCTGGACGCAGTAACCTGAGCAGTGCTCCACCGGTGAGCTCATCCTCAGGAGGAGATAGATGGCATGGATGGCTAGGTGCATGGGGGAGGGCGGGCGGTGGAGGGAACACTAGGTTCAGCCCCTCCTCCAGGGCTGGCATAAAGGCAGGACCCTCTTGAGTGCCACCCACCCCTCATCTCATCACCCACAGCACATGAGGAGGAAGGAGAATTAGACCCAGAAGTCTCTCCACCCACACCCAGGGAAGGATTCTCTCAACCTCCAACCTACCTCCATTTTCTTGGATAGGCCCAGAGGTGAAGCTAGACCTTTTGATCAGGACCAGAAGAGGCAGGAGGAGAGGTAGGGGAAGTTCGGGAAATAGCAGGTAGGTGACATGCATTAGCTTCAGGCCAAGTGGACAGAGGACACCTTGGAGGGCAAGAAACCTCTTCCCCCTCACCTCTCCCTACCCCCATCTAACTCCATTTGTGGTAGGATCTTTAGGAGGGGGCATGCCTTGGAGCGGTTTGGGGACCTCAAGTGTGGGGACTGAGGCCTCTTCTCTGCTGAAGTCCAGGCAACAAGACTGGAAAACAATATAGCTGTCCTGCTTTCCAGGACAGGGCTGGCCTTTGACACATGATGTTCATTTGTCCATTCCCTGCTGAGGAAACCCCTACATAGTCCGAGGAGAGACACATTTGGGGAGAGTGTCTCCAGGGCAGAGAGACATCCAGTTAATTGGGTGGAAGTGTCCCCATTCTTCACGTCGCTATCAGGAAGTCCTACCTTTATCTCACTTTCAGCTATCCTTCTGCAGATCCAACCTATTTCTATTCCCCCCCAACCCTTCCAGACTCGAATATGATCTCCTGAGGCTTCCTTCAACCTTGTCACGCCCCCAATTCCGGTTTTTTCAGGTAAAACTGCTCCCTCCACTTCTTTACCCTCCAAGCCCCTCCCCATCTTGTCAAGCCCCCCCCCAGGCTCCGCCCAGCTCGCCCTCCTGGCCACCGCGGCTGCCAATAGCTGAGAACCTTATTTGCATAGAGGCGCTGGGGAGCTGCGGAGGGAAAGGGGAGGGACCAGGCGACCTCCTAAATCAAAGTTGGGAGGCGAGGACTGGGCGGAGGGGGTGCCCGGCTGGGGCCGGCGGGGGGAGGGGAAGGGGAGGGGGTGGCGGGGCGGACGTAGAGGACAGCGAAGCCTGCCGGACACTGACAGCTCTATCGCTCCCTCCCTCGGCTCATCCCCGAGTCCCCACTTCCCTCCTCCCCTCGCTCGGAGCAGCATCCTTGGTCCTCACTTCTGGGGTCGTCCTGCTCCCGCGGCTCCGTGTAATTACCTCCTCTCACCCACGAACCCGGGAACTTTCTCCGCCAGCACCCGGGAGTGTGGGGGGGGGTGCTTTGCCTGGGCGGGTTTCTCCTGGGGTTCGTTGGGGGGCAGTCTCTAGAGAAGGGCTTCAGGGTCCCACAGAGACGCCTGCGACCCTCAGCCTGCCTCCAGCCGGGCTGCCGTCGGGTCTCGGCACCCTCTCGCCTAACCATGACCGAAATGAGCGAGAAGGAGAACGAACCGGATGACGCGGCCACCCACACCCCCCCGGGGACCGTCTCTGCCCTCCAGGAAACCAAGGTAACTCGGGAGGCGCGAGGCCGGGACCCCTGCCCAGTGTGCCCCCAGCCCGGGCGCCCTCCTCCCGATGCGGTTGCCACTGTGGCCTCGGGTGCCCTGGGGTCACAGTAGCGGGGCCCGTGTGGTCCCTAACGCTCCGCGCGGCGACCCGGGGGCAGTGGGTTCGTGACGAGGGGCCACAAGGAGCCCCCATCACACAAGCACGACACGCCCTTGCGCGCGTGATGAGCGGACGCTCCACCGCGACCCTCCAGGGAGATTGTATGTAACTCGGGTTTGTTGGAGGGAGTCGGCGCAGCGAAGGCGGAGGCAGTGTGTAGCGGTGTGTAGCGGGTGTGGGCTGGTATACTCGCCCGCGTGTGCGTGCGAGGCGCACCCCTCCCGTGTCCGCCAGGTCTCTGTCTGTCCCTCTCTCTTTGCCTGTGTCTCTCTGAAAATGTCTCTACAACCTGTTTGTCTCTGTCTTGGTATCTCTCTGTGTGCGTCTCTCTCGGGTCCTCTCGGCGTCTCTGTGTGTTTATTTCTGAGTCTCTCTAGATGTCTCTCTCTGACCCGCCGCAGTCCTGCATTCGCTCCCTCCCAACCGGGTTAGGCTCGGGATCGTGAGGCCGCGGCCGGGGGCTGCGCAGCTTCTGAGTTCGCGCTGGGGGCTGCTGCGGCGCGGGCCATCACTGGCGGGGACCCGGGGACTGTTGTTGCGGCTCCGGATGAGAAAGACAGGCAGCCCACGCCAGCGGGCCGTGTGCCGGGGAGGGGGGCGGGGAGCTGATAGAAACAAAAAGGGAAGTCATCATAATTAATGAATGTCATAATTAACCCTAATTATGTATGATTGCTACTCCTGCGGGAGTCACAATGAATAAATTATTCCCCAAGGAAGTCAGGCGGAGCCCAGACTCCTGGCGCTGAAGGCGGTGGGGTGGGGGAGAGCACTGCTCACATTCAACCCCACCCCCACGCCTCTATTCTGCCTGCTCCCTCCCCGAGTTCTAGATGCTGACCCGCAAGAAGTTCTGCAGGAAGCGACCTGAGCGGGGGACCTGGGGATGGGGAGAGAAGAAGGGGCAGTGCTCTCTCTGCCCACCCCCCACCCCCCCAGATTTCAGGCCCAGACTACTCTCTCCCTTTCCACCCTGGTAAATTGTTCCCACCCGGCTTCTGTTACTCAGATGAGGAGGGGGGCAGCCAGGACCAGAAATGGGTGGGGTCTTTGGCTCCCCCTGGTATCACTGGCTCATCTATAGCTCTTTCCAATGCCCATCTTCCTCCTAATTCTGTCTTGACCGCCCCCAGGATATGAGGTTAATTCAAGGTCAAGGTCTTCAAGGGAGTGACCAAGGGAAGATGAGTAGGACCAGAGTGGCTGGTGTCTGGCTGAGGCACCCCAGGTAGGCTCCCCATGCCTAAACCAAAGCGACCCAGTGGGTCTCCACAGCCAAGTCTTCAGATTCACACTTGACCTTCTCCTGCTCCCTTCTGAGAACTAGACCTTGGGCTCTCAGACCACAGAGTTACCTCCCCCTCAGAGAGCCAAGTCTACTGGGAAAGGAATGAGGTGTTGGGGGGCAGAATATTGCTTGGAATATTTGTGACAGCTTCTTTCAAGCAGAAGATCCCCATCCTGAGGGAACTGAGCCCCATCCTGAGTCCCAGCGCCCCTGAGCTTCACAGCTGCCTTCTAGTCACCCTGGACAGACACATACAAACTCCTTGCTTGCTTCCCAGGGGATTGAGGGCCTCCCAGGTCCTGCCCTGATTCCCACACCACGGCCTGGCCACTCAGCCCCCTCCTTAAGAGTTCTCCAGAGCAGGCAGGAGGGCTGGGCAGTGCTGCCTCAGCGGTCAGCAGGCTGCAGGCTCAGCTGTGTGGGGAGGGGTGGTCAGGGCCTGGCAGGTCTGTACCTCCTTCCTCCCAGCCCAGGGACTGTCCCATGCCATCACCTCTGGGTCTGAGCCATGGATATCTGAGGAGCAGGGAAGGAATGGGAGTGTACACCTGACCTGGTCCCTCTGTGCCAGGCCAGTTGGAGCCCTGCCCCTTTGCCGCCCTCCCCTGTACCTCATTTATGAAGGACTCAGTAATAACAACACAGGCTGGATTGCAGGTCTGGGGGAAGGTACTCAGGAGGGCAGAGGTGGGCAGAGAGAGGATTCAGAACACTTGCCAGCCTCCTTCCATTCCCCCACCTCAACTTGTCCCAAAGTAGCTTCTGTCTTCAGACTGTAGAGGTGGAGAAGAGGAAGGGAGAGGGTCGGTGCTGCCCACCCAGCTCAGTCTGAGGCAGGTACAACAGAGGTGGCTGGTGTACTTGTCTTCATTAGGCAGTGAAGTCAACAGTCCAGACCTATTCATCAGTGTTGGGGCTCCCTGGGGATTTCTTGCCAGCCCAAGTCCAGCCTCCTGCTCACCCTAAAGTCGGGTATCACTCCGGCACCCAAGCTACTCAGCCACCCTCCTAGTGTCAGCATCGCCCTCTCTGGGTCCCCGTCCCATCCTACTACATAGGGCCTGCCATCACCCCCTTTGGTGCCATCTTTGGAAAGACCCTGCCATGCCAGCTCTGCCATCTGAGTCAGCTTGTGTCACATCTGCCACCACCCTCTGCCAGCTGCCTAGTGCCATTTCAGGAGCTGGCAGGAACTGAGGAAGGAAAGGACTGTCCAGGGTGTGGAGAGGTGGGGAGGAGGCAGGCAGGCCAGGTCCTGCCTCCAGGAGGGGATTCAGAATAACAGGTCTGATGGTCCAGGCTCCAAGCCAGACAAGCTCCTGGTGCTTTGGGAGGGAATGGGGTCCAGGTGGGCCAGCTTGCCAGGGTATATGGTGACTTCTTCTCACGCCAGGGAATGGGTCCTGGGACAGTGGGGGCACCAAAAAGATAGAGGGTGGGGAGGTAGAGAAAGGTCTTCTCTGGGAACTAGGAGTCCCGGGAATGGAAATACCTGGCCAGGCTGAGCCCAAATGAGGTTTGGATGGCCAAGCCAGATGTCTCTGGTGTGGGCAGGCATTAAGCCATTTGGCAGAGATGCCGTCATCTGCCCTCCAGCCGCAGCCCTTGACATCTGCCAGCCACCCCAGGTGGCATTCCTTCCCACTTCTCCACCCTCCTGGGATCTGGGGCAGAGTTGGGGCTGCCCTGGTGGTAGGGAACATTCTGTTCCAGAGGCTTTTGGTACCCTGCAGAGGTGGCTCTTGGCACTGAGGCCAGGCGGGGACCAGGAAAGGCCACAGGCTGGAGAGTAGGGAGGCTTGAAATCTCATCCTGTGAGGATTGCTTTGGAAATAATGGCCTCAGGAGGGGGGAACATCATTGATGTCTTCAAATATTTGAAGAACTGATGTGTGTAAGCGGGAGTATCCCTTCCTGGAGCCAAGGGAGGGACAAGGGCCGATAGGCAGGGAGGCAGGTTTCAGCTCTAAATAGGGAAGCACTTTCCAGCGATTGCAGCTGCCCAAAGATGGAATGACTGTCCCAAGAGAGGATGGGCTTGCCGTCACAAGAGGTGACCAACGGAGTCAGACAATAATTCAGAGGGGACATGGCCAGAGCAGTGCGGGGTGGGGACTGCTCTATGTGCCCAGTCTTTCAAGTCCCTTCTAACCCTACATTTCATGACAAGCCCATGGCACAACTGAGGGCCAGAGCTGAGGGCCAAGGCAGGGTGCTCCTGGTCACTTGGGCTCAATAGCCAAAGCCACTGGTTCAAGTCCCGGCTCTGCTACTTAGCAGCTGCGGACTCATGATGAGTGAGTGATTTAACCCCCTCAGCTCCTCACCTGCAAAGTGGGCCAATAATTGTCACCACCTCAGTGGGTAGTGCCAGGGTTGATGAGATTCTGCATATCAATTCCAGGACTCTGACAACGACAGTCCCTCATTATGTTCATAAGTTTAGGTCTTGCTTTGGGGACTTGAGCCTGTATTGCTTAGAGAGCATCTAACTCTGACTTGGAGGTGGGGAAACTGAAGCTTAGAGAGAGAGGAAGTGAAGTAACTTGCCTTCAGGCAGCAGATTGCGTTCTGCCCCCACCCCCCCAGCACATCCTCCCAGAGACCTCCTGTGCTCTGTGCCCACGGCCCCTGTGCAGAGCAGTGGGTGGTTCACCTGCCCCTCTGGGCCTGTCAGAGCCCCGAGAGCCACATAGAACATATTCGTGTTCTAATTAATTGTCCCTCTGGGCCTCGACCTCTGCCCCAATGCCCAGGCAGCTGGGGCCCGGGGCCCTGCTTCTCAGAGACACACAAAGAAGCCCACAGTGCTGCCCAGGAAGCTGGATTTGGAAGGAGCTGAGCAACTCAGCATGCCAGTCCCCCTAGGGCTCTGGCCTTTCAGCTGGCATACCGGGGCTCGCCTTTTGCCCAAACATTTCCCCCTCTGCTTTCCCCTCTGTCATGTGGCCTGCTGGCTTCCCTAGGGCTAGAGGGGCCACCACTTCCATTCCCTTGGCACACAGGCTGCCTGGTGTCCCAGCTGGGAACCCTGGCCAAGTCTCCCTGCCTAGAGCCAGGCCTCTGCCCCCCACCTCCACCCGTTTCTTTTTTTAACTGGTAGAAAGGAATGGGAGGGGTAAGGGCTTTCAACAGGAGGGGAGTAGGGCAGGGGTCTGGCTAGAGAGGTCCACATCTCACTCCGGGTAGAATAAGGGTGTGTTTGGGTGAGCAATGGGAATAACTCTGGCCTCACCGCAGAATCCACCGTGCACTCCAGAACACGTGCTCCGTTTAGGATTCCAGCCACTTGCTCATCATTTATTCCACAAACATTGACTGAGCACCCACTATGTGCTGAGGCCCATTATGGGGATTTGAAGCAACTTCCCCCGCCCCCCAGGGGCTCACAGCCTCCCGGAGGAGTGAGAAGTAAATGACAACATAAGCCTGATCGGAGCTATCATGGAAGCCCATCCAGATGCAGCCAACCAGAGGAGGGAGTGGTCCCACTGAAAGGAATTTCCGCAGAAGAAGAGACAGCTTCCCAGAGAAGGAAGAATCACAGGAAACCCTGAAGAAGAAAGCGGGAAATAACTGGATAAGGCAAAGAGGACAAACATGTAAAAAGCTCAGAGGCATGAAACATGGATGAGTTCAAGTCCTCACATTTGGGCTCAGGTGGAGGGCCTGGGGTGGAAGGGCAGGTTTGGCCAAGTTGCAGTTTCATGGCTGGGACAGGGGCCTTGGCTGGGTCCTGAGGAGCCATGAAAGGTTTTTTGCGGAGTCAGGGATCACCTCCCTGGCAGGTGCATGGAGAACAGGTGGGGATGGGCAAGGTGGAGGCAAAGAGCTATGGCCCTGAACCTGACAGGGTGCTGGAACCTGAACCAGGGCAGGGCTCTGGGGTGCTGAGGTGTTACAGGGGATGAACTGGAGAGGTGTTCTGGAGGGAGAATCAGCCCTGAGGATGAGGGTCCAGGGTGACCACTCCCCCACTCCCTGTTCAAGGACTGAGGACCTGGTGTGTTTTGGCCCCCAAAGTATTATTTTGTTAAGTCGAGTAAATGGTACATCCATTCAGTGAAACTCCTGTGCAGCCGTACAAAAAGAATGGTGAAACTCTTTGTGTATTTGTATGGAATGATTTCCAAGAAAAACGCAAGGCACGGGAGAAATAGTATACTACCATTTCTGCAAATTAAAAAGGAAATAAAACCTCTTGAATTTGTTTCTATCCAATTTCACATAAAGTTCTAGATTTCTTAACTGACTTTTTTTTTTTTTGGCTGCACGCAGCATGTGGATCTTCCTGTGCCCCCTGCAATGGAAGCACAGAGTCTTAACCACTGAACCACCAGGAAGTCCCTCTTAACTGACTTTAAATTTCATAAGTTCATGAAATGGATTAATATTTTTTATTAAAAAATTACTTTTATAAACAAAAAGTCTAGGGGTGGGGTAGGGAGGGTGGGAGGGAGATGCAAGAGGGAGGAGATATGGGGATATATGTATATGTATAGCTGATTCACTTTGTTATACAGCAGAAACTAACACACCATTGTAAAGCAATTATACTCCAATAAAGATGTTAAAAAAAAAAAAAAAAAGGTCTAGGGACTTCCCACGTGGCTCAGTGGTTGAGATTCCGCACTCCCAATGCAGGGGGCCCGGGTTCGATCCCTGGTCAGGGAACTAGATCCCACATGCATGCTGCAACTAAGAGTTCACATGCTGCAACTAAGGAGCCCATGTGCCGCAACTAAGGAGCTGGTGAGCTGCAACTAAGGAAACCGCCTGCCACAACTAAGACCCAATGCAACCAAATAAATAATTTTTTTTTTTTTTGCGGTACGTGGACCTCTCACTGTTGTGGCCTCTCCCGTTGTGGAGCACAGGCTCCGGACGCGCAGGCTCAGCGGCCGTGTTTCACGGGCCCAGCTGCTCCACGGCATGTGGGATCCTCCCGGACCGGGGCACGAACCTGTGTCTCCTGCATCGGCAGACGGACTCTCAACCACTGTGCCACCAGGGAAGCCCCATAAATATTTTTAAAAAACAAAGTCTAGATTTCTTTTTGAAAATTGAGAAACCTGGCAACGCTGGGCTGCCCCTACAGACTAGCTCAACTGGCTGAAGGAGACCAGCAGCTACTCGCTGACTGTCCAGTCCCCACCACTCCTAATTAGGTGCCTGCCCAGCCAGAGCTCCTTTGCTCGAGGAGGTTCCCTGCCTGGCTCTTGTGGGCACCTGGGATGGTGACCTGCCTTCTGGGACTTGGCAGCCTCTTTCTCAGTACTTCATCTCACCTCTGGCTCTCAGCCTTCAGGCTGCTGCTGGCCAAGGAGAGATCCCGGGGAGCCAGTCCCCTCCAGGCTCACAGCCCCTTTTCCTCTCTCAGCTCCAGAGGTTCAAGCGCTCACTTTCCCTCAAGAACATCCTCCGAAGTAAGAGCATGGAGAACTTCTTCTTTCGCTCGGGGTCTGAGCCCAAATGCCCCACCGAGGTGCTGCTGACGCCCCCGACCCCGCTGCCACCTCCCTCCCCACCACCAGCGTCTGCAGACTGGGGCCTACATACCCCAGCCCTGTCCCCCTGCCCGATCTCACGCCCCCTGGCACCACTCAAACCAGTGAGGCTGCACAGCTTCCAGGAACACGTCTTCAAGCGAGCCAGCCCCTGTGAGCTGTGCCAACAGTTCATTGTGGGTAGGTGCCTGGGTGGCAACAGAAGGGGTCGGGGTGAGTGTGGGTGTGGCCCATGGACCTGACTGCCTGATGCTGGGCTGCTGCTAAACCTAACTGTGCCCCTCCCTCTGGGAGGACACATAAGCACCCTTGGGGGTGGGTGGGGACCCAGTGTTGCTGTGTTTACTAACAGCTCAGGTTCCACCCTGACTGTGTGGAGGTCGGAGCTAGGCCCCAGGCTGGCATGAGGATGCCCAGTCCCTTGCTCCCTCATGCCCTAACCTGCCTCCTTTGCTCCTTGCCCTTCGATGTAGCCTCTCTTGACCACCCCCTCTTGCCAAACCCAAATTCTTCCCAGGAAACTCCAAGCAGGGTTTGCGGTGTAAGACATGCAAAGTCAGCGTCCACCTCTGGTGCTCCGAGGAGATCTCCCACCAGCAATGCCCAGGCAAGACGGTGAGTGGGAACCACACAGAGATGGCTGGCTGATGCTCCCAGGCCTGGCATGTGGGGGAATGAGTGCCCTGCAGGGCTGGTTCCTCATGTGGGATGGTGCTTGGGCTTGGGGAAGGCCAAATTCTCAAGGGGCTGTGACCTCCCTGTGCCCTCTCTCTGCCCCACCCCCCCGCCACAGTCCTCCTCCTTCCGCCGCAACTTCAGCTCCCCGCTCCTGGTGCATGAGCCGCCACCAGCCTGTGCCATGAGCAAGGAGTCCCCACCCACTGGTGAGTGTCCACTCTTGCCCCTGATCCCACTGTGGTGTGATGAGAGACCCATGCACTCCTCAGATGAGCACCTGAGTCACACTGGCACTGCCCGTTCTTGGCACTACTACCACTCCCTTCTTTTGTTTTTAGACTTCTTCTTCTTCTTTTTGTTTGTTTGTTTTGGTTTTCTTCCCCACTTCCCTTCTTTGAATGCTGCTGTCCTGAATGTAGAGTTCATTCATTCATTCACCCATCCTTCAACAAACACTTTATTGAACACCTACTAAGTGCCAGGCACTGTGCTAGACATGGGAACACAGCCCTGAAGAAGGTGGAGCTCATGGTCTAGTAAGGGAGCTAGACATGAAATAAATAATCACATAAATCATCAATTAACCATCATTTGGTGAATGCCTGAAACAGAAGGATAGGGAATAAAGAGAGGATAAAGTCGGCACCGACCTCATCCACAGAGGCAAAGAAGGCATCCGGGAGACTTGAAAGATAGGGAATTAGTCTGAGGATCTGGGGAAGACCAGTGTGGACAGGAGGCAGGCCAGAGGTAGGGAGAGGCAGAGAGTTAAAGAAAGGATAATGAGGATGGGACCGAGGGAGTCAGAGTAAAAGGGTGAGATGGGACCCTGGGTGCAGGGCCTCGGGGTCCATTTTAAGAGTGTTCTTTGGACTTTATTCTTTATTTTTTTTAATTGAAGTATAGTTGATTTACAATGTTGTGTTAATTTCTGCTGTACAGCAAAGTGATTCAGTTATACATATATATATTCTTTTTCATATTCTTTTCCATTATGGTTTATCACGGGATATTGAATATAGTTCCCTGTGCTCTACAGTAGGACCTTGGTGTTTATCCATTCTGTGTATAAACAGTTTGCATCTGCTAATCCCAAACTCCCAATCCATCCCTCCCCCACCCCGCCTCCCCCTTGGTAACCACAGGTCTTTGGACTTTATTATAAGGTCAATTTTTGTGTTTTTACAAGAGCATTCTGGCTACTGTGTGGGTTGGAGAGGCTGGACTGGAAGCAGGGAGACCAGTTGGGAGGCCATGATGGTTGCCAGGAAAGAGTTTGGTAGCTTGGACCAGGCTGGTAGCAGTGGAGATGGAGAGAAGTGAGCAGATTCTAGAAATGTTTGGGAGGTAGGACGAGGTGATGGAGTGAACACAGGCAGTGAGGCGGGCAAGGGGTCCCGGATGCTCCAGGTTTGTGCCTGGGCACCGTGGGAGGACACGGAGCTCTCATACCGTGAGGGAGACCTGGGAAGGGCAGGTGGGAGGAGTGCAGATTTCAGTTTAGGGCCGGCTGAGCGGGACAGCCAGCAGGGCAGCCAGGGCTGAGATGCAGGACTTCAAGGCAGAGCGAGGCTGGCAGCAGGGTGCCCGGCCTTGATGGTGAGTCCTCAGTAGGGGCCAGCGGGAAGGTGGACCCCGTCTATGAGACCCTGCGCTATGGAACCTCCTTGGCCCTGATGAACCGCTCCAGCTTCAGCAGCACCTCTGAGTCCCCCACACGGAGCTTGGTAGGTATGGGGAGCACCAAAGGGGAGCCTCGGGAGCAGAGGTCTCAGAGGGTGGGGGGTCCAGGGGTTGAGCCCTCCCCTCTCTGTGTCCCTAGAGCGAGCGGGATGAGCTGATTGAGGACGGGGAAGGCAGCATCCGCAGCTCAGAGGAGGGCCCTGGCGACAGCGGTGAGTGGGACTGGGGACCAGGGGCAGGAATGGAGCACAGTGTGGGCCGCTGCCTGCTGCCTCACACCCTCGCCCCACCCTGGCATCTCCAGTATTCACAGCCCCGGCCGAGAGCGAAGGGTCAGGACCAGAGGAGAAGAGCCCTGGACAGCAGGTGAGGCTGGGCTGGCAGTGAGCCCCAGGCAGGCCAGGTGGGAAGGGGCTGTTCTTCTCCTTGTCACTGATCCCTAGGTGGGTGACAGCGTGCTGAGTGGGAGTATCCCTGTTCCATCATTTATCCTCAGTCTACAGGGATGGGCAATGCCGGGGTGAGTAGGCCCGGGAGGCAGGGGTGTTACCACTCCACTGACCCAGTGCCTACTGTGTCCACTCCTACTGCCCCAAGGGTGGGCAGTTCTAGGGTGCAGCAGGTGGAGGAGCATCCCTCTTCTCCATCCCTGGCCCAGTCCCTTCAGGGGTGTGTAAGCACGGCAGATAGGACAGTCTTCACCTCCCCTGTCATTGACCCAGGAGCGCTGTGCCCCATCTCCTAGCCCCCAGGGTAGGCAAGGTCAGGGCAAGGGGAGAGTAGGTGGAATAAGAAAGGTGTCCCCCCCACAATGACCCAGAGCTTTTCCACAGGCCCCCAGGCCCCTTCTACGGAAGGATGTGGGGCCCATGTACTCCTACGTCGCGCTCTACAAGTTTCTGCCCCAGGAAAACAACGACCTGGCTTTGCAGTAAGTCCTCCAGTGGCCCAGTCCCCGCCCCGGGCAGCTGCCTGGCTCCAACCTCAGGGCTCTGTGCTCCCAGACCTTCAGGAACCTCCTCCTGGCACACTTGAGGCTACTGAGCCCAAAGAGGAGACAGAGGTGCCAGAGTCCAAGAGGGATTGGTGCTAATGTCATGTTTCCTGTCCCCTGCCCGGCCTCTGTCCTGGAGAGTGTCTGCCATACCTGTAGTCACTCAGGGTCCTCCAAGGGCATCGAGAACTCTCCCCCAGCTGAGGGGGGCATGCAGGGGATCTGGGGGCCTAGGACTGTTGGGATGCAGAGTGGGAGGGTCCCTCCTGCCCCATGTGCTACCTCCACTCTCTCATCCCAGGCCTGGAGACCGGATCATGCTGGTGGATGACTCTAACGAGGACTGGTGGAAGGTGACTTGGCAGGGTGGGGAGCGGAGGGTGGGGGGTGGTAGGTACATCACTAGCCCGCACCCTCAGAGAACACAGCCCCAAAGACCTCCTCTCCTTCCTCCACCGGCCCTAGCCAGGCCTAGGCCCACCCTCAGGTCTTACTCTCGCTTTGCCCCTCCCCGCCCCAGCCTTGTTCCTCCATCCACCTTGTGCCCTTTCCAGCCCAGAAGCCACCCGACTAGGGGCTCAAATACAGAGAAGCCAAATCTGGAGGATGACAGCATTGGCTCTGAGTGGGCATTAGGTCTAGAGAAAGCAGTGGGGGTCAGGGGGTGGCACGAGTGTTTATTGCCAGCCTCATCCCCAGGGCAAGATCGGCGACCGGGTTGGCTTCTTCCCAGCCAATTTTGTGCAGCGGGTGAGGCCAGGCGAGAACGTTTGGCGCTGCCGCCAACCCTTCTCCGGGAACAAGGAACAGGGCTACATGAGCCTCAAGGAGAGCCAGGTGAGGGCCTGGGCCCTGCATGGCTGGAGAGGTGGGCGTGGGAGAGAGGCGGCAGGGGTGTGGGCGAGGGCCCTGGAGGAGGATGCTTGCAGCCTGGCAGCAGGAGAGAAGGCAGGCTAGAAGCAGTGGGACTGGGAAGTTCCCTGGTGGCCTAGTGATTAGGAGTCTGGGCTTTCACTACCGTGGCCGGGTTCAATCCCTAGTCCGGGAACTGAAATTCCCGTTAAAAAAAAAAAAAAAAAAGCAGCAGTGGGACTGCAGGGCTCTCCTGTCCTCCCCTCTGGGAACTGGGGCTGGCAGCTAACACAGGCAGAGGGCTGAGTTATGTTAGAGAGTCGGGGCAGGAACACTGGATTAGGAGTCTAGAGGCTCGGGTTTGAATGCTGGCTCTGCCTTTGGGTTCTTGTTAACCATGGGCAAGTCCTTTTCCCCCTGTTACCTCCTCTGTGAAATGGTAGTTTGTCAGGGGCATTAGACCAGCTGATCTCAAAGGTCAGACCCGAAGTGATGCTCTGTGTCTGCTGACTGCCTGGTCTTGCACCCTGTACTCTCCTGGGATCTGCTCCCATCACCCGGGCTCCAACCACATCTGATGCTGGTCCCGTCATCCCCTGCGATGGACCGCCTGGGAGCCACCAGCAGGACTTGGGGCCAGGGATGCAGGCAGTGCCAAGCCTCAGCTTCATGTCTCTTCCGCTCAGATCTGTGTGGGCGTGGGCAGGAGCAAGGATGCTGATGGCTTCATCCGCGTCAGCAGCGGCAAGAAGCGGGGTCTGGTGCCAGCCAACGTCCTGACCGAGATCTGAGAAGAGCCAAGAGAACCCGGAAGCCACCCCTGCCTGTGCCCGGCCCTTGCTTCTGGCCCCAGGAGGGGAGCAGGCATCTGCCCACACTCTCTCTCCCTCTGCCCTTCTCCTAGGGGCCAGTCACCATGGCTTGGGAGGCTTCTGCACTGAGGAGGGTTTTATTTCATGGGTCCTGAGGTGCCCTGAGGAGGCTGCTGCTCTGAGACTTGGAGGTGGGGAGGAGGAGAAAGCGGGAGGGGATGGAAAAGCTCCAGGTAGGACCCCCTGGTGCCCATGCACTCCCAAAGCCCGTTGCCATGCTGAGTCCAGCCCTGAGAGGAAGTTCCTGGGGAACTTCCCTGCTGCCTCTTTCAGAGACCTTCCCCTGCCCACAGCATCTTTGCCTGCCTGACAGCTCCCCTCTCCTCACAGAGCCTCTGCTTGGGTCTTTGTGTGTGTGACCCTGCAGCTGCCCCTTTGGAAGTGGGGCCTTGGGAAGGTGCCTTCCCGGGTCCCTTAGCCCCAGCTCTGGGTAGGGAGGGGATTCAGGGCTGCAGGAGGATCCTGGTCTCACCACCTCTGTCACTCCATCAATTCTCAGGAAAGTTCTGCGGTTATCTCTCCCATTACTTGAAACCTGGGTGGACAGAGGAGGGGAGGGCTGAGGTCTGGGGAAGCTGTGGTAAATCAGAGACTGTCCCCTCAAGTAGCACAGTCACCACAGAGCAGCCTCATCTTACCCTTGTGCACTGGGAAAGGACACCCAAGAGCGGCCTGAACACAGAAACCCGATTAAGAACAAAAGACTGGCCCACGCCTGCTCAAAATAACCCCCAGTTCACTGTCAGGACTCTAAAAGCTCAGTTCCTGTCCCAGTCCTCTCCAGGCCCACCCCAGGAACCCAACCTTCAGGGCTGACCCCGCAGTGACCCTCCCTCACCCCCTCTCTCCAGGCTCTGCAGGGGACAGGGCTGCCTTTGCAGGGGTCCCTTTTCTGGTTGCATCTGCTCCCTTGTCCAGGACACAAAGCCCTGGGAGGAAGAGGGAGTGGGAGACAGACAAAGAATTCTGTTGGAGCACCAGGAGGGGAAGGGGGTAGGCATCCTGGGGGGGGGACACGCAAAGAGGACCCCGCCCTTGCAGGTTGCTTCTCTCTGGTACCAACTTCCCTCTCCCCCCAAGCTCAGAGCCTCCTCTTGTGCCCTTGATCGTGCCAGCCAATGCCACCCCCCATCCTAGGCACAGTCACACCCTCCCATGCAGTGGGAGGGACACATCCTCCTACCCACTGGCCCCTGCCCCACCTCTCCCTCGCAGAGAGGGGTACTCAAGCCACACTGCCCTGTTTGCTGCCATGAGGGCCCCCCCCCCTCCAGCAATGTCCCAGGGGCGGGCCCAATGCCCACTGTACATGAGGCTGCATGAGGCGTCTGCTGGGGCATTGCTGAGCCCCCAGACTCCTAATTAAATGTTTCTTGTCCCAACCTGTCTGCTCTATCTGCTTGGGCTAGAGGAAGGGAAGGGGGAAGGGGTCGGGGGGTGGTGGAGGTACGGAAAGGGGAGAGCCTGAAGATCGGAGAATGCGCTCATCTCCGAAAGGAGGGATATGGGGACAGCTGGCCCTGACAGTGAGGGTCCCCAAGCCTTCTCATTCCCTTCCACCCAAGCATCCTGAGCCAGGCGGGATCTGAGGAAGTGGGGCAGGAGGTTTGGGGGACGCCGGAAAGAGAGAGGGTGGGGCTGCGGCCACTTTCGGGTTCGAGGCGCTCCTGCCTCGCGCAGGGGGCGGGCACACACCTCTGCGTCTGGACCGTTCCTGCCCAGGCAGAGATGCCCTCGGAGACCAGCAGTCTCCGTACCCAGGGTCGGGGGCACGGGGGCTCAATACCCACCCGAGATCAGCCTCGCCCCCGCAGCCCCCTAAACCCGAGGCAGATACGTTGGCGGCGAGGACTGCCGCGGACGGTGGGGCCCTGAGATGACTCATTGGGAGCCTGGCGCCAGGGGGCCGCGGTGGCGCCCCGCCCCCAGCGGTGCCCGCCGCCCACCTGCTCCGGCTGAGCCGCCTCTTTCCCGTCCGCACGGCCGGCCGCGTCATCGCCCAGGCAAGCACGTCCTGTGCTATTTATGGGGAGCGCCGAGAGAGAGAGAGACAGCGAGCGAGCGAGCGAGAGAGAGAGAGCGAGCGAGCGAGAGAGAGAGAGCGAGAGCGAGCGAGAGAGCGAGAGAGAGCGAGAGAGAGCGAGAGAGGGAGAGAGAGAGCGCGAGAGAGCGAGCGAGAGCGAGAGCGAGAGAGAGAGAGCGAGAGAGCGAGAGAGCGAGAGAGAGAGCGAGAGAGAGAGAGCGAGAGCGAGAGAGAGAGGGAGAGAGAGAGGGAGAGAGAGCGAGAGAGAGCGAGAGCGAGAGCGAGAGAGAGAGAGCGAGAGAGCGAGAGAGAGAGAGAGAGCGAGAGGGAGAGAGAGAGGGAGAGAGAGCGAGAGAGCGAGAGAGAGAGAGAGAGAGCGAGAGAGAGAGAGCGAGAGCGAGAGAGAGAGGGAGAGAGAGAGGGAGAGAGAGCGAGAGAGAGAGAGAGCGCGAGAGAGCGAGCGAGAGCGAGAGAGAGAGAGCGAGAGCGAGCGAGAGAGAGAGAGCGAGAGAGCGAGAGAGAGAGGGAGAGAGAGAGGGAGAGAGGGAGAGAGAGAGAGCGAGAGAGAGCGAGAGAGAGAGAGAGCGAGAGAGAGAGCGAGCGAGAGAGAGAGAGAGCGAGAGAGCGAGAGAGAGGGAGAGAGAGAGAGAGAGAGAGCGAGAGAGAGAGAGAGGGAGAGAGAGAGGGAGAGAGGGAGAGAGAGCGAAAGCGAGAGAGAGAGCGAGAGAGAGAGAGAGAGGGAGAGAGGGAGAGAGCGAGAGAGAGAGAGAGAGCGAGAGAGAGCGAGAGAGCGAGAGAGAGCGAGAGAGAGAGAGAGCGAGAGAGAGCGAGAGAGCGAGAGAGAGCGAGAGAGCGAGAGAGAGAGCGAGAGAGAGAGCGAGAGAGCGAGAGAGCAAGCGAGAGCGAGAGAGCGAGAGAGAGAGAGCGAGAGAGCGAGAGCGAGAGAGCAAGAGAGCGAGAGAGCGAGCGAGCGAGCGAGAGAGAGCGAGAGAGAGCGAGAGAGCGAGAGAGAGCGAGAGAGCAAGCGAGAGCGAGAGAGCGAGAGAGAGCGAGAGAGCGAGAGCGAGAGAGAGAGAGAGAGAGAGAGAGAGAGCGAGAGAGAGAGAGAGAGCGAGAGAGAGAGAGAGACAGAGAGAGAGAGAGAGAGAGGCGGGCTGCGGCGGTGCCAGGGCAAAGCCGTGCTGCCAGAATGCATCCGGCTCTGCCTTCCAGCCCCCCCAAATCAAGGTAGGCCCCGTGGGGCCAGACCCTGGGTCCCCAGCCACTTTCCTTGGGCTGCTTCAGGGATGACTTTAGAGCTTGGAGGTGGTAGGGGGAGCAGAAGGAGGGTGACCCCCTTCCTAGGACCGCTGATGATGGGACTGGATAAAGGGGTCACAAACCCAGTCCAGAGTCTTAAAAAGAGGGGAACTCACACAAACAGGCACCTACTGTACCGGGGAAACTATGCCAGGAACTTAATTTTATTTTATCCTCTGAGGACCCAGTGAGGAAAGTGGTGGTGTCCCCTCTTCACAGATGGTGAAACTGAGACCCAGAGATATTAGGTGGCTTGTCCATGGTCATACAAATTAGCCAGCCCAACCTTTCCCCTTTTATACTTGGAGCAACTGAGGCCCAGAGCAGACTAGAAACTTGCCCAAGGTCACCCAGCAAATTAACGGTCAAACTGGTCTCAGAAATTCTATCTCTTGCCTCTCAGTTCAGCTCTTCCCCCACCTGACCCTGGGTTCCTCAGTGGCTTAAACCAGCACGATGGAAACAGAGACACCTTGAAATGCTGGGCCGGGGGCTCCAGGGATCAAGACCCTACTCCACTGGAGAGGGTCAGAGCCTTTCAGCCAAACCTTCTGCACACCAACTTGTGTCTGCACCGGCCGGGACCCTGCCTCCTCCCCAGCTCACCTGACGCCCTGCTGAGCACAGCAGCTGCTTCCGGTGGTGGCTGGACCACTAACAGCATGCTCACAGCCTGGGGCTGGGAACAGCCGGTGCCCCCACTGTAGCCTCTGCCCTTCTCCGTGCCCACTCTGGGGGTGGCAGGACCAGCAACACCATTGGCCTGGGGCAGAGGATGTCAAGCAACCTGTGGTGGTGCCAACCCACCGTTTGGCTCTATTGTCTGACCCACACGTGCCCTCCATCCCCCCACCTCAGCCTGAGCTTAAGCTGGCATGTATCCTGTGGGGATTAAGGTTTAGGGGAGACACAAAAAGAGGGGGAGTCTGGGGGCAAGAGACAAGAGGCCTCAAAGGGCAGAGAGATGGATACGAGGCAGTGGGTGGGGACACAGGTCCCCTCTGTGCAACCCCACCCATTTTGCTAGCACCACTCTCTTTGGCCTCTTCAGCCTTTTTTTTACCCCCTCCCCAGTGCTTAGGACATTGGAGGCATCTGCTGGAGAGTGCGACCAGCCAGTGTACCTCCGGCCTCGGCCCTCCCTGTGCTTTGGGGAGCCAGCCTAGGTGGTCCATCTCAGCCTCAGAGAGCGCACCCACTGTACCCTGTACCCCTCCTCCAGCTTGTGGCCCTGCAGCAGCAGCTGTGCTCCATACCTCTCGGCTGCAGCCCACTCTGAGTCACCCCCTCCCACGTCTGGTCTGGAGGACTTAAAGGTGGGTGCTAGTGTTCAAGCCACACTGGTATTCTGGGGAGTCATTGGCCCCTCCAGGACTCAGTTTCCTCCTCCAGAAATGGAGTTGGACTTGCTCATGGAGTCTTTACCTCAGGGCCATGAGCCCCTTTAAAGGGTAAAATTATATGATGGGACCAGTTGCAAACTCTTGAGAGAATGGACATGTCTTTTCATCAGAATTTCACAAGGCTCCAGGACCTGGAAGAGACCCAGCGGTTACTTTAAGGGGTCTGCCTGCTAAGAGGGCCCTCCTAGGCCCTGCCCTGGGAAGGGCTTAGAGGCCTGTGGTGGAAAGAGGTAAGCTTAGGCCTGGGGTGAGCTTCAGAAAGAAGTGTCTTCTACATGCAAGGCTTC
Organism: Delphinapterus leucas; assembly: GCF_059928025.1. Classification (NCBI taxonomy): domain Eukaryota; kingdom Metazoa; phylum Chordata; class Mammalia; order Artiodactyla; family Monodontidae; genus Delphinapterus; species Delphinapterus leucas. The sequence continues at coordinate 49,173,894 of NC_143147.1, read as the reverse complement.
CCAAGAGATAGGCTCCTACAACCTGATTCTCCCTCCCCCCCCCCGCCACTCCTCCAAAAGTGAGGCAGTTTCCTACACCTTCAGTGACCCGTGAGAGAACAGCACCATCTCCTGGTCCATAGTGGAAACCTTTTCTGTGCTGCAGGCTCACGAGCCTCAGTAAAGGTCCTTATCTCCTTCCTGTCATCCCTCTACTGCCTGGAGGAAGTGGAGGTGAGCGGCCTTCAATGCCCTTCCTCCTCTGGGAAGAAGGCATCTCATGCTCCAAGTAGCTTAGCCGAGGCCCTTCTTCCAGGCCACAGCTTCCCCATATGGAATAACAGGCTTAGAGCAAGCCTAAGAATACATTATGCACAGGCTGCTATGGCGGCAACAGGGAAACCAAAAAGCAGTGTCCTCTCAGCTGGGGCTCTGATGCACATGGGTGGTGATGGAGGTTGTCTGGACTATTCCGTCCGGGCCTCCCTGGCTTGGGCTACCCACATCCCCACCTGTCCAGGCTGGATGAGGACACTGCAGGCAGAGCTGGGAATAGGTCTGCTGCCCGCAGGATCGCTTTAGCCCTGCCTTTCCCACACCAAGTGCAGATGGAAACATGTGCCCAGTACACATCCTGAAGACCCCTCATTGGCCTTCGCATTACTGCCCACAAGAGTTCCTCAGAGACTGGTAGACCGCAGAGGTAACCAGGACGGGCACACCAGCCATAGCTGTGCCCAACTTTCCTCCCCCGACTTCTCACCTGAGCTGACCCTCCTGTATTTAACTGGCTGACTGACCCCTTCCACCTGGACACCTGTCACTCAAACTGCCACCCACTCAAAATGTTCAACTTGGCTCTTCCAGGCATCCTCCCCACCACAGCTAGTTTCTTCTCCTGATCACCAAAGGCATCTTCTGCCCAGTCCTCCAAAGCTCGAGGCCTGGGGACCAAGCTAGCCTTCTTCCTGAGGCCTCCGTAGTAAGTCTACAAAGTCCTATCTTACTTCATCTTGAATCCATTTTTCCCATTCAGGTCGTCTTAACAGGTGAATCCAACACCTGGCTTCACCTCTTTTCTCATCTGCAAAATGGAGAAGCTAATACCCTACTTTACAATGTTGTGAAAATTATAGAATCAATACAAGTCAGTGTAAAGTGCCTCAGTACTTGGCTCACAGAGCAGATACTTTACTGAAAAATTCATTGGTGGTTACTACTACCAGTTAATAGGCAAAATAAAACCTACTTCTCATTTGTAAAAAGGGATATGAATTAAGTAACTCAAAATTGCTGTGACAAGTTTGTATGTTATGTGCCTTTATTCCAATTTCTGCTGAGAAAGCCTTTTTTTCTTTGGGACATTTTTGATGGTTATAAACCAAAAAACAAAACAGGAAACAATCCTTTTAAGGACAGGAAAGAAAAAAAGTTTAGAAATAGAAATTGGGATGCCCAAGATGACAGCTTCAGTTCTATCTCAATAAGCCTGTCTAAAGACAGCTTAGGCAGTCGTCAGCAGTTCAAGTCCAGACCATACCTTCTGGACTGGCGGTGGTTCAAATTCCCACCGTCCTGGAGTTCCAAGGCAGTAGACCACAACCTTGAACCTCAGTGCAGTTGAGCAGTGCAAGCATATATTTTCTGTTGTTTTAAAATAATGTGACAACTCATGTCACAACTGAATACTGGTTCCCAACCAACATTTGAGACCATGTCTGAAGTGCCACCCATGCTCTGCTGAAAAGAGCAGTTTTGAGGCACAGTCTTTGAGCCTTGGGTAGAAGCCATTCCTCTCCTCCCTTCAAAGTAGGCCCCACACCCCATGGACGGAGGGGGCATGAGCCTGACCAGAGGCCAGGAGCCAAGGAAGAAATGAAGCAGGAACCCAGGGAAGGGCCTGTATCTCATTCCTCAGTTCTGGCCCTGTAAACAGTGAAGACCCACCAAGCAGCCAGAAACTGGAAGCAGAGAGGTAGGCAGATAAAGCCTTGTTTTTTATTGAATGAGTGATCTACACAACTGCTGAGGCCACTATGTACAGAGAAGAAAGGAGAACTTCATTTCTTGGTCTCTTCCTCCTTGGACAGAGTCTTGATGATTTCCTCCTTCTTGGCCTGGAGCCGCTCCTCACGGCGCTTGCGGGCTTCCTTGGTCTTAGACCTGCGGGCCTCAGCCTGGTCCCTGGGTAATGGAAGAGAGAAGATGGGTGAGCTGCTGGGGAAACCAAGAGCTCCTGCTTCAACTAGCCAATAAGTCCCCACACTACGCTGACATTGATGGTAGGTGGTATGTGGGTATGTACAGGACAGAGCAGCATATACCTCTAACACGACAACTGTATTCTGGACAGACTGCATGTAAGTCGAGATTAGACATCAGCACATTTTAAATGTCTCAGAACTTGCCCCTGTGACAGACACCAATTCCTAAAGAAACTTACGCCAGAAGCTTCTTGCGAGCCTTGTCTGCCTTCAGCTTGTGGATATGTTCCATGAGAATCCTCTTGTTTTTGAACACATTACCCTTCACTTTCAGGTACAGGCTGTGATACCTGTAGCGTACAAGGATTAGAGGTTCTGGTCAGCAATGGGACCAACACAGAGGTTGGCCTGTGATCTGCTCCTCTACACAAGGCCCCTAAGCATGTAGGGTTCCTTTCCTCTCTTCTTGCTGCAGGGACTTCTTTCCCCCAAACTAGGACTTTTTGTGCAATTTCTAGACAGAAGAGCTCACCTGGCAGATAAACTTAATTCTTGGGCTGTCCTGATGGTGTATGTGAGCAGAACAGGACAGAACGGAAGAACTTTCTTAGAAAATACCAAGACACATGGCTCTCTCCCCAAGGCCAATGAGACAGAGCTTATATCTGTGCAAAGAACAAGCCATCAAAACAGCAATGGGTCTTGGTGGGCCCGAGAGAAGGTACTTACATATGGCGGTCAATCTTCTTAGATTCACGGTATCTTCTGAGCAGCCGACGCAGAATTCTCATCCTCCTCATCCAGGTTACCTTCTCGGGCATTCGAGCATTGGCAGTACCCTTTCGCTTACCTACGAGGAAGATGAGTCAGGCTCCCTGTAGTGCATCTGGGTTACTAGAGCCAGCTGACTGGTCACAACGACAGCTACCAATTTCTGAAACACTTTGTAACTCTTTGGGTCATGTGCCAAGGGTTGTACCTCACTTTAAGTAGCTTTATTTCCACTTTACAGATGATGATCCCAAGTATTAAATTTCTTTCATTTACTCAATTTTTAAGGAAGCACAAACAAGGCAATTATTCCCCGTTCACTCCACAGAATGTGGATATGACAGGGCATGCACCAAGGCAGCATGGTAAGCTGGAAGGGCTTTAAAAAGGTGATGTGACCGTCATCTCCCTAGGTCATCCTGAGCCTAGAAAGTGGTTTTAGGATTTATTGGACATTTCCCAAGCATCCAGTAGAATGGATGGGTAGGGTACGGGGGTACAGGTGCTCAATAAATGTGACCTCTTTCTACCAAGACCTTCAACTCCAACACCAGTGCCAACTTTCTGATTTGCAGAGAGAAAAACACACCAAGTATCATGGAATAGGAAAAGGGCTCAAAATGAGTCAGAATGGGAAAGGTTTCTGAATATATCCTAGTCTAGACTTAATCATTTATCATTCCCTAAGTCTTGGAGAAAAGGGAAGAATGTACTTACCTATGCCCATATGCCTGCCCTTCCGGCGAGCCAAGGTGTTTTTTCGGCATCGAGCCCGGGAATGGACTGTCACAGGCTTCCGGATAATCAGCCCATCTTTGATCAGTTTCCGGATCTGCTGACCTGGGAAACCACAATGCACCTGGTCAGTCAGGTGGGGCCTAGCCCCAAGTACACCAGTCACAACGCAGAGTCCAAACAGGACATGCCAGAGATGCTGCCCACATCCCTGGTTTTCAAAAATGGTGGGAATTGGGGAACTTCTATTTCTTTCTTAAATAACAAAACACAGCAGCAACAACAGAAAACCTCTACCCTTTTAGATGTTTTACAGCACACTCCAAATATACATATTTGGGGATATGTGATCAAAATAGCATACAAATACGGCCTAGTCCTTCAGATCCTGTTTCACCTATTAGCTACCCGTCTAAAATGAGGATTTTTTGAGCACACATTACAATACCACAAACCCAAACAGGTAAAGGATTTCCCTGATATTCACAAAGATTCCTGCTTGACCAAACTTTCATCAGGTTCCTGAAGCTTCTCTTAGGCCCATCTGTACGCTTCCTTGTAAATTCTAGTTTTAGTAAAAAACTCTGCTTAAGTTAGTTAAGCAGAAGCCCCTACCCTTGATAACTGACCACCCAGGCCAGAATCCCCCTTACCCCTGTTTCCTTAGTAATTTTCTTTTTTTAAAAAGAAACAATTAAGACAATGTTGTGTTAATTTCTGCTGAGTGATTCAGTTATACACATATATACATTCTTTATATATTTACATATTCTTTTCCATTATAGTTTATCGCCCTCTTATTAATTTTCCATCCACGGATCCCCTAAACCATGCTCCTTGGCTATAAATTCCTACTTGCCCACGCTATATTCTGACTTGAGCTCAATCTCTCTCCCCCAAAGTAAAATCCCATTGGTCTCTGTAACTACTGCAATTATTCTGAATAAAGTCTGCCTTACAATTTTAAACAATGTCATTGAATACTTTTTCCCTGTAACAATATTATGTTGAAGTAATGTGGGCATGTTGATGTTATCTGCAGGACTGACACTGTCTTACTACTTTGAATTATATGCAAACAGACCTCTAATAAAGTCTGAGGCCCCAGGTCTTTCCAATTCATCATTTCATCGGCCCGCCCCAGTCCTTGTACTGTCTCTTCACAAATCCTTCTCACAGCTATAAAACAGAACATCCACTCTAGCGATATTTATTAATATAACATCGGGTGGTTCCATTAACTTCCATCCTGTCATTCTGGCAAGTGTTCTGGCAAGTGGCAGGAAGAGAACATCTGGCATTCCATATTTCTGTGACTCCTCCATTTTATAAACCACCCCCCAAACTATGAGCTCTCCTAGGTTTGTTAACAGTCAACACAACCGTGTCAACTTTCATTGCACAAAGGATGAGAAAGGGGTAGGATGACGAAGGAACTTAGACCCCAAGAACTCACGGGAGTTGGCATTGGCGATTTCATTAGTCTCATTGGGGTCCAACCAGACCTTCTTTTTGCCACAGCGGAGGACACTGGAGGCAAGCCTCTTCTGAAGCCTGAGCATACTGCGACAAACAGAAAACACTATCAGGTCCTGGAAACCATTCCTGGGCAAGAATGCGCATCCCCAACAAGACCTGCCCTTCCAAGTCTTCTAATGTTGAGAAACATGGTGGGGGGGGGAGGTGCATGTGTATATGCACTTAGTACTAAAGACAAACATGTCCCCCCAGACTTTTGCCACCCACGACGCAGCCCCAGGTTAATAATCTTCCCTATACCAAGACCTTTGTAAAGCTTTGCCTGTGCGTTCCTGTAGGGGAACAGCCCACCCTGGGATGTCGACAACCTCTAGGTTATGTCTTATTCTGTGTCTCAGTTTCCTCCTCTGGAAAATGAGACTAACGGATACAATTGGAATGAAGATGGGGCTTATGCCCTTTCTGGTACCCAACACTAAAAACAAGTGTTTAACGTGAAGAATCCGAGGCCAGTGGGCCTGATTTGCTAGTTAATCTAGTCCTTTGCTTCTTGGGCTCTTTTTCCCTTTCTTATCCCAGTAATAAAGTCGGAGGCTTGGGGCCTACTCGCGACCTGTCTTACGTCACATGGAAGCAGAGATCGTTTCGGAGCCATAGATCGGGCCAGTGAGTAAGGGGGCCACAGCCCAGTCCCCGCCGCCGCCGCCTTTCCTCTGCCCGCGTGGGTCCCCTCAGACACGTGTGGGGCGCGAAGCCCACCTTTCCCCCGTCCTAGAGTTCCGGGAACGCCCCCCCACCCCCTCCTCTCAAGGCTGGGAGCTAGTGTGCTCCGGCCTATCCCAAGCTCCGGGACGCGCCGCTTCAGGGCCGCCTTCACCCCGTCTCTTCCAGCACGGGCTGCGGCACCGAGCCCCGCAGTGCGGCCGCAGCCAGAATCAATCAATATCAGAGACCCGAGCGCCCTTACCTCATGGCTGCGACCGCAGGGGCCAAAGGAAGGAACTTGCTCTCCCCAGGCTCCTCCCATTATCTGTGAAGGGGAGAGCCCACCCCCCGCTCCGCTTTCGCCCGTATTCCCCTCTGGTCCTTTAATCTTCCGCCACCCTAAACTTACTTATATATTCTGTTAATACCCGGGATAATAGAAGTCTAATATCAGGAATCGGTTTTAAACTTTAAAACATAGAAAATATCTCCCTTCGGTATGGCAAAGTGGTATAGTCCGACTTCCTATTAAGCATGCGCAGCAAGGGTACCTGATCACGTGGGCAGTGGAAGCCGGAAGTCAGCTGGATTGCGCAGGCGGGATAAAGTAGTTTTACTAGAGCGGCCCATTCCTCTCAGGCATACTGGATTCTATGGAAGGATGATTTGTCAGCGGGAAAAAAATGAAGCAAGAGCGAGTAATAAGGGCAGATATCAGACAAAAGCAACCTTTTATTCACTCTCCCGGTAATTGGCAGCCCCTGGAGTGCAGAATAGATCACCAAAGACATTAGTGTATGTTTTTGAGCCACTGCGGCTCTAAATCAGTGCCTCAGTTTTCTCTTGTGTATAGTGTACCTAGTTCTAATATATCCGTCGTCTAGTTGTGAAAATCACATGAGTTAACGTTTGCAACTTGCAAAAGAAGGCATTAAGACAAGCTCCTTGATGGCGGGAACCAGTCTTTGGTTTGGCTCACACTGTATTCCAGCGGCCATGGAGCTCTGCACGTAGTAAGCACTTGAGAAATAACGAGTGAGTAAATGAATAGTTGCGAAAGTCTAAAAAAGAAAAATCGAATGACAGGCCCTCTCATAGTTATTTCCTCTTGCTCTGGAGCATCCAAGGCTCCAAGGAGCAACCAAGGAGAACATTACAGGGTCCAAGAAACATTGATCTGAGTTCTGGCTCCAACTCCTTGCTTCGCTCCGGTTGATAATCCTGTATCTATCATCTGAACTTTTCCTGGCTGCTAAATAGAGCTGAGAAGGTCAAAAAGAGGAAGGGAAGGGAATTCCCTGGCGGTCCAATGATTAGGACTCCGTGCTTTCACTGCCAAGGGCCCGGGTTCGATCTCTGCTCGGGGGAACTAAGATCCCACAAGTCGCGCGTCGCGCCCCCACCCCCCAAAATAAAATTAAGAAGAGGAAGGGATGCAAAATTTATGCCACTTCCTCACAAGTAGTGTCATCGCCATTTTACAGCTGAGGTAGCAGAAATTGAAAATCTAGGTCTTTCTGACTACAAAACCCATGCCTTCTCTGTCATGCCAGGCTCTCCTGTGCCCAAGGGGAAGATGGGAGCCCGGCTCAGTATTGGCTCTTGGGGCTGGCCATCACTTGTTGCAAAACCCAGGGTGAAAAGGAGTCAGTGTGTTCCACAGACTCCCCTCCAGCAGAACATAGCAGGTTGCCTTATTTTTTTTTTTTACTTTTGGCCGCACTGGCTTAACGGGATTTTAGTTCCCCAGACCAGGGATTGAACCCCGGCCCTAGGCAGTGAAAGGGCGGAGTCCTAACCACTGGACTGCCAGGGAATTCCCAGGTTGGCTTACTTTAGGGTCTTTGAACCTGCACAAATCTTTTTCATTCTACTTCTCATGTGTCCTCTTTGTGGGGCCCTGGAAGGGGTCAAACAAGGAGGTAAGTTTTTCCTGTCATGATTGACCCCTGCACAGCACCTTACAGCATCTCCAAAAGCCCCAGCAATCCATCATTTAATTTCATTTCCCTCTTCTTCCCAGTAATCCCAGGTGACAAAGACACCACAGTACCGGCAAACCCATTTTACAGGAGAGGTGTGCTGATCCGTCCAGGGCCACCACCACAAAGAGCCTGAACCAAGTTGGCACTAAGGTCTCTTGCCAGAATCCCCTACTCTTTTTCTCTCCATAGATCATGGTGGGTGGGGTTCAGGCCTTGGGTATCTTTCCCCAATTCAAGGATGAAGCGGGAGCAATTCTAGGTCAAAAGTCATTAGATCTGGGAGTTTCCTAGCTTTCACTGCGGAGGCCCGTGTTTGATCCCTGGTCAGGGAACCGTCCTGCATGCCGAACAGCGCGGCCAAAATACAGGGAAAAGAAAAAAAAAAAAAGAGGTCATAGATCTGATTTTTGCCAGTCTCTCCTGTCTCAACTCCACATTTCTTCCTTTTTCCTTTCTTTCAAGGAACACAGACCTCACCCAGGCCTACCCCTGGCGTTTTGGAAGGGCTTGGGGGATATTAGCACTAGGGCAATAGGACTCCTGAGTCCCTAGGATTTCTTGTTGCTGTCTCTGCTGAGACTCCTTTTGGACACCCTCCCCACCACAGCTTCAGCCCCCAGCCGGCCAGCACCACCATACTGGCGAGGGAGGGGACTTTCCGTTTGGTTCAAGTCGCCCTGGGACCACAGTGGGGCGAAAAGAGTTAAAGCCGGGTCCCAGGATCACCAGGGCCGTGAAGTTCCGGTGGCCCAAGCTGGAGTGGAATGGGGAGACCAGCTAGGAAGAGCGGTTTGGGACGGAAGAGGGGGGCGGTGCCAGCCATGCTAATCCGCGCTTCAGTTCCATCCGCGCCTGGCATCCACTGGTATACGGCACCCCCCCACCCCACCCTGCTCTCAGCCCCTTGGCGGGTTTCTAATCTCCCCCATAATGGGCCACCCTCACCCTAGGCCAGTCGGAGGCTAGCGCCCGCCGGGAGCGTCCCTTCCGCCGTCCTCCCATTGTCTGTGCGGAGCCAGCGGAGGGGCTGCGAGGGGCGGGGCCGGGGCCGGAGAAGGGAGGGAGGGAGAGAGGGAGGGAGGGAGGGAGGGAGGGGCGGGTGGGAGCGGAGGGGGCGGGGGGAGATGTTGAGCCTTCAGGGGCCGAGGAGGCGGCGGCAGCAGAGGAGAGAGCGGGAGGAGGGAGGGAAGGCAGGAAGAGGGCAACCGAAGGCCGGGCCAGGTGGCTCGACCGGGTGCTGGCTGCGCTGCTCTCGGTTCCGACGGCCTCTCTCATGCGTTGAGGGCGCCCGGCTGGGCCGGACCGGCGGCCGGAGGGGAGGCTCCTCTCCATGGTCCAGAAGACCAGCATGTCCCGGGGCCCTTACCCATCCTCCCAGGAGATCCCCATGGAGGTCTTCGACCCCAGCCCACAGGTGAGGCGTGGTGGCCGGGATCGAGGGAAGGGGGCCTGTCCCGCGGGCCCTGTGGGGTCGGATCGAGGGGGGCCGGGGAAAAAGGGGTTATATGCCCGGCGCCCAGGGGAGAGGGCTGTGCGCCCCCCAGCTCTGCCGGTGAATGATTGATGGGCGCTTGGCCGGGAGTTGTGCTGCGGTTTGGCAGAGCGGGGAGGAGGCGGTCGGGCCGCCTGTCACCCTCGCCTCCTCCTCTCCCACGCGTCAGGGTCTCTGCTGCTCGGGTACCGGCTCCAGTGGGTTGAGAGTGTGGGTGCTGGCGGGGGGACCCGGGGGTTGAAGGAAGCTAGAGAGAGAGCTCAGGCAAAGGGGGGACGCAGAGCACGCTCAGGGGCGCCGGGCGGGTGTGGGTGGGGCGGGGGTGGCCGAGGCGGTGGTCAGCGGGCGGTGCCAGCAGGCCTTCAGAGCTGCGGACACTGGCCTTCGAGGGTGGGGAAGGGGCCAGCTCCGGGCCAGGCCCCCGTCCCAGCCACTTCAGCTCCACCCCTATATTGGACCACCTCCCCTCCCCCAACAAACACCCACGTTGTCCCTCCTCCACCCCAGCCCCCCAGCCCCAGAAAATGCCTCCAAAGTTTGGAAAGTTGAATGGATGCCAACTCACTGTCCTGGAGGGGAAGAAACTGTGTTACCTGGGGGGCGTGGGGATGGGGGTGGTCTGCCGCCCCCCTCACTCACACTTCTCCTGTGCCCCCAGGTTACCCCCAGAAAGGGGTATTCGTGGGTAGGGAGGATGCCCATGGAGTGACCAGCAAGGTCTGGGGTGGTCGTGCCAGGGGATTTCTCTGGGACGTGTCCTTATCCAACCTGGCAACACCCCAAGGCTAGGATAGCATTAACTCTTTTCTTGCTGTGGTCAGCCTGGAGCAACTGTAACCACCATGATAATGTAGGCACGTGGGGTGTGGGGGTCAGGTCAGACCTAAAAATACCTCCCTTCTCCACCCCAGGCCCCTTGGAGCCTGGGAGGCAGCTGACTGGGGCCTTCCTTTCAGCTGTCCCTTGTCCCTCTGGGTGCCACTCCCTTTTCCTTGCCTGGGATAGTGGTCGTGGTCTGAAAGAGTCTGGGGCTCACTGGGGGAATCCTCTTAAGTTCATAGGGATCCTCAGTCCTCGAGGTTGGAGATATGTCTTGCTGGAGAGAAGGTGATGGGAGGGAGGATTCTCAAAGGGTTCCCAGGTGCCCTTCTCTCCCATCTATCCACCCTCCTCCTTGTACTCAGGCCCAAGGAACCAGAGCCTCTAGCCTGGTCATGGCTTACCTAGCTTCTTTGGCAAAGAAACTCTAGGATGGAGGCTGGGGGCAGGGGCTTGGAGGGCCTGAACCCTCAAAGATTCCCCCCCACCCCACTCTAGACAGGCTGGGGGCCAATGTGTATATTTGAGTTGGGGAGAGCAAAGAAGTAGCCCCCTTTACAGGAGGCCTGGAGATACCTGAATGGGTGGCTGCGTGAGAGGTCGGGCAGTGTCCATGCCACCGAAGCCAGGAGCCCAGCCTGTGGGAGTGAGCAACTCTTCTCCAAGGCCCTGCGTGGGGCTGTGTCCTAGACTCATCTTGGGGCAGGGCCAAGGGACATTTAGATTGATGCAGCCTGATGGATATCATGGGGACAGGACGTGGGCATTGGCAGCTGAGGGTTAGAGGGCTTGATCCCTCTTGCCCCCTTGGGGAGAAGTTTGATCACTGTGACTGTGAGGACGGGCTGAGAAGAAGTCCTACCAGGTTGGAGGCAGGGTGCTAAATCTGCCCCCATGGGTCAGGGTTGGGGTTAGATGTTTACTTTCCAAATACAGTTCCACGCCCCCTACCCTTCCCTGGGAATCTAGTTTTAGGTCTCCAAGAGCTGAGAGCTGCAACTCCCCTCCCCACTCTGCGAAAAACAAGGCAGGAGTTGGGCATGGGGAAAGCCAAGCTGGGCCTGGGTTGGCGAATCCTCTTCTCTCTGGGGGCCACAGGCACACTCAGCCCCGCTCTGCTCCAGCTGAGGTAGAGAGGGAGGGGAACTTTCCCAGGGGCTCTCTCCGCGCCCCCAGCACTGCAGGCAGCCTCTCCCTTCCCCCTGAGGCCTCTGCAGCCTGCCCAGCTTCTCAATTACCTTTGCTGCCTAATGAGTCTCCAGCTTCTCAGTGCCTCCCCCTTCCCAACCTCTCTGTCTTGGTTTGGGGGTTTCTGTGTGTGCTTCCTAGGGCTCTCTTTCACTGTCCCCCACCCCATGGCTGTGGTCTGGGTTCTCCCTCCCGCTTGGGCTGTACCATCTCAGGAAGAAGCTAGAGGGGCGGGCTGTTGAGATCAGGGAATGATATTTCCAAGGCTTTGCTGTGGTTCTGGGCCTGATGGGATGAGGGTTGGGAAAGGGCCTTTTTGATTCTACTCTTGTCCCTTCCTGGCTTCTCCAGGGCAAATACAGCAAGAGGAAAGGGCGGTTCAAAAGGTCGGATGGGAGCACATCCTCGGATACAACATCCAACAGCTTTGTCCGCCAGGTAATGGGTAGGCTGGGCTGAGAGGAGGGAGGTGGCTGGTTGGTGGAGACCAGGATTGGTGAGCTGGGTCTGAGGCTTTCTCCAGGCACCCTCCCCCATGTCATTTGTCACCTGCCCACAACCACCCCATACCCTTATACCCCATGACCTCCTCTGCATATACTGTCAGCTGTACCCACTCCCTCAGCCCCCACCCAATCCCTCTCCCAGCACCAGACACCAGCCCCTGCTGCCTGCCTGCCTGCGTCATCTCATTCAGGGACAGCCTGGCCTGCCTCCTTCTAGCTGGCTTCAGGCTGTCACCCACTCCCCCTGCCGGCTGTCTCCTTCCATGTCCTCCCCCAGAATCTGTGACAGCATGGGGTAGAGGCAGGTCCTAAGATATGAGGAGCCAGGACATTTGGGTCCCTGGAGCCCTGATTAGGTATGGGTCAGGGAAACACCCTCCTCACATCCAGATGTGACTGTTCTTTAATACACAGAGAGAGAAAGTGTGTTGAGGGAGGTGGAGGAGAGGCAGGAGGAAGTTGATATTAGAGAGGACTTTAGCCCAGCATCCCTGAATGAAGGGGGGTAGTGTAGCTGAATGGCTTTCTGGGGTTTTCTGTTCTCCCGTCAGGAAGATGCTGTTCTCATCTCTGTTCTAACTGTCAACCCCAGGCCATCTCAGGCTCAGGGAGAAGCAGTGAGAGAGCCATGTAGTTGCTATGACTACAGAGCATCTCAACAAAGCCTGGTACCCAAAAAAGGCAAGAGGGGCTTAGGATCAGACAAGGAAAGGAGTACGTTGAAGAAAAAATGGGCAGCATATGAGGGCAGAGGACAGTAGGGAAGTCAGCCGCCCACCCCCACCCCCAGGCCAGGAGAGAGAGGGTGATGCCAGGCAGATCCACTACAGATTGGAGAGAGGCCCTTCTTTTCACTTCTTCTGTCTCCACGACACTTGGCACATGTGAGCCCGGGCCTGACTTGAGAGGGTCAGGAAAGGGGCTCTTCATCCCAGCATCTCCATACAAACACGAAGTCCTTTCTTTGATCTTTCCCTCATCCCCCGTGTTGCAGGACTGGGCCAGGGCCGAGGCTAGGAAGAATGACACTGTGCTCAGTGGACCCCCTCTTGACAGAAAAGGGCCTCATTCCTTCAGTGTTTGCTGACCCAGGGGATCAGACCCCAGTCTCCAATCCTTCCTCCTCTTAGCTCCCCAGCTCTGACCCCCTGTAGGTGGCAGGGAGTGGGGGGGGCAGTCCTTGCCACGTCTCTGAGCTAAATATACCCTAGCAGTTTGCACATGTAGCAACTCTGCTTGTAACCTGAGCCCCTTGGGGGAACGGGCAGTTTGGGCCACCCCCTAGGCCAGCAGGGGCAGGCACTGAGGGCACCGGGATGGAGGCGCCCAACCGGACCCTCGTAGTGGTGAGCTGGGGATGGAGTGAAGGTGGGGGGAGGTGGGAGCAGCCCCTCAGGAAAGCTGGTGGGAGGCCTTCACTCCAGCCTGTCTCCTTGCCTCACTGTTTCCTTGTCTCCCACCATTCTTGGGGGGGTGTGTGTATGTGTGTTTGCGTGTGTGTTGGGGTCAGTAAGTGTCTCTCTGCCACTCCATCTCTGGGTCTGTTCCCCTGGCTCTCCTGGCATCCGTCTTTCTGACTCTGAGTGCTCCCGTCAGGAGGGGTGGAGACTGGTAGATTAACTGGTTTTCACTCTCTTTCCTTTGCATCTCTTTTCCAGCTTCTTTTAGTACCCCACCCCCACCCCCACCTTTCCCCTCTCCACTCTCCCATTTTCATGATGTGATGGGCAGCTGCATTCACTGGTGCACCAGGGCGCTCTGGGGAGGTGGGAATTGGTCTTCTCTCTTTCCCAGGTTCCCTCCATACGAAGCTAATGGGCATTCCTGGCCAGGTGACCCTTTTCTGTCTTCAGGAAAGAACCCCCTCACCTCTGCAGTCTTGTTCTTTCTTCAGGTCCCCTCCTGCCCTTTGTAGCAACACCACCGCTGCACGGTCACACAAATCCACACCTCCTGGCTCTTGCCCTCACATGCCCTCAGGGACACAGACACTGAGGGCGTCCACCCGTTCCGCCCCGTATGCATACACGTGTACCTGTATGCATTCAGTCATACACACCAGGACATACCATAGAACATACCCTTGAAGTTGCACATCCAAGCACATCCGTGAATTAGCATGTTCATTCACGCCCTGGGTCTGGACAGGCTGTGCGTGTCTTACACGTGTGCCTGCATCACTGAGGGAGTTCCTTGTGCTCTGGGATGGTCGGTGTGATCAAGGCCTGCTTCCTGGCACACCCAGACTTCTGAGGCTGCCTTAACCCTGGCAGCCGGCAGCCCTAGTACTGAGGAAAGGCCTGCTCGTGTCCTTCTCTTAACTTGCCTCTTCTTGCACCACCCCAGGAATCTTGGGTTCTTTTTTGTATCTTATGAGAGCCTGAGGGCTGGGGCTCCCCAGCTTCTGGAAGAGGAGGTAGGATTCTATCTTTCCTCACCCTTGAGCAGAAAATGGCAAATTTTTGTGTGGCCCTAGCCCATGGAGCAGGCTGCCCGTTGCCGCCAGTGCCGAGAGCTCAGGCCTAAGCTGGTGGCTACAGCCCCTGGAAGGACTCACTGGGCCTGTGCTGAGTCTGTCTCAGCCGGTGCTGGGGGCAGGGGAGGGAAGGAGGAGCAGGGAGTGGAGACTGTCCCTTGGCACTCCACCCCTGCGCTGTGCCCCTATCAGGTTCCTACCCCTCCCTGGGCCCCAAGCAGCTGTCCTTGGACCTGCCGTAATCCCCTGTTTGCTGCTGTCACCCTTCCTAGGGCCACACTCTTTCCAGGGGCCTGCAGACCTCATTCTCTGGCTCTTCCCATCTAATACCACCTCTTCCTAGCCCTTGTGGTATCATGCTGGGCTGGCTGGGGCTTGAGGCAACCACGACAGGTGCCTTCCGAGGCCCAGGAGCTGGGGAGGCAGCGGTGGCCCTGAGCTGACCCTGTCTGTTTTCAGGGATCAGCAGAGTCCTATACCAGCCGTCCGTCAGACTCCGATGTGTCTCTGGAGGAGGACCGAGAAGCCTTAAGGAAGGAGGCAGAGCGCCAGGCATTAGCCCAGCTCGAGAAAGCCAAGGTGAGAAAGATGGGAAGGGCTGTGCTGGCATTATTTCCCTTACCCCAGGCCTCAGAGACAGCCTGGACAGACCCAGGGTCAAGTCTTGGCCTAGCCACTTCCTAGCTCATGTACCCCTCTGATGTGCCTCTGCCTTTCACCTGTAAAGTGTAAGCTGTAATACCTGCCTCCTTATAAAGTATAATAAGTGCCTAATTTCTACACATAATAGGAGCTAAACATTTCCACTCATTTCTAGAGTCAAATTTTCTGGGCTCTTATTAGCTGTGTGATATTAGGCAAGTCAGTTAACCTTTCTGAACTTTAGTCTTCTCATTCATTAAAAATGAATATGGTGGGAGTTCCCCGGCAGTCCAGTGGTCAGGACTCAGCACTTTCACTGCCGTGGCCCCAGGTTCAATCCCTGGTCGTCGGGGAACTATGATCCCACAAGCCACATGGCGCAGCAAAAAAAAAGAAAAAGAAAAGAAAAAAACCCATAAAATGAATATGGTAATAGTACTTAACTTCATAGGGTTTTTGTAATAAATAAATGAGATAATGGGTGTGAAACATACAACACAGTACCTGTTACACTACACAGGAGCTGCTATCATTATTATTACTATTATTTGTTCTTATTGTTATTGTTACTATTATTATTATTCCTTCTTGGTGTTATTCTAGGCTCTCCCACCACCTATACTTAGCATTCCCTGATGCCCCCCTCCACCCTGAGAGGACTGAGTTCTATGGTTTGCTTTTTTTTTTTATTGTGAAATTTAATATATGCAGTAAAAAACTGCATAATATTAAAAAAATTTTTTTTGAAGTCTAGTTTATTTACAATGTTGTGTAGTTTCAGGTGTACAGCAAAGTGATTCAGTTATACATATATCTGTATATTCTTTTTCAGATTCTTTTTCATTATAGGTTATTACAAGATTTTGAATATAGTTCCCTGTGCTATACAGTAGGTCCTTGTTGTTTATCTATCTTATGTATAGTAGGGTGTACAGTATATGCTTTAATAAACAATTTACAAAACAAACCTCTCCGTAATCACCACCACAGTCAGGAAGTTGTACATCCCATTGTGATTTAACCCTCTGGTTGTCATCTTCCTCTAGACCAAGCCAGTGGCATTTGCTGTGCGGACAAATGTCGGCTATAACCCATCTCTAGGGGATGAGGTGCCTGTTCAGGGAGTGGCCATCACCTTCGAGCCCAAGGACTTCCTGCACATCAAAGAGGTGGGGAGGATGTGTTGGCATCTGGAGGGAGGGCAGGGTAGTGGGTGCCAGGAGAGGGGCTGTCAGACCTCTAGTGGAAAAAGACTTCTGAGCTAAGCAGAGCTGGGCTAAATCTGCTGTGTGACCTTAGGCAAATCTTTCCACCTCTCTGAGCTTTGCATTTTTCATTGGTAAAATGGGATGGTAATGCCTAGGTCACAAGGCTGTTGGGAGGGTTTGTGATGAGGCCTGTCAGTGGGGTGGCAGTGTGCCAGGCACATGGAGGTGTCAGCATTTACTTCTCTCCCTGCCTTTCCGGGGTAGAGCTGGCACATCGGGGAGGAAGGACTCTCAGAACAGGGATGTGCTTGGGGGTGTGGGTGGTCCACGGCACAAGAGGATGCTGGTTCCGGAGAGTCCTGAGAATTGGGGGCTGTAATCAGAGGCTGGTACCAGGGCTGTTTGAGGGTGCCGCCCCCTGGGCGGGGTAGGCAAGGCTGGGGGTGCCGCCCCCTGGGCGGGGTAGGCAAGGCTGAGGGTGCCGCCCCCTGGGCGGGGTAGGCAAGGCTGGGGGTGGTGTCCCCTGGAACTGGCTGCTGGCTTGTACCTCTAATCTCCCTCTTGGTCTCCCCCACCCCACCTGCCGTTGTCGTTTGCAGAAATACAATAATGACTGGTGGATTGGGCGACTGGTGAAGGAGGGCTGTGAGGTTGGCTTCATCCCCAGCCCTGTCAAACTGGACAGCCTGCGCCTGCTGCAGGAACAGAAGCTGCGCCAGAACCGCCTCAGCTCCAGGTGTTTGGCTGGGGCCAGGGCACCTCCGGGAGAGGCCAGCCAGCCAGCCAGGAGTAGGCCCTGAGGGTTGACGCGTTGCCCTGAGGACACAAAACTGTCTGTGGCATCACCAGTGGGGCTGGCAAATGAGGGCGGGGCGCGGGGGGCAGCCTGTGAGAGAACAGATCCCCCACCCTCACGCCCACGTCCTTTGCTCACGGCTCCATTTGCCTCTCTGCCCACACAGCAAATCAGGTGACAACTCCAGCTCCAGTCTGGGAGACGTGGTGACTGGCACCCGCCGCCCCACGCCCCCTGCCAGTGGTAAGAGCTGCCGCCACCCCACGGGGTCGGGTGGAGCTCCTGGGCGGGGTGGTCTCCCCACTGCCTGTCCCCTCCTTTCCCTGCAGTTGGGGGTACCCCAATCCTGAGTCCTCCAGACACCTCCGGTGGTACCCCCTCCATGAAGAGCAGGACACCCCACAAGCCGGGCCTGTCCCTCAGCGCCCATTCTGTCATGTCTCTACTCTCCCATTTCTTTGGTAGCTCCATCTCTCTGCCTGACTGCCCTGCCCCCTACCCCCCATTCATTTCTCCCAGCCCTGTTCCATTCACCTCTTCTTCTTTCTTTTTTCCCCATCCCATCCCTGCGTTTTGTACTTGTGTCTCCATGTCCATCTCACTCCTCCCCACCTCGCCTCCTTCCTCCCTCATCCTGACTCTCCGGTCCAGGTAATGAAATGACTAACTTAGCCTTTGAACTAGACCCCCTGGAGTTAGAGAATGAGGAGGCAGAGCTCGGTGAGCATAGTGGCTCTGCCAAGACTAGCGTTAGCAGTGTCACCACCCCGCCACCCCACGGCAAGCGCATCCCCTTCTTCAAGAAGGTAATTCTTGCTGGGTTCTTGTGATAGGGGAGGTCAGAGCCCAGTGCTTTGGCGGGGGAGGGGGGCTGGAATGGATTCCGATGTGGTCTCAGCCTGATTCTGTGGGAATCAGGCCTTCCTGCCAAGGAGGAGGGAAGGGTAGAATGACACCGAGAATGGGCACGTCTGTCTCCACGCACAACTCCACCCTGGCCCACTTCCCCGGAAGGGATGTTTCTTGCAGTGGAAGCACCCTTTCTCTTGGAAGGCTGCCCCCGCCCCTCGACTGAAAGCAGGGTCTGGGTAATGAGACCTGACTTTTCCCCCTCACTGCCAGTGGGTTAGGCCGTGTTTGCCCCCACTGCCACATGTGAAGGGGAAAGTGGAATGGTGACCTTCTTGGCCCTTTTCGGACTCCACGGGGCTGGGGTGGGCACACGGGGGTCTCCTGGCTGCTGAGCAGGGCAGTTAACGTACCCTTAAAATGGGCAGTTTGGCCCGCACTGGGGCCAGGAGATGGGCACCAAATTAGAGGCTGTCACTCTTCCCAGCTCTTTTCCAAGACCCAGAAAGGGGGTACAGGATGTCCGAATATTCCCAAGTTCACTGGGCTGGCTGTCAGTCCTGCGCCCAGCCCTGATCCAGGGCCACCTCTGGCTCCCCCTTGGCACGGGGTCCCGTCCCCTCTCTCTGGCTCTGTCTGTCACTAACACGCATGCTTTGTTATCTCTCCTCGTCTGCCCGCTCTCCCTCCCTCTCTTGTCCTGGCTCCTCCCTTGCCCTCTGCCCCTGCCTGGGTACCTTCCCCTTTCTCCTCCCCCGCCCTCCTCTTGGCAATCTCTGGACCCAGCCAAACAGAAGCAGAAGTTGGTGAGTATCACAGCTTTCTGTGTCCCCCTCCCCACCCCCTGGGATGAGCTAGGGGGACCTTCTAACACCCATTCCCATATCTGCCCCCCTTTTCCCCAACCCTTCCTCGCCATACCTCCCCACCCCCGCCCCGATCCCCACATTTGGACTTTGGGACCAGGGGGAGGAAAGGATGCATGGGGGAGCCTGGAGGTGGGGGAAGAGGGGCTAATGCCATCTCCACTCTGGGGTTTCCCCTCCCTGCTTCCCCCCCCAGACAGAGCATGTGCCCCCCTATGACGTGGTACCTTCCATGAGGCCCATCATCCTGGTGGGACCGTCGCTCAAGGGCTATGAGGTAGGAGCCCCTAGAGGCGAGTGGACCCAGAGGGGCCCAGACCTCCAGAAAGACTCCATAGAAAGGTCTTCAGACCCCAGAGAGATCCCCCAGCAGGGCCCTCCCAGGGTTTCTTCCCCAGAGGGCTACATACCTTCAGAGACACCCCCCTCCATGGGGGGTCCAACCCCCAGGGAGACCCCAGAAGGGTCTAGTCCTCTCAAAAGCCAGAGAAGTCCTCCCAGAGATCCCACCTAAAAGGATCTTTGCAATCAGAGACCCCAGTGGAGGCCCCTCAGACTCAAAAGGACTGCCCCCTCCCCCCAACAGGGACTTACTCATCTCAGGGATTTAAGAAGAAAATGGAATGTCAGGGGGCAAATACCTAGCGGTCCACCTTCCCTGAGGGGCTTTAAACACCTGACTTCTCTTCCCCCCACCCCACCCCCCAACCTCAGGTTACAGACATGATGCAGAAAGCTTTATTTGACTTCTTGAAGCATCGGTTTGATGGCAGGTAAGACCCTGGGAGCTGGCTGTCCACTCCCACCATGGTTCTCTGCTGCTGGGGATGGGCAGGATGGCTTGAATGACAATCCTGGAACTCTTGGACTGAGGGATAAGAGGCTGTCCTGGAGCCTGGGGAGTAGGCAGGGCATTCTAGGCCACCCTGACCCCTGGCCCCTCTTGTCCCATCCCCCAGGATCTCCATCACTCGTGTGACAGCGGACATCTCCCTGGCTAAGCGCTCAGTCCTCAACAACCCCAGCAAACACATCATCATCGAGCGTTCAAACACACGCTCCAGCCTGGGTGAGCCCACCCCTTAACCCCACCTGCACCCCTGCTCTGGGGCCAGATGTGGGGGGGGAGGGGGGCATCTCCGGAAATGCTCTATTTGCCCCCGGCCTCCTGGGAGGCCCCCTTACATTTCCGCCTGCCCCATGACTCCATTCCCCCAGCTGAGGTTCAGAGCGAGATCGAGCGAATCTTCGAGCTGGCCCGGACCCTTCAGTTGGTTGCCCTGGATGCCGACACCATCAACCACCCAGCCCAGCTCTCCAAGACCTCACTGGCCCCCATCATTGTTTACATCAAGATCACCTCTCCCAAGGTGGGTGCAGGAGTCTGACCCTATTGGAGACAGGAGTGCTCTGGTTGGGCTGCCTGTGTTTAAACCCCAAGTACTGCTTACTAATTGTGTGGCTTAATCTCCTCGAGCCCAGATTCCCTGCTGTCGAACTCCATTGTCTGGATATTGTGAAGATTCGACCTAATGCGAATACTTAGCACTTAGCAAAGGGTCTGGTATAATATACCTGGCCATGTTTTTTGTTTTGTTTTTTAAAGCATTTATTTATTTATTTATTTTTGGCTGCGTTGGGTCTTCGTTGCTGCGCGTGGGCTTTCTCTAGTTGTGGTGATGGGGGCTACTCTTCGTTGTGTTGCACAGGCTTCTCATTGCAGTGGCTTCTCTTGTTGCGGAGCACGGGCTCTAGGCGCACGGGCTTCAGTAGTTGTGGCATGTGGGCTCAGTAGTTGTGGCTCGCGGGCTCTAGAGCGCAGGCTCAGTAGTTGTGGCTCGTGGGCTCTAGAGCGCAGGCTCAGTAGTTGTGGTGCACGGGCTTAGTTGCTCCGCGGCATGTGGGAGCTTCCCAGACCAGGGATAGAACCCATGTCCCCTGCATTGGCGGGCGGACTCTTAACCACCGCGCCACCAGGGAAGTCCCCCTTGTCATGTATTAACTATTTTAAATATTATTAGGGTCATGCAGGCCAGTCCCCTGTCTCTACTTTGTTGACTTCTCCTGAGTCCAGAAAACAGAAAGAATTCTGTGCTTTCTGTCCCAGTGTCACGCAGCTACTTGGCGGCTGGGAAAAGACCTTTCCTGTCTTTCGATTTCAGCCCTTTTTGCTGCACCGCCTTCATGTAGGCCTCGATAGAGATGAAATTGGTAGGAAGGCTGATTTACTTCCTGGTCATATAGTGGCTCCGTTAGTTTTCCCTCCTAGACATTAGTAGCGGTTTGAGAAACATGGAAGGTGAGCTTAGGTGAAGGATTTGAAATGAGAAGACAGCATGGGGTTCAAATCCTAGCTCTGATTGGCTTAATTTTATTTAATTAATTAAATCTTGGTTTTGGTTTTTTGGGTTGTATTTTATTGAGCTTGTGATCTTGGGGAGATTATTTAGCCTTTGCACCTCAATTTCTTTTTTTTTTTTTTTGCGGTACGCGGGCCTCTCACTGCTGTGGCCTCTCCCGTTGCGGAGCACAGGCTCCGGACGCGCAGGCTCAGCGGCCATGGCTCACGGGCCCAGCCGCTCCGCGGCATGTGGGATCTTCCCGGACCGGGGCACGAACCCATGTCCCCTGCATCGGCAGGCGGACTCTCAACCACTGCACCACCAGGGAAGCCCCTGCACCTCAATTTCTTTACCTACAAAATGGGAATTATAATCATTCTCATATGTTATTATTGAGAGGGTTGGAGGTAATGATGTAAAGAGCCCAGAGTTCTGTCTGACTGATGAAGGCAACCAGAGGTGGTAACTGTTAACATCTCATGCTAGCACCCAGTTTCTTTTTTTTTTTAATATTTATTTATTTGGCTGCTCTGGATCTTAGTTGCGGCACACGGAATCGTCATTGCCACCTGTGGGATCTTCGTTGCAGCACACGGGATCTTTTAGTTGCGGCATGCGGGATCTAGTTCCCCAACCAGGGATCGAACCCTGGTCCCCCGTGTTGAGAGTCTTAACCACTGGACCACCAGGGAAGTCCCTGAGCACCCAGTTTCTTAAGCTTTCTGAGTCCTAAGTTTCTAATGAGCATAAAGGGGGTGATGGGATTTAAGTACTTCCTGGGGTGGTTGAAAGGATCAAATGAGACGGTGGCTGCAAAAACACTTTGTGAACTAGAAAGTTAACAGACACTTCCATTGCCCCCACTGAGCACTGACTGAGGTTAAGGGTGGGGACTCTGGAATCAGACTGCCTGAGTTTAGGTACCAGTGCCACTGGTTACTGGCTCTGTGCTCTTTTGGCAAGTCACCTAACTTCTCTATGTTTCAGTTTCCTCACCTGCAAAATAGGAATCCTCAAATGGTGCTTGTGAAGATTAAATAAACAAATTAACCATGCAAAGTGCCTGGTACCTACTAAGCACTGTATCTATTCTATTTTTTTTTTTTAGATTTTTATCTTGAAATAATTTCAAATTTACGGAAGAGTTGTAAGAATAGTAGGACTATCTTTGAATTCACTTCACTCACATTCACTACTTTTTTAACAGCTTTATTGAAATAAAATTCACATGCCATTCAATTCAGCCATTTAAAGTATACAATTTAATTTTCAGACTCACTAATTTTGAACATTTTGCCACTACTTTATGTATGTATGTATTATGTATATGTGCGCTTATATATGTGTATCTTTTTTCCTGAACTATTAGAGAGTAAGTTGTAGATATTGTATGCCTTTATCCCTAAATATTTCAACATGTATTTCTTAAGAACAAGGATAGTAACTTACATAACCACAGTACAATTGTCAAATTTAAGAAATCTTATCTAAAATACTGTCCATCTTCAGTTTTCACCAGTTGTCCCAATAATGCCCCTTATAGCAATTTCCCCTTCAATCCAGGGTCATGTGTTGCATTTAGTTGTTATATCTCTTTATAGTCTTTAAGCTGAAAAATTTCCTCAGCCTTTCTTGGATTTTCATGACACTGACATTTTTTTTTTTCTTTTTTTTGCGGTACGCGGGCCTCTCACTGTTGTGGCCTCTCCCGTTGCGGAGCACAGGCTCCGGACGCGCAGGCTCAGCGGCCATGGCTCACGGGCCCAGCCGCTCCGCGGCATGTGGGATCTTCCCGGACCGGGGCACGAACCCATGTCCCCTGCATCGGCAGGCGGACTCTCAACCACTGCGCCACCAGGGAAGCCCCACACACTGACATTTTTTAAGAGTACAGATCACTTATTTTGTAGATTGTTCCTCGGCGTGGGTTTGTCTGATGTTTCCCCATGACTAGATTTAGGTTTTACGTTTCAGGTAGGAACATCACCAAAGCGATGTGTCCTTCTGAGTGCGTTGCATCAGGAAGCACAGGATGTCGGTTTGCTGTATCATTGGTGCTGTTAACTTTGATCACTTAGTTAAGGTTGTAGCTTTATGTTTAGCTATTATCATCATTATTACTGTTATCACTGAGATGAGAATAATAATAGTGGCTGCATGATGGCATTATTGTCAGGACTAAATGAATTGATTGTGTAAAAAGCACAGAATACTGCCAGTACATAGCACATGTCCCTATAAAGGATGGCTACTGCTGTTAACGTGGAGGGGAAGTTGGCCCAGAGAATGAAGCCTATAAAGGTTACAGGGGTTGGGAAGGAGAATCACTGCCCTTCATTACAGCCACTGCTGGAACTTCCCAGGACAGGCTGGCATGAGACCCAGGAGAGAGCCTGAGCACTGTGTAGGATGGACACAGGACTGGTGAGGTCATTTCTGAAGAGGCGGTCAGGGCTGAGAGTCATGGAACATCCCCTGGCCCCGATACTGTCTCTCCACACTGGCTCCAGCCAGGACCTGCCTCTCCGGCTTGGTGCATTGCAGGGTCCCTCTAGCTCCTCTTCTCCCCCCACAAACCAGGTTCTTCAGAGGCTCATCAAGTCTCGAGGGAAGTCTCAGTCCAAACACCTCAATGTGCAAATAGCAGCCTCGGAGAAGCTCGCGCAGTGTCCCCCCGTAAGTGCTCAGACCCAGGGGAAGGGAAGGGGCAACGTTTGGGTTCTCCACGTGTCCTCTGGCCTGCATGAGAGAGTGACCGGGAATGCCTGGGCGGGGTCCAGAGATGCAGGGAAAAGAGTGCTGGATGTTCAAGTCCCAGAAGCACCACTTCTCTGTGGGGAGTTAAGCCCCTCTCCACGCCTTGGTTGCCTTATATTTAGAATGAGGGAGTTGGAGTATCGGGGTACCAAGACCTCTTGTAGTTCTGTCGATTTATATGTCTAAGAGCCCTCCTCTTCCTGGACATCCAGAGGTTTCTTTTTAACTTTGTCCTTCGACCCCTTGACTCCACCCACTGCCCCAGGCCACACCCTCACCCCTTGGTCAGGCCCAGCTCATCCCAGCCCTGCCCTTAACCCCGCCTCCACAGGAAATGTTTGACATCATCCTGGATGAGAATCAGCTGGAGGATGCCTGCGAGCATTTGGCCGAGTACTTGGAAGCCTATTGGAAGGCCACACACCCGCCCAGCAGCACTCCACCCAATCCGCTGCTGAACCGCACCATGGCTACGGCAGCCCTTGCTGCCAGCCCTGCCCCTGTCTCCAACCTCCAGGTACAGGTGCTCACCTCACTCAGGAGAAATCTCAGCTTCTGGGGAGGGCTGGAGGCCTCGCAGAGGGCCAGGGCGGTGCCCCAGCAGCAGGAGCACACCGTGTAGGTGCCCCGCCCATGTCCCCTCCCGCCCAGGGCTCGGAACTGAGGAACTGAGCACAGTGAACGTGGGCAAGGAAGGGAAGAGTTTTATTTTGTAAAAAATGTGGTGAGTGGCAGTTTCTGGTGTCTGTGGTTTTTGATGGGATTGGGGCTGGCTGGTGGGGCCTCCCTGGGCCTGGTCTCAAAGGACCATATCTGCGGCCCTGGGGGCTTTTGCCTTGGGGGCCTTGTAGGATAAGTGACTAGGAAGAAACAGAGGAAAATCAATATGTTTGCTGGACTCTACACCCATTTTAGACCCAACAGAGGTCACAGCATTTTAGACGCAACAGACCAAGGGCCCTGAGACGCAGGGAATCCCACAGAGCAGGGCTGTTCAAACCAGAGAAACTGCCCCCTCCTCCAGAGCCCTAATCTCAGGAGACTTCTCAGTAGGGACCCAAAGTGAAGCATCTTCCATGAGTTGAACCTTCCATCCTTCTCCCAGTTAAACAGATTCCAGGAAAGACCCTCCTGTGGGTTCTCCACCCTGCCTTGATCTCCCCCCATGGGAGCCAAGGCCTGTCTCTGAGGTCAAACCATTAAGTATTGGGTTCCAGATTAGAACCAGAAGAAACCCATGAAATCATTCTAGACCATTGCTAATCATTCTTGATCTCCTCCCATGGGAGCCAAGGCCTGTCTCTGAGGTCAAACCATTAAGTATTGGGTTCCAGATTAGAACCAGAAGAAACCCATGAAATCATTCTAGACCATTGCTAATCATTCTTGATCTCCTCCCATGGGAGCCAAGGCCTGTCTCTGAGGTCAAACCATTAAGTATTGGGTTCCAGATTAGAACCAGAAGAAACCCATGAAGTCATTCTAGACCATTGCTTTTCAAATTTGTTTTCAGCACCAGAGCCCACTTGTTCACTGAATCTTATGTGGAAGCTCAGTATGTAGACAAGGCATCCTTGCTCTGCTCAGAGGGAACTAGTGGCTTGGCCTCCATTTCACTTCCATGGGGACCCCTGAAGCACTCTGCCCTGTCCACCCACCCCAGATCTCCAGGGAATAGTTTGGAAATTGCTGCTCTAGTCTAATCCCCATCACACCACCACAGAGACACTGGGCCACTGAGACGGGAGTCACTTGCTCAGGGTCACACAGCTTGAAGTAGCAGGGAATGGGGCTAGAACCCAGGTCTTTTTGCACTCTACCCAGCAGCCTCTACGGCCATCTTCATGTGGCATCTGGTGCTGAGGACATTGGGCCATCTCATTGTTGCCAGTGGGGGATAGAGACCCATCAGCCTTCCCCAGCCTGCAGCTTTGAGTCTTTGTTGGGGGCAGGGGAGGAATCCTATCAACCTTGGAGACTCTGTCATCTGACTAGGCAATGGGGTGGGGGGAAGTGTGGGGTTCCGGAAGCCTGTGATTAGGGTCTGGTTGGGCTGAAGGAGCTGGCTGAAATCCCCCCCTTAGTATATTTGGGAAACGGAGGCAATGACTAACCCAATCAACCACTAACAAGTGGCAATACTAATGAGCTGTTAACGATGACTTAGCCCAAGACAGCATTAATGTGTGCCTTGAGGAATTGATGACTAATTGTTCGTGGGCTCTCTACCATGGTTACCAGGAGAGTTCATGCCTTCACCCACCTTAGGAAGGTCCGGTGCCCCCTCTCCTAGTGGAGGAGCAAATGCCTTAAATTCTGTCCTCTGGCTCTCTGGCTGGGCTCCAGAGCCGTCTGCCGGCTGCCCATCCCCTAGGGTCAGCACCCTCCTCTCCTTCAGCCAGGCTGGGTGTCTTGGTGCCCTCACTAACCTGCCTTGCTTTGTTGTGTTTCTCTCACTCCTGCCTGATCTGCATGGTGTGTGTCGTCTGCCTGCTAACCAGGGACCATACCTTGCTTCCGGGGACCAGTCGCTGGAACGGGCCACCGGGGAGCACGCCAGCGTGCACGAGTACCCGGGAGAGCTGGGCCAGCCCCCAGGCCTTTACCCCGGCAGCCAGCCGCCAGGCCGGGCGGGCACCCTGCGCGCACTGTCCCACCAAGACACGTTTGATGCCGACACCCCTGGCAACCGAAACTCTGCCTACACGGAGCTGGGAGACTCGTGTGTGGACATGGAGACTGACCCCTCCGAGGGGCCAGGGCTTGGAGACCCTGCAGGGGGCAGCACCCCACCAGCCCGACAGGGATCCTGGGAGGATGAGGAAGACTATGAAGAGGAGCTGACCAACAACCGGAACCGCGGCCGGAATAAGGCGCGCTATTGCGCGGAGCGCGGGGCTCCAGTCCTGGGACGCAACAAGAATGAGCTGCAGGGTTGGGGGCGGGGCGTCTACATCCGCTGAGAGGCGGGGGCCACACAGTGGGAGGAAGGCCTCTGAGCCCAGGGGAGGGGCGGGACAGAGGGGCTCACCACTGCGGATGTATCTTGCCTCCAGGGGGCGCTGTCTCCCTCATTTCAGATGCCTTTGCTCAACGTTTGGGGTTTCTTTGGTGGTAGCATTCCAACCAGCTCCTGAGACTCCCTTAAGTCTCAGCGGTAGGTTTTTACCTACATGCTGTGGGTGCATGGGGGGAATGACAACCTTCCTGCAGTATCCCCTTCCCCACCTCAGGGGGCTCTCTCCCCTCGCCCAGAGAAAAGGTGCAGCTCCTTAACTCCTTCTACTCCAGGCTCTAAATGAGTGTCCTAAAATGGGGTGGCCCTTTCTTTTTCCAACCTGGAGTATTTGGGAAGGGTAGGGGGGCTTTTCCTGGAGAGGGAGACCACAGACTCTGTCCCATGAGGGCTGTCTTCCCCAAGCCCCAGATCCAGGGTCCTTCACCATGCCCACCCCTCCCCCTAGCTTCCTGGCAGCATTGTCTGGGAGGTGAAAGTTACAGCATTGGAAACCCCACCGGGATCTCGTCTTCGGGAGTGGTCTGGGTAGAAGCTGGCAGGCATCAGATGTAGTGCCCTGTGCCCGCCCAGGACCTAGAACCCTGAGGAGGGGGCAACCCGAGATGCTGCTACCCCCACCACCACCTCCATGCCTCAAGGCTTTGCCTACCCCAGGAATGAGCTTTGCCTACAACATCCCTTGCCTGCAGCCATCAGAAGAGGGGGCCCCTCTGCATCTGAGCCCCCCCATCCCCTTGTCACCTGGGTGTGGAGCCCATGGAACACTCTGGTCCAGCTCATTTTGAAACCAAAAAAACTGCTTCACTCTCACCCTGAGGCCCCAGGGGAGAGGCCCTGTGGGTTGGTGCCCCAGAGGTAATCGTCACCCCTGGGGCCTCAGGACCTCGGATCCCCCCGGGGGGCTTAGCTGCTGCTGCTGCTGCTGCTCTGTATCTGCCTCTTGTGATCCCGTCCTTTACCCATGTCCACGCCCCCCAGGAGAGGCCTTGGTACCCCCTCTGCCCTGGATCGTCCCTCTGCCTAGCATCTCGTAGCCCAGCAGCCCCGTCCCCCACCCCCACCAGCACCCAGCTGGGCCAGAGAGAGCCGAATGTGCCAACGAGGACTGGGCCCTGCCCGGCTGCCCGCCTCAGGGATGGGTGGGTGCCTCATGCCTGTCTCGCCACCTCCTGTGCCAATGTTGTCCCACCCCCCACCCCCACCCGGGAGTGGGGTGCAGCTTCCACTTACTGGTTAGAAGAGACCACTGCCCAACCTTTCCCCTTCCTGTCTGGTGTCCTGTGCCCCCATCTGTCTGTCTGTTCGTCTGTACTCCCCTAGGAGAAGTATTTTGCCACATATAAAACCGCCATCCTGTCCTTTGCGGCCACCTCCTGAGCCTGCTTCTTTGTTCCCGCCGCATGGTTGCCAGCCTAGGTGTGTGGGAGCTGCCGATGTGCAGGGAGGGAGAGTGAAGGGGTGGGTGCAGGAATAAAGCCGTGGCCAGTCTTGGCTCTGCTCAGCCCCAAGCCCCATGCCTGTCCGGTCTGTCTCCCCATAAGTAGAGCCAGGGAAAACTGGAAGCTGAGACGGGAAGTGGGGTGCCCCGGGTTTTGTTCAGGGGGTCAGATCCAGAGCCACTGGCACACTGTCTTAGAGGCCTGTGCTTGCTTCTCTGCTCCTGTGGCCTCAGCTGCTTCCCAGCTTCCCAGGGAGGGATGGGCTGAGCTTCCGGCTCCCTCCACTGATGCCTCCACAACTACCTACCCCAGGCCCTGCTAACCAACCTGGTGGGAGGGGAAGAGGTCTGTTTGTGGGGAAGGGCAGAGAATCAGGAACCCCCATCCCAGTCCCAGACTGAGAGAAATATCAAAAGCCAGGAGGAAAGTCAGCACGTGACAGTGCCCGTTCCTGCCACCATCAGCTGGCCGGATGTGGACTTGTGATGGTTGATCCTTCCTGCTGTCGCCTGTATCCTGCCTCACCCAGCACGCACAAACCATTTCTCCACTCTCATGGTTCTTGTTTTTGGGGTGGTGGACCTGAATGCTCCTGCGCAAAGTGTGTGTGTAGAGGGCAACAGACGTCAGGACCCTCCAGATAAGGAGTTAGCAAACCCAAGGAAAGAGGAACTGGGAAGGCCCACAGGTCGAGTGACTGGCCCATGGTCAACAGGGAGGTGACGGCAAAGCCAGCACTGCTGGGACTGGAGCCCAGTCTGCCTGCCATCGTAGTGCTCCTCCCACTGCCTTTCAATGGAATCGATCTTTCTTTCCTGTGTTTATTCATTGAGCAAACATTTATTGAGCAGCTACTATGTACCAGGCACAAGTCTAAGTGGGAGCTACAGACAATTCAGGACAGCACAACGAGCTCTCTGATGTGGGAAGCAGTGGGTCCTGAGGGAACCTGGAAAAGGGGTCCCTGCCTTAACCTGGGGAGATCAGGGGGTGCTTCGTGGAGGAGGTGAGGTTTGAGTGGAGTCTAGAAGGCTGGTTAGGAATTAACCTGGGCAGAGAAGGAGGGGAAGGGTTCAAGGCAGAGGAAGTAGGTGACACGCATGACACGTTCTTGGCACTTTGCTAGCAAAGTGTGCTCTCGAGGTGGTGGTAAGAGAGGGGTCATCGGGAGTAAGTCACAGGGGCCTTGAGTCACATGAGGGAGTTTGGGCTTTGTCCTCAAGCTGGTGTGCAGAAACTGAAGGACTGTAAGCAGTGATGGTCAGAGTGTCTCGGTTGCAGTTTGGAGCATAGATCAGAGGGGGGGGCCTAGCTTGGAAACAGCTGCAATGCTCCAGGTGAAAAACGAGGAGGGTTTTCCGTGGAATGGGGAAGGAGGGACATCTAGCAGTTACGGCTGAGAGCTCTTGGGGAGCGACTGGAGGCAGCTAGTGAGAAAAAAGGAGGCATCTGGGGTGACTGTGGGTGAGGGTCTTCCCAGACACAGAGGAAGCAGGTGAAAAAACAGGTCAGAGGCAGAAATGATGCTTAGCTTTGGACAAGGTGGGTTTAAGGTGCCATGTGGGAGAACGTCCAAGAGGAGGAGAGCAGAAAACAGGCTTGGTCTGGGGCTGCACAGAGGAACTCCATCTGCAGTGGACCCTGGTACTTTAAAAGCAAAGGCAGGGCTCATTAGCTTCAGTTTACAGATAAAGCTCAGCGAGGTTAAGCAGTCTGTCCATAGTAACACAGCCATCAAGCAAGGACAGGAACTGAGATCGGATTTCAAGTTCTGTGGTGTCCGTGACCCCCAAGTCTCGTGCTAATTCCCCTGACCCAGGATGCCCTAGCTTCTGCAAGGGAAGGGGTGCAGGGGAAGAGGAGGCATGTGTCTGAGTATGTTGCTGTCTTCTCTCCACGTGCCTTCTGCCTGAAATTACATTTGCCCAGAACTTGCCAGCAGAGGCATTTCTAGGTGGCTTAGAGATATTGAGAGATGAGGAGAGACTTTTTTTTTTAATATTTATTTATTTACTTATTTATTTGGCTGCGCTGGGTCTTAGCTGTGGCATGTGGGATCTTCAGTGGTGGCATGTGGGATCTAGTTCCCTGACCAGGGATCGAACCCGGGCCCCCTGCATTGGGAGCACAGAGTCTTGGCCGCTGGACCACCAGGGAAGTCCCTGAAGAGAGAGACTCTTGTCTCCTGGTAACCATAAGCCCTCAACCAGCACACAATAAGCACGTCGGTGGTTGTCAACACGTGAGGATTTCCACAACCGTGAAGTCGGCTGGGACTAGGCCCAGAGAGGCTGGTGCTATGACCGCAGCCACCTCAGGGACTCAGGAACGGAGATGCTGGGGACCCCTCCTATCTTTCTCCCTGATCAGCTGCTTCTGTCTTTTGAGTAGGTTCTACCCTAGAGTGAGCTGAGGACGGAGAGACTGAAGGTTTCCACCATTGTAAAAGTGAGCTGAGGTGAGGCCACCAGGGCCTGGGAGCAGGGTGGAAAGGAGTGTGGTTTCCAGCCCAGTACCCTTGACAAAAATCTTGTCTTAGCCCCGGTAATCACATCCTCAGAGACGTGTGCCTCAGCTCCCTTCTAAATCAGGCCTTCCAGCCTACTGTCTCTCAGGGTTGTTTTTTGTTTTTTGGTGCATGTATTTGTCTCCCGAACTAGATGGCAAGCTCCATAAGACCCGGACACGGTCTGTTTTGTCTGCTTGGCATGTTCCTAATTCCTGACTCACGTTTGTCAAATGAATGAATAAATGAATGAGTACCCCCGAGGATCCAGGCTCTGGGCCTCACAGCAGAGGCAGCTCTTGTCTGTTTACTGAATGTGCTCCAGCAAGCAGAACGTCACTTTCAATTCTGCTATTGATGGTGGGGTCAGGGTGCATTAAGAGGTTCCTTCCCGCCTCCCCTCCAGGAAACAGATGGTAAAAATGCTTTAAACATTGCTGCTTCCCCTAGCACCCTCTGCGCCCCTATCCTACTCCACCCAGATGCAGCCCCAGCTCCTTTTTAACGAGGGCTGAAACGGAATCAGCCCAGATGGGCTCTGGTAGTCAGTTCTCCTTCCTTCTAACTCTGGGCACCACCATGGGTGGGATGAAATTTCTGTATTTAGTGAGCTGTTCCCTCTTCTCTCCACAAACTTCCCAGCCTTCCTCAATCCTCTTCGACTTGTGCTCATACTCCTTTTCTTTAACACTTCAAAGACCATTTCTCAGGCTGTAACTTAACTTACGGCCCTTCAGTCCGATAACAACACATCCTTACTGTGTGCCAGGCGCTGGCTCAGGCAGGGAACGGGGGTGGGGTACACAGATGAGCATGACATGACCCCACCCTCTGAGACTCACAGTTCTTGGGGTTTTTTGGCCACACCTCATGGGATTTTAGTTCCCCGACCAGGGATCGAACCCAGGCCCTTGGCAGTGAGAGTGCGGATCCCTAACCGCCGGACTGCCAGGGAATTCCCTAGGACTCACAGTTGACTGGAGAAAGCAGACATGCCAGTTATCATCTCAGGGTAGAAAGAAGCCCCATTTAGTTGGAGAACCAGGCCAGGGCTTGGGAAGTAGGTGGCTTTTATGGCGGGCACCTAAAGGGACAGAGGAACCCACCTTTCTGAGGTGGTGAAGGACATTCAGGTGGAGGAAATAGAGAAGCAAAATCATAGTTGGGCCTGTGTGGGCAAGGACCATGGATGCAGAGCATGGAGGGGGGGGGAAATAACCTGCAGACGCAGGTGGGGGTTGTTCATGGTGGCTCTTCAATGTCAGGTGAGGAGACTGACCTGACTCCAGTGGGAGCCATTGAAGGTTTATGAGCTGTGGCGTAGCAGACTCTGAGCTGTGCTTTAGGAAGGTTAATAGGGATGTGCAGAGGATGCTCTGAGTAAAGGGGAGGCAGGGAGACCAGTTAAAGTGTTGTTCCCTTGGGGAAGGGGCGCACTCATGGGATGTAAGAGGGCAGTGGCAGTGGGCTAGAAGTCGAGTCTCCTGTGTGGTGACTGGTCTCTCTTAACCACCCCCTCAGCCTGAGTGCGGTTTGTCTTTTCCCCATGTCTCCTTTTGTCTTCTGGTTTTTCCCAGTTTAAGCGAAGAAGGAAATTCACAAACAGCCACAAGCAGCTCCCCCTTCCTCTCCCTCTTCCAGCCTGGCTCTCTCTTGGCCCAGGCTCTGCTTGGCTGGGTCTTAGTATCCTGGGACCCTTGGCAGGGTCTCCGGCTGAGAGATCTCTCTTTTTGCTCCGTCACTGTCTTCAGATGCCCACCCTTGGGAATCAGAAAGCTGTGCTGGGGCAGTAGTTTTGTCAGTGAACCATAGAAGCAGCACGGCTCTACTCCTAGAAGTTGCTCATCACCAAGGGGCCTGCAAAAGGAGGGGACACCTTGCCCTTTCCCAAGGGAACTCACTCTGAGTAGGCCTACGGGACCCACACCGGTGAAACAACTAGAGACCTGTAGAGGTTGGAATGTTCTCCCAGCTCAGAGAGGATGGGTGGGCTCTGTCTGCTTCACACAGAAGTACAGAAGGCGGTTGGCCTAGGGTTTTGTTTGTCTAGTGCCTCAGACATGGCACTCGGAGAAGGGAGAGCTGGCATCCGATGTGGGACCCTGTGCTAGGTCTCTCTGATTTGCAGTGGGGAGTACTCCACCCAGAGACCTCTGGGCTTTTCTCAGGGCGAGGGGGAGGATGTGAAGTCTGGACGCCATTTTCCTTACACCTCCAGGGCTCTGGACACGTAGTTCATTGTCACTGTGAGACTCATAGCGCCCTCGAGGGGCCAGCGTCCCAAGTGGTTCCCAAGCCCCTTAGGGGACGGACTCATGGGGCGTCCGCAACCCCGTAGGTAAAGCTTGCCCGGCCCTCCGGAGGTGGGGGGGGGGGGGCGGGGCTCCAAGCGCCGGGACTCGACCCGGGCACCCGAAGGCCCCCGAGTCCTATCCCTGTCTGACCCGGGACGTGCCATGGGACAACTGATAGGCAAGTTGATGAGCATCTTCGGGAAACAGGGTAAGGGGCGCGCAGGGCATCCGAGCGACCGCTTTGATCCGGCTCCCACCTGTCCCCCCATCCCCCCGATCTGGGGTCGTCTGGGCGGATGTGATGGGGGACCTCGGGCTCGGAGGGTCCTGAGTGGGGCCTCCCCGCCTGCTCCGCAGTCTCCCCTGCCCCTCCCCGCCCACTCTTCGGCGGTCGCGCGCTTCGGTGCGCCCAGGGGCGCAGGGTTGGGCGAGCCTCGTTCCTCTGGCTCAACGCTGTCGCCGGTTTCCTGCGATTATGACTACACGCTCGCTCGGCTCTTTCCTCAGACCCCTTCTCTTGGCAAGCCCTGAGCGCCCCCGACCTTTGGCACAATCGCTTTTCTGGAAATGTGGAGCAGGGAATGTGGGGCTCAGCTCCCATTTCCACTGTTCAGGAGTGGCGCAGGTGTCTCGGCCCGGTGGGAAAGAAACCTGCCCTGTTGTTTTTTGTGGGGGAAGGGGGCGGGGGAGCAGAAGTAGTAAGGTGGGGACAGGCCCCCCAGCCTGCTGGGAACACTTGTCTCCTTCCTGGGAGGCCTGGTGGAGCACACAGTCCCTTGGTCATCGGGTTTGGCCCTGACCCTGCCCTTCCCCCGGATGCGTCCAGAACACAGGGTTATCATCGTAGGACTGGACAATGCAGGAAAGACCTCCATTCCCTACCCGTTGTAAGCGACTCTCGGATGGGGGGCGGGGCTGGGCCTTCCCACCAGACTGACAAGCATTTGGACCAATCACCGGAGCCCTTCCCTGCGTCCCTGTAGCCAGGAGGATTGACTGGCGGAACCTGGTGTGACCTTCCTGGTAAAGTGGCCGCTCAGTTCAATGACTTCTCGGCCAGGCCTTTGAATCCTGCACGGTATGAGCAACCCCACTGCTCCCCTCCGTCTACCCCCTACCCCTGCCAAACCCGGTTGCGGGCTTGAAGCTGTCCGAACCTGCCCGATGGTCTCCGTGCTCTTCGCTCCCCCTAGCGTCAGGTCTCTCCTTCTAACTCCTGCACCCCAGTCTTGTGTCTTCATTTTCTCCCCCTTCTTCAAACCCAGAAGGTAGGGCCAGCTTTGGGTCTGCCTGGTCTCTGTAGCTCCTGGTCTAGCAGAGTCTGGCACACGTGCTGAGTAATTATCCATCGGAGCTTTTCCCGATATTTACTCTGGATGGCATCTCTCCTGTTTGGAACCTATTTACTTAGGAAAATTTTCCCCTGAAAAAGTAATATATATATATATATATATATATATATATATATATATATATATATATATATATATATATATATATATATATAAATTAGAAGAAAAGAGAAATTCAAACAAAACAAGCATATATAGTGAAAAGTAAGTTTCCCTCTCATCCCTAACTCCCAGTTTCACTTCCCAGATTTTCCAGAGGCATTCCCTACGTATAAAAACGTGTGTGTTTTCTAAGTCACTTTAAACAAAGCCCCTCTCTGATGGCCCTCACTTATGTCTGTCTCCTTTTTCCGATCCCTTGCTGCTCAAAGTGTGGTCCACAGACCGGCAGTGCTGGCATCATCTGGAAGCTTGTTAGAAATGCAAAATGCTGGGCCGTAGCCCAGACCCACTGGATCACAGTCTGCACTTTAGCAAGACTCCCAGGTGATTCAGCTGCATATTAAAGTTTGGGGAGACTGCTCTAATAAGTCTCCCCTCTCTGGGGTCCAAGCCAGGCAGGACTTGGTCTCACTCCTGTCTGCATTCCCTCATGCCCAGCAGAGGCTCCGTCAACCTGGGCTGAATTGTTCTAAGTTAGATTCAGCCTGACTTCAGGTGGGGGCCAGAGCTGGGAGAGGACTGGGCTGAGCACTTGAGCACTGGACTGAGCGGAGCACAGAGCCTCCCCAGCCTGAAGAATGAGGTGGTCCCTACATGTCCCACCATCCGTAGCAACGTGGAGAAGATTGTTTTGCAAAAGACCCACTTCTTCATGTGGGACATACGAGGAGAGGAGGCTCTGTGCTCCGCTTGGAACACATACTACTCCAATGCTGAGGTGAGGAGGGTGCCTGGGCTTGGAGGAGCTGTGTGATATTAGCCAGTCACTTAACCTCTCTGAGCCTTGGTTGCCCCATTGTGAGATGGAGACCATAATAATGACCTCCCTGGGTCGTGAAAATTAAATAATAAAACAAGAGCTAATTCAGATGTGTCAAATACTTAACGCAGCACAAAGCCCGTTAAAATTTTTGAATACTTCTGGCAGCTTTGTCTGCCTGCTGGCAGCTTTCTGTTTGTTGCCTTGGATGGGGCGGGCCCTTTGTCTCTGGGGGCCTTACTTTCTCATTCCAGCAGCAGCAGAATCCAGTGGTTTCATTCCTGGAGTGAGAGCTGATTTCAAGCTCCAGTACTGCTGCTCATAGGCTGTGTGGCCACGGGCAAGATACATCACCTCCCTGACCCTCAGTCTTGTAGTTTATAAATGGGCATAGTAACAGTTCCAGTTCCACGGGGTTGTGATGAGGCCTAAATGGAGTCATGAAGGCCCAGTGCTTGGCATAACCTCTGGCACACAATCAGAAGTTGTGCTCAGTCCACCCTGGGTCTGGATAGAAAAGGGAATTCAAATGCGACTAGGGCAGTGAGGTCTTGAGGATGCACAGTTTGTTTTCTGTGGGACTCACATCAGGGCAGACTGCAGTGAGCAAGGAGACACGTTCATTGAAGGGAAAGCCCATCACTAACAACTCGCCTTTGCTGGTCAGTTCGTCATCCTTGTGATTGACAGCACGGCCCGGGATCGACTGCTGACCACTCTGTAGGAGCTGTGTAAGATGCTGGCCCATGAGGCAAGACCCCTGCAGTTGGGAGAGGACCCGGTGTGCTAGCTCTGTGACCTCATTCTACTCACTTAGCCTCTCTGAGCGTTATTCCTAATGCCCCAGTCTCGGAGAACCTCCATCCCAGCAGCTTGGGCGGGGCGAGATTATCCCAGATGAAGGGCAATAACACCCTCAGCACAACTGATCACAGAAGCCAGAGCTGCAAGTTCAGGTTCTGACCCCACTTCTCACGCATTGTGGGACCCCAGACAAGTTACTTCACCTCTCTAATCCTCAATTTCCCCAAGTATAAACGGAGAGGATCATCAGATTCCTACCTCCCGAGATCATTGTAAGGATACTGTGAGCTGGCTGAGAGGCATTCCAGGAGCTGTCGGTGTCACTGGATGTGGTTGTTAGTGTTGGGCAGGACCTCCATCCCCACCCCACCTGGGAAAGCAGGGGAGGTAGGGAGGACTCATGGGGCCATGGGAAGGGGGGCTGGATCCTGGCAGGCTGACTGGGGCTGGGTCCCTCTGTCCACAGGCTCTATGAGATGCTTCCGTCCTGATCTTTGCCAATAAGCAGGACGTGAAGGACTCCATGACCACCGTGGAGATCTCCCAATTCCTCACCCTTAGTGCCATGAAAGACCACCCGTGGCACATGGCACATACAGGGCTGCTGTGCCCTCACCGGGGAAAGGTTAATGGCTGTCCCACCTGGACCTCCAGGGCTTGGCCTAACGAGTGGTGCTGACGACTGACCATCAGAACCTTCTCCTGTCTCTCTCTTGTCAGAATCTGGCTCACAGTTAGCTCCTGGGTCAAGACAGCTGAGCATCTACCCATGGTTAAGATGCTGTGGGTAAGCAGTGAGCAAGACAGGACAGGGTCCCTGCTCTCTAGGGGTTTGTTGTAGTGGGGAGAGAGGTGACACTCCACGTGAACACAAACATTTTAAGTACTGAGAAGTGCTTGAAGAAAGTGAAATTGAATAACAGGGATGGGTTTGCTTTAGCTCTGGTCGTCAGGGACCATCTCTACTAGGAGGTGACTTCTGAGCTGAGACCTGAATGAAAAGACAGCCATGGGAAGACCTGGGGGACAAGCCTTCCAGGCAGGAATCTCTGAGTCCTTTTGGCCTTGAGTTTCCTTGTCTGTAAAGAGGAGGGTGATTATACCTGTTCCCTCCCAGAGTTCCTACAGAGAATAAATGATATCATTCATTTAACATTCATTGGGCACCTACAGTCCATCCTCCATATCCATGGGTTCCACATCCTCGGATTCAACCAACTGCAGATTGAAAATATTCGAAAAAGAAAATGCCAGAAAATTCCAAAAAGCAAAATTTGAATTTGCCCTGTTCCAGCAATGATTTACGTAGCATTTATATTGTATTTACAACTATTTACATAGCATTTACATTATATTAGGTATTATAAGTAATCTAGAGTTGATTTATAGTATATAGGAGGATATGCCTAGGTTATATGCCACTTTATATAAGGGACTTGAGTATCCGAGAATTTCGGTGTCTGCGAGGATCCTGGAACCAATCCCCCATGGATATGGAGAAATGACTGTACTTTGTGCCAAGCACTGTTCTAGGCACCTGAGAAACAGCAGTGAACAAAACAGACAAAAATCCCTGCCCTTGTGGAGCTTATTTTCCAGTGGGGGTGGGGTGGGGGGGTGGGAAAGAGACAATAAGCAATAAAAATAAGAAAAATATACAGTAAGTTAAAAAGTGATAAGTGTAAAGGGGAAAAATCCATAGGAAAGGGAAGTTGGATGTCTGTTGTGGGGAATGTTGCAGTTTTAGATAAGGTGTCCAGGGAGGGGCTGCCGAGAAGGTAGCTGCTTAAACACCTGAAGGATGTGTGAGAGCTAGGGCATGGTCCTACAGAAAGGACCTCGAATCAGGCCTGGAGAATTCCCCTTCCTCTTCCCTCTCAAGTGGAGTCACAGCAGGCTGGGGGCATGGATGCCCAGTTGAAGAAGGGGAGACTTTAGGCAGGCCAGCCCAAGGAACCACACATTTCTGGCAGTGTCCTTGCCGACTCCTGGGTCAGGAGGACCCCCTCCCCCAAACCACAGTTGGTTCAATTCAATCGGCATTTCCTAAGTAACCCCCATGTGCCAGGCACTGTGGCAAGTGATACAGACATGACCAAGAGTCTACTCCTTCTCTGGGGTTGCTCACAGTATAATGGAAGAACTTGCTTATGGAGCCTCTTCCCAGGCCTTTGAGGCCACCCTGGTACTGACCCAGTGATGGAGCGGGTGGGAAGGGGGCACTGGAGCCTTGCGCAAAGACATTGCTAAGGTGGGTCTCCAGGCCTCTTCCTCAAAGAAGCCCTCCCTGACTCCCAGACATCCGGAGGCCTCTGTACATCTCCTTTCTAACCTTTATCACAGTACGTAGTTACAGAATTGTTTGATCATTTGTTTAATATCTATCTCCCCTGCTAGACTGTAAGCCCTAGAGGGCACGTCTGTTTTTTCACCAGTAACCCCTAGCACAGTACCTGATACATGGTAGGTACACAGTCCGTTTATATTTGTTAACTGCACACAAAACTGGATATAAATTTGGTCGTTCCATCAGTCAGCAGGGGCTGGGGGCTGGGGAGGCCATCATCCTCATGGGATATGTTGACCCTTGCCCTCCCTGTTCCTCTGTCCCTGCAGGCTGCCTGCCGGGCTTCAGTGGCTGCAGTCTTGGGCCACTGTCAACTGATGTCAGCCTGAGGCCAACCAGAATCTTTGAGGGTTTTGCATGGACGATGTGGGTGGAAAACCCAAATGACTATTTGTTATTTTTCTGTGATTCTCCGGTGGGACCAGGGGCAGCTATGGACGGTGAGATTGCCACTATCCACCCAACCCCCACTGAGGAGCTAGACTGAGCACCCTGAATTGCTGCAGACAGGACAACTGTAAAAGCTGCCCTTCACTCCAACCTTCTTGGAGACACCAGGGAAGCTGTTGGATGTGCTGGGGGATTAGGAAGTGGAGCCCCCTCCCCTCAGCCCTCAACCTCTCTGTAGGAAAAATGGAGGACAGAGTAAGAAACCCTGGAATTTTTCTTTCTTTCCTAGAACCCTAACCCTAAGCCCCTCACCCCCTACTCCAGCTTTCTGGCCCCTTAGCCATCTTTGTCTCCTACCCTTTGATCAGAGGAGATTCCAGAAAGGTGAAGGGGTCGGCTCAGGGGAAGGAGGGCAGAACCAAACGCTGGGAGGGGAGAGGGCAGAGGACAGGACCTTCGGGCCAGGGACAGTCCCTCACACTGCAGGGACTTCTACTCCTCCCTCACCCTCCCATTCCCTCCGACCACAGCTTTTGAGCTTTAAGCCACACCTTCACTCCCAGTGTCCTTCCAGTGTGAATCCTACTCCTCCCAAATATCTCACATTCCTCCTAGAGCATTTGCTTTTCTTGTCTTTTTGTAGTGATTTTTTTCACACTGTAGTAGGAATTTTATGAAGGTGTAATAAATGTCATTGAAAACTGCTCACCTCTTATTTCTTCTTCTGCTTGTGCCTCAGACTGGCTTTTGGTTTTCATACAAAGCTCTCAGGCAGGGGAAATCCACCTTGGAAGTGGAGGGGGGCTGCCTCAAGGGTCTGTCTGGCTAGGGGACTGGCTCTTTGGTCCTGGGCTGTACAGCCCTCTGCCAGGTGACTGATACCGCACTTGCCAGGACTCAGAGCTCTGGGCTCTGCCTGGGCCTAGGGGAAAGAGTGGTTTGATGCTAACTCATGGAGGAGGGGAGGAGGGGCCCTTCGGGGTTGGAAAAGCCTAGGGGTCCTATCAAAGCAGAGCTGGAAACAGGATGGAAACCCAGGCTACCCATCTGTGTACAGGGAGCAGTGCTATTACCCCAGAAGACCTGGGATGGTCCTGAGATCAGTGGGGTCTCTTCCCTTCCCAAGTCAGGTAGTGACATCTCTGTGAGAGGCTGGACACAGATATAGAGGGCTCAGGATTTTTTTAACCTTGTGGTTTACATAAGGCGTGATTGTGGAGAAAGAACTCAGGAATTCTAAACATCGCCGTTCAGATTCTATTTTCCTTTCACTAGATTATTTTCAAAGAGAAACACAATAGTTCAAAGGTAATATCATCCCCGTATTCCACGGAAATTCATTCTCACTGGAGGGTAGTAGGAGGACGGGGGTATAGCTCAGTGGCAGAGCATTTGACTGCAGATCAAGAGGTCCCCGGTTCAAATCCGGGTGCCCCCTCTCTGTGCAAGACTTTTCGCGTTTTCTTGGTCTTGCAACGCACACGTTGAAGTTTACTTACAAACGCGAGGAAAAGGATCCTCCAGCACTGCTGACCCGTTTTGCAGTCGGGCGTGGGTGGAGTGGAGTCCCCGGCCCTGCCAGATCACGTCCTCAGTCTGCTGGTAGATTGTACAAAGACCCACTCTCGTAATGGTAGGGTGGAAGCGGGAGCACCCGCAGGTGGCCCTGCCCGGGGACCCCAATTGCTGTTGGGAACAAGAGAAGCTGAGTCTCTAAGGGCCGGGCTCGGGCTAGGGAAGGAAGGCCGAGAGGAGTCTACGAGAGCGTGTAGGATGGAGAAGTGGGCGCCAAGAGAAACGCTAAGGGAACTCTAGCAGGGCAGGAAAGGGGGACCCAGGCCCAAAGGAAGGCCCCTGAAATGTGGAATCTCTAGGGACTTCCCCTCCCACATTCTCAAACAGCAAGTTTCTTACATCATTAGAATTCTTTAGTTCAGAGCTTCAGGAAACAAACCCTGCACCCAGATGAGTAATCTCTTGAGATTCATTTTCTCTCCATCTCTTGTAAACATTGGACCTCACCTCTGTTCTTGCGTCCAGCACAGCGCCTGCGCTAGAGAAGCACTAACAAGTCATCTGCCTCCCGTTGCCAGCAGAGGGGGTATAGCTCAGTGGTAGAGCATTTGACTGCAGATCAAGAGGTCCCCGGTTCAAATCCGGGTGCCCCCTCAGTTCCTTTTTAAAGGCACCGGACTCCGATTCTCTAGCAACAATTTTCTTTACAGCTTTTTTTGTCCTTCCACAATTTTGCGTTGACATTTCCTTCGCCACCTCTATTTTGGGCAGATGAGGAGCGGCGAGAGTACGAAATACAGGAATTCTAGAGCAGTGGCTCTCGAAATGTGGTACCGAGAAGAGCACCACCTGGGAGCGTGTTAGAAATGCGGATTCTCGTCCCTATCTCTATTGAGCTTGGGGGTGGCCCCAGAAATCTATGTTTTAATAAGCCCTCCAGGTGATTCTGATGTACACTCAAGTTCTAGAAGCTTACATTAAAAAAAATTACAGGTCGTTTGCTTCTAATTATTTCCAAGTTGCTATTTCAGCCTGAGTTCTTATTAAGAGACCTTTTAAAACAGACCGCGGGGCATCCCGGACGGGGGAATGTACAAATAAATCGGTGCCGGAGCTGGAATTTCGTCCTGGGACCTTTCACTTTGACCTCTCGGAAGGTAGCGGCAAAGACTTGTGAACCTGCCCGTCTGGAGTAGGAGGTCGCGGGCAGCTCCAGGTCAGGACCAGAAAAGTGAGGAAAACCGCAGAACAGGCGCGTTGCGGCTCGTCATGTGCCCACTAGAGGGCAGCAAGAAGCTGCAGCTGGAAGCAGCAGTCTTTTTGATCCTGAGAGTCGGCAAAGTAGCAATTTAAATGAGACAACAAGAAGAACTTACAGATAGGCCTTGTCTTGTCCCATCGTAATTGAATAGAGGCCTTAGGACTGGAGGAGGTCGCTTCTGGGACCCTGGGTCCTGAGGAAGGAGGAACTGGGATTCTGAAAGATTAGAGAGTCTTTAGGACCCCATCCCCGTATATGTCAGGGCGCCCCCCTCGCCCCTCTATCTCCCTCCATCCAGCGCTCGAGTTTCTTGCTGTCGTACGAAGTAGGTCGGGGAGGGAAGAGGCATCTCCGTGTCCTGACCTGATTCCCTGCCGTCTATTAAGTATCCTAAATTGCAGGTATTTTATTCTGTTGTGGTAGGAAAAAAAGCGGGGGGGGGGGGATCTATCCCCAGAGCCTGCTATAACGTGGTGGCAGTTGGGCTGAGACATTTCCTTGCTCTGGGACTGGCTTTGAAGATTGACTGGGCCGGGCCCTGAGGAGGCCTGCGGTCCCCGGAGAGGAGGGTGGCCTCGGTTACCTCCTGGGGGTGGGAAGGGGTCCAGGTTATTTCAAAGTAGGGGTGAGCCAGGCCCCCTCCACCTGCATGTCTGCTGGGCTGGGGGGCAAGACAATGGGGACAAGGCAATTGTCTGCTGGCAATGGGGGATGGGGGTGGGATAAAGTGGAGAGGAGCCACGGGAGGGCGTGGAATTCAGGCCTCTGCTGCAAGGGGAGATTCTGGGGTGGGGATGGGCATCAGAAACCCACACAACTCCGTGGAACAGCCCAGAAAGTCGGGAAGCCTGGTGGATCTGGGTCGGGGGGTGGGTGGTAGGAGCTCATGGTCCGAGGAAGAGGTCTGGCCTCTCGAGCCTTTTCTCCACCGCTTTACCCCGGGGAGTCAGGAGGGGAAGGGAGGCAGGAGCTAAGGTGCGGTGTGGGGGTAGCTGGTACTCTTCGGGGGTTCTTCCAGCCCGAGGGTCCCCCGCCCTGTCCCCCTCCTGCGTCCGCTGCCCCCCCTCCCCCCGCCTAGGGAGCGGCCGCGGGAGCTCTCGGGGAGCGCTCGGGCAGGGTTGGGAGGGCTGGGGAAGCCTCAGGGAGAGCTGTGGAAGCGCCGCGCCCCCCCGCCCCGCCCCCTCCCCGGTCCCGGCTCCGGGAGGCCGCGCTGCTCGCTCGCCGCCCGCTGGCGCTCCGCCGCTCTCGCCGCTCTCGCCGCTCTCGCCGCTCTCGCCGCTCTCGCCGCTCTCGCCGCTCGCCGGCCCCGCGCTCCGCCGCCGCTCCGCCGCCCACCCCTCCGCCTGCCAGCCCGGGAGACCGCGCCGCCAGAGCCCGGCCGGGGCAGCTGCGGGCCGGGGGCGGGCCCTGGCCCCCACCATGCGGGCCGAGCTCTGGCTCCTCGTGCTGGTGCTCAGGGAGGCTGCCCGGGGGCTGAGCCCCCAGCCCGGAGCAGGTAGGACTGGCCGGAGTTGGCTGAGGTGGATCGGGGCGGGGGTCGGGGGGCAGGTAGGCGGGCGTGGGCATGGGCAGGTACCGGCATGCTGGCGATGTTTGGGGCCCCGGGGGGTCGTGTCTGCGGGAGGCCAGGCGCCCTGTGGACTGTGGCAGGTGGACAGGGACCCCACTTTTCTAAACACACAGGGTGTATGAGTGAGGGAGGAAGCGTCAGACACTGATGCCCCGAGCTCTCCTTCCCTCCTGGAAGGACGCTGGAGGGACCCTAGTAGAGGGGGATCTATAAGGCAGTGGGCTCTGGCCCCAAAGGGGGCAGTGGGCGAGACATAGGGACCCCTGGTCACACTGGATGAGGCTGAATTCTGATGAGATGCGGAGTCTGGGGTGCCTCCTGTCCCAGTTTTGCCTCCTTTTTCTTTTCCCTGCCCCCACTCCCAAGCTGACCCAGGCTGGGGGCTGGGTGGGAGCAGCCAGGAGGATGGAGGAGACCCAGCATCTTTCCTCCAACAAGGGCACTAGGGGCCTGACGCCTTCCT
Organism: Delphinapterus leucas; assembly: GCF_059928025.1. Taxonomy (NCBI): domain Eukaryota; kingdom Metazoa; phylum Chordata; class Mammalia; order Artiodactyla; family Monodontidae; genus Delphinapterus; species Delphinapterus leucas. The sequence goes on along the minus strand of NC_143147.1, from coordinate 49,130,213 downwards.
CTCTCCGTTTGGTACTTGGAGAGCAGGGCCCAGAAAGAAGCAACTTGCCGCTCCCCCACCCCCAGCCTCCAGGGTTCTCCTGTCACTCCTGCTCTGCTCTGCCCTGGTGGTCCTTTAGCTTCTCTGGCTCTAGACTGGGGGGTGGGGGTGTCCTATCTTGCACACAGCAGTTCTCTACAATCATCGCTCTCACGTGGAAGTCCTTTCTGAGACCTACCTTGAGTCCCTGCTGTTATAAAAGGAGAACCATTTTTCAACAAGTAATTTTACATTCTCCTCTTTCCTCCTCATGTACATAGAACTTCTCTGGGGCTGGGGAGGTGGGTAATTGCAGTCAAGCCTCTTGACAGAGAGAATTGGGAAGATAGTACTCCATGCCTCACTGGCATGCATGTCCCCCAGATGGATGGAGCAGGTGGAGGGTTTGGCGAGAGTGATGCTGTAGTTGGGCTGCTGTGTCTCAGGGGTGTGCTGTCATCAGGCAAAGCGTCAGTGACAGTGTGCTTGACTTTAATGATCCCTGAATGTAGCTGAGGCAGGCCTGGGTCCCTGTTGAGAAGGAGGGTGTGGGCAGTGGACAGTGGAGGCTGATATGGCAAGAAGCTGCTGGTGAAGAGCCACCAGTTTTCAGAGAGACCACACAGAGAGTGGCCAGAGACTTGGTTTCTAGTCCCAGCATCTCACTTGCTGTGTGACCTCGAGCAAGTTACTTTCCTTCTCTGGGCCTATTTCCTCCCTTATAAAGTGAGGCTGTGGGCAAAATTTTTAACTCTTGGTGGTGGGATTATGAGAGATCTTTTTTCTTTTTTAATGTTTGTCTTTCCTTTTCAGATTTGTTAGGATGTGTATGGGGTAATTGAAAACAATTTTTTAGATCTCAATATAAAAAGGAATGGGTTGGACAGGTCAATTTTTGAGGTCCTTTGCAAACCCAACCTGGTGGGATCTTCTGAACTTAGGATGTGACTGGGTGGATGAGAGATGGCTCTGAACCTGACTGAGTTGGGAGAACCATGGAGAGGGTTGGGGAAGGGGGCATTGGGAGGAAACAAGGATGTGCTGGGCCATGGGGGCCAGACCCAGGCCTGGCTGAGGGCTGCCTCTTCAGAGTTGGGTTGGAAGAGTAGATACCCTGGGAGGTCAAAAAGAGGGGGCAGACAGAGATTTGAATCACATCTCTCAGTAGAAGACACCCTGTCTCCTCGGCTTTGACAGAGATTCAGCCAGGAGAAATGGACTTTCTCTGCAGCAGGAGAGATTGGTTAGACCTAAGGAAGCTCTAAGAAGCCAGCGGGGGCAGCTGTTACTCCCAGTGCTGTGCTTTTTTCACAAGGGAAGGCTGGATTTGAGGGGGGCCCTGTGTGGAGGCAGAGGGATGTCTTCTGGGGAGAAGAGATGTGGGGTGGGACATTCTGGGGGAGGGTTGCTCTGAATGTTGGTGGAGCCCTGGTGATGATGAAAGGGCAGCTGGGAGCTGGACCTGAGGGGTGCTGCCATCCAGCCCCAAGGCTCCAAGTCTTCCGTGCTGCGGTGGGGATGGGCTCAGGAGGGAGCTGAGATCTCCCCTCCCACTTGATGAATTAGCTTGTTTAGTGGAGCCTTGAAACTTCGTCTATCATTAAAATGGGAGCAGGAGAAAGATGAGTGACCCAAAGATATAGTCAGGTGGCGAGACCAGCAGAGGCTGATAGACAGACAGATGGACAGACAGGAAGATACTGGGGTGCACAGGGGGAGCGTGGGGGTGGTGGCACTCAGGGTCTGGTCCAGGGGAAACCGGAAGTGCCTACAGCAGACAGAGAAGGAGAAGGCAGCTGGACGTGACTTCCTGGCTGTCAGGAGACCAGGGCCAGCACCGACCCCTGGTGACCCTGGCAACTTCCTCCTTTCTCTGACCCTTGGTTTCCCCATCCATAGAATGAGGTTTGGACCAGATTGCCTCTAGGGCCCCTTGAAGCTATGACTCTGCTTCCGGCCTCTTCCTTGCTCACCAGGGACCTCCAAGCAGAGCGAGACTGAAATCCAGATTTCTTACAGTGGCCGTCGAACAGCCCCTCCCCACCTCCACCCCTGCTCTCACTCTGCCGGCGGCCATCCCCCAAAACCCTCAGGCTGCTGTCCCCTGGGATCTGTCCCCTGGCTTCTCTTCGTCCAGGTCTCCATCAGCTCAAGGGCCACCTCTCAGAGAGGCTCACCCTGAGGGCTCTGTCCAGAGTAGCAACAATCCCCAGCCCTCTCGTCCTTCTGTTTCCCTCACAGCCCTTCTCACTACCTCACGTTGTCTCATTTGCTGAATTACTCATTTTGTGTGTGTCTTTCCCGACTAAAATCTTCATGGGCACAGGGGTTGTGTCTGCCTGTTCCCTGTTATTGCCCCAGCACCCAGCACGGTGCCTGGCACACAGTAGGGTCTCAATAAACATGTACTGAGTGAGTGAATGAATCAGAGGGGGTCACAGACCCCAGTCTGTCCCTTTGAGAGAAACTCAGAGAGGCAAACTCTTCTTTTCTCCTCTCCTCCCCTCTTTTCTTCTGAGCTACTGGCCATCTCTCCCTGCCCCTTCCTCATGCCTCCCTCTCTCTCCCCAGATCAGGGTCCTCAGTGGGTTTCTGCCTGCCAGCAGGAGGGGAGAGGGTGCAGTTGGGGACTTTGTAACTGAGGGGCAGGATTTCAGCTCAGGGTCCAGAGCCTTCCCCGGGCCCCTCAGAAAGTTGGTCCTCATGTGAATCCCAGGAAAGCAGGAGGACTCTGCTGGGTGCTTTGTGCACATTATTTTATTTAAGTCTCAAAATGACTCGCCCGATGTAGGTTTTATCATTTCCATTTTCCAGAGGAGGAAACTGAGGCTCAGAGAGATTATGCAGTTTGTCCAAAGTCATAGTCAGTAAGCGATAGATTCAAAGTTCAGTCTCAAGCTTGTCTGATTCCAAACCTGTGCTTTTTTTTTTATAACTTCCCGCTGTGGAGCACAGGCTCCGGACGCGCAGGCCCAGCGGCCATGGCTCACGGGCCCAGTTGCTCTGCGGCATGTGGGATCCTCCCAGACCGGGGCACGAACCCGTGTCCCCTGCATCGGCAGGTGGACTCCCAACCACTGCGCCACCAGGGAACCCCCAAACCTGTGCTTTTATTGCTGTGATAGTACAGGGAGGGTTTCTGGTGAGGCTGTGCCACGAGGGAAGAGTCTTTTCAACCCTGTGGGTTGCAGGTACTCAGGACATTTAAGGATGCCTCCCTCCCTCCCTCCCTCCCTCCCTCCCTCCCTTCCTTCCTTCCTTCCTTCCTTCCTCCCTCCCTCCCTCCCTCCTTTCCTTCCTTCCTCCCTCCCTCCTTTCCTTCCTTCCTTCCTTCCTTCCTCCCTTCCTCCCTCCTTCCCTTCCTCCCTTCCTCCCTCCCTCCCTCCCTTCCTTCCTTCCTTCCTTCCTCCCTTCCTTCCTTCCTTCCTTCCTCCCTTCCTTCCTCCCTCCCTCCCTCCCTCCCTTCCTCCCTCCCTCCCTCTCTCCCTCCCTCCCTCCCTCCCTCCCTCCCTCCCTCCCTCCCTCTCTCCCTCCCTCCCTCCCTCCTTCCTACCATCATCCATGTGTGCTTGATGAGCATCTGCTCTGTGTCAGGCACCTAGAGCCTGTGGTGGCACAGGTAGCAGCAATATGTCAGGATCAGGGCTGGGACGGTGCATGTAGCATTTGGGGTGAGGGGCAGAAATGTCAGAGGAGGCACTGGGAAGAAGTGACATCTCATGAGACTTGAAGGATGAGCAAGAGCTCATCAGGAGAAAGATTTATTTATGGAGCAGAGTGATCTAGGATGAGAAAATTGCATGTGTGAAGCCTCGTGGCCAGGGAGAGTAGGGCTGCGTCCTGCAAAGGGCTTTAGGAAGATGGGAGGCTGGAGAAGCCAGCAGGGATCCCGTCATGAAGGGGCTCAAGTGCTGAGTGGAGGAGCTGGGCTTTCAGCCGAAGGGTCATGGCGAGAGGGGAGCATGGGAGAGATGGAATGAAGTTTGTCCTCTGGACAGGATGCTCTGGCAGGCGTGTGGGAGACTGGCCCAAGGGCATTAAGGGTGGGGGCTGAAGTTGCCACCAGGAAAGAGGTGACGGTGGCCAGGACTGAGTGGTGGCCATGAGGCTGGAATGGCAAGCTTGTGTGATGCATGGGATGAAGGTGGCTTGGCCCAGGCGCTGGGATTGGGTGACCAGGCCTTGTGAAGTCAGCCTGTTGCTTTTTGCCCTGGAGCAGGGCAGGGGCACCAGAAGAGGGTTGGGGCCCTACCACTGGGCCGTCCCCCTGCATTCCAGGGGCTACAGTCTGCCAGAGAAGCTCCCAGGTTCGGACCCAATGGCACCCAGTGCATTCTGCCCTGGGGCTGCCCCTGCACCTTAGGACACAGCCTGGCATTGCCGGTCACCTCTTGTACTTTCTGTGGTCTGAGCAGAGCCTGCACCTTTTCTGTGCCTGAGTGCAATTCCTGTCCTGGACTAGTTGTGTGACCTGGGGAGATTCCTTAATGTCCTCATGCCTAGGTTTCCCAGTTTGTAAAATAGATCTAAAACTAGCACCTCTCTCATAGGGTGACTGTGAGGGTTAAATGAGTTAGTGGGTTTAAAGCCCTTGGAATAGTACCAGCACAGAGTAACCATTCTCTAAAAGTCAGCTGTTGTTTTTATCATTACTGTCACTATTGTGACATCCAACTAGACTGTATGCCACTTAGGGCCATGGGTGGTGGAATGGATGAATACATGACTAGCGTATGCTCTGGAAGCTTCTTGCTGGGAAGAGGGAGCTCTCCAGTGCAAGGCAGAAGGCAGAGCAGGGGGTGGCTGAGGGTTGGATAGGTGTGTAACATGTGTGTGAGCCTGCAGGAGGAGGGCCCAGGCCTTCAGGCAAGTGTGTGTGTGCATGTGGGCCCCAACACACACACGTGAGCAACCAGCCATGTTGGCTCCTTCTGCAGGCGGAAGGGGTGGTGTCCCATCCTAGCCAACTGGGAGGGGGCAGGGTGTCGGGGGTTGGGAGGGCAAGATTCAGGGTTAGGACAGAGTAGGGCAAGGCTCCTCGGCAACCTCCCTCTGTCCCGCACCCCTGTCTCCTTCCTGGACACTTTGCCTTTGGTCCTGACCCTGAGCATCCCTGTTTATACCATTAACTTTTTTTAAAAAATTAATTAATTAATTTATTTTTGACTGCGTTGGGTCTTCTTTGCTGCATGCAGGCTTTCTCTAGTTGAGGTGAGCAGGGGCTATTCTTCCCTGTGGTCCACGTGCGGTGGCTTCTCTTATTGCGGAACACGAGCTCTAGGCACGTGGGCTTCCGTAGTTGTGGCACGCGGGCTCTAGAGCGCAGGCTCAAGTAGTTGTGGCGCACGCTCTGTGGCACGTGGGATCTTCCCGGACCAGGGCTTGAACCCGTGTCCCCTGCATTGGCAGGCGGATTCTTAACCACTGCCCCACCAGGGAAGCCCCTCCTTGTTTAAAAAACCTTCTCATTTATTTTTCTTCCTTGATGCTCATGGTGGCCTGTGCCACAGGCATGATTGTCATCCCCATGTTCGTGATGAGGAAACTGAGGCTTAGAGAGGTAAACTGATGGGTCCAAGGTCACACAGGTTGTGGTGGCAGGTGTGCCCTCCCTGGCCCCAGCTCTGGCTAGGCCCCTCTCCCTGCCCTCTCCCCAGGCCTCAGGCCCCCACCATCCAGGCTCCCTCCTCTCTCGGTTGCAGGACTGTGATGCCTGCAGATCCCCAGCATCCCTTTCTGGGCCAGCTGAGCTCCTCTACTTGCTCTGCACATGCTCCTTTCCTGTTCTGGTTCCTGCCCAGGCCTGAGGGCTGCTTGCAGGAGGACCCAGGGAGCTGGGCAGAGCAGCCCAGCACAAATAGTTCTGCCACCATGGGCAGCTGTGGGCCCCACCCGAGAGCGGCAAGACAGCCCTGGCCTGGGGTCTGGGCCACAGGCAGGCTGCCTTCCCAGCACTGGGCTCAGGTCCATCTCAGCCAGTGGACATCTTGGGGAAGGGGTCTGGATACCACCCTCTCTCCATCTTTTCCAGAGCATCTGGTTGCGATTAGGGGCAGGGGAGTGAGAGGGAGCCGGCAAGGATCCAGCAGGCGCCAGCAGCCAAGAATGACTTAATTGGATAAAATGTCTAATGACAAACCAGAGCCCCACAGCAGGGTCCTGGCCCCAGTCCCAGGCCTGGTCCTGGGCAAGCCTTTTCTCAACCTCTGTTCTTGATGCCTCCCAAGTTACCTCCAGTAAAGTGTCCTCAATTATGCAGTGATTGAGCACCTACTGTTTGCGAGGCACCGAGGATACACATTTACGGAAGGTGGGAGGGTCCTGTGGGAACTCAAGTCTACCAGGGAGACAGGCACAGTTAGACCACCAGCAGATGCTCTAGGAGAGAGGGCTACATCCAGGGCTCTGGGGAGGGGGTGGGGCAGGTCGAGGTGGAGAAGGGCATCTGACACAGTGCAGGCCTGAAACTGATGGAGATCACAGGGAATGTTACCTCCACCCGCCTGGTGGTCTGTGTCCCATATACACGTCCATAGTAGGTGTGGCAATTGGAGAGACCGTATAAGACATATCTTTGGGGGCATAAATCTTTCTGAAATGGAAAAGCATGGTTTCTGTGTCATTCGGAATAAATTTAATGACCTAGAGGGAACTGGAGAGAGCATCAAGTCGAGGAACGGCTGCTAGATGGCCTGTGTGCAGCCACTCTCCAATCCTGTGCCCGCAGCAGACATTGCTAATTGATCATAACAGCCTTTCCTGCTAAACACAAATGGAACCTCAGAATTCTTCACAATTAGAGTGCTCCTGGCTGTCACTAATCGATTGGAGATGGCTTTTGAGATGAAATCTATTTGCCATCATTGATGGTGTTTATGCTCCTTGTTTCATGGGGAAAGTGACTTGCCCCAAGGTGTTTGAAGGTAGTGATGGGACTAAACAGTGGTCCCCGCTATGGAGACATCTTCAACTGTCACAACCTGGGAGGAGGTGCTACTGGCATCTAGAGGGTAGAGGCCAGGGATGCTGCTAAAAAATCCTGCAATGCATAGGACAGTCCTCCACAACAAAGAATTATCCAGTCCAAAATGTCAGTAGTACCAAGGATGAGAAGCCCTGAACTAAAAGAACTCTGCTCTCTGGCTTCTAGTCCCTGGAAGGTGAGATTATGTGCCACTTGTGGTAGAGAAATAGGGAACTGGTTTGGAATGTTCCAGAGCAATTGTTCTCACCCTTGTGTGCCGTGTAAGGTCCAGGTCTTCTCAAAAGCTCCCTTGGGGGTCATTTAAGGATCCACATGCACAGGCCACACCGCAGACCAATTATATCAGAATCTCTGGGGTGGAACTCAGACAGCAGGAATTTTTAAAACTCCCCAGATGATTCCAGTGAAGTTGAGAATAATCACCCCTTTGGGGGCAGATAAGGGAAACTTATCTCCATCCCTACCTGCTGTATGACCTTCTTTAACCTCTGTGAGCTGCTGATTCCTGTCTGCAAAATGGAGAGCATCATACCTACGGTGGAGGGCTGGAGTGAGGGCTAAAGTGTTTCCTGTGCAAAGTGTGTGGGTGGAGCTCAGTGCATGCTGGGTATCTCCTGCCCTGAATGTCAGTGTCCCCAGAGTCAATGACGGCATGGGAATCAGGGCTTCTGCAGAGTAAGCAGGCTGGTCCCCCTCCAGGGCCTTCACTCTGACTGTCAGGACTCAACTTTCTGTCCCGTTCTCCCAGGTCAGGATGCAGGCCGAGGCTCTGGAGGGGCCGTCCAGGGGACCACCGTGCAGGGCTGGAATCGGAGAGCCCGAGAGATCCCTGGCCAGGTGTCGGAGCCGGACAGGACTCAGCTGAGCCAGGACCTGGGTGGGGGCACCCTGGCCATTGACACACTGCCGGATAACGGGACCAGTGTGGTGGTAAGTGCTGGAGGGACATGGAGCGGGAGGGAATTGGCAGTGGGGGGGCCCCCAGGTGCCCCATGTACACTTGTCAGACACACAAGTGTATCCTTTGGGGTTGGCCCTGGACGTCGGTGTGGAGAGAGGGCTCCCGGGAGAGGGGATGGAAGCGGGGTCAAGCCTGGGTCATAAAATCTTGGCATCTCAGAGCTTCATAGGCTTGCCTACCTCCTTGTGGACCCAGAGAGGTGAAGTGACTTGCTCAAGGATGCACAGCATGTCCACAGGGTTCCTGACACTGGACTCTTCCACTTCTTAGGGCCTCCACTAGAAGCTGAATGAAGGTGGCATTATTAGTCACATCCGGCTGCCAGCTCTGGCCCCACCCCGACCTCATTTCTGCACCATCTACAGACCATGTGGCTCCAGAGGGTTAATGGTACAGAGGCTCTGGTTGCTCAGCCTCCGGGGAGGGCACTCTGAGTGGAGGAAGCAATTAGGGTGATGCTGCAGGAGAAAACGTCCTCTGCCTGGGGCAGTTCTGGGGGTGGCAATGCAGGGAGGAACTGGCCCCTTGTAGAGCTGGCCCTGCTCCCCAGCTGGCTACCTGGGAGGCTCATGGGGGCCTCTGTGTCTGTGGGAGAACCTGTAATCATGTGTGTGTCTGAGGGTTATTGTGTATTATGTACATTTGCCTGTGTGTCTGTCACCATGAGCTGCTGTGTCTGAGAGGAGTGTGTGTGTGTGTGTGTGTGTGTGTGTGTGTGAGAGACCGTGTGAGTGTGAATGTGCCCATGGCTGTGTGTGGAGGCGCGCATGGCTGCCGGTGAAGAGGATGGATTCTCAGGATGCAGAAAAACTATGAAAAGAGAAACAACAAGAGGATGGGCTTCTTGGCATTTCTTTATTTTATGTTTAGTAACTAATTTTTTAAATCCAAGAAGCGCATGCAGTCAAAAAGGCCAAATAGGGCTTCCCTGGTGGCGCAGTGGTTGAGAGTCCGCCTGCGGATGCAGGGGACACGGGTTCGTGCCCGGGTCCGGGAAGATCCCACGTGCCGCGGAGTGGCTGGGCCCGCGCATCTGGAGCCTGTGCTCCGCAATGGGAGAGGCCACAACAGTGAGAGGCCCGCATACAGCAAAAAAAAAAAGGCCAAATAGTGCTAAAATCAGAAAACAAAACACATCAGTCCGCTCCTCTTCTCCGGACCTGCCCACCCCTCTCTCAGAAGGTGTCACTTTGGGCACCTTCTCCTGGAGGTCATCTCCATATTTCTAAGTAATTTTCTTACACTGCTACCTGTCGATAAATCCATTTAGACATTATCTGTTGGTTGCCTGTTGTGTAGATGAAGAGTGCCTTTTATATGCCTTTTATCTACTCCCCCAAGCATGGTTTAACACTCTCAATACAACTGTTAAATCCATATGCTCTGCTTTTTATCGTAATCAGGTAAATATTGTTCACCACTAATCCAATCAGGGTAATATCACTGTTTACTTTCTTGCATCATTTTTGCTTTTCTTGCCCCCAATCCCCACCTACTTTCTTAGTTTTTTGTACTTACCATGGCTATATATTCTTTTTTTTTCTTAATTAATTAATTCTTGGCTGCACTGGGTCTCCGTTGCTGCGTGTGGGCTTTATCTAGTTGCGGCGAGCAGGGGCTACCCTTCGTTGTGGTGTGCGGGCTTCTCATTGCAGTGGCTTCTCTTGTTGCGAAGCACAGGCTCGAGGCATGCGAGCTTCAGTAGTTGTGGCATGCAAGTTTAGTAGCTGTGGCTTGTGGGCTCTAGAGCGCAGGCTCAGTAGTTGTGGCACACAGGCTTAGATGCTCTGCGGCATGTGGGATCTTCCTGGACCAGGGCTCGAACCTGTGTCCCCTGCGTTGGCAGGCGGATTCTTAACCACTGAGCCACCAGGGAAGTCCACTGCTATATATTCTTAAACATCCATTGGCCTTAAATATAATTTTTGGTGTGGTCAAACCTGTCAGTTTTTGTTTTTTTGGGTTTTTTTTTGGAAACCTCTCAGCCATCGTCATCCTTCTCCAACCTGGCCGGGTGCTCTCCTGCCTGCCCACAGCCATCCCGGGACCTCCCTCTCCTTCATCCTGGAACTCCCTTATCTCTCTCCCTGCTGGGCACCCTGTTCTCTTGACCCTGTGTCTTTTCTTTCCCACTTCATTCCCTTGTTTGTTTAGCTTTCTGAGAAAGGTTACAGAAGAGGAGAACTTGCACATCTGAAAATGCCTTTATTTTATCCTCACACTCGATTGATGGTTTGGCTGAATATAGAATTCTATATTAAAAATAATTTTCCTTCCCAAGTTTGCAGGCATCTCACATGGTCTTCTGGCTTCTGATGTCACCATTGAGAGGTCTGATGCACTTATGCCCGATCTCTGTAGATGCCTGCTTTCTCCGCCTCTGGAAGCTTTCAGGGGTGTTCCCTTAACCCCAGCATTCTGAAAGTGCCTGTTTGGGCTCTTTCTCTCTCACTGCACTGGACACTTGATGGACTGTTTCAACCCAGAGACTTATATTCACCAGTTCTGGAAAGTCTTCTTGTTTTATTGCTTTGATCATCTTTTCTCTACGTACTCTCCTCTTTCTACCAGACCCCTCAATTAGATGTCCATCTCGGGGATTGATCCCCAAACTTTCTTCTCTCTTCTGTTTCTGTCCCTTTGCATTTTTTGTTGTCTATTTGTTAGTTTGCTTGTAATTGTTGTCATTGATCCACTTTCTGGGAGATATTCTCAACCTTATTTTCTTAATGTTACCGATTTCTTTTCTACTATCATATTTTTCATTTCCAAGAGCTGTTTATTCTTTTCTGATCATTTCTTAAAAACATACTCTCCCATTGTTCTTGTGTCATGGATGTAATAGCTTCTCTCTCTAAGGATATTTTTAGAATTTTAATATTTTTTCCTGCATCATTTCTTTTCTTCCTCCCTCCCTTCCTCCCTTCCTTCCTTCCTTCCTTCCTTATTTCCTTCCTTCCTTCCTTCCTTCCTTCCTTCCTCCCTTCCTTCCTTCCTTACTCTCTCTCTCTCTCTCTCTCTCTTTCTTTCTTTCCGTTTAATGCAGGGACAGTATACACAGGAGGGCCAGGTGTGGGCAGGGTGAAGGAAGAGAAGACGTTAGGAAAAGCTGCAGCAGGGGGCAGCTAAGACCTCTACACGTGAGCCTGAGCTGGCAGGGAGGGTGGGTCCCCAAAGCAGCAAGAGCTGTGATGCCTCTGCAGGAGGGGTGCTGGACAGGGGCTGTACCAGTGCGGGTGGGAGACGGACCAGGGCCAGCCTGCAGCCTGGTGCGGAGGGAGCAAGGTAATACATTCTCTGAACTCTCTCTCTTTCTGCATCATTTCTGTGACTTATCTTTCCTTTTACCTCGTCCTCAGACATGGCTTGGCCCCATTACTGATCCTGTCTTTTATTTAAAATGTTGATCTTTTGTTCATCATGGATTTTTCTGCATCAGTTTAACTAATTTGATTTAAAAATATATGGCATTAAAATATTCTCTTGATGACTGAGTTTGTAGGTGCCGCTTTTTAAATGTTTTTATTAAAAAAAATTTTATTGGAGTATAGTTGATTTACAATGTTGTGTTAGTTTTAGGTGTACAACATAAGGATTCAGTTATACATATACCTATATTCATTCTTTTTCAGATTCGTTTCCTATATAGGTTATTACAGAATATTGAGTACTATACAGTAGGTCCTTGTTGGTTATCTATTTTATATGTAGTAGTGTGTGTATGTTAATCCCAACCTCCTAATTTATCCCTCCCCTCCACGTTTCCCCTTTGGTCACCATAAACTTGTTTTCGAAATCTGTGAGTCTGTTTCTGTTTTATAAATAAGTTCTTTTTGTTGGTGCCACTTTAAATGTTACACCCGAGGTCAGTGCCGCCCTCGCCTCACCCTAATCCCGGCCCTGAAGTGGAGCCATTCACTTCCCATGCTGCCCTGTCTTCTCCATCCTGCAGAACCAAGGAGCCATGGTGGGATGATGGAATGGAGGGCCAGGGCAGGAGAGGTACCCCAAGTAAGGGAACACTTGGAAACTCACCCTGTCCCCAACCCCCAGCTTTGCTGGGCTACTGGTTAAAGAACTGGTATTTGCTCTGGGCCAGACACCATGGTCAGAGGGCCACGGTCCAGTCTGTGCAGAGAGGCCACTACAGAAGAGAGCCACAGAGACGTGGCCTTCTGGAAGCAATTATCTGTGGGTGTTCAGAAAGGGCAGTGGGGATCGTTAAGAGCCAGTATGGATTCAATAACCCCAGAGCTTAAAAAACAGCTCAGGGCTTCCCTGGTGGCGCAGTGGTTGAGAGTCCGCCTGCCGATGCAGGGGACATGGGTTTGTGCCCCGGTCCAGGAAGATCCCACGTGCCGCGGAGCGGCTGGGCCCGTGAGTCATGGCCGCTGAGCCTGCGCGTCCGGAGCCTGTTGCTCCGCAACGGGAGAGGCCACAACAGTGAGAGGCCCGTGTACCACAAAAAAAAAAACCAGCTCAAATTCTCGGGCTCCACCCTGGACTGATTGTCTGAGAAACACTGGAGCCTGGGAATCTGTTTCTTTAAAAGTCCCCCCATGTGATCCTGATGGCTCTCTAGGTGTGGGAACTTCGGAGCTGTAACATTTCAAACCAATTTTAAAATCGGTTGCCAAATTGAACACTGGAAGCTGAGGCTTTCTCAGGCACCATGTGGCTGGACTTGACCACAAGACTTCCACCATCCTGGGGGCTTTGTGGCCCCCTCAGTAGCCACACATTAAGAGTGCACGTGAAGAAGCAAGGCCACCCTGGCAGGAGGCCCCTCTGACTGCGCTAGGGGTGTCCCCAGCCCTGCCCAGAAGATTGGAGGATCAGACTTCTAGACCAGGCTTCTCCCTTAGCTGGAAGAGAGTTCAGAATGTCAGATTGGGAACCGGAAGGCTTCCTTGGCAGGCTGGTGGATAGCTGGCCTCAGGCCAGATGAAACTATTGGGATAATTAGAAATCCTGGCACTTCCGTTTAGAATAAGGTGGGAGAGATGTGACTTAGCAGCAGTTCGTGAGGAAAAGACTTGGGGCTCCTCACTGCCTGTGGGCTGGGATGAGTCAGGAGTGTGGAGTGGCTGCCAAGGACGGAGGTGGGAAAGCCAGCTGTGTTCATGGAAACCCACGAAAACCCACAGAAACCCAGGGACCACGGTTGGGGCTCTGGGGATCCTGTGGGGTTTTTCTTGTCCTGACCACAGCTGAGGGGTTTGAACCCCCTTTCAAATGGCTTTCTAGAAACCAGAGTAGTCCAACATGGTTGAAGGAGTTTGGGGTATTTAACCTGGTATAGAGAAGCTTCTAGATGTGGCTGTTTCCTAATAGCTGCAGGGCTGTGACTGGGGCAGAGGGAATAGACTATTTTCCTCCACAGCTCATATCCCTTCCTGCCCTGAATTATCTATTTATTTGTTTTTATTGCCTGTCTTTCCCTGAAACCGAGGCACCATGAGACCCAAGACTGTCTTAGCACTCTGTAGCCAGTGCCTGGTGCATGATGGGTGTTCCTCTTTTGAAGGAACAAAGGAAGTAGGGATTTCTCCATCTCCAGAGGCCTTGAAAGACAGGGTTGTTGAAGAGAAGAGGTTGAGCCTGGGGTGAGTTGTTGGACTTAGTGGCCTCAAAGGACCAAACTCTCCCGACTCCCGGGTTCTCACACACATAAGAGAATGTCAGTGCTTATACATGCCATAGATGCCGGAACATGTGTGCACACACTGCGACCCAGGGGGCTCTCGTACCAGAATCCTCAGAGGGGCCTGTGCTCCATTCCTACTCCGCCTTGAACCCATTAGGCCTTGCACTGAGCAGCAGTCAATGGGGCATGGTGACGATCGCCCCCTTCAGCACAGCCAGACCTCCACACCACCTGGGCTGTGTGTTCACCCTCCCCTGGATGGTGGGCCCCCTTGGTCCCTGCAGGTGCCCCGGGAAGGGGCCCAGAGACTGCTGCTTCTCCCGTGTCTCTGGTCAGCGTCTCTGAGAGCTGGGGTCTCTCTGGCCGAAGGAAACCCGATCTTGGCAGCAGAGGGCTGAGCAAGAGGGAAGTGGAAGGAAGGGGACATTTCAGCAAGTTTGATTTGGTCTGTTTCATAAAGTTTTCATGGCTTTCAACGGTTTATCCATATCACAGTCTAATCTCTGCCAACAGGAACCAGGCTTTAGTTCCCTCTGCTCTGGGGCCGTTATCGAGGGGCTTCGGGCCTGGCAGGTAGGCTGCCATCCCCTTTGCCTCCCCCCCGCCCACCCCGGAGCCCCATCATCTCCCTTCTTTGTTCCTCAGTCCACCCTCCTGGCCCCAGCTTCCCTTCTGGCCCAGCTCCCTCACCTCAGCCCCTCTGCCCAGCCCCCATCCCAGGCCTTCTCTGGCCCAGGCCCCTCTGACCATCTTCCCTTCTCGCCCCTCTGGCCCAACTCCATCTTCCTAGTCCCTTCTGCCCAGCACTTCCTGCCTGGCGACCTCGCCACAATGCTCCTTCTAACTCAGACCCTCTTGCTTTGGAGGCCTTAAGGCATCCAGGCTGCGCTCCCAGGATGAGCTGGCAGGCCCCTGGTCAGAGCCATCTCCTTGGATTTTATTCCCACGCTCACTCTACCACCACATCCCTGTGGAAATAGGATTCTTGTCCGGACTTAAGCTTTCCAGAGATTTTTCCACCAAGACCAATCCTGAGGCCCTGGGGACACTGGAAATTTTGTGGGCGAGGGAGGGATTGGGGAGAGCCATAGTGCTAAGTTAGAAATCTGGGAAGAACCACAGTTTATTCTGCAAGAGGCTGAAGGGGGATGTCTTCAAGGCTGGGGATTTCCAAATCCAAATTAAAGGTTTTCTTGGTTCTGTGGTTCATGTCTGGGTCACAGTTTGGGAGGAACCAAGTTTAAGAGCAGTCAGATTTGGAGGTTCACACCCTAATAGAACAGGTTCACACCCTAATAGAAAATTCTGACTCCCCTCCTCTTACCCCAGTCTTCCTCCTGGCCCAGCTTCCCTGAATTCCTCTCCTCTCTGGCCCAAGCAAAACTTCCCAGCTCATCCAACCACCATGGCAGGCCCAGGAATGCTGAGGGACCACACAGTGGGATAGGAACTACATCATCCAAGACAGTTGGGCAGCGAGAGGAACAAGTGAGTGCAATACCCTCCTGGTTTCTACGCCCTCCCAAAGGAGGCAGTTCCCAAAAGGAGACCGTCAGAAGGGCCTAGGAGAGACGGGACAGACAGACTTGTAGCATCGACACATGAAGAGCCCCCGGCGCTGCTCATGGAAGAACCCGGCCATGGCAGTGCGGGCGCTGAGGGGAAAGGATGAGGTGATGAGGCTGTTAGGGGAAGACTTCTGGGGGTTGAGGGTGAGATGGGTGGAGGGAAAGTCGTGAGCTGAATTTTGAAGCGACAGACGATAAGAGATTTTGTGAGAAGAATGGGTGTCCAGGGAGGTGGGAGGTGGAGTCCAGACATCCAGTCTTCAGCACTGTGGAAAGGGTCCCGCAGTCTTGGCCTTCCATCTGGCACGTACCAGCTGCTGACCTTGGGCTGGACACTTAAACCCTCAGTTAATGAACCTGGCGTTTCAAGCCCCTACTAGCTTCAGATTTCCCAAATAGGGGAGGGTAGGTACTGATCTTCCTGGGTTGAGACTCGAGAGCAAAATGCGAGGCAAGTGATCGGTTCTCAGTCCCGGTGGTCTCCTTTGCCCGGCTCGGTAAGAGTGCCACAGCGCCCTCTGCTGGCTGCTCAGGCCCAGGCGGTCTGTCTCCCACGCAGGTCCCTTTGGTTGACCTTTTCCTTTTCCTTCCGCAGGCTGGTTGGTTGGTTGGTTGATTTTCTTTCTTGTTGAGGTGAGAGTCACGTAACAAAAAATTAACCATTTTAAAGTGAAGTGTATTTAATATACCCACAATGTTGTGCAACCATCACCTCTATCGAGTTCCAAAACATTTTCACCACCTCAAAAGGAAATCTTGGACCTTTTAGGCTGTTGCACCCCATCCCTCACCCCCTTCAGTCCCCGGTTATCACCAATCTGTGTTCTATTTCTATGAATTTACCTGTTCTGGATAGTTCATATATAAATGAAATATCATATATGATCTTTTGTGTCTGGTTTCTTTCACCTGGCATAATGTTTTCAAGGCTCATCCATTTTATGGCTGAATAATATTTTCCATTATACGGATATACCACAGCTATGTTCATCTATTCATTTGTTGATAGACATTTGGTTCTTGTGAATAGTGCTACTGTGAATATGTGTATGTGTATGTGTTTGAGTACCTATTTTCAGCTCTTTGGGGGTATACCTAGGAGTGGAATTGCTGACTCGGAGGAACTGCCAAACTTTTTTCCACAGTGACTGAAACATATTACATTCCCACCAGCAATGTATGAGGGTTCCCATTTTGCCACATCCTTGCCAACACTTGTTATTTTCCTTTTTTTTTTTTTTTTTTAAATTATAGCATCCTGGTGGATGTGAGCTGGTATCTCATTGTGGTTTTGCTTTGTAGTTCCCTTAATCACTAATGATGTTGAGCATCTTTTCATGTGCTTGTCGGCCATTTGTATATCTTCTTTGGAGAAATGTCTACTTAAGTCCTTTGCCCATTTAAAAAATTGGGCTGTTTGTCTTGGGAAAATTTCTTTCTTTCTTTTTTTTTTATAATTTTTTTTCCCTTATTTTTTTGCCTGCGTCGGGTCTTAGTTGCAGCATACGGCATCTTCCTTCGTTGAGGCGTGCGGGATCTTCGTTGAGGCGCTCAGGCTTCTCCCTAGTTGTGGTGCATGGGTTAGTTGCCCCGCAGCATGTGGGATCTTAGTTCCCGACCAGGGATTGAACCCTCATCCCCTGCATTGGAAGGTGGATTCTTTACCACCGGACTACCAGGGAAGTCCCAGGAAATTTTCTTTTCTTTCTTTTTAAATTTTTTGCCCACACCACGCTGCTTGCAGGATCTTAGTTCCCCGACCAGGTGTCAAACGCGTGCCTCCTTACAGTGGAAGCATGGCGTCCTAACTACTAGACCGCCAGGGAATTCCCTTGTCTTGGGAAAATTTCTTAACCCCTCTGAGCTCATTTCTTCATTGTCAAATGGAGAAGCTATATTGCCTAAGTGTACTTGCAAAGGTGTCATACAGTAATCGACATAAAGGCGCCCAGGGTTGGAAATGATAAACATTAGCTGACTCTGAATTAGGCTCTGGTCAAGGTGACCAACCATCTCGGTTTTCCCAGGATGGTCCTGATTTTGGCACTGAACCCCTCAGTCTCGAGTACATCGGGACAGTTGGTCACCTTGCTCTGGTCCCAAGATGGTAGATAGTGTGTATCTTTGCCATATCGTCACTCTAAACCTCAGTTTCCTCATCTGTAAAGTGGGACTGACAATGCCTCATAGCGTTGTGATAAAAATCGGTTGAACTAACTGGTTGAAAAGTTAAACAGAAAGGTCTCGGAAAAAAAAAAAAGGGTAGTGCTTTTTCCCCCAGATCTTCGCTGGAAGTACAAAAATGGGATCCCAGCAACAAAAGAGGATTTCCTGGCCTTGAAGCTTCAGGGGCTACCCTTCATATCCTCGCGACTCCTCAACGTATGGTGGGAGCTTGTTAGAAATGCAGGTCAGGCCCCTCAGACCTGCAGCATCAGAATCTAATTCCCAGGTGATTTGTATGCACATTAACGTTTGAGAAGTTCTGCTTTATATCCGAGGCTTTGAAGCAGAGGCAATAATCCGGGACATGGAAAATGTATCAACAAATTTATCACAGTAGTATTTAAAAATAGGAAAATAGAGCATAAAAACTGGAAACTACCTAAGTGCCCAGCAGAAAGGAAAAAGTTAATAAAATTGTGGGTTTTCTTCTGAGTAGACAGCCATGAACGCCTTTACAAATGATGGTTAAAAGACCATATTCAACATCAAAAACTGCTTCAGATATCATGAAACATGACAGAAGCAGTCCACACAACTGGATAGTCGGCAGGATTATAACCACGTGAAATTACCTTCATATGAAAAAGACTAGAAGGACATATGGCAGAACAGGACAAGGTGAGAGATGGGGGAGGCCTGCTTTTGTTTTTCCTTATTTCCTAATTCTCTGTGGTTATATGATATATATTGATGCTATCAGAATCTCTGGTTGACTGATATCCTCCAAAAGCCCACATGTAGAATCAGTGTCAGGATAAGATGCTTCTTTCCTTTCCATGAAGCGTGAGGGGTATTAAAAAATGCTTTGTCCAGAAAGCCAGCTCACACCCTCTTTCCAAGCCTGGTCCAAATCCCCACTTCCAGGACCTTCTCAGGTCAGCCTCACCCACCCTGACACCTCTTTACCCCAGGCCCTCAGCACCATGCAAACACCCCTTTGTCTAGGCTGGGTCCCTTCCTTCCCGGGTTAGTCCAGGGGACCTGTTCTCCGCACTTCTGTGATGACAAGTGTTCCAGGTGGTTTATTTCAGCCTGAGGCGTAAATACCTCCAGAGGGTAGATGGAGGTCATCATGTGGATGAATGAGGAAGGGAACTAAAGGAGCCCTCCCTGAACGCTGGCCTCACTCTGTGGCCGTATATTTCATCCACCCAACTACCCCAGGAGGCAGGTGTTTCTAATACTATCTGGGAACAGAGAGGTGAAGTGCTTGCCCAAGGTTGCACAGCTAGTGAGTGGCAGAGCCAGGACAAGAACCCAGGTCTTTCTGTCCTTGGAGTCCTCAGAAACAAAAATGAGTGATGCGTTGGTCCAGACAGAGGATGCTTCTTAACCAGCACTCTTCAAGGTTTACTGTGCAAAATAATCCCCTACGAAGCTTGTTCAAATGCGGATTTTGATCCAGCAGGTTTCGGGTTGGGCCCTGGATTCTGCATTTCTGCCGAGCTCCCAGGTGATGCTGATGCTGCTGGTCTCTGGGCCAGACTTTGAGTAGCAGGGATCTAGGAAACATTCCTACTGGCCTTGTAAAGCCTCCTAGAACGGTGGAGGCGGGGAATAGGATGCCCGTTCCCCCAGTATTCCCCTCAGCATGTCCTGGGTTGGATTCAGCTTCCTGGCATGGCATTCTAACCAGCATGGCTGGCCAGACCTCTCCAATAGGCCCTGCAGGATGCCCTTGGTTGCTTGCCCCGGCATTTCCACTTGCCAGTTGGCTGGCAGGTGATGGGCTGATGGTGACAGCTTAGCCAGAGTTCCTGTCCAGAAACGTCTTGAGCCCAGCCAAGGTAAATGCTGCCCTGCTGTCAGAAATGAAGCGCCTGGCAGGCTCTGGGCATGAATAATTGAGGCAGAAAAGACATTGTAACAGCAGGTGCTGAAGAGGGGGCTGGGGATGGTTTTGAGGAGGCAGCCTCCACAATCAAGACCTTTCCTGGAAAGGTCCAACAGAATCATGCTAATAGCTCCCACTTTTCAAACACCTACTGCGGACCAGGCACTGGGCTAAGAGCTTTATGTTGCTATGTTTTGTCTAATCCTTTCAAGAGCTCTGCAAGACAGGTTACTGATGAGGGAACTAATGCTCAGAGAGGAGAGGGATGTTTTGCACCAACTATTATGTAGTGGAGCTAGTTTTTGAACTTGGGTCTGCTAACTCCACAGCCCCTGCCCTTGATCCTAAAGCAGTGGTTTTCAAGTTGCACTCCACGGAACCCTAAGGGTTCCCAGAGGTGCTTCATGGGCTGCTGTAGGATGGAGGGTGGTGGGGAAGGAAGTAGCACAGCAGGCTGGGCTCCAGGCCCTTCTCTTTCCTTCCCCCCGAGTGGCCTTACTTTGATGTGATTTATGTATTGCTCCTCCATGGAAGTTTAATTGGAAGAAAGGATTTCATGGTCAAAAATGTTTGAAAGCCACATCATGCTGCCTACCAAAATGAATGTGGTTTATCGACTGGGGTTTCTTGCAGGCATTTCAAGGAAACATAGTTCCCTTTGGCGGACTTGCCAAATGGTCTGGCTCGTGCTAAGCTCCCTGACCCTCTGTAATGTCAGGTCACCCCATCTCAGCTTCTAGCCTCCAGTCCACAGTGCCTGGAGGGCTGCCCTCTGGGTTATCAGGACTGCCCCACAGACAGCAGGTCAGATGCGGTGACATCTGTGAATTGGGTGAATTCCTCAGGCAAGTTCACTGCCAGGCGCGGCCTCGAAATCCTTTTCAAGAGACATATCTGTATGGAATATGTGAAGAAGGCTTCGGATTGACTGGGCTTAGGATACAGTTTCAGCTGTTGTAAAAAATGGCCAACTGACAAGGTACTTAGACGTGAAGGAGGTTTATTCCTCTCTCACATGTAATAGTGTGAGCATAAGTAAGCAGGAGTTGATGTAGTGTCTCTATGGTGTTAGGGAGCCAGCTTCCCTCTACAACATGTGCCTCGCATGTTGTGGTCCAAAATGGGTGCTTCTGCTCCTACCATCACATTTGCATCCCAAACAATGAGAACTGGGCAAGGTGAGAGTCCCCCAGTTCCTACTGAGGACAGTCATTCTTCTCATCTTCCACTGGCCAGACATAGTCATGTCTCCTAGCTGTAAGGAGGGCTGGGAAACGTAGTCTAGCTCGGTGCCCACGTGCCTAACTAAAGCTGGAAGATTCTGCTACTGAAGGAAGAAGGGGAGAGTGGTTATTGGGAGACAGTTATCAGTCTCTGCTGTGTGTGGACTTCGCCTTCAAAACTGCGGGTGCCGGTGGCAGCATGATCAGGGACGTGCAGTGGCAGACGGGAAGCGCCCCCAAGGTTGTTGAATTCCAAGCCACCACCAAGTCAAGAAGCCAGTGGTGATTGACTTTGTAGAAGAAAAACCATGGTGGCTAGTGTGTTGCCAGGGAAAAATTCTCCCAGAAATTTGGTTTCTCATTTCTCTCTTCCCATGCAGATTCTCACTGTCTGTGCTGGTGAAGGACTATCTGTGGTATCCCTGGAGGTACTTCCTCTGATCACCCCGTGAGAAAGACTCATTAGGGCTCTTTCGGTTCCAAGAAGCCATGCCAGCTGTCTCAGGGGACAGATTTATAGAGAGGGTGCAGAGACCTGTCACGGGATCGAAGGGCTGGAGATGAAGGACAGCCTGACCTCAGGGACCTGGAAAGCTGTCAGGAACCAGGGCTGCTTTCTCTGTCTTTTGACACCCTCCTCAATTCTGTCTCTTTATTACTCACCCAGCATTTATTTATTATAAATTTATTTATTTATTTTTGGCTGCATTGGGTCTTCGTTGCTGCGCGTGGGCTTTCTCTAGTTGCAGCAAGCGGGGGTGGTGGCTGCTCTTCGATGGGGTGCATGGGCTTCTCGTTGTGGTGGCTTCTCTTGTTGCGGAGCACAGGCTCTAGGCATGCAGGCTTCAGTAGTTGTGGCTTGTGGGCTCTAGAGTGCAGGCTCAGTAGATGTAGCGCATGGGCTTAGTTGCTCTGTGGTATGTGGGATCTTCCCGGACCAGGGCTCGAACCCGTGTCCCCTGTATTGGCAGGCGGATTTTTAACCACTGTGCCACCAGGGAAGACCCCAGCATATACTTATTGAAGCCGGATGTGAGGGCTGGCTTCCTTCTCGTTTCTGTGGACCAGCAGTCACACTCAGGACAAGGCCCTGATGACACCAGAGGCCCCGTGTTCCACACTTGCTGCCCTGCTGGACTCTCAGTCACATGATCGAGTTTGAGGAGGTGGAGCCAGGGTTTCCTTCCATGGCCTGAGAGCATCTCCCGTGTTAGCTTCGCTTCCTCGGAGAAGTGAAGGTAACACTTCCTCCTTTTTCCTCCTCCTTCCCTCCCTCCCTGCTTCCTTCCTTCATCCTTTGACAGAGAACTGTTTTTCTATCCCCTTCCCTGCATCCCAAACTCCTCCTACTCTGCCCCACTTGGGACAGGAATACAGCCCAACTGACATGCTTCAAGCCTCAAGTGCAGCAATTCAGGTCTTCTGACTGGAAGGACCTCCTAAGGTGATGATACGGGCATTTCAGGAAAAGAAGACGGGGAGTTGGAGGTGCATTCCTTTGGGCAGGATGTCCCAGCTATGGGAATGATTTCCAGGGACTTGGATTCCCAGAGGAGGCAGCTGCTTCCTTCACACATGGCTTTTGTGTCACCTGCCATCAGTGCTGGGGGAGGATGCTGTCCTTATTGGCGTCACACCGCACATTCTCAGCACAGTCTCCGGCACCATCAGCCGTGGGGTCCTGGTGATTGCGCTCATTCAACGAGCAGATCCCTAATACCTACCATGTGCCAGGTGCCAGCCCTGTGCTGGGAAGGTGCTAGGGGTGAGGAGGGGATTGGGACACGGTCCCTGAACTCTGTGCTCCAGAAAGGATCCACTCTGGTTCTTCTGATGTGAGACGTTTTAACTAATCACTAATAAGCAGCCCAAGTCGCCTTCCAGTGGGGCGGTCACTTGAAGACCCGAGAAGCAGTGGACAGAGGAGAAGTCACTGCCTTTGAGTGAGACTGACCTGGTTTCAGAGAGTTATGTGGGCCTCGGTTTCCCCACTTATAAAATGGGACTCATTGTAGCACTCATCTCCCAGGGTTGTCACGCACAACGGTCGCAGATCTGCAAAGGCCAACTTCCCTTCTCTCCCATTTTCCCAAGCACCTCCCCCCCCAACCCCTGAGGGCTTCGTTCTTCACCCTGCCGAGGAGTGACCCCAGCTCCAAGTTGTCCCCTCCTCTCTAAGCTGCAGTTTGGCCTCACCCATCACCATGAAGCCTCCCTAGGCCGGGGCTTGGAATAGATACCGCTCCCGGCTTCACTGTCCTGGGGATAATCAGTCACCCCGTGCCGGGAGAGGTGGTCTGTTGGGGCCTGTTGGGGACCTGTGGCCAATTCTGCATGGCGCTGCCCCCTGAGGCAGTCCCTCCCCTGGCAGGCCAGCTGCACCTGGTACTTTTGAGGCCAGAAGCAGAGCCTCAGCCTCACCCACCTGGCCTGAGCAGGGGACCCATAGGTATGGAGGCCCGTGCTCACCCGGGGATCTGCTGACACATTGGAGAGAGTGTGTGCCTGGGAGTTAGAGGCAGCAACTCGTTTAGTTTCTGACTCTCCTAGAGTCAGCACGGTTGAAGACTTTTTGTCAGTTAAGAGGTGCCGTTGGAGGGCTCCTTGGGAACTCAAAGAATGAGACAGGTCTGTCCCAGGATCCCCCAACAGCACACAGCCTGGCTCCGCAGCGGAGCGGCACCGGCTGCGGCGGTGGACTGTTTGTCCTTCATGGACCAAGGACTCAGAGCAATGGGCTAAACGTCCCCAGTCACCCCACCCTTTGCCTCTTAGATGAGGCAGCAAGAGACGTGTTAACGTCTGTTTGGCCTTCACAACTGCAGAGCGTGGCTTCTGTGCAGGGGCCCTCATTTCCGGCGCTTGGAGGTTTGGTGGACGCTCTGACCAGGCGAGTCCCAGGAATCAGGTGATGGAAACAGGACCCCTTTCCAAGCCTCCAAGCAGCAGTTTTAAACATAGGCCTCCTCTCAGGTTCCTAGGTGGGAGCTGTATTGACTCCTACTGTACCTGACAGTACCTGTTCCCCGTGAGCTGCTGTCCTGCTTTGTTTGGTAATACCATCCCATCCTGGTCACTAGAATGCATGGTGGTAGCAATAAAACAAAGGATGAGAAGGCTTTCAACAAGCTATGCTTTGAACGGTCCTGCTCTGAAACTACGAATGGTCATTCATTTATTATCATTTAAACACCATAGGTAAAAGCTGACCTTACCCGTGGGGAAGTTATGGTCTTACAGGAAAGGCAAGTGTGGAGATAACAAATCTAAAAGTCAAGTCAAGGGAATTCCCTGGCGGTCCAGTGGTTAGGACTCTGCGCCTTCACTGCCGAGGGCCTGGGTTCAATCCCTGGTTGGGGAATTAAGATCCTACAAGCTGCACAGTGCAGCCAAAAAAAAAAAAGTCAAGTCAGTCCTCACAAGTGTACAACACATTGAGAGGGAGAAGCCTGAGGTGCAATGAGAGTGTAACGGGGGCATCAGGAAGGACCACTGAGCTGAGGTCTGAAGGACAGAGAAGAGTCAGCTTCTGAACTGAATGAGAAAGAGGTTTGGAGATACAGGAAGTACCAAGGTCCTGAGACAGACAAGCACTTGGTGATTTCAGGAATTGAGAGAAGCCCAACAGGGCTGGAGCATGGAGAGCAAGGGGGAAGGTAGAGGTGGTGGGTTGGGGCCAGACTACTATGTATCAGGAAGAATTCATGTTTGCGTATAACAGGGTGCTGAATCGAGGACTTAACAAGCATCCCTCCAGGGACCTAGGTTCTGTCTAACTCTCCACTCCACTAGCCTTAGGATGTGGCTCTTGTCCTTATGCTCACAAGATGGCTGTTGAAGCTGCAGTCATCACATCTGCATTCCAGGCAGGAATAAGGAGAAGGGCAAGGGCAAGAGGGACAAGCAGTCAAATTTGCTTGCTACAAAATCAATGTGCTATTAATAAAAAAGAGGGGTAATGAATATTGGGTAAGCAGTGTCTAGAGTTTGCCCTACAGAGCCTTGTAGGTCATGGTGAGGAGCGTGGCCTTCAATCTGAGTACAGCTGGGAAGCCGCAGAATGTTCTAAACATGGCGGTGACGTGAAAGGGGAAACATTCAGCGTTGCCCCACTTGAGGCAGAGCAACACACACCTGTGTATTAGCCTCCTAGGGCTGCCATGACAAAA
This sequence comes from Delphinapterus leucas, assembly GCF_059928025.1. Classification (NCBI taxonomy): domain Eukaryota; kingdom Metazoa; phylum Chordata; class Mammalia; order Artiodactyla; family Monodontidae; genus Delphinapterus; species Delphinapterus leucas. The sequence continues at coordinate 49,105,582 of NC_143147.1, read as the reverse complement.
TATCACAAACTTGGTGGCTTAAGATAATAGAAATTTATTGTCTCACAGTTTTGGAGGCCAGAAGTCTGAATCAAGGTGTCAGCAAGGCCACGCTCCCTCTGAAGGCTAGGGAAGAATCCTTCCTTGACTATTCCTAGTTTCTGGTGGTCCCTGGCCATCCTTGGTTTGTAAACTGCATCACTCCAATCGCTGCCTCTATTGTCACGTGGCCTTCTTCCCTGTGTCCCCTCTGTGTCTCTGTATCTAAATCTCCCTCTCCTTTCTTTTACTAGGACACCTGTAGTCGGGCCAACCCTAATCCAGTATGACCTCATCTTAATTACATTTGCAAAGACTCTCTTTCCATATAAGGTCACATTCAAGGTACGGGGCGGGGTGGGGTGGGGTGGGGTGGGTTAGGACTTGAACAAAGCTTTATGCAGGACACAGTTAAACCTTCTGTGCGTTCAAAAGGACTAGAGTGCCACCTAGACGCTACTTTGCTCTGTTGGTCACTCACGTCCCCCTCCCCGACAGGTCATAATAAGACAGCCTAGGAATTAGAGAGGCAGGTTTACTTTCAAAATTTTGACTGTGCCAGGCACCGGTCCCTCTTTCTTCTCCTATAAAAGGGCAAAAGGAAGGTTCTGGACTCCCAGAACAGGCCTCGCCTCACCTTGGCAAACACTACTCAGGCATCAAGGATTCAGGGACCTTGAGCCATGGGTGCAGAGGTGATCTTGCCTGTCCCTATGTGGCAGGGGTTCAGAGTTGGGGGTTGGGGGTGGCAGTGGCGGTGGGAGTAGACATTTAAATGATGGGCTGAATAGCATCTAAACTTGGTTTCCTTTCTTCAGGCAAAAGTTTAGGCTGACGGATGCCCTTTAATAAACCACTCCTTTGTTGGAGCTAGCGGAGAGAAGAGTTGAGCTGTAGCCATGGCTGTGGCAAGTGGTTGCAGCTGAACCTAAACTGGCTTCGGCGCTGGAGTCCTGCAGACTGTCAGATGCACAGTGTTGGTCAGGGCTCCCTGTTGTTTTTGCTTTGAGGTGGATTAAAAACTGCTCACCATGTGACTCCCAGGAAGCAGGCTGTGGGCCCTCAGACTCTTCTCTTGGGCACCTTTGTTCACATGTCTTTGCATGAGTTTGTGTGCAAGGGGCTTTGTTTCTTGGCTGGTGATTTGTTTTTTTTAATTGAAGTACAGTTGATTTACAATGTTGTGTTAATTTCTGCTGTGCAGCAAAGTGATTCAGTTATACATACATGTACATTCTTTTTTATATTCTTTTCCATTACAGTTTATCTCAGGATATTGAATAGAGTTTCCTGTGCTATACAGTAGGACCTTGTTGTTTATCCATTCTATATATAATAGTTTGTATCTGCTAATCACAAACCCACATCCCTCCCACACCTCCCCTCCCCCTTGGCAACCACAAATCTGTTCTCTATGTCTGTGAGTCTGTTTCTGTTTTGTAGACAGGTTCATTTGTGTCATATTTTAGATTCCATATATTAGTGATATCATGTGGTATTTGTCTTTCTCTTTTTTAAAAATATATTTACTTATTTTGGGCTGCGTTGGGTCTTCACTGCTGCGCGCTGGCTTTCTCTAGTTGCGATGAGCAGGGGCTACTCTTCGTTGTGGTGCGTGGGCTTCTCATTGCAGTGGCTTCCCTTGTTGCAGAGCATGGACTGTAGGCGTGCAGGCTTCAGTAGTTGTGGCTCGCGGGCTTTGTTGCTCCGCGTCATGTGGGATCTTCCCGGACCAGGGCTCGAACCCGTGTCCCCTGCATTGGCAGGCAGATTTTTAACCACTGCGCCACCCGGGAAGCCCTGTCTTTCTCTTTCTGACTTACTTCACTTGGCATGATAATCTCTAGTTGCATCCATGTTGCTACAAATGGCATTATTTCATGCTTTTTTATGGCTGAGTAGTATTCCATTGTATATATGTACCACATCTTTATCCATTCATCGGTAGATGGACATTTAGGTTGTTTCCATGTCTTGGCTGTTGTAAATAGTGCTGCTATGAACATAGGGGTGCGTGTATCTTTTTGAGGTATAGTTTCGTCTGGATATATGCCCAGGAATGGGATTGCTGGATCATATGGTAATTCTGTTTTTAGTTTTCTGAGGGACCTCCATGCTGTTTTCCATAGTGGTGGCAGGTAATTTTTTTGGTTGTTTTTTTTTTTGGCCAAGGTGGGGACCCCAGCAGAGATGGATGGAGATAGGAGAGATGGAGACCCAGGGAGAAAAGACGTGGCATCTGGTCTCTTGTGGGGCGGGGGAGAAGCAGAAGGTGAAGGGGCCACTTTCCTGAGGGAAGCTGTGAGCTCAGGGCATAAGCACAGCTGCCCCGGTGCCCACGGGCAAACTGGGGGGCAGCGGTTCCTCCTCTGGGCATCTTCTGGGACCCCAGGGTAAGTGACTGTGACAGCAATGGGAGGCAGCATCCTTGGCATGGGCACCCCAGAGGTGGTGGCATCAGGGTGACCCCCTCAGGTGGCTTCATGAGTAAAATCAGAGAGCCAGCAAGCATGGGCCCATGTGACTCTCACAAACGGTACCCATGAGTCAGCCCTGGAGGACTCCTGTGGACGGTGGAGGTCCTCACTGGGCAAGTTGGGGGAGGAGATCAATAAGAAGGTGATGTTTAAGCTGTGCATTGAAGAAGCAGGAATCTGCCAGGGGGAGAAAGCAAGGTCATTCTAGGCAGGAGGACCAGCGTGAGCAAAGGCATGAGTGACCACTGGTGGCCTCAGACTGTTGGGGAGTCAGTCTGGTGAGTGGGTACACAAGGATGCACAGGCGAAGGAGAGAGGGAGAGAGAAGTGAAGCTAGAGAGAAGGTGGGGCTGGCTCACGGTGAGACCTCGGATGTGAGGCTGCAGTTTGGATTTTGTCTCGAGGGCAGTGCAGTGGGAGACCCTGATGGCTTGTGAGCAGAGGGCTGTGGCCTCGTATGTGTTTTAGATTTGTTTAGATTTGTTTGACGTCCGTGCTAAGGATGGGTGGAGGGGCCGGCAGTCTAGAGGCTGGAGGGGAGGCACCAGGCAGTGGCAGTGGGAAATCTACCCCCAGCCCCATGTTTCTCCTGCTCGTCTTCCCCCAGCCCTGCCCTGACCCCAGGTCCCCAGAGTGTGTCACTTGTCAGAAGAGCAGAGTCTGTCTCCAGGCGGGTGGAGAGAGCAGGCATCCCTCGGCCCTGCTCGTGCTGGGCCCAGGGCAAGGGCTGGCTGGGCAGCTGGCAGCTTGGCAGGGAGAACATGGTCGGCTCTGCTGTGTCTGCGGCCACTGCAGCCTGACAGCCTGATTAATGACCCGCCAGGGCTCCGCACGAGTCAGCAGCTCCACTTCTGTGGCAGCGGCCGAGTGGACCTGCCCACTCTGCCTCTTCTTCTCCTACAGCTGGTGGCTGGTACTCCCGGATGGGCTGAAATGCTTTGACATTGCCTCCTCCCTGGGCTCTTCCACACTTTCTGCTGACCATGTCCAGCCTCCTTTAAATCCTGCCCCTAAATGCTCCTGTACAGGAGAGGCTTTACAGAGTTAACCCCCAGCCCTCTGGGTTCTGGCTTGTTCTTTTATTTTGTCCCCATCAGGCACATAGTAAAGCTTAAAAATATGTCTTGAAGGCATCATTGCTGCTTCTCTCCCGTCTCTCAAGCCTTTAGTGACTAACATGGGCCCTGTCTTATCTCTCTGCTGGAGGGTCTGTGTCTGTGTATTCTGTTTGTGTAAGTCCCACCTGCTCCATCAGACTAGCAATGCCCCAAGCAATGCCCCAAGATCAACATCTTTAGACTGGTGGCTTCTGAATCCAGTTTTTTCTTCTCCCCTAAACTGGGTGCTCCCCAGGGAAGGGGGCTATGTCTCCCCCTCAGTCTGGGAGCTCCCCGAAGACAAGGGCTCTGTTTGGGGCTGCCTTGCCTGTTGCTCCCTCACCTCCCAAGTTGAGCTGTGCCTTGGGTGTGTTCTGTGGGGGACTCAGGGGCTGCAGGAAAAGCCTCCTGGCCTGTCTTGGGGATGGCAGGGTGGAGCATGGCTACAGCAGGTATGGATTTAGCTGGGGCCAGAGCTGTTGGGGGCATGGCTAGGGAGCAGGTACTGAGCTCTCCGGGCCCAAAGGGCTCCCAGGCCTAAACCAGCTCTGGGCCACGGTCTACCCCCCTGGGAGGGCCATGAATTCTTGTATCCAGACTCTGTGGTTCTTGGCATCCTGATTCCTCATGCCTCCTGTGGGCTCTGTCTTGGATAACGACAGGAGGACAACCACAGCTACTATGTGTCCCGTCTCTATGGTCCCAGCGAGCCCCGCAGCCGGGAGTTGTGGGTGGACGTGGCCAAGGCCAACCAGAGCCAAGTGAAAGTTCACCGAATCCTCTCCAACACCCACCGGCAGGCTTCGGTGAGTGCCCCAGTCCCCGGCAGCGCTGCCCTGGGCTGGGAGGCTGGGGGCCAGCCCGCCACAGCTGGTCAGTGGGCATGGCTTGTGGCCTGAGGTCTGTGGTCTGGGAAGTGCCTTCCAGGGGACCCTGGGGGGCTTTGCTAGAGTTGGAGTGCCCTCCTGTGGTACTGCCCTGGACATGCCTGTGCCCACCCCCCCCCCAATCCCATCCAGATAAGCATGGGGCAGTGTGGATGCCCAGCCCTCCGGCCTGCAGGTTGGCCCATGCTGATTCTCTCCCATCCCCCACAGAGAGTGGTCTTGTCCTTTGATTTCCCTTTCTATGGGCATCGTCTGCGGCAGATCACCATAGCAACCGGAGGTAAGGCCTTGTCTGTGGGACTGGGAGAGTGTGTGATTTCAGCCAGAACTTGGGACCTACCTGGGAAGGTTCCCTGGAGACAGGGTTTTACAGATGGACTGGGGAGGGTCCCACATGTGGCTTTCTTGGGACCCCACTCTCAGGAGAGAAGTCATCAGTGTTTCAGCCCAGCTTCCTCACATCAACTGACTTGCTTGTGTGTGTGTGTGTATGTCTGTGTGTGTGTGTTTTTCTCTCCCTCTGGGTCTGTGCAGGCCACTGTGGGCAGTCCCTTGGCCCCTGTGCTTCTTGAGTCTGTAAATGAGAGGGAGGAGACTGCACTGAGAGCCTGCTTCCTGGGACCAGGCTTCCAGTTGATATGAGGAGCATGTCTTTGATTCCTGTGCACTTTCCAAGGGACAGAGAGAGGTGGGAGGGGCAGAGAGAACCTTCTGGTCTGGGGCCCTTTAGCTCCATACATGCCAGAGCCATGCCCACTATGTGAGGCTGGTGGACAGAGGTCCAAGACTCACTTCCAGCCCCGTCTACACTGCTCTTTCCTGCACGAGGAAGCAACCCCTCTGGGCCATCTCTGATGATTTGTCTACACTTCTTCCCACCCCAGGCTTCATCTTCATGGGTGATGTGGTCCATCGGATGCTCACGGCTACTCAGTATGTGGCTCCTCTGATGGCCAACTTCAACCCTGGCCGCTCCGACAACTCCACAGTTGCTTACTTTGACAATGGTGAGATCAGAGCTCAGAGTTTAAGTTACCCAGCTCCAGGGCTCCCTTGGTCCAGCCCGTTTAGAGGAGCCCAAGTCCCAGAGAGGGCAAGGGACTTGCCCACAGTCACACAGCAAGACAGCCACCCTAACTTTCTGTGTTCATTTTCCTCACCTGTAAGATGGGGACAAAAATGCCTGCTACCTGATGAGATAATGAAATGAAAGCGCTTGGCTCTTAGTAGAGGTGAAATAAATATCAGAGACCTTTACTGTTTCTTATTCTCACCAGGTTGTCCCTTGAACACCTACCTTCCACCCCGGGAGAACAGTTGTTTCTCCTATTTCATCTCAAGGGGTCAGGATAGGCAAGAAGGAAGGGGCGTGCTTGGGGTTGGAGATGGTCAATCACAGTACCTGGTTGGGGGTGGGGAAGCTGAAGAAGGGTTTTCTGGTTCCTCTTCAGCTTGGAAGTCAGGCTGTCTGTGGGCTGCCCAGCTCCTGCCTCCTGCCCCATCATCCCTAGGGAAGCCAAGCTGTGGCCCATCCACATTGGCCACCGTTTCCGCAGGGCCCTGCTCCCCTCACTGTCTCCCTGTCCAGCCAGGTCTCTGCTCTCCTCACCAGGCACAGTCTTTGTTGTTCAGTGGGACCACGTCTACCTCCAGGACCGGGAGGACAGGGGCAGCTTCACCTTCCAGGCAGCTCTGCACCAAGATGGCCGCATTGTATTCGGCTACAAAGAGGTGAGTGGGCCCAGCTGCAGAGACGGCCTTTCTTTCATTCAGCAGTTATCTGTCGAGATCCTCCAATGTGCCAGACATAGGGTGTGGTGCCGAGGATACAGCAGTTAATAAGATGGCTGATGGCCCTACCTTTGTGGAGCTGAGAGTCTGGCTGGAGGGATAGATGTTAATTGTGGGGAGAAGTATGGAATTGCCACTGTGACAAGTGCTCCTAAATGGAGATTCTAGGAAAGCCTTTCACGGGGCTCTTTACCTGAACAGGGGTCAGGGAAGGCTCTCCCGAGGAAAAGAATTGAAATCTGCAGAATGTGTAGGAGCTAAAGAAGCAAAGAAATGAAGTGTGCTCCAGGAGCGAGAAAACACATGCTCTGTGGCAGGACAGAGCATGGCCGGTAGAAACCTCTGCAAGAAGGCAGCCTGGCCGGAGGGGAGAGAGTGAGGGCAAGAAGGGGGGTGCAGGGGGACAACCGGATTTGCCTTTTAAAGGACACTCTGGTTTCAGAGTGGAGAGCAGAGGGCTGGGGCTCAGAGGGGATACTGGGAGATGATGTGGGAGACAGGTGATGCCAGCCTGGGGTAGGGAGGGGCGATGGAGAGAACTGGATAGATTTGAGAGCCAGTTAGCAAGCTAATGTATTAGAGATGTATTAGATGGAGGAGGAGGGAAATGAAGGGGGGTGCGAACTGAGCGTGACTCCCAGGTCTCTGGCCTGCATGGAGGTACCATTCACAAAGAGGGAGAAAAGAAAAAGGAAATGTGTTTGGAGATAGTGTGGGGAAGACTTGGAATTTGGATGGGGCCCCATTGGGTTTGAGATGTCTGAGTCCTCCAAGAGGCAAGGCCCAGCAGGCAGATGGGTCTGGAGCTCGGAGGGGAAGTCTAGGCTGGCCCAAGAGCGTTTGGGGGGTAGACAGAGCCTCTTCTTCCCACTGCAGATCCCTATGCCCGTCCTGGAAATCAGCTCGTCCCAGCACCCCGTCAAAGCAGGCCTGTCAGATGCCTTCATGATTCTCAATCCATCCCCGGACATACCAGGTGAGTCCCCAGGGATCCACAGAGATCCCTGGATGGGGCTGGACTCAGCTCAGATTGAGCCAGGTTGGCAGGGGCAATGGCAGTGGCAGGGAGTGGAGGGGTGGTGGAGAGTTGAGTGGGAACTGAGGGAAGAAAAGGGGCAGAATGAGTTCCAACTTTTCTTCGTTCAAGCAGAGGAACCGGTTTTTCCAATAAAATCTCTGGGGGGGCAGGGACTGCTCTGGTGGTGGAGGGGGAGAGCCAGGGCCCTTCCACTCAGCACACCCTCTATTTAGAAAATCTCCAAAGACACCAAATTAGGGTTTATGAGTCCTCCCAGAACATAACCATAATTGCTTCCCCACCCCCAGTTGATAGAAGGAGCATCCCAGGGGGTTTCAGGAGACAGGGAAATTAGGTTTCTCTCCTATCCCTGATCCCATCTTCCAATTCCCCTTCCTGGAGGCAACCAGGGCTACCAGGGTATTTCTAGGGCTACAAGCCTTCAGGTAAGTATACGTACGTATATTTAACGCCAAAGATGTCATATGATGTCCTCTGTTCTGCTCCTGAACAAAGTATATCTTGCCCATCATTCTGCATCACCACACGTCTCATTCTTCCTAATGGCTGTGTGATAGCCCATTGTGTGGATGTACCTTAATTGAACCAGTCCCCTGTGCATAGACTTCAGTTGTTTCAATCTTTCACTACAACAACTGCAGTGAATATTCTTGCAAATAGCTACTTTTATGCCCTTGTGTGAGTATTTCCATAAGATTAATTCCCACCACTTCACTTGCCCCTCCACTGTCCCCACCCTGAACTCCCAGTGCTCTAGCAAGTGGCTCAGACCCTGCTCCGTTGCTGCAGTCAGCATCTGCTCTGATTGGTTAATGCCTGTACTAAGCTGGTTACTAAACAGTTTCAGTATCACCCTGATTGTATTAGTCAGCTACTGCTGCATAACAAATTATGCCAAAACTTAGAGGCTTAAAACAGCAAACACATTATCTCAGGGTTTCTGTGGATCAGGAAGCAAAGCGTGACTTAACTGGGTCCTCTGGTTCAGAGTCTTTCACAGGCTGTTCTCAAGGTGTTTCCCAGGGTTACCTCAGCCACTGCTGGGGGGAGATCCATTTTTAAGAGCTTTTGTGTGGTTGTGACAAGATTCAGTGTCCCCCTTCAGTTCCTGCCACGTGGACCTCCGCATAGTACGGCTCACAACGTGGCAGCTGGCTTCCATCAGAGCAGGCAAGGAAGACAGCGGTAGAGTGTGAGCAAGATGGAAGCCAGAGTCTTTTTGTAACCTCGTCTTAGAAGTGCGGTCCTATCGCTTTTGCCATATTCTGCTGGTTGGAAGCAAGTCACTAGGTCCAACCCACACCCAGGATAGGATTACACAGGGTGTGAACACCAGGAGGCAGGGATCATTGGGGACCATTTTATCTTTTAAAATTATTTATTTATTTATCTTTGGCTGTGTTGGGTCTTCGTTGCTGCACACGGGCTTTCTCTAGTTGCGGCGAGCGGGGACTACTCTTTGTTGCGGTGCGTGGGCTTCTCATTGCGGTGGCTTCTCTTCTTGCGGAGCACGGGCTGTAGGCGCCTGGGCTTCAGTAGTTGTGGCTCACGGGCTCTAGAGCACAGGCTCAGTAGTTGTGGCGCACGGGCTTAGTTGCTCTGCGGCATGTGGGATCTTCCCGGACTGGGGCTCGAACCTGTGTCTCCTGCACTGGCAGGTGGTTTCTTAACCACTGCGCCACCAGGGAAGCCTTGGTGGCCATTTTAGAGGCTGCTTACCACATGATTACAATCCCATCCCTAGACACTGAGCTTTACAGTATCTTATTGGATCATCCTTGCAGCATTGTAAATGAAGTCTGTACATTTGTTTCTTTCTAAATGAGAACACGGAGGCTAAGAGAGGTGGCATGACTTGCTTTCACACAGCTATGAAAGGTAGAACTGAAACCCAAATCTTCTGTTTTTTAAACCCTGGGGTCCACTATTGAAACTTTGTAAATCTGACCCACTCCCATTCCACCCAGAGGGGTGACTCCTTTCCTCCTCAGTTCCCCAAACACCCACACACACCCAGGCTGTGCACACACCCAGGCTGCTTTGCAGGAAGGACCATTCTTGGTGTCCATGCCACCCTCCTTCCCATGCATTAATGCATCATCAGGGCGGGGTCTGTGCCTCCCTCACAGCTCACAGGGCTCTCTCTGTGCCCAGTGGGAGAGTCTCAGGAAATCTGTGTTGGATCCAGCTGTTGAATGAGGGTGGATTAGAGGAAGTCAGATCCCCCAGGAGTGTGTGCATCTGAGGCTCCTCTGTGATTCTGGAATGAAAGGCTGTTTTAGAGCAAGCCAGGGAGATGTGAGGAGGTGGGGTAATGAGGGGTGGAGGAGGAAGCAGAGCCCACCTGAAATAACAGGAGGGCAGCTGCGCCTGTCCTGTGAGACCAGAAGGAGACGCAAGGGCTCTGTTGTGAGAGCCGCTGGATTCGGTGACTCCAGCTGCTGTTCTCAGAGGTGCTGGGTCCACCCGCCAAGCCTGACTCCCAAACTCTGCCCAGCGGCTCCCGGGCTCCAGTCTCCCTGCCCTCTGTCCCCCATTCCTTCTTGTCACTGCCAGACACATCTGGTCACGTCATTCTCTGGCTCCTTGTTGCCCAAAGCATCAGTTCAAAGTCCTTTGATTCTGGGCACAGCCCACTTTTTTTTTTCTTTTTCCTTTCAGTTTTATTGAGATGTAATTGACATACAGCACTGTGTAACTTTCAGGTGTCCAGCATAATGATTTGACTTACATACGTCACGAAATGATTACAATAAGCTTAGTGAACATCCACCACCTCATATAGATGCAAAATTAAAGACAGAAAAAAATAGATTTTTTTCCTTCGTGATGAAAACTCTTAGGATTTACTCTCTTAACAACTTCTGCATGTAACAGACAACAGTGTTCATTATATTTCTCATGTATGTTATGGTCACAGCCCACCTTTATAGGCTCATCTCCAGACTCTCCTGTCACCCACCACTCTGTCCAGGCAGCACTGGTCTGCATGCCCTGGGTTCCCCAAACATGCCAAGGGCTATCTGCATCTTTCTGATGCAGTTCCTCGTATGAAATGCCCCCCACCCGAAGTCCTTTTACCACTTGGCAAATCCTACTCATTCACTGGTCCAGCTCAGATGTTGCCTCCTCCATGCAGCAGAATTCACGGCTTCCTCCTCCATCCCCTCGGCACTTTGTTAAAAGCTTTAATATAGAACTCATGACACTGTCCGGCTCATCCATCTTCTCCCCAACTGGCTGTGAGCTCCTTGGGGGCTGGCCGTGGCCCCAGCACTTAGCCCAGTGCCTGCAGCAGGGCAGGTGCTCAAAAAACGAGTAGCAGCTGGAGAGTGAGTGCTGACGGGAATGGGTGGAGCAGAGACCCTGTCCCCTGCCCTGTGGTGACACCAAGTGAGAACAGGACCTGACATCTGAGTTTGGGGGGTGAGTGCTTTGATAATCACGTCTCTTTTTTGTCAGATATTTTTTAGCTTGGGGGTGCAGGCAGGGACTTTAGAAGGAACATAGAGGTACGGGTGGAGCATGTCACGTGCATGCATTTTTCTGGGGCAGTATCCATGGCCTTCATTGGGTTTTAAAATGGGCTACAGGGCTTCCCTGGTGGCGCAGTGGTTGGGGGTCTGCCTGCCGATGCAGAGGGCGCGGGTTCGTGTCCCGGTCCGGGAGGGTCTTGCGTGCCGCGGAGTGGCTGGGCCCGTGGGCCGTGGCCGCTGGGCCTGCGCGCCCGGCGCCTGTGCTCCGTGGCGGGAGAGGCTGCAGCGGTGAGAGGCCCACGTACCGTAAAAAAAAAAAAAAAAAGGGCTACAACCTCTGCTTTTCGGAGTGATGGCTTTTATGTGGCTGAGAGATCAGATTCCTCTGGGTCTGATATTCAACCCAGCAAGCAGGGAATTCGTTTGAATTTGGTTGAGCTGCAAATAACAATAAATCCCAAAAAGCCATGATAGAAGTTCAGGTGGAGGCCTCTGGTCCACAGACCCTATCACCGGGATATTCACCTCGAATATTCCCGTTGTCCCAACCCACCTATCCTACAGAATGAGTGATGTCACTGCCCTTGTACCCAAGCTCGGTTCCTCCCTGCCTGGGGCCCTGTGAGGAGTGGAGTTTACTCCCCACTATTCAAGAATCCCCCAGTCCCTGAACCCTGTCTGGGGGATTCTCTCCTCCCCGCAGGCTCCAAACACTTTCCTCATATAGATGCAAAATTAAAGACAGAAAAAAATAGATTTTTTTCCTTCGTGATGAAAACTCAAAGGAAAGGGTGTCTGTCTGAGGGTGGAGGGAATTCTGCACAGTCTCATTCCTGCGGTTGAGGGAAGAAACGCTGAAAACAGCCAGAGTTTCTCTTACCATTACTTCCTCGCAGAAACTGCTCCACAGGCTTTGGAGCAGAGTCTGCAGAGCACGCTTTGATGCAGAGAAAAGATTCAGATTAGCAGCGTCTGTTTGAAGAAGCATGCAAAACATAGAGGGTAGCTGATACACTCTTTATTTGACTGGAGGGGCCCCCAGAAGTCAATATAATTTCCTCTATTCATTTGTTTAAGAAACCCTTTCTTTCATGGACAGTGTAAAAGCAACTTTAGGGTAGCCAGCGTCAAAACTGACAGAGATTCTGAATTAATGGAATTGTATTAATTCATTCATTAATTGTAGCCCGCCCCTTGGCTGACCCCAGAATGGCCTTGGACGGCCTGAACACTTGGGCCTTCTCCTTTACCAGAACTTTCCTTTCCTTTCAAAAGCAGGCTTGAGAAATGTGGCAGAGGCCTGGGCTGTACCTTGGTGCTGGGCAGCTGGGTGGGGAACAGGGAGGCCCCAGAACTGGCTGCAGAGGAGTGAGAAGGAGAAGCCAAGTGGTGGTGGGGGTGGGGGTGTCATCACCAGATCTGGCCCAGTTTGTCTTCTCCCTGCTCCTGATAAAGGATCCTTTACAGTGCTCTTCACTGTAGCTTTTTATCCATCCTGGGGCCCTCCCCCTCCCCCATCCCCACCCCCCTCCCCATCCCCCCCCGCCCCGTTTTTCACTTTTCTTTTTTTTTTTTTTTCTGTTTTTCCCTCTACTCTGCTCCCTGAGCCTTGCCGTTTCTCACCTCCTCTCCTCCCTCTGCCCTTTTCTACGTTGCATCTGTGCCGAGGAGGTCTCTCCTCCCTCCCCTCCTGGGCTGAAAGCTCCTTGGGATACAGGACCCTCATTGTGTTTATCTCTGGGGTCCCCTGATGGGGCTCAATTCATGATTATTAAAAGAATAACCAAATGAGCAAAGGAAGATGTGAATGAGCAAATGAAAACTTTTTCCTGAGCCACCATCTTAGATTTTTTTATATCGTAACCACTGTTTTGGAGGGAAGTTTGTGGCTGGACCTGTCAGTCTGATTTCTTCTGACCAAACCAACCCTCTCCCTGCTGGTGTCTGGTGTGGAAACAGAACAGGACATGCCAACCTCGCTTTTGAGCCATGAACATCTCTTGATTGCATGACAGGGCTTTCTGTGTCTGGACTTTAGTGTTTCTGAATCTTTGATGAATGGAAGCAGAGATAAAAGAGAAACGTCTCAAACTGCCAGAAATGTGGCGCTGGGGTGGCCACCGTCTTGGTTCCGGCAGGGATCTGTTGGTCAGGCAGATGGACATCATCGTTCTTGGGCAAGCCCTAGATGTTGGCGAGATAATCCAAAAACAAATAACACAGGCTGGGATATTAAGGGATCTGTTTATCAAGAAATAAAAGTATTGCCAAACCAGACACTTAAAAAAAAAGTACAAGTGGGCAGTTGAAGTGAGCAACTATTTTTTTTAAATAAACTTATTTATCTATTTATTTATTTTTGGCTGCCTTGGGTCTTTGTTGCTGCATATGGGCTTTCTTTTTAGTGGTAGCGAGCGGGGGCTACTCTTCGTTGCAGTGCGCAGGCTTCTCATTGTGGTGGCTTCTCTTGTTGCAGAGCACGGGCTCTAGGCGTGCAGGCTTCAGTAGTTGTGGCACGTGGGCTCAGTAGTTGTGGCACTCAGGCTCTAGAGCACAGGCTCAGTAGTTGTGGCACATGGGCTTAGTTGCTCCGGGGCATGTGGGATCTTCCCGGCCCAGGGCTTGAACCCATGTCCCCTGCATTGGCAGGCGGATTCTTAACCACTGCACCACCAGGGAAGCCCGTGAGCAACTATTTTTAATCAGAGATATGTTTCGGCCCACCCACCCTCCTCCCACTTCCTACCACACACATCTCCTCCACCCTTGCTGGTAGGGCTGTGTTGCTTTTTGGAGGATATCTGATCATCTCTGGCCGTACCCTCACTTGAGGCACGTCCCCACCTCTGCTCCCCAGTAGGCTGGTGGGGAGACCCATTCCGAGATTCTGGTGTGGGGTTTGCTGGGAGCCCCGCCTTCCCCAGCTGCTGTTCGTGTGTCTCTATCCATGAATTCAACTCCCTTGACAAGTCCGTGTCTCTATCATGCCCCAACCCTGACCCCCTTTGTTCTCCTATTTCACCTGCCTTCTGACCGAGGGCAGGCTCTCCCCTGTATCCTTGCAGGTGGAGAAATCCTGAAAGCCAATTCTCCTCCTCCTTTGAGCTCTAACATTGGGAGGGTCTGGCTTTTTGTGGCCCGTTGGCGGCTGCCCTTTTGAGAAAGGCCATAATCTGTGGTGGGCTGAGGAGGAAGGGCATTCTTCCTTTGTGCTGCGGGCTGAAGTTATAATAAGTTGCTGGGGTTTTCCTGGCTATTTGTAAGCCATTCATTCATTCACAGTCATCTCTTGAGACCCTGTTCTGTGCAGGGCCTGGTGCGAGGGGCTGGGGGACAGAGACATATAACTTGTAGGCTCTGCTCTTGGGGAGCTCATAGCCTTGGGGGAGGTGGCCAGCAAAGTAAATGTTTGTGAAACAGGTGACACTGGACAGTGCACAGGAGGCTGTGGAGCTCAGAGGAGGAGCCACTAACTGCACCCAAGGGTGGGGGAATGTCTTCAAGGGGGGCCTGTCATTTGAACTCAGCCTGGAAAGACGAGGCAGATTGAGAAAGAAATGTTTACACAGAGTCTAGACCCCATGGCCTCAGGCACCTCGGAAGACCTGAAGTTTCACCTTTATTTTTTATCCTATTCCATTTCAGTGTTAAAAGGGGTAATTCTTTAGGAGAGATGGTTTCTGGGGGTAGTGGGTGGGATGGAGCTGTGAAAGGCTGCCTGGAACTTCCCCATCCTCCACCCAATGTTTCACATCCTGCAGGCTCACCCAAAGCCCAGTCCACCTTCGCAGAGCAGTTGGTGTCACACAGGGAGGGCCCTGCAGCACATGTGGGCCTTTGGTGAATTGAAAATTGGTGCCTCTTCTGGGCAGCTGAATTATGGAAAAGTGCCCTTCCTCACCCCAGTCTCCTTCAGACCCACCCCTGCTTGGCAAAGGGCCTTTCTTGTATTAGAAAAAATCTGTATGTGTGTGTGTGTGTGTGTGTGTGTGTGTGCACGCGCGCGCACCTGTGAGTGGGTAGTACTTGCATTTCAAGCACAGGCCTCTGAGGTGGACTACAGATTCCTGTTTAGTTCCGGGGTAGTGCTGCGGCCACCAGCGCCGGAGCAGTTTCCTTTTCATTGCACAGAATGTTTCAAGGGTATTTTGTGGTCGTGGATGCTTCAGGGGCTGAGGTGCCTCCAGGCTCTGCAGCAGGACAGTGGGGTGTGGTGCGAAGAGAGCACGCTTTGGGTCAGACCACCTGGGGTTCAATCCTGGGTTAAGTAGGAGGGAACGGTTCCAAAATTGAGGATAAATAAATTACAGAAACGTAGCTGAGATGTTCTTTTGAGTAGTGGATGCTCCCCTAGATCCTTCATTCAGGATGGGCCACCCAGCGGTTGCACAGGACACCCTGCTTTTCATGGATGCCCCCACTGAGTGTTGCTACCACCTCGGGAAACTTTTCTCCAAATCACCTTCAGCTGAGTGAGAAAAGGAGTGCACTGGGGATACTAAAGTAGCCCAAAGAACCAAAGGAAGAGCCAACAACTGGGAAGATAGGACCAGGGCAGGTCTGGGGACTCCAGAGCCTGGAATGCCACCAGTTTCTCTCCACGAGGTGGCTTCATCCTCTGGCTTTCCCGTTGAGACTGGAGCCATGGCCATTCATGGACGCCGAGCTTGCATCTTCTTAGCAGTATTACTGGAGAGCAAAGGGCCTTCTGGTTATAGTTTAAAAGTCCCAGGGAAGGTCTCTGATTGGTCTGACTTCATCAGATGCCCAGCCCTGGACCAATCACTGTGTGGCCAGGGAGGCAGGGTCGTGAAAGAAGATGCACTTCACAGACAAAAAACCGAGGCCCTAAGGTTATCCTGCTTGTCAGGAGCAGAACTTGACTCAGAACTCAGGGCTCTTGACTCTGAGGTCCTGTAGGAAGTTTCTGCAGGGAGCGAGGCAGGACATAAGCCTGGCTGCAGGCCCTGAAACTTGCTCTCCCCTGCATCAAGGAGGGGAGAGGTTCTCCAAGGTCAGCCCGTCCATCTGCAGACATTTGCAGAGTGCTCACTGGGGGTCAGGTTCGGGACCAGGTGACCATAGTCGAATGGTCCCCACCCTCCAAATCAACCCTAATGACCACACAATGTAAGTGCAGTGAGAGGAGGGCACAGGGCAAAGTGGGTAATAAGAGGCAGCTGGTCTAGAGTGGGTGCTCAGAGGAAGTGGCCCTGAGCTGGATCTGGAGGGGTGAGCTGGAGAAGAAGAGAGAAAGGGTGGAAGAGCATTATGGATCAAGGGAACAGCAGCTGTAAAGTCACAGAGGCATGGGAAAGTGTGGACCCCCTGTGTCCTGACCCCAGGAACAGCCGGGCCTCTGCGTTATTAACCTGCTTATAACACAAAGCTCTCCCCTCAAGGCCAACTCCTGTTCTCCTGTCTCCCCACAGTTTCAACACCATTATCCAAGGATGGTGGGTTTACTTCCCGCCCTCAGTGGCTGCATACTAACTCCTGGTTCTACTCACTACAATCTCTAACCCACCTGTCAGGCCCCAGGCCCAGGCCCTGAAGCCCTCTGGCCATGAGCTGCTCCTGACGACAGACTCTGCCTATGTTTCAGAATCTCGGCGAAGGACCATCTTCGAATACCACCGTGTGGAGCTGGACCCCAGCAAGGTCACCAGCGCATCTGCTGTGGAGTTCACCCCGTTACCAAGTAATTAGGGGTTGTTCCCACTGATGGGGGGGAGGCATTCCACCATCTTGGAAAGAGCTTTGGAGTCAGACTGAGTTCCATCCCAGGCCCACCACTGTCCCCTGTCTGGGTACCACCACCTAACTTCTCTGGGCCTCCATTTCTCATTTGTAACATGGGCCTAACACCATCTCCCTCCCAGGGCTACAGTAAGGGTTAGAACTACAGTAGGTGGAGCTGAGGTTGTAAATGAAAGCTCAGACATTAACTGGCACATCCCAGGCCCAGGGCGTGGCTTGTGCTTGATACATGACAGCTATTGTTATTAACACATAATTGAAACCCAGGAAGGAGGTACCTCTGAGAACTTAGACTGAGCTCCCAGAAAAGATAATCCAGGAACTGAATGGGTCCATAAGTTTATCATTGTATTTTCCTTAGAGGAGGCATGATGCTGGCATCCACAGGCAGGAGGCAGTAGAGGGATTTAGCCAGTAGCCCCCCAAGATCCAGGGGGCCTGGTCCTGTCCCTCTTCTGTACCCCACTCACCTGCCATTGAAGGCACACCATGGCTGGGGCCCCAGCCGCTGCTGCGGACCCCGCAGGATCGGGATGGGATGTTCTTCAGGATGTGGTCAGGGCGGCAGGGGAGAGTGAGGGAAGGACAGCGCTCTCGTTCTAGTTTTAAAGAAAGTTTTCATCTCTCCTGTTTCATGGTACCTCCCAGCTTCCCTCTGAAGCCACGGCCTTCTCCCTGCCTTCTGGGGCATTTCTTACCTCTCTTTCCCCCTCTTCCTCTTCCCTGGAGGTTCTGGGAGCAGAGGTTGAAGAAAGAAGAGGAGGAGGAAGGGTCTTCTAGAATGCCAGGCCATGTCCCAGCAGGTGTCCTCCCCTGGAAAAGAGGCCGGTCCCTGACACCTATTCACAGGACAAGGACACCTGCGGTTCCAGCCCCGCCCCCACCCTAGTGGCCCTCCCCCTAGGCAGGGCTTCCTCGAAGACTGGTGAGAGCAAACCCAGGAATGAATACTCTGCATTTGGGAACAAGGACATCCAAGGGCAGGGCTAACTGCTGGGGCGGAAGACGTGAAACGTCCTGGGAACGCGTTTCTGGGACATTCTGTACATTGAAGCCACTTCCCACCCCTCCAGTGAATTCTGTGAGCATTTAATAGCACACAGGACATCTGAAATGCAGATGAGAAATAAAGGTCAGTGGGTTTTATGAATATCCCACGAGGCTCCCAGGGTTTTTTCTCAGTTTGACTGGAGCCATTTAAGGGGTCTCCAGAGTCCTTGGAAATGATCACAGGCTCCCATGTAGGGGAAGGGACAGTGCTACTAAGGCTGTGATTTGAACCTCTGGGAGGCAGGTTTGCTTTGTCCTCAGAAAACTCTGCACCCCACAGCCCCAGGCTTTCTCCCTTACCTTTGGGTAGGGGAGGACTTTTAGCCAAAATTCTTCCAGAGGTGTGGCTGGACTATTTTTAAGCCATAGCACTCCATGGCTGGTCCCTCTTCTAGAAGAGGCTCATGAAAAGGTGGCCTGGGGTGAAGGTGGGAGCTGGGGAGGCGTATTCCCACAGCAGGACCTCGAGACTAGGAGCTCAGGCTCTCGGCTCAGACAGACCTTGGTTCAAACCCAGACCTGCCACTCTTAGCTCTGTGACTCTCTCCGAGCCTCAGTTTCCTCCTCTGTAAAATGGGGATAACAAAAGCAACTATTCATCGATTCCATAAACTTTTGTTAACTGCCTACCACGTGCTGGGCGCTGTTCTAGACCCTCTGGACGCACCAGAGAACAAAACAGCCAGAGCTCTCTTGTTCTTGGGCCAAGTCGGTCCTTGCTTATTTTCTGCTGATGGCTTTTCCTCCACCCTTCCAAAGCCTGCAGAGCCCTGGTAGACAAAAGGACACAGTGCCACCTACAGCTCGTCCCTCCCACAAGGTGACTGAAGGTGACCACGCTGTGCCCACAACAGCTTTTCTCCCACTCACCAAGGGCTGGTTACCACCTGCCACCTTGTTGGGGTTCCACAGAACACAAACTGATTCCCTCATTAATGGACTGTGGCCCAGGCCCATGAAAACTCACAGAGAGAAGAAATGTATGTGATGTCTCGTGAATGAGTGGTCATTTTCTGTAGTTAGTGGTCACTTCTGGCTGCTGCCAACATGTTCTGTTCAGCTGCCCATCAGATGTGCCCTTACGTTGCACACAGTTATTCCGGGTCAGTGCCTGTCTGTCCTTATAATAAAATGCATGGGCTTTGTGGCAGCTGCTTGCCACTCTGAGGTCGTTCTGGTTCACTTAAGTGGGCAGCATTTAAGCAAGTGAACAAGTCTTAAAATCCAGCCCTCATACCTCCTGCTCCCTGGGCCCTCTCTGCTGGGGGTCCATGCACCCTCCAGCAGCTGCTCCCACTAACTTGCCTGCTCTCCACCCTTGCCCTGCCCGGCTAGGCCCCAGCTGCCCCTCCTCCCCATTCCTACCACCTTCCAGCTCTCCACTCTGCTGAGCCGGCCAGCGTGCTGACTGCTGTTGGGAGCATCCCTGGGATGTGTTCCTCCCAGGCCTCTGCACACAGAGGCCCCTCTGCTTGGACTTCTCTCCCAGGAGAGCTGCCAGGCTGGCTTCCTCGCTCTCTCAGTCTCCTCAGAGGCCTTCCCCAACCTCCCTGAGTAAAACACATCCCCCACCGTCATTCCACCTCCCTGTTCTGATCCGCTTTTCTCCCAGCCCTTCTCACCACTGGCAACCCTAGGGTGGATCTATTTGTCTGTGTATTTGTTGGCTGTCTCCTCCACTGGACTGCAGGTTCCATGTGGGCAGTGCTTCTGTCTTTTCCTGTTCACGCTGCATCTCCAGCATTGCGACAGTGCCGGGCCTGGGGTAGACGCTCAATAAATATTTGTTGAAAGAATAAATGATTGAATGAGCACCTGATAGGTATATTGAGGGGAATGAAGGACCAGAGTCGATAACAAATAGCATTCACTGGCTCACCGTGTGGCCAGCACTGTTATAAACCCTCTCACAGCTGGCCTCCCACACAGACAGCATCCTGATCCCTCTTTTACGAGTGAGGTACCAAGGCACCAAGAGGTCAGGTAACTCTCCCGGGAAGATTTAAGCTTGGATGAGCAGAGGTCAGCATACCCCCTGGGAATAGCTCACTTCCAAGAGGAGAGGGAGAGGAAAGGAATGGAATTCCGTATGCCTGGCCTGGTTTACTCTCAAAAACTCAGCCCCCAGACTTTCCTGGGAGGAGCGGGCCTCTGACGGCAATCCAGCCACACAAACAGTCCCTAGGAGCAGGGAGTGCTAGCTGGTCAAACCAGGACATCTTAAATCCTTTCCAGTGATTGTAGACAACACAACTGTAAAGACTAAATTTGCCGAGAGACTCGATCTTAATTGTTCCCAGCACTGGAAGAAATGATACTGATGTGAAGTGATGGTGGCGTTAGCAAATGCTACAGTGGCGATCATACAGCCATATAAATGGATCAAATCCATATGTTGTACACCTTAAACTTACATGACGTTATATGTCAAATATATGTCGATTTAAAAAAATCCTTTGCAACCCTGTAATTGTAGGCAATAGGCCAGAAGTATAACTTTCCAGACTAGGTGCAATCCCTTTGTACGTGCTTATGGCGCCCTGTAATTTTCCTACGTAAACCTCATCACAATGATAATTATGTAGTTATTTTTGTTTGATGATCTGCTTAGGGTCTGTCTTTCCATATGACTGTAAGGCCCAAGAAATACCAGGTCTTACTGCTGAATCACTAGTACCAGCTCAGGGCCTGACCCCCTGGTGACAAAAGGAAGGAAGGATGGAGGGAAGGAAAGAAGGAAGGAAGGAGGGAAGGAAGGAAGGAAGGAAGGAAGGAAGGAAGGGAGGTAGGGAGGGAGGGAGGGAGGGAGGAAGGAAGGAAGGAAGGAAGGAAGGAAGGAAGGAAGGGAGGGAGGGAGGGAGGGTAGAGAGGGAGAATTAGAGAATCAAGGCTGGACTCAAGTGAGGGTGGCATTAAAAACTTCTAGGGTCCCTGCTAGTCAGAGCCTCCAGAGTTGTGTAAGGACCCAGCGTTCAGGAAAGTTGCACCTTTTGGAGGCCTGTGGAGGGGCTGGTACTGAGGGGCCGCTGCCTTCTCTCTTGCAGCCTGCCTGCAGCATCGGAGCTGCGACACCTGCATGTCCTCAGACCTGATCTTCAACTGCAGCTGGTGCCATGTCCTCCAGAGGTTTGTACCAGGCTCACCCTCTTATTCCCACAGGCAGACTGTGCAGGGGGGCAGATGGTGGCACGGCCCCACTCCCTGCCTTGGGCCTCATTACCAACATGAGGGTATCTCTGGCCAGCGCTCCTGTGACACTTAGGACAAGAATATCATGAAAGTGAGTGTCTCCCTGAGGCTTGTGACCCATCAAGGTGACTATATGTCACCCTGTGGTGACACTAGACTTCTGGAAGACCATTCAGAGATTCCGGCTACTGCAGGTCCCTCCTCGCACCTGGGAGGGTTGGTTCATCCTCTGGCAGGCCTTCTCAAAGAGTGGTCCACAGCTGTGAGCATCCCAGAATCACCTAGGGCTTGCGGTAAACATGCAGATTCTCAGGGCCCACCCCTGGCCCCCTGCATCAGGTCTCTGGGAGAGAAGCCCAAGAACCTGCATTTTAACACGGTACCTCATCTGCAAACAAGCGTGAGATCCGCCGGCTCAGGGACGGGATGAGCTTAAGACCCATCGCCATTGGAGGAGAGCCCCATGACCCCAAATCAGCACCTCAAGATCTTTCTCAGGCTGCAGAAGGGTTTCCTGAAAACCATGGGTGTGGAAATTGCAGGCGTCTGTGGAAAGCTGGAGCAAGTGACCAAGCTGTGTTTGCTTGGTTTTGGAAGCAGGGAAAATTCTGGATGAGATTCAGCCTCAGGCATAAAGTTCTTAAATCCAAGTCATCTTCCTCTCCTTGTTCTGAAATCATTCCCTCACGGATTAGACTCAGAATCTGAGCCCTGTTCTCCTGTCCAAGAGAAATAAATGGCAGGGGGGAAAAAAAAGAATTTCTTTGGGAACTAGGGCTCCCATGAGAGTGGGAAAAGCTATGAACTACAAGAGCCTTTAAGGCAATCTTGAAAAATTGCAAATTATAGAGGCTCTGAGTTCTCTGCAGCTGTCCTGAATCTGTCAGTGTTTCCTTTGCTCCTTTCCAGTATCCTGGTGCAGAAATAGAAGCCATTGCCTTTATAGGTCGCTGGCCTAGCACACAAGACACAACTCTGGGCCGGGAGGAGAAAGGGGTGCTCATCTGGCCTCCCAGGTGTTCTTCCCAACAGCTGTGCTCTTATTCACTCTCTTGGGGCCTCAGTTTGTTTTCCCTGTAAAATGGGCTGGGGTTACGTGATTCGGGGGGATGTGGGTGAGGAACATGCCTGTTATTTTAACTCCTCAAATACCAGATAGTATTTTTGCAAAGTGTTCAGGGCCCTTCACATGAAAGGCACAGAGCCTCAGAGAGAGTACACAGGGCACACCCCAGGTTGGTTCTTCCTGGCGTGGAGCTTTGCGGTGTGGTCCATCTTGTGCACTTTCAAGTTTGAGAGTCACTGTCTGAGCACAGGGAGATCATCCAGATGACTGCAGAGAAGCCTGGAACGCCGGGGCTGGCTGCCACCGCATGACTCAGTGTCCACCAACAGCTGAGCCAGGAGAACTGCAAAATGGCTCACATGAAAGCAAAACCCTGGCTTGATACACCCCCACTTAATGCATACGCCCAAACCCAGAAAACTATGACAGTTTAATGAGGGTTGGTCAGGGGGAGGGCAGGGCCTTGGGTGTGGATACTGCCTTTGCTGGGTTATGTCAACTACGGGACAAAGAAGCTCCATCAGGGATCCTGTCCCTGGATGTCCGTGAGCCTGGGCTCACTGAGCACGGCCCCTTCTTGACAGATCTCTGGAGCCTCAGCTTCAACTGAGAGCTGACTCCAGGTTCCTAAAAAGCCAGAGGTCAGAGCTGGTGCAGGGGGCCGGCCACCATGGTCTCTCCCACCAACAGCTGCTTGAAACCATCACATGGGTTCTCGGCTTCCCCTCCACCTACTCTGCCCTCTGCAGCCTCCCAGAGCTTCCCCTCCCCATGCTGGGGCCAGATCTGATTTAGATTATTTCACTTATCATGCAGGTATTTTCCTTTCATCCCTATTGCCCACCCAGTGACCCACTCTGAAGTCAATGGGTGACTTTGACTCCAGGATTTGGCTCTGAAAATGAGGGTCATACATAACCCTTGTCTTACAGCGTTTTCATGAGGGTCCCATGAGATAGTGCCGGAGCAGCTTGGGACTGGGGCAGCACCTGGCATTCAGGAGGCACTCGAACAGTGGCCATTTCTCATGCCCTTCTCCTTTGCATCTGGGTTGGTTGGCCCCGAGCTTGGAAAGGGGTGCTCTTAGACATTTATCAAAGGCTCAGTCCTTGAAAGAACCAGTTAGTTTGGCCTAAAAGAAACTTTAGTCCCCAGCCCCCAACAATGCCCTTAATCTTCCATCCCTCAAGGGAGGGGGCACGGAGGACCTGACAGAGGGGGTGTGGATGGCTCAGCTCAGCTGCCGCTGCTGCAGGAGGAGCAGCTCAGAGGCATCTTCAGAAGGAAAGGCTGACAGCGCCTGGAAGCCTCAGCCTCACCAGGTCTCGGGTCGATGGGCAGGCAGTTGCCGGTGCAGAGTTAACCAGCCACGAATCCTTTCGCAGCACTGGTGGCTTGGGATATTATTTTCCCATGCGGCGGTTCCTGAGCTTAAGTAGGGCTTGGTGGATTCTCCTAGCACCAAAGAGTGAAGAACGGAACTTTGAGCATGATGCCATGAAGAACATTCTCTGGTTCATCCTCGCACCACACCCCTTCCCTAGGGAAGCACTTGACAACTTCCAGCCCAGCTGAGCTCTCATTGTCCTCCAGGAACCCTTGTCAACCAGTGTTTAATCTCTCCCAGACTCTGGCAGGACCCTGACTTCTGCCCTTCAATGATCACACAGGGGGTGTTGGCCAGATTGGCTGATGGCCACCCTCAGCCCTGCGCCTCCTTGACAAGTTTAGGCTCCTCCATGAAGAAGTGGGGCTTGGTGAATGAGTAAGACTTTCCCCAGATGAGAACATGTGTGTGAATTCCCTGGATTCTCAGCAATTTCGTGGCCGCCCAGAGTCAGGAGGGCCTTAAAGGTCGTTAGAGGTCATGCAATTTGTCAGCTCCCTACATACCACATCTGGGCAGATGTGGTCTTGGTCCTGGGGAGCTTGGTCAGGAGGAGGGAGAAGATGCCACAAATAGCTTCCCCTCCTTTGGGGAAAGGAGTAGAGGGACAGGACGGTCTGACTCTCGCTCCCACGGCACCTGCCCAGTGGTCTTGGGGAGGTTCGCCCCCTCCTTGCTATCATTGGAGAGCTATTACTGCATAGGGGGAGGTGAAGAGGAGGGCTTCTCTGTCAATCCCATCACACCTCTGGCCTTTTGGTTTCCCCTGCAGATGCTCCAGTGGCTTTGACCGCTACCGCCAGGAGTGGCTGTCCTATGGCTGTGCCCAGGAGGTGAGAGGCTTAAGTGAGCCAGGTGTGGGGAGGAGCAGGGCTACTAGCTCGGGTAGCTCTTCTCAAGGCATCTCTGGCTCTTGGTGAAATTCTCCCCTCCACCTGGGGCTTGTCTCCCTGTCTGCTCTGAGCCAATTAGACCCACATGGGAGGTTTCTGAGGGCTCGATGGGTCCCTGAGACAAGCACTTCTGGTGACTTAGCCTGGAGCGGCAGCTCTCCAGGGGCTCTTTTGGTCCTTACAGAGGGTACGTTGGGCGTGGCCTTGGCCACAGCGGGATCCTCCGGGAGGCTGTGCACCTGGTGATGTTCAAAAAGCGACTACCGGGCTCCAGCCCTCCGGCATTTGAGGAAGGCAGTGGTCCTGGGAACGAGGAGGGTTGTTCCTGGCACCTCCCATTTAGAATCCCATGCAGGTTCCTTCTCACTGCTGGAATTTTCCATGAATGCTCAACACTTTGGGTGGGGAGCCTCCACTTCTCACACCTTATACTGACAGACCCTTTCATCCACGCATCCTTTCCCCCTCCCTTCCTCCCTCCGTTGCAGTGCAAGCACAGCGCATGCGCCCAGCACTTCGCCGCATGCTGTCCTGCACTTGCCCTGATTTAATCCTAACACGGTCTCCGGGAGCTGGGGGCCAGTGCCCCCACTTACCGGAGCGGGAAACTGAGGCTCAGAGAGGTTTAGTGATTTGGCCTGCAGCTCACAGCCGGTGAGATGGTGAAGGTGCCAGGCCCAGCATTTAAATGTGAACCCCCAGGATTACTGCTATGTGCTCACCACCATCTGTTTTATCAGTAAGGCTGGGTGAGCCGTTTCTGGCCTTAGAAAAAAAACAAACTTTGTCCATCCAGAAGCCTACTGCTGACGCTGGCTGTTGGTGAACGTACAGATTCGCTTTATTTAAGATTGGCATCTCAGCTCCTTCTTTCAGGAGGGATTCGAGGCAGCTGACAGATAAATTGCCCTGTAAGACAAGACGCTTTCAGGATAAAGTGGAAAGCTTAAATGTATTCAGAGCCCAGCTTTGGTGAGATTACCATGCTTGGGCCACGCACTGGAATCTTAAATCTTCTGGCCGCTGAGGGATGCGAGCGCCCCACCATCCTCCTGTGTGCAGCATGGCCGCCGGCGAGGCCTCTGTCCAGAGCAGCACAGGCTCTCTCTTGCAGGCAGAGGGCGGGACGTGTGAGGACTTCCAGGACGAGGACTCCTCCTCGTCCTTGCCCGACAGCTCCTTCAGCCCCTTTGACGGAGACCTCACCACCACCTCCTCTTCCGTCTTCGTCGACAGCCTCACCACGGAAGGTAAGAGTGGGGCGGAGCCACCGCCCTGGAGCATCACTGTCCCTGATGGGGATTATCTCAGGGAAGAGGGTTGCTCCATCCTTTCACACCTGAGGCTCCAAGAGTGGGGGCACTTGCTGGTGAGAGGCAGAAGCCAGGTTTAGAGGGAGTAGACTCCACACCCATATCAGGGCTGTGGGACGGAATTCACTGTGGCGAGGGGAAAAATTACTGTCCCAGCACACTGCCAGGTATTTTATTATAATATCGCGGTTCATCTTAATAGCGACCCTTAGAGAACCTGTGAGGTCTTAGCATCCCTGTAGCAGGTATGAACTCAGTCCACACACTCAGACGTCAGGGAAAGGTTGCCTGATTTTTCTGACTTCCCTTCTGGCTCCCAGCCCTCGCCGAGCTGGCCTGGTGGGGAGTTCCACCCCTGCCGTCCTGGGGCTTGGCTACGCGGTCCTGTGGCGTCCAGTGGGTGGAGGGTAGGTGGGCAGCTCTGACCACCTTGGGTTGCTGCTGATCCATCTCTGCTTCTTCAGGCCTGGTTGTCCCTGGGCCTCCTCTGCCACCCGCATGTTACCGGTGGAACGGTGACTCCTGGGTTCTGGTCCTCTCGAGGGAAAGAATTCAACTGAGAGACATAGAGTAGTTTTAAGCAGCAGGAGTCTTATTCAGCAAAGCAAAAGTACACCCTCAAGAAGGGAGGACGGTGAGCTGTCTAGGCACCGGAAGCAGCCCCGCAGTGAGGGTAGGGCTGGGTTTTCAAAATCGTGGCAAGTCCCTCCCTGTGTCCTGCATCATTGGATATACAAGTTGATTGACAGCTTTAGGTTATATAACTTTTCTCCTTGTATGCAGGCACTTACCCATAAGCACCCAATCAGAAATGGGGGTGGGGGTGGGGAACCACAATGCTAATTTATTATAAATACCGCATAATGAGCCCCAGGTTAGTCTGAGTCACCTCTTAGGTCTGGGTGCTGATGGTTTGGAAAACCCTGTTGGGTTTTCAATATCTTGCTTGGTCCTCATAAGGCTGGAAACTTAGCGGTCCTTAACCACAAAAAGGGAGGATCTCTGGGCATGTTCTGGTCACCAGTGTCCAGGTGGGGAGGGAAAGATGACCCCATCCAGGATGGGGCGGGACCCACTCACGTCTGACTAGCTACCTAACACGGTCTTTAGTTCCACGGTCCGTTTCTTCCCATTCCTTTGAGGCCAGTTCTCAGAATTGTGGCAGCTTATGTCATGGCTACAGTCTGGTCATCATGTAGTTAACTTCTTCCACCTGATGGGGGTTTCAGTATCTATAAGACAGCTCAAATGATATGGCTCAGAATATTATCTATAGCCCTTGAAGAGGAACTAAGGTCCTTGACTATGCTTAATGCCTAGACTATTATTATTCAGTCTTATTGGACTATTTTCCCTTGTTCCTGCATCTTCTCACATCTCTGATTAAACTTACTCTTTGGCTAAAGTTTTTCCATAGACAAAAGGTAGGCTGAGGACATGGGGGGCAAGGACCGTAAGGTCCTGCTCCGTTTCACCCAGGCCTGAGGTCTTATTGAAGCTGCTAGAGGTCCAGCCACCCTGTGGGGAACCCCGTGCAGACTCCTCGGATTCTTTGGCTATCTCTGAGAATTTCCTCCCTCATCCTTTTTCAATACGTGGCATCTAGGTTTTAGCCCCTTGCCCTAAGTCTAAGACTGAAAGACTTATGGGCTCTTACCACTTCCCCTGAGCGAGATTACCTGTTTGAAAGGGGCAAATGGAAAGCAGGAAAGGAGAAAAAAGTTAATATTTTTAAACATTATTCATCCACAATCCCATTTTATAGACAAGGAAATGGGCTCATAAGGAGCAAAGTAGTTTGCTCAGTGGTGGAATGTTCTTTTCGTGGTGCCCCCCTGACTTTTTAAATGCAGCCTAGAGGACTGGAGAGCAGGAACCCTTGGATCTGGCTGGAGGGAAGTGAACAGTTGATAGAAAGAGCAAATATTTAAGGGGACTGACCATGTGCCACGTAGGGTGGTAACATTGTGCACTCACTTAGTCTTCCTAACAATCCTGTACGTTGATGCTGTTTGATCCCCATTTTACAGAGGAGACAGTATGGCTCAGAGAGGTTGATGGCTTGCCCAAGGTCACACAGCCAGGAGGAGGTGGAGTCAGGTCTCATCTAGCTCCAAAAGCAGCAATCTTGCCCCTCGACCCCACTGCCTTTCTCAGTGCTGAAAAAAACAACAGAAAAGGGTCTTCATGGATTCAATGGGTGGAAAAATAGGGAAGGGTGAACAAGTGGGCAGATTCAGACAGGTCCCAACACTCTGAACTTGCCCAGGAATAACGAGTAACTGGTTAAAGCTCAGGTATTGAGAGCAGAGACTGTGCTAGTGCTGTGAGGGATTCAATAAATCAAATGAAAAATGACACAGGAGGAGATCTTGCCCTCAGGGAGTTAATAACTGAGTCCAGGGGTGACCTTCCAGTTAAAGGAAACTCTACTTAAAACTCTACTTAAAAAGAAGAACCCATGGCCAGTCACTCCTGAGTTAACCCTATGTGCTACTGAGGGCACGGTCTGAGCCCAGAGCTGGGCTGGGGGCTGCACACCCCGTCCTCCAGATCAGAAAGCAGCCTTTCCCTCAGAGGTTTACGTCTGCATGAGCACGGTGCCTGAGGCCAGAAGGGTGGCTGTGTGGGCGTGGAGAGCCCAGCGCATGGCTTCTGGGGGCTGGATTCAAATCCTGACTTGGAAGTATTCTCCATTTCTCCCGGGTTATTGCCCTGATGAGCTGTCCCTACATAGAGGCAGTGTGTTCTGTTTATCAGTTTTATCATGTGTGTGTCTTCTCTCAGCCCAGGAATGTGTCATTTCTGTTTGCTGTGTAATAGTCCCCCAAAGAAAAATATATGTCCTTCCAGTCCTGGAGCGGGTGGTAGAGATTGTTAGGTTACCTCTATAAGAAAAAAAATTGGGGGGACTTTCCTGGTGGTCCAGTGTTTAGGACTCCACGCTTCCACTGCAGGGGGCACAGGTTCGATCCCTATCAGGGAACTAAGATCCTGCAAGCCATGTGGTGCAGCCAAAAAAAAAAAAGAAAGAAAGAAAAGAAAAATTGATAAAGACTTCCCCCCACCCCAAACTCTCAAGGTGTCTGGAGGGACAGGTTTGGGTCACCCCCTGCCTGTGCAATTATAACCCACACAGGGAGACT
The DNA here is from genome assembly GCF_059928025.1 of Delphinapterus leucas. Lineage (NCBI taxonomy): Eukaryota > Metazoa > Chordata > Mammalia > Artiodactyla > Monodontidae > Delphinapterus > Delphinapterus leucas. Next base: position 49,076,993 of record NC_143147.1, on the reverse strand, counting down.
TACTGGAGGCAGAGTATATCTCGGGGTCCAGGAAGACGTTGTGAATGAAGGGGATACAGCACTTCAGCCAGGGGGACCCACCTGGTCAGAGCAGAGTTGGAGAGCAGAGGAGTTAGTGAGAGCAGCTGCTGGAGGGCGTGTGGAGCCCTTCTGTCGCCAGCCATCCAGAGGAATGGAGAGGACCAGGGGAGCAGCAGGTATAAGGGCTGGGTTTAAGACTTGTTCACTTGCTTAAATGCTGCCCACTTAAGTGAACCAGAATGACCTCAGAGTGGCAAGCAGCTGCCACAAAGCCCATGCATTTTATTATAAGGACAGACAGGCACTGACCCGGAATAACTGTGTGCAACGTAAGGGCTCATCTGATGGGCAGCTGAACAGAACATGTTGGCAGCAGCCAGAAGTGACCACTAACTACAGAAAATGACCACTCATTCACTAGACATTACACACATTTCTTCTCTCTGTGAGTTTTCATGGGCCTGGGCCACAGTCCATTAATGAGGGAATCAGTTTGCATTCTGTGGACCCCCAACAAGGTGGCAGGTGGTAACCAGCCCTCGGTGAGTGGGAGAAAAGCTGTTGTGAGCACAGGGTGGTCACCTTCAGTCACCTTGTGGGAGGGACTGGTGGGTGGAGAGTGTCCTTTTGTCTGCCAAGGGTAGATGTGGACTGGGCTACAATGGATTTCCAATGGTCTAGATTCAAAACAAGTTGATTCCAATCAAGTTAATTTGTCCAATGATGTTTAGGGTTACTTTGGTTAGTGTTGAGTAACCAATTCATCATTTCAACTTGTAGTAACAAAATAGACTCAGAGGCATACATAAATACCTCGTGTATTGAAATTCCTGAAGAAAACGTATCTTTCTATTATACGCCTACAATTCTCTATTTGTTTTGTTTTACTTTGAATTTTTAGGGGTGCTTTTTATCATTTTATTTTATTATTATTATTATTTTTTAATTTATTTCTTTATTTTTGGCTGTGCTGGGTCTTCGCTGCTGTGTGCAGGCTTTGTCTAGTTGCAGTGAGCAGGGGCTACTCTTCGCTGCGGTGCGTGGGCTTCTCATTGTGGTGGCTTCTCTTGTTGCAGAGCATGGGCCCTAGGCGCGCCGTCTTCAGTAGCTGTGGCACGCGGGCTTATGGGCTCTAGAGCGCAGGCTCAGTAGTTGTGGCTCACGGGGTTAGTTGCTCCGCAGCATGTGGGATCTTCCCAGACCAGGGCTTGAACCCGTGTCCCCTGAATTGGCAGGCGGATTCTTAACCACTGAGCCACCAGGGAAGTCCCGAGGGGTGCTTTTTAAATTTAACTTTTTTATAAATTATGTAACAGTTAACTGATAATTAACATGGTTCCAAAGTCAAATCTACAAAAGTAGCTATATTCAAAGAAGTTTAGTTTCTAGTTTTCTCCCCTCCGCCCTATTCCCTCTTTCCTCTATGAGGGACCATTTAAAATTTTTCTTATGGTTTATTCTTTCATTATCTAATGTGATTTTTTGATATTTGAAGATTTATTGGAAATGTATAGCAGAGCAGTATGCCACGTCCAGGCACTGGGAATGTAAACAGCTGGGTATTGAGAGGCTCACAGTCTATGGAATCAGTGGGACCCAAGATGCCACAGAAACAGATACCAAATGCAATGGGACACAGGGGAGGACACACCCATCTGTCCTCTGGGAAGTGACGGGCCTGGACCAGGACTAGGGTGAGGCAAGTGAGGCACTCAGTGCAGGTATCAAGTTTAAGGAGGCACCAAAAAAAAAAAAAAGCAATAATTAAGATAATAATCTTTTCTTGCAATATTTGTAAAAATCAAAATTAATGCCAAAAATTCCATAATAAACAAAATTTCAAAAAATTCTAAAAAGACAGGATCAGGGGCTTCCCTGGTGGCACAGTGGCTGGGAGTCCTCCTGCCGATGCAGGGGACATGGGTTCATGCCCCGGTCCGGGAAGATCCCACATGCCGCGGAGCGGCTGGGCCCGTGAGCCATGGCCGCGGAGCCTGCGCGTCCGGAGCAGACAGGATCAGACCCTGTGTCACATGTATCACCCTAGCCCCAGCCCTGCAGGGGACATTTCAGGGTTGGTACTTTTAAAAGAGAAGGGGAGGAAGGGCATCCCCTGCAGGAGGAACAGTACATACAGTGGCTCAGAGATCTGAGAGGGCTCCAAGGTCTGGAGAACCTTGGGTAGCTTGTCACAGACACTGACATGCTGTTGAGCTGTGGCCAGTGGTAGGAGAAAAGAAGATTGGGACACACTGAGAAGGGCCTTGAACATCTATGAACAAAGGGGAGCCAGTGAAATCCTTTAAAATTAGGAGGATGGTGGGCGTGCTAGAGGGGAAGGAGGAACGAAGTGCATGTTGCAGGCCCCACATTGTGGAAGGTTCTGCTGGTTTAACGTTTTGATGCTTGAAGCAGTAAGCTCCAGTCATCTAGAACATTCTCCTGACGTGGAATTCTTACTGTCCTTTCCCCATAGGAATCTGTGGGGAAGAGCCACAGGAAGGGTCAACCACTGGAACTTATTTAGGAGGCTGCAAGATACACTCCTTGAGGTGTAGAGGGAGTGTGTTGTACCCTGGGAAGTCTCCAAGCAGATTCGATCTTGTGATACACACACCTCTCCTCAAATCCTTCCTCAGCTTCCCGCTGCCCCTCAGGAGACTGCCCCTTAGGCCCTCAACTTAGCTTTCCAGACAGCTGATCCCCCCATGCCCCCGCTTCACTCTCACCACCCTTTATTCACATCCTCGCTACCCTCCAGCTGCACTGAACTGCTTTTTTTGTCTCCGATGGCCAAGTTCTTGCTGACTCCAGCCTTTGCCCCCACTCCCTCCGCTGTCTGGGACCCTTTCTCCCAGCCCCATAGCTCATCCCTCCTTCTTGACTCCCTTTGTCTGGGCAAGGGCCCCAGTCGGAGTGAACTCCTAGTAAACACTCAGTAAATATTTGTTGAATGTATGAACACTACGAAAAGTTGCCTTGTCTGTGGCCTTCTACCTTTACACTGCTGTGTGACTTTGAGCAAGTCACCTCTCCTCTCTGTGCTTCAGTTTCCCAGCCTTCAAAATGAAGGGTTGGACTTGAACCTCCCTAAAGTCTCATCCAGACCTAGTGACAGAGGCCATCATGATTCCACTAATCTTGTGCCTTCTCTCCTTTCCCTTTGAAGATGACACCAAGTTGAATCCCTATGCAGAAGGAGAGGGTGAGTACAGAACTGCCTGCCCCTCTTCAACACACCACTGCCTCTTGGACCCACCCTGGAAGAGGGTGCAGCCGTCACCTGGCCTCTTTGCTTTTACTCTGAGTGGGGGAGGGGGAAACAACAGCAGCCTGCGCTTCCCAGACTTCCTGCTGGGTGGGAAGGCAGGGGGCTTCTGGGAACAGACCCCCTAGACTGAAGGAGCAAATCTACATCTAGACATTTCTCATCTCAGCCACGATCCTCCTGTGGTTCTTCTCCCGGCCTCTGTGCCCTTGAGTATCCGCTTCCCTGATAGGAGTGAGAGGAGGAAGTGAGGGCTAAGCTAGGGCAGGCGTGGCTGTGTCTGCCTGTGGCCCTGGCTTCTGTCCCCAGGGGCCTCCCAGCCAATGAGGGGTGGAGAGCAGCTTCTCTCACTCAAGTGGCTTGGCAGAGAGTACATAAACGTTGCCCACCACAACTTTTACAGGGTGTCAGAAGGTGGGGTCCCCTTTCCCCAGGACTGCCTGGGGGATAACCTCCTCTCTGGGGACATGGGATGACCCCACCCCCACCCCCCCCCGCCCTTTGCCCAGAGCCAGCTCAAGCCCTTGCTGCAACTACCACAAAGGGGAGATGGAAGAGCCTTCCAGCCCCAGGGGCTGAGAGACTGTTACCTGGGCTCCAGCAGGAGAGGAGGGTCTATTAACGCAGCACATCTTGATGGGGTCTCCCACGGGAGACGGAGCCATTGCTGCTCTGTGGGCTGTGGGTGTGAGTGTACACGTGTGTCTGTTGGGCTGTGGGGAAGCAGGGGGCCCTGGGCCACGATCGCCTTACTCTGCACCATGTGCTCATCAGCCCAAGCTCTGCCCCTCAGATCATAGGGTCACTGAAGGCTGAGGTCTGACGGCCAGCTCAGGAGAGGCCAGCTTGGGGCATGTCATCGCAGCTCCCCCAGCTCTTGGCAGATAGAGGCATGAACCACGCACAGGAGTGCCCCAGGATAGTTTCTCTCCTGGGTTTTTTTTCTGCTGACAGAGAAAAGGGGATGGGGAACATAATGATTTTGGATGCACACAATATCTTATTAAAAATCTCTACCCCCTGTTGACTCCCATTCCACCCACCAGCGATGTAAAGTGGATTCAACATTTGTGTTGCTTACATGCTCGTCTGTCTTCTCTGTGTCGTTATCTCCACATCCTTTTAGGGTAGAGAGAAGGAGCAAAAGCCCACCCCAGGTAATATCAGGGAACTAGGTTTCTTGGTGGCTAGCACTGTGTCCTTGGACAAATCCCTTCATCTCTCTGTATTTCCATTCCTTCAGCCGTATGAGAAAGGGGTTGGACTGGATGAGCTTCCAGTTCGATAGTCTATGGAAAATACCCAGTCTTCTCCTGGGGAATGTATTTCAAATGCTTGGAATGTTCACAAAGAGTGTCTGCTGGTTTATTAGCCCTCCGAGTGTCTAGTTCATTTCTTTTATTGAGTTCCTCTGATGGGTCTGCCGATTTTTCTAAGAGTTGAAAACACAGAGATGACTAAGACACTGTCCTTGCCCTACAGGAGGTCACAATCTGGTAGTGGACAGTGACAGGTAAAGATGTGGTCATTCTGCTATCATAATAGCTAACACTTTTTAAAGTTGTCCAAGATACCTGCCGTGATCCTCAGCAGTTGACATGAATTATCTCATTTTCACCCTCTCAATAACCCTACCAGGTACTTAACATTATTATCCTTGTGCTACAGAAATGATAACCGAGACACAGAGAAGTTAAATAATTTGCCCAAGGTCACACAGCTCGTAAGTAGCAGAGCCTGGATTTGAATCCAGGCAGCCAGGCTCCAGATCCCAAGTCTTAACCATCACATGCCCTTTGTGAATTCCTTAAAAGAACTTATATGGGATGGGTACTGGAGAGAAATTTTATGATCCTTAGTAGACATTTGGGCAACTTTTAAGTGATTTTGGAAAACGACCTGAACCGTGCTAAGAACAAAGTTCATGTCATACTCATAATGGTTCCACCGACTCCACCTTTTCATGTATTTGATAAGTAGACCTGAAGGTTCAGTCGGCTTTCATCTCTGGGACTTTGTCAGAACCCAGGACCCCATGACCCCACCTTCCTTGCTCCCCTGACCTAATGGTCTCTCCACAGGCCTTCAGAACAACCTGTCCCCCAAGACAAAGGGCCCCCCCTTGCACCTGGGCACCATCGTGGGCATCGTGCTGGCCGTCCTCCTCTTGGCGGCCATCATCCTGGCCGGGATCTATATCAATGGCCACCCCACCTCCAACACTGCGCTCTTCTTCATCGAGGTCAGTGCAGGACTGGGCCGCCTCTCTCTGGCGTCTGCATCTGCGTCAGTGTTTCCCCAGCCTTTCAATACCTGCCTCTCCCCATCTCATCCCTCACCCGCCACGTGCCGGCCTCCTGTTTCCACCTGAGGGACTTCATTGACTCCATCCAGGCACATCTTGCACTGGCGGGCACCCTCTGAGTCCCTAACCCCCCCAGGGCTTGACCCCTCAGGACTCCTCTGGCCCTCTTGTCCTGTTGAACAGCCTCTGCTTTTGCGCTCCCATTTGTGAAATCAGAACAGTCCCCAGAAGAAAGAAAGAGGCCAAAAATGCCTCACATGCCCCTTGAGTGTTGTGCAACCATCCCTAATGATTTATGGTCTCTCACACCCAAATTCCAGGCCTGGTGCTTATTCAAAGCCATAATGGAACTGAGGTCTCTGCCTCTTGGCCTGCTGTGTGCGATTTTCGATTAGATTTGACAGGCCATAGTAATCATAAGAGTTGCTCTGTCTGGGAGCTTTTGTTGAGGATGCTGCAGTTTGCAACATCTCAGGATTCAGAAGAGTCAGCCTGAGGTGAGGTGCAGCATGGGAAGTAAGACCTGCGCCCCTTCACTCTGGGCCACAGAGCTCAGCAGCCCCTGCCCCAGCCCCCCGCTCTCGGCATCTGACCAGCTCTCTGAATCCTACAGTGATGGGGCCTCTGGGACTGCAATCCTCCACATGGGTCACAAGCCCCCAACCTCATCACCCAGAGGCCTAGGTCTTTCCCTCCTCTCTGTTTTTTTTTTTTTGTGGCACTCGGGCCTCTCACTGCTGTGGCCTCTCCCACTGCAGAGCTCCGGACACACAGGCCCAGTGGCCACGGCCCACGGGCCCAGATGCTCCACGGCACGCGGGATCTTCCCGGACCGGGGCACGAACCCGCGTCCCCTGCATCGGCAGGCGGAATCCCAACCACTGGGCCACCAGGGAAGCCTCCTCCTCTCTGTTTAGATGCCCCCTTGTTTCTTATGAGTTCTAACCAGTCATTCTTAGGTTAAGATTAAGACCTACTGAGGCTAAGGCCAACCTTGTTTCACCTGGGGAACCTGCAGATCCCCAGCCACAGGGATGCTGACCAGAGGTCTGACGGAGGCCTGGGAATCTGCATTTCCCTCAGCTCCCCAGCTCTGATGCAGGACCTGTACTGTCTGGAGGGTTATCTTGGCGTTTCCAGAGCCTCCCAGATCATTCCATCTCTTACCCACTCCCTCACTTTCCACAGTCTCGGGACTCCACCCTGTGCTGCTGAGCTTTTCACCTCGCGTCCTGTAGTCCACACGGCGAGGAATAAAATGACCTCTTCCTTCCCAACTCCTGGGGCTCCCAGCAGGTTTCCCAGGGGCGCGAAGGATCACAGCTGGGAGCCTTCTGGGGGAGAGGGCCCTAAACTTCACCCTCCGCCAGCACCTTTGAGAAGTGCTCAGAGCCGTCCCCCGGGGGAAGGGGGAGGGGGGGAGGGTCCCAGGGGAGGGATCGCGCCCGCTGACTCTGTGCCTGTGTTCTCGCAGCGGAGACCTCGCCGCTGGCCGGCCATGAAGTTCCGCAGCCACCTTAACCACTCCACCTACACAGAAGTTGAGCCCTCAGGCCACGAGAAGGAGGGCTTCGTGGAGGCCGAGCAGTGCTGAGAGCTCCAGGTCTCCCTTGGAAGGGTAGGAAGGAAGACCCGGGGACCTCAGCAAACGTGAGTCAAAGCAAAGCAGAGAAGTGACTTTCCTTGGCCTCCTGTGAACACACCCTGGCTGGGAAGATGAGCCCATGGTCTGTGGTGCCAGAGCTATAGTTTGGCCATCACACCCCAACTATTGAAGCAGGAGGCAGAAAAGCAACCACATTGAATTTTTAAGGAAGAGTAACCTAATTTCAGCCTGTTTTGATGCCAGGGGTCTCCCCTTCTGAGTCTCTCAATGGTCTACTCTGTAGCTGCCTCAGAGGTCCCCTCCCACCTGGAGACGGCCAGATGCCCTGCTCCGGTCACCTAACGCCCCTACATATGACACGAGAGAACCCAGCTCTAGACTGGGGCCGCTGTATTCCAGGGTCCATAGACTCAAGAGCTGGTCCTCAAGGCTACGGATGCAGCATATTTTGCTCCAGCTTCTGTGCTCTGGAAGTCTGAAGAAGGAGTTCTCTCCATCTGTTAAAACACAGGTATGGCTGCTCCCAGCCCTTTTGGCAAGCCACTGACCGGCATGCTGGCATCAGAAGAAAGCCAAATGAGAGAAGAAGGAACTTGTGGGAAGATCGTATTTTTAGGCTTCACTACCCCAGCTTGACCTTTCTGCTGAGAGCCAGTACTTCTGCAACAAACGTGTGTGTCGCTTGTGTTGCGGGCTTTATCCAACTGCAGCCCAGCCCGGGCCTGGCAAGCCGTGCTGTGCATGGCCGCGTCTACCCTGCGGGCTCTTCATTCCAATGGCACGTTTGGTGTCCACTGTATTCACTGGCCTGGTCTTCTGTCAGTGCCAGTAAGTACCTCCAAAGGCAGGGCCTGCCTGATTAATATTTTTCCTCCTCTGAGCTGGAATTTTATAGCCATTAAAGAGAAACAAGGTGGAGAGAGGGCTTCTTGAAACATACCCAGCAGGGAGCTTCAGTTGGATTCTGTTGAAAAGCAAAGCCTCCAGAGGGATTGGGATAGAGGAAGCTGGTGTGGGAGAGAGGGACTTTATACGTAAGACCTTGACCTGGAAAGTTGCTTGCATCTCCCCAACTCTGCCGGAAGTTCTTGGGGCAGAGAGTTTAGGCTCCTAAACTTAACCTGGTTTTAAGGGAGTTCTGTCCCAGGGATGAGTTGGGGTTGCTTCTGAAGAGCATTTCAAGTGAAAACCTATAGTTCACCCTCATTCAAAGTAAAAAAACATCCTCAGCAAATAAATATTAAATCACAGTCTCCACTTAGTCACATCCTTTTGTGCATGTCACCGGGATGCTGCCAAAGAGGGAAGTTAGTTTAAATACAAGGCCTCCTGAGGCGGGGGTAGGGAGTCTGCCAATAACCAGGCACATCCAAACACTGGGCTGAAGGTTTTCCAGATGTTTCGTGGTTTATCCTTGGTGAGGATGGTAACAATCAGAGTGGGAAACATGCTGGACCTCGGCTATCTATATGTATTCTTCATAAACCAGGCAAAGGAATAGCTATGGTTTTGAGAAATCGTATCAGAATTTGCAAAAGTAAAAAGATAACGCAGCGAAGAGAATAGGATTCTTTTCAAGCTTCTGAAGGACAGAAAGGTCTGAAACAGAACTCCCTTAATGGGAAAATTGCAGCCAGGCACTGAAATACTCTAGGCTCCCAGCACTGCTGGCTGCCAGGAGGGTGATTTTTGCCCTTGCCGGACCAGCAGAGCAACTATAACCTTTGTGTGTCTAAAATGGCCAGTGGGGCAGTCCCCACTGTGGCCAAATGCAGTGCACAGCTCCATGGATCCCACTCCCAAACTCCAGCACACTTCTTCCCAATGGGAGCTCTTCCGATTGTTCTGATTCCTGGAGGGGAAGAACACAAGAGTGAAGAAACGGGTGGTGGTGTCCTGAGGCCTCTGCCGGTAACACTGCAGGTAGGGAGAGAAAGCGTGAGGTAGCTCGGACCGGTCACAGCCAGCCTAGCTGGCGCCTGGGATGACAGTGGTAAGGGCAGTGGAGCTGTTTGGCAGCAGGTAGCCTCGTTTGTTAACAGCAAAAAAGAACTAAAGATGTGTCCCTGAGGGAGGTCCCTGGACACTAAGAGTCCCTCAAGCCACAACAAAGAGCTCCTAGGAAACAGCCAGCAACTCGCAGAGTGAACACTGGTTCCCAGATATCCTTAGGATCTCTCACAAGATCAAGCATCTCTTAGACCCAGGAGTTTTACTCCAAGGTTTAGAGCGGGTTCTTTGGGTAACTATAGAGAGTGACTCACCTGCACAGTGGGTGACCAGAAGGAGACAGGGGTTTCACGGTCAACCAGCAAAGTGGTACTTCTGTGCTGTGCTGAGCACAATCAACCACAGAGAGCTTGCAAACTTCCGGTCCTCTCCACCCCACAGGCAGATACAATTACTGTGACAGGAAGCTTCAACCCCTTGAAACAGCTGTCTGTGTTGTACCCAGAAATCAGAAGCTCTCAGGGAGGCTCTGTTTTACACCAGAACTCTTAAGAGAGCCAACAAGAAAATGAGAAGAAGAAGAAGAATGCAGAGGCCAAGTGTGAGAGGAGACCCCTGGATCAGGCTGTGAGCACAACTTAGTTCCCCTTTAATCAGCTGTCCCTAGATTTGTGGATCTGTCCAGTCAGGTCCCTGGGGCTTCTGATTCTAGAACATGGGTGCGTATAAGCCCAGCCACCAACCCCAGTACCCAGAAATGCCTCCGGAAGAGCAGATGGGGTTTTTCAAGCTTGACTAACTGGCCGTCTCCCTTCCACCATAATTAGGTATCACCAGCCACTCACCCCAGCTGGCCCCTGACTCTGGAAACTGCCTCTTCAGGTCTCAGCCTGGAGCCTGAGGTTGAAAATGTCCTTTTGTCCCTGTTAGAGGTTCTCGGTGGGCCTATGGAAACAATCTTTAAAATTTGTGTGTTTTGCCAGGGCTTGCCTGTGTCATGTGTTCTTGTATGTATATATTTAGGTGTCTATCTATATTTATAGATAGATAGATAGATTATTGCTAAAAACATTGGATGAGGCTTGTAGCTGTGCTCAGCCTGTAGCTTGTTGTATTATATTAAGACAGTGGCGAAAGCTGCCAGCCAACCACACTATGTGAAAAGAAGAGTGTTCACCACCAGAGCTGATCGCTTATTTCGTTGTGGGCAGAGCTAAGACTCCGTTTTCTGGGTACAGGAACAGATAAGAGATTTGCATGAAGCACTGATCAGGGGCCACACCCAGACTCCCTACACCAGGTGGAGTCACAAATAAAATCAGCCTCTCTCTCTCACCATCTCCACCCTACCCCACCCCCAACGAAAAGCCACCTGAACTTACAGCACAGTTCGAAGGATCTGGGATCTGAGGGCACACTAGCTGTTCTAAATGCAATGTATTCACATATTTAGCGTGAAAATTCCTTGCACGGATTTCAGTGTTAATAAAAGGCAACGTTCATTTACGACTTCTGCCGTGTGCAAAATTAAATGCAAAGGATTTTGTGTGACATTCTACAAATCCTCGCACAGACTTTAGTCCTGATGACTGCCAGCTTCTCTAAGGACTGAGCTAAGGAGCAGAGGAACAGCCTCCAGCAATCTGCCCACCAGGGGTGCTCTTCCCAAACTCCTGTCCCACCTCAAGAGAAACAGCCTGGAAAGAGACTCCAGCTATTTATTCGTGGTTTGTTAAGTCCCCGGAAGTAAACCTCATGGGTTTCTAATCTACTATCTAGAAATACAGAATAAATGTGCTAAGTTGACACTGCCACATTTCTGGAGGCTTTGCATTTGGACCACTTTAGTAGCCTCGTCGTTTTTATTACTTTGCATATTTTGCTCACAAAACATGGTTAAGCAAACCAAAACAAAAAGAGGAAAAATTTGAACTTCTTACAGCCCAAATCAGCTATGCCAAATTTCAGGCTCCAAAAAAAAGCCAATTTATAAATAAACATGCTGTGTTTGCCAAATAAAGAGGAATGTGTTGGAGAAGGCCATGTGGATTGGTGAGAAAGCCCCCCAGCTGCTCCACAGTGCGTCAGGAGGCGGAGCTGCAGCCCCAGCCCTGCCCCTGAGGAGCTGTGTGTTGTCGGCCAAGTCACCCCACTTCTCTGGGCCTCTGAGAAATCAGGGGGTGCAAAGACTAATTGATCTAAGGAGGGGATGTTTTCCTCTCCTTAGCAAATACGCCTGTCTGTTTCTGTTTTGTTTTGTTTTTTTCTAGTTCACAAGCAGCTCAGATGGCAGCATCCCTTTCCCTTCCATTATCTTGGTGAAGTGATCAACTTTGTTTGCCCGGGACTTCCCTGGCTCTAACACTGAGAGCCCTGTGTCCCAGGAAACCCCCTAGTCGAGAGCCCGCTGGGACAATTGGTTAGTCTATCCTTGGAGTCTATCCCGACCCCATTGGCTGAAGAGATGTTAACAAGCTCAAGTACTTGTAGAGCATCAGAGTCTTGGACTTACCTATTCAAAGTGTGGTCCACACAGGAATCCCCTGGGGGTCAGCTGGAAATGCAGAACTCAGGCCCACCCAACCCAGACCTACTGAGTCAGAATCTGCATTTGAGCAACTCCCCAGGTGACTGAAGTGAAATGCATGAACGTTTGAGAAGCATTTCTAGGCAACAATTTTACTGACATGATCACAGCCTGTCAGGTGAGGGGGGGGGGCAGAATTATTCCCCCATTTCTCAGATGAGGAAACTGAGGCTCAGGTGGTTTACTTATTTATTTATTCATTTGATCAATACTCATTAAGCACATACTGTGTGCCAGGCATCATTAAGTGACTTGCCCAAGGTCACACGGCTAGTGAGTAGCTGAGACAGTCCCCAAACCCAGGACTTTGGATTCCCATCCGGGGTTGTTCCCCGGGTACTGTGGGGTGACGCCAGAACCACGTGGCCACAGTGTAACAGGGAAGCTGATTGTAGATTAAACAGAGCCCTTCCAGGCCTGTAGAGAGTCTCAAGAAGATGTAGAACAACGACGTCAAATACATACTCTAGGGACTTTCTTGGCGGTCAAGTGGTTAAGACTTGGCGCTTCCAAAGCAGTGGACACGGGTTCGATCCCTGGTTGGGGAACTAAGATCCTGCGTGCCATGCGGCACAGTATGTACTTTTGGGTCCTGAAACCGTGAGCTTATCATCTATTTATTTACACAGCCCAAGAGCTGTGTAAAAATATCCTCATTTTTACTACTTCCTTCTCACCCGGATCCCCCACTCCAGTGACCCTCCGACGTGAAGATTTGGAAACACTCTCCGTAAGGCTTTACAGAACACCAAGGCACCCCTCGGTGCTTATTTTCTTGAATGGACGGCAACTGATTTTTCCCATGGGGCTGGAGAGAAGGGAGATGGGGAGGGGAGGGAGAATCCTTACTTGAACTGCTAACACCAAAGAGAAATTCTTCTGGGGACGATTTTTCTGATGTTCATAAAACATTTTTACATTTGGTCCCTAGAGATAGCTAAATCATACCCACAGTGTTCCACAAAGCTAAAAGCATGGAAAAGGAAACATTTAAATATAAGCCAATAAAATCTCATCATACACTCCCAGGCTTGGGTGAGAACCTTTCCTTCCAGCTTCAGTGTTTCCTCTTCAAATTTTTCTATTCAGAAACTGACTGTCACCACCAGGGGTTCAGATGGAGTAGCCAAAATGTATGTCTCATCGTGTCCAGCTGAGAAAGTCTGAAAAGCCTCAAAAAATAACAGATCCCCCCAAAATAAATAAATAAATAAATAAAAATAACAGATCCCATCTCTCCTCCACGGATCCGCCTTACATTCCCCTCAGTTTAGACCCCATTTTGAATACACAGTTTTGCTGCTCTCAACAAACTTGGACGCAGTGGGTCCAGTGCCTAATGGTGATTGTTTTGCCTTTACTCCCCTCTCCCAAGGAACAGTAAGTAATTCCAAGAGCCTCCCTCAAGGTCAAAAGGGCAGCCTGCTCCAGGGCCCACAGTCTCCAGTGGCCAGAGCTGCAGACACCCCTCTCTGTTCCTTGGGTTTGGTTGGGTTGCACCCCACAGGCCTACAAGGCCTGTGCTTGCCCAGATTCAAGACCAAAGAAAGAGCCCGGAGTCAGCAACAGAGACATCAATGGTTTAATGGATGTGGGAGCTTACACGTCTGAAGCAGGGTCCTGGAGCGACACCCCACCACGTGCAGCAGACGGGCAGGCCATGGTGGCAGTCTTTGCTCCCAGGGGGAAGGAGTTGCCAGTTACAGGGAAATTGACATCAGGTGGGCTCATTAGTCACCAGTAGAAGGGCACGCCCCTCACTATGCCTTTAACTAGAACAATCACTAGCTGGGGCCTGGGCCAAGTACCTAGGAAGGTCAGTCATGCGTGTAAGATATAGGCGGAGCATGGGCACTGGTCGGGCTGGGGATGTATAGAGAGCAAGAGAACAGCCATCTTAAGTGGCCCAACCACACAGGGCCCTTCTCCCCCAAGGCCTCTGTGCTCACAACTTTGGGCATTAGCAATGCTTACTTACAAAGGCCCCGATCTACTTATTTTTGTCCTCTGACATGATGATGGTGGGGGCGTGGCAGCTCACATTTGCTAAGCGCTGACTGTGTTCCAGGCACTGTTTTATGAGAGTTATTTGTATTATCACCTATGGGGCACATGCTACTGTTATCTCTACTTTACAGAGGAGGCCACTGAGGGTCAGAGCGAGAGGGAATTTGCTCAAGGTCACCAGCAAGGTCACTCAGGAAATGTAACTAGAACTCGGCAAAGGTAACTAGAAGTCAGATGGACTTTGGCCCTCAGCTTTGGTTCCTGAGGCCAAAGCGTGCCCACTCTCCTACCCTCAACACCTCGACCCGTCTTCTGTCAAAGGCACTATGGACCCTGTCCTCCGTGGAAGACTCACTTCCCAGCCAGGAAGTGAAATTGGGTGGGAAGAGGCATCACTGACCTAGTTTCAAGTAGAAGTTTTAAATCTCTGAGGCCCCACAGATGGGGTGACCTCCAGTTCACTAGGCTTTAGCCCTGTAGGAATCAACCTTCTTGGGGGTGCTCCTCCCATCCTTTGGGCCACACATCTTAAGAGACTCTTACCGGATGTTTTCTCATCTGTAAGAGCCCAGTTTATGAGAATGGCTCTCTTGGGACTTCCCTGGTGGTCAGTGGGTAAGACTCCACGCTCCCAATGCAGAGAGCCCAAGTTTGATCCCTGATCGGAAAGCTAGATCCCGCATACATGCTGCAACTAAGAGTCCACATGCTGCAACTAAGAAGCCCGCATGTCACAAGTGAAAAAAAAAAAGATCCCGCATGCCGCAATGAAGATCCAGCGTGCCGCAACTAAGACCCAGCACAGCCAAAATAAATAAATTAATTAAAGAAAAAAGAATCGGTCTCTTGTCCAGTCCCCCAATCCCTTAGTTTTACAGATAGGAAACGGAAGCCCCAGGAAAGCCAAGAACCACGCCCAAGACCACACAGGAAGTGAGAGAGCCGCCCCTGCTGTTTCTCCAGCATGTGTGGTGGGTAAGTGCATGGGCTCTGATGCCACCAGGCCTGAGTTGATTCCTGGTGATGCCGCATACCACCTCTGTGACCTTACAAAATTACTCAATGTCCCTACGTACTTTCCACTTCAGTTAAATGGAAGTGATGAAAGGAATAGCACCTGCCTCCTCAAGCTTCATGAGGATGAAATATTCCAGTGTTTAGCCAAGCATAGCACTAAGTGCTCCGGAAGTCTTGGCTTCTTCTTTACTTGTTAGTTACTGAATGCAACACCACCTATTACCCAGGGCAGTGAACGGCTTTTCTGGTGCTTCCTGCTGTCTTTATGTTTGAGCATCACATCTACCAGAAGGAGACACTCTGCTGAGTGACCTGCTCAGAAAGCATCCCTCTCAGAATGCCTCCCACTTTCCCCAGGATGGGGACAGACACCGACAGACATCCCTGCAACGGGGTGGCTCTCAGTACTCTGAAAGAAACAGAAAGGCACTGAAATTCTTCATTCTTAGCTTTCTTTTTCTTTTTTTTTTTTTTTAACATCTTTATTGGAGTATAATTGCTTTACAATGTGTTAGTTTCTGTTGTATAACAAAGTGAATCAGCTATACGTACACATATATCCCCATATCCCCTCCTTCTTGCATCTCCCTCCCACCCTCCCTATCCCACCCCTCTAGGTGGACACAAAGCATTGAGCTGATCCCCCTGTGCTATGCGGCTGCTTCTCACTAGCTATCTATTTTACATTTGGTAATGTATATATGTCCATGCTGCTCTCTCACTTCGTCCCAGCTTACGCTTCCCCCTCCCCGTGTCCTCAAGTCCATTCTCTACATCTGCGTCTTTATTCCTGTCCTGCCCCTAGGTTCATCAGAACCATTTTTTTTTTAGATTCCATATATATGTGTTAGCATATGGTATTTGTTTTTCTCTTTCTGACTTACTTCATTCTGTTTGACAGACTCTAGGTCCATCCACCTCACTACAAATAACTCAATTTTGTTTCTTTTTATGGCTGAGTAATATTCCATTGTATGTATGTGCCACATCTTCTTTACCCATTCATCTGTCGATGGACACTTAGGTTGCTTCCATGTCCTGGCTATTGTAAATAGTACTGCTATGAACATTGTGGTATATGTTGCTTTTTGAATTATGGTTTTCTCAGGGTATATGCCCAGGAGTAGTATTGCTGGGTCATATGGTAGTTCTATTTTTAGTTTCTTAAGGAACCTCCATACTGTTCTCCATAGTGGCTGTATCAATTTACATTCCCACCAACAGTGCAAGAGGGTTCCCTTTTCTCCACACCCTCTCCAGCAGTTATTATTTGTAGATTTTTTGATGATGGACATTCTGACCAGTGTGAGGTGATACCTCATTGTGGTTTTGACTTGCATTTCTCTAATGATTAGTGATGTTGAGCATCCTTTCATGTGTTTGTTAGCAATCTGTATATCTTCTTTGGAGAAATGTCTATTTAGGTCTTCTGCCCATTTGGGGATTGGGTTGTTTGTTTTTTTGATATTGAGCTGCATGAGCTGCTTGTATATTTTGGAGATTAATCCTTTGTCAGTTGCTTCATTTGCAAATATTTTCTCCTGTTCTGAAGGCTGCCTTTTCATCTTGTTTATGGTTTCCTTTGCTGTGCAAAAGCTTTTAAGTTTCATTAGGTCGTATTTGTTTATTTTTGTTTTTATTTCCATTTCTCTAGGAGGTGGGTCAAAAAGGATCTTGCTGTGATTTATGTCATAAAGTGTTCTGCCTATGTTTTCCTCTAAGAGTTTTATAGTGTCTTGCCCTACACTTAGGTCTTTAAGCCATTTTGAGTTTATTTTTGTGTATGGTTTTAGGAAGTGTTCTAATTTCATTCTTTTACATGTAGCTGTCCAGTTTTCCCAGCACCACTTATTGAAGAGGCTGTCTTTCTCCATTGTATATTCTTGCCTCCTTTATCAAAGATAAGGTGACCATATGTGCGTGGGTTTATCTCTGGGCTTTCTATCCTGTTCCATTGAGCTATATTTCTGTTTTTGTGCCAGTACCATACTGTCTTGATTACTGTAGCTTTGTAGTATAGTCTGAAGTCAGAGAGCCTGATTCCTCCAGCTCCATTTTTCTTTCTCAAGATTGCTTTGGCTATCCGGGGTCTTTTGTGTTTCCATACAAATTGTGAAATGTTTTTGTTCTAGTTCTGTGAAAAATGCCATTGGTAGTTTGATAGGGATTGCATTGCATTCTTAGCTTTCTATAATGATCTTCAAAACACTAGCTCAGGCTTCCCTGGTGGCGCAGTGGTTGAGAATCTGCCTGCCAATGCAGGGGACACGGGTTTGAGCCCTGGTCTGGGAAGATCTCACATGCTGCGGAGCAAATAGGCCCATGAGCCACAACTACTGAGCCTGCACGTCTGGAGCCTGTGCTCCGCTACGAGAGGCCGTGACAGTGAGAGGCCCACGCACCGCAATGAAGAGTGGACCCCGCTCGCCGCAACTAGAGAAAACCCTCGTACAGAAATGAAGACCAAACACAGCCAAAAATAAATAAATTTTAAAAAAAAACAAAAAACCCAAAGAAGACATACATCTTTAAGTTGAAAAAAAACAAAAAAAAACAAAACACTAGCTCATTTTTATGTCCTTTAAGGGAAAAAAGGAATATGAGAAAGGGGTATTGCAGAAATCAAACCCTGGAAACTTCCCTCAGCGATTAATTCTGAAGGAAGGTCTCAGTACTCAAGGCTGACTGTTTTTTTAAGTGGACCAGATGAGGCACTGGGTTGACTTTTCCATTTCCTTTTTTTTTTTTTAACTTTTCTATTTCCTTTTAAACTTAAATTAGATTAATTGTTGCAATTCCTTTTTAAAAACAGATTAATAGAGCACCTACAATGAATACTAACAGGTACTTTGCATATTTGTAGAAAAGATACATGTAGAACAAGACGCATGGCTCTTATCTGGAAACTCTTCTTTTCCTCACCTGAGAAATCCCTCTCAGGGATATTTTGACGGAAAGGAAAAAGGTGAAAAGACTTCCACATTATTTCAAAGCCTTGTCACACGAGGCCAAGACAAGCCCAGATGTGGCTCTCCTGCAGGCTTGTGCGTGCGGATGGGTAACAGGCCTGAGGAAGGGCGGGATGAATCCCCATGCCTGGCTGAAGAGGGAGCCTTTAATCTCTAGGCCCATGGAACAACCAGAAAACCCACATTTCTCATTTCTCCTCTTGCTTGCTTCCTCTCCTTCACGAGGGGAGACTGTTGAAGTTCCCGGCAACCCTGGAAGCAGGACAATGGGTCAGTGGACATGGAAGCATTTCCCACTCACACAGGTCCCAGGGCTGGGTCTGCCAGTTTCTGGTTATTTGGGGGGGAAAAGGCACACATTAACTCTCAGACCTCAGCACCCAAATATATGACTCATAGGCAGCCTGCTGCATAAAGAAAGGACACAAAATGAGGAAATGCAAAGTGTCAGAGACATTTCTGGAACAAACTCCTTCCTGCCCAGGTCTTCCTAATCCAGATTTTCAATTTCTGGGGACAATCGCTTTCTGCAGTGGAAACCCCCTAGCAGAGTGGGAGGCATGGAAGGGTTCATGGCCCCGGGCGGGTCAGAATCAAGTACCAAAGGGCTACAAAGGAATATCCCCTTTTCTGTGTTTATGAAGATTTACTGGAAAGTCCCTTTGAGGAAGTCATTCTGCCTCTCAGAGCTCAGAGAAGCAGAAAAGCTCCCATGGGCCTTCTATAAGTTTTCTCCTAGTTCTTCTACTTGGAAGTGATGGTTGAAGATATATCTACCACAGTGATTTCCGTTAGTTCCATGAGTTCCTTCTTTTCAGGCTGTAGATTTGACAACCAGCAATTACAAGAACCTAAGTGAGTACAGCTCTCACAGCGCTTGTATTTCCCTATGCTCTAATAAAACAAAGTTCCTCACCAGTTTGACATACAAGGGGCTCCCTCTCCCGCCTCCACTCTCACTCGTAATGAAAGGATCGCTCCTTTAGGGCTTTACAGCTCTCAAAACACTTTCACTTGTTCAAGTCATGCCACGGGGGCGTTGGGACCTCCTGATGCCATTCCTCCCCCCAGCCCAATGCCAAACAAGATGCCGAGTTCAGTAGTAGAATAACCATACTTTATATTGATAGATCTTCTTAGCGTTCAAAACACTTTCTCAATACGGCATCTCATCCGAGCACACTAGTTCTCCTTTGAGATTAACGGTGGAAACCTACATCTCATACTAAGGATAAAGGAAACTGAAGCCCAGAGCACTGAATGATTTTCCCAGGCCCCACTGCCTCGGACCAGGAGATCACATCAGAACTTCAACTCCACCCACCACTAATAATATACCAGTGACAGCTAAAGTTTATGGAGCATCTTTCGTAGTCCAAGCACTGCTAAGCATCTCATAGGCATTTCAGCCAGAAAGTGGAAAGGAAGGCAGTGACCTTCACTCACTGCTGGATTCCCAAGGACATCAATCAAAATGCACTTTTTAGGCATCAACCTGGGCCCAGCAAAGCAGGAGCTTTAGAAATACAGAATATAGGGAATTCCCTGGAGGTCCAGTTGTTAGGACTCGGTGCTCTCACTGCCAGGGGCCGGGGTTCAATACCTAGTCAGGGAGCTAAGATCCCACAAGCTGTGTGGTGCAGCCACACAAAAAAACAGAACACAGGAGGTAGTTGCCTTTATGGTACTCATGGTAGAGTCAGTCAGACAACATAAGATCCTTCCAGACAGAAAACAGTAAAATCTAATCCATATTTATGGCCTAAATTGGTAAGCTGACTAAACTCTCAAAGTTACAGTAGCTCAGAGGAGAGCTAAGGTGGAAGATTTAGAGCTGCACCATTCAGTCTGGTAGCCACTAGCTACATGCTACTATTGAGCTGGTCCAAACTGAGATGTACTATAAATTCAATCTGCACTCTGGATTTTAAAAATTTAGTACCAAAAAAATTATTGTAAATATATCGCATTAATAATTTTTAGGATTACACATTAACATTATAATGTTTTGTGTGTGTTGGGTTAAATAAATTAGTAAAATTAATTTCACTTTTTAAATGTGACTACTAGAAAATTTAAAATTACATATGAGACATGCATTATATTCTCTTTTTTTAATTCAAGTATAGTTGATTTACAACATTCTGTTAGCTCTGGTGTACAGCAAAGTGATTCAGTTATACATTATATATACATATTCTTTTCCATTATAGGTTATTACAAGATATTGAATATAATGCTGTATAGTAAGGCCCTGTTTATCTATTTTATATATAGTAGTTTGTATCTGCTAATCCCAAACTCCAAATTTATCCCTCCCATAAGTTTGTTTTCTAGTCTGTGAGTCTGTTTCTGTTCTGTAACATTGTGTCATATTTTAGATTCCATATATAAGAGATATCATATGATATTTGTCTTTCTGACTTACTTCACTTAGTATGATCATGTCTAGGTCTATCCATGTTGCTGCAAACAGCATTATTTTATTCTTTTTATGGCTGAGTAGTATTCCATTGTGTGTGTATATCTATATACACACACACACACACACACACACAATGGAATATATATATATATATATATATATATATACCACATCTTCTTTATCCACTTATCTAAATGTCAATGACACTTAGGTTCCATGTCTTGGCTATTGTAAACAGTGCTGTTATAAACATTGAGGTGCCTGTATCTTTTTTTTTAATTAATTTATTTATCTTTTATTTACTTATATTTGGCTGCATTGGGTCTTTGTTGCTGTGCATGGGCTTTCTCTAGTTGCAGCTAGCAGGGGTTACTCTTCATTGTGGTGCATGTGCTTCTCATTGAGGTAGCTTCTCTTGTTGCAGAGCACGGGTTCTAGGCACTTGGGCTTCAGTAGTTGTGGCACGTGGGCTAAGTAGTTGTGGCTCACAGGCTCTAGTGCAGGCTCAGTAGTTGTGGCGCACGGGCTTAGTTGCTCCGCGGCATGTGGGACCTTCCCGGACCAGGGCTCGAACCCGTGTCCCCTGCATTGGCAGGCGGATTCTCAACGACTGCGCCACCAGGGAAGCCCCTGCCTGTATCTTTTTGAATTAGAGTTTTCTCTGGATATATGCCCAGGTCCCATTTGTTTATTTTTGCTTTTATTTCTATTGCCTTGGGAGACTGACCTAAGAAAACATTGCTACAATTTATGTCAGAGAGTGTTTTGCCTATGTTCTCTTCCAGGAGTTTTATGGTGTTCTGTCTATATTTAAGTCTTTAAGCCATTTTGAGTTTATTTTTGTGTATGGTGTGAGGGAGTGTTTTAACTTCATTGGTTTACATGAGGCTGTCCAGATTTCCCAACACCACTTGCCAAAGAGACTGTCTTTTCTCCATTGTATTGAATATATTCTTGCCTCCTTTGTTGAAAGTTAATTGACTGTAGGTGTGTGGGTTTACTTCCAAGCTCTCTCTTCTGATCCATATGTTTGTTTTTGTGCCAATACCACACTGATTTGATTACTGTAGTTTTGTAGTATTGTCTGAAGTCTGGGAGTGTTATGCCTCCAGCTTTGGTTTTTTTTCCTCAGGATCGCTTTGGCAATTCTAGGTCTTTTTTGGTTCCATATACATTTTAGGATTATTTGTTCTAGTTCTGTTGAAAATGTCATGGGTAATTTGATAGGGATCACATTAAATCTGTAGATTGCTTTCGGTAGTATGGCCATTTTAACGATATTAATTCTTCCAGTCCAAGAGCATGGTATATCTTTCTATTTCTTTAAATCATCTTCAATTTCCTTTATCAATGTTTTATAGTTCTCAGCATATAAGTCTTTCACCTCCTTGGTCAGGCTTATTCCTAAGTATTGTATTCTTTTTGATGCGATTTAAAAAAGGATTGTTTTTATACTTTCCGTTTCTGATATTTCATTGTTAGTGTAAAGAAATGCAACAGATTTCTGTATGCTAATCTTGTATTCTGCTACCTTACCGAATTCGTTTATCAGTTCTACTAGTTTTTGTGTGGAGCTTCACATTATATTCTATGGGACAGTGCTGGTTTCAAATAATGATTAGTCCTCATGTTTTAGATGCCTAACTAAATGCTAAGCACTTTATGTGCATTCCTTATTTAATCTTTTCATCATCTCCACAATTTCATTGTTATTCTATTGAATATTTTACAGATGAGGAAGCCATGGCTTAAAGGAGTTAAGTATATAACTATGAAAAAGGGTAAGTTAAAACTAAATGTGGGACTTCCCTGCTGGTCCAGTGGCTAAGACTCTGTGCTCCCAATGCAGGGGGCCCAACTTCGATCCCTGGTCAAGAAATTAGATCCCGAAAAAAAAAAAAAAAGAAATTAGATCCCGCATGCCGCAACTGCTGCAACTAAAGATCCCACATGCTGCAACGAAGATCCTGCGTGCCGCAACTAAGACCCGGTGCAGCCAAATAAATAAATTAAATACATAAATATTTAAAACAACAAAACAAAACAAAAAAACTAAATGTATTTCGATGGAAAGTGTCCACAATAAATTGTGTTTGTTTTTTCTTTTAAACAGTGATCAACCATTATCAGAAAAATAAAATATGCTTATATCACTTATTTTAAATAAGACATTAAGTGACTTGCCCATGGCCATCTAATTGCAGGGCCAGGACTTGAATCCTGGGCCTGGGATGACTCCAAGTTCATGCTTTTATCCCCATGAGAACTCATAGAGGTAAAAAGGCTTTGGAGGGCAGAGTAGCTAAACTCCCACCCATGACAGGTCTTCTCTCTGTAATATTCCTGGAAAGCAGCTAAGTAGTGCCTGCTTGAATACCTATAGTAATGGGGAGTTCACTACCTTGCTAGGCAGCATGCCCCATTGTTGGCTACATGGTTATTAAGATTTTCCTCCATTAAATGAGGAGGAATCTGTTCATCCTAAGTTCTGTCCTTGAGTTTGGGATCCTCTTAGTGGAGGTGGCCTCCTTGAGCTAGGCTGAAAGGATGGGCTGGTTTGCACTGGTCTCTAAGGAGAGACCTCAGGAAAGGGTCCAGCAGGTTACCCACTGCTTCACAGGGAAGGGAGCCCAAACCTGGCTACACCCCTCCTCGCACCTCCGAGGCCCAGCACTTCCTGCAGACTGACCCAGGTAAAACTTGCCTGCTTGGTGTGCACCGCCTCCCTGATGTGGGACCACAGATGCAGCAAACACCTGAATTTCCATTCACGGTAGAGCCTCCATCCGCTGAAAGGATGATGATCTGCCTGCTGCTCTGACAGGTTCTCATCGGGTGAGGGCTGAATGCTGGGTCTTTAGAAAAGACACAAGAAACGGCAAGCTCCTGTCCTGGCTTTGGCAGCTTCCCTCAGCTACTCTAAAGGGAAGAAAAGAAATTGCTGGGGTAGAGGTTGGGGGTGGGAGTAGGCACAGAGAGGGAAGAAGAAGAAGAATTTGGGATGCTAATGAATTCCTTGTGATCTCACTTTTCTTCTTCCAGCGCAGGTCCCTCTGCAGAAATTGATGGGGCTGCTTTGCCAGCCAGAGCCTGAAAATGTGCCCAGGTAGACAGAACCCCAAGTCCCAGGACAGCCTGTGAAATGCTGGCTGCCTACAAACATATAAAAGGGCAGGACAGGGCTTCCCTGGTGGCGCAGTGGTTGAGAGTCCGCCTGCCGATGCAGGGGACACGGGTTTGTGCCCCGGTCCGGGAAGATCCCACATGCCGCGGAGCGGCTAGGCCCGTGAGCCATGGCCGCTGAGCCTGCGCGTCCGGAGCCTGTGCTCCGCAACGGGAGAGGCCACAACAGTGAGAGGCCTGCATACTGAAAAAAAAAAAAAAAAATCCGCCTGCCAATTCAGGATACACGGGTTCAAGCCCTTGGGAAGATCCCACATGCCGCGGAGCAACTAAGCCTGCGAGCCACAACTACTGAGCCCGCGTGCCACAACTACTGAAGCCCGTACACCTAGAGCCCATGCTCCGCAACAAGAGAAGCTACCACAATGCAGAGCCCGGGTACCGCAACGAAGAGTAGCCCTAGCTTGCCGCAACTAGAGAAAGCCTGTGTGCAGCAATGAAGACCCAACGCAGCCAAAAATAAATAAATTTATATTTAAAAAAGAGAGAATTTAGCAAGCAAGTGTATTAGAAACAAAATCAATAAAT
The DNA here is from genome assembly GCF_059928025.1 of Delphinapterus leucas. Lineage (NCBI taxonomy): Eukaryota > Metazoa > Chordata > Mammalia > Artiodactyla > Monodontidae > Delphinapterus > Delphinapterus leucas. The sequence continues at coordinate 49,053,127 of NC_143147.1, read as the reverse complement.
GAAAATCAATGCATTTCTATACACCAGCTACTAATAGATTAAAAATATGAAATACCCAGGAATAAATCTAGCAAAAGGTGCACCAGATCTCTATCGGGAAAAATTATAAAGCTTTATTAAGAGATATTAAAGAATACCAAAATAAACAGAGGGCTTTGCTATGTTCATAGACTGTAAGATTTGCATTAATAAAAATGTCAGATGTCCTCAAATAGATCTATAGATTCAATGCAATCCCATTCCACAGATGAATTTAAACCTTTTTTTAAGAGGAAGGAAATTGTAACATATGTTACAACATGGATGAAGCTCAAAGACTTTATGTTAAATTAAATAAGCCAGACACAAGAGGACAAATAATGTATGATTCCACTTACATAAGGCACTAGAGTAGTAAAATTCTCAGAGGAAGTGGAATCATGGCTTCCAGGATCTTGGGGGGAGGAGGGAATGAAGAGTTAGTATTAATGAGTACAGAGTTTCAGTTGGAAGATAAAAGAGTTCTGGAGATGGATGGTGGTGATGTTGCACAACAACATTAACACCCTTGATGCCACTGCACCGTACACATAAAGGTAGTTAGAATGGGAACTATCATGTGTATTTTACCACAACAAAAAATGGTTAATCTAAAATTCCAGATAATATTCATCTCTGGGAGGAAGAGAGGAGATGCAGTTGGAGAGAAGTAGGCATGGGCCTTGACAGTGTTCTATCTTGGCCTGGTAATAGATTCACAGGTATTCATTGTTGTTGTTTAAACTAAACATATATATTTTCACACCTGATTTTGTATGCATGCCATATTTCTCTTAAAATTTTAAGCGCATATATACATATAAATATGAGGAAAATAAATGTATGTGGTAAACCTGTAATGAAAAGCAAGGGAATTTATAAACACCAATTCAAGATAATGGTTCCCTCTGAGGGAGAGGGAAGGACAGGGATCTGGGAGGGGACCCTAGGGGACTTCAGAGGTCATGATGATGTTTTGTTTTGTTTCCTAAAACTGAGTGGTGAAGTATACACAGGAGTCTGTTGCATCACGATTCTTTTATCCTCACACACATTTTTCAGATATTCTTTTAAATTTATTCAGTGTTTAATAAATGTAATTTTTACCGAGATCCCTAACAATATATATTTTAGAGTTTTGGCTTTATTTGTAAGTTTGGCACAGTGTCAAACACCGAGGCCAGCTACTTAGCTAGATTTGTCTAGGCTACTTCTTTCCTAATACCTTTGTGTTTCCGTGGTCTAAAGAAGTACTTGTGATGTGATGAACAGACAACTTTAGTATATAATAAACCATAACTCTCCTTTATGCAAGTGGTTAAAAGGAGAACATGCCCTCCTTTGGGGTATATTAAAATTTTGCTGCAGCTCCTCCAGTTCCTTGCAGGGTAGAAATTGGGCCACTATGTCCCTTGGCTGCATTCATCCCATTAGCTTTCTCTGCCTTTTTCCCCAACATCAACAAAGGAATAATATATAAAATACAACCACATAAAAGATCCTGTCATTTTTGACAAAGGAAACATTTTTCCAGGATAAAGTACCAAGCATCTCTACTATTATATTAGAAAGTGAGTAAGGCTAATTATGGGGGCTCAGAGGGCTGTTTGGCAGAGCCCTCATAGCCACAAAGAACCCCAAATTTAGATCTTTGACCTCATCTCCAAATGAGATTACAATACAGTCACAAAGGCACACAAAAAAGATTTTTAAAAGACATTTGTTATGTAGTTTGAAGTGCATGTCCCAATACCAGACCATGATTCCTGTAGTGCCCTGTGAGTTGATATTTATTATAAGTCCCACCATTATCTTCTGACTAGCAGTTATATTGCAATATATTTCTTGGTTTGGCATTCTAACTTATTAAATGTAAATATGTTAAAATTTACCACTAATTGTATAACACTGCTTTGGTGTTTCTTCATTTTGTAATAAATCAGGAGCCTTTAAAAATTAGGGCTGCCAGGTTTAGCAAAGAAAAATACAGGATACCCAGTTTAATTTTAATTTCAGATAAACAACAAGTAATTTTTAGTGTGAGTATGTCCCATGCAAAAACGGACATTTTTTTAGTGTATGTACATCCCAGATTTTGCATGGGACATACACATACTAAAAAATTACTTGTCATTTACCTGAAATTAAAATTTAACTGGATGTCCTGTATTTTACCTGGCAGCCCCGTTAATGGAAGTACCCAGCTTCTCCACCTCTGAGTGCCCCAGAGTGGGTAGAAAAAGGAGGTAATATTTATTGAGTGTCATATGTTATGAGCCAAGCGCATTGCAAGTGTGATCTCATTTAAACCTTGCAACAACCCTATGGGATACTTATTATCACTCCATTTAAAAGTGAACAGTATAGCGCAGGGAACTATACTCAATATTTTGTAATAACCTAGAAGGGACAAGAATCTGAAGAAAAGTAGATATATATGTAGGTATAACTGAATCACTTTGCTGTACACCTGCAACTAATACAACATTGTAAATCAACTATACTTCAATTAAAAATTTGTTTAAATATATAAAATAATTTTTAAAGGAAATTAAAAAAAAGTGAACACAAAGCTTGAATAATTTATTCAAGGTGAGACAATAGAAATGAGATGAAGAATCAAATTCAGGTTTGCTTCCCAAATCTGTACTTTTTCCCTGTCAGTGCACCTCCCATCAGAAAGCTTTCAGATGGCCCCTCTTTTTTTTTTTTTAAGGTTTAATCAAAAAGGGAAATACTCCAAAAGCTTTTCTATCAAACCTTAATATTTCACGTGAAATATTATATTTTTCATATCTAATTAAATTTGTTTGCTTTGAGTATAATGTAATTATAAGTGAAATTTGCATAGCCTGATGTGTTTCGAGGAATTTATGTTAGCGAAGAGTTTTGCCTTAGGAAGGTCGGGTAATCTTTTGTAGCTCAGTTTCTTCATCTATAAACTGAAGGTGTTTTGTGACAACTAAAGCTCTTTCTAATTCCCCACCTTGAGGATTTCCACTCCTCATTTAAGAAAACATTAAATTTTACACAGCTCTCTGCTGTCACCTGCTGGAAAATTAGAGAACCTATTTCTACTTGAAATGCACTATTCAGTAGCCAGTGAGCTCTCTAGATCCTGTAGCTTGTTTCCTTAGTAGTTTCAGTCATTAATGAGAATTATAGATTTCTGAGTTTCCCCAATTTCAGTGTTTTCCCAATTTCAGTGTTTTCAATTTCTAAAACATTCCAAATGAATCAATCCATCTGAGTTGACCATCTGGAAATTAAGTTTTTAGCAGTTTTTTTCCCCCACAGGGGAGCATTCTCCATACTTGTCCCGTGTTTTGTAATGACTGTCCCCCCAAAACTACGCACACAAAATTTGCTTTAATAATCGCTGTTAGTGTCGCATTCATGAGATCTGATAAGAAGTACTTAATAGAAGAGAAAAAAATTTTTTTCTTAAAGTATCTTTTAAAGATTTCTGGAACATTTAATTTTTGTCTTCTAAAAGACAAGGGTACAAATGCTCATCTACTTTCACACCCTCACACACAACCTGGAATGCATGTACATTTTTTTTTTTACCTGACTGCTTTATACCTGGAAAGTCTAGTTTTTTAACTGGGAAAGTGTTCCTGAATTAAAGACTAAGTGCTGGCCTTAACTTTTTAATTTTTTTAGAGCAGCTTTAGGTTCACAGCAAAATTGAATGGAAAAGATTTTCCATCTGCCCCCACCCCCCCATCCAACCCCCAGCATCAACATCCCGCACCAGAATGTTGCATTTGTTAAACTTGATAGACACAGTATTGTCACCCAAAGTCCAAAGTACATTAGGTTTCAGTTTTGGTGTTGTACATTCTAAGGGTTTTGACAACATATAATGACATGTATCCAGTATTACGGTATCATACAGAATAGTTTCCCTGCCCTAAAAATCCTCTGTGCTCTGCCTGTCCATTCCTCCCTCCTCCCTAGCCCCTGGCAACCACTGCTCTTTTTACCGTCCCCATAGTTTTGCCTTTTCCACATGTCATATAGTTGGAATCATACAGTATGTAGCCTTTTCAGATTGGCTTCTTTCACTTAGCAATATGCGTTTAAGGTTCCTCCATGTCTTTTTGTAGCTTGATAGCTCATTTCTTTTTAACACTGAATATTCCATTGTCTGGATATACCACAGTTTATTTATCTATCACCTACTGAAGGACTTGGTTGCTTCCAAGTTTTGGCAGTTATGAATAAAGCTGCTATAAACATCCATGTGCAGGTTTTTGTGTGGACATAAGTTTTCAACTCCTTTGGGTAAATACCAAGAAGCATGATTGCTGGATCATATGGTAAGAATATGTTCAGTTTTGTAAGGAATTGCCAAACTGTCTCCCAAAGTGGCTGTACCATTTTGTGTTCCCACCAGCAATAAATGACAGTCCCTATTACTCCACATCCTCCCCAGCATGTGGTGTTGTCAGTGTTTTGGAATTTGGCCATTCTGATAGGTGTGTAACGGGATCTGAATGTTGTTTAAATTTGCGGTTCCCTGAAGACATATGATGCATGGCATCTTTCATATGTTTATTTTCCATTTGTATATCTTCTTGGGTATCTGTTCAGCTCATTGTTTAATTGGGTTGTTCATTTTCTTACAATTTTAAGAGTTTTTCATATGTTTGGGGTAACAATCCTTTATCAGACATGTCTTTTGCAAATATCTGCTCCCAGTTTGTGACTTATTGGCCTTAATTTTTTTTTTTTTTTTTGCGGTATGCGACCCTCTCAATGTTGTGGCCTCTTCCGTTGCGGAGCGCAGGCTCAGCGGCCGTGGCTCACGGGCCCAGCCGCTCCGCGGCAATGTGGGATCCTCCCGGACCGGGGCACGAACCCGTGTCCCCTGCATCGGCAGGCGGACTCTCAACCACTGTGCCACCAGGGAAGCCCGGCCTTAATTTTTAAAACAAAACCATTTTCCAGAATTCTCGACACAATGCTAAAAGTACAGCCCAAATAATTCAATTATAAAATATAAAATATGGGATTAAATTTATTGCCAGTTGGACATGAAAAGATGCTCAACATTGCTAATTATTAGAGAAACACAAGTCAAAATCACAGTGAGATATCACTTCACACAGGCCAGAATGGCTATCATCAGAAAGTCTACAAATAATAAATGCTGGAGAGGGTGTGGAGAAAAGGGAACCCTCCTACACTGTTGGTGGGAATGTAAATTGGTGCAGCCACTATGGAGAACAGTATGGAGGTTCCTCAAAAAACTTAAAAATATAGCTACCATATGATCCAGCGATCCTTCTCCTGGGCATATATCTGGAAAAGATGAAAACTCTAATTCAGGGAATTCCCTGCCTGTCCAGTGGTTAGGACTCCATGCTTCCACTGCAGGGGACACGGGTTTGAGATCCCTGGTCCGGGAATTAAGATCCCACAAGTCATGCGGCCAAACAACGACAAAAAAACAACCTCTAATTCAAAAAGATACATGCACCCCAATGTTCACAGTAGCACTATTTACAATAGCCAAGACATGAAAGCAACCTAAGTGTCCATCAACAGATAAATGGATAAGAAGATGTGCTTCATATATACAATGGAATATTAGCCATAAAAAGAATGAAATAATGCCCTTTGCAGCAACATGGATGGGTCTAGAGATTATCATACTAAGTGAAGTCAGACAGAGAAAGACAAATATTATATGTCATTTATATGTGGAATCTAAAAAATAATACAAATGAATTTATTTACAAAACAGAAACAGATTCACAGACATAGAGAACAAACTTATGGTTACCAAAGGGGAAAGCCGGGGGAGGGATAAATTAGGAGTATGGGATTAACAGATACACACCACTATATATAAAATAGATAAGCAACAAGGATTTACTGTATAGCACAGCGAGCTATAGTCAATATCTTTTAATAACATATAATGGAAAATAATCTGAAAAAATAAATATAATTGAATCACTTAGCTGTACACCTGAAACTAACACAATATTGTAAATCAACTATACTTCAATTTTTAAAAAATTTATTGCCAGTTGGGGTTGAGTTGGTTTCTGAGAGTGGGAGCCAATAGCTAGTCCCTTCATATCTGAATTCTCACTATCTCAGGGTTTTTTTTGTATAGCTGCCTGGAGCTTGATGCAATCTAAGGGGTAATAAAATCAGAGTCCTGGGGAATTCCCTGGTGGTCCAGTGGTTAGGACTCTGTGCTCTCACTGCCCAGACTAACATCCCACAAGCCATTAGGCCAAAAAAAAAAATTCAGAATCCTACACCTTTCTAAAAACTGATCTTGAGGGAGGGCTCCTTTTGAAAGGAGATCAGAAAAAGATTTTGGGAAAAGGGCATAGTGCCCACTAACTGCTGTGCTATTTGTTCCTCGGCCTCATAATTTCCCAGACAGAGCTATCAACTGGCTTAAATATTTGAGTACATTTATTTATTGCTATATTTCAGTTTATGACAATACTCGTTTAGAAATATCCAAAACACCTTTTCAACCCTTCTCCATCTCTTCCATTTGTGCTACAGTAATATACAACAGTGTACATTTTAAATATTTTTTCTAATAATGCAAATAATATGGACTCAATACAGAGAATTTGGAAAATCCCGAAATGCACACAAAAAAGAACTTACTTAAATCTCCCTTAATATTGCCATGCAAAAATAACTACTGCTGGGCTTCCCTGGTGGCGCAGTGGTTGGGAGTCCGCCTGCCGATGCAGGGGAAACGGGTTCGTGCTCCGGTCCGGGAAGATCCCACGTGCCGCGGAGCGACTGGGCCTGTGAGCCATGGCCGCGGAGCCTGTGAGCCCGGAGCTTGTGTTCCGCAACGGGAGAGGCCACGGCAGTGAGAGGCCCGTGTACCGCAAAAATTAACAAAAAACTACTGCAGACATATTACTAGTGTCATTCCTCCTGTTACCTGAAAACTGGGTTCGCCTCTTAGTGGGTGTTGAGTCAAAAGACACACCCAGGCCAAAGATAGGGAGAAAGAGGGATTTATTACTTGCAGCAAGTGGAGAGCACTAGGGATCTTTCCCAAAGCAGTATCTCCCCAAACAGCAAAATTGGGTAAGAGTTTAAGCTAAGGGTACATGCATATTCATGAAGGGGTCTGAGCAGAGAAGTCAGAATAGAATTGGGACAAAGGTCAACAGAGTTCAAGCTTTAGTTGATTAAAGCCAAGAGGGTCAGAAGATGTCAACATCATCATCCCTTAAGATTCCAGTTGATCTGATGAGCGCTTGACGGGGGAGGGTGGGGGGGGTGGGGGTGGTTTGAATTCGGGGTTTGAATTCTGCAAAACAGCTCAAGAAAGTGCTTCAGGCCAATCTTTACCTTTGAAACAGAACCTGGAGTATTTACAACTGATTTATTATCTTTAATATTGCTACTTATCTTGCCTGATAACAGTTTGTTCTTTTGCTCCCTTAAGATCATTATTACCGAGACCTGTTCAAGGGCAAGCACTGTGACCAGACTTAGATCGCAAAATGGCTTAAGCCTCAAAGGGCTTCTCGTGTCAAAAGGCTGTATCTGGTTCTCTTTCTCTGGGGACCCCCCTACCCTATCAGCTTACACTTCCAGTATTTTATATACTTATATATACATTTTTTTCATTTTAAAATAGTATAATACCACACACATTACTTTAAAATAGACTTTTCTTCTCTCTCTTTTTTTTTTCCTTCTTTTTATATAGTAGACTTTTTAACATAGCACTTTTCCAGGCAAAATTTGACATGACCCAAACGTAATCACTAAAACTGGCTTCATGCTGGGAAGGACACTGGAGTTGAAAATCTTGGGAAAGACACAACTTGTTGGGCCTTGGTGTCCTTGTTTGAAAAGTGAAGAATTTCTTGCTATTCTCCTGCCAAAGCCTTTTATTGGATGAAATCTTGTCACCATGTTACATCCTAAGGACTCTATGTAACAGTCCCTGGTTCCACATACCCTTAGTTTATACATCTTTTTATTCTCGTTTGTATATTTTTCTCTGACTGCCCTATAAAATCACTTGAATCTGCCTTATTATTCTGGATGGCAATTTTTGTGACTCAGCTGACTAGTCTTTAAACATGAAGAGTCAAAAAAGAAAATACCCATCTTTTCCATAAAAAAAAAATGAGGACAAAAGAGAAGATAAAAAGTCCTCAGTCTGTGGGCTTTACTCTTAGTATTTAAAGAAATAAATGCACAAAAGTAAAGGACAAATAACTAATTCAATTCAACCAATTATGATTTAGTCAGAAGAAAAGGTAACAGGCTTAGGGACCAAAATAAAGCAACATCAAGAGAAGATGAGAAATAGAAGGATGGAATAGGATTTGGAAATGCCAAGGAAATCAAATTAGAAAGGAAATTACTTCATCTAAAGAAGGGAATTTAGAAGTAGCTTTAGTTATTTTCAATTATATAAAAGATATAAGCCAACTATGTGTTTTCTCTATCAAGAACCAACAGGAAATTGATTTAGCCTCTTAGATTAATTTGGACATTAAAAAACTGTTCACTAAGGGTTGGGAAATCAGAAAGTAAAATGTGGAAAATGTGCTAACTTTTTGTACAGGGACTGCTGTTGTACTCTGATATCTGCTCTTCCCTTCTTATATAGTAATAGAATCCCCTATTTTTAAGCTGGGCACAGGGCCCTCCAAAATATTTCTCAGTTAGGACTGACTATGTTACTAAATTCTGGCCAAATCCATGTCAATGGAAGAGTCTTTGAAGTGTCAGGGAGAAGTCCCTTCTACCCCCTTTCCTCCTTCCTGCTGACTGGAATGTGAATATGATAGCTTGAACTCAAGCAGCCATCTTGGGCCATGAGGTGGGAGCCACAGGTTGAGGATGTGGAGCAACAAGATAGAAGGAGCCTGGGTTCCAGATGATTGTAGAGCTGCCACACCAGTCCTGATTACTTATCTCAAAACGTTGTTTATATAAGAAAAATAAACTTCTATCTTGTTTAAGCTACTGTAGTTTGGAGTTTTCTATCACTTGAAGCTTATCCTAATTTTAAGTGCTATCTTCTTAAAACCAGAATCTGAGGAAGTTTATCCTCAGATGAATATACAAAGTGCTCCTTGCAGCACTGTTTAATATTAAAAAATTGGAAACAAACTAGTGATGCTGAACCAATTAAACAAATGTACGATATATCTTTATAGTGAAATACCATGTAACTAGTAAAAGGGGTGATATAGATCTATATTTATTGGCCAGGAAAGATTCCAACAGGAAGGAGATGTACCAAAGTGATATCAGTGGTTATCTCCAGGTAGAAGTGTTAGGTTGATTTTGGGGGGGGTCGGGGGGAAATATGTATATTTTTACATTTTTCTGCAATAAACATTGATTTCTTGTAGGAATTTAAAATTAATATTTTTAAGGAAAAGAAACCTGTATATTGTTTTAATCAAAGAAATTTGTGGAATTTCGTTACCTAAAATTTTTGTGTAATGTTACAAGTAACGAGCTGTTTTTGAATAATTTAGATCAGCTCTCCTCCTACTCTGGAATTCAGGGATGAAGATATAATTTGATCACTCAGCAGCAGTCAAAGGTAAAGGGAATGATATTTTAGGCTTTCATAACATAAAATAATAGTTAAATGCTCATTTTATTAAGTAAAAATAATTGCAACAGATTTTCCCTCCCACACATGGCACATTTGAGAGTCAATTTACATATGAATCCTTGCAAAATTCTGAGAAACAACTAAAACAGCACTAGCACCACCTAGGTTTGGGTAGGTTTACATGTATATATGGGGATGTAGAAGGGCAGCGAGAGAAAGACCAAGTCAACTAACTCATCCCTAAATTGAGTTCCACTGTTACAGCCTTCAGAGAGCTCACAATCTAACAGGAAAACTAAAAGTTGTACATAATTAACCATGATTCAAGGCCGAATGAAGTGACCATAGAGAAGCACCAGCAAAGAATGAAGAAGGTTCAAAAGAGGAAAAACATTTCTCACTTTAGGGATTTTAAAGGGTTGAAAAGGAGGAGGTGGCGTTCGAAATGGCCTAAGTCAGTATATCTCAACCTTGACTGTGGATTTTGTTAAAATACTGTTTCTGATTCAGTAAGTCTGGGGCTGCATTTGAGTTTCTGCATTTCTAACAAACCCTCGGGTCACTTGGTTCATCCAGGGACCTCTCTTCCAGGAGCGAGGGCCTAAAGGCTATCTTAGGAAGTCAAAAGGTAGAGTTGGAAGAGACCTTTCCGAGCAGAGAAATCAGTATGAGCAACAATACCAAGGTGACAGCGAGGGGTTCAGTTTGGGGGAAATAAGGCTGGAGACATAGAATTTGGCCACATGTAAGCAGTCCTTGAAGGCCAGGTTGGGAAACTTTTATTTAATTAAAGGCAATAAGGAGCCACTGAAGGCTTTTGTGCAAGGGAATTATATAAGCAGTAACTACAGTTCTCATATAGAGCCCTAGAAATAAAACAAGCTTAATAAATCAACAAATATTTGAAGTTAGCAAATTCAGAGACCATCAGTAAATATGTCTTCAATTTTCACCCACTGTTTATGAATACAAAATTAAGTATGGGGACTTGGAAGGGACCTATGCAAGTAGGAGGCTCTGAAGCTTAATTTTCCAAAGGCCCGTGATAGCTCCGTCTCTGTGTCTGTTGTTCTTTCATCTGTGAAGGATACAAAAGAGATATATGGCATCTCAAGAAGTTTACAGCCTGGTTTAGGAGAGAAAGCATACTTATTGAAGAAACAAGCTTTATGCAGGGTGTCAATCTTAAAGTGGGTCCTGGAGGAAGATTTAGAAAGAAAGGAAGTCATTTTTGATGGAAGGTTCAGCACAAAGAGTGGGGGTGAATCTGCTGAAGAAGAGACACCTCCTCCCTTCCCTCTCCCCCTTCCCCCCCATCCTCGCTGAAATAGCAGATTTGATTCCTGCTACATGTTACTCCAGGATGGGTGCTTGTGACCATGAGCCACAAGAAGACAGAATCTGTACTTACCCTGCAATTAACACGGGGCTTGGCAGAAAATGAGCATGGATCATAAATAATGAATGAACCAACAGAGGAGGAATAGATTATAGAGGACATTGAGGAAATGGCAGAGGGATTTGAGTTTGATGTGGCTGACAAGGCAAAGTCACCATAGGTTCCTGAGATGGGGAATGACAAGGTGGACACACAGTACTTCTACCTAAATTAGATTGCTAATCCAGCGGACACCTGGCTGAAATCAGCAGCACTGGGCCCAGCTGACCACTCTCGTTCTTGAAGCACTCCCTTTCAAGCCTTCTCTGTGACTACATTCTCTCCTGGTTTTCTCCAGTTTACTCCACTAGATACTCCTTTTCAATCTCCTTGGAGAACTTGTCTTCCTTTTCCCAATCTCTGAAGGTCACTATTCTTCTACTGCAGAAAACTCTTAAATTTATATATCCAGCCCAGATTTTTTTCCTCCAACCTCCAGATGTAGTTCAACTGCCTCCTTGACATCTCCCTTGGATGTCTCATAGACATATCAAATTTACCATCTGCAAAATTAAACTTTTAATTTTCGGCTAGAAAATCTCCTCCCCACTGGCATATCACAGTAAATGGGATTACCATCCACTCACTTATTAAAGTTAGAAGCCTGGGAATCATCCCTATCTCCTTCCTTCCCCTCCCTCCCATATCCAATACATCAGCAAATTCAGTTACTTTTATCCCCAAAATATATCTCAAACCTGTCTCTCCAAGGCCACCACTCCAGCCCTGCACAACATCCTAACATATCTTACCTCTTCTACTCTCACCCACCTCGTTCATTCTCCACATAAAAGCCAGAGCAATCTTTAAGTGATGTAAATCAGATTGTATCGCTGCTTAAAACTCCTCCATGACTTTCCATGACACTTTGAATAAAATCCAAACTTCTCATCACTCTGTACCTTGGTATCCACTAGGCACTCATAGCCCGCAGCATAGGGGCTGAGACCTTGTCACAGACCTAATAAAAAATGCTTGAGACAGGGGAGAAAAAAAGGAACTGGCTCCAAAAAACCTTTGTAAGTCAAAATTAATGAATATTTGTAACTGCATGATATATGTCAATTAATCCTAAATTTCATCTCAACCTTTATGAAGTTATTTATATATTTTATTTTACTGAGGGATGTGGGTACATATTAATTTCTTGGATATAATGTGGAGTGGGTCCCCAAAAGCAGGAGTATAGAGAGCCTTCCGGGGGTCGAAAATGGCCCTCATTTAAGGTCCTGCACATCCCCATCTATGCTGCCTTCTCCACGGCCTCCATGAGGTCACTCCTAATTGCTCACTAAACTCAACCAGCCAGCCTTGCAAATGCCTAGAACATACCAAGATCTTTCCTGCTGTTCCATTTTCTCCCAGCCCTTCTCCTGACTGGCTCCTTCTCCTCCATTAGTTCTCAAATTAAACGTAACCTCCTGAAAGGGACTTTTCTGACCAGTCCATCTAACATAGGTACACACTCCCTACCCCCAACCTTCTCATTTTCTGTTGCCTTATTTCCTCCAAAACACTGCTCTCCATCTGCAGTTTATTTTGCCTGTTTATTCTATATTTCCCATTAGATTAATGAGCTCCATCAAGGCAGGAAACTTGTATATCTTGTTCTCTGTTGTATCTTTAGGGCCTACTCCAGTGACTGACCCAGAGCAGGTTTCAACAAATAGCTACTGAATAAATAAATGATTGAGAACTTTATCTTTAAGGGAGGAGGACCATGCAAGGAAGATTTGTCTTGGATCCCATCTTGAGATGCCGGAGGCACTCACCCTCCTTTGATTCTAGGCACCCAGATAGGTTTAAAAAGGAACGTTTGGAGGTTTTTCCCAACAGAAGTTTTCATGAAAGCTCTTGTAACCTACCCTCTTCTGGGTCGGGGGGGTCGGGGTGGGGGGAGGAATTAAATACCGGCGAAAAACTAGGTTAAAGGGAAAGGAAGTGGTTTGGAGCAGATGTGTGCTGCGCCAGGTTGGGGCTCTTCGTTTTGCACCCTCCCCTCCGCGTCTCTAACGGCTCCTACCCTTCCTCTCATCAGCCTGAAGCAAAGGGTGGCTTTGGGCTAAGCTCAGGCTCCCAAGGCCTCATCCTCGTTAATTATTCATGGTGTAGGCGGGCACTGTGGCTGTCGTCTTTTAAATATTCATGAGAGGCGGGGCCTCCCTGCCGCTGTGGCTCCTGGGAGGGTTCTAAAATATCCCTGAGGAAGGAGGGTACTATGGGAGCCGAGGTTCTTGCTATTCATGAGGGGGCGGGGCCTCCTTCCCGAAGGGGCTCCTGGGAGGATTCTAAAATATTCTCGAGGCCAAGGGGGCGCCTGGGAGGCTGGAGCTGACACGAGCCGGAACTTCCCCCTTCACGGAGGCAAAACCTTGAGGAAATATTTTTTTTAAACATTAAGAAATTTGAGGATGGTAGGGCAAAACGATTAAGTCCCATTTTCTTGTGACCCTTTAGCCGGAAAACTGTCAAAATCTGTGGTAAAAAGAGATTTTTTTCCCCCAATGCTTTCTGGAGATAGTTTCATCTTCACATGGGCTGAAGAGGGTCAAAAATGCACCACAGTGTGGTTTGACACTTATATTGACCAGTTTCTCTTTTATGGCCTCCCTAGTTTACCTCTTTGGAGATGTTTTGGGCTACTTCCCGAGCAGATGGGGGTGGGTCTCTTCAAAGGATTTTCTTAGGTTAAAACAAAGTAGAAATCCTAGTGAATTGCTGTTGGACGGTTTTCTCTGAAAAGGGGGGGAAAAGTTCATCCAAGAGGGCCCTCAAAGCCTTTCATACGTGGACAAGAATGAGTGGGGTGGAGTAGAAGCATCATCTTTTTTTTTTTTTTTTTTAAAAGCAGAGGTCTTCTTAGAAGCCCATATGATTTAAGTTCACTTATTTATGGCTGTGTTGGGTTTTCGTTTCTGTGCGAGGGCTTTCTCTAGTTGTGGTGAGCGGGGGCCACTCTTCATCGCGGTGCGGGTGCCTCTCTCTATCGCGGCCTCTCTTGTTGCGGAGCACAGGCTCCAGACGCGCAGGCTCAGCGGCCATGGCTCTCGGGGCGCAGTTGCTCCGCGGCATGTGGGATACCCTCAGACCAAGGCTCGAACCCGTGTCGCCTGCACTGGCAGGCAGATTCTCAACCACTGCGCCACCAGGGAAGCCCGAAACATCATCTTATTAGGATTATTTGGGCTCGTGATTCTCATTCTCTAGAGGGCTGAGAGGAAACCAGAAATAATTTGGAATTACACCTTTAGGGTTTTCAGAAAAGCCTGCTATCTCCCCCAAAACGTTCAGATCTGAGGAAAATAAAGAATTGTAAGAGGAGAGTTCAGTTTTAGAAGAATTTGGGTTGTTGTGTTTTAATCCTCTCAGAGGTTTAAAAATATATATAGTGTGTAGTTGACACACTAAAGTCCCCTGGGTATTGGGTGTCAGTGAGTCTCTGAAGAGCCCACAGGCCCCCACCCAAGTCCCAGGTTACCTGGTCCTCAGAGAAACAGAACAAATCCTAGGCCAGGTGTATATTTTCCTATAATGAAAATGATTTAAAATGCCTACTGTGAAAAGTTAAAAACAATCTTATGGATTAACTAAATTAAGATTCTTCCATTTGATGGAATCCCATGCAGTTCTTAAAATATCAGTACATGTGCTTGCAGAAGTGTATCTATTGGCATGGAAAGAAATTACAATTCTAATTACAGTTAAAACTGAAAAAGCAGATTACAAAATAGTGTGAACAGAGATTCCCTCCTTTTTTGTAAAAATGAAATGTATATGTAAAATTCTGAATGATAAACCAAAGTGCTTAATTTTAAATGTTAAAAACCAAATGAATTTAATTTTCTTCTTTTTGTTTTGCTGTATTTTGTAAAATTTTGACAATGCACATGTTACTTGTGTAATTTCAATGATTATTTTAAAATATCTGCTAAATTCAATGCTCATTGAATGCTGAAGCAGAGCACTATGTATAGTATGGTTTTAAAGGAGGTTCACAGTATGCTTTTCACTAAGCACTAAGTTTCTTGGCCACATTTTCAAATATATAGCTGATTTTAAATTGATATAAGTTGACATGTAACCTTTTAGATGAATAAGTAACAATGTGATTTTTAGAAATTTTCTGACAAAAGGAGAAAATGCATTTTCGTCAGACATATTTGTAACTCTTTGATGAGATGTCTTAGTGGTTCCTTCAGAAACAAGGAGCCTTAGATTGGAGTTGTACTTATGCATATGTACCTATACATGTATATATACAAAGGACAGTGTTTTCCGAATTGTAGGAGGAGTGACACAAAGTCACTGTGTGTGATGAATAACATTTTTTAAAAGAATTATTGTTTCGTGTAAGTAAATTATCAGTAATTTTAACAAAGTTCCTTCTAGGAAATATTCATTTTGAAATAAGTCATGTAGGCCCTTCCTAAGACTTATTTAGTATCTACTATTAACCAAGAGTGGAATTGAAGGAGCAATTATTAATTTATTCTAGTCTTATTAGTTTTACAAAACTTTGATTTCATTGCACATAATTGGTAATCATAATGCAATCATCTTAATCTGTTAGAGCTAGTAAATTTTAAAAGCTGTAAACTAAAATCTCTACTTTTTAATCTCTTTTGTCTTTATTGTTTTAACAAAACATGTCAGTACTCAGTTTTAAAGAAATAGAGAAACATTACTACAAATTTTTAATATTACAGTAATACTTAGATTTTTTTAAGAATGTAAAGATTGTAAAAGCAACATACTAATTGACAAATATTGAATATTAAATTTGTTATTTTTTGTGTTAAATCTTTTACTTTTTAAAAATATCACATTTCTATTTTATTTTATTTATTTATTTATTTTTGGCTGCATTGGATCTTCGTTGCTGCGCGCGGGCTTTCTCTAGTTGCGGCGAGCAGGGGCTACTCTTTGTTGCGGTGCTCAGGCTTCTCATTGCGGTGGCTTCTCTTGTTGCAGAGCAAGGGCTCTAGGCGCGTGGGCTTCAGTAGTTGTAGCACGCAGGCTCAGTATTTGTGGCACACGGGCTTAGTTGCTCTGCGGCATATGGGATCCTCCCAGACCAGGGCTCAAACCCATGTCCCCTGCATTGGCAGGCAGATTCTTAACCACTGTGCCACCAGGGAAGCCCCTTTAAAAATATCACATAAAAATGTCACATTTCTTTTCTTAGAGTGTATCTCATCCAAATACACATCTCATTTTCTGCTAAAGCTCTATCTAAAATATTTGGCTAAGAGGGAAAAGATTTTTAAGTATTTCATATCATGCTGAGATGAATAAATAGACTCTACTGGTTGGAACTCCATAAATTGGACATCACATTAAAAGTTTTGTAAATACAAAGAGGCAGCTGTTGCCCTTCAATGTATGAACCTCTCCATTTTAAAAAACAACAGCTCTTCACCGTTTTGATTTCCTTTCTTCATTGTCTCTTTTACTTTGTTTTTCTAATCAGGATAAATTCATGAGATAAGAAAAAAATGGCATCTAGAGTAAATACCAGTTTCACTTTGATTCCCAACCAGAAATACAGACGTCGTAATCATCGATCCAGCCGTTTTTCCAACATCCTTGACCCAGATTCTCAGCCCTTATCAACGCTTGGAAATTTTAAAGCCTTGCCATTGGAAATATTCCAAATAATCTTAAGATGTTTGTCAGGTGAGGTTTGGGGACTATGAGTAGGCTACATGGACAATTGAATGTTTTATTTTCCCCAAGAACTAGTTTGTCATCTTAGGCCCTGCTAGAATGTTAATGGTGTTCACATTGTTTATTTTTAAAATTTCATCAGTGTTAGGTAAGTGGTACTCAAAGAAAATATGATACTCAAATGCTTTAAAACATGCTTCTAATTATAATGACATGGTAATTTGACTGTTACATCCCCAATGTTTCTAATTCATTGAGAACTAGATTTAAAACAATTTTAAGATTTTCCTTTTCCCCCACTTTTATTATTTATTTATTTAGTATTAATATTATTGTTATTAATCTATTATAAATAAATAGATTGTGCTAATAGTGATGTTCTTGTATTTAAGCCGTTCATATATGTGTGTGTGTGTGTGTGTGTGTGTATATATATATATATATATGTTTCTTTTGATAGTGAAGGATATCAGCGTGCTAAGCATGGTGTCCAAAACAGTCAGCCAGCACATTATTAATTATATCTCAACCTCATCAGGAAGCAAAAGACTTTTACTACAGGACTTTCATAACCTTGAGCTGCCTGACAGGAGACAAGACTCCACTATATTGGAACACTACAGATCTCTAGGTAATTTATGTAATGTAATGAGAATTGTAACAAGTAAAGAACTATACTTAATTAAGGGGATTTTATTATACAATTCTGTAAGGCCCGTGCGAAGTGGAATACTTCCTATTTCTATGATGCTTTTACTCTTCAGTGTAAGGACTTTCCCTTAATAACAGTCCCTTACACTTATATTTAAAGATGAGAGAATGCACTTTAAAGTGTCAGTCCTTGTGATTTCATGTGGATACAATGTCACCTGTGCTTATTGTCTAGGTGGCTTGCCAGTTTAGGAAATTGATGTATTTTCTATGCTTTACTTCCTGTGAATCTAATGAGTTTTATCTCTGTACTGCTTTTCCCTTTCAACCATAATCTAGTTCTTAAAATAGAAATTTAAGCATATTATTGTGAAAAATCACTTATTCTCTTATCAGAAACAGTGGTTTTCTTTTTTTTTTTAAAGCACTGTGCATATTTACTAATAAATCATAATGCTATTATTAAATTAACCTTATCAAAAGAAATTCTGGACAATTTCTTCCCTTGATTTGTAATCATTTATGTCTTTTACCCCATTCATTGATTTCATTCTCCCTAAGAGTGCTGAAAAAAAATTCTAATTTTGACTTGACTAATGACACCAGTTTAATTATGAAGCTACTTATAATTAACCAAAACATGGCAATAAAATTAAATATCAGAGTGATGTTGAGATGTAAATAAAGCCATAAGTGTAAGTTACCTTTTAGTAGCTCAAGGATGCCTAGCTTTAAGCTAATAAAATAAGACTATATAGATATGTAAATACATCAAAGTGTATTTGACAAGTATACTTAGTAAGGCTAAGTGAAAGGTCTGTAATCTGGTTACAATGTTATTGGTTTCAGTATTTATGATTAGGCTTTGTGAAGCCTGTAACAGAATACGGCAATTACTTTTTGCTACTTGTCATTGTGAATATCTTTTTTCCAATATCATCGGACGCTGAGGAAGGCTACTTGGGAAAAACTTACTCTTTAGTTTTAATTTGAAAGAATTTTTTCTCCCTGACCAGGTTCAATTGCATAAACAAACAAAATAGCATTAAGACAATTATGTGGATAATTCAATTAAAAATACAAATATGTATTGATCTCAAAAGCTAGCTTTTAAAAATGGTTTTACTCATGTAATGATTTCAACCTTCCATTTAAATTTTGTGCAGACACCTAGCTTATGACTAATTCTTTAGACAAATGTTTGATGTACTTACCATTTCCTTATGTTGCCATTCCTATCTGATCTGTTCTTGTTTTCCGACATTAAAATAACATTTTCAGAATTCTCCATTCTAAGGATTATAAATTTTAATTTGCTTCTTCATACAAAACAGAGCAGATGGTCAGTGTGGAAAGAACGTTACATCTGACTCTATTTTAGTGGGAAGAAATTAAAGAAGTTAGTCTCTAAAGGGTATAGCAGAGCACCTGTGTTAAAAGAATAAATAAGTCAGCCAGTATTGTTTTTTGGGTTTTCTTTTTTGCCGTACACGGGCCTCTCACTGTTGTGGCCTCTCCCGTTGTGGAGCACAGGCTCCGGACACGCAGACTCATTGGCCATGGCTCACGGGCCCAGCCGCTCCGCGGCATGTGGGATCTTTTCGGACTGGGGCACGAACCCGCATCCCCTGCTTCGGCAGGCGGACTCTCAACCACTGTGCCACCAGGGAAGCCCAGCCAGAATTGGTTTTTATGGTAAATTGAAACCCTTAAAAATAGGCGTTCTACATTAGAAAAAGCAACCAACATACAATTATAGCTTACAATTCCCCAGCTATGATATGCCATGGGACTGGATGCCAAAACATGAAAGGAAGAGAACTCAGCCTGAAAACTAAACACTGAAAATGTCTTTTTATGTACAATAATAAGGAGGGCTTATGTTTAAAACTCAATTCTGGTCATGTGTTGCCCAAACATAGCAACTTCTAAAAATAGATTCAATTCCCATAGAGTCTACAGAATTATATATAAAGTAGTTATTATATTATGTAAAAAAGTAAATGCAGAGAAGATGAAAACTGAAGAAAGTCATGATATTCAGATATATATTTTCCTACCATGTATCTTATTTTTAGTTTGAGGACATTTGGCCTTATAGGAATGTTAACAATGTATTGCCATTTTAGGAAAACAGAACACTTAGAGGAAATAAATCATAACCATACACTTCCTGTCACTGTAGTTCAAGTTACATATCTCACTGGGAAATTGAAGGTTTTTTTTCTTTTTTAAATATCTAAACACAAAATTCTATACATTCTTAACATGCAAGCCCCATAAAAGGATATCTCTGAAGGAAGAGATAAATATTTCATCCAAACTGGATACTTTCTGTGAGAGAAAAACCGACTTCTAATCTCTGAAATTTTAAATACTTACGACTTCAAGTTTTTGTATTTGGAGAAAGGAGTACAAAATCTCTTTTCTCATTCTTTCCATTAGCAACTCTTAAAACATTTTTCATGGTGGACATGAGCTTAATTTTAAGAGGTATTGGAATATGTTTTCTATGAAATAAAGACAGCAGAGTTTCCCTGTTGTGTTTTGTGTTTGGTTATTGTATCTTTTAAAATCTGAATACTTTCTCATATCTGTACTATACCATCAGTTTCACAATTTTTTGTAAGATTTTATGCCATAGCCTCTTGGGTGGACACCAGAGTCACTTGGTAAACACCATGTATGTGTTTTGCACCCTTCCTCCCAAACTTCCTCTTAAAAACTCTATCAGCTCACAATCCACTATCGTATACTTGACTTTCAGGAAACATTATGCTGTGAGTTATAGATATTCTTAAGTTAATTACATTGTTGTCATTTTTTCATATGTCTCTTTACTTTCTCAGGTCTACTGTTTAAAAGATGTACATTGCTGCTACCCACAAAGGAAAGACTGAAGTACATTCACAAGATACTCGCAGAAGTAAGATCATACTTCTGAATTAGCTCACAGTCTTGATTTCCAGTAAATATATTTTATTATTAATGTCTTATACTCATTTTAAATCTATCTTTAATTAGTGGAATTTCATGAATTGGTACTAAAAAGTTGGTTGATGATAATCTAATACTTTACCAAGTGGTCAGAGATTATAAAACACCAAAATGTAGTATAGGAGTATTTTACTTATTATAAAATAATTTTTACATATAACTAAGTACATCATTCAAGTTTATTAGGTTTATCGGAGTAATAAAAGTATTTTCACCTCATGTGGGAATTCTGAGGTTGTTTTAAAGTGGTGATTTAGATATTTTATTAAAATGAAAATTATTTCCAAATGTTAACATTTTACTATTTAAATATTTGTGTTAAAACTATTTTTATTATATAAAATGACAAACCTTTTATGATAATTTATGACTTGGAAATGTGTATCAATATGTTTGGGCATAATCTCTGTTAGACATTGAGTTTTACTATATAAACCCAATATATATCTAATACTGCTGATTCAGTTTTACACTCAATAGTATGCAAACTGTTTCTGATCCACTGGCTTTTTTCATGTCAGTGTTTGCATTGAGTTCAGCTGTATGTTATTGCAGCAGCTTCCAAGATGATCTTTCTGCCATTCACTTCTTCACTTCCCAAGACATTCTAAATGCTGAATCACTTACATCAAATTAATTTTCTTGCTTTTAAAAATATTTCCGTGGCTACTCAGTTTCATCAAGATAAAGTCCACAGGTGTTATTTAGGGTTCCCCCTGACAGTGCAGCCTTACTTTCTACTACTTTGAGCCTAATTAAGCTGCTCATATCTTTCTGTCCAAATGAATATTTAAAATTTTTACCTCTATACCATTTTGCCCTTATTGTTTCCCTCACCAATACTATCTATTGATTATATTTGAATCCTACTTAAAGACATTGCTTGTTTCACATCCTTCATAAGCTTTTTTAATCATTCTCAAAATTATCCTTTCCCTGCTTTCATTGTATCTGATATGTTTATTTGGTCATTTTAGCATTTATACATACTTTATCCTGAAATATAAAATTAATTTCATGTATGTATATCTTATTGTTCTAAATAAAGTGTGAGCTCCTTGAGGAGCTTGTTTTATGTTTCATAATCCCCACCTATATAACATGTGACTAATCAGTTGTTTAGTGTTTTAGTTATTTTCAGTTTAGACTGAAAACAATCCTTGCGTAGTTCCATTAAATTTGAATGTCAAATCATTGCACAGTTGCAGTGAAAAGGAGGAATTAACAGCTGTTCTCTTTACAGGTTTCCTGTTTTAAATTTAACGGCTGTGTAACTCCATTGCAATGTTTAGGATTACCATGTTACGGCATGTTTTTACAGGTACATTTTTTTTTAGTGAAAGAAGAAAAGGAATTCTTTTTGAACTGTTATCAAGTAGAGCATGTAATCTGTCTTTCTATAGGATAATAAAAGTAATAATGATCTAAAAAGAAAACAAAATAACATTGTAAATGTTTGAGAATGTGTTAATCCAATAATATGTTTGCCACCTCAGATTTTCTTCTTGGATTTCTCACTGGTAAGAAATGTTTAACACTTATTTGCTCTATACCAATGTCCTTGAAGTTTCCAGCCAATTGTAATGACTAGAAATATTGTGGGGTAGAGGGTGTGTGTGTGCAATGAGTTTTAAGTCTTGGGCTAGTTATTTAAGATGTGATCTTAGAAATGAACTGTATAAAAAAATAGTAACTATAGGAAATGATACGGATAACTAACCTTCTTGTGGTAATTATTTTGCTATATATATATAATTACTATGTTATATGTCTTTAACTTATACAATGTTATACATCAATTATATCTCAGTAAACCTGGGAGGGGGGAAGAAATCAACTGCATGATTTTAAGAACACTTTTTACTATTTTATTATAAACATTATAATAATAACATTATTATTAATGCTGTTCAATATATTATTAATATATTGCACTGTTGTAAGCAGTTTACATGTATTAACTTACTTAAATATTACAGCAACCTTATGAGGTTTACAACAATCTTACAACAGTCTTGCTTATAACCCATCCTGCCAGCCAGCCACCATCTGCATGTACAGGTTCCAGGGGCATAGGCCCTCCTTCTAGCCCTCTTCCAAGATAGATAGATTTCTGCTTTTTCTTTTTCCCTTTGGAACAGGTAATATGAGCACATGTATTCATATAAAATTCAAAAGGTACAAAATGGTATAAAGTGAATATTAAGTCTCCTCCCAGGCCTGTTCCTTGTTCACAGAGTTCCCTTCAACAGAAGTAACCACTGTTAGCAGTTTCTATTATGTCCTTCCAAAGAGAATAAGATTCATTTTTAAACTACTGAAATATAGTTCAACTATTTTAAGAAAAATTGATATGATTAATCAACTTTTTCAAAATCTACATATAGTTGAATACCATTTGAATTTTTCATATATGTTTAACTGTACATTCTGGTCTCCTCAAAGATAATTACTATATTTGGTCCTAATAAAAATTGTTTTTTGTTTCACACCCAAATGTTGTAAATAAATGCTCATAATTGTCACATTAAAATGAGGTCATTATCATTTGTAAGCAATATCATAACTGATAGCTAGAGGGGACCAAAAGGGTTCTACTGTAGTCTAAAACTAAGCCACAGTATGGTTGTGAGTCAGATGTCTAAAGTTGTATCTATACTGTCAGAGTTCAGGATTCAGTACCATTTAGTTCCCTGAAAAGATACTCCCTATGCAACCAAAAAGAAACTGGATTTTGGAGCATTTCTAGGTTTTGTTTATATAAAATTTCCTACGAATTTCAACAGTTCCATAGTGGATAAAAATTGCACATTGCCTCGATTTTATGCTACAGCAGTTATGGTCATAAGGCAATAGTGACTTATGTTTTGATTTGACGGTTTGAACATCTGAAATGTTTCCTTTATCATCCTCAGACCTTAACAGCAGGATGGGATGAACTTGAGTGCCATCGTGTTTATAACTTCTTATGTGAGCTGACTAATCTCTCCCGCAACATGCAGACAGTTGTCTGCAGCAAACCAGGTAAAGAACTAAAATTCAGAGATAACCTTATACAGAGATTAAAATAGAAAAAAAAAAGTAGAGTTCTAAAGTGTATTTCAAAATAAATTGTGGCATTCGTTTGTAGTAAAAAGACAAAGAGATGCAAGGGAACGATAAACACTGAATCAGATAGTGAGGCAGAAGTGGCCTGTGATTAGAGAAAGAGAAGCTCTCAGAGCGCTTCAACCACATTAATAATATTTTATTCCTTAAGCTGGTGGAGGATACAAAGGTGTTCATTATAGTATTTTTTAAACTTCTATATATACCTGAAATAGTTCATATTTTAAAAATTATAAGAGGGACTTTCCTGGCAGTCCAGTGGTTAGGACTCCATGCTTCCACTGTGTGTGATCCCTGGTCGGGGAACTAAGATCCTGCATGCTGCACGGTGCAGCCAAAAAAAAAAATTAAAAGAACCCTACAATTTAGCAGTTTCATTCTGAGAAACTCCCACAGTATGCACAAGGAGGCGTATAAGAATGAGCATTGCAGCATGTAACCAGGGAAAGCTGCAAACAAAGTAATGCCTGTTGTCAGGAGAATGGATAAATGAATTATGGCATATTTATACAATTAAAACCATTAGTAGTGGGCTTCCCTGGTGGTGCAGTGGTTGAGAATCTGCCTGCCAATGCAGGGGACATGGGTTCGAGCCCTGGTCCCGGAAGATCCCACACGCCACGGAGTAACTAAGCTCGTGTGCCACAACTATTGAGCCTGTGCTCTAGAGCCTGCAAGCCACAACTACTGAGCCCACGTGCCACAACTGCTGAAGCCCACGCGCCTAGAGCCCGTGCTCCGCAACAAGAGAAGCCACCACAATGAGAAGCCTGCACACCACAACAAAGGGTAGCCCCCGCTCGCTGCAACTAGAGAGAAGCCCATGCACAGCAACGAAGACCCAATGCAGCCAAAAATAAAAATTAAAAAATTAATTTATTTAAAAAAAAACATTAGTAGTTAAAATGAATTAACTAGAGCCACGTGTCTTACTATGGGTAAATCTCAAAATATAATTTGAGAAAAAAAGGTTACCAAGCAATGCTTTTAATATGATACCATTTATATACATTATTAAAAACATGCAAAACAATTCTATATATTCTTTATGGTTATATACATATGTAAAAAAGTATAAAAACATAGTTGGGAGGTATGATAGTTAATTTTGGGTGTCACCTTGGGTAGGCCACAGTACCCAGATATTTGGTCAAACATTATTCTAGATGTTTCTTTGAAGTTATTTTTTAGATGAGATTAACATTTAACTCAGTAGATTTTGAGTAAAGTAGATTACCCTCCATAATGTGAGTGGGCCTCATCCAATCACTTGAAGGCCTTAACAGAAAAAGACTCCCCTCCCCAAACAAGAAAGAATTCTACCAACAGACTGCCTTTGGACTTGAACTAGAACTCTTCTCTTGTCTGCAGCCTCCCACCCTACCCTGCAGATTATGGACTTGCCAAGCTTCCAGAATCCTCATGAGCAAATTCCTCAAAATAAATCCTTCTCTATGTATATACACACATCCTGTTAGTTTTTCTTCTCTAGAGAAAGCTGACTAATACAGGAGGGATAAAACCCAATTCAAGATGGTGATTACCTCTGGGGAGGAAGGTGATTGGGACTGATACACAAGAAGTTTTAACTATATCAGAATGTTTTATTTATTTTTAAAAATCTGAAGCAAATATAGCAAAAAAATAAAGATTTGACAAAGCTAGCTGGTCAGTACACAGTGTTTGTTATAGTATCTCTGCTTTTCTGTCAGCTTGAAATATTTCATTATGAAACAAATCATGGCAGATTTTAATTTTAAAGGCAGACATAGAAGCCCAATGAAACAATAACAAAATTAATTTATCATGTCTCTCTCTTGATCAAAAAGTTTTATTAGCTTCCTTATATCTTCAAAATAAAGCCCAAACTGTTTATATTGGCCTTCATATTCTAGTCCTAACTTACTTTTTCAAAATTATTGCCCGCTACCTCTGTATCAGTTTGACATAGGCATATTGCTCTACTCACTGTATCTCAGACACGTCTTACACATTTCTACCTCATACCTTTTATTCATTCTCTCTTTTTCCTGAAATACCATCTCTCCTTTTTACCTTTTAAGACCCAATTTACCTGACCTCCTCTGTAAAACCTTTCCTGATCTTCCCAGACCTGCAATAATCTCTCTCCTCTAAACTTCTGTGTTACTTGACTTAACACATCAGGAGACACTTACATATGGCCTTAGTGCATTGGCAGACTTTCCATTTACACTTGTCTTATCTACAAGTAAGTAGAACATAAATGGCATAAAAATATAAAATGTAAAATGGTACCACCACCAGGGAAAACAATTTGGACATTCCTCAAAAAACTAAAGGTGGAGTTATCATATCACTCAGCAATTGCACTCCTAGGTACATAACTAAGGAAATTGAGAGCAGGAACAAGGACAAATACTTGTGCACCAGGGTTCACTGAAGCATTATTTTCAGTAGCCAAAAACTGGAAACAACCCAAGTGTTCATCAATAGATGAATGAATAGACAAAATGTGGTGTATACATACAATGGAATATTATTCACTCATAAAAACGGGTGAAGTTTTGATACAGGCCACAACATGGATGAACACTGAAAATATATGCTAAGGGGCTTACCTGGTGGTACAGTGGTTAAGAGTATGCCTGCCAGTGCAGGGGACACAGGTTTGAGCCCTGGTCCGGGAAGATCCCACATGCCATGGAACAGCTAAGCCTGTGTCCCACAACTACTGAGCCTGTGCTCTAGAGCTTGCGAGCCACAACTGCTGAGCCCATGTACCACAGCTACTGAAGTCCGTGCGCTTAGAGCCCGTGCTCCACAGCAAGAGAAGCCACCGCAGTGAGAAACCTGCGCACCGCAACGAAGAGTAGCCCCCACTCGCTGCAACTAGAGAAAGCCCATGCGCGGCAATGAAGACCCAACGCAGCCAAAAATAAAATAAAATTAATTAATTTAAAAAAAGAAAATATATGCTAAGTGAAATAATTCAGACACAAAAGACAAATATTGTATGATTCCACTTATGTGAGGTACCTAGAACAGGCAAATTCATAAAAACAGAAAGTAGATTAGAGGTTACCAGGATGTGGGAAGATGGGGAATGCAGAGTTATTGCTTAATGGTTACAGAGTTTCTGTTTGAGATGAAAAATTTGAGTGTAAGACAGTGGTGATGGTTGAACAACACTGTGACTGTAATTGATGCCACTGCATTGTATAGTTTAAAAATGGTTAAAATAGCAAATTTTATATCATATATATTTACCACAATTTAGGAAAATAATGTAATATATCAAAAACTGTTGAATTATATACATTAAAGGGTAAGGTATACAGTATGTAAATTATATATATTTCAATAAAGCTGTTTAAAGAAAACCGTGAGATACCACTTCATACCCACTAGGATGGCTAGAACCAAAAAGTCAGATAACAAGCGTTGGTGAGAATGTGGGGAATTTGGAGCCCTCATACATTGCTGGTGGGAATGCAAAATGGTGCAGTCACTTTGGAAACAATCTGGTAGTTATTCAATAATTAAATATAGAGTTACCGTATGACCCAACAATCCCATTCCTAGGTATATCCTCAAGAGAAACGAAAACATATGTCCATACAGAAACTTGTACATGAATGTTAATAGCAACATTGTTCATAATAGCCAAAAGGTGAGACAACCCAAATATCCATCGATTGGTGAATCGATAAAAAATGTGGTATATCTATACAATGGAATATTATTTGGCCATAAAAAGGAATGAAGTATTGATACTTACCATAACATGGGTATACCTTGAAAACATACTAAGGGGACTTCCCTGGTGGTCCAGTGGTTAAGAATCCGCCTTCCAATGCAGGCAACGTGGGTTCCATCCCTGGTCGGGGAACTAAGATCCCACATGCCACGGGGCAACTAAGCCCACAAGTACTGAACCCACGCACTCTGGAACACACGTGCCGCAACTAGAGAAGCTCATGCACTGCAATGAAAAGATCCCGCATGCCACAACTAAGAGCCAACACAGCCAAATAAATAAATAGAAAATAAGTATTAAAAAAAAAAACATGCTAAGGAAAGAAGTCAGTCACAAAAAACCACCTACTACGTGACTTCATTCATATGAAGAATAGGAAAATCTATAGAGACGGCAAGTAGTGCTTAGTGCTGGGTGTGGTAAAGGGCAGAAGGATAGGAGAGCGATAGCTAAAAGAGCAGGGTTTCTTTTTGAGGTAATCAAGATGTTCTAAAATTTACTTGGTAATGGGCACATATATCTGTGAATATACTAAAAAAAAGAACATTGAATTGTACACTTTAAATTGGTAAATTTTATGGGATGTGAATTGTATCCCAATAAAGTTGTTTTAAAAAAAGTAGTTCCTTGATAATCTCAAATTTTTACAGAGTAAAATGAAGTAACACTCTCAGTACAAAGCATTTAATGATGTATGTCTTGACCTATCCAATATGCATATCAATCTTTCTAAGAAGAATTGTTTACAGTGCTTTTGTCTTCATAGGAGTTGCCACAAAACTGGAGTTATGGATCAGACTGTTCTGTAGGAACGTTTTTCTTGATCGTTGGACCCGTCAAAGTGATTCTGCATTTTGGTTGACGTGCATATTAAAACCATGGCCAATGGTGAATCAGGCAAGATTACTGTATATCATCTTTGGACCAGTAGCTCCTCAAGATGGTGAGCATCCATTTCTTTGGGATGTATGTTACAAAATTGGTTAATTACTTTCACTTTAGGAAACATATCTTTTTGTACCTGCTTAGTTTCATCATTCCTAATAAGTAAACCATGTTTCATAAATGTATATACTACATTGACTTGTATATAACTTAAGCATCAAGACAGAAATTGTTCTGCTGCAGGCCATTTCCAAATATATTCTCATCATCTCTGATTTACCCAAAATAACTGCATTTCGGGCTTCCCTGGTGGCGCAGTGGTTGAGAGTCCGCCTGCCGATGCAGGGGACACGGGTTCGTGCCCCGGTCCGGGAAGATCTCACATGCCACGGAGCGGCTAGGCCCGTGAGCCATGGCCGCTGAGCCTGCGCGTCCGGAGCCTGTGCTCCACAACGGGAGAGGCCACAACAGTGAGAGGCCCGCGTACCACAAACAAACAAACAAACATTATTATTATTTTTTAAAATATATTTATTTATTTATTTTGTCTGTGTTGGGTCTTTGTTGCTGCACACGGGCTTTCTTTAGTTGCGGTGAGCAGGGTCTACTCTTCCTTGCGGTGTGCAGGCTTCTCATTGCGGTGGCTTCTCTTGTTGGGGAGCACAGGCTCTAGGCGCACAGGCTTCAGTAGTTGTGGCACGTAGGCTCAGTAGTTGTGGCTCGCGGGCTCTAGAGCTCAGGCTCAGTAGTTGTGGTGCATGGGTTTAGTTGCTTTGAGGCATGTGGGATCTTCCTGGGCCAGGGCTCAAACCCGTGTCTCCTGCATTGGCAGGTGGATTCCCAACCACTGTGCCACCAGGGAAACCCTTTAAACGTTATCTTGACTCAAGATTATATTTGCTGCTGTAGGGGACTAATAATGCAAGGGAAGCAATGTGGTAGTCAGAATTGATGTTTTACTTAATTTGGGGTGCATCATATTATTTTTTGCAATTTTTTGGCCTTTCTAATTAAGTTTTGCTTGGATGAATGTTAAAATTAGCATGTATTTAGTTCACACTGCCTTATATCAGGAGTTAACTAGTTTAAAGTGTGTTGAGTAGCAGCAGGAAGCCAATCTGGGATCAAATTTTGTTTGTGTGTGTAATTCACAAAGAGAAATTGGTCATAGGTAAATAATAAAAAATTGACTGGATTACTCTGTTTTGATATAAATGTCTGGAAAATTCTCAGATACAGCATGCTCTCTTTTTGGAAGTCTATCACTAGGTTTTATTTCATTTTAGTAAGATTACATCAATTGTTTATTTTAATTTCTGTTATGGGGTAGCATTATCTTTGAACCAGAAACAGTGTTTTGCTTGGTGAAACTACCTTTTCTTTTCCTCATTTAGCTATTGTTGCTGTGCTTCATCACATCAGTCAGAGACATTAAAATTTATACTGTTATCAGAATTGACCTTTCATTATGAAAGTTAAAATGAAAGTAGCATATATAAGTAATGGATTCCATTATGCAATCCAATTTCCTTTTTAAACGATCTGTGTAGTCTTTATCGCAAAGCCAACTATTCTGTCATAGCCTAGCTTTTGTTTCAATTATCATTCAGGACAGGTGGTTTGGCAGAAAATGATAGAAGGACCTGCAGATGAACCCAGTCTGAAAGGTTTGGCTGATGCCATTAAATTACTGTATGATACAGGCACCAAAGAGTGGACAGCGGATGATGTTATCAGTCTTGTAGATGAACTATCAGGTAAAAGGAGTTATTTACCACATACAGTAAGAGAAATGTGTTATTAGAATACAGTTATAAAATTGTAAGGACAACTCTATAGGTAACAAAAGAACTGCCTATTGGAAATCACTAAATGCTTTAAAACATTTAAAGTTTGTCTTCATGTTTGAAGAGAATGCATATAATCAACTTACTTTCCTTCCATTTTCCTTGCCAATTTTATAAATATGTATTTATTGCTATTATTTGAAAGCTTCATAATTTAATTAGCTTAATTATTCCCATTTTGAAGTTCTCAGAAACACGTCCGAATGTTGGGTAAGAAGAAGGCCCTTTCCTGTTGGTACTGGCGAGATGAAACAATGTTTCCCATTCCTGCATAATCCTTTAGATTCTAAAGTTTACAAGATTTCTTTCTTTAGCAGGATTACACCACCTTGTCTGTTGACCTATGTGTAGGAGAAATGCGTTGACTGTATTACTAGTAAATTTTAAGAGTCGCTGTGACTTGGCAATAAATTATCTCTGTCCCCGGTTGAATGCTGTAATCGGAAAACTAAAGCATTTTTTCTGAGATTCTCCCTCGGCACTGATTGTATTTCCAATAAAGTAATATAATATTGCATGTATTTAATGATGTTTACTATAGCTATTGTGTAATTTCTCATTAAATAACTGTTCTTTCTTTAATAAAAGTGGTTCCCCGTGAGTGGCTTCTAGAGAATAATGCACATCTCCTAATCCTAAGTGGGAACAGCGTCTGTTTCACTTTCATGGCTAGTAAAGCTATGAATGGACGGGCCATTGAACTGGCAAGGCTGATAGTCTTTTTGGCTTTGGTAAGTATAAAATAAGTTTTTTCTAGCAAATTGTTTAACATTATAGTTGACCTACTAGGGAGCTGCCCTGAAGGAACTGAAATATGTACGAAACATTTTGAAAGAATAAGTATTTAAGTATATATTTTTATATATACTTTATATATTTAAAAATTTTTTTAATTTATATAATAAACTATCATATCTGGAATCATTCCTTGTGTTAACCTCTCCCCACTTCATATCTGGATTGTCATTATACAGCTCTGCCAAGTTATATTCTTTTTTTTCCCTTAAATTCCATTTAAAAATAAAGCATCCCTTATGATTTGCTCCAGGATAATCCCTGGGCAGCAGGGAGAGAATGTGTAAGTGAGTGGTGGTAGAAGTGAAACAAGATTAGTAATTGTTGAAGCTAGGGAATGGATACTAGGGGTTCATAATACTACTCTCTTTACTTTTATATAGTTAAAATGTTTTTCAAAATAAAAACATTTAAAAATGTATTTAATATTCATTCATTTAACACAAATTGAGTGTTTACTATGGGCCATACCTGTGAGAGATTTTAGGACTGTGGAAATTAATAGAACAAATCCCTGACCAAAAGCTGCTTAAGGTCTTCTAAGCAATATCAAAGTATATATAAATAAATTCAGTGTGATAAGTGCAAAAATATGTAAAAAAAGATACAAAGGTATCAGAGAGGAGTCAATATTGGGTGGGCATAGAGTACAGAGAGGGCTTCCCCAATTCCAGTAGATATAAGTTTTTTAAATGAATAGGAAGTGTTCACCAGACAGAGGGGTTCGATTATTCAAGCATGTGCCTGCATGTGTTGCATAGATATCTCATTTATTTGGCTTCCATCACAGATGCCAGCCCAACCAGTGCTTCAAAAGCAATGGAATAATCTTCAGCTGGCTGTTGTGAGGAATAATTGAATGTAATCCATTTTCTACAAAATGGAGACAGGATCTTCACCAACTCAACTGCTTAAAACATGGATGAAATCTCTGTGGCTCTTTTAAAATGTGAAGAAAGCTATTAAATTAATTGTATTCTAAATGTAAATGTTTATTTTAATAAGCAGAGGCCCTCAAAACAAAACAAAAAAAGGAAAGAGAGAATTGGAACTGCATGACTGTATCAGGGAACTATAAGTAGTTCAGTATTATTTCTGAAGGGAAAAATGTGTAGAAGAGGAGGAGATGGTAAGTTTAGACAGGAAGGGAGAGGCTAGGTAAGGCAGGGCCTGGTAGACCATTCTGTGGAGCTTGAACCACAGGAGCCACACTGCTGACAAGTTTTAGGAGGCAGGGAGACATTGTCAGTTTTACGTTTTTGGAAGGTGAGTTTGGCCACACTGTAGTAAAAGGAATGGAGAGGAAACCGCTAGGGGTGGAGAAACCTTCTCCGGAAGGCCTTCTCTGTTTAACATCTCAACTCTGGTCATTAATTTTCTCTAAATGGCCTCAGATTTGTCTTCTCTTTATCTTCATTTACCAGTGGTGTTCTAAGGCCGCTGTACGTGTGGGGTAAGTCGTCTCCCAAAATAGATTGCAAGCTCTTTGAAATCCAGGACTATGCCACTTATTTCTTTCATAGTGCCTTGTACAGTGCTTTACACATAATAAGTAGGCAATATATCTTTCTTGTCAGGTTAACATTATTTAGTTACAGTACTATATAGTTTATTTTCATGCTCTATGTTATTTGGCTATGTGAGTTAAATTGACCATTTAAGATATCAGTAAATAAACCTTTTTCCTTTCAGTCAGTTTTACCTATAAACATGTAATTTTCACTTTATCTATGTTTTAAATAATAGAGAAATATTCCCTACTACTCTCAAGATGGAAAGTTGGTGTCACCATAGGGCTCTCTTGCCTGTTGAAATTGTCTGTCTGTCACCCTCATTGGACTCCTTGAAAATAGAGACCATGTCTTTATGGCTTACCATTGTATCCCCAGCTCTTAGCATGTGCTCAATAAACACTTATTGAATGAATGAGCAGGAGCCTTATTTTTCATATGTTTAACAATTGTTTTCAATATTATTTCTTATATTAATAAACAAATATTCTATGATAATCTTTTTTCTATGATAATCTTGAACCAGGCTTTTTTTACTTCACACTTTTCCCCACTAAATTTATACCATTTGAAAGCAAAGAAGTGTTAGATATAAGAGCATTTCCCATTTATAGACTCAACATGATGTTATATGTATTAAATTCTGTAAAATTATAAACGGTCATTGTTAATACCAATTTCAAATTCTACCGCTTTCTTCAAATAAAGATTTACCATAATGCTTTGTATGTCTAAATCAGGTATGTGAGAAAGAACTATACTGCATGGATTGGGCAGTTAAAATGATGCAAAAAGTCTGTAAAGTCTTTAGCACTCCAGTGGAAAGAAATAACTTCCTGCAGAGTGTGGCAAATGCATTTGCGTATGTGATAATGGAAATGCTACAATCAGTTCTGTCTGGTGAGTATGCATGTAGATGGTGCTCAGTTGTGAGTAAAGTGCATTCTAGTCTCCCCTTAAGACATAGATAATTCTGTGTAGACTTTTATATCCAAGATAAAAATAGAAAAATCAGACATTGTTTTTCCATGAGATATATTTAGTTCCTGGTTTCGTCACTTTTTAAATCTGGTATTAGTTTTAATGGAAAATGTAAAGTTGAAGAGTCTGCTCTGAAAGGAACTAATTTCAATTCTGCACAGCAAAAAATTTTAACTTGTTTACTTAACCAACTATCATAATCATCATAATATTCTTTATTTGTATAGTTTACACATATAAATTTTTACAGTTTTATTAGGTGCCCAACAGGATAATTAACCCTATTTTACAGATGGGAAAACTAAGGCTTAGAGAAATTACCTGACTTGCCCAAGGTCATGAAGTTAGAAGCAATAAAGCATGGACCAGCATCTTTTTCTTCTGATTTCTAATTCAGAGCTCTAAATATAATTCCATGATTTCAATGGTTAATGTCTGACTTAGGGAAAATCACTAACTAGTCTTCTGTTACATATTATTAGGGAAATTGGAACATCTTATGTTTCAAATAAATCATGTATTTAGAAACTTAACTGTCATTTTCTTTTCCCTACTGTCTATTCCTGTGTATGGCATATGGAAGACCATGATGAAGACAACAGAAGCTTTCTGGATTTGTTCCATCTTGTGCATGCTCAGGCTAACTTCCATAAGGAGGTCCTGTATTTGACCATGAATACTCTCTCTACCTAAATACTCAGAAAGCCTTGCATTTAGAGAATAACTCAGTGAACTAACTATTAGAAGAGTGCTAATTTTCCACACTCAGAGAATAGCATCCATGGGACTTTTTATCACCTAAGTAACCTAAGAATTCAAAAGCTGCATAAAAATTTAGAAGCAACTGCTTATACCATTATTAATATAAAACTTTCAGGCAAACCCAAGAATGTATTAAGATTTCTCTAGAAAACAAGCTGCTCTAGATTTTGGTAAACCTAACACCAAGCTAAAATGGAACATTAGTGTTCAAGAATCTGGGGCCAGCCAACCTGTATGTGTGGGTCTTCAAAGCAAGAGAAAATTCTGATGCATAGTTAGAACAGACCCAAATTCACTAAATGGTGTGTATCTGTTCACTTTGCTTAGGTTGTGTAAACATAGCATAGAATGTTTTGTGAAGATTTGCAGTATGATGTTTTGGAATGTGCAGATATAAATCACATTTTTTTTTACCACCTTCTTGGCATATGATTACAAAGAACATTTTATTTGCTTCATGTTTTGCAGATCAAAAACCAAAGGAAGTATGTGTGTGTGTACGTATATATCCATATGTGTATATATATATATATATATACACATACATGCACACACACATATATTTCCTTCTGTAAGACAATCTAAAAAGTATATAAATAGAGGAAGGCATATATTGTCTTAATACAATCAAATCATCTTTTATTCTTTCCTGGGGATCAGAGTAAAATGTTGCAAGTAAGGAGAAATATAAAATGAAAGAAAGTAGCTATTCTGTTCCTAAAGCTTTTCTCCCTATCTTAAAAAATAGGACTTGAAGGAAACTGAAAGCATGGATGGTTCGAGCAGCCCATGAGAGAATGGGGTGTATCTTCACTCAAGTAAATGGATTCCAAGAAGCTCCAGGACTATTTCAGTTTGACTAGCTTCTGCCACTGCCACTCTTACTATTAAAATAGAAAAAATAGTGCCTAACAAGCTGAAATAATGCTGGAGCCCTCCTGGATCTCCTATTTTCTTCTCCTTGGGTTTAATCATTTTACTTCTGCTGAAGACACACCCCTTCCCACTGGACTTCTCAGAGGCTGACTTTTTGTTTCCCTAAGCCCTTGACTTAACTCACCTCTGTAGTTGAGGAAGGGAAGAAGAACTAGAAGATATAGAAATTACCCACAGGAGTGGGGTACAAATTGTGGGAAATTCTCAAGTTTGGCAAAAAGATGATTTTTACTTCCACTAATAACAATCTAATGACACACCTTAATAGGATTGAGAAAGAGTGAAAATTATGGAGACGATATGAATTGTAATAACAAGGTTTTACTATATTTTAGTAGCAAAAGGACTTACCTCTATTTTTGGAGGGTCAGAAATTAACTGTCTTTCTTTGATGGATTGTCCAACTGTAATTCCATCAGTGGCAGGAATTTTTTCTCCAGAGTTTAGTATTTACATATTTATGTACAAAATTCTTGCTTTTATCCTGGTTTCATTTTCTTCTTTTCAATTTAAGGATTCACCCACAACTAAATTATAAAGATTAAAAGTTGGCAGATACCAGAATACAAAAATAACACTTTAATTAGCTTTTTCTTTTCCCTCTTTCACCCTTTTTTCCATATGTGCTTTGGAAAGCCTAATCCATTTCTTTGTCAAAACACTGGTGACTCCAAATTGAGAAAATTATATGGGGGAAAATAGAAAAATAAAGGAAAGAAGTAAAATTTTTCATATAAATAGTGAATAATTTAAATATTTTGCTAAATAAATGTTAAGTTTCATTCCCTTAGAGAAAGAAATTTGGCATCGTGAAATCTCCTTGAACCTTGAACTATCCAAGTCTCCACACCAGTTATTTTCAGCAGGTTTACAAAAGAAGCATGGTTTAATTTAAAACATTGATTATCTGGATTGTGAATCACATCACACACTTCAATTGACATGACTGCTGCTGTAAATTTTTTTAAAACTCGCCTTATTTCATTATTCTTAATAATTGTGAGATTATTATCTCACCCTCCCCAGAAATTTGGAACATAAGAAAATCTGATTCATTCTTTGGGTACAGTAGATAAATGATATCATCTTGCTACCACTAAAAAATAAACTGACAAATTCTTCATTCAATTATTAATAGATAAAATAACCTTTGAGACCAAATTGGAAGTTTCCTCAGTTTGGCAGTTTTTTGCTGAATACATTTGTCATCAGGAACAAAGTGTGAATCAATTTTTAAGGTGGGAAATTAACTTGCACAAGTATATATTATCATTAGTATTGATGTTTAAGTGATGGTAGAGGCAGTCATATTGCCACAAAAAAGGGAGCATTTGCAAAATAAATAAGCTAAAAACACTGGGAGACTGTCCACTTCTAATTCATTCTAGAACAGTCATAAAATAATGATGTAAACTACCAACAGGTCAGATAATTTATCTCACCTGTACGTCTTTCTAAACTAGGAGATTAACCTGGGCTTCTAGCTTTTCTCCCCTTTTGATAATGATATCCTCAGTCTCTTTTGACCTTGATTTGTAGGATGATTTTTACTTCCACTAGAAGCAAGCTCAACAGCACATCATTACATTTATTTTTACTATTGTTTCTAAATACACACACCACACCACAATAGCACTAATAACAATTTAATGACACGCCTTAGAAACTGAAGTTTATATATTGTGATAAATACTCTATACCTTATGAAACTATAGAATGTGTATCGTTAATACTTTTTTGGATAATTCCTTCTCATGCCCTGCTGACCCCTCAACTATATCATCTTCATGATGCAGGCAGTACATTACTGTACTTGGGAAGCCATTCAAGCATTCAGGAAGCTCAAGCAGTTGTTTATCAGGCCCGCTCCCCATAGCATTAACAATAGGCACCTTATTTCACCTTTATCCATCCCTTCATGGCTTAGTTGGTGCTTCCAGTTCTTCTGTTAATAACAAAGATTTTATTGCCAGGATAATTATTCACCTTTGCAGATTAGAGCAAGCATGAGGAATCCATCAAAAAAGTGCAACTGGAAGAACCACCTTATATCAGTAAAAAGCAAACATGAGCCTCTTTGTGTGATGATTCCTCAAGAGTTAACCCCTTTAAGTGAATAGTACTCAATTATATGATTACAGATTTTCATGTCAATAAATATTGTGAAGGGTAAAAACACAATGCTACCACAAAAACCTCTTTGGTTATTGGACACCTTACTAGCAATGTGACTTCTTTACCAATTCCACTAGCAGGTAGCTCTGAAACCTGTAAGAAATCAGGCGATGGAAATATGCTCCTTGGCTTATTGAGACATCACTAAGGTAGGAAAGATGACCTGAAAGACAGCTGTATTGGACAGTCTTCTCTAGGTTAAAAAAAAAAAATGCCAAAGGACTAAGAACATATATTTTATTTCATCAAGAAAGAAAATACAACTCCAGAAAATTCCTCAAGTAACTAGACTTAAAAACAAAAACTTAGTTTAGCCCTTGAAAGGGTTTTAAATTTTAAAAAATTAATAATTGTACATATTCTAAGATCACTGCTTTCTTAAAGGTGCACAAAACTGAAAAGTATTCATTGTTATTTTTAAAGAATTGTATTTCTGGTGAACTGTCTTTGATACCTAAATATTTAAAATATTTGCTAATTTTATTTAATTTGTTATTTATTCATGTTAATAAAATAAAATTAAAATTGGAAACATTGCTAACTTGTTCAGAGCTTGTCATGATGCAAATCACTGAGCATGTAATTCTTTTAAATTTTTTTGTATTTTTAAAAATTAAATGTTTAAAATTGAAGTATAGTTGATGTATATTATATAAATTACAGATTCACAATTTTTAAAGGTTATACTCCATTTATAGTTATTATAAAATATTTGCTATGTAATTCCTTTAAATTATTTCTTGTGGAAGAACTTATTTTTATTTAAGCTGTTAATTATAGCCCTACCATGATCAAAAAACTAAATGTCTTAATACAAAATAATGTTTCAATTAGCTATATATTTATGTATATTTTTATGCTTAATATTTTAGTGTATAAATAAATAATTTCATTTACTAGCAACAACTGTTAAATTGAACAATAAATCTATAAGCAGAACAGTATTCTATACTATTCTGTTATTTAATTCAGAGACCAAACTCCCAAGCAATTAATATTCTGATTGCTGCTAATATACTACAATTGTCATAGTTTAACACCAGTTTCAAAAAACAAAATATGTAATTAAGTATTGTGGATTACCTGCAATTTCCCATGACTACAAGATCTTACAGTGTATTGCTATGAACAGAGTTCTTAAATATTTCTAAAAAATGTCTGCCTTAGCAGATTTTTTTTTTTAGTTTATAATGGAAGTTGTGTCAGTGATTTTTTTCTGTTTCCCCCTTTTTTTGTGTGTGTGTGTTTCCCCCTTTATATATGACTTTGCTTTTATTTTTACTTAAAATAGATGGAAGTAAAACTAACTTAGAAGAAGCCATTCTAGGCTTAGTAAGCATTTGGTCTGTGATAAAGCCAAAGCACATAATTTACAAAGACAATTTTTCCACTTCAACTATGTTTAAGTCCTTTATTAAGGGACATTCGCATTATTTTTTAATAATTTGAAGTTAAAATGATACTGTTAAGGGATTTTGAAGTTTGAACAATGCTAATTTTAAGCCTTTTAAAATAAAAGAAATTTTCCGAAATTTAATAAATCACGTCATGCCAAGTTTCAAACTCAAAGTTTGGATTTGATTCCATATAAAGTACCCAAACAATGAGTTTTAGGTGGCTCCAACTTAGTAACATTTATCTTCCCATTATTTGTTTCCCAAAATATATTCTTTTTCTCCTAACATAAAATACATCCTTGGGGATTCCCTGGTGGCACAGTGGTTGAGAGTCCACCTGCCGATGCAGGGGACACGGGTTCGTGCCCCGGTCCGGGAGAATCCCACATGTGGAGCGGCTGGGCCGCTGAGCCTGTGCGTCCGGAGCCTGTGCTCCGCAATGGGAGAGGCCACAACAGTGAGAGGCCCGCATAACGCAAAAAAAAAAAAAAAAAAAAATCCTTTTTCCACCCAAACCCCTTATTTTTTTTAACCAAGAAAGCAGGTATTAATATAATGATTCTTAGCATTATGCCACATTAATTTTTTTCTAAGTAATCTGCAATTATTTAGAGATGTTTTTACTACATTGATGTGGGCCAAGTACAATCCTCATTTTTATAGGACATGATTGCCCTATGACACAGATTTATAAAATTTACACAAAAATTTATAA
Source organism: Delphinapterus leucas (assembly GCF_059928025.1). Taxonomy (NCBI): domain Eukaryota; kingdom Metazoa; phylum Chordata; class Mammalia; order Artiodactyla; family Monodontidae; genus Delphinapterus; species Delphinapterus leucas. Next base: position 49,013,910 of record NC_143147.1, on the reverse strand, counting down.
TATTGATACAAAAGTAATTTTTTCAGTGTTTTATTATATTTTAGGATGGCAATACACAAATAGTTTAAATGTGAAATTTAGAAAATTTTATCGAAATGAACCCAGTAAAACTCTGTTATAAACTGGCATATTGGGACTTCCCTGGTGATCCAGTGGCTAAGACCCCATGCTCCCAACGCTGGGGGTCTGGGTTCCCTGGTCGGGGAGCTAGATCCCACGTACCACAACTAAAGATCCTACATGCCGCAACCAAAAGATCCCACATGCAGCAACTAAAAGATTCCGCACGCCGCAACTAAAAAAAAAAAGAGAGATCCTGCATGCCGCAACTAAGACCCAATGCAGCCAAATAAATAAATATTAAAAAAATAAAAAATAAACTGGCATATTATAGCATGGATATAGGCACAAAGTCATAAAGTTTCTTCCAAAATGTAACTTTATTTTTTAAAACCATAATATTTCACAAGTAATTGAAAATAAGGGTATCTGTCTTTATATTGTGCCCAATACCAGTGGTACATATCACTGGTGGATAACTGAAATTGGCTGATTGTTTTCACTGAATTGATTAGTTGTTTCAACTTTGTATGGATACAGACTGAAGAGCCTTGACCTCATAAAGGACTTCAGAGGGAGCTCGGTTAGAGACTATACCACAAAGATCTACACCACCATAATTTTGTAATTTGTAATTTGGATCCCTCCAAAATACTGACACTTGCCCTAATTACCTAGGTAAGGACATAGAGCTGCTCTCTTGACTTGAAGTACAAAATTTTAGTCTGAAACACAAGTTATACCAAAGAGTTAAGAGGAATGTTTTAGTGGGAAATGTTACGTCACGGACTCCACAGAAAACAGAAGATCATCCCTGAACGTATTAATGTTCAGAGCCATGCTTCTTGCATTAGTGTATCTGTCAGATTACCCCTTTTTGTTATATACCACCATGTAGTGTTGTACTTGTTAATATTCCCTAAGCAGCTTAGACAAATGATCACTGATATATGTTTGGGGTAAATAAATATTTTCATTTTCTCCTCACAATGTGGCAGTTGGTACCCAAAAAGACTTTGAAGTTGAGTTTTCATTATACAGTGTCATTTGGGGAGAGCAGAAAAGCGGACTACTGGTAAACTGTTAAAGAGTTTGTTCCTGGGAATTCTGTTCTCAAAGATGTAGTTTTCATCCTAGAATTATAGAATTTTGAAATGGAAAGAGACATTAACAATTTTCTAGTCCAACCATTACATTTGTCAGAATAAACTGAAGCCCTGAATGTTAAATCACTTATTGAAGGCCACATAATTTGTTGCCTAGACAAGCTCCTAGAACAGTATTTTTTCTTGGCCAGTATTTTAAAATGAAAGTTTTCCATCTTAAGTTTGACATATACTGCCTCAATTTTCTTTCTTTTTAAAACATGGAAATTGAACACAATGTTATAAATAATAACTATTAATCTTTCTCCTTGTTTATTTTTAAGCTAGAAATAAAAATCAATGTAGAACAATCAAGACAGACTTTTCAAAGGAATAGATACCACAGATTTGGGGCCCAAGTCTACTCTGGACCCTCAAATATATGGTTTCTTCAACCCTACTTGGAGAGAGAAATATGTTGAAAGTTTTTTGTTTTGTTTTGCTTTTAAGAAAAGGAACATATGACCATATAAAAAACATTTATTTGAGGGTAAGAGAGAGATTTTTCCCAAATAACAAGTAAGGTAAGTGTAGCCATCTTATTTCAATAATTTATAGTTCAGCTATTCAGAAAGAATGAGGACTATATAACTGTTTCTTTCTTTAAATGAGAAGCTGGAGCACAAGGGGTATGGAGTGGGGAAGATATGATAAATCTTAAAAACTCAAATGACAACTTCCTTCTAGAGAGTGAGACACGGGAAATCACACAACCCCAGATTGTGCAATCTCTAAAGACAGTGATAAAGTGACTACTTCATAGATGAAGATAGACAACATGCTCTTGGACCTACAAGGGAACCCCCTTGTGTGAGAAAGGAAAGAACATACTTTAGCATAATATGCAGTTGCATTTAGACCTAAGGAAAGGCTATCAAATAAATTTTTGAGCAGCTCTCCATAGTAATTTTAATGAGTCTACATTTCAGCTCTCTGCGTTCTCAACACCTCTGTCTACAGCTCAAACGCACGCAGCAGCTGCCAGCCATGCCCATGAATTCCTGATGTCCCAGCCGAGTGCCTCTGCCTCTGAGCTCAAAAAGCCCCTTGCTTGACAGGGGTTAACCATATCCGGAAGGCTCTGGAAGAGGTCTGCTGGGCAGCAGGACTGCTGTTGATGAGAGGCTTCTTGTTGGACTTGAGTCCAGGAGCTGTGGGAAACCCAGAAACAGCAAGGCTCAGATGGGAATAGCAGCAAAGGTATCAGCTTCCGATACTGGTCACGGACTAAGACAAGAATTAGGAGTTCTCGCCACTCCGCCAAACCCCACAGTTGGGAAAGAACTGACATCTCCCGCAAAACCCCACTCCCAAGTAAATTTGATTTGCTATATCATCCTCAAGTTAGAATGAGTCACTAGTTAATTAATTAATGCAATTATGCAAGCATAATTGTAAGCCACCCTGCTGACATATAAAGATGTTTTTTATCTTTAATTACCAGGAGAAAATGGACACATTGGAGTTCGAGCACCTAACTTGAAGAAAAAACTAGGAAATATAGTCTCTCCCACCATGCACACCACTCCCAACACATTCTACTTAAAAATCCTTCGCATTGTGGGCTTTACTTTTCATTTTTAAAATTGTTACTTTAAATTAGGTCTCAAAGAAAGAAGCTGGCATTTCTTATTCTTTTCAGAGTGGTCTGGGAAATGCTACATCAGTGCACCTGAGAAAAAAAATAGGAAAACAAGATCTCTTGTAATTTTGTTTTTGAATCAATACCCGAAATAATGACCAGAAGCAAAAATCCACCGGTGCGTCAGCAAGCAGGATGCTCGGCCAGTCAGCTTCATCCTTCCCCCCTGAGCTGTAGGCTCCACGCCGCCGCTGCGGGCCCCTAGAGCAGATAGATAATGTAGGACAGAATGACCAGACCTATGATGGCAAAGAACATCAGGATGAAAATATCCAGCATTGTGGAGTCCTTGGCCGAGGAGGCCTCTGGGTCCCGGGGAAATGTGAGCTGTGAGCACGGAGGTTGCAGTCAGTGGAGAGAAATGGCTCCCTCTTCCCTCCACTGCTCAGCCCTCCTTTCCCCTCCCCCTCCCAGGGCCTGAGACTAAGGGATGCTGCATCTCCATCAGCAGCTTACTCTCCCCCCTCACCCGACAGCCAACCAATCACAAAGCCCGGGAGCGGGTAACCAAGGAACTGCTCGATTTCGACCAGGCAGAAGTGAAGAGGCTCAATTTCTCCCCAGGAACCCAATCCTACCCCTTTGTATCTAAATGGAGTCTGAATGTTATGGAAGTAGGAAGAGATCTGATCTGTATCCAGGTGCCCAAGGAATGAATACTCCTGAGTGCCTTTCTTCTCCTTTTTCCCTCCCATCATCCTTGGCAAATAAGCTCAGAAAATAATGGTTGGGAGCTGGGTGGGCCACTGGCACATTGTAAAGTCACGTTATGGAGGGACATGGATGAAGTTCTCATGTGAGTCTCAGATGACATGTCTGGGGATGGAGCTAACACTTATGGGATTTCTATACTGTGTCAGATACTGCACACGTGGTGTAATTTCAACCTCCCTACAAGTCTTTTATAGATGAGGCTCAGAGATGGTCAGGAACTTGCCTAATGTTTCACTGGAAAGGGTAGAGACCAAGATTCAAAACTAGGCTTGTCCACTCCGGAGTCCACGTTCTTCTCTCGCTCCAGACTGGACCACCCTGTTAGTCTGAAATGCCCCCTCAGCCCCACCTGCGCTTCTCAGTTTGCGATGCGTGTCGCTCGGATCCCTCCGACTACAGTGTGAGCCCCAGAGGTCTCTCCTCCATTGATTCCTTATCTCTTCGTGGTCATTTCCCACATCCTTGTCCCTCTTATATCCTCTTCAGAACTCATTGCAGTGTTATACCCAGAGAGGGCACTAAAGAACTCTCGGTTAGGCCCATCCCTCTGCAGTAGGTGTCTAGAAATGCAACTCAAGTGACTTTGTTTTAATTGAAGTACAGTTGATCTTAGGCCATTTCTAGAAGGGGGTCCAGAAACTCCCCGCATGGGGTCCAGCGGGCAGGGACCAGAGCTGTTAGGGAGTGGAGACTTGGCGCTGGTTCCCTCCCAAGCAGACCGTCCCTGAAATCACTCTGGAGGTGACTGAAGCCTCCTGGGAAGAAGAGGCTCCACAGACAACAGGGTGCAGGCCAACGGAGGCAAGAGTTGCCAACTCATTCCCCGCTGTTGGGGCAATATTAGGCAGCCTGCACCTTCGGAAGGGGAGCAGGTGTCAGTACTGACTTTAATTATCTTACCCAGTACTGCCTCACCACTCACTACACCGCTGCAGCCTGGCAGCCGCCTCATCCCCTCATTACAAAGGCTTACTCTGGGGAAAGGCCTTTCCTCTCCAGCCTGCTGCTATCCGGAAGCAAGGGAAAGCCTTAATTCTGAGCCCGAGTGGGCAATGCTCCTCTCCACAAAGCCTGACTGGTGGGCCTGCGCTGGGGTTGAAGGATCTGGATTCCTTCTCTACCACTGTCCCTTTCCCAACCCTGCAGAAGAGGGGAAGCTGGCTGCCGTGCCTGGTCAGAGGTCAGACCCAGGTCACCTGGAGCAAAGAATGGAGCATGGAAGATACTGCCGGGAGAGGGGCAAAGGGCATGTGGCAAGGTCATAGCGGGAGGCTGGGAGCATCACACTGGGGTCCTAACACCTCCAGCCCTGCCACCAGCTGTGTGACTCCCACCAAACATTTCTGCATTTCTGGGTTTCAGTGAACCCCATCTGTAAGATGGACATCACAGTAGTTACTTCTCTCACAGAGCTGGTAATAATGTCAAAGGGAAAAAATGCATGTTTAAGATCCATTCATCAGACATCGTGAGTGCTGCTTCGGGTTGCCAGAGCACCTTGTGGATGGCTTCACGCATGTCATCCCACTGCAGACTGTCCCAGGCCATCTGTCATTTCATTCCTCAAACACGTGCTGAGTTCCTCCTTTGTGTCAGGCAGAGGCAAAACTGCCCCCACCCCCAAGCTGAGCTCATTCAATAATTCAGCAAACATTTGCTGAGTAGCTATGTGCCCAGCCCTGGGCAGGCAGCGGGGTTGGAAAGATGAATTAGCCCCATTACCTGCCCTGACAGCGCACTGGCTAGTGGGGAGACAGGTGCAGAACAAAGGAAGTAAGACAGTTAAGACGAGAATATCGGAGCTCAAAGAAACTTCTGGGAGTGTCACCAAGCTGGGCAGAGGGATGTAGCCAGGAGCTAGCCGGTGAGGAGTTCTCCACAAGGAGGAAGTAGGTGCCCAGGCCCCCGTCAGAGCAGACACACCACTGCTCCCTTCCTCCCAGGGTGACAGCTTCCAGGCTGGTCATTCTCCCCCTGAAGGGCAGCAGAGCTCCCAGGAGGGTGATGGGCCAATGCCCCCCAAGCAGACGGGACACACACACACAGCAGCACCTCAGAGCCAGAGAGATAACCAAGGCTGCAGGTAAAAATTATACTTTTATTTGAGTCACCAGGAGAAAGAGTCACTTGTGGTCCAAGTCAAATGTTCAAAATCATAACAGCCCAGAAAGATTTGATCCCAAGCACAAGCCCACGAGGGAGGGGACCAAAACAGACCAAGGAAAGACAACCACCCCATATAAAAAGATGAACGGACGGCTACACACACACACACACACACACACACACACACACACATACGGATGAAATGTTTGGACAGAGGCGAATTTCACATGGTCATTTCTGTTTCTTTTTAAATACAGGTCTGTGGGGTGGTATTTTTTTTTCCAGCTATTAAAAAAAAAAGGCCCAGAAGTGCATATGTGAGGGGGAAAAGGCGGAAATTAAGCAATAATTTTCCCTGGAGGGACATGAGGAAGAAAACAGGAAGCAATATTGAGAGAATTCACTTTTCTCACCATTGGGCTTCTTGCATTTATTATTGGTCCACTAAAGTTATATTCACATTCTAGCTTTGCTTTCCTGGGATTAGATCAGCTAAAAAACCTGTGAAACGTAAAAAAAGACCAGGACTTGGCCCAGCCCTCAGGTTCTGTGCTCTTCTAGGGCTGGATGGTTCTGGAAAGGAATAAGGACTCCCAGCAGCCCCTGGGTCCCTCAGCACCAGTGTGACAGTCCCTCCTCTCTCTGGGGGTGTGTAAGAAAAGGTCCCCTATTTTTAGGATGGGAGGAGCAGAGGGCTGGCAGCAAGATTCCAGCGGCTGGCTTGCCTTATTTTGGAAGGAAATTTAAGCCGAGTGAAAAGAGGCTACTTCTTGCTCCCCCAGGTCCTCCTCCCACCCTCTCACCACCCTGCCAACCGCAGGTTCTCCAACGGGATGTGTCTCTGACCTTTGGTCCCAGAATCCACATTGTGCTTTGAGATCAAGAGGAAACAAAATGGACCAGCGCCTGCCTCAAGGCTCCCAAAATTGTTCCCTCTCTGCCTCCCTCATCCCCCAAATTGCCCAACATAAGACACTCCACCTGCCTTCACCTTGGTTCTGGCCAAGGGGGAAAGGGATTGGTCAGGCAGGGGCTCAAGCCTCTGATTTGGGGTAAATATTCCCAAGTCAACTCACAAGCAGTGAGGACTTGATGCTAAATATGCCTGCAGGGCACAAGGATGCAAGGATGTCAACCTGTGGGGCCTGAGTCAGCGGACTCGGGGTGAAGATGGGAGGGGTGACCCAGAAGGGTGACAAGAAAGCCCAGAGATGAATAAAGCCAGGCAAGGGTCGTCACAGCCACCAACGAGCAAGAGAAGGGACTTGGAGATAGCACCATCTTTCCCTTCCTCATCCTGGGTCTGTGCTTCCAGTTTTGTAGCCCTGGGACCCTCTCCTCTGCTTCAAGGAGGCTTTAAGTAAATGGAGAGCTAGCCTGGGCAGGGTGGCGGGGGAGACAGTGCGGGTGACACAGGGTCCCCTGGCCCCCTATTCTGCGGCCCAGGACACAGAGATGGGGGAGAGAATATGCCTGGAGCCACAAAGCCTTCCCCCCACCCCTCCCCCACCAAGTACACACACACACACACACACACACACACACACACACACACACCCCCCTTACTTCCGCCTGGCACATTGGGAAGGGGGTGGCTGGGCTTCCTCCATTCGGGGATAGAAGGAGGGATTTTTCACTCCAAAGAAAACATAAGTAATTTCTCTCCCCCAGCGTCCTCCCCTCTCACTGTGGGTTTTGAGGAAAATATCGGGGAGGACAGCTCTGCACACACAGCCCGCACCCCGCCCGCTTCTCTCACGCTCACACTCACCCTCGCCTGTCACGGACACCTGCAGACACTCGCTCCTTCCCCCGCAACAAAGTCCTGGAGATACAGAGGGTCCTGTGGTTTCGCACAGTCCACCTGGGGTCGGGCGGGCGGGAAGTGGGGAGGGGGGAGGCCATGGAAGGCCTGGAGACACCTTGCCAGGAGGCGCGGCGAGGAGCGGCCTAACTAGATCTCGCGAGAGGCTGGGCTGCATGGGCGAGAGGCCCGAGGCTTCCCTGACGCACCCTTCACAAGGAGGCAAGCCAGGGACCCTGGAGACCGGGGTGGGAGTGAGGGAAAAGGGCTGCGGAGAGAACACCCCGTTCCCCTCCTTCCTGCAGCTGTCCCTAAAGTAAAGGCAAGAACCGGACCCAAGCCGAGCTTCCTGGGGAGCTGCTCACCCACACCAGGCTCGGGTGGGCAGCTGAGCAAAATCACAGTGTGAAAAGGAACCGTGTCCGGAGGGAAGAATGAATCCCAAAGCAGGAACTTCACCCTCCTCTGTTGCCCTTGAGCTGGGGAGAGAAGGGTGAGGGAGCCCCTTGGAGGGCTGGCAGCCCCATCTTTGAGAAGCAGAGGCAAAGCCCATCTCACTGGTCCCTGCACGACGGCAGCACCCCTGTCCCCATCCCAGGGGCAAGGGCGGTGGGTCCCACTCCCGGGAGTGTGTGAAGCAACTCCCAGCCGCCCTGGGAGTCCTGGGGGTCTGGGGCTCACCCCAGCCTGGAATGTTTGGGTGTGTGAGGAGGTGGGCAGGAGGGGCTGAGGGGGAAGAAAAGAGAGAAGGCAGAGGCCTGGGAGCTGACGGGTTGCCCCCCCCAGACCAGCCCCACGGGCCTCGGCTTCCCTCAGAGAGGTCCACACCTGTTCCATCCAGAGAGAAAATCAAGAAGTTGGTCAAGGGGAAAACCTGCCAGAGGAAGGAGCCGCGAAAGTGGCAGAACAAGGCTTCGGTTGGCAAAAGAAGCTGGAAGAGGGGGAGAATAAACAAGCTGTTGCAGATTTTAAAAAACAGAGACACCAAAGGGTGGACAGGTCACGCCCAGGACGGATGCGATGCTGTGGAATGCACTGAAGACGGATGGGGCGGGCGGCGCCCGGCGGGCTCAGATGGCCTCCACGTAGTTGGCCGGCAGCATCCCCGTGTCGCCGGTGCGCTCCACGGTCCCGTACATCCAGCCGTCGTCGATCTGCTGCACGTTGACGATGGTGTCCCCGTCCTGGAAGGAGACCTCGTCCTCGTCGGCGGCACTGTAGTCATACACGGCGCGGTACCGCTTCTGCAGAGGTCGGGGCGCGGTTAGTCAGGGGTGCCTAACTCTCTGGGACCCCAGAGCAGAGTGGACCAGGAGCTGGGAGACACGGAAGGGCTGGGCTCTGCCATGAATTTTCTCACCTCTGTGTCTCATTTTCTGAGAGCAACCACCTTTTTAATAATGCATCTGGCGTCTACCAAGGGCCAGGCACAAACAGGGGCGGAGGTTACAATAGTTCTGCCCTGTCTCTCGGAACAGGAACGCAGTAATGTCCGGTGGACACCATGCCGGGTAGAGGTTAAAAATATGACATGTGTTCTATTATCTGCATTTTTTTTTTTTCTTTTGGCCGCCCCGCGTGGCATGCGGCGTCTTAGTTCCCCGACTAGAGATCAAACCCGTGCCCCCTGCAGTGGAAGCTCAGAATCTTAACCACTGGACTGCCGGGGAAGTCCCTATCTGTGTTACTATAAGCACCAGTCTTTCTTCTTTTTTTGAAGCTGTTGATGAATCTGGTTCCCAAATTCAGGACAAAGACCAATTCCTGTGAGAAAAACCTCCAGGTGACACAAGACATATCTGTCAGGGCCCACCTTCCAACCTCAGCCAAAGTCTTGTGCTTAAGCCCCAGCTCTAGGAAATGTCCAGTAAAAACACATGAACTCTAGCTGTGATCTTGGAAGTAGGCAAGATTCTAACGTCCTCTGACCCTCACTGCCCTTGACATCGACTTGTCTCTGGGGGTCAGCTCAGGCTTTACGGCGCCCCAGGCCAGGCTCTGGGATCAGTGTGGGTCCGGGGCTGGACGAGCCCATTAGAAACCTCCGGGATCTGCCCCCACTGCCCCGCCCCACCACCAGGACCCCTGCTCAGACCTTCTGTTTGCAGCCTCTGGTCTGCCTCCTCCAACTGTTCATCCATTGTGATCTCGGGGGAACTTTCCAAAATGCAAACCTGAGGATGTTCCTCCCTGGCTTTAAATCCTTCAGATGCCCCCTATCCTCTTCAGCATGAAATTTCAAACTCCGCCCCCCCCACCCCACAGCAGAAACCAGCTTCATCAGCCCCGAAGGCTATGGAATAAGAGGTCACAACCCTCAAGAAATGACTGAAGTGACCTCGGTCTCTTATCACCAACTCTGCCTTTAATCTCTTGGGCCAAGTCACCACATCTAAGCCCACATCCTGCAATAGCCACCTAACTCATCTCCCTGCTTCCGCCCTCAATCTTCTGTTGCTGCTTCTCAACGCAGCTGCTAGAGCCACATTTTAAAAACACAAGTCAAACCCCTTACTCTGCACAGCTCACCAGTCACAAAGGCCTTCCTATGGCCTACAAGTCCCTGCATGGTCAGACCTCATTCCCTGCCCTCTTCCCCTCTCTGGTCACCTTGGCCTTCCTGCTGATCCTTGAACTTTCCTAGAACATTCCTGCCTCAGGACCTTTGCAATTGCTGTTCTCTCCCCTCCTCATTCGGCTGTCTTTTTCTTCTCTCTGACCTTTTGTTACATACCTACTTATCTCTTGGCTTTCGTGTTTGTCTCCCGACTGGAATGTAAGCTTCAAGAGGGCAGGAAGGTGGACTTTTATTCAGAGCCAAATCCCTTCAGTCCAGAACAGGCTTAGTGAGTATTGGAAGGACTGGCTGGTCTATCTGGAACCTTATCCTTCACACGACCTCTCCGGCCCACCTGACACCCCAGATAGCACTGACAATCACTCCCTCGTTTGTGTGGCCAGAGCCTGAGGCCCGAGCAGGCCACTTATCTCAAGCTACTTTATTTCTCGGAGTATTGTCCCTCCTGCTTCTACATGAGCTACTTTGAATTCCAAGGCACCCAGCATAGAGGAGCTGAGCTTGGCTGCACCATCAGTGGGATAAGTAGCAGGACTTACAGACCAAACTTCTAGTCTGAGGGCTGGTAAGCCTGATCCCACCCCACCTCCCACTTTGCTCATTAATTTATTCACTAAATTGATGACTTCCCGCTTTGAGCCTGGCTCAGAGTAGGTGAACCAAAGAGACACTGCCCTGCCCACATGGAGCGTCAAGTCCAGTGGGGGTCACAGTCAGAAGATGACAAACCCAGAGAACTGTTTCAAGGTGGAAAAAGTGCTCTGAAGGAAACCAGTGGGGTGGAAGGACAGACACGTCAGGGGAGACCCACTCGCCACAGGGTGGTTTGGGAGGGTGCCTCAGAGGCAGGTGCAAGCTGAGATCTGAAGGACCTGGCAGGTCGTCGTCATGGAGACTGGGGAGCAGGGCGCAGTCTGGAGGGCCCCAAGCAGAAAGGTGCTTTGTGTGCTCCCAGGTAGCTGGAGTAAGGAAACGTGGGCCGGGAGCTGGGTGGACGAGACTCGCCCAATGTACAGCTATGGCTGGAACACAGGGTCCCAATCTGCCCCCTACACCACACTTGCTTTCTTCTCGAGAGGCTGAGACCCCTATTATCTGCAGATGGCAAGGGAGCTGGGGTCAAAGGTCAGGGGAGGCCAGGCCTCCTGGGGGGGTTTTCTAAGGAAAGTGCAAGAATTACGTCCAGGACGTCTCCCCGAGGCCCACTCACCTCCCACACCTCCTCTCCCCGCAGCCAGGGCTACTCACCCCGCCCCCGCCTGGGGCACTGCGCTGTATGGAGACCGGGGCTGCAGGCTCCTTGTAGCCACCGTAGGACTGGGCTGCCTGCTGCTGCTGGGGCTGCTGGTAAACTGGAAGCCGGCAGGAGACGGGCTCAGAAACTGTCTTGCCAAAGCCAGCCTGCTCCCTTCTTCCACGAAGCCCATGCCATGTATTTCCACCGCCCATCACCTCACTCAACCGCCACGTTGCTCAAAGGCTTCTGTCTCTGTGTGCACATTTGCCGGTGCCGCGAATTCTGCAGCAGGGGCTGCATCTCCCCCCATGGCGCTGGGAGCCCAGAACGGGCCCTGACCCTGGTGCTTGTGCCCTCGGTAGGGATGAGACCTGGGTGTGTGTGTGTGTACATGAGGCTTCCCTCTCACCTCCTCCCAACCCTGTAGCCGGCCTGGCCTCAGGTCCTCTGCCCGCACAGGCCTCACGCTCACCTGGGGCGCTGGTTGGGATGTGGTGAGGCTGCTGCTCCTGGGGCCGCCGATAGCCAGTGTCCTGGGGATCTCGGCGCTCTGGCTCCAGGCCCTCACCCCCGCTGGGGCCCATGCGGCTCTTCTCAAACTCTTCGTGGTATTTTATCTGCGGGGGCAGAAAGTGCTGGGTGAAGGACCCACAGCAAACCAACCAAAGCTCCTCTTCCGCTGCCACTCAAGATCCTGGGACGGGAGAGACTCCTGGAGGTCTCCAGGCAAAGAGAGCTGGGTTCTTGTTGGGGATGTACCAGCTATGTGCCCCTGAACAAGCACTTAACCTTGCTACACCTCCATTTCCACTTTACAGGGGTTGCTGAAGGATGCAATGAGATAATGGATGTAAAAGGCCACGTAAACTAAAGCACGAGACAAATGTAAGTGGTCATTTTCCTGTGCCTGTGGCAGGGGCTAGGGCTACCCTGCTTTCACACTGGTCCACAGCAGCAAAAGCAGCAACTCCTGTTTATTGAGCACCTACTAGGTGCCAGGCACTGTGCTAGGTGTTCTGCATCACATGCTTGTTTTACCTTGACAGCACCTACAAGGGGGTACAGTATAGTCGCCATTTAACAGACAAGAAGGAAACTAAGGCACCGACAAGCAGCATGAGTTACCCATGCTCACGGAGACTCCAGAGACTGTGCTCTTAACCAGCAGGTGACTCTGCCTCTTGTGGGCATGACCTCGCAGAGTTCTGCTGAGGACCCTAGCCTGCAGGGCAAAGAAATGCCAGGCCCTCCCTTGAGGGTGGGTTGGTATCTAGAAGGTGAGTTCCTTCTCAGGGTCCAAAAATGGGCAAAAAGAGGCCTAGAGAAGCCACACACCCCAGGGTCCTCAGCAAGGGCTGGCTGAACTGAACATACCGGGACCCAGAGCTGCGTTAAGATCTGGTCTTCAGACTGTCTGCTCCCAACCCACCTGAGTTGCTTGTTAGAATGCAGGTTCCAAGGCCTTCCATAGAATCTACAAAATCAGGGCTGGGGTTTTGGAATATGCCCTTTTTCTTTCTTTCTTTCTCTCTCTCTCCTTCTTTCTTTCTTTTTTTTTGTGGGGGGGACTATGCACTTTTAAAAGATTCCCCCAGGTGAGTCTGAAGCAGGCTCAAGTTTGAGAACCAGTGATCTAGAGCAGAGGTTGGCAAACTCTGGTCCACGGGCCTGCAGCCTGTTTGCTCACAGCCTGCGAGCTAAGAACGGTTTCTACATTTTGTAATGTTTAGAGGATGGGGATGGGGGAGTGGGGGGAGAATTAAGAGGAATAAGATTGGTAACATGTGAAATTTCTATGACATTCAAATTTCAGTGTCCAGAAATAAAGTTTTACTGGAACACAGTCTCACCATTCATTTCCCATTACCTATGGTTGCTTTCAATGCAGAGCTGAGTAGCTTCGACAGAGGCCCTTCAGCCCATAAAGCCTAAAATATTTACTATCTGGCCCTTTACAGGAAAAATTTGCTGATCCCCGCTTGCCCAAATATGTTGAATGCATATTCCTGTTGGTAAAATCTGTTTTAGCACAGTCCTCCCAAATTGCATCTATTTTCTCAATTACACACAAGCATCACTTCACAAATATGGAATGTCTCCTGTAAAACTTACACCAAAAATATGAATAAAACAAAGGATGAGATGAAAAAGAACAACCTCCAGGAGATCTAGGGGTTTCTCCCTGTACTCTCAGTGGCATGTAGCCCACACCACACCTTGAGGACCCCTAGTGGGGTCTATTCACTTTTCAGAGAGGACACTGGTGGGGAGGAAGCAACCGAGGAGAGGTGGAAAGCCCGTGGTTTGTGTGTTCCGGGATCGCTGGGCTGGGCCGGGGCTCGGGGAGGAAGTGGGACAGAGAGTGACAGAATAGCTCCCCCTCACCCCCCAGAGGAAACCTGGAAAGCAGGACACAGAAAACTGGTCCTGTCCTGAGCAGACCCAGGCCTGAATTCTCTCCAGGCCTCGGACCAGAAGCTGGTTCTCACTTCCTGTTCACCAGGATCCTGCCCCATGCCTCTCCCAGTGAAAAAGGGGGTGGGGTGAGGGGACAGGGAACAGATGGGGGCAAAGCCTGCCCTGTTTCCTGGAGCAGAAGCAACGAGCGATCCTGTGCCCTGGAAGCCCCTGCCAAGGCCTGATCCAGCTGTCCCAGCCCGGGACCTCCCATGGGCCACCCCCTCCCACTTTCTTTGCTGCCTTCTCGCATCCGCTTTGCAAGGAGGGCAAGAGTTAACACTCGGCCAGGCAGGCCTTACACAGGAGTAGCTGGGCTAAAGGTCTGCAGGGGTGGTGGGCTGGGACCACCCACATCGTTCCACCCACATCGTTCAGCTGCTCTTCCAGCTGTTAACTGACGGTGACCCACTGCAGCCCAGGCTGGGAGAACAGGTGGGGCAGCAGCAAAGCCCAGGATGGGCCCTGTCTGGCGGCAGGGAGGACCAGCCCCCTCCTCCCCCTGTCCCTTCCCTTCATGCCCAAGTAGGGACCCACATCCAAATGATGAAATAAACTGAGCCCATTCCTGAAGGGGAGGCAGCTGGTCCTGGTCAGACTGAAAACTCATCGAATCCCTGAACTCCCAAAAGGAAGAGCACCCAGGGGTGAAGTTCAAAGACACAGGGCCAGTGCCCTGCTCTCAGATTCCTAAGACAAGGGCAAAAGGTGAGTGTCCCTTAGCCCCACTCCCTTGGTGACCCCGTCCTCTGGTGAGCAGTCGGGGGTGGGGACAAGGAGAGGCCTCTAGGCTCCCAAGGCAACTGGCCTTCTGACATTTGTCCTCGGGGTGGGAAAGGTCAGCTTCCCTTGTTTACTGTCTGTTAATGAAAAGAGGCCTGACTCTGGGAGCCGATGACTAGGGGAGGGAAAGTGCACATGTGGAGGCCGACAGAGGCCTGCACCGGGCCCTGAGGGAGCCAGGAGGTGGGCTGAGGGGCAGGTGTGTCCCTGGTGCTGGGGCCCAGCTACCCCGGCTGACGGCCCACTTCTCTGGGTACGGCTCTGTCTGTATTAGTGAAGGGGTGACTCTCTGAGGAAGGAGGCATGTCTGGGTCCCAGGCCTGGCGCCATCTCCCCTTTTGTGTCCTACAGACTTCGTCCTTCATCGAGAGCTGCAGTGTCCCTCCCACGTCTCATCCCTGGGGTCATGAGCCCTTCACTTGCTCAGTGAGCTTGGAAGAGTCCCGTCCCCTCTGAGCCTGAGTTTCCTCATCTTAAAAAGAGGTTACGGTACCACCTGCTCCCACGTGGTCTGGAGGCTCCCGACTACCTCTAGGAACCTAGCCAAACTCTAGAGCTGAAAGCAAGTATGGACACGTGTGCATTTCCACAAGTGGCTGATGGGATCCATCTTGCTCCTTAAAAAGCCACCCCACATGCGTAAATATCTATAAAATTAGGCCCAGCTGATTCAGGTGGACAGAGTCGTGGCAGCCTCCCCACCATCGATGCAGGAACCACCTGTTAATCTAATAGTAATAACCTTGACCTTTGCTCAGCTTTTCACATTGAGTTCTCTGCACATAATCTCCCTTGGCCCTGACAATAATCACCCTAAAAAAATAAGTCGGATAGGTACACTTTAATTCCTATTTTACAGAAGTAAATGAGGCTCAGAAGTTAAATGACTTTCATTACTCAGTCAGGGCTGAGGCTGGTGACACAAGGACAAAGCCACAGCTGGACGGGCCCTTTCCTGGGTCAGGGTGACCACATGCCCAAGTCTGCCCCTACTACCAGTTCATGTCTTCTGGAATAGATATGAATAGCACGGCCTTTCACTCTCAAAAGGGATGATAATCACAAGGTCACCCTAACTGAGAGAAGAGGTGCCTGGCACTTAAGTCAGGAGTTGCAGTACAGAGGGGAAATGGACTGCAAAAAGTGAGGTTGCAGTTCCCTTCTGCCCAGCCCCACCTGATAAAATTTCAATCCTCTCAGCTTCCTCTCCCTCCCCTGCCCAACAAGCGGGGAAACTGTTATTACTTTGCTGATCAACCTAATGGTTTGAGAAGCAAAGAGGCACCTTAAAGGGTGTTAGCACATTCAAAAGGAAAATGAACATTTTTCAGAGGCCAAGGCCCTGTCTGATCCCTCCCTGTTCCAAGCTCAGCAAAGTTCTAATCGTCTAAATGCCCTGAAAAGGTGTCACCATAAGCTCAGAAATGTCAGCAGAGCCCTGGTCTAAAAAACTGTCCTGGGATCCCATGGAAGGATGCCAGGCTGTAACTGTGCCCATGAGATCCAAGTGCACATGAGTAGAGGGACCCAGGCCTAAGGACCCTCCTCACTCACCCAAGGGCCCTGCCAGCCAGGACTCCAGGATGACTAGTTGAGGGTCCATTCCAAACCTAAGAAAAATGCATTTTTTCTGCTAGCTGATGTTCCGTTTTCTGAACCCCTGCTCTCCTGATTGTGGTGGAAAACGAAGGTCTGACTCCACACTTGCTTCCACATGATTCTACATCGTGACCAAGAAGGGAACATCAGGCTTTGAATGGAATAGTCAACTCACCAGCCAGGGTCTGTTTTTTTCTAACAGTGTTTCCGTTTGTTGCAGTCCTCTGTGGTGCCCTTATATGTATAACTCATTTCCTTTTCTCAGCCAGCCCAAGAACAATGTATCACTGTCATGCCCATTTTACAGATGGGGAAACCAATGCTCAGGAGGTAGGTAAGGGGTGGGTGAGTCCTAACGTCAACTCCTAGTTCTCAACCACCAGGTTACACTGTGCTCCCTGTGAGAGACTAACACGATTTTGTTTTTAAAACAAATGTAAATCTGTGCTCGATTTCATTAGTAATCAGAGAAATGCAAGTTAAAACCATGAGGTACCACTACACACAATCAAAATGGCTAAAATGAACAAGTCTAAGGATGTAGAGCCACGGAAACTCTCATCACTGCCGGCGAGAGGGTAAATCAATCACCGCTCGAAAAGTAGTTCAGTGTTATCTGGTAAGGCTGAAGGAACATACGCTCGGAGATCTGGCAATTCCACTCCACATTATCAACACTAGGAAATATGTATGAAGCTGTCCACAGCCATAGAAGCACTCCAAATGACCATCAACACCAGCCTCAACATAAGTATCTTAAATGGAATGCTATACAACAACAGAAAAGAACAAACTACAGCTGCATGCAAACATGTACATGATTCTTTAAACCCAACGTTGCCCAAAGGAGGCAAGACGCAAAAGAACAGATATGTTCAAAATTGGGAAAAACAAAACTATAGTATTCAGAAATGCATAGTTGCGGGGAAGGGATAAATTAAGAGTCTGAGATACATATACACACTACTAAATATAAAAGAGATAATCAACAAGGACCTACTGTACAGCACAGGGAACTCTACTCAATATCTTGTAACAAACTATAAGGGAAAAGAATCTGGGGGAAAAATATGTCTATATAAAACTGAATCACTTCTCTGTACACCTGAAACTAACACAACATTGTAAACAAAGTATACTTCAATTTAAAAGCAAGAAAAAAAATTACATAGTAAAAAAAAGAAAGCATAGCTACATTTTAAAATTGTAAAGAAAAGAACAGCACACGCTTTCAAAAATTAAACTACAGGGTTGTCCAACAAGCCCACCTCTGGGGCATTTGACTCTGGGGCTAGAATTTTCTTTGACTTTACTATTTACTACTGATTAGGCCTGGACTATAAGGAATGAAGCTTATTTAAGGAATATAAGCTACTAATTATTTCTGACTGAAAGAAATGCAAAGGATTTCTGCCTGTAGCAAGGCTATCTCCAAAGCTTATGGTTTTGGGTTTTTATATTAATTAATTAATTAATTAGTTTGTTTTGGCTGTGTTGGGTCTTCGTTGCTGCTCACGGGCTTTCTCTAGTTGAGGAGTGGGGGGCTACTCTTCGTTGCGGTGCACAGGCTTCTCATTGTGGCTTCTCTTGCTGCGGAGCACGGGTTCTAGGCGCCCGGGCTTCAGTAGTCGTGGCACGTGGGCTCAGTAGTTGTGGCTTGTGGGCTTAGTTGCCCCGCAGCATGTGGGATCTTCCCGGACCAGGGCTCGAACCCGTGTCCCTTGCATTGGCAGGCAGATTCTTAACCACTGCGCCACCAGGGAAGCCCAAAGCTTATGGTTTTATAGTCCTGGAGGACGTTAACTAGTTCTGCAGCTAATGGCAGAACACTAACTAGCTCTGTATCTAATTATATCCAGTGCTTTGCTTTCACAGACTAGGCATCACCTCTGCCTGTCAGATGCTCCAGCTGGTTCCTCATAATTAAGGTAATTATATGATAGGTATTCACTGCATGAGAGTTATGTTTTTTGTTGTTGTTTTTTTTTAACACTTTGAAAACTCTATTTTGACAGGGGTGCTGTCACGCTCTGCTTCTTGACTTGCATGGTGAGCACACACACAGGTGTTTATGTGTTACACTTCACAGAAAAAGGAAAAGTTAAAAGACCCAAAATTGTACACAGAAAGTCAGTATATAAGTAGATAAATAAATCTTTTCTGCTTGAAGGCTGTGGCTCCCATATAGGGACCTCAGCAATTAAAGACTCCCGTCCATTACAGCCATCACAGCTGGTGACCAAAGGCCAGGATAAATTTCAGCTCACAGCCTGTGGTCCTGGCCTCTCACCCCTTCAGGTGCCTTTAATGAAGACACAATTACTAAACAAGGTCCTACTGTATAGCATAAAGAACTATATTCAATACCCTATGATAAATCATAACGGAAAAGAATATAAAAAAAAAGAACGTATATATGTGTATAACTGAATCACTTTGCTTTTCAGCAGTAATTAACACAACATTGTAAATCAACTATACTTCAATTAAAAAAAGAAAGACACAAACACTCACCACAGATGTCTAACTAGCACCTTGCCCCCTCAGTTTTCCAGACATTCTCAGTACTAGACAATGGCCTAACTTTTCAGCCAAACTTTAGTCCATGTCCCTTCTTTAGCCACGGTGTAGAAAGCAGACGAGTCTGCCTTTAAATTAATAGCAACTGACAATATTGATCACATGCTAAGTGCTTGACATTTTCCTCGCAAATGAGGAGTCATCTGACGTTAACCTGGGAAGTGAGTGACAAGCTACATAAAGGAACACTATTTTGGATACAAAACAAAAGGTGTGGCTCTAAACACCATCTTTCCCCAAACTCTTCCGGAGGAGGGACAAGTTAACAACTTGGTTTAAAGTTCCCTGGGGGGTTCTGGGATGTGGCCAGGCCTGACACCTCTGCTGAAGCTTTTTCAGGCTCTTGGTGACGATTCTCAAACTTCAGGTAACCCAGGGAATGTGTTAAAAATGCTGGTCCCTGAAAAAGAAATTTTATTTTCTATCTCTTTAATTTTGTATCTGTATGAGATGATGGCTGTCCCCTAAACTTACTGTGACAATCATTTCATGATGTAAGTAAGGCAAATCATTAGGTTGGAAAGCTTAAAGGTATACAGTGCAGTATGCCAATTATAGCTCAATAAAAATAAAAAGGAACAACAAAAATAATTTTAAAAATAAAATGCTGGTTCCTAAAAAAAGAGAGAGAGAAAATGTTGGTTCCTGGGTTCTGCTCCCAGGTGGCCTGGGGAGGAGGCCTGTGAGCCTGCATTTTCAATCAACCTTTGCAAGTGATTCTCGTCCAGCTGTTTGGAGGCCCACAGTTGACAGACTAACTGTACTTGCTAAAACCAAGAGTCTTCCAGCATTGTGGTCACAAGTCACAGGTTCCAGCTAAGGCTGCAAAAGCAGAACCAGGTCAGGCTCAAGTCACCTCCCCCACCTCAGAGCAGAGGACAATCAGCTAATTGCAGCCCTGTGGTTAATGATAAGATGTTATCTCCTCAGGTGTGAGTGTCTTGGCCAGGGTGAGCTCTGTTACCAGGGCTCCTCAGACATTAACACCTCCAATAACTAGTTTGGGGGGAGGGGAGGGGAGGGGGAGGGGAGGGGAGGGGGAGGGGAGGGGAGGGGGAGGGGAGGGGGAGAGGAGGGGAGGGGGAGGGGAGGGGGAGGGGAGGGGAGGGGAGGGGAGGGGAGGGGAGGGGAGGGGAGGGGGAGGGGAGGGGGAGGGGAGGGGAGGGGGAGGGGAGGGGAGGGGAGGGGAGGGGAGGGGAGGGGAGGGGAGGGGAGGGGAGGGGAGGGGGAGGGGAGGGGAGGGGAGGGGAGGGGGAGGGGAGGGGAGGGGAGGGGAGGGGGGAGGGTGGGGGAGGGGAGGGGGAGGGTGGGGGAGGGGAGGGGGAGGGGAGGGGAGGGGAGGGGAGGGGAGGGGAGGGGAGGGGGAGGGGAGGGGAGGGGAGGGGAGGGGGAGGGGAGGGGAGGGAGGGGAGGGGGGAGGGTGGGGGAGGGGAGGGGGGAGGGTGGGGGAGGGGAGGGGGAGGGGAGGGGAGGGGGAGGGGAGGGGAGGGGAGGGGAGGGGAGGGGAGGGGAGGGGTGCGTGCAGGTGCAATAGGCCACGTGTGAAGTATTCTGGAAGCCTCTCCGAAAGGGAGGCAGGGATGACTGGGCTTGTCTCCCTTCTTCTAAAAGCCCCAGGCTGGAAGCAATGAGTGAATGTGCTGGGGGTTGGGTTGTAGGCGGGGGAACAGGTATCCAAGATAAGACAGTCTTCACAATGAAAAGCCACAGGGGCTGAAGACTCAAGATTCCAGCTTTGGGAGCCCACTGGGTCTTCCGTCCCTTACCGTGGCTTCCCCTCCCTCCCATTTTCCATGTGGAGAGCTGAGACCCACACCTTCTTTCCTCCGGCTTTACCCTTTGGAGGTCCGGCCACCGATTGGCAGGGAAGCTCTTAGGGTGTGAGGTCTGGCCCTGGCTTATAAAGAAGCAACTGAGACAGGCTTTTTTTTTCTGGCAGGGGTGGGAGGCAGAGGAGCAGGGGAGCAGGTAGGGATTACAGCCCTCAGAGGCATCCTAGCCCAAGGGAAGCACTCCATTTCCTCAAGCCATGAATTTCAAGCTGCTGGTCAACAACCTAGTTGCGAAACCCATTTAGTTAAGTGGGCAACCAGCGTCTTTCACAAACTAAAATAGAACAGAAGATATCCGAATGCCCTTTAAGCGGTAAAGCACTCTTTCCTGGAAGCTTTGATTCTGTTTCCCTTAAATAAATCAGCAGGCCTGTTGGGTGGGTCACCATGTGAAATGTATTTCATACTGCAGGTTGCTGTCAAAGCTTAAAAGCCATGGTCTTGGGCATGGCAGGTTCTGACGGCTTGGGCCCTGGCTTCTGACATCCGCCTGAGCCACTGCCAGAGTCCACCCTAAGCCCAGTCCAGCCAACTTCTAGAAGGAGTGCCCGACCAAGGAGGCCGGGTGGAGGGCTGAGGGCTGGAGGCCGGGTGGACCAGCTAACACCCAGGCCCCCTGCAGCCTCTATCTCCAGTCCCTCAGCCCAGTGACACGGGCAACTTGCCAACCTCTTCCTGTTCCAGACATGAAGACAACCGCTTGCCCGGTCCCTTGTAGGGCCCTGTTCGACACGGGTCTGCAGCCCACGTCCTGTGCTTGTGGCTCACAGTCGTGCCCCCCCCCCCCCGACCTCACACTGCCCAAAGCCCCTTAGGCAGCCTTCCCAAGCCCAGAGCCACTCAGGCTGCTGGTCTGTGGCTCCACCAAGCAGGGAACTGAGGCCTGTTCCCTGGCCACAGGTGCCATGGGGCGCATCGATCCACTGCCCACGCTCCACACCCAGCCCTGCCATGGCCAGACACTGGTCACCGCCCTGGGCCCAGGAGTGCCAGGCCAGGGCCAGCAGGCAAAACCGGCTGGGGTTTTTACACAGGAAGGAAAAGCAAGCCGAGGTGGGGGAGGAGGCAGAGGAGAGGCGGAAATGACTGCAGTATCAGCACCCAGAGGCAGACAAGGGGGAGGCCGGCTCTTCCCCCACCTCTGCCACCCAGTTTTGACTTTTGTGCTCAGACGAAACAGCCAGTCTGGACCCTGGCACTCACCACAGCCGGGGGATGGGGGGGATTTTCAGAGAGAGTAAGGGGTACGGGGGTGATTTAGCATAAAGGCCCTCCCTGTACACCCCCCCAAAAGTCCAGTCCTTTTAAGGTGGAAATACTATGTGGGCAGAGGGTATCAAAGGGGGAATCTGGGGGTGCACAGAGGAAAGGCATCTGGGAACTCCAAACCCTTCCCTTCCCTCTGCTCAAGCAGCCGCCAGCCAGGCCCGCCTAGGAGAGCAGGAGCAGCGGAGAATTGGCCTCATGCATGTCTGCCAGACGGGCGGGGAGGGGATGAGAAGAGAGGGCAGGGCATCAGTATGGTACCCCAGGGAGCAGGGGAGCTTACGTTACTGATCTGGTCCTGGGTCTTCTTGATCCTCTGGAGTTCGGGTGTGTCTGCCACCACACTGAAGCCTTTGCCCTTGTTCTTCTCAAACTCCTCCTTGTAACGCACCTGGAGGACCAAAGGGTGGAGAGGGATTGGAATCGAGGCACGGGGAGCAGAGAGGGCCCCAGCCTGCAGCCACCTCTAAGGCAGCAACCAGCCAGGAGAGAGACCCTGACCAGAAACCCCCCTGCAGTGACATCCATCTCCACGCCCCAACTCAAAGCACAAGCCTTGGCCCAAAAGTATTAGACTCGTGATAATAAACCATTAATATGTATCCAGTCTATCCTGAGTGCCAAGCACTCTACATGAGCTATCTCATCTAAGTCTTGCTGTATACTATCATTAGCTCCATTTTACAGACAAGGAAACTGAGCCGCAGAGAGGCAAAGTCCCACGCCCAAGGTCATGCAGCTTAGGAGCACATGTCCAGAGCCACCAGGATGAAACCCTCATCTGCCTGACTCCTGATCCTTCACCACTGGCCCATCTTGCCTGAAAGCTAGAGGAAGAAGGTTCTTTCCAGAGCTCCAATGATGGGCCCAGCCCTCACCCTAGCCAGGATGTGGCTCTACCCGCCGAAAGCCCGAGGGAGTTTCTTTTTTTTTTTTGCGGTACGCAGGCCTCTCACTGTTGTGGCCTCTCCCGTTGCGGAGCACAGGCTCCGGAAGCGCAGGCTCAGCGGCCATGGCTCACGGGCCCAGCCGCTCCACGGCATGTGGGATCTTCCCGGGCCGGGGCACGAACCCGTGTCCCCTGCGTCGGCAGGCGGACTCTCAACCACTGCGCCACCAGGGAAGCCCCCGAGGGAGTTTCTAAGTGACCAGCTGAGTGAGGGCTGTACCAAGGGACAAAGTTGGTGCCCAGAAAGGGGGGAGGTAAGACAGCAGCTCGGAAAACTCAATCAATGAGCCTTTGACAGGCCCCGGCGGCTGCCAGGCTGGCTTCTGAGGTCAACGCCACAGGAGGGGATGAAACTGGCGGGGGACAGACAGCACTTCAGAACGGGTTTCCAAGCTCTGGGGAAGTCCCCTACCACACCTCCACTGCCCCACTCTTTTCTGAGAATTCCATGGAAACCTGAGTACCAGAGGGACTTGAGTCAGACGTCAGAAAGGACTTCCCAAGCACTAAAAGAATTGAAATATGAAAACTATCCTGTCCTTCCCTGGGGTTTTAAGGAACAGAACGGAGGCTGGAAATGTCCCTGGGGCAGAGAACTGCTCCTTGGCTTTCTGAGTCTTCACCGTCCACCTCGGCGCCAGCTGTTCCAAACCCCACCAGCTGCCTGGATTCCCTCCATGGGAGCTGTACTGCCCTAGAGGCAGGTCAGCCCAGGACATGAGGCCCAGGACCTTGGGAATCTCCAGGCAGCTCCCAGGCGTGGAGTCATCTGGCCACAGGGCCAAGCTGCACCCGTGTGACCCGACTGACAATACATACCTGTCAGGTCCTCTGCACATCCCCCAGGGGCTGGGGTCCCTATTTGTCTCCCGAGCCCCAGGTTACCTATCCATGGGGTTCTTGTGCCTAAAAGGTTCCAGAACCTCTTTTGTTCTGATCCAGACTAAAAACAAAGGCCTGGATGTGCTAGTTCCCATCAGACTGGACGTTAACACAGTGGGTACAGGTACCAACCCACCCCAAAGGCCCAGGACTGCCCAGCATCAGCTCCTCCAGGAAGGCCTGGGCCAGCACAGTAACTCTTAGTGTTGGGGGTAGGCGGGTGGAGAGAACCCTCTGGGAAGGGGGCATCACGAAAGGTAAGAAACTTAGAGTCAGAAATGTGTAGCTCCATACACTAATATGTATAAAATGGGTAATGAATAAGAACTTGCTGTATAGAAAAATAAATAAAATAAAATTCAAAAATTCCAAAAAAAAAAATGTGTAGCTCCAGATGCAGAAGCCCAGATCCAAGGCCTCTGGCCTTGGTTTCCTCCCCTATAAGAGGACTGTCATAGGAATCAGTTAAAATATGGGGAGGGGGCTTCCTATCACCAAGCATAGGCAAAGAGCCAGGGGAAGCTGGTATGAACATAGGCTGTCTCCCACCTGCTGAGTGATCTTGGGCAACTGACTGCACCTCTCGGGCCTCAGTTTCCACATCTGTAAAATGCGGATCATGATGGACCCATTCCAATGAACGGTGCGGATTACAGACAGTGGCTCTAAAGCAGCGAACACACTGTGGAGCACACAGCAGGGCTCAATGCGTACTGATAAGGGTAGGTGTGAAAGTGCTTTGTCAACTTTAAAGTGCTGAACAAATGCCAGTTCCCCCACTCCTCCTCTACTTCCTGGCCTCTGGAGCTCTCAGGCCCCTAATCCAGGGGAATAATTGTCATGGCAACACTACAATGACACCAGCTGGTTCCCAGGCTCAGGAACTGCCTCTCCCTCCCTGCTGGGGAGGGTAATTCATTTCACTCCTGGCACAGGCGGCCCAGAGAGGGCAGGGCTGGGCGGAGTGGGGGCAAGAAAGGATGGAGGACTGGGCTCACCGCTACTTTGCTGTATGTTCCTGGGCTAGTCAGTCCCCCTGTCTGGGTCCCAGCTGATCTCTGAAAGCCCTCCCAGCTCTGGAGTGTGTGCCCATATCTATTAAGCAACTGCAGGCCCCGACCATGGAGAATCAAGGGCGGGAAGATTCTCCAGGACGCTGTTTGGAGGTGGAGTGTGTGGCAGAGGTAAAAGGTGGGGAACCAAGAGCGTGGGGAGGCCCCTGCCTAGAGCCTCGCTCAGCACCCAAGCATGAGTGTTTGCCCTCATCTGGGATGGCTCATCAGGGCATGACAGGAGGCTCAAGGAGGGAAGCTACCTGCCCAAGGTCACTCAACCTGCTTTGTTGGTAGATTCAGGATACAACTCAGCACTGCAGCTAGATAACTGAAGCCTGGATGCTGCCTGGGCCTCCCATCCTGGAAACTCCCAAGGCAGGGCTGGGAATGATGCCTGAGGCCCCTCAGGCCTGAACAACCACAGCCCCAAGAAACTCTACTTTTTAATACGTAAATTTATTAATTATTCTCTCAGGATCTATCTTGTTCATCACTATTGTAGCAAACAGTAGGTATAAACATGTGTTTGTTGGGTAAATGATGAATGAATTGAATGCAGACGGAAAATCTCCAAACAGGCAGCATAAGTTGAAAAATAAAGCAGAAACTAACACACCATTGTAAAGCAATTATACTCCAATAAAGATGTTAAAAAAAAAAAAAAAACTGCCCTGCTGACCCAACATAAGAGAAAAGATCACAACTTTAAAAACTTTTATTGAAAAAAACATACCAACAATTTCCACTTATTATGTGCCTACTATGAGATGGACCCACATACTGTGTAACCCACCCCCTTCTAACAAAAAAGAAATCGTTTTAAAATTAGACACACACAGGAACTTCCCTGGTGGTGCAGTGGTTGAGAATCCACCTGTCAGCTCAAGGGACACAGGTTCAGTCCCTGGTCTGGGAAGATTCCACACACCGCGGAGCAACTAAGCCCGTGCGCCACAACTACTGAGCCCACAAGCCACAACTACTGAAGCCCACACGCACTAGGGCCATGCTCCTCAACAAGAGAAGCCACCGCAGTGAGAAGCCCGCGCACTGCAACGAAGAGTAGCCCCTGCCCGCCACAACTAGAGAAAGCCCGCACACAGCAACAAAGACCCAACGCAGCCAGAAAAGATAATAAAGAAATAAAATACACAACATTAAAAAAAAGAGGCATTGTGATGAGTTCTTAACATAAATGGAAAAAAACCCAAAATGTTCCCAGTTCTGGAATGTCAGTTCTGGAAGCAATCATCAGAAGGTCTAGAATTCCTCAGCTTTATCATACCCGAGTTCCATCTCCTCTCCTTTCCAGGAGAGTAGCAACAGCGAACATTTATTGAGTGCTGACTGTATGCCAGGAACTGTTTTAAATGCCTAATATACACTAACGTCCTCACAATAACCTTGGGAGAGAGGTAATCCACACTTTACAGATGAAGGCACTAAGGCTCAGAGAGGTTAAATAACTTGCCCAAGGGCACACAGCTAGCGATGGCAGATCTAGCATTTGACCCTCAGCCAGCTCCAGTAAGAGTGACACAGGTATGCTGCCTGCCTTGCTGGTCACAAGATTCAAGATAAGAGAGTGGGAACCCTGCCAAGAGCAGGGCAGAGCACGAGGCTCTGCTACACTCTCCCGTGCCCTGCGTCATGTGCCCTGTGGCATATCCCACGCGCAGCACCGTGGATGGTGAGGGAAAAATGAAAGAGACCTTTTTCTTGCACTTCTGCCTGGGCTCAGGGGCCCACACCGCCCCAGCTCAGCCCCACCCCAAGGCTGCTGCCTCTCAGCGCAGGGCTGGCAGTGGGAGAGCTACCAGGCCCAGCCACCAGTGCCCTGCCTCAGCCAGGCCTGGGCAGGACCACCCAGAAGGTCATTTCTGGTCAGCTCTGTGGCTGCTGCCCCCACAGGGGAGGCTCCAGGTGTCCCAGACACCCAAAGCACCACTTTGGGAACCAATCTAGAGACAGGAAAACAAAGTTGAAATAGCATGGGCAACTTCCCAGAGACTGAGAAGAGACACACCAACGCAGGCCCAGGAAGGGGCCTGGAAAGAGACCAGCTGACACACGGGTGAAGTGGGGCAGACGAGGTAGAAGAGGCTCCCATTTCCCTTCCCGTCAGCCACAGGCTACGCCAGCCGGCCCTGCCTCCACAGTGGCCAAAGGAACCAGAACCCATCACTGCCCCCAGCCAGGCCTGCTCAGCCCTTCAAGCCTCAGAGCATGGGGCCCAGCCCCCAACCTCTAGGTAACTGGGTTTGCTGTCCCTATTTTACCAGGCAGGAAAAAAAAAAACAACTCTGAGAGGCAAGGGGCCAGACTCAGACCACACAGCTGGGGGAGGTAGGAGACAGAACCAGGCTTGCAAAGAGGGCAGGGCTGGGGTCTCTGCCCTCCGCCTATCCCAGCCCCAGCCCCCAGGAGCCCAACTGTAGATTGCAGCAGTGGCCTCAATGCAAAGCCCTAACTCACACCCCTCACAGCAGCTCCTTAGTTCCCTCCCTACCCCACAGTCTGGCTCAGCCTCTCAGAGCATGTCTGTGGGACCAAAAGCCCTCATCAGAATCACCAGGGCCGCCAAAATGCAGATTCCTGGACCCGTCCAGAACTGCCAAACAGAAACCCCTTGGGCGGGGCCTAGGACTCTGCATTCTAAAAGGCCCCTCTGTCCCCACTGGTGACTGGAGCATCCTGGGCGTTAGCGCACAGGTGCCACGGCAGGCTGCAGAGGGGCTTGACTTCTGCCTCTGTCACGGGGCTCTGGCAAGGGGCATGGCCTCTCTCACCTGTGTCCCCATCTGCACCACAGAGACAAGAGTTCCTCGTCATCAGGTGGCTGTGAGGATTAAATGAGGTCCTATGAAGGACGCAGTGAGAACCTATGAAGAGTGACTGCCTTTCTCATGATTCCCCCAGTCGGCCCCAGAGCCAGGAGCCCAGGACCCAGGAGGCGAGCAGTGGGGCCAGGCCCCTGGGGGACAGGGGGGACAGGTACAGGTCAGAAGAGCCTTCAGACCCTGGGCAGGGGTTGCTTCCTCCTACAGACCCCGCCCCTCAGGGATCAAGTTCCAGGGGCAAAAAGAGCTGCAGCCCAGCTTTTGTGGGACCAACAAAGGCTGAGGGAATTAACAGGGTTTGAATTTCTCCTTCTGAGGGTAGGGGTGTGTGTGTGTGTGTGTGTCCCTTGCTTCTGCCTGAGTGTGTACACACACTCCCACACTCCTCTCAAGCTGTGGGGTGACTACAGGTCACCCCATGGTGCTCTGGTCTGCCTGCCCCACGTAACCCCTTCCACCTCTGGCCCCAGTAGGCTCCAGACAGGATGGGGAGTCCAGGGCGGTGGTCAGGGCCTGGCTAGCGTCTTCCCTGTGCAGATCGGGCCCAGGCCCCAGCGCTGTCTCAAGCCCACTTCCTGCCAGCTGGGCTACTCAACCCTCCTCGGTTGGCAAGGCGCTGGTACCCGCACCGGCCCCCCAGTGACTGTGGCTTTCACACCATAGCGGGGGCAGGGTCTGGGCTGGCAGATGTGAGCTGCTGCTGACATCAGCTTTCCCTACTTGCTCCCTATCACTGTGGGACACACGGGAGGCCTGAATCTCTTCCATAAAGTTGAGACCGATCCTGCCACCTGCACAGGGCTGTTGTGAGGATTGAACATTAATACGCCCAGAGCACTGAGCACTCCATACATTAACCATTAATACATTTATTACCTCTATTGCTACATATATGATCTTAGCAAGTCCCTTACTGTCTCTGAGCCTCAGTTTCCTCATCTGTACAATGGGAAAACAGCACCTTCCTCGCAGGATTGCTCGGAAGATTCAACGAGAGAATGCATATAGATGGCCCAGGGCTGATTCTCCTTCACGTGACCACAGAAGTCACATCGAGATCTGGCAGCAGGAGCCCCACTCTGGAGGGATCAGGAGAGATCCCCCTCTGAGGGGGTGGATCCTGCAAGACATTTTCCTGGCCCTGGGCACCCTGCCCACTTGGTTACGTTCCCCAAGGGGTCTCTGATGAAGCCCCGCTCTGCCCCACTCCACCCCACAGTCCAGGCCAGGTTTGTCCCAGAAGCCCTCCCAGACCCCCAGGCAGGGTTAGTCGTTCTGGCCTAAAGGTTCTGGACCTTTTGCTTATTCCTCAGTGTCCCCTGAAGATCGGGTTCTCCCTGGCGCAGGAAGCCCGCCTCCTCCCCTACTGCGGTGACACGCAGGGCGGCTCCCCACCCAGCAGGCGCTCAGGAAAATCAGGCCCAAGGAGACACAGGCAGGACAGGCCCCCTTCGCAGCCTGCCCTCTGAGGGTGGGTGTGAGTGGAGAGGAGGGGGAAGGGACCAGCTTCCTGGAGGAGGTGGGCTCTAGGGGTCCCCCACAAAATTCCTGAAGCAGAAAAAATCCGACGCCCACACCCCTCCCACCCACTTTAGGTAGGAAGCGGGGTACGCTCTCGCCCACTTCTCTGATCAAGTCAGGAAATGTGAAGTAACTGGGGGTGGGGTGGGGGCAGAGAGACTGGTAACTGCTAGGATTTCAGCGCCTTGGCCTTGCTGAGTAACCACAGAAGGAAGGAGCCCTTGCCAAATCCAGGTGTTGCCCCGCCCCCAAGGGGCAGGCCCCGCCCCCTCACCTGACTCTGGAGCTCACTCTGTTGCTTGAGGCGGAGGTTTTCCGGGGTGTCAGCCACCATGGTGAAGGACTGCTTGGGGTAGTGTCTGCAGGACAGAAAAGAAAAGGGGGGGGTCATTCTGGGGGAAGGGGTGGGAACCTCTGGGCTTCCATTCTCTTATCCTTGGGCAGCCCCTGCCCCTGTCCCAGCATCAGAACCACAATGCCCATTGCCCATGGCCAAGGGGAGGCAAGCGTTTCTCAGACTCAGCCTGGGCTGAACTGGGAAGACACATCAGGCCTGAGTGGCTGGCTGGCCACCAAGAACTCCAAATGGAGGACATGGGGACACTCTCTAAGGGTTTCAGATCACCCAAGTAATCCATGTCTATTGCACAAGAAGGTCAAGGGGGACAGGCACCCAGGAGGGCCTAGCCAGGCTGGGAGAAGATGCTCATGGCGTTAGGACAAAGTTTTCAGCTGAGACCAGAAGTGGAGGCCAATGTAGCAGAGGAAGGGCAGGAGGGATACAGAGGCAGAAGTAAAGGGGAAAGGGATACACATATCCAGGGGGGCTTCCAGGAAAAGGCAGTGAGACAGAAAAAACACACACATCCAGAGTGGTGTTTCAAACAGCTAACAAGGTCCAACATAATCGGAGGGTAGATGAGAGATCAGCTTGAGGCCGAGAAGAGGTCACCACGGGTGACAGATAAGAACACTGTAACAACAGCTGATGTTTCCCTGTGCTAAGGGTGTACATGCCTTAGTTCATCAACTTCTTAAAACCGCCCTATTATCCCTCTTTGACAGACTGGAGAACAGCGGCTTGGTAAGGTTAAATAATGTGGCTAAGGCACATGGCCAGTAACTGGAGGCATCCAGATTTGTACCCAAACGGTCTCCCAGGACCCAACACCCTGAACCAAACCCTCTAATCTCCAGACACAGGACAGACCACGGTCCTGTCCCCCAGAAAGAGGGCTGGCTTTGAGGTAGCAGGAACCAGTTCAGCCCTCAGAGCCAAGCCTGCGGGGACCTCCAGGACCATCCGGTTACCCCCCTCCTTTCTCCCAGAGGAGGAAGTCGTGTGCTGGCGCCAGGCACTTAGCTGCCTTCATAATTATTTATCACATCGGTTTACTGTCTTCTCTCTCCACTGGTTCTCTATGAGGTGAGGGGATTCTTGGTCTTTCCTTCATTGGTTTATTCCAAGCTCCCCAAATAATACCTGGTGTTCAATAAATATTTGTTGAATAAACGAATGTCCTACCAGGTGTTGAAGCTGAGCCAGGACTAAAACTCGGGTTTCCTCCATTCCCCTGAGTCATCACAAAGGCCCCCAGCAAACCAGCTAGAGGAGAGGCAGCCCTGAGTCACTGTGGTCTGTGTGTAGATGCTGGTGTGTGAAAGGGCTGGGGGTCTACATAGGCCCCAGTGACTTCGGGGACTGGTAGGTGGCTTCTCTGAGCAGAAGCCAGCCATTCTTAGCTCTGGCTGGCCACACCCCACCACAACCATGACCACTAGCCGATGCCAGACTCACAGCCTGTCCCCAGGTAAGAGCTGGATCGCCATCTTCCAGCCAGCCAGGTTGGCTGATGTGCCCCGGAACTGGACACCAGCAGCCCTCCACCTCTGTGTGTTTCACCAAGCCTGGCATGTTCTCCAGCTGCCCGGCCCATTCTGAGCGAGAGCTATTGGTAATCACACACAGACTTCCCTGTGTCAAGGGCAGGACTCAGGGGCTGGAGAAATCAACTAAATGGTGGGGGGGGAGGGGGGGGGTGGCTAGAAGGAGCACAGTGCTGGGTGCTGGCCCTGCCACTGTCTCACAGGGTGATTGGCAAATTGTTTTTCCCTCTGAGCTAACTTCATCATCTTGGACCTAGAAGCACAAAAGGTGTTTCTAGCTGTGTCCCAACTTGTAGCCTGCACTGCCCCACCTGAGTCCTGCCTCCCAGATCAGTCCAGGCCCAGGGCTCCCCGAGCAGAGGGAAGAGCAAGGCAAGAGACTAAAAAGCAAATACAGGGCTTCCCTGGTGGCACAGTGGTTGGGAGTCCGCCTGCCGATGCAGGGGACGCGGATTTGTGCCCCGGTCCGGGAAGATCCCACGTGCCGTGGAGCGGCTGGGCCCGTGAGCCGTGGCCGCTGGGCCTGCGCGTCTGGAGCCTGTGCTCCGCAGCGGGAGAGGCCATGGCGGTGAGAGGCCCGCATACCGCAAAAAAAAAAAAAAAAAAAAAAGCAAATACAGGTGCCTGCAGCCGTCAACAGAAATGTCCCACAGATGAACGTGGGGCTAAGGCTGTGGATCCAGTCCCAGGCTTGGCCCAGCTCTGCAAAGCCAGGGCCACCTATAGCTGAGGTGCGCCATTCAAAATCCCTGAGCAGTTCCAGGAAAAGGGAGGATCAACTGGGAGTCTATTCCTGGAGACTAGAAAGAGAACAGCAGGAGGGATCTAAGTAAGATCTCTAGCAGAACTGGCGGGCCCTGAGGTCCTAGGAGGGAGGGCTTTGGAGATGACCCTCCCACCGAATCAGAGCCATTATGAAGGTGTCAAGGGGTGGGCAGTGTGGTGAGGAGAGCATCTGTAAGTAGGGGCTCATGAGCACAGGAGGGAGGTTAGGTCCTGAAGCAGGGGGATGGAGAAGACCTTCAGGGCAGCTCTGACCCAGAGCCTGAAGGGTCGGTTCTGAGATGGTGGCTATGGTTAGCACTTGGTGGGGAAGGGTGTCTGGCAGGCTCGGAAAACACATATGCACAGGAGCCAGCCTGCAAACCCGTGGTTTCCCATTTGCCTCAATGTACAGGGTTAAAACGGAATGCCAGGTCCCGTGGCCCAAGGTCAGCCAGACGCAACCCCACTCTGCAATTCCGAGGCTCCTGTGCACTCCGCGTTATTCCTCACACACGATGAATATCTAGACGAGCCCTCTGCAGCAATGCACTTCTCCGAGACACTGACACCAGCAGGTCCACGTTCACATACCTCCTACACGCCACCAGAAGGGTCTCAGGAGACCCCCCCAACATGCAGTGGGTGCCTCTGGATGGGGCTGGCGGGTCTTTCATCCTCTCTTTGGAGCCATCATGACCCCCAGATCTCAGCCCCCCACAGCCAGAACACTAATTCCATCAGAAGGGAAGGGGGGGACCAGCCTAGATGTCGTCGACTCAGCTTAATCTGGTGGGAGGAGGAGGGGGATTTTAAGCCTGCATCAGATTAAGACAGATTAAAGAGGGGCTCTGAAGCCTCCAGTCTCTTACCCTTGCCTCCTAACCCCCAACCCCAGGCCAAAAAAGGCAGGCAGCCATGAGCACAGGCTATATTCCTCCTGCTGGGTCAACCCTGTCCCCTACCCACAGCCCCCAGCCCTGGCGAGGCAACTCTGCCTTTCCCGTCCCCTGCTCACTGCGCTTCGGGTTCCCATGGCAACCTCATCCTCGGCTCAAGGCAGGAGAGCTGTGAAAGCAGGCAGAGAGAGTCTATGGGGGTGGGGGAAGAGACACAGACAGCCAGGGTCCTCAACTGCAGAGGAACCCACGAAGGCAAAACTAGGAGGCTGTGTCTGCAGGATCCTTGTAGACAATTTAGTTGAGGAAGACAGGTGCCACGGGTTTGTTTTTAGAAGGGAGGATATGCCAGAACGCCAGTGCTGTGCCCCTCCCCCATCCACATGACTGCCTTCCAAGAGGGCTACAATCGATTTGACCTCCTTCCAGAAACAACTGCTGGGAATTCTACCTTTTCCCTCCCTCTCTATCCTCAGGTTGAAGTGCCCCCGCAACCCATTACCCTCAGATCTCAGTTGAGATGAATGGATATATGCGTATCCCAGTGCAGGCGCAAAGGCAGAAGAGGGGTCCCCCCGCCCCCAGCTAGTGACCCCACTGGAACCCCAGCCCCACCAACAGACTGGGCCATGGTGAGGGAACGAGGGACCAGGGTGGGGAGAACTGGGTGTCCCAACCCTGGGCTGGAGCCGCGTCCAGAGCACAGCTCTTCTTTGTCCCTTCTGTGGGCCAGCCTGCACCCGGCGGCCCCTTGTTAATCATTCCAAGCGGTGGGCCCTCTGCCGACGCCCCTCCCCACCCTCGATGGCAGTATCAGCTGCTCTGGGAAAGAGAGAGGCATGGAGAGAGCCCACTAGGACAGGAAGTCTGGGGGACAGGACAATCAGGCAGCTGCTGGCAGCAGCCCAGGCCTCTAGGAAAACTGAGAGTCACATAAAGTGATTTCTGGATACACTGTATCCTATGCACATTCTCTCCTGAAACCTGCCACAAGGCTTTGGGCTAAAAAAGGCAGGCGTTATCACTGTGCCCATTTTACAGATAAAGAAACTGAGGCTCAGTGTCAAGGACAGAGATCTGGCCCAATGCACTCTCCCCTATACCACACCTGCCCAGCCAGCTAAGCGCAGGCTGACATCCCTCCCGCACCAGGTGAACGCCTGCCCACTCCCAGCTCTGCGGAAAGATATGCTTGGTTGGGTCGGTAGAGAACTTCCTCTTCTAAACCCAACCAGTTTCCAAGCTTAGCTATTATGAGAGAACCCTCTGGGGTCTCTCAGCCACCCCCAGTCAGAAGCCACCTACTCCTTAAGACATTTCTAACGCAGGTGTCTCAAGAGTCCAGACATGACCTGCGGGAATGCAGGAGAAGGGGGGCTTGCCCCAGAGGACCTCTGAGTCACCTTCCTGCTTGGAGGGGCAATGAGGACAGGGAGAATGCTGAGAAGCTGCAGGGCTCCTGCTATGGGCTTACTGGGGACAGAGATCACTTGTAGGAAGCCCCACTCCCAGTCCCGCCATCAGCTGTGTTCCAGAGGCAGAACAAGAACAGACCAGATATCCTGGAAGCCCAGCTCCCCCTTTCTACAGGCAACCTCGCCTCTTCCAGCCTTGGATCCCTTCAAAAACCACAGCTTTTTGTTCAAGGAGGGACAAAAATACATCAACAAAAGCAACAAGGAGCCTTTGGTTTCACCAAAAGGGGGAGGAAAAAAACCCACAGCCCCTACATCCTGCCTCTGGAAGGAGCTGCTGATTCCCCTGCTGGGAAGACTGCCCACGGGCAGGCGGGCAGGGAGGGCTCCCTTCTCACCCAGTTTCTCACCAGTTCCCCAGGCCAAAGGGGCTGAAACGGTGGGGATAGGAAGCAACAAGGAGGCATTGTTTGACCAGAGGGAAAAAAATGAGCAGCCAAAAAGATCAAGGCTAGACATGAAGAAGAACTTACCAGCCCTCAGTGGTCGTAGACAAAATGAAAAATGGCAATACACAAACAGAAATGATTCTGCCAAGTCAGGAAAGGCATGGAAACACTGCGCCTCAGTTTCCTCATCTATAAAATGGGCTGTTAGGAAGCAAAGTGATCCCTGAGGTTCCTTGAGGCCCTGACATCTGAGTATAAGGATTTGGGGGTGAGAGAGAGGTAGGGGCTGCCTAGAGGCCACACTGCTCGCTGTGGATACCCCTTTGGACTCCCCGCTCCCAAACACAGCACACACACCCATCCCACGCCCTCTCCTGGTGCTACCCCCAGCTCCCCAAGACATCTGATCCCATTTTTCCCAGTCAGAGGCAGAGAACTCTGTGGAGGTGGGAAAGCCCCAGTCCCTATTCCTGGATTTGCCCACTGCTGCCCCATCCCCTAAGAGCAGCTGGGATTCAAGACAGTTTGCTAGAACCCAGAGATACTTCAAGCCCCACCAGCACAGGCCCCACTCCACTCTCTGAGGCCTGGGGAAGGAGTAGGACCACAGTCCCTTGTTCCCCAGAACCAGGGACACCTCCACCCTCCTCAGCCCCTCAGCCCACAGCTCAAGGCAACTGAAGGACAGACCCCTACCACTGCAGTCAGTGAGGAGGGGAAAGGTACAATTGAGCATCCCCCGCTTTCTTCCCCAGTCCATGTCCACCCACTACTTGACACCCCAAAAGCTGGTTCCCCTGGCCTGCAACTCTGCCTCAGGTCTGCAGCCTCTACAGACTCATGGCCCCCGAGGAGAAAGGAACAGGCACGTGTCCCCCTGACCCCCACCCCCACCCACCTGTCCTCCAGGCTCCTCAACTGTTTGCATGGAGACAAAGGACCAGGTTTGTTCGTGGACCCATCTGCCCCACTTTCAGAAAGAATAGTTTACAAAACAGATCATCGAGGGCATAAATATTCCTATAACAACTGGAATAGGCTCACCCCACCTACCCAGAAGCTTCAAGGGAGAATTCGATTAACAGTGGGCTCTTCCCCCACTGGCTATTATGCAAAAGCAGGCATGCTCCCCTCTACCTTGTCATAGCAAGGCTGAGCGCCTATGGCCTGGGAAGCGTGAACACAAACACAGCCTATACAAGTCCGACACCCTGGTGTTTCTCCCTGGCCCCACAGCTGGCGGCAGCGTGTGTGTCTGGATATGCACAGGCACGTGTGTAAATGTACGTCCTTGGGGGTCCACTACCACCCAGAAGGCCGGCTGTGGGCTCTGGCCTATGTTCTCTCCCCGGCCTCACCCCAGATAAGTCTGGTGCAAAGAGAGAAATACAAGAGGCCTTTTTTGCTGCTTTCAGTCACTTTCCAGAACTTAAATCTCAATCTTGAGAAGCCACTGGAGAGAGACAGACAGCTTTCTTCTTTCTCTTGCCCACCCTTCCTGCAAGACTCTGGCTCAGGGACTAACCAGAGATCGGCAGAACGTAGAGGCCCCCCTGCACACCAAACCTGCACACTCCCTCCCTGAGTGGGCTCAACTCCCTGGTAAAGGGCCAGGGGCTAGGGGCCGGGAGCGATCACCTGTCCCTCTGGGTCCTGAGCGGGACGTGCTGAAAAGCCAGGCCTGAGCTTCCCAAAGGAAGGCCAGGCTGGCCTTATCCTGGAAACTCCAGGATTCAGGAACTGGAATGTCACTGGGGGATGGAGCCAAAGGCAGGAAGAAAACAGGAAGGGATGAGAGTGAACACTCAACTCCCGCGCCTGGCACATCGCAGGTGCACAAAACTTTTTGGTCTAGGCTCCAGCATCCCTGGGTAGGAATTTTTAACCATGGGAAAACTGAGGCCCGGACAGGTCCGGAGGGCGCCCCAAGCAAGCCGGGCCTGCCTCTGGGTTATCCCGGAATCCCCACGTCTGGCTCGCTGGCAAGGACCTGCAGCTCAGCAGACGCCAGCTGAGGGAGTGTGGCTGCCTTGGGCCAGGTGCTACCACAGCGCGAGTGAAACACAGCTGGGCCACAAATCCCCCAAGTGTTTGGCCCCTCAACCAGGGTCCTTCCCAGGTAACATCCCAGCTGGGCCAAAGGTCAGCTAGGCGTGGAAGAATAAGGACTGTAAAGGCTCAGGGAACGGAGAGGGGTCAACCTGCTTCTCTGGCTGGAGGCCAGGAGAGAGACGGGGGAATCTCACCCTCGGCAGGTTGGAAGCAGCATCCCAGGAGGGGTGTTTCATTTTCTGCCTTCCCTGGAGCCCCCCCAACCCCTGCAGGAGTTACCCACCCCCACTTGCTGCAGCCTCCCTAGAAGAGGGTGAGAAAAGTAAGCTGGGACTTTGGCACTAGACTGAGAACAGGCAGAGAAAACAAGGACAAGCCTCTGATTTCTTTCTTCCAACTCCCAGTGCTTGCTGCATTCTAGGCTACCGGAGTCTTAGGAAGAGACATGAAGAAGGCTTAGTCCCTGCCATCCATTGGGCTCCGGGCTCAGCCAAACTTCTGCCTGGAGGGGCCGAGGCGCAGAAGCTGCCCCCAAAGGAGCCTAGGTGCCCAGAATCTAGCCTGAAGTGGGCCAGCAATCAAGGGGTTAACTGCCCCAGCCTCTGGCTTTGCTGAACCCCACCCTACTCCCCAACAGAGGGAGGAAGTTGCAGAGAATCAGGGCTTGTGTGAGCCTTTAAGAATTTGAAGAATGTCCCATTTCCCTTGGGGGGGGGGTGGGAGGGGTCGGTAGCGGGAAGGAGACCAGTGGAAGCTAATAGAGGAGAAGGGGCAGCTGAAGGAGGAGCCAGGACAGAGCTGTGACCCTCCCTCTACCCCAGGCAGTCTTCCCAGTGTCCCAATCCCTCCCAGAAGGGAGGTGATGATGATTCATGGTGCTTCCTGGGCTTGAGATTTTATCAGAAAATCTGTTTTCCCAGCACCTGGTACAGGTTGGCATCTAGCAGCCGGCAGGGCAGGCAGTAAGTGCCTGATGAATGCTCCAGCCCCAAGGAGATGAGGCTGTGGTATGTGCAGGGGAGGCGAGGGCAGTAAGGGGGAAGACAGCCTTTCACAGGGGTTTAAAGCCCCAACTCCTTTTAGACAGGTCCCAAAGTTCCCCTCCCAGGTGAACTTCAGCTGCAGAAAACCTCCTGACTGAGAATTCAAAAAGAAAAAGAAAAAGGACTCAAGTCAGATCCTGAATCTTTCTGAACACTGATCTTGCCGCCTACTTGCAGTGACTTGACCTTCTGAAGTCTCACCTAGTAGCGTGGCTGTGAGGTCCTACGTGAGCCCTGAGCTGAATGCAATCAACCTGAAACTGCATGGGATGGGATGGGGGTATCCCCCTGGAATGGGGGACCGCACCTCTACCCACCTCCCCACAGTAGACCAGAGCAAACTCCACTGGAAAAGACATGAAGGTCTCCACCTCCCACCAGGCAGGGAATAGATCTGCCTGGGGCCAGGCCACTCCCTTCATGCTGCCCCCGCTTCTGAAGAAATGACTACTGGGAAGGGCCATGGCCAGGAACCCCCAGGCCTAGTGCCCAGACCGGCTGGTAGGGGGCAGGGGAGAGGAAACAGTCAGGTGCTGTCATGGGGAAAGAATTGTGGAAGGCGAAGTGGAGAACACAACTGGGCAGAAACAGGACTTTTTCTTGAAAGACCATGCTGGATCCCTCTCTCACAGCAGAGTGCGGTGGAAGGAACAAGCTTGCTCTACGGGGTTTGAACTGGCCTGTCACTAGTCATTCATCTTGGGAAAGCCCCTTCCCTTCCTGAAGCTTCAGTTTCCTTCGCTGTAAAATGGGCATATTAACAGCCCTAACTTCATCCAGCTGTGGTGAGGAGGACTCAACATGGTTAAAACATATGGAGCAGAGTGTGGAAATGCTGGGCCATGTCAAGGAAGCACTAGGAGGGAGCCCAATGCCCGCCCAGCCCCCGCCCAAGGCAGGACTCACGCGTTGCAGTAGGGCTTCTTCTCATAGCCCTTGTAGTTCTTCATGTTGAGTGTCATCTTGCAGGTCTCGCAGTGGAAGCATGCTTTATGCCAGAACTGGGGACAGAGGCAGAGGGAGGACACCCGTCAGACACCAGGATTCAGGAAAGGGGCTCAGGCCCCAGGAAGGAGCACTCCATCCGCGGACTGGAGCACACCCACACCCCAGGTGGGCTGGGGCCATCTCAGGTCACAGGCTCTGGCCACTGATGACACCGCCCTCCCCTGTCCCATTGGAGCTATCCGGAGGGCGACAAGGGCACACGCAAGGTTGAGTGGGGAAGAAGCCAGTTATAATAGTGGCGAGCAGCCCCCAGAAGGTCTGCGCCACTTCCCCCAGACCACTCCCTCTGACCAAGCAGGAGAAGCCTCATTGCTTATGCAAAGCTGCGCCAGGGTTGCTAAGAAGCCGGTGCTGAACGTGAGGGGCAGCTCCTCAGCCTTGACAGAGGAGGAGGGCCCAGCCCCCATGCACCCAGTCCCTCCTAGCTCCCACACCAGGGCCTCCAGACACACCTGGGCCTCCAGACACACCTGGACCTGGGCAATGCGCCAGCCCCAATGCCTCCCCCGCTTCCTGAGCGACCCCTGCCCAGACTGGGTGTGGGTGCCCCAGGCTCTAGCCACCACACCCACACCCTTCCCCCATCCCTCAGCTGATCTTCCTCTGAGGCACCGCCCTCCTCTGCTTGGAGGTGGACCCCCCCCCCCGCCCCCGCAATAGTGGACATCAAAGCCCCACCCTGACTAGCTGTGTGACCTTGGTCAGGACCTACTCTGAGCCATTTCTGCGTCTGTAGAATGGAAATCATAATACCCATCTCTCTTGGGATTGTTGAGGTTTAAATGAGAAATCACCTACAGAGCCCTCAGCGTAGCACGTGGCATCCCTACTTACTTGGGTGTCAGGTGCTGGGCGGGGCTTGGCAGCTTGGCGGGAGGTGGGTGTGTCTTGGGGTACAGGTGGGGCTCTGCTGTGCCCAACCACAGCTACAATGCGTGTGAGTGAGAATGCGTGACAGGGAAGACTCCAGTGAAGCCCAGGGACCCAGAACAGAACAAGGATCCATCCAGGGTGGCTGAGGGAGGGGAAGAGAGTCAAAGACCATAAGGGCAGGGGAACTGATGCAACAGAGGTGAGCTCATCCTGAGAAACACTGATGCTCACGCGAACCCAAGCAAATGAGAGGAATCCGCCCCTGGCAGCCCAGGACGAGGGCCCCGGATCAGCACCCACCAGGAGTCCAGCTTCCAGGACCCCAGAATCCGGGCTGCTGGGGTGACCCAGCTGGCCCGTCCCTGCCCCACTTCCCAGCAGCCAAGGGAGACACTCCTGACCCCTCAAAGAAAGAGGCCAGAAGCCAGGGAAGAGCACAGGGAGACTTTCAAGGTGCCCAGCACACGCCCAGTTCTTGGCCACCTGTCAGGAAATTCCCCCAAGGAGGTGCTTTTCAAAATGTGTTTCCCAACCAAGGGGTGCTTCTAGGACACTTCGGAGAAGGGGACAGAACAAAGGAAGCTGAGACGTTGGCATACTACCTCCCTCACCCTGGCCCACTTCAACCAGAGACGACGGGGTAATTTGAGGGATAATCACCTTCTAACAGGGTACTTTCCCCATCAAGGAGACCCAAAGGACTCTCCAGTGGTGGAACAGTAAACGAAGTGACAGGAGAAATGCTCTTTGGGAAGAAGGTCAGCGGGAAATCTGGAAGCAAGGGATGGCTGGTGTAAGCTGGGCCTCCACCCCAACCGGGGCCTATCCCTGAGTCCAGCCCACACTCCTCCCGGTGCAAAACCCCAGCACAGACAACCCACCGGAAAGCTAGAATGGGGTAGTCCCTGCCCCCACCAGCCCGCGAAGTGAAAGCCCCTCTCCCTCCCCCAATGCCTGGGAGGCACTGGCAGAGTGCCCCAGCCCTGTCACCACCCAGTCTGCTGGCCTCTGCCTGCTTAGCTGCACATGTCCCTGCCTGGGCCCCTACCCCTGCAGGGGCCTGCCAGGAAAAACATTCTCTGGAATCCAGACCATGACCCACTTTCACACACATGTAGGCAGGAATCCGCACTGTCCTAGGCCTGGGGACCTCCGAAGCTGCCCCCTGATTGACTTGGGGGAGAGAAGGAGAGAGACACAGACACTTCCACCCTAGCCGACAGCCAGGTCCCCCCCTCCGGAGCCAAGCCCCTTGGGAAGGGGGCAGAGTATACTGGCCAGGCTGGGGTACAGGGCCAACAGCCAATCCGGGGGTTCCACAAGACACACACACACACACACACACACACACACACACACACCCGCCAGCTGCCACTGGGAGGAAGGGGAGCCCCCGTACAAGGGAACGGTGCCCATTTCCATCGGTAGCTCCTCCCCACCTCACCCCCACCCGCCTTGCTCTCAGCTACACGTGTTAGAGGCTGAGGCAGTGGTCATCTGTTCTCTTACAGGGGGTCCAGGAACAGAAAAATGAAAACAAGAGTGGACTGAGTACCTTCAGGGTAACTACAAGAGTGGACTGAGTACCTTCAGGGTAACTACGGAACTCGGTCTCTGCATCTGTAAAGAGGAACTAAAACTCCTGGTCCCAAAGAGGCGCTGGGAGATGACACAGGCTCCACGCCTGGTATACTAGCTGCTTCTCACCACCTCCCTCCCCTCTCTGGAGGAGGGCTCCAAGGCTCAAGGAAACCCAGCAGCTCCTGCCGCTGTGTCCTTCTGGGGTAGGAAAGCGAGGGGAGCAGGGGCAGAAAATGACACGTCATTCAACAGCCCCTTTGGGCCAAGCCTGGGCTGGGAACTCTGAGGGGACCCCAAATGAAAAAACCCCATCCCTGTCTCGGTTGGGTCTAGGGAAATAAGTCAATACAACCCCACAATGAGCCTCTGTCTGCCTCTTTCCCCTGCCCCACGAGCCCTGTCTCAGAGCAAGAGTCCCCTCTTTCTTTTCAATTTTTTTTTTAAAATCTTTTTTGTATTTTTTGGCCGCACCATGCGGCATGTGGGAATCTTAGTTCCCTGACCAGGGATCGAACCCCCGCCCCCTGCCTTGGAAGCACAGAGGCTTAATCACTGGACCACCAGGGAAGTTCAAGAGTCCCCTCTTTCTTAGAGGCCACAGGTAAGAAGATTTCAGAGAAGCATCCTGGGACTCAGGGAGCAAAGTTACCTCTAGGCATGCAACTTGAATCCTCCCTGCTGCCCCAGAAGTCCACTGTTTCCCTATTCACCAAAAACCAGACCTCTGGTGCCTGTTAGAAGCCTCTCAGCCCATCTCCTAGGCTCCAGCATCGCCCTCAACTCTCCCTTGCCTGCAGCTCCAAAGCTGCACCCCAACTCCACGGAAAGGCAAACAAAGGCTGATGGGACGGAAGCAAGACCCCCTGCACTTGGGTGAGGCTTGGGCCAGCCCTGTCTCTCTGGAATCACCATGGAGGTGCGGAAGCGGCTGCTCACAGCTCTGGGTGAGGGGGATGCATGAACTTCAGGTCGCTGTGCCTGCAGCCTGGTACCTTGCCCTCTGCACCCGGGCTGCCTATGACTCAGGGTTGGAGTATGAGACCTCTCCCTC
Organism: Delphinapterus leucas; assembly: GCF_059928025.1. NCBI lineage: Eukaryota > Metazoa > Chordata > Mammalia > Artiodactyla > Monodontidae > Delphinapterus > Delphinapterus leucas. Next base: position 48,971,840 of record NC_143147.1, on the reverse strand, counting down.
CCTTCCTGTCACCCAGGGTTACAGTTTCTCACTCCTCCAGGGGCAACCCTAACCCCACCCTGGCCAGGTCACCAGCCTAGCTCAGTTGGCCACCTGGGAGGCTGGCTTAAAGGCATAGACCGTGGCTGCACCACCCCAGATTCCTGGTTCAAGAGCCCAGGCCCAGAGTATTCCTCAGGCCAGGGTCAGGAAGGGGAGGGACCACTATTAATGAGATAGTGTAAATAAAAGTACTTTTTGCAAACACAACAGGCAGAAGAGCTGAGCACGAAGAACTTTAGATTTGAATTCCAGCTCTGGCAGAAAGGGGAGTGAGCTGCACGACCTGTCTGAGCCTCTGATTATGGGGTTCTTAATTTACAGGAGCGATCACATCTGCTTGGTAAGGCTCCTGCGAAGACTGAGCCTGGCACATTCCAATGAGTCGTAGCTATTATGAATGGATGGTCACGGGATGATCGTGGGGTGCTCTCAGCTAGGAAATGAGGCACCAGGGCTGCAAGGCCTTTTCTCCTTTTTTGTGTCCAGCCCAGCTTCCCTCTACCTTGCTGCCACCTGTGGGGGCTGAGAGGAGGGTGGTTCAGACAGCCAGAGGCAGAGAACTCTCCCAATGGGGGAGTCCGGGGAACTAGCAGCTCACCAATCCTCCACCCTTCCCAAATGCCTCCACCTGTGTTCAGGAGCCCGGCGAAAGCAAGCCAGGGCAGACGGACATGGCAAGACTCTTGACAATGCAGGTCCCCAGATACGACTGCTTCCTCACAGGGTCTAGGACAAAACTCCACCTCCCTCAAAATGTAGAGGACCTTGTGAGACACAGCTCCTCTCCCTCCCCAAAGGCCCTGCAGCAGCCCCTGAGAGTGCCTGGCACAAAGTAGATGCTCAATAAATATTTGTTGAATGAATGAGTGATGTCACCCTGTTTCTCCCCCAACTCTGATCCCATAAGTCCTCTGGGGAAGCAAATCTCGACCTCAAACACCAGCAATACATATTTATTCAGCACACAGAGCACACTGGGTATGGCAGGTTGAGGGCAGGGTGGCCATCAGAGGTGACATAGCTTTTAACCCAGCTAAGTCTTTCAGGGAGGAGAAAAGGCTAACACCAAGGACATAGCTTGTACTCTGGGTCATGTCGTGTTGTAGGGAAATTGCAGTGAAACAGGTGAAACAGGCAAGTCTAATTTGACTCTCTCCTGTTGTAAAGGGGAAGCCTTGCGAAGTTGGTTAGCAAATGTATCTATGGGACCGAAGGTTCCCCCTCAGGTCTCAGTCCTCCAGGCACCAGGTCCCCATTCCAAGTGCCTGCCCTTACTACCTGAAGGGGGTTGGGAGGAATAGGTCTGATACCTGGATATTCCAGGCCTCCTGCTCAGTGCAGGGGTGAGGTCTCCCCAGGGCCACCTCCTGTAAGGAGAGTTCTAAAAAGAGAGAGGAATCACGAACTCTCACTTCCCAGGGCAACCTCCACCTGAATGTCCTCTTTCTGCGAGGGCAAGAGAACAGCTGGGGAGGGCACCTTGAAGGATCCCTGCACCACTCCCCTGTGACTCCAAAGGTGTGGGGCTGGAGAGAGTACCCTAGCAAGGTAGGCAGGGTACAGCCTATACCACATCCCCTTCCGGGCACTTTAGTGCACTTCCCCACCTTCAAGGAAAAGACATTACCATACCCATTTGATAGATGGTGAATACTGAGGCCTAGAGCCATTCGTAGAGCTGGCAGGAGCAGACCTGGAGCTAGGACCAAGTCTCCCAACTCCCAGGCTAGCAATCCCTCCATCATATATTGCTTCCGCCTTACGTGGGTGGAAAGTGGCCACAGCCTCTTCCCAGTTCATAACCGTGCAGAAGAAGGAGCGCACAGGGAACTCAAGATGCAGAGACCAAAATCCCTATCACCGGGGAAGGGCAAAAACCCCAGTGTGCAAGGACAGAGAGCTCTCAGGTCCTGCCTGCAAGCTCAAATCCTGCCTTCCGGCATGGTCATTGGGAAGGTCAGTACCCACATCCCTTGTACCCATAACATGGCCTTCCTCTCCACCTGCCCAGCCAGGCCCAGGACTGTGAAACAGCAGCAGCCCCATATGCCCCTTTCCTCCAAGAGCAATTTCAAATGTATCTCAGAACCTTAGAACCCCACCCCCTCACCCTGACTCAGAGACCAAAGGTCACTGAGGAAGCACCAACCCCAAGGTGGAGGGGAAAGACAAAAGTAACCAACGAACTACCCTTTCCCAAACAAAACCTGGCTCCAGGTGGGCTCTGCACCCCTCTTCCATCCCATGCCCCCCAGCCCCTGCCAGTCCAGACAGGAAGGAGGGAATCTTTGGACTTGGAGCCAGCTTTAGGAGGTGGATGACAGCTTTAGGAGGTGGATGACAGGCACGATGAGGAGGGGGACAAAATCACACAGGCTTCTCCTCCAGACTGGGGAGGGGATGCAGAGAGGAGGTGGATTTTGCCTTAGGATCTTCGGGAGATTAAAAGAGGCCAGGATCCTACCCCAAACTGCCGGAAATACCCAGTTCTACTCTCCGCCCCCCTCCAAAAGTATAATGGCAACCAGATGAACGAGTCCAGCATGATTGGGGCGGGGGGAGGAGGAAGACGCGTAAGGGCCCCCAGGGGACAGTGAATTTCCAGAAGGCCACCTTCCCATCCCCCTAACACCTCCCCCTTTTCTTGGCTTCCCCTGAACTCAGCCAACCCCACCCTCCACTGGGGAAACCTGCTTTGAAAAGTTAGCTCTTTGTTCTACAAGCTGGACTCAGCCTCTGAGCACAATTTCAGGAGATTTCTGTGAAGCGACCCCCACCCACCCTACTCCAGCACGCGACCCCTCCCCGGTCCGGCTGGGCGGACCAGCACTGGGAGTTGGCTTCCAATTTGAGGTGGGGGCTGGGAAGGTACGGAGGACGTCTGCTAGTCCATTAACCGCTGACCCACCAAGAGAACTGCAGGTCGTGCAAAAAAGGGGTCTCGCAGTGGGGCTTGGGGCCTTATCCGAAGGCCAGTTCACCAGATGCAACACTCGCCGGCTGATAGCCCCCGCCCTCCAGTCTCCAGGCCAGGAAGCCCGGCCATTCGCCGCCGGAGCGGACGGTTTCGCTGGGGCCCCCAACCTCTGCCCCGCCCCCCCGCCGCCCCCTCCCCCAGCGCCCAGCGCTTCCGCCTACTTGGCGCTAGGCGAGGCGGGGAGAGGGAGCGGCCGTCTCCTCTCACTCTCCCGGCCCTAGGGGGCGGGACTGCACCCCTAACCTTCCCTCACTCCCCACCCCCACTCCGGGGCCTGGCTTCCCTACTCCACTCGCGTCCTCCCAACCCCTGGGCACAGAGCCCACTCTTCTCCAGTAGTGGCTGCCCGCCACGCGTGGACTCCTTGCCTTGCCCCGATCTCCTGGTTTCCAGACTGGGGTCTGTCCCCACACCCCACGACACCGCCCTCACTCCCTCCCTCCTCCCAGGATCGCGGGGATGAGGCGGCATAGACCCAGCCCCGCTCTCCTCCCCCGATCTGGAGCACTGTTCGGGGATTGCAAAGACGCGCCTCCGGGTCCCGCGTCTCACCTTATCCAGACAGTTCACCTTCTCCGTAGGGTACACGATCTTGCCGCACCGGGCGCAGTTGGGATTCATGGCTCCGGGAAAGGCTAGGGCGGGGACGCCGGAGCTCGCGCACGTTCTTTCCCCGGAGCGAGCTGGCGGGAGACAGCGACGGCGGCTGGAGCTAGGGAACTGGCCTCCGCCTCCGCCCTCCTTCCCCTAATAAACACAGCGGGGAGGAGGGGCTGTACCGGGGCGGGGACGCGCCGCGGGCGCGGGCAGGGGCGCGCGCGGCGAGGCGCGCTCCCCGGGCGACCCGGGGCTGCGCGGGGGCGGGTTCCGGGGACGACTGCGGGCCCGGGGGTACGCGCCTAGGTGAGCTCCCAAGCAGAAGGAGCCCTGGAGAGATAGGCCCGGAGGCTAGGCGCGGACAGACGACCTTGCCCAGGGTACTTCCGGCGGGGCGGAGCCGATCTGGCTGCACATCTGGGCGTCTGGGCTGCAGGAGGCGGGCAAACCCCTCGCACCCCTCCAGGGTGGGGTTTGAGCCCACCCGAACACCAAATCAGATTCTCCAGATTTGGAGACTTCCTTTGTACCCGTTGGTACCCGGCGAGAACCTGCGGACCGAACGGGAAGCCCCTGCTCCGCCCCCATTAGCCTTCCCCTGCAACATCCTTTCCCACATTTGTAGGGCGGAACCAGTCCCTCCCGCCAGGACTCAGCGCCTCGGAGCTCGAGTTAGGTTTTCCTTCCCCGCGCCTCTGCCGTGCAGCTTTCCTGTGGTTCCCCGGATCCGGGGGACTTCTGCTTTCTGCTTGGCCCCTTTTCCTCTTTCGTTCCTTTCTCCATATCCTTACCCTCCACCTTTGGTGTAGCGTTGACTTAACGCCCAAAAGAGCAGTATCCAAGCCCAGGAACGGCGTGGGGGTATAGCTCAGTGGTAGAGCATTTGACTGCAGATCAAGAGGTCCCTGGTTCAAATCCGGGTGCCCCCTCAGAGCTTTTTCCTAAACTTATGTAACTAATATAATTCATTCTTGACTCATATTTTAACCTTGGGTTCTAGGTTAAAGAAAGCAGAGAAAATCTATTTAAAAATTCCTTCCTCATTTTCCAACCGTAACGGAAAGCTTTCGGCTTTATTTCGTACTCCGCAGGAGGAGGGGGTGGGTACAGGCACAAATCAGGTACAAAAGCTGCAGGTCCCCACTACCCACGCCAGCGGTATCAGGATTTCTGCGGTCACCGCTGGCAGCCTCAGGGGTGTCAGGCAGTTCCAGGAGCTGGTTCAAGAGACAAGACTCCCCCAAGTTCGTGTTCAGTTTTGGGTGGGGCTCGGTCAAGGGAAGGAAACCCACAGACACAGACTTTCTCCAACTTAAACTTTCTTTATTACAGGTGACAGGCGCATGCCGTGTTCACCTTTCCCTATTGCTCGTGCCACCAGCAGAGTGAAAGCACTTCGAGAACGTGGAAATGGCCAATGCCGACCCGAAAGTTCATTTACAAAAATAAAGTTACATCCGGATGTAAACTGATATAAACTAATGTAGTGGTTCTCAAACTTGAGCTTGCGTCAGAATTACCTGGAGAGTTTGTTAAAGCACCTCCCGGTTTCTGATTCTCTTGGCCTGGAGTGGGACCCCGAGAATGTGCATTTTTAACAAGTTCCCAGGGAATGCTGATGCTGCTGGACCACACTTTGAGAACCACTGAACAAATAATAAAAGGCCATCAAGTTTCATAACCTAAAGACGGGGACAGATATCTATTGGCTGCGTGACTGACAGTATCACTGTTGGATCCGAGGAAAACGAGAAGGGAGCAAGGCCTCTCGACTAGGTTTTGCCCAAAAAAAGGAAAAAGAAAGGATAGTGGGAGAGGCATGCTTCTTCAGACAGGGGGCAGTTGTGATATTTTAAACTCGGAATTTGGTTGTGTCAGCCCTCGGGGCCCCAGGGGAATACTACTCGAATGCATTTTTTCCCCACGGCTCCCATTACTGTGCAATGCGTCGCGAAGCTGGACATGGCGATTAAACAGATCTGCTGTGCGGTGCAAAGCCCAGACCCGAGAAATAACTAATTTTTCACCCCTTTCCTGGACACCAGTCCTCAATCTCACCACCTGTAGGTGTAACGGGCCAAAGCCCTGCCTTTGAACTCATATAAAGAAGGAGAAAGCTGTCCACTTTTCACCCTCCTTCTTACATCTATGCTGTGTCCCATTAAACTTCGCCACTATATAAACCTTCTGAACTTGGATTCTCTTCTAATCTGCCTGGTCAGAGTATGAACTAGGCAAAATAATATTGCCCCGCCCCAACATTCCATCACCCACCCACCCCGCAAAGAAACTGTAATTAACATTAAACCAATAAGTCTTGAAGGGTCTCAGGGACTGGAATGGTCTCACCCTTCTTTCTGCCTGCTCAGGCTTCTTGCCAACTGAGTGGGGGTATTCAGTTGAAACATGGTAGAGTCACCCCTGTGCGACTTCTGGGGAGAGAAAAAATTCACCAGGTGCAAGAGGACCCTCTTTGGATCCTGGATTCAGAAACCTCAGACTCCTGAGTTATTCGGGGTTAACCTGAGTGGCTGTGAAAAACAAACAGGTAGACAAGGGGGCACCCGGATTTGAACCGGGGACCTCTTGATCTGCAGTCAAATGCTCTACCACTGAGCTATACCCCCTCTACAGACAGAATGTTGGTAAATTCTTTTTAAATCCATTCCAAATTTTTCCTTCTGAAAATATCCAAAATAGTTTCTTCTTGTTACATGATACTGAATTTAGTAATAACGAGTTTAAAAAGACTAACTAAAAACGTGGAATTTTGAAAACATGTGAACTTAGGTACCAATCAGCCTTTTCTAGGTTCAATTCTTTATCCACAATCCCACTCATCTCTTCACCCTAAGAAGTCAGAGAAGAGCTTCTTGCAAAACTGAATAGAGAATCCTTTCCCCTGGTCTCTCTAAAAAGAGTGCAAACACCAGCTGAACAGACATCTCCACTGAGAGACTTTCCTGGGCTGTATTCTCTAGTGGTCCCTCTCTCTTTTTATGGAGCAACTACTATGTGCCCCACTCTAAGTGCAGAACATACTTTCAAATAGAAAGACACACAGGTTCTCAGTCTCACTGAGTTTAAAATCTAGTGGAGTCAGAATAGAACCAAATGAACAAATGAATAAACAAGGAAATGCCCAGTAGTAATAAGGGAAGTGACTAAAATGAAAAACAAGACAGTGTCTTAGGGAGGTCCAGGGGGGTATTTCAAGGTGGATAGTCATGAAAAACTTTTCTTTGCAGGTGAGTTTGGAGTTAAGATGTGAATGATATGAAAGAGACAGCCATTTGCCCAGCCTATCTGTCAGGGGCAGGCATTCCAGCTAAAGGAAATGGCCACTGCAAAGGCCCTAGGGCCAGAGTAGCTGGAGGAACATGAAACAGGGGAGAGTGATTCAAGAGAGCTGGAGAAGTAGCCAGAGATCCTTATAGGCCCAAGTAAGGAGTTTGGATTTTATTCCAAATGGATGAAAAGCCAGCCGTTGGACAGTCTTGAGCAGAGGGACTGGAAATCATCATTCACGCTATTGTGGGGGAGATTTACAGGGAGTGAAGAATAGAAACAGAGAATACATACAATGGAATACTATTCAGCCTTAAAAAGAAGGAAATTTTGCAATATGCAACAACGGGACATTATGCTAAGTGAAATAAGCCAATCATAGAAGGGCAAATACTGCATGATTCTACTTACATGAGGTACCTAAAACAATCAAACTTATAGAAGCAGAGAGTAGAATGGTGGTTGCCAGGGATGAGGAGAGAGAAATTGGGAGTTGCTAATCAATGCGTACACAGTTTCAGTTATACAACATGAATACGTCTTAGAGAGCTGCTGTTGAACACTGTGCCTATAGTTAACAGCATTGTATTGTACACTTAAATATCTGTTAAGAGGGTAGATCTCATGTTAAGTGTTCTTACCACAATAAAGGAAAAGAAGAAAAGTGGACACAATAAAATTTTTAAAAAGAGAGAGAGAGAGGTTAGGTAGGATTCTATTGCAACAGTGCAAGTGAGAGATGGTAGCGATGTCTGAGACGACAGTGACGTATTAGTTTCCTGTTGCTGCTGTAACAAATTACCACATACTTATTTGCTTAAAACAACGCAAATGTATTATTACCTTACAGTTCTGGAGGTCAGAATTCCAAAATCAATTTTACTGGACTAAAATCAAGGTGCTGGTATGCCTGCATTTCTTCTGGAGGTTTTAGAGTAGAATCAGTTTCCTTGACTTTTGTAGGTTGTAGAGTCCACCAGCATTTCTTGGCTCATGGCCCCTTCCTCCATCTTCATAGCCAGGGTTGCATCTCCTCACCTTCTGATCTCTGCTCCTATCCTCACGTCTCTCCCTCTCTGACTCTGATCCTCCTGCCTCCCTCTTATAAGGACTCTTCTGATTACTCAGATAATCCAGGATAATGTCCCCACCCCAAGACCCTTAATCACATCTAGAAAGTCCCTTTTATTATGTAGGGTAACATATTCACAGGGACCTTGGGATGTGGACATATTTGGAGGCCCATTTTTTAGCTTATCACAGGGGCAACAGCAGAACTAGAGAGGAGAGCAGGCATCCAGATTCACCATGGCAGGGGAGCCATGTCCTTCCTGTACACTGGATGGCTTGAGAAAGATGAGGGAAAGAGAAGAATCAAGAATGACTCTTCTTTAGAGTCACTGTTGGTGGGAAAGTAAATTGCTGCAGCCACTATGAAAAACAGTATGGAGGTGCCTCAAAAAACTAAAAATAGAGTTGCCATATGATCCAGCAATCCCATTCCTGGGCATATATCTGGACAAAGCTATAATTCAAAAAGATACATGCACCCCTGTGTTCATAGCAGCACTATTCACAATAGCCAAGACATGGAAACAACCTAAATGTCCATCAACAGATGAATGGATAAAGAAGATGTGGTACATATATACAATGGAATACTACTCAGCCATAAAAAAGAATGAAATAATGCCATTTGCAGCAACATGGATGGAACTCGAGATTACCATACGAAGTAAAATCAGAAACAGAAAGACAAATACAATATGATATCACTTATTTGTGGAATCTAAAATATGACACAAATGAACTTACCTAGGAAACAGAAGCAGACTCACAGACATAGAGAACAGACTTGTGGTTGCCCAAGGGGCAGGGGAGGGATGGCTTGGGAGTTTAGGATTAGCAGATGCAAACTATTATATATAGAATGGATAAACAACAAGGTCCTACTGTATAGCACAGGGAACTATATTCAGTATCCTGTAATAAACCATAATGGAAAAGAATATGAAAAAATATATTAAAATATATGTATAACTGGATCCCTTTGCTGTACACCTGAAACTAACACAAAATTGTATATCAACTATATTTATTCATTGATTGATCAATATATAGTTTTACCAAGTGAATCTCTATGTTGAAGGTATCTAGTCAAATCTTGCCAATAGTAGACATTATTTTAAAGAAATACACTAATACGCTGGCCCCCCCAAAAAAACATGTTGTTATTTTACTTATTAGACATTACAATGTCTTCCTTTGTTATATTACAAAGCTCTTAGGCTCTAAATTAATTAAAGTATGAGATGGGCAGAAAAATAATTGGAATGGGTAAAAAAAATTAATGTAGCATATTACAGACATGGCATTTCAAGTCATTTATGAGGAGAATTTTTCCAATGGTTTTCAAAGCACTCCCTGGAGCCTCTCCTGTAGGGAGGGGGGGAATGGGGGTAGGGAGTGTTGCCAGGTTGGAATAACTCTCATCCTTCCCCCATTTGAACCAAATTTGACTGTTTTACATAGTGAACTTATTAGTAAGTTGATCTGAAGGGTTCTGGACCTAGGATCCTGTACTGTCAGCAGACTCTGGTCACTAAGCCCTTCCTCTCCCTAGACATTCCAGAGCTGTCACTGCTGCTCTCTGGAAAGAGTCACGCTGTCATCAGGATAGAAAGACTCTGAGGAGTCCTTCTTCACCGAGAGCCTTTCACTCCCCTTCCCTTCTAGGAGTCGTGAACTTCAGAACCTCTGCCTCCGACACCCACTCCCTTTAATTCTCCAACTATACTTTAATAAAGTAAATTTTTAAAAAAAGAATAACTCTTCTTTTTTGTCTTCACTATCTGGGTGGATGTGGTTTCCTGAGATAAAGAACTGAGAAAGGAGTAAGTTTAGGAAAAACAAAACCAAAAACAACTCCTCAAGTGTTTCTTTTTAAAGCTCTGAAACAGAACGTAATAAAGTACAACCTCCTATCCTCATAGACTTCACATTCTAGTGTGAGATCAATATGCTAAGTTTGAGGTGCCCTGTAGACATTTAAGTGGAGATGTTAAGTATGCAGGTGGAGATCCAGTTAATTCTGAAGTTCAGGGAAATGTCTAGGTTGGAAACATAATTTGGGGAGTTGTCAGTGTATAATTGGTAGCTGGTGAAAGAGGGAGTCAATCCCAGAAGTGCGCTAGATTCGACTCATACTGGCTTGTGAGAACCAATTGTTAAATTTTCAGGAATTTTTAAAGCCAGTTGACTTCACTGGAAATTAACAGGTGGGCGAATTTGCACTACGGGAATTGGCAAATGCTAAAAATCAGGTCCCCTGGAGCCAGTCGTCAGCCATTTATCAGCACAACCCTGCTCCTGACTGATTCTGACTTTCTCCAGAAAGGAAGAGGCCAGCTCTTCAGCACTCTCTGAGGAGGAAAGATAAGGTGTAGAAGGTTTGAGACTGGAGAACGTATGTGAAATAGTCATTTTAGAGTGTGAGAAAGTGAACCTAGTCAGTCAGTGGTGGAAGAGTAATAAACAGGGAGACTGTCTGAGATTGGTGGAGTGACCCAGACTTCTGAGCTCTCCCCTAACAACATTTTGCTGCTTGGGTGCAAGCTTGGTAGAATGCCACAGTTGAGTTTAATTAGGTTTGGCTGATAGGTACCATGCAGGGCTTATAGTGAACCAGGCACTGTGCCACTGTGGGGAATACAAAAAGAAATGCAACATGATCCCTGCCCTCAAGGAACTTACAGTCTAGTTGGAGAAACAAGATACATACTCCAAGGGGAAAAAAATACCTGACAGTCGAGAGAGTAAATGTAGAGAGTAACAGAACTATGGAGACAGGTTATTGATAAGGAGAGAAATGAAGTCACAGACTTTCTTAAAAATTGGTAGTGAGAAAGAAGAAATGGACAGGTGATAACAGATAAAAGGGAGATTTTCCAGTCTAGGGAAAGCCTGTTGATGTTTGAAGGAGCCAAGCAAGTGGAAGAGACTGAAGGTGCTGGAGAGAATGGAGATACTGCGGGCACGTCTGGTACAAGAGCAGGGGTGTCTCGGGAAGGACAAGGGAAGCACTTCCTCTCCTGTGCAAAGCACAGGCTGGGGATCCAGTGCAGCTCGGGGTGCAGGCAGGGAGGATGGAAATTAGACTTAAAGAATTCCAAGATGCCAGAGGTCCAAGAGGTTGTTGTTGTTGAAGGAGAGAAATCCCATTGCACACCCCACAGGACCTTCAAGTCCAGCTCAGACTGGGCTTTGCCCTCCCCTTCTACCACCTGGGTGCGAATTGCCTTTTCTCTTGGTTCTTTAGCATCACCCCAGGAAACCTGAAGCAATTGGTCATACATATCAAACTACTGTTAATCACCAATGCACTGTCTGGTCAGTAAACACTACAAATAAGCTGTAATCTCCTACTTGCCAGTAGAGGGGGTATAGCTCAGGGGTAGAGCATTTGACTGCAGATCAAGAGGTCCCCGGTTCAAATCCGGGTGCCCCCTTGTGCTTCCCTTTTAAACCTTAAATCATCCCAAAGATGGTACAAAAGAAAGGTGGTACTAACTAAGCGAATATTTGGTCATTCTTGAGTGTTTTCTGGGAATACAAAAAGTAATAAAATACAGCATGGTAGATTTTATATTCCAATGAGGTCAACGCGCAAAGGAATTTCCTGTGTTCTCTATCTCTACGTCAATGGTTCCCAGCCTGTGGTTTGGGAGTTGAATTCTTGGAGGTCTGCCTGTGAGACACTTTCTACGTAGGAAAAAAGAATTTATTTCATACTTCGTTACCTGTTTCATTCTTATCCATTCATGAGTACAGTGGAGCTTTCCAGAGGCTACATGATGTCACAACAGACTAAATGTGGAAACATGAAAATCCAGCTGTCTTTCATTAAGCCAGATATTAAAGGGATTTCTGAAAGAACGTAAAGCAAAGCTACTCTTCTCATTATTTTTAAAAATTGAATACAGTTCTTTTTCATTTTAAAATGTTATGTCTTTTAACAGGCAGTGGATTTATTACCTTAAACATTTCACAATTTAAATTTCTAATCTGGTAAATGTCAATAGATATAACTGTATAAACAAAACCTCTTTGGAGTTCTCAATACCTTAAGAATGTAAAGAATATTCAGACAAAGATATTTGAGAACGACTGCTCTAAGTAAAGAGGTGGTTTGGGGAAGAGCATGCTGGGGTTGTGAAATGGCACAGGGAAGAGATGGCTTGTTCAAAAATACATGACATCGAAAAGAGTTTTGAAGAACACGTAGTGGATAAAGCAAGAAAGAGTCCTGAAATCCTAAGCAGTTTGGTGTTTCTGGAGTGTGAAGTGTAAGAGGCGAGGTGATGGGAGATGAGTCCAGGGAGAAGGTAAGCCATTTCAGGAAGAGACTCCAATGCCATGCTAAGGAGCTTGGACTTTATTCCATAGGCACTAGAGGGCCAGTACAGGCTTTTAAGCAACTCAGAGGTTATGGTCAGACCATTTGGAGGCTGTTGCAATAGCTTTGAACCAAGGGCAGACTTTCAGATGCATGGACAGAAAAATTAGTAGCACCAACCAAGACAACTAATATAGGCAGAAAAGCAAAATTTCTGGGAAAATCATGATTTTGGCTTTGGACGTCACGTTGGAAGTGCCTGTGGGGTGGAGGTGTCCCAGTCATTGGTTCCATACATTGGCTAGAGCTAAGCAGAAATGTCTGAGCTGGAGATACAGACTTGGGAGTTCTCAGCATATTGATGGTAATGGAAGCTACTGGATGGTGTGATCACTCAGGGAAATACACTGAGAAGGGACAATGAGTAAGGAGGAGAGAGCAATACAACAGAGTGGCTTAGAGTCTGTGCTTTGGAATCAGCCAGACTCAGGGTGCCATTCCATCTCTACCTTTCATGATCTGTGTGATCTTGGACACATGGCTTAACTTTTCTATTTCTCAGTTTTCTCATCTGAAAAATGAGAAGAATAATACCTAAATCACAGGGTTGTGGGGAGGATTCAAGAAGTCACATTCCTGTAAAATGCTTAACTCAATGACTGGTACTTAGTAGCACTCCAAAAATAGTAATTTCTATTATTATTAGCATCATGGAAACCATGGGTGAAGAGTGTCAAGAAGATGGGAAGGGCCCCAGTGTGAAACGTTGTGAGGTCAAGTAAGATGAAGACTGAGGAGGGTCCTTGCATTTTGGAAAGAGTAGGTCATGGTGACCTTTCTAGTATAATTTTTCAGTATATATAATTTCTAGTATAATTTCAGTCATGTAGTGAGGACATAAACTACACTACAGGGGTTCAAGGAACATGTGCATGCAGGAAGTAAGGAAATAGAGACAGATCATTCCCAGACCTTTGGTTTTCATGGACCACTGAAATTACAAAAAGAAAAAAAAGGGCAGTGTTGGGATGGTAGAAAGTTGACAGTTGACATAGGAACATTTTTAAATTTTTTTTTTTTGCGGTACGCAGGCCTCTTACTGTTGTGACCTCTCCCGTTGCGGAGCACAGGCTCCGGACGCCCAGGCTCAGCGGCCATGGCTCACGGGACCAGCCGCTCCGCGGCACGTGGGATCTTCCCGAACCGGGGCACAAACCCGTGTCCCCTACATCGGAAGGTGGACTCTCAACCACTGCGCCACCAGGGAAGCCCGAAAGGAACATTTTTAACAAGAAAGACGAAAGAAGATAATCCCAGAATAATAGGCAGTCCTTTAAATTGAGCAAATGGAGCTTTATAAGAAACACTGTGTTTTCCAAATATTTCTAATTTTGCCATAGATGAATAAAAATTCCTTCACACAAGGATGCTGACGTATGGAGACCATAGAGGTAGACTTCTTCATTTGTCTACTATAGAGATAGACTTCTTCAATCACTCAGTATGTATTTACTGAGCCAGGCCCTATGCTGAATGCTGGGGATATACCACTGAACACAAAGGAGAACATGGACTCAGCCTTTAATGGAGCATATAGACTAGTTGGGGGAGATCGTTATTCAACAAAGTCATCAAATATATATTGAAGAATTGAAATAAATAGTAAGAAGGAAAAATACTATGTAAAAGAGGTCAGGGTAGAATTTCCCTAAGGAAAAGATATTTAAGCTGAGATCTGAAAAATCAGTACACGTGAAGTACATGATACGGGTAGGCAGGGTAGAGTATTCCAAGCATGTGTGAGGCCTATGGGTATTCAGGAGCATGGATGGTATCTGGCACCAAAACGTCAACCCTGCAGAGCAAGACAGAGCACAGTGCAAAATGAGGTTAAGAGGTAGGACAATGATCAGGGCCTAGTAGGCTGTGATATGGATTTTAACTTTGATTCTAAGAGTACAGAAACCATTGGAGGATTTTCAGGAGAGTGACACAGTAATGTTTACATTTCTGAAAAATTATTTCTGGCCATTGTATGAAGAGTGAGTGGATGGAGGGGGGAGAAATAGAGGTCAAGAGACATGTTAGGAAGCTTCAGAAATAGTTTAGGCAAGAGATGGAGGTGACTAGGTCCAGAGCATTAGCAGAGGAGATGGAGAGAAGTGGATATATTTGAGAGACATTGAGAAGGCAGACTGAAGAGAAATGGACAGAAATCCCAGAGGGACACCTGGATGGATGCTAGTTTCATTTATCAACAGAGACAAATATGATAATGAAATCATATATTCAGAAACACATGGAATTTGGCTGAGAAGTGAAGAAGAGAGAAAAACTGGCAGGAGCAAGTGAAGGATTTAAGAGTGATAAGAGAAATTTATAAATGTATAGATTTATAGACCTCTTAATGTTGAAGTACCCCAGAGCTTAGCCCATGGTCTTTTTTATTTACCCTTGCTTCTTTGTGAACTCATCCACTATCATGTCTTTAAATATACATATATGCTGATGACTGCCAAATTTATATCTCCCTCTTTCTGGAACTCCAGGCTAATATGTCCAACTTGCTATTTAAATCTCTTTTGGTTGTCTAACAGACATCTAACTCAACATATCCAAAACTGAACTCATACTCTTACCCCCAAACATGTTCCTCCCATAGCTTTCCCCATCTCAGTTGATGGCAATGCCATCTTCCACTTGCTCAGAACTAAAGCCTTGGAAACATTCTCTTCTCTTTCTTTTGCACCTCACATTTTGTTGGCTCTACCTCCAAAACATATCCAGAATCTGATCACATCACATTACTTCTATTGCTACCTCTTTAGTCTAAACCACCATCATTTCTCTCCTGAGTTACTGCAAGAGCTTCCCAATAGATCACCTTATTGTATCTTTGTGTTCCCTCCCACAGCCTAGTCTCAAATACAGTGATCCTTCTGACACATTAGTCAGATCATGTCCCTCCTCTGCTTATGACTCATTGTTTTCCTATTTCAGTCCGTAAATGTCAAAGTCCATAGCAGTGTACAAAGCTCTAATGATCCAATTCCATTACTTCTGACCTTCTGTCCTACTACTCTTTCCTTCACTTACTCTGTCCAGTCACTCCTGGCTTCCTTGCTGGTCCTCACATCGTTCAGGCACAATCCCACCTTAGGGTCTTTCAATGGTTGATGACTCTTATCTGGACTGCTCTTCCCTAGACAGTCATATTGCTAGCTCCCTCACCTTAAAAATCTTTGCACTAATGTCAACTTCTTCCATGAAGCCCACACTGATCATTCTATTTTGAAATGCAATCTGCCTCTCCTTCCACTTCCAGATCCCTCTTACTTTCTTCTACTTTTGTTTTCATAGTACTTATCACCATCTAACATACTATATACTGCAATTACTACGTCTATGGCTTAGTATCTAATATCCACCTTCACCAACACCCTGGCTGAATGTAAGCTCCACAGGGCATGAATGTTCATCTGTTTTGTTCTCTCATGTAGTCTAGCGTATGCCCAGAACAGGATCTGGCATAAAGTAGTCGTTTAATAAATATTTGAATGAATATATCGACAGAAAGAAGTCCGAAGAATGGGAGAAGTTGAAGCAGTGAAAGGAGTAATGAATAAAGATATCTAAAATACAGATGGGTATGGGACCAAGCACACACATATGGAATTATCTGTAGCGCTATAATGGTACTTCTCAGTTATATCACAACCTAATGAAACCGTTTCGAACTCTTTCCCTCTAGCCCCCGACGCCGTGTGTTCTTTGGAGGCCCCTATACAGCACAGACCGTTTAATCATTTCTGAACCTCTAGCGCCCATCGAAGCCCCTGGCACATACTTATTGCTCAGAGAGGTTTTCCGATAAATTAAACCAATCTTTCTGTGTCCCGAACAACTACTTTCGAGTTCGTATTCGGCGTACTGGGTACCACGGACACCCTGCAGCCCTCAACCACTCCTCCGCCCACTTCGCAGCGAGAGTTCTACGCTATGTCCAGGATTTGTGACGTAATAAGACCGCGCCCTGGGGAAGAGAAGCGGATTGAACAAACACAGGGTCACGTGACCATGTTGGGCGGGGCCTTGGAGTTGAGATCTCGGTGGCCTTTATTCCTACTTCCTTTTTGTCACTTTCCGGCGTTCAAGATGTCGAAGCGAGGTAATTTCTGGCTTTGGGAGATCCTTCGCCATCTGTCGCGAGGTGGCTGCTGGCCTCGCCGGGAACGGCGGCCATGGACAGCTGGGACGCTTTGCTCTGCTCCGGGCCGGAGAGGGAGGGGAGGGACACCGCGAGAGCACCGGGAGAGCCCCCGAAAGTGACGGGAGGGCCTGGAGGGTTGAGTTCGCAGGATCCAGTCGTGATTCTTGGCTGAATCCCGCGGCTTCACTCCGCGCCTAGCGCTTCAGTAATGGGGTTGGAGTTGGACTGGCTTAATCCCCAGAGTGGGCGACTTGTGCGGTCTCCCGCCTTGTAGGAAGAACTACGTGGTGCAGAAGTTGGATCGAGAATTCAGTCGTCCTGGTCCCTTAATTTCAATGTAACGTGCTAAGAGTGAGGAATTGGCTATTTGCCTTGAGAACTGGGTGGCACATGGGGAGGGGATAAGGAGTCCTAGAGAGAGCGAAACTACGGTGTACCGCTCCCCGAAGCATGCGAATGAATATATAGCTTAAGAATGTGAAGGGACCTCTCCTGATTACCTTCTTGCTTACAGGACGTGGTGGGTCCTCTGGTGCGAAATTCCGGATTTCCTTGGGTCTTCCGGTTGGAGCCGTGATCAACTGTGCTGACAACACAGGTGAGACCTTCGGCTGCACTCTGCCAAACTGCCCCTTTTAAAAGCACTCAGTGGGCCTTTTGCTAATGACCCACTGAGCCGTCAAGAAAGGGCAGAGTGAAAACACCGCTTTTGGGTGAAGCGGCAGCATGTTGTGTTGTTTTGCTTCAATCGGTGGTGTGACAAGGTGTTCCACCTGGGGGAGGACTAACTTCTTGGGAGTGTGTGTGCAGGGGGAGGCCTTGGAGGTGTTGGAGAAATGCAGAACTGCCTAACAGGCTCTCAAAAAAACCTTTTTGTTGTTGTTTACTTCCTTGTATAGGAGCCAAAAATCTGTATATCATCTCTGTGAAGGGGATCAAGGGACGACTGAATAGACTTCCTGCTGCTGGTGTGGGTGACATGGTGATGGCCACAGTCAAGAAAGGCAAACCAGAGCTCAGAAAGAAGGGTCAGTAGAGAGACCAAATCCTCCTCTTGGTCTGTGGACAGTTGAAGGACTTCTCCCTCTGTTGGAAAATAGAACAGTAGTTTTACCATTCTCAGGGCCTCTTAAAGCTTGATTTTCTTTGAGAGGCAGTGTGAGTTAATCTGCAGTTGAAGTTCTATTCTTGCTGTCTTAAGGACCATTCTTTTATTTTTATTGGCGTATAGTTGCTTTATTTACAATGTTGTGTTAGTTTCTACTGCACAGCAAAGTGAATCAGCTATACGTATACATATATCCCCTCTTTTTTGGATTTCCTTCCAATTTAGGTCACCGCAGAGCATTGAGTGGAGTTCCCTGTGCTGTACAGTTCATTAGTTATTCTCAGTAGTTATCTGTTTTTCACATAGTATTGATAGTGTATGTATGTCAATCCCCATCTCCCAATTCATCCACCACCACCACCCCACCCCCAGTTAAGTTCTTAGTTGGCTTCCATCGTAAGCTAGGGGCTTTTCATACTTACCCTGCCATTTCCCCCAGCAAGTTCAGCCGATACTTAACAGACAGCCTCACATATTTATACCTGTAGAAACAAAAGCTCCGTCCTTCTGGGATTTTACAGTTCATCCACGTAGTTCTTTCCCCAGCTCTCCTTTTAGTTCTTGGTTTTTTTGTTCCAACTTAAATCCCTTCCTTTGTGCCTCAGATTTTTGCTGTGCCCCCTACTAGGGTTGTCTCTTCTATGAGAGCAGGTCTTTAATTAATTGCTGACTCCTTGGCTACAAATGAACATGGTGGTACCAGGTGAGATCACAGCCTTAAGACTTAAGTCACCTCAGGCAAGTTTCCTTTTCAGGCACTACTGATTTGAAAAGGAATAATTATACATAGATGAGATTAACTCAGGGTTGTGACTTGTCAAAAGTTTGGCATGGTTGCTTCTAAATGTCTTCTGGTAGAAACTAAAATAGGGAGCTGCTCATTGCTTAATCGTGGACAACCCCCAAAAGTTTTCCTATTAGATGTGTGGGTTAGAGGGGGGCCTCAGACACTTCTGACTTGACTGACTTTAGAGCTTCTGATACTCAGTGTACTTGAGTTTCCAGCTCCTGAACTTTTCTCCTGTGCCTGCTTAGTTTGTCTCTGGCCTGGGATGTTTTGCTTTTCCTGAGAAGTCCTCTTAATGCGCAGTACACGTGTGACAGGTCTCAGCCATGTATCACAGTTACTCTTTGAAGGTCTGTATCCTACTCTATCCCCAGGTGTTTAGCCTTTTGGTCAGAAATCTTACTTTGTTGACCTCTAATATTCACTTGGGGGCTGGGTAGGCAAGGCATAAGCATTGTGCTTAAGCATTGATAAATCAATGCGTTGATTGGGACCAGCATGCAACTAGACAGGCTTTCCTCTTAGAACACTTGCTGGGTCCGGTGTGTGGCCTGGGGAGCAGTCAGGGAAGGGCAGAACAATTGTCCATCACTACGGGTGAGGTGGCAGCAGGGTGTGTGCTGTCTCTCTCAGTCAGCTGTGGGACAGACCAGAGGACACTCATGGTTTTAAAAATAGTTCTGACTTTCCAACTCCTAATTTTTTCTTTGGTCCTTGTTTCTTCTAAATGAATACAGTTGACCCTTGAACAACGGGCAACGTGGGTTTGGACTGCATGCGTCCAGTTACAGATTTTTCCCCCACAGTATATTACTGCACTGCACTATCTGAGATTGGTTGAATCAGTGGATGCAGAGGGTCAGCTATAAGTTACACACTGATCTTAGACTGCACAGGGCTGGCGCCCCTCACCCTTCATTTCTCAAGGATCAGCTACATCTCCTGGCCTTAGACTTAATTATAACATACAGAAATGTGGAAAGGAACAGGACTGCAGGACTGGAAATCCAGAGTCCTGTATTCGTGTGGCCCTATTTATTTGCTGGATGCATTTGTGAGAATTTAAATTGTTCTAAGTAGATGAGGGTCCAACGGAGGAGGGTCTCAGCCAATATTTGTCCCTCAGTGTGTTTCCCATTGTTGAAAAACTCAGACCATCTATATACATAGATAGTACTTGCTTCAAGGATAGCCAGGATCTCTGTCCTTAGAAGATCCTGCATTTCTAGTGTCTGATATTAAATATGGAAATGTAACTATTATCCCTACTTTACAAGAGGAAAACTCGAACTCCAGAAGATTAAGTAACTTGTTCAAGGTCTCCAGGCTACTGTCAGTCAGGATTTGAATCCATGTTTTCTTCTAAGTGCAGTAGATGCTTTGAATGTCTGGAAAAATGTTCACTTTAGGAGCAGGTAGCGTTTTTTGTTTGGTTGGTTTTTACGATTTATTTTATTTTTATTTATTTTTGGCTGTGTTTGGTCTTTGTCGCTGCGCGCAGGCTTTCTCTAGTTGCGGCGAGCGGGGGTGCTGCTCTTCGTTGCAGCATGCGGGCTTCTCATTGTGGTGGCTTACCTTGTTGCGGAGCACGGGCTCTGGAGCGCGTGGGCTCAGTAGTTGTGGCGCACGGGCTTAGTTGCTCCACGGCATGTGGGATCTTCCCGGACCAGAGCCCATGTCGCCTGCGTTGGCAGGCGGATTCTTAACCACTTGTACCACCAGGGAAGCCCTGGAGCAGGTAGGTTTTTAAAAGTTACTTATGACCCTGGAAAACATTTCCTCAAAAAGTTAAACCTAAAGTTAATTAAATAAGAAATAGAAGTTGAATTTCAGTTACCCAGCTCTTAGACCTCCAAGGGATGATCGTTTTTAATATTTTATGTCCTACTTTCCAATGTAAATGGGACCATTACCTTCCCGTAACCCATTTTTGCTTCACAAATGATTGTCTTGCATATTAAAAAGTTACAGAAGTACATAATCATTTAAAATGGTTCTGTTCTGTGCATGTGTCCTGAGATATTTAGGTTAACTCCAGGTTTTGCTCTTAAAACAACATGTGCCCTGCAGTTAGAAAGGCATAAAGTGCTAATTCTTAGGTCAAGGTTTGTTCTTGGAAGTTTTGATATAAATTGGGATGGAATATTGCATAATGAGTTAATAGCTTGGCCTCTCCACTCATTCAGTGTGAGGAGGGTCCCATTCCCAATTCTATGGCATTAGGATCTTTTAAAAATTTATTTGGCTGTGCCCGGTCTTAATTGTGGCACATGGGATCTCTATTTGCGGCATGCAGGATCTAGGTCCCTGACCAGGGATCGAACCCAGTTCCCCTGCATTGGGAGCGAAGAGTCTTAACCACTGGACCACCAGGGAAGTCCTGACATTAGGATCTTAAATAGTACCCACCTCTTGGGTGAAGTGAGGAAAAGTATAGAAAGTGCTTAGCACGTTTCCTGCTGGTGTGTTGCTAATCGTCCTCCCAAAGTACAGATTCACACCTGCAAGGAAATGCAGGCAGTTTGGACTTGAAATGAGTAAGGTCTTTCCTTAAGGGGTGATTGGTGTTTACACTGTCTTTCACACTTGATTTTAGGAAATGAAAAGCTAATGAGTATACATTCTGTCCAAATGGGAAATGTTGGGGAGCTAGCCAAGGTGTAAATTGCTTTCTCGTGGTGGCACTGGAACTTGGCAGGTTAAATGACAGCTGCTTTTTTTTTCCCCCCTCTCAGTACATCCAGCAGTGGTAATTCGACAACGAAAGTCATACCGGAGAAAAGATGGTGTGTTTCTTTATTTTGAAGATAACGCAGGGGTCATAGTAAACAATAAAGGCGAGATGAAAGGTAATAAAGAATGCACATCATTGTTAGGCTTTTGAGATTGGATGATTTAACTTGAGTACAAGGAAAGGGCCCTTTGAGCTTACGTGTCACATCATTCTTTTATGCAGGTTCTGCCATCACAGGACCAGTTGCAAAGGAATGTGCAGACCTGTGGCCCAGGATTGCATCCAACGCTGGCAGCATTGCGTGATGCTTCGGTGTGTTTGTAAAAGAAAACAATGATAATAAAAATCATTTGCTCCATGTCACTCTTCTTGACACCACCTAACCCTTACCCCCTCTGTAAAATAAAACTACCCAGTGCAGACTTCCTGTGGGCATGTGTAAAAAAAGATAAACAGTCATTGCACTTCTGTCAGCGCGCAGACTTTGGGGACTTTGCAATTTCTGCTGTAAAAACTTGAGTTTTTTAGTTCTTAAAATAAATTTCAGGTGGTAGATACTGCTTGGTGACAGGTTATCCCAGGTGACTGCCTTACAGTTAGAAAGGTATTTGAGATACGGTAGCGTATGGTCAGATCCTGAACACTCATGGAGTTCAAGGAGTGATGTGAGTAGGAACCAAGTATACGCGTATATATGTGCACTTCTGCAGTTGACAGGTTTCCTTTGGGTAAGTTGGCACATAAATGAGTTTATATTTATAAAACCTGCCACATAATAATTGCTCTCATGGAAGATGACTGAGTTGTTAGTATCTGCAAGTTTTCTGCTATCAAAAGTATTTTGACACGATGGTCATATATCTGCCAAACCTTGAGAATAAAAGATGGTAGAATGCCAGCACGACAGGCATGAGCCCTGGCAAAATCTGCCTGAAGGTATTGAGCATTGTAGCTTTTTTTTTTTCCAAGCCATGACAGTTGATTTAGGTGACATTCAGGGTCTGGGGAAAATGAGCACTCCAGTCTGGCCTAAAGATGTTGGAAGAGGATTTTTACGCTAAAGTTTGTGTCCACATATCTAGTATCTGGATATCGTTTTATCTGTAAGATTGGGTACGATGAAAGGCTGAGGATTAGGGTGTATGTGAAGACCCTAGCACATAGTCATTGGTGAGATGACTTCTCTTTTGTACTTCAGATTGATGCCCTTCAGATGTACCAGAACTAGAAAGCAGTGATATAAATTTATTCATTTATTATTAATTTTTGGCTGCATTGGGTCTTTGTTGCTGCGCGCAGGCTCTCTCTAGTTGCGGGGAGCGCGCCTCTCACTGTGGCTTCTCTGGTTGCGGAGCTTGGGCTCTAGGCGTGTGGGATCCCCCCGGACCAGGGCTTGAACCCCGTGTCCCCTGCATCGGCAGGTGGACTCCTAACCACTGCGCCACCAGGGAAGCTCAGCATCAAGACTTTTTAAAGCTCCCTAAGAGATTCTGAAGTGCAGCCAAGATTGAGGACCAGTCCTCTGTCTAGACTGAGTCAGTCTTGGTTTTAGGAATATTAAATTCCAAAGTCTGTAAAGTAGACCGGTCTTCCTCCCTTCCCCCATCCTCCAGGCTGGTGAATTTCAAGTCTTTAATGTGACATGAAGCCCCCAGGTACTCCATTTAAAATGAATCTTTTTTTATCCCATTGCATAATATGAAATTTCTCACCTGCCTTCCTCAAATGTGAGGTGAGAGTTAGGCCTGTCATTTTTTCCCCTCATCCTCTCAAGTCCTCTAATGTTCTTTCCAGGTTCTCTTCACGTTTTAATAGAATGGGCTCAAATTATAGACTTCCTATAATTTCAAATTTGATTGCTAGGAGCTCGCCTGTCATAGTGTAGAAAGATTAAATAGCTGAGTATTGAGGTGCTGGGATTGGTGATTATTACGTGTAGGTATAATGCAACCTTTTTCTAATTAATACATGTGCCTTTGTATTATATATAATATGTTTATGTTACTAGTATTATAATAATAACATAAAAGAATTCCTGAATTTATTGCTTCATCTGTAAAATGATAATAGCACCTCAGAGTTGGTGCGAGGAGCAGAAGAATTTGTATAAGCCACTTTGATATGTAAAGCATCCATATGAGTTTATTCAAGGGGGAAATTTGGGAAGTAAAAAATATAAAGGAAGGAAAAATCGCTTGTAACAGCAATAACTAGGGAAGATCACTGTTCATGTTTTGCTGTATCCTATCATATATACATAATATTAGAGGGAAGTATGGTACTTACTGTTTTATTGATAAGAATACAACTTTTACTGTTGGTTTTTAAAATTTTAACGGGAAGAGGAATAGCTGATGAAAAGAGTTGGGTGGGGAGGGGAGAGGTGCTTCAAGTGGGTTTACTGGAAATCAGGAGATCTGAATTCTGGTTCTGGATCTGCCACTAAATGGATTTAGGGAATCTTCCAACATTCTGAGCTTCAACTTCCAGTTCTGTACAACGAGAGTTGGACGTAGATGCTCTCTGAGCTCTTTCTGAGCCTTTGTGGGTACAAGCTTTTCAGGGGAACTGGGTTTGGGAAATATATATAATAAAGTGGGAGGAGAGAACCTTGCTCTTAAAAGGAAAACAGGGAGCTGGGCCCGACTGCGTTAACACTGCGCACACTCAGTAATCCACCTTCTCTTCAATCTCTTGATTCCTCTTGCATGGTTCCCTCCTAGACATCCCTCACCTCTGGACCATTTAAGCAACTTCCCCCGCAGCCCCGAGAGCCTACCTCGTAGGATGGGGACAGTACGGTTTGTGTCACAGGGGTCTTTGACATAACGTAACAATGCGCAGGGGAGCCCCCACCTAGGACCCTCCGCTCCCTCTAGAAAAGTCCTCGGAGGCTGCGGTGGTTAGGATGGGGCATTTTTGCCCGTGTCCCCTGTGGCTGGAGAAGAGCTTCATCTTGGATGGAGTGGCCGTGAGCACCATGGCCCGCACCTATGAGCACTTGAGGCCTAAGCTCTGGTCGGCGATTCCACCCTACAACGCGCAGCAGGACTACCACGCCCGCCGGTACTTCCGGAGCCGCGTGGTTCCGCCCATCTTGCGGAAAACCGATCAGGTACAGGAGCGTCGTGGAGGACCCCACCGTTTGTGCCCGCAGAGCTTGGCCCTCGTGGCGGGGCCGACTTCCCAGATCCGGGCGTCTCATGGCAGCGCCCTCACCATCGGGGAGGCTCCCTGACTCGCACCCTCTCAGTTTTCTTAATGAAACCCGGGAACTGGCGGAGGCGGGAGACAGGTGTTGAGCGCGAGCTCACTGAGCTCACAGAACCACCTTCCACGCCTGAACTTGAGAATGATTTCATTTTGGGTTTCTGCAAGCCTCTGCCAAACAAATGGGTTTCGTTGTCGTTTTTGGCATCACGGATCCACCCTTTGGGGTGACCTCCCGCCGCAAATTCTCAAAAAGCCCGACAATCGGTAAAAAGACAATGAACTGCCTAGGTGAGGCGCCCTCGGTCCGGTGACGTCATAGTTCAAGAGGGCTCGCTCGCTGAGACCTTCTGTGAGCTAACTGGAAGGAAACCTCCCAAAGTTCTGCAGCCCTCGCTTCTCCCCAGGCCTTTTCCCTCGTGGATGTTGCCCCTCCCCCGCAGAGTACTTCCCCTGGATCAAAGATTCTGAGGCTATTATAGGCTCAGCTCCAATGTTTCTCAACACTTTTGCTTCCAATATTTGTGTCTATAATACATGTCAGTGACTTAGGGAGAGGAGGACTTAATGTGGGTTATTCTGTGAACAAATCTTGGGAGTTTTTGTGGTCCCGGGTGTTCGTGTGTGCACATGTGTGTTCAGTACATGCATATGGACACACACATCTGTGTGTGCCATGTTTGTGTGTGTTTGCTGTCTACTCATGTGATTTTTATAGCAGAAGGAGCCAGAATCTGGGGGAAAACTCGAGAGTTTAAAAACTTGAAAAATAATATGGTGTACACACTTTTGAATTTTTCTATGTTCCATTTTGTAAGTATTCTTTAATCGTCACAGACACCATTTGTGGTAGGTATTATTTTCATTTAAATGAAGATCATGTTTATTGAAACTTTAATATACCAGGCCCTTTATTTGAAGGCCCTTTATATCTCACTTAAATTTCAAAGCAACCCGCCATTTTACTAATGAGGAAATTGAGGTCCAAAAAAGCTGTGTCATTGTCCTAAGGTCACACAGCTTGTTAGGGGTAGAGCTGGAATTAGAACCAGTCTCTCTGGTGTTAGACATTGAGCCCTTAACTGCCAAGCTACACTGCCTCTCCCTGAAAGGCAATAAGTCACTAAGTATATTTAATCTGTCTGGCCCTGTTACCCCTGGCTGTGACCTCTCCCTCCCTCCAACAAGCCCAGAGGCAGGGGTTGGACTGTGCATCTCTCTGCATCATGACTGATATAGTCTTCTGCATTTTCTCCCTCATTCTCAGGATCATGGCGGTACAGGAAGGGATGGCTGGATAGTGGATTATTTCCACATCTTCGGGCAAGGACAGAGATACCTCAACAGGAGAAACTGGTCAGGGGCAGGCAAGTGCCACACCTCCCTTTCCAGTCTCACCACGGTCCCACCTAGGAAGAGCGGTGTGCATTCCATAGAGAGAGAAACTGGGCCATAAAGAGACCTGGTTGGGGGAAGAGACCCAGGGTCTGACTGCATCCTCTAGCTCTTCTTCTCATACATGAGCAGATGGTGTCACAGTGCTCCCTATTAGTTATGGAGCATCCGCTGTATGTCAGGTGCTTTTTACCCTCAGAGTATCCCCAGGTTACAGCCAGGGAAATTGAGGTTTAGGGAGTTAAAATGATTTGCTAAGAAGGGCTGAGCTAGGGTTGGAATTCTACTCTTTCCAACGAAAGCCTGTGTTCTTCTCACTGCTCCCAGAGCAGGCTGTGTCCTGCTCACTCTGTAGGCCCCATTTAGCAGCAACAGGAAAAGGAAGAGTTGAGACCTGTTTTTCTGGCAGGGTGAACCCTCCTCCCACCCCAACTCCACCACCCTTTGGCCACATTCTAGTCACATGTCCCCTGGCACCATTGGCCAAATTGAGCTCATCCATTTTCTCCAGCTGGGTCAGATGCAAGGGTGAAATTTTCTCAGTTCTCCTGGCAGCAAAGCAAGTTCAGCCAAGCCCAGAAATTTCTGGCCCTTCCCGTCCCAGCATGTACCATTCACGCTCCCCTGCATGCTATTCCTAGTATGAGGCTTGGTTTCCAGGATGCCATCTGTCTCCTCCACCTCACCAACCCTTGGCTTTTCAGGATTGAGGGTTCAGCTGGGACATGGGAGCACAGTGACTATACCTGGATTGGCCTCCTATACCAGCCCAATGGGAGAGGGGAAAGCAAGAGGGGGCTGAATACAGGCTCAGGCCTCTCTCTCTGTCCCACAAGGGCATTCCCTCCAGCAGGTGACCGGACATGACAACTATAATGCCAATCTGAAAGCGACCCAGGGGTTCAATGGTCGGTTTGGCTATCGCCGGAACACCCCAGCCCTCCGCCAGCGCCCATCTGTCTTTGGAGAGGTCACCCAATTCCCTCTCTTCTAACAGCAGCTCTTCTCTTCACACTCCTCGACCTGAATTTCTGAGATGTGTATATGAACTCAGTGTTATTTTATATTAAAACTTCTGTGTGTGTGTCTCCAAGTGTGCCGTTTCTTCTCTGAGGCTGGTGGAGGGGGCAAGCTAGTTTCTCCAACCTCGGCTTCCCTACCCTATGGAGGAGGTGGGAGGAGAAAGGGCATCTCAGGCTGTGCCTTAAACTCCATGCAAACGGAGTGCCAGGCTTGAAAGGAGAGGCCTCAGGTCTCCCCTGCCGCTGCGATAAGGAGGAGCGACACTACTTAAGCCCTCATCCAAGCTCTTCCCCAGGCATCGGGACGGCCCAGGTCAGAAGCTGGCTACTGTTTCCATCAAGAACGGAGCAGGCAGTGCGGCCACAGGGATTGGCGTTGGTTGCCCTGAGAAGGAGTTCCTGATTTTCCTGCGTCATCCCATCCGAAAGAACTGACATCTTCCTTCTCCTTCCCACCCTCAACTCATCAAGAGGCAGGGGACGACCAGAGTGTATCTGGGGCCGAGGATTCTGACACAGTAATACCGTGTATACGGAAGCTTTCTCTACTAATGCTATGTCAGCTTCCTTTTCAGCTAGTTTCCAGCATGTCAGTTTTCAAGTGCCCCACCCAGTTTACCGGTGGCCGAGAGGAAAGCCAGAGCAAATGATGGCTAGAAAAGGAGGTGGAGCTTTAGAATACAAAGCTTGCCGGAATTCCAGAGTGGGTGGAACCTGTTCGTATTGAATCACCGTAAGTGGACAAGAAAGAGAGTCCCAGTAGGCCATGGGGTTATAGCTCAGAGATAGAGCATTTGACTGCAAATCAAGAGGTCTCTGGTTCAATCCTGGTTGCCCCCTTCCTCCTTTATCCTTTTACTTGCATTAAGTGGAAGTGAGTAAATATTTCTTCACTCCCAGCCCCAGGGTCACTAGAGGAGGAAGACAGGAATTCTCAATGGATTCTTGTTCAGAATTACTAGTTACTCTCGCATGCTAAATGACCACTGAGAACAGATCCCTGGAGGACTCCGTTGGGCTTCAATTAAGACAAAGTCCATGAGGAAATTCCTAGTCTAAGATTAGATCTGAGCGCGGTGAACACAATTTAGCAATATGATGTATGACAGTAAAGATAAAGACACTCGTACAACGTGTATTGTTGAGAGCTTAGTACACGCAAGGCTGCAGTGAATTAAAAGATGAAAGAGGGCAGCTGTCCTCAGGGAGCTTTCAGTCTAGTGGAAGTTGACACATTCACACACAGCCATCAGAGGAAGAGCACTCTGTAGCTCAAGAAAGAGATACCTTTTAAAAAGACCTATTCAGGGACTCTCACCTTTTAAAAAGGCCTATTCAGGGACTCTCCTGGTGGTTCAGTGGTTAAGGCTCAGTGCTTCCAATGCAGGGAGTGTGTGTTCGATCTCTAGTCGGGGAACTAAGATCCCACAGGTGCTGTGTGGCTAAGAAACTTAAAAAAAGACCTACCCACTTTTTCTAGATATAATTTAGAGATCCAGCTCAGTCTTGTCCCTGGAAGTGTCCACTGCTTGTGCCAAGAACCCTAGGCACATATTCAGGACAATACCTCAAGTTTGAAAATGCCAAGTGGAAGCATTTGATTGGCCGAGCCGTGGTCAGACATGCATGTCGTTTTCCTCCAGGAAGGGGACAAGGTGGTCTTGCCTCACCAGGTTTGACAACACAAGATATTACCCCAGAATTGGAGGGGTGGGTGTTTGGATGTAAAAATGAATGCATCACCACTACACCTTTTTTCCTCCTTGAAGAAACTACTGTAAGGAGAGAGCATGATAAGTTATACATTTCAGTCCTGGCAGTCAAAGGTTTGCTTTCTCATACCCCTTTATTTCCCATTTGCTAAAATTAATTAAATCAAAATTTTGTATTAAATCGTGTTCACATTTTATCATGATCATGTAAATACTATTTATTATTGAGTCTATCCATATATACTGTGATAGTATTTCCTTTCTTGAAAACTTTTCTGAAGAAAATTACCTCATTTTCTCATTTGTGTATTTTTCTTTGTGCCTATTGGTAATTTGAACTTCAACAGCCTCACAGTACAATTATTCACCTGCTCCAAACCTACCAAATTAATTTTTCAAGGCAGTCCTCCTGACACCCTCCATCCTTCTGTTTCAGGCTGTTTAGACCTGCCACCCAGTTTGGGGTGCCTTGGGAATTCCCATTCTGTCTCCTCTGTGTTGGATTCTCTCTGTTTCCTGGGCAATGTCTTCCTTTTTCTTAGTTTCCTTCTTTATATGGTGGAGAATAATCCGCAGGAGCTTCTTGAGAAAGAATATATGGGAGGCAAAATTCTTGAGTCCTGGCATGTCTGAAAATATTTTTATTTTACCCAAACACTTGAGAGATAGTTTGTCTGGGAATAAAATTATTGTTGAGATTTTTTTTTCAGAAGTTTGAAAATCATTGTCTTCTAGCTTCTCTTGGTAGGTTTGATGTCATTCTTATTTCCATATGTGACCTGCTTCTCTCTGTAAAATCTTAGAATCTTTGTTCCTGATGTTCTGAAGTTTTTCAATGATGTACATGGTGATCCCTTTCAATCTAGAGATTCAAATCCTATCTTAAGTTTTATTTTTCTTTTATACTTTGTTCTCCATTGTTTGCTCATCTGGGGACTTACCTTTTCTCCCCTACTGTTCCTTTGTCTTTTTGTTCCCCCCTACTCTTCATTTGTCTTTTTGTTGTACTTTCTAGGAGATTTGCTCATTTGATCTTCCGACTTCTTTGTTAGCTTTTTTTTTTTTTTTTTTTTGAGGTTCACGGGCCTCTCACCGCTGTGGCCTCTCCCGTTGCGGAGCACAGGCTCCGGACGCGCAGGCTCAGCGGCCATGGCTCACGGGCCCAGCCGCTCCGCGGCATGTGGGATCCTCCCGGACCGGGGCACGAACCCGCGTCTGCTGCACCGGCAGGCGAACTCTCAACCACTGCGCCACCAGGGAAGTCCTTTGTTAGCTTTTTGATTTCAGTTTTCTCATAGTTCCAACTGCTCCTTTGCTATTACGTTCTGTTCTAGTTTTATGGATACAGGTTATTCTCTGGTTTCTTTAAAATTATGGTTGTTTCTGAAGTATTCTTCTCCAAGTACTGTCTGTTTTTCCTCAGTGTCCTTTTTGCTGCTGTTTCCTTTGGTTTTAGATTCTTGTGTTGAGAGCATTCACCAAATAACTGGCACTCCATAGGGTAAAGTCCATTGGAAGCTCTATATTCTTCAGTAGGCTTGCTGACTGATGGATTTCCTTGTGGGGAGTCCAACGGTGAGCCAGCCTTTTCATTTGGGAACTTCCAAATGTCTATATCTGTGGATCACCATGCCCCTATTCCTTGGGTCATTTAGTTTCTCCATAGAAAAATTCTGAGATCTCCTGCCTGGGGAGTAGAACAAGGAGGAGGAAGGGAATTAGTGACACCATTTTTTAATAAGCAGACTTTTGCTTAATCCCTACAACCATTCTGAAAGCCCTTGGCCACCCAGTTGGAAGTGGAGGGGTCTCACAGGTTCAGTCTCCCCAACAGATCTTTCACCCTTGGGACTGGGGATAGAGATTAAGGATCTTAACTGCTCCTTATATAGACTTTCACCAGCCCACCTGGCGGTGCCAAGTTCCCAGCTTTTCTGGGATTCCTCAGGTATCAGTCAGTTCTCTTCTCTGTTCCTCTCCACAGTTCTCACTCTTGGAAACCACCATTCCATTTTCTGTCTGTATGAATTTGACTACTGCAGTACCTCATATAAGTGCAATCACACCATGTATGTCTTTTGTGTCTGGTTTATTTTACTTAGCATAAAGTCTTCAAGATTCCTCCATGTTGTAGCAGGTGTCAGAATTTCATTCCTTTCTAAGGCCGCATTTTATATATATACAAACATATATATAAACACTTTGTTTATCCATTCGTCAGTGGACACTTGCATTGCTTCCATCTTTTGCTCACTGTGTATAATGCTACTATGAACAGTATGAACAGAATATACAAATATCTGTTTGAGTGCCTACTTCAAATTCTTTGGAGTGTGTACTCAGAAACGGAATTGTTGGATCATATGGTAATTCTATGTTTGATTTTTTGAGGAACTGCCATATACCCAGAGATATTTTAAAATTTGATGCCTAGTGGGACCCAGGTCTCCAGATTTGTTTATCTCCCAGGTC
Source organism: Delphinapterus leucas (assembly GCF_059928025.1). NCBI lineage: Eukaryota > Metazoa > Chordata > Mammalia > Artiodactyla > Monodontidae > Delphinapterus > Delphinapterus leucas. The sequence continues at coordinate 48,940,891 of NC_143147.1, read as the reverse complement.
ATTTTAATGTGCACTCAAGATGAATAACCACCGTCAGCACCAATACTTAGGTTTCAGCTTCCTCTTCTCTGCTAAATCACACCCCCCACACTGCTTTCCACCTTCAAAAACTGTTTGACACAGCTCTTCTGTTCCCTCTCCAGTTCTCTTTGTCCTTGTCAAGTTATGTATGCTATTGTTTTAGAAGACTTTTGGGAGAGGATGGAGCTATTGATAAATACACGTTCCATGTTTGTTTCTCTATGATAATTATTTTTATATGGATTTTAATGTGTGCATACATGTGGCCTATCTCTTGAGTTGGAATTCCTTAAGAGCGACTGCTTTGCTGTGCTTGCTCTTTCTTTACAGTGGCCAGGAAACAGTTTTCTTGCATTCTCCCATTCATTCATTCATTCATTTGTTCATGTAGCCACAGTACAGAACACCTACCACGTGCTGGGCGCACACCGTATGCTCCACATAGGATGGCAGTTTTTGGCCAAACAACAGATATAACTCTACCAACATACACATTTGATCAAATGAAAGCTGTCTTCAGTTCCTTGCCCTTTTTGTTGTGTCTTTTTTTTTTTTTTTTTTTTTGCCGTACGCGGGCCTCTCATTGTTGTACAGGCTCCAGACGCGCAGGCTCAGCGGCCATGGCTCACGGGCCCAGCCGCTCCGCGGCATGTGGGATCTTCCCAGACTGGGGCACGAACCCATGTCCCCTGCATCGGCAGGCAGACTCTCAACCACTGCGCCACCAGGGAAGCCCCTTGTTGTGTCTTTGTTTTGATAGACACATGCCCGGATGATATTTGAAGTTGCTTTCAACACACTGAGCCACGTCCACCTTTTAACCCAAGTAATTAAAAGGTCACCTTTCTATTTATTTATTTTTTAATTAATTTATTTATTTTTTGGCTGCACTGGGTCTTCGTTGCTGTGTGCGGGCTTTCTCTAGTTGTGGCGAGCAGGGGCTGTATCAGTTGCAGGGTGCGGGCTTCTCGTTTCGGTGGCTTGTTGCCAAGCACAAGCTCTAGGTGTGTGGGCTTAGTTGCTCCGTGGCATGTGGGATCTTCCCGGACCAGGGCTCGAACCTGTGTCCCCTGCACTGGCAGGCGGATTCTTAACCACTGCACCACCAGGGGAGTCCCCCACCCTTTTAATTAAGTGTTGCAACACTTAACAGAATTTGGACTTATTAAAGCAGGACTAGAATCTTTCATTATCCAGCAGGAGTCCCAACCTCAAGTACTACTGTTCCCTTTGCAATCACTATACCTTCTCTGTCTCTTAGTAGTTTCCAGGAAACCTGGGGGCTTTGGGTCCAATTCTACCCAGTGTTGCTGAGAAAGTTTTTGAGAAAGGTCAGCTGAAACTGCCTTAATTAATTAATTAATCATCAAAGTGTGGAAGAAGGGACTTGCTGTCCCTTCCTTTTGCTCTCACAGGGCCCCAGCTGGGGAGAGAGTACTTCCTTACAATATTCAGAAGGAATGTCTATTACTGGATGATGGCAATGTGCAGGTGGGGGTCAGAACTCTGTGGTGGAATAGTTCATCACAAGGCAGCTGGTCCCTATTTCAATTCAGTTTTCTTCCCCAGAAATTCCCCCCTCTATTTCTAAGAGAGAGTTTAAACCCAATTGGCATCACTTTTAGAAGCCTGTTTGTACATTGATAGCTGAAATGCTTTTATGTCCCTTCCTTTGCCACTTAGTAAGAATTGCTTAAGTGGATGGAGTACATGCCACACACTCGGTGCTGTACTTTGGCTTCACATCTTGTACCTCAGTCTGTCCCAAGGGTGGGATGGGTATGCATGTACATGCAATTTGACAGCAGCTAGCCAACAGGTCACAAAAAACACTGAACCACAGAGTGAAAAAATGATTCCTTTTTCAATTCTTTTTTGTTCCTGAGTAACTTAAGGGAAAAGTTTTCTTTGGTGTCAACTGTCTAACACTTCTGAATCCTCTCTTTTTTTTAATCAAAGGGAGTAGATGTAACTATCTTGCTAGTGTTTTTTTTGTTTGTTTGTTTGTTTTGCGGTACGTGGGCCTCTCACCGCTGTGGCCTCTCCCGCTGCGGAGCACAGGCTCCGGACGCGCAGGCCCAGCCGCTCTGTGGTATGTGGGATCCTCCCGGACCGGGGCACGAACCCGCGTTCCCTGCATCGGCAGACAGACTCCCAACCACTGCGCCACCAGGGTAGCCCGCTAGTGTTTTTTATTTGTTTTTGCTGTGTCACGCAGCGGGCCCTGGGCAGCGAAAGCATGACGTCCTA